>NC_052149.1:238765427-240096033 GCF_902713615.1 Scyliorhinus canicula | reverse complement strand
CGGGCAGGGGTGGGTGTTGGGCAGGGTGTGGTTGCTGGACAGGTGTGGCTGCTGGACAGGTGTGGGTGCTGGGCAGAGTGTGGGTGCTGGGCAGAGTGTGGGTGCTGGGCAGAGTGTGGTTGCTGGACAGGTGTGGCTGCTGGGCAGGGGTGGGTGCTGGGTAGGGTGTGGGTGCTGGGCAGGGGTGGGTGCTGGGCAGAGTGTGGGTGCTGGACAGGTGTGGGTGCTGGGCAGAGTGTGGGCAGTCACGGTGCTCACAGGGGCTGTGGGCAGCTGCATTCAGCCGAGTGCAGGAAGTTGCTGTGATGGCTCCTGTGGCCGATCGGCGTGCAGCCTGCCCTCCTAGAAAGCTGCACTGCGCTGACTCCAGGAGAATGGGGGTGTTTGGAGTGTTTGGGATTGGCTAAATTTAGGTTTGAATTGTTTAGTGAGGGTGGAATCCCTTCTCCTCAATCCCCCAGAATAATTGGGTACTTTGCCAATGTGGGGCTGGTCTAGAGAATCCAAACTCGAACCCTGTTAGAGAGAAGCTCAGCCCCGGGTCTGCCGCTGATCTGCTGGCGCCTCTGTGAAAAGTTGCTCCTCTTTAGGGAGGGGAAGGAATCATCGGTGAGGATTCTTCCTGGTGGGAGTGGAGGGAAAATCTTCCAGCTCTGTCTGTAGATGGCGCCCTCTCTCGTTAAACACAGGCTCCTTTAAACTTGGGCAACAGGTTGGCACTGCCATTTCCAAACATCACAAGGCAGAGAGAGAGAGCAGCTCTCACACACACACAGCAAGGTGTACAGCCAGCAATCTCTCCCTCTGCCTGGCACTGTGGGATCCCCCTCTCCCATCCATCAGAGAGAGAGGCAGGGAGAGGGAGGGGGCAGAGCCTGGGAGGGAGGGAGGAAGAGGCAGGGAGAGGGAGGGAGGCAAAGGCAGGGAGGGAGGGAGGGAGGCGGAGGGAGGGAGGGAGGCAGAGGCAGGGAGAGGGAGACAGAGGCTGGGAGGAGGGAGGCAGAGGCAGGGAGGAGGAAGACAGAGGCAGGGAGGGAGAGGCAGGGACGGAGGGAGGGAGGGAGGCAGAGGCTGGGAGGGAGGGTGGGAGGGAGAGGCAGGGAGGGAGGCAGAGGCAGGGAGGGAGAGGCAGGGAGGGAGGCAGAGGCAGAGGGAGGGAGGGGGAGGGAGGCAGAGGCAGGGAGGGAGGGTGGGAGGGAGGGAGGCAGAGGCAGGGAGGGAGGCAGGGAGGCAGAGTGGGAGGGTGGGAGGGAGAGGCAGGGAGGGAGGCAGAGGGAGGGAGGGAGGGTGGGAGGGAGAGGCAGGGAGGGTGGGAGGCAGAGGGAGGGAGGGAGGCGGACGGAGGGTAGCTCCAGGGGGGTTTAGTGTGTTGGAGGTGGTCAGAAGGGGATATTGTGTGAAATGCGGGCAGTGTGCGTGGGCGAAGCTGCGATGTAGCTGCACTGATGCTGAGGATTCACTGGAATGCGGGGAAAACCACAGCCAGTGTTGCTCATCACTGATATTTTATCTAAATCCAGATTTGTAAAAGAGGCGATCAGCCTAATTTTGATCAATTGAGTCTGTTTGAATTCTCAATTTGCTGAGCTAGTGTCGGTTGTTTTGCGAAGGGTTGGGTTTGAAATTGCTGCTCCCCCCGCTGTTATTTGTGTCTGTGCAGGGAGAGAGTTTATTATTGAAAACAAGTGTGGCTATTGACTCGGGTGAATCATCCCCCCCCCCCCCCCCCCCCCCCATCTCTCTCTCACACACACACCCCTCCCTCCCTCTCCCTGGGTTAGCTGAGGCTGACTTAGTTAATGTGTGTGACGCGCAGGGCGGACTGCGAGACTGACTCAGTTTTATTGGGAAGAATGAAGGAGATAGAGGGAGGAGGAAGAGAGAGGGAGAGGGAGACACACACACACACACACAGACACACTGGCACACACAGTGCAGCTGAATCACACTGAGTGAGGTAAGCAGTATTTGCAGGTTGCAATAAGCAGTTTATTTGAGATTGTGTTAAAGGCTGGCACCTCTCTCTCTGATGGAGCGATTTGCTTTAGTTGCTGGGGACATCGCAGCCTTTCTCAAGCAGCAGCCAGTGTTGTGAAAGCGGCTTTGCTTCAATCGCGGAGCTGCCACTTGCAGAGGGAGAGCTGGTGTGAAATGCTGGGAGTTGGTCTGGAATAGGGATTGCTTCCAAAACCTCAGGGTTCAGGGGAAATCGCCGCTGGGGTCTGGTCAAATCTGCAAGAAGTGAGAAGTGCTTCACACAGCTTCGATTTGCAGTCAGACTGAGAGATATTGTGTACTCTACTCTCCAGGTAGGAATGTGTGCCAGCTTTATCAATAACTTGTCGGGTTTATTTTTTGGAATGTAACCTGCCGACTCCCGCGCCACCATCGCTTGGTGTTGACGGAACCCTCTGTCCCCAGCCTGTGGAACACATACTGGGGCTCTCTCCCTCCGTCTCTCTCCCTCTGTCTCTGCACCTCTGTCCCTCTCAGTGTCTCTCCCTCTCTCTGTCTCTCTCTCCCTCTCTCTGTAACTCTCTCTCTGTCTCTCTCTCCCTCTGTGTCTCCCTCTGTCTCGCTCTCTCTCTCTCTCTCTCTCCCTCTGTCTCTGCACCTCTGTCCCTCTCTCTGTGCCTCTCACTCCCTCTCTCTGGATCTCTCTGTCTCTCTCCCTCTGTCCCTCTCTCTGTGCCTCTCTCTCCCTCTCTCTGTCCTCTCTCCTGTGTCTCTCTCTCCCTCTGTCTCTCTCCCTCTCTGGATCTCTCTCTCTCTCCCTCTGTGTCCACACCTCTGTCCCTCTCTGTGTGTCTCTCTCCCTGTCTCTCCCTCTCCCTCTCCCTGTCTCTCTCTCTCTCTGTCTCTCCCTCTCTGTATCTCTCTGTCTCTCCCTCTCTCTGTATATCTCTCTCTCTGTCTCTCCCTCTATCTGTCTCTCCCTCTCTCTGCATATCTCTCTCTCTCTGTCTCTCCCTCTCTCTGTATATCTCTCTCTCTCTGTCTCTCCCTCTCTCTCTCTCCCTCTCTCTGTCTCTCCCTCTCTCTGTCTCTCCCTCTCTCTCTGTCTCTCCCTCTCTCTGTATATATATCTCTGTCTCCCTGCCCCTCTCTCTGTGTGTATCTCTCTCTGTTTCTCCCCCCTCTCTCTCTGTATGTCTGTCTCTCTCCTTCGGTATCTCTCTCCCCCTGTGTCTCCCTCTCTCTGTCTCTCACCCTCTGTGTCTCCCTGTGTGTCTCTCTCTTTCTGCCTCCCTCTGCCTCTCCACCCCCCCCCCCCCCCCCCCGTGACCCCCTCTCTCCCTCTCCCTCGCTGTCCACCTCGTTTCTCTTCCGTAAGTCTCTGATTCACTCTCCCTGCTTCAGCCTGTCCTGCCCCCCCTGTCTTTCCTCTGTGTGTGTGTCTCTCTGCCTACCCCCCCCCCCCCCCCCCCCCCCCACACACACATACCCCCAGCTCAGACACTCCTCGGGAAGTCTGTGTGCCAGGACGCTGGGAGATTGGTGCTGAGGTTTATGTTGCCTTCCCTGTGATCTCTCAGTGAGTTCCCAGTCTGCGGCGCTGGGGAGGCCGTTGCCATACAGCGCATTTCACTGAAAGGGGGTTTCTCTGACCCCCTCTGGCTCTGAGCTTGAGAATCTCCAACAATCTCTCTGCCGGATCCAGTCTATTTTACAGCTTGCTTTGTAAACTCCTGGAATATATTCCGCGGTAGAAATACAGGGTCTGGTTCCCATGTGTGTCTGTGTGCCTGTGTTGATGTGTGCGTGTGTCTGTGTGCGTGTGTGTGCGTGTATGTCTGTATGTGTGTGTCTGTGTGTGTGTATATGTCTGTGTGTGTATGTATGTCTGTCTGTATGTGTGTGCCTGTGTGTCTGTGTGTGTGTCTATGTGTGTGTGTGTCTGGGAGTGTGTGTCTGTCTGTGTGTGTGTGTGTGTGTCTGTGTGTATGTGTCTGGGTGTGTGTGTGTCTGTGTGTGTGTGTCTGTGTGTGTGTCTGTGTGTGCATGTGTCTGGGTGTGTGTGTCTGTCTGTGTGTGTGTCTGTGTGTTGTGTGTGCGCGTGTGTCTGTGTGCGTGTGTCTGTCGGTGTGTCTGTCTGTGTGTCTCTGTGTGCGTGTGTATGTATGTCTGTGTGTATGTGTGTGCCTGTGTGTGTGTGTGCGCATGTGTCTGTGTGTGTGTCTATGTGTGCGTGTGTCTGGGAGTGTGTGACTGTCTGTGTGTGTGTGTGTCTGTGTGTATGTGTGTGTCTGGGTGTGTGTGTTTCTGTCTGGCTGTGTGTGTCTGTGTGTGTGTGTGTCTGTGTGTGTGTCTGTGTGTGCGTGTGTCTGGGTGTGTGTGTCTGTCTGTGTGTGTGCGCGTGTGTCTGTGTGTGTGTCTATGTGTGCGTGTGTCTGGGAGTGTGTGTGTGTCTGTGTGTGTGTGTGTGTGTGTCTGGGTGTGTGTGTGTCTGTCTGTCTGTGTGTGTCTGTGTGTATGTGTCTGGGTGTGTGTGTGTGTCTGTCTGCGTGTGTCTGTCTGTGTGTGTGTGTCTGTGTGTGTGTCTGTGTGTGCGTGTGTCTGGGTGTGTGTGTCTGTCTGTGTGTGTGTGTCTGTGTGTTGTGTGTGTGCGTGTGTCTGTGTGCGTGTGTCTGTCGGTGTGTGTGTGTGTCTCTGCTGTTTAAAGCTAATGCCAGTGTCGGTGCTAATGTGTTGTGCAGGGTGAAATCGGGCACTCGGTGTTGGTGTTTAAACGGGAACAATTGAGAAATGGGGGTTGTTTTTTTAAGGATTCACTTTTCTTGCTGATTTGAAATCTCTGCCTCCCCACTCTCTCCCCAGCTCGGACTATCCTCGCTGAAGCTCATGGATTTACCCTGCGTCCCCGCTTTGCTGTGGCTCCTTCTGTTCCTGTGGCCCCTTCCTGTGTGCCAGGCACAGAACTCAGTGAAATTCTCTCTCCCCGAGGAACAGCCTCCCAACACCCTGATCGGGAACCCGGGGGAGACCCGAGGCTTGGAGAAGAATAACAGACTCTTCAAACTGGAGATTGGCAAGCCTTTCCTGCGGGTGGACGAGACAGGGGGCAACCTGTACACGACCGAGACCCCCATCAACAGGGAGGACATGACCTGTGAAAGCCCCATGGAGTGCTTCCTGGAGTTTGAGATTTCGGTGACAGATACTCTGTACTACAAAGCCCCGGTGCTGGTGGAGGGAAAGGTCCTTATCCTGGACATCAATGACAACACTCCCAGTTTCAGCTCTCCCGTCATTTCCATATCCATCCCTGAACACACCAATGCAGGCACCATCGTCAATATCCCCACTGCCACTGATCGGGACGCTGGCACTAATGGAGTGGCCAGCTATGAGCTCCTTGGCACCGAAACCCACGAGCTCTTCAGCTTGCAGGTGGCTGAGGAACACGGGGAGAAGCTTCCACAGCTGATCGTGACTGGCCGCTTGGATAGGGAGCAGCGGGATACCTACGACCTGACCATCCGAGTGGTGGACGGGGGCAAGCCCTCCCGCGCCAGCACTGCCATCCTCCGCATCACCGTGTTGGACATCAACGACAATGCCCCCAAGTTTGAGAGGTCCAGCTACGAGGGCACAGTGGAAGAGAACAGCCCAGTTGGCACCTCCATCCTCCAGGTGCAGGCCACTGACATGGACCTGGGTGACAACTCCCAGATCGAGTACACGTTTGCCCAGGCAGCCGAGAGTGCCCGGCGGTTACTGCGCCTGGATAAGAACAGTGGCTGGATCACCGTGCAAGGGCCTGTGGACCGCGAGCAGGTCAGCCAATTTAAATTCTTTGTTCATGCCAAAGACAAGGCTCCCATCCCCAAGCAGGACAGGGCTGCAGTGATCATCACTGTCAGAGACAAGAACGATAATGCCCCCAGTATCGAGATCCGGGGCATTGGGCTGGTCACCCACAAGGATGGGGTGGCCAACATCGATGAGGACGTGTCCATCGATTCCCCGGTGGCGCTGGTCCAGGTTTCAGACCGGGATGAAGGTGAGAACGCGGCCGTCACTTGCATTGTGGCCGGGGATGTGCCCTTCCAGCTGAAACCAGCCAGCGAGTCCAGCAGTGAGAGAAAGAAGAAATTCTTCCTGCAGACCACCACCCCTCTGGATTACGAGTCTGTCCAGGAATACCTGATCGAGATTGTGGCAGTCGATTCGGGCAATCCACCTCGATCCAGCAGCAACACGTTAAAAGTGCAGGTGGTGGATGTGAATGACAACGCCCCTGTGTTCACGCAAAACGTTATCCGGGTCTCTCTGCATGAAAACAACCAGCCTTACATCCCCATTGTCAAAGTAGAGGCTACAGACGCTGACAGTGGCAGCAATGCAGAACTGACCTATTCTCTGTCCCCAGACCCCTCCACCCAGGGCTTGTTTGACATCAATCCAGACACTGGAGAGATTAGGGTCAACTCCATCCTTGACCGCGAGGAACAGGAGCATTATGAGTTCAGGGTAACTGCCGCAGACAAAGGCACCCCAAGCCTTAAGGGAACAGCCACAGTGGTAGTCAATGTTCTGGATGAAAACGATAATGACCCCAAATTCATGCTGAATAGCTACAGTTTCTCAGTACGAGAAAATCTGCCTCCATCTAGTCCGGTCGGCATGGTAACTGTGACGGATGCAGATAAGGACATGAATGCCCAAGTAACTTTGTTTGTGGATCCTGACAATGGTGAGTTTGAGATACAAAATGGTACCGGCACTATTCTTTCCCGTGTCTCTTTTGACCGAGAACGGCAAAGTACCTACACCTTCCAATTGAAGGCAGTAGATGGTGGAACACCGCCCAGGTCTGCGTACGTCAGTGTGACCATCAATGTTTT
Organism: Scyliorhinus canicula; assembly: GCF_902713615.1. Taxonomy (NCBI): domain Eukaryota; kingdom Metazoa; phylum Chordata; class Chondrichthyes; order Carcharhiniformes; family Scyliorhinidae; genus Scyliorhinus; species Scyliorhinus canicula. The sequence continues at coordinate 240,089,185 of NC_052149.1, read as the reverse complement.
AGATGAAAATGATAATACTCCCTTCATCACCCAACCTTCCAATTCAACCTTCCAGCATATAAATCTCCGCACTACCATAGGGGCACAAGTGGACCAGGTAAAGGCTGAAGACATGGACATTGGAGCCAATGCCAACTTGACATACAGTATCGTAGGTGGAAACCCATTTGGCCTCTTCCAGGTATCTCCTGGAGGAAGCGTGACACTGGAGAAGGAAATTTTGCGGAGGCACTACGGGTTGCACCGGCTTGTGGTTAGGGTGACAGATAGGGGGACACCAGCTCGCTTTGCTACAGCCCTAGTGCACATATATGTGAACGATTCAATGGGAAACGTGAGCCTTGTGGAGGCTTTGGTGGGCCACAGCCTCAATACACCACTTGACGTGGATATTGCAGGAGATCCTGAGTACGAGAAGAGTAAGCAACGAAGCAACGTCTTGTTTGGCGTGATCGCTGGGATTATTGCAGTCATACTAGTGATTGTGATTGTGGTGTTGATTCGCTATTGCAGACAGAAGGAAGCCAAGAGTGGCTATCAGGCTGGTAAGAAAGAGAGCAAGGATCTATACACTCCAAAACAGACCAATAAAAACATCAAGCACAAAATCAAGAAGAACAAACCTCCAAAACCTTCCAAACCCCTGGAAGACGACGAGACTGGCACCCAAAGGGGATTACAGTTCAACCTGATAAATGAATCCAGCAGTGACAGTCCACGGATTCATCTGCCACTGAACTGCAACCCAGGGAGCCCTGACCTTGGGAGACACTACAGGTCAAACTCCCCTCTGCCATCCATTCAGCTGCACCCGCAGTCACCCACCGCTGGGAAGAAGCACCAGGTTGTGCAAGATCTCCCGGCCACCAATACTTTCGTTGGAACTGGGGACAACAACTCGACTGGCTCCGACCAGTACTCTGATTACAGTTACAAGGCCAATCCTCCAAAGTACAACAAGCAGGTAGGCATGCTTCTAAATGCCAGTGGTACAAAATGAGTCCTTTCAATCAATGGTTTGAGCTGGGGCAGACTTGACTGTGCAATGAGCGATATTTAAACCCCTCAATAAGTTTCTTTTTAAATGTCAGACTCTATTTCTTTGAGTAATGTGGCGCCATTGATGCGTAATTTCACTAAATAAAATCCTGGGTGTGATGTTCTTTGTACAATATAAATCCAGTTTCTTGTTTGTTTGGGTTTCCATTTGTGTAATATTAACACTTTAATGTACAGTGTGTTCTTAAAATAAACACACAAAGCTTATGAAATCAGACCATTTCCAATTTGCAACTTCATTTGTGTTGGTTTGTCAGTCAGGATGATAAAGAGATGTTTGTGTGAAAGTAAGCATTTTAAATCAAATGACCAGAATTTACACATGCAGCTCCTGCCTGGAACTTTAAACTGATCCAAAGCAACTTGGCAAACTGATTTTCCTTTGTCCAAATGCTCTTTTAATACTCGTGTGGCCGTTACTCATTCATAAATATGTGACCCCATTTATGCTTTTAGTCAGCGTCTTTGCAAAACCGGTTCTCCATGTAAAACAGAGCGGCAAACACAGTGCTTAAAGGTTGAACAGTGTTTTATTTATAAAATGGAGCCACCTTTTGTCGGAACCCACCACCACTGCTGTCTTAATCGGAAGCAATGGAGCTGTGTCGACAATATAATTTTTAAAGTACAGCATTGAATTAATTTATTTCTGCGCACAGGAAGATATAATGCTGCAAATTCAATTTTTTTTTAAAAAGCTGGCTTATCAGATTTCACTGCAGATGGTATCATTTTGTTAAATGCATTGTGGTACACCCATGTTTTTTGAAATTTCAACAGTCTCCTTCTGGTGGTAGTACAGATCAGTTTAATATTTATGCTGCCGTGTTATTTATTATATAATATAGATACTCACAGCAACATTACTAAATTATACTTTCATTAGTACATAACCCGTTACTGCAATAAATGTATAATGTAGTGACTGAATTTGGAATCTTGCCTAAACCAATGATATTGGATAGTTGCTGGTGGTGTTGCTACATATTAAGTGCCTGTAATGTCAGTGCTGAAGCTTCAGCTGAGAGTGTGGGTTTATTGTATGTCCTGGGCAATTGCCGAGCATAATATCTTTGCGTAGACACACTCTCCCTGGCGTAATAATCCATTGATCTGACTAACTTAACCTGTATTTTAATTTCAGCGTGCAAATGTAATGTGGAAAGGCAGTGAACCTTACTCACTCAGAGAGTAAAGAGCTCTTGCTGCTGCAATGGGCTTTGCAAGCCACATTTACATTGAGTTTGCATTGAGTGCCTTTCGCAATGTTTCATGGTATCAGAAGGTGTGTTCCAACCAAAGGACTGGTTTTGCAGTGTAGTTAATGTTGTCGGAAACACACAGCAGCCTATTTGCATCCAGTGAGGTTCCATCAATAGAAATGTGATTATGACCAGAGAATCTTGTTTTTTTTTGTGTATGACGTTGGCCCAAGGATCAATCTTGGCCAAGACACCAGGAGCAATCTAATGGACTCCTTTGCTAAAAAATTGCCATGCGATCTGTTCCATGCACCTAAGCGGGCAAACGTGACCTTGGGTTTCACCTCTCTTCTGAAAGATTTCACCCCTGACGGGGCAACACCTCCGACAGTACTGTGCTGCCGTGTCAGCCTGGAGTATGTGCGCAAATCCCTGGATAGGGATTTAATCCCTCAGCCAGAGACTCCAGCTATCAAACCATGAGGATACCCCAAGTCACAGCTTACACCTTGACAATGTGTGCTGAATATTCCCAAGGATTGTTTTGGGGGAGGGGAAAAATAGATTAAAGAACTGGTCACTAAGCACTCAGTCAGAAAGAGTTTCTCCGTGGAGACGTAAAGGGGTGCATTCTGAAGTTTCAGTCTAGGAGACACGATTGTCTGCTGTGGGGATATGGGTGTGCAGAGGAAGTGAGAGATGGAGAGTGGAAGAGTGTGAAAGGTGACACAGAATAGCGGAGGCAGCAGAAGTCTGTGCTGCGACAGGATTAGATGGGGCAAGACATTAAATTCAGTGCGATGAGGGACGGGGCGGAAAGGTTAGTCAGCAAAGCTCAGAGCGATGGACCTGAAGATCAAGCTGGCATCAGAATGGGCTGCAGAGCGGGGAAGCTAACAGGAAGGTGCTGAAAAAACCACGTGTGGAGTTGACAAAAGCAAGGGTTTCGGCAGCAGGGGTGAGAGATAGGATGGAGGTGGGTGGCGCTGAGCAGGTCCTGGTGATGTTTCGGAAGTGAGGTGGGTATTAAACACCAGGTCAAACAGGGTCTCGTTTTGCCTGAGCAGTTCACCAGGGAGATGAACGGGAAGCCAGGCGCGTTTACCGTGCTGCATTAGCAGATCCCAGTCAGGGCTGCAAAGGAGGCGCTAGAACTGGGCCTCAGAAACCCCTGGACCAGCAAGCTGTCCATTCACCGCGTCCCTGATTGTTCTCGCATGACTCTTGCGCCTGAGAACAGGTTGTGATGCTTTTTGCAGTTGAATAGCCTGTTGACACTGCCTGTGCAAGCATTTGCGTGAAGTGTAACAAGCTTAAGGTTCTGGAAGGCTGTCTGATGCTCTGTCAGAGCATGGGCACTGATTTAGGGTTCAAGGAGAGAGAAGGAAATGGAGGTCAAGATCATGTTACCAGTGAGATGAAAAATAGTAAAACCGAAGATTCATAAAACCCTCCCAAAAAAAGCTTTAATCTGTATTACAAACTAGAATCGAGGATTGGAATGTTGTATCATTTCTTTTTTAAAAATTTTATTTTGAGAGCCGCCATTTTGACATTGGTGTTGAATGGTATTGTCGAATTGTGGGAAGCTGCCTCATCTCTTTGCTGCTTTCTACAGTATTTTCAGCAGTGATCTGATGAGGAATAAATAAACCCAATGTACACCTACTGCCAAGAAGAAGTAGTCATTGCTGATTCACTTCTGATTTCAAAAAAGGAACTGGATCAATATCTGTCGAGAGCGGGGATTTGGGGGTTTGACGGAGCCCTTGGCCTGACTAATTTACAGTGAGGTTAAGAAGACAACACTAAGATTTTGCTGATGGGAAGAGAATCATTGATTGACAGAGTGTGAGTGGTGTGTGAAAAGAGAGGTTCCTTATCACTCATGAGGAACGTGGAAGGTGGAGGAATAAGGTGGTTGCAACCAGTCTAAGGAAGGGGGTGAGGGGTAATTCTGTGGTTTGTGAGAAGGTGTGGGGTATTGTGGGATCTTGTCCATGACAAACACTAAGTAGGGGAGGAGAGAAGTGAGGCTGCATTTAATCTTTCCAAAGTATTTGCGAACCAAAGTTTTGAAAGATCGGCGGCCGTCTTTGTACTTAGGCTGGAGGAAGTGAACATTTTTCTTTCATTTTTCACACTTGAGAAGACAAACGTGAAATGACCCGGCTAAAGATATATCCTCTGACTGTTAGGATGTGGGGAAAGGTTGAGCTCGAAGCTGTTTGATTTTATTTTTCTTTTGAGGTGCAACTCTGGGGGAGAGAAGAGTGCTAGTTCTGAGGTGTTTGACTTGGTTGAAATCCAGAAATGCTCGCCTTGCAAGTCTGATTACCTGATACTCTACCTCGTGCTTCACAGCAGGTTGCGGTGTAACCCTTGTCCTTGAAAGACTAGCTCATTTAATGCTGGAAAGGCTGGGGAAATGCGCTGACTCCAAATTTTTGGGGTCTCTCCAGATGTTCAGGTAGATATGGATGAAATATTATTCTCCACATATAAACACTATGCGAGTCAGCAAGTGAGCAGCGATGTATGCAAATACTGCTGATTCCCTGCTTTTTAAAACTACAGGAAACTGGAGTTTTCAGTGACGATATCTGTGCCGTGGGACTATGATCAGCTAACTCAGCTCTGCCTATCTTTGTCTACCCATCTTTACCCTGTCACCCCGGCAACATTCCTCAGCAGCACCTCAGATGTGACATGAACATACAAAGGAACGTGATTATTATTAGCATGTGAATATAAAATAGTGAACAGTATTTGATTGGATTCTATTATTAATCACTTTCCCCTAAACCCCTTTTTTAATTGAAAGTAAATAAGAAGCAGACATTAATTGTACTCTCATTGATTAGAGAGTAGTCCATCGCTGAAGTAACACCAGTCTGTTAACAGAAAATGATGAGATCCCAGATTATAATAAATCTTGCCTGTGTTTTTTTTTTGTTTAGTCCATTGCACCATTGTCAAAAAAAAAAGCTGCGGAATATTCCCTGGTCTGCCAAAATGAAAGCTGTGTTGCATCTTCCTGAACACGTGCAGCCCATGTGGTCCCAACTCTCTCCATTTCCCTGAGCAAGCCTAAGAGCAAGTGATGACCATAGGAGTGTAGCTTCTCTTGATGCTCGTGAGCACCAGTATGCATGGTGGATTACTGGAATCTTCTACTTTCACCTCATCGAGCAGACTGAAGTTAAATTAGGAAATACCTTCATACAAAGCTTGATGGAAGTTCAGAACCCTCTGCCCAAGCAGATCAATTGTTAATTTTAAAACTGTGATTGATCAAAGGTATTAAGCGATGTGGGGCAAAGGTGGATGTTGGAAGTTGGGACATATACCAACCATGATCTCATTGGACGATGGGATGGGCTCGGCTATACTGGCCTATTCCTGTTTCTATGTTCCTAAGATGGGGCCTCGTCATAAATGTCTCACAGCAGAGTTGGCAAGTATCAACAATTCAGCCCCTCCTCAGTACTGTAAGAAATAAAGACATGCATTTATATAATGCTTGTCACAACCACAGGATTCCCTAAAGTGCTCTATGACTATGAAATACTTCTGAGGTTCCACCACTGTTGGAAGCATACTCAAATCCCTTGCCTGGGGATTGAACCCACAACTGTTCGACTCCCAAGGTGACAGCACTACTATTGGGCCAAGCTGACGCCTGTTTAAACACCATTGATATTTGCTCCATCCTATTGCTTTTGCATTAAATGTCCACTATTGACGTGCTGTTAAATATGGCAGCTGAAGGCCAAACCTGAATAGATTTTCACTTCTTTGCAGCTAGATGGTTTCCATCTGTTTAATATTTGAATATTGTATTTTCCTGTTGACATTTGAAAAGTATTGGAAATCTGCATCTACTGGGGAGGGGGTGCCACACTGTCAGCGGTACTGTTTTTGGATGAGATGCGGCACGATTTTGAAAAATGTCGCAGACATGTGTCCCTCATTACACATCACTGAGAAAAAAGAGATTGTCCAATCTTTATATCCCTTCATGGGTAGTGGACATCGCTGACCGGGCCCAGCATTCATTTCCCGTCCCTTGGGCTTTGACAAAGAGTCATCGGACTCGAAACGTTAGCTATTTTCTCTCCCTACAGATGCTGCCAGACCTACTGAGATTTTCCAGCATTTTCTCTTTCATTTCCCGTCCTTCATTGCCCTTGAACTGAGCGTCTCGCTCAGCCATTTCAGAGAGGCATTTAAAAGCAACCGCATTGCTGCGGGTCTGGAGTCACGTGTAAACCAGACCGGGTAAAGGTGGCAGATTTCCTTCCCTAAAGGACATGAGTGAACCAGATGGGTTTCTGCAACAATTGACCATTTCATGGTCACTGTTACTAAGCTGAGCTTTAATTTCCAGATTTTACTGAAATACAATTCCACCATCTATCGTTGTGACATTTGAATCCATTTGACTGGACCCATAGTCGAGTGACATTAAAACTGTCACCATCTTTCCTCATTATTGCTGTTCGTGCACATTGGCTGCCATGTTTCCTTTGCTGCAAAGTTATTACAGTTGTTTGAAGGCACGTCATTGGCTGGAAAGCACTTTGGGACTCCTTTTTAAAATAAATTTAGAGTAGCCAATTTTTCTTTCCCAATTAAGGGGCAATTTAGCGTGGCCGATCCACCTGCCCTACACATCTTTGGGTTGTGGGGCTAAAAACCACGCAGACATGGGGAGAATGTGCAAACTCCACACGGACAGTGAGCCAGGGCCAGGATTCGAACCCGGGTCCTCAGCACTGTAGACAGCAGTGCTAACCACTGTGCCACATGCCGCCCCTGCACTTTGGGATGCCTGAGGTTGGAAAGGTGCGATATAAATACAAATCTTAGTGAAAGAGAGAATGGAGCAGATGGATTCTATTGAATGTAAGGTATTCCAGACAAGTGTTCTGTTTGTGTTCATTTAAAGCCAGCTGAATGTGTGTTGCATACAAAGGATAAACTACATTTGCACTAAAGTAGCCCATTCTTAGCTGGTGTGGCTGAAAGAGTGCCATCTTGGGCCTTACACACTTGTCTAGGAAGAAAAATACAAATGCCCTCACCAGACCGCTGTACTGTGGCCCCCTGCTGGACCATGGTCTGTGCGCAGACTCCCAGGTGTCAGGTCAGGGTTCAATGTGGCTATCGTGTGCCCAATCACCTGGCAGCATGTGCTACCGAACCCCACTTGACCAGGATGGAGCAGCACTGGACGCCTGTGGACGGCTATCTCAGCCTCAAACCAACGCCTTCTGAACAAACTTACAACTGCTTCCAAATATGTTGTTGTGAACAATGTTGTGAGAGTTTTTTGAAACTGGAAAACGTCCTTCTTTCGAGGCCTTGTTAAAATGCTCCCCTCGCACCATCAACTACTCAAAAGGGGACAGGGATTTACAGGGCTTATTTTTCATCCGGATCAGTGGTTCAGAGTGAGTGAAGATCTGTGTTGTTGTGCCGTGCCCACTGGATGGGATTTGATAAATGGGATGATTGAATTTCCACCAGGGTGTCCCAGTTAACAGGCTTGCACAGCAAGCAGTTAATGATGATGTGGACACCAGTCCATATGTTGATGCTGCTCAGGGCTTGTTTTCTCTAAACGGGTTGTAATATGTTGGTAAGCAAGACACTTTAACATCTGTTCCTCATAAGTATACAGCTCCACATGAGTGGAGATGGGGGAGACTTGCACGCAGTCGTAGTTGAGGCTTATGGATGTTTGACAGCGGAGTGAAAGAACCTTCAGCAGTTCACCAGACCCCTGTCTTGCTATGAAAGAGTGTTTTTGTATTCAGCTCTTTCCGACTTTGAGAACGCAATGTGCAGATTATAGCTTGCCCGGGGCAAATGGTAAAGAAATAGTCAGGACCTCTGGTGATGCATGAAAGCATTTGAGTGACAGTTGAAGTAATTCAGAACTTGATTGCGACATCTTTGTTATAAAACATGCAGAGCATTTTTGGCTTTTGAACCTTTTTTGTTCGTTACTGTCGGTTTCAGGGTCTTTGACTTTCATGACCCCCCTGTCAATTTTAATGTACTGTGCAATGCCAGGGGGAGAAATAATTCAGATTATAATCTGGAAATGCATCACTGGATTCCAATTGAACAGTGCATGTGTAAGAGGGCAGGAGTAATGAATTGCTGCCTGGTGTTGTAACTGCTGACCCATTGTGAGGTCATTTGGTGCTCGCCTGTCCATCCCAGATCGCAGTGATGCCTTTATGATTCACTTGTTCTGTTTGTGCATGGTTGATTAGAATTTATTTGTCCCCAGTTTTCTCTCTTGTCCGTCCTCTCCTTAGAGACACGTCTACATCAGTGGCTGGATCTGGATTGCAGTGTGTAAAAAGCTAGTTGGCTGGTTTCTCATGCTTGCATTGCCAAAACAGAAACGGCTACAGAATTGTGAATCCTAGTTACACTCATGCTGTTGCCAGAAGAGGGCAAATGGTTTTGGCAACCTGAGTTGAAAATATTGGGGTAAAAATCTGCCTTGACTGACATTGCTTTGGCCACCGCTCAATATTCATTTCTGTTAAAATGATTGGGGGGGGGGGGGGGGGGGGGGGGGGGGGTTGGATGGGGTTGTTCAACAGCTGGCCAACATGATGCAGCTGGTTTGCGCTAACCCAGAAAGATTTTCTAACCAATCTACTTTTTGCCTGCGGTTGGTATCATCACTCACTTCTGGGTCATTTTTCTATCGTCTTGCAATCTCTGCCTCGGCAAACCCCCCCCCCCCCCCCCTCCCTCCCACCCCACAGCTGGGGTGCTGATGATACTTCACACCGAGAGCAGACTGTTTCATCAGTGGCCATGCACGGGGGTTGGCTCAACACCAGGGCTACACTCAGTAATGAGACCGGTTCCCAAATGGCAGGACTTGGAAACTCAGCCAGTAGACACCAACCTACAGGCTTCTCTCCTGAGCTGTGCTCTCATTGTACAATAGTGCCTTTCCCGTGAGCCACTCTGCCGCACTGCAAATACAGCCTCTCGGTTATTTTATTTCTTTTTATAAATTTAGAGTACCCGGTTTATTTTTGCCAATGAAGGGGCAATTTAGCGCAGCCAATCCACCTAGCCTGCACATCTTTGGGTTGGGGGGGGCGAAACCCACGCAAACACGGTGAGAACGTGCAAACTCCACACGGACAGTGACCCAGAGCTGGGATCGGCCAATACAGTCGGAATCACAAGGGCAACAAAAGTAATTCTAATTGAAAAGACTCAAGTTTAGAGTCTCCAAACTTGTGACTCTGCAAAGGGTCTCCCACAAGCAACAGGATAGTTTCACCTGTACAATGTGCAAGTTGAGGCTAATACAAATATTTCATAGTCTATAGTTCTATAATACAAACACTGTGCTTAAAAATCGATCCCAGTTATTTATAGCAGTTGATCTCCCTCTATCCAGGTGTGATTGATGGGGGCAATTTCTCCATTGGGCCTGAGATCTCTACTGAGTCGTATTACACTCCTGTATGCTTCACCCGATGCCTGTGTCTATGTATTGACATTGTGTATGTTAGATTTTCCCGAATATGTTTTTTCTTTTCAGTATGGAACGATTTGTCTGAGCTGTACGCAGAACAACACTTTTCGCTGTACCCCGGTACACGTGACAATAAAACAAATCCAAATCCGATTTGTAGCGCCTCAAAGTGCAACCTATAATCTTGACATTTAAGAACGTATCTGTTGACCATGTATCTTCTCGAGTATTGAGCTTTCATTTTTCATGCTAACTGGTGAAGCAGTTCTGCAAGTTTGGCAAATCTCTTGACATTGACAGGAATGCACATGAATCAGCCACGTTTACAATACCCAGGGAATGATTCAGTTTTAGCCATCCAGCAATAGGAGCTGAGCAACATATTTTGCCCTGGGCACTTTCCGTGATTGCATTTTCGTCATGGCAGAACCCTTCTGCTAATTTACCTGAAGGGTAAAATACCTGTTGGCTTTCATGCAGCATGCACCATCTGAGGATTGGTTAGCTCAGTTGGCTGGACGACTGGCTTATGATGTGGAGCAATGCCAACAGCTCGGGTTCAATTCCCCGTACTGGCTGAAGTTATTCATGATGGCCCTTCCTTCTCAACCTCGCCTGAGGAGTAGTGACCCTACGGTTAAATCACCCCACCGGTCAGCTCTCTCTTGAAAGGTGGAAACAGCCCATGGGGACTTTCATGCAATATTCCCTGGAGCTTCCCCCCCGACTGACAGCACTGTGCGAGAATACCCACACCATGTGGACCTGAGCGGTTCAAGGAGATGGTTCCCTGCCTGTTTCTCCAGGGCAGTTCGGGATGCGCAATAAATCTTGCCAGCGATGTTCACATCCCATGAGTCAATAAAAAAGAGAAATGAATAGATATCATGTTGTTGAAGGACATGGTCTTTTGAGCGTGATACATGATCGCTGACTGCCTACATTTGGTCCCGTTGCTCAGCTTGTTGTTTGTTATCCATCCCTAGAACAGTGTCCTTTCCATTTAAGAGGTTTTTACTCTCTAACTTTCTTTTTCCTGATTGGAGTATGATACAATGGGTGCCTGCTGCCTCCCAGTAGCTCACTTAGTGGTCATTTGTCATGGCCTCAAGACTGGGGAGATCTGTGATGGTCGACTGTCGAACAGGGGAGGACATCACAAACAGGAGGGACTTTGCTACTTTGATAAGCAATGGCCACTGTGGGGAAGGGAACACTGACTGATAAGGAACAGGAATGCTGGTTAAAATTCCTTTTCTGTCCCTACTCAGCCCAGGAACGCAGAGAACCTGCCCTGCTGCCATACCTATGAAAATGCCTGGAAATGAGAGGGAAGGAAAGGCTGAAGAGTATGAGAAGGATGGCCGGAGGAACACCAAGGTCCTTTGAACCTGTCGCGTTTAGCCCAGAATCCACTTAGCTGTGCCAGACGGCCCTGCAGCATGGGCATGAAGAATGGCCTTTGGGTGAATTTGTGGAAGACAGCAGGCATCACCTATAGTTGTGAAGCTTGATTACCCACCTGCAGTCATGTAATATCCTCAGGAAAAGCAATAAAAACCTAGTCCAATTAAGGAGGGGGACATCTGTCAAGTGTGGCATCCAATCTCTGTTTTTAGTCTCTCGTTTTAGACAATTTAACACAGGGCACATTGACCCTGATTTATACAGGGGACTCTGCCTCTCGTATACAGTGGTCCCACCCCCGGCCCACCCACAGACATGCTCCAGCTCCATCTTGAATACCATCAGCTATCGCAACGACCACCTGTGCTGCCTTAAAATTTTTCGAGGTCACCAATAATAAATTGCGTCACAGAGAAATAATTTAGTGGGCAGGATTTTCCGGTCACACCCGCCCTGGGACGACGCTTTGGCTCGCCTGTCGAACTCTCTATCCCACCCATGATGGTTCCTGCTCACGGGATTAGAGCAGTGTGTCACAAAGAGGAAAGGAAGATGTGGAGCTGAGGGTCGAAGTGTGTAAGTGCCACCTCAACCAGAAGGTGCGTGCAGTTTGGAATGGAGCACACACGGCGAGGTGCACAGTATATCCCGGTGATATATTTTGGCGAGGATTTATTCGAGACATTTTAAAATCCTATTGATGAAATGTAGATGTGATGTTGTACTTTGTCCATTGATTTTAGAAAGCCCAATGATTTGGGATGCTTCACCTGTTGGACTGATATCCAAACCCTGGTGGGTTTATTTGGAAAGATGAATTTGGCACATTAGTTGAGGATGAAGAGGTATCTCGAAGATTGCGGAAGGAAGTGGGGGGGGGGGGGGGGGGGGGCGGATGTGGAAACACTGATGATATTGTCCCTATAGAGGCCGAAAGGTTTCCATTGTGCTGCACCTGATCACCTATTTCATACCTAAAACCAACTTCCTCGTTGCCAGGCAACTGACACCTGTTACCTGTAATATTCCCACTTCCTGCTTCATTCTGGTGAGAATCATATGGCCCATTTATATCATAGGAGGGCACCTGGTTGAATATACTCTTGGTCTTGATTCTTATCAAACGTGTTTCCACTATTGTTAAACATTGCAAAGTGCAGAAATAATGGCTTGTGTATAAACTTGGACAGACCCCTCATTTTTGTTACAATAAGATTTTTGGCTGTGGGTCCCTCCTACATTTGGAGATGGGAGGAAAGGAGGTCTCAATGGGACAGTGACCTCAATCACCAGCCGAGGGGCAGTGTGGAGATGTGGGCTTAAGTAGGGTGCTCTTTCCAAGGGCCAGTGCAGACTCAATGGGCCGAATGGCTGCCATCTGCGCTGTAAATTCTATGACTCAAGAGAGCTCAGTTTTCTCAGCATGAGTTGAAGCGAAGAAATAGTAACTTAACTGGAACGGCAATCACTGAGCATATTTGGGGACCCACCCTTTGCTTCTGTTCATTTTTTGTCGGGTGATCATTGCCGTTCACTAAAAGATGAAAATTGTACTTTCAAAGGGGAGATGATGGTGTAATGGCATTGTCACTGGGCGGGTAATCTAGTTACCTAGGGCACGATCCGGGGACCTGGGTTAGAATCCCACCATGGTAGGTGCTTAGTCTGATTTCCATCAGAAATCTGGAATGGGGCAGCACGGCGGCGCAGTGGGTTAGCACTGCAGCCTCACGGCGCCGTGGTCCCAGGTTCGATCCCGGCTCTGGGTCACTGTCCGTGTGGAGTTTGCACATTCTCCCCGTGTTTGCGTGGGCTTCACCCCCACAACACAAAGATGTGCAGGGTGGGTGGATTGGCCACACTAAATTGCCCCTTAATTGGAAAAAATGAATTGGGAACTCTGGGCGAGATTCTCCCAAAACGGGAGAAATCGTAAAGCTGCCGTAAAACCCGGGCGGGTTTTACGGCAGCGCGCCCCTTCCCGACGGGGGACCGAATTCTGGTCCCCGGTCGGGGCTAGCAGCCCGACGCCGTAGGCTCCGGCAAGACGGGCTTAACGAAAATCGTTAAGCCCGCTTACCGGAGTTAGCGCCAGCTGACGCGTCATATGACGTCAGCCGCGCATGCGCAGTTTGGAAGACTCCAACCCGCGCATGCGCGGGTGACGTCATCGCATTTTTGCGCGAAACCCGCGCATGCGCGGGCCGGGTTGCCCCTCAGCCGCCCCGCGAATGGATACTGCGGGGCGGCGGAAGGACAAGTAGTGCGCGGGCATCGGGCCCGCTGCCCGCGATCGGTGCCCACCGATCGCGGGCCCATGGCACCCTTGGCACGGCCGTGGTACTGCCGTGCCAATCGGTGCCATGGTTATTAATAGCGAGTTTGTGACGCCATTTTTACGAACGGCAAGACCAGGTGTGTTTGCCGTTCGTGAAAACGGCGGAAAGGGCTGGGACTTCGGCCCATCTAACAGCTGAGAATCGCTGCCGGCCGTAAAAAAACGGCGGCAGCGATTCGGGTCGGGACTTTGGGCGGGGGGGTGGGAGAATAGCGGGAGGGCGGCAAAAATGTCGGGAAGGCCCTCCCGCTATTCTCCCACCCGTCGTGGGGGGCGGAGAATTTCGCCCTCTAAATTTTAAAAAAGTAATTTTAAAAAAAATAATCTTTAGTGTCACAAGTAGGCTTACATTAATGAAGTTACCGTGAAATGCCCCTAGTCGCCACATTCCGGTGCCTGTTTGGGTACACGGAGGGAGAATTCAGAATGTCCAAATTACCTTAGTCCTTTGGGCATTGTGGGAGGAAACCAGAGCACCCAGAGGAAACCCGCGCAGACACAGGGAGAACGCCCAGCCAGTGAGAACGCGCAGACACGGGGAGAATGCCCAGCCAGTGAGAACGCGCAGACACGGGGAGAACGCCCAGCCAGTGAGAACGCGCAGACACAGGGAGAATGCCCAGCCAGTGAGAACGCCCAGCCAGTGAGAACGCCCAGCCAGTGAGAACGCGCAGACACAGGGAGAATGCCCAGCCAGTGAGAACGCGCAGACACGGGGAGAACGCCCAGCCAGTGAGAACGCGCAGACACAGGGAGAATGCCCAGCCAGTGAGAACGCACAGACACGGGGAGAATGCCCAGCCAGTGAGAACGCCCAGCCAGTGAGAACGCGCAGACACGGGGAGAATGCCCAGCCAGTGAGAACGCGCAGACACGGGGAGAACGCCCAGCCAGTGAGAACGCCCAGCCAGTGAGAACGCGCAGACACAGGGAGAACGCCCAGCCAGTGAGAACGCCCAGCCAGTGAGAACGCGCAGACACAGGGAGAACGCCCAGCCAGTGAGAACGCGCAGACACAGGGAGAACGCCCAGCCAGTGAGAACGCGCAGACACAGGGAGAACGCCCAGCCAGTGAGAACGCGCAGACACAGGGAGAACGCCCAGCCAGTGAGAACGCGCAGACACGGGGAGAACGCCCAGCCAGTGAGAACGAACAGACACGGGGAGAATGCCCAGCCAGTGAGAACGCGCAGACACAGGGAGAACGCCCAGCCAGTGAGAACGCGCAGACACAGGGAGAACGCCCAGCCAGTGAGAACGCGCAGACACGGGGAGAACGCCCAGCCAGTGAGAACGCGCAGACACAGGGAGAACGCCCAGCCAGTGAGAACGCGCAGACACTGGGAGACCGCCCAGCCAGTGAGAACGCACAGACACGGGGAGAACGCCCAGCCAGTGAGAACGCCCAGCCAGTGAGAACGCGCAGACACGGGGAGAACGCCCAGCCAGGGAGAATGCCCAGCCAGTGAGAACGCGCAGACACAGGGAGAACGCCCAGCCAGGGAGAACGCCCAGCCAGTGAGAACGCGCAGACACAGTGAGAACGCCCAGCCAGTGAGAACGCCCAGCCAGTGAGAACGCGCAGACACAGGGAGAACGCCCAGCCAGTGAGAACGCGCAGACACAGGGAGAACGCCCAGCCAGGGAGAACGCGCAGACACTGGGAGAACGCGCAGACACGGGGAGAACGCCCAGCCAGCGATGCCCACATCCAGTAAATGCAAAACACACTTGACTGCTGGGAATGTTGAGATTGTGCTTGGTGCTACATAACTGCAATAACCTCTGGCCTATAGTAATAAAACGATCAAAACAGCACAAAGATTTCAAGTCAGATAAATAGACAATGGGTATCACTGTTTGGTGGGACGAAGTGGGGGTTGGGGGGTTAGTGAGTGACAGGGCGTATGTCTCCAATACTATCGATATCATCTTGGATACAAGTGGTATTCAGATATTAGCAAATGTTCTTCCATGGCAATCTTCCAGTTAGAGATCAGGATTCCAGATTAGAATAAAAGCTCAAGGAAATAGATGTTGTTATAGGATATGAAAATGTTCCAAAAATTAGTCCAGGAATTAAGATTTGATGGGGTCTTTAAAAGGACAAATTACAGAGTCTGTCATGCACTATTTTACGGCAATAATGTACTTTTTTCAAAATCAACAAGCGAGTCACATTCTGGAATTTAGGTGGTTAAAGGGTAAATTGATGAAAAATGTTACGATATTGGGGTACAAATGGGGTAGATCGGGAGAACATGTTCCCATGCATTGGAGAGTCCAGGAATAGAGGGCATCATCAAATGTCTAATCTTTCAGGAGAATTTAGGAATAACTTTCACTCAGTGACTGAATTCTCCAGTCGGCCGTTCCCAAACGGGAGCGCGATGTGGCCAGTAGATGCAGGGAGACCCCACTCCTGAGACCTACCCGCTTGCAACACCTCGTGAGATCTAACATGATCTGGCGAGGCATTGTGATGTAAATCCCACCCATTGTGGGCGGGGTCACTCCTGGCAAATCTGCATATTAGAGCAAGGCTGCTAGTCGCAGTTTCCCGAGGCGTTGGGATCTATCCCCTTCGGCCCGGACACCTCGGGCGAGCACCATTCAGTACTGCTCTCCACAAATGGGGACTAGATGGAACGGCATTCATGGGGCTCTCTCAGGGGACTGGAGGCCCCGAACTGCATGCCCATAGGGCAGGGCGGTACCCTGACACTGCTGGTGCGCACCCTGGCAGTGTCGGTGTGGCACCCTGGCAGTGTTGGCGTGGCACCCTGGCAGTGTCGGTGTGGCACCCTGGCAGTGTCGGTGTGGCACCCTGGCAGTGTTGGCGTGGCACCCTGGCAGTGTCGGTGTGGCACCCTGGCAGTGTCAGCGTGGCACCCTGGCAGTGTCGGCCTGGCACCCTGGCAGTGTCAGCGTGGCACCCTGGCAGTGTCGGCGTGGCACCCTGGCAGTGTCGGTGTGGCACCCTGGCAGTGTCAGTGTGGCACCCTGGCAGTGTCGGTGTGGCACCCTGGCAGTGTCTGCGTGGCACCCTGGCAGTGTCGGTGTGGCACCCTGGCAGTGTCAGTGTGGCACCCTGGCAGTGTCAGCCTGGCACCCTGGCAGTGTCAGTGTGGCACCCTGGCAGTGTCGGTGTGGCACCCTGGCAGTGTCAGTGTGGCACCCTGGCAGTGTCAGTGTGGCACCCTGGCAGTGTCGGTGTGGCACCCTGGCAGTGTCAGTGTGGCACCCTGGCAGTGTCAGCGTGGCACCCTGGCAGTGTCGGCCTGGCACCCTGGCAGTGTCAGCGTGGCACCCTGGCAGTGTCGGTGTGGCACCCTGGCAGTGTCGGTGTGGCACCCTGGCAGTGTCGGTGTGGCACCCTGGCAGTGTCGGTGTGGCACCCTGGCAGTGTCGGTGTGGCACCCTGGCAGTGTCAGCCTGGCACCCTGGCAGTGTCAGCGTGGCACCCTGGCAGTGTCAGCGTGGCACCCTGGCAGTGTCGGCGTGGCACCCTGGCAGTGTCGGTGTGGCACCCTGGCAGTGTCGGTGTGGCACCCTGGCAGTGTCAGCGTGGCACCCTGGCAGTGTCGGTGTGGCACCCTGGCAGTGTCAGCCTGGCACCCTGGCAGTGTCAGCCTGGCACCCTGGCAGTGTCGACCTGGCACCCTGGCAGTGTCAGCCTGGCACCCTGGCAGTGTCGGTGTGGCACCCTGGCAGTGTCGGCCTGGCACCCTGGCAGTGTCGGTGTGGCACCCTGGCAGTGTCAGCGTGGCACCCTGGCAGTGTCGGTGTGGCACCCTGGCAGTGTCAGCCTGGCACCCTGGCAGTGTCAGCGTGGCACCCTGGCAGTGTCGGTGTGGCACCCTGGCAGTGTCAGCGTGGCACCCTGGCAGTGTCAGCGTGGCACCCTGGCAGTGTCGGTGTGGCACCCTGGCAGTGTCAGCGTGGCACCCTGGCAGTGTCGGCACCCTGGCAGTGTCAGCGTGGCACCCTGGCAGTGTCGGTGTGGCACCCTGGCAGTGTCAGCCTGGCACCCTGGCAGTGTCGGTGTGGCACCCTGGCAGTGTCAGCCTGGCACCCTGGCAGTGTCGGTGTGGCACCCTGGCAGTGTCAGCATGGCACCCTGGCAGTGTCGGTGTGGCACCCTGGCAGTGTCAGTGTGGCACCCTGGCAGTGTCGGTGTGGCACCCTGGCAGTGTCACCCTGGCAGTGTCAGCCTGGCACCCTGGCAGTGTCGGTGTGGCACCCTGGCAGTGTCAGTGTGGCACCCTGGCAGTGTCGGTGTGGCACCCTGGCAGTGTCAGCATGGCACCCTGGCAGTGTCAGCGTGGCACCCTGGCAGTGTCGGTGTGGCACCCTGGCAGTGTCGGCACCCTGGCAGTGTCGGTGTGGCACCCTGGCAGTGTCAGTGTGGCACCCTGGCAGTGTCAGTGTGGCACCCTGGCAGTGTCGGTGTGGCACCCTGGCAGTGTCGGTGTGGCACCCTGGCAGTGTCAGTGTGGCACCCTGGCAGTGTCAGTGTGGCACCCTGGCAGTGTCAGCGTGGCACCCTGGCAGTGTCGGCCTGGCACCCTGGCAGTGTCGGTGTGGCACCCTGGCAGTGTCGGTGTGGCACCCTGGCAGTGTCGGCCTGGCACCCTGGCAGTGTCGGTGTGGCACCCTGGCAGTGTCGGTGTGGCACCCTGGCAGTGTCGGTGTGGCACCCTGGCAGTGTCAGCGTGGCACCCTGGCAGTGTCAGCGTGGCACCCTGGCAGTGTCAGCGTGGCACCCTGGCAGTGTCAGTGTGGCACCCTGGCAGTGTCAGCGTGGCACCCTGGCAGTGTCGGTGTGGCACCCTGGCAGTGTCAGTGTGGCACCCTGGCAGTGTCAGTGTGGCACCCTGGCAGTGTGAGCGTGGCACCCTGGCAGTGTGAGCGTGGCACCCTGGCAGTGTCGGTGTGGCACCCTGGCAGTGTCAGTGTGGCACCCTGGCAGTGTCAGTGTGGCACCCTGGCAGTGTCGGTGTGGCACCCTGGCAGTGTCAGCGTGGCACCCTGGCAGTGTCGGTGTGGCACCCTGGCAGTGTGAGCGTGGCACCCTGGCAGTGTCAGTGTGGCACCCTGGCAGTGTCAGCGTGGCACCCTGGCAGTGTCGGTGTGGCACCCTGGCAGTGTCAGTGTGGCACCCTGGCAGTGTCGGTGTGGCACCCTGGCAGTGTCAGTGTGGCACCCTGGCAGTGTGAGCGTGGCACCCTGGCAGTGTCAGCGTGGCACCCTGGCAGTGTCGGCCTGGCACCCTGGCAGTGTCGGTGTGGCACCCTGGCAGTGTCAGTGTGGCACCCTGGCAGTGTCAGTGTGGCACCCTGGCAGTGACAGCGTGGCACCCTGGCAGTGTCGGCGTGGCACCCTGGCAGTGTCAGCGTGGCACCCTGGCAGTGTTGGCGTGGCACCCTGGCAGTGTCGGTGTGGCACCCTGGCAGTGTCAGTGTGGCACCCTGGCAGTGTCAGCCTGGCACCCTGGCAGTGTCGGCCTGGCACCCTGGCAGTGTCAGTGTGGCACCCTGGCAGTGTCGGTGTGGCACCCTGGCAGTGTCGGTGTGGCACCCTGGCAGTGTCGGTGTGGCACCCTGGCAGTGTCAGTGTGGCACCCTGGCAGTGTTGGCGTGGCACCCTGGCAGTGTCGGTGTGGCACCCTGGCAGTGTCGGTGTGGCACCCTGGCAGTGTCGGTGTGGCACCCTGGCAGTGTCGGTGTGGCACCCTGGCAGTGTCAGCGTGGCACCCTGGCAGTGTCAGCGTGGCACCCTGGCAGTGTCGGCGTGGCACCCTGGCAGTGTCGGCACCCTGGCAGTGTCGGTGTGGCACCCTGGCAGTGTCGGTGTGGCACCCTGGCAGTGTCGGCACCCTGGCAGTGTCGGTGTGGCACCCTGGCAGTGTCAGCGTGGCACCCTGGCAGTGTCGGCACCCTGGCAGTGTCGGTGTGGCACCCTGGCAGTGTCGGTGTGGCACCCTGGCAGTGTCGGCACCCTGGCAGTGTCAGCGTGGCACCCTGGCAGTGTCAGTGTGGCACCCTGGCAGTGTCAGTGTGGCACCCTGGCAGTGTCAGTGTGGCACCCTGGCAGTGTCAGTGTGGCACCCTGGCAGTGTCGGCACCCTGGCAGTGTCAGTGTGGCACCCTGGCAGTGTCAGCGTGGCACCCTGGCAGTGTCAGTGTGGCACCCTGGCAGTGTCAGTGTGGCACCCTGGCAGTGTCGGCGTGGCACCCTGGCAGTGTCAGCCTGGCACCCTGGCAGTGTCGGTGTGGCACCCTGGCAGTGTCTGCATGGCACCCTGGCAGTGTCAGCCTGGCACCCTGGCAGTGTCGGTGTGGCACCCTGGCAGTGTCAGCCTGGCACCCTGGCAGTGTCAGCCTGGCACCCTGGCAGTGTCAGCCTGGCACCCTGGCAGTGTCGGTGTGGCACCCTGGCAGTGTCGGTGTGGCACCCTGGCAGTGTCAGCCTGGCACCCTGGCAGTGTCAGTGTGGCACCCTGGCAGTGTCAGTGTGGCACCCTGGCAGTGTCAGTGTGGCACCCTGGCAGTGTCAGTGTGGCACCCTGGCAGTGTCAGTGTGGCACCCTGGCAGTGTCAGTGTGGCACCCTGGCAGTGTCAGCCTGGCACCCTGGCAGTGTCGGTGTGGCACCCTGGCAGTGTCAGTGTGGCACCCTGGCAGTGTCAGTGTGGCACCCTGGCAGTGTCAGCCTGGCACCCTGGCAGTGTCAGCCTGGCACCCTGGCAGTGTCGGTGTGGCACCCTGGCAGTGTCAGCCTGGCACCCTGGCAGTGTCGGTGTGGCACCCTGGCAGTGTCGGCGTGGCACCCTGGCAGTGTCAGCCTGGCACCCTGGCAGTGTCGGCCTGGCACCCTGGCAGTGTCAGCGTGGCACCCTGGCAGTGTCGGTGTGGCACCCTGGCAGTGTCGGCGTGGCACCCTGGCAGTGTCGGCGTGGCACCCTGGCAGTGTCGGTGTGGCACCCTGGCAGTGTCAGCGTGGCACCCTGGCAGTGTCGGTGTGGCACCCTGGCAGTGTCGGTGTGGCACCCTGGCAGTGTCGGTGTGGCACCCTGGCAGTGTCAGCGTGGCACCCTGGCAGTGTCGGTGTGGCACCCTGGCAGTGTCAGCGTGGCACCCTGGCAGTGTCGGTGTGGCACCCTGGCAGTGTCGGCCTGGCACCCTGGCAGTGTCGGTGTGGCACCCTGGCAGTGTCAGCATGGCACCCTGGCAGTGTCGGTGTGGCACCCTGGCAGTGTCGGCGTGGCACCCTGGCAGTGTCGGTGTGGCACCCTGGCAGTGTCGGTGTGGCACCCTGGCAGTGTCGGCGTGGCACCCTGGCAGTGTCGGTGTGGCACCCTGGCAGTGTCGGCCTGGCACCCTGGCAGTGTCAGTGTGGCACCCTGGCAGTGTCAGCGTGGCACCCTGGCAGTGTCAGCGTGGCACCCTGGCAGTGTCAGCGTGGCACCCTGGCAGTGTCAGCGTGGCACCCTGGCAGTGTCAGCCTGGCACCCTGGCAGTGTCGGTGTGGCACCCTGGCAGTGTCGGTGTGGCACCCTGGCAGTGTCAGCCTGGCACCCTGGCAGTGTTGGCGTGGCACCCTGGCAGTGTCGGTGTGGCACCCTGGCAGTGTCGGTGTGGCACCCTGGCAGTGTCAGTGTGGCACCCTGGCAGTGTCGGTGTGGCACCCTGGCAGTGTCGGCCTGGCACCCTGGCAGTGTCTGCATGGCACCCTGGCAGTGTCAGTGTGGCACCCTGGCAGTGTCAGCGTGGCACCCTGGCAGTGTCGGTGTGGCACCCTGGCAGTGTCGGCGTGGCACCCTGGCAGTGTCGGTGTGGCACCCTGGCAGTGTCAGCGTGGCACCCTGGCAGTGTCGGTGTGGCACCCTGGCAGTGTCAGCGTGGCACCCTGGCAGTGTCGGTGTGGCACCCTGGCAGTGTCAGCGTGGCACCCTGGCAGTGTCGGTGTGGCACCCTGGCAGTGTCAGCGTGGCACCCTGGCAGTGTCGGTGTGGCACCCTGGCAGTGTCGGCGTGGCACCCTGGCAGTGTCAGCGTGGCACCCTGGCAGTGTCGGTGTGGCACCCTGGCAGTGTCGGTGTGGCACCCTGGCAGTGTCAGCGTGGCACCCTGGCAGTGTCAGTGTGGCACCCTGGCAGTGTCAGCGTGGCACCCTGGCAGTGTCGGTGTGGCACCCTGGCAGTGTCAGCGTGGCACCCTGGCAGTGTCGGTGTGGCACCCTGGCAGTGTCGGTGTGGCACCCTGGCAGTGTCTGCATGGCACCCTGGCAGTGTCAGTGTGGCACCCTGGCAGTGTCAGCGTGGCACCCTGGCAGTGTCAGCGTGGCACCCTGGCAGTGTCGGTGTGGCACCCTGGCAGTGTCGGCCTGGCAGTGTCACCCTGGCAGTGTCGGTGTGGCACCCTGGCAGTGTCGGTGTGGCACCCTGGCAGTGTCGGTGTGGCACCCTGGCAGTGTCGGTGTGGCACCCTGGCAGTGTCGGTGTGGCACCCTGGCAGTGTCGGTGTGGCACCCTGGCAGTGTCAGCGTGGCACCCTGGCAGTGTCGGCGTGGCACCCTGGCAGTGTTGGTGTGGCACCCTGGCAGTGTCAGCGTGGCACCCTGGCAGTGTCAGCGTGGCACCCTGGCAGTGTCGGTGTGGCACCCTGGCAGTGTCGGTGTGGCACCCTGGCAGTGTCGGTGTGGCACCCTGGCAGTGTCGGTGTGGCACCCTGGCAGTGTCGGCGTGGCACCCTGGCAGTGTCGGTGTGGCACCCTGGCAGTGTCGGTGTGGCACCCTGGCAGTGTCGGTGTGGCACCCTGGCAGTGTCTGCGTGGCACCCTGGCAGTGTCAGCCTGGCACCCTGGCAGTGTCTGCGTGGCACCCTGGCAGTGTCAGTGTGGCACCCTGGCAGTGTCTGCGTGGCACCCTGGCAGTGTCAGCGTGGCACCCTGGCAGTGTCAGTGTGGCACCCTGGCAGTGTCAGTGTGGCACCCTGGCAGTGTCTGCGTGGCACCCTGGCAGTGTCAGCGTGGCACCCTGGCAGTGTCTGCCTGGCACCCTGGCAGTGTCAGCCTGGCACCCTGGCAGTGTCGGCCTGGCACCCTGGCAGTGTCAGTGTGGCACCCTGGCAGTGTCGGCATGGCACCCTGGCAGTGTCGGTGTGGCACCCTGGCAGTGTCGGTGTGGCACCCTGGCAGTGTCGGTGTGGCACCCTGGCAGTGTCGGTGTGGCACCCTGGCAGTGTCAGTGTGGCACCCTGGCAGTGTCGGCATGGCACCCTGGCAGTGTCGGCCTGGCACCCTGGCAGTGTCGGTGTGGCACCCTGGCAGTGTCGGTGTGGCACCCTGGCAGTGTCAGCGTGGCACCCTGGCAGTGTCAGCGTGGCACCCTGGCAGTGTCAGCGTGGCACCCTGGCAGTGTCGGTGTGGCACCCTGGCAGTGTCAGTGTGGCACCCTGGCAGTGTCGGCCTGGCACCCTGGCAGTGTCGGCCTGGCACCCTGGCAGTGTCGGTGTGGCACCCTGGCAGTGTCGGTGTGGCACCCTGGCAGTGTCAGTGTGGCACCCTGGCAGTGTCGGCGTGGCACCCTGGCAGTGTCGGTGTGGCACCCTGGCAGTGTCAGTGTGGCACCCTGGCAGTGTCGGTGTGGCACCCTGGCAGTGTCAGTGTGGCACCCTGGCAGTGTCAGTGTGGCACCCTGGCAGTGTCGGCGTGGCACCCTGGCAGTGTCGGCGTGGCACCCTGGCAGTGTCGGTGTGGCACCCTGGCAGTGTCGGTGTGGCACCCTGGCAGTGTCAGTGTGGCACCCTGGCAGTGTCAGCGTGGCACCCTGGCAGTGTCAGTGTGGCACCCTGGCAGTGTCAGCGTGGCACCCTGGCAGTGTCAGCGTGGCAGTGTCAGCGTGGCACCCTGGCAGTGTCGGCCTGGCACCCTGGCAGTGTCGGTGTGGCACCCTGGCAGTGTCAGTGTGGCACCCTGGCAGTGTCAGCGTGGCACCCTGGCAGTGTCGGTGTGGCACCCTGGCAGTGTCAGTGTGGCACCCTGGCAGTGTCGGTGTGGCACCCTGGCAGTGTCGGTGTGGCACCCTGGCAGTGTCGGTGTGGCACCCTGGCAGTGTCGGTGTGGCACCCTGGCAGTGTCTGCGTGGCACCCTGGCAGTGTCGGTGTGGCACCCTGGCAGTGTCGGTGTGGCACCCTGGCAGTGTCAGCGTGGCAGTGTCAGCGTGGCACCCTGGCAGTGTCGGTGTGGCACCCTGGCAGTGTCGGTGTGGCACCCTGGCAGTGTTGGCGTGGCACCCTGGCAGTGTCGGTGTGGCACCCTGGCAGTGTCAGCGTGGCACCCTGGCAGTGTCGGTGTGGCACCCTGGCAGTGTCAGTGTGGCACCCTGGCAGTGTCGGTGTGGCACCCTGGCAGTGTCGGTGTGGCACCCTGGCAGTGTCAGCGTGGCACCCTGGCAGTGTCGGTGTGGCACCCTGGCAGTGTCAGTGTGGCACCCTGGCAGTGTCGGCGTGGCACCCTGGCAGTGTCAGCGTGGCACCCTGGCAGTGTCAGCGTGGCACCCTGGCAGTGTCAGCGTGGCACCCTGGCAGTGTCAGCGTGGCACCCTGGCAGTGTCGGCGTGGCACCCTGGCAGTGTCAGCGTGGCACCCTGGCAGTGTCAGCGTGGCACCCTGGCAGTCTCGGCCTGACACACGAGAGGTGGCTCCCCAGGGGCACTGCCAGGGTACCAGGTTGGCACTGCCAAGGTGGCAAGCTGGCATTTTTCACGCGGTGGCAATCGGACCGGGACTGCACTGTGCGGGTGTTGGGGGGCATGCCCGGGGACCCCATCATATTGAGTTGGGGCTTGGGGGGGATTCACGTTGGGGCTTCAGAGATCGGGATCCCAGTTAAAAATGGCATCCCGATCCCTCGTTACACTGAAGAGTTCCGGCGACTGAAGCTCCTCCACGCAGAAAACAGGGCTGTGTGTGGCCTCGGCTTCTCGTTCCCTGCTGAGGCCCCCTATAGAACATAGAACATAGAACAGTACAGCACAGAACAGGCCGTTCGGCCCTCGATGTTGTGCCGAGCAATGATCACCCTACTCAAACCCACGTATCCACCCTATACCCGTAACCCAAGAACACCCCCCCTTAACCTTACTTTTTAGGACACTACGGGCAATTTAGCATGGCCAATCCACCTAACCCGCACATCTTTGGACTGTGGGAGGAAACCGGAGCACCCGGAGGAAACCCACGCACACACGGGGAGGACGTGCAGACTCCGCACAAACAGTGACGCAGCCGGGAATCGAACCTGGGACCCTGGAGCTGTGAAGCATTTATGCTAACCACCATGCTACCGCGCTGCCCGTGTGCCATCCGATCGCGTTGTGTTTCTCGACTCTGAAAGCGCTGGCAAACACGTGGCTAAATGCGCGCTATTGGGATTTGCCATTTGCTTAAACCGTGCCCTAAGTGTTAGATAGCAGTGGGAAACCCCCCAGCAAAACCGCCACAAATGACCCTCAGAAACATTTCCGTTAGAATCGCGCCCAGGTGTTTGGGCTCAATCTGGCAAATGCCGATTGATGCTAAACCAATTGCTAAACCTGAATTTGAGATTGACAGGCTTGTTATCCGAAGGTGGTAACTTGGAATGAGGTCACAGTGCAGGTATGAGACCCAACGGGCTAATTTGGCAGCACGGTAGCATTGTGGATAGCACAATTGCTTCACAGCTCCAGGGTCCCGGGTTCGATTCCCGGCTGGGTCACTGTCTGTGCGGAGTCTGCACATCCTCCCCGTGTGTGCGTGGATTTCCTCCGGATGCTCCGGTTTCCTCCCACAGTCCAAAGATGTGCGGGTTAGGTGGATTGGACATGATAAATTGCCCTTAGTGTCCAAAATTGCCCTTAGTGTTGGGTGGGTTACTGGGTTATGGGGATAGGGTGGAGGTGTTAACCTTGGGTAGGGTGCTCTTTCCAGGAGCCGGTGCAGACTCGATGGGCCGAATGGCCTCCTTCTGCACTGTAAATTCTATGTAAAATTCTATGTAAAATGGCCTTTTCCTGTTCCTTGGCACAAACCCCTGATTAGTGTAGCCAGATGGTTACAGAGGCTGATATGGAAACTTCCAGTATAAATATCAAGGGTAAAATTCAACCTCACTGAAATGACATGATGAAAATTGGATGAATTGCGATGTAGATGGTAGAATCCAATTGGCTAATGACCACACAGCTGAGCAGGAAATTAATCCCATTGACTGGAAATGCCGCTGTAACAGCATTGGCTCAAAAACTATCAACAGGAATTATGCACACAAGTGTAACATTTTTATAGACTGGAACCAATAGATGTGGGAGAAGAAAATGCTGAAGTCAGTGTGGTTTGATGTTATGTTGGATTCCTGTGCGATGCTACTAAGAGGCTTGGCCTCTTGTATGAGGGGAAGCGAGTATCATGAGATATTGTTCCTATACCTGCTGCTGCCGTCTTGTTCTGGATTCAGGGAGCAGGTCAGGAAACAATTCTTGATGATGCTCTCTGTCTGTTGTGACAGTCAGCTGATGATGCAGCAAGGGGGAGTTTGGGGAAGAGAATACTGAACCCCAGATTTCTGTTGGATCTCAATATCACGCGTGTGTGTCAGGCAATCAACTGCCTCAATGCATTCAAAAAGGTGGGAGCAGTTCAATTTGGTCATTTCATCTTTACAAGCGTGCGACATGGTAGCCCACTGTGGTTAGCACTGCTGCCTCACAGCGCCGAGGACCCGGGTTCGGGACCAGCCCTGGGTCACTATCCATGTGGAGTTTGCGCATTCTCCCCGTGTCTGTGTGGGTCTCACGCCCACAATCCAAAAAGATGTGCAGGGTAGGTGGACTGGCCATGCTAAATGAAATGAAATGATAATCGCTTATTGTCACGAGTAGACTTCAATGAAGTTACTGTGAAAAGCCCCTGGTCGCCACTTTCCGGCACCTGTTCGGGGAGGCTGTTACGGGAATCGAACCGTGCTACTGGCCTGCTTTCAAAGCCAGCGATTTAGCCCATTGTGCTAAACAGCCCCTAATTGCCCCTTAATTGGAAAAAAAAATTTGTATTCTCAATTAATAGAGAATTATATTCACAAGCACATTATACAACATGAGGGATTTGTATTTAGCATTGACCTGACCCTTGTAACACTCAAGTTCTTTTACTTCCATTACTCGTGATGTAGACCTGCACTTCACACTGTGTTAATTGGATGCTCTCTCCAAGAGCATATTTGGATAAGATTTGTAGAACAATTTCAGTAATAAGGAAAGTACCCTAGATGCTCTGGACCACATGTGTATTTTTCATACCTTGACCATTACACATTGTTGGTGGTAGCGCTCAACTATAGAATTTTGCAGCACAGAAAGAGACCCTTTAGCCCAGTGTTTTTCAAACTTTTTTTCCGGGGACCCATTTTTACCAATCGGCCAACCTTCGGGACTCAACCCGGCTGACCTTCGCGACCCATGCCGGCCACCTTTGTGGTCCACGCCGGCCGACCTGCGCGACCCACCATGTTCTCTCGCCTCGTTTGTTGCTGACATAAATGGAGGAAATGGTTTTGATCCCTTTGGCCCCCCCGAACTTGAAAAAAAAAGGCTGCGCCCAGAAAAAAATATGCGGCCGCACTGCGCATGTGTGCCCGATCATCGGTGCGCATGCGCGGTGCGGCTGATTTTTAAAATCTGTTCCTGGCCATTTTGAAGGCCGCTTGCAGCCGGCATTATTAAAAGCCGGCTGCTGTGGCTGATGCGCGCGGATTTGCGCGATCGGGAGCGCCGCGACCCTCCCGTCACCTGCCCGCGACCCACCAGCGGGTCGCACCCCTGAGTTTGACAATGCCTGCTTTAGCCCACCATGTCTAAGCGGCCATCAAACATCAGTCTATTCTAATCCTATTTCCCAGTACTTTCCCCTGCCTTGTATGGCTGTGCTGTTTAAAGTGCTCATCAAATGCTTCTTAAACGTTGGGAGTGTTCCTGCCTCCACTGTGTCTCTCAGGCAGTGCTGGATTTGCTGCTTCAGATCGGATTTTGTGCACGCACATGTATCTACAAATTGATGCCATGTTAGTTTGTTCTGATTTGTGATTAAATAGAATGAGAGGGCAGCGGCCTGATGATTCACTCGCCTTATGTTCATGTGTTAATGATCAGCTTAAATATCCTCCACTGTGTGTTTTTAAATCTAAATTGTGAAATGTTTGAACTCAGGGGGACTTTGGACACGTACGTGCACTGCAGAAAGTTAATATGCAGGCACGGCAAGCAATTAGGAAAGCAAATAGTCTATCATTAAAAGCAAATTACTGCGGATGCTGGAAATGAGAATTTAAAATGGAAAATGCTGGGAAAAGCTCTGCAGGCCTGGCAGCATCTGTGGAGCGAGAAACGGGTTAACGCTTTGAGTAGATGTGACCTCTTCAGAGCTTAAAAAGAAGTCATACAGACTTCGAAACTTTAACTCTGTTTCTCTCGCCACAGATGGCAGGATGGCCATGAAGCGCTACTTCGCAAATTTTCAAATCCTACCCCTGCTCTTAAAGTGCACAGATGACAAGTGGTCACGATGCTTACAAAAAACAAAATAACTTTCCTTGTAATTAAATCACATAAAACCGTAACGTTACACATTGTCAATTAAATCTGTACCATGCTGAGGTGATCCAGCATTTTCTGTTTTCATTACATTAAAGCAAATACGATGTTAGCTTCTGTTACAGACAGATTGGAGTATTGAGAGTAAAGACGTCTTATTCCAATTGTGCAGGTCATTGGTGAGGCTGTGTCTGGATTTCTCTGCGGTTTTAGTCTCCTTATCTAAGGAAGGATAGACGTGCCTGAGAGGGCAACGAGAGGGAGGGCAACGAAGGCTCATTCGATTGGATCCTGGGGCTGTCCTATGAGAAGGGATTGAGTGGGCTAGGCCTGTCTTCCCTGGAGTTTAGAAGGTTGAGAGGTGGCCTCTTTGAAAAGCGTTTTTAAAGAAAGGAGCTCAACAGGATAAACACTGAGAAAATGTTCCCCCTCGGGGTAAGATTCAGGACTCAATCACAGTCTCAGCATAAGGAGTTGGCCTTTTCGAACAGCAATGAGGAGAAATCTTTTCTCCCAGAGGGTCGTGAGCCTTTTGAACGACCTTCCTCAAAATTTGGTGGAAGCAGAAACCGTGAATATTTTTTTTTAATACCTGTAACAGAGCTGGGTGGCAAGGGGATGAAAGGTTACTGGGGGTAGGTGAGAATGTGGACACGAAGCTACAATGAGGTCAGCCATGATCTTAGTGAACGGCAGGGCAGGCTTGAGGGGCAGAGTGGCCTAGGGCAGCACAGTAGCACAGGGGTTAGCACTGTTGCTTCACAGCGCCAGGGTTCCAGGTTCGATTTCCGCTTGGGTCACTGTCTGTGCGGAGTCTGCACGTTCTCCCTGTGTCTGCGTGGGTTTCCTCCGGTAGCTCCGGTTTCCTCCCACAAGTCCCAAAAGACGTGGGGGGTGATTCTCCGAGCCGCAGGCCGGGCCGGAGAATCGCCGCAACTGCGCCACGATGCCCCAACGCCGGCGCGCTTGGCACGGCGCGGGCCGCTGATTCTCCGACCCGGATGGACCGAGCGGCCGCTCCGACATGACAGAGTCCCGCCGGCACCGTTCAGCCCTGGTTGCTGCCGGCGGGAACTCTGCGGGAATGCTCGGGGGGCAGCCTGTGGGGGGGGGGGGGGGGGGGGGGGGGGATGGGGGGCTCCTTCACCGGGGGGGGGGTGCGTCCGATCAGGGCCCACCAATCGGCGGGCCGGCCTCCCCCCCACCCCGGGCCTACTTCCTGGCGCGGTCGGCCTCTGCACACCGACCTCATGTTGTGACGGGGCCGGCACGTGTAAGAGGTTCCCCGCACATGTGCAGGATGACGCGGCCCGCGTAAGGAGGCTGGAGCGGCGTGAACCATTCCAGCGCCCGCTGGCCCATAGATCGTGCCTGGGCCCTGTTCGGCCGTCGTGAAATGCGACGACATTCACAATGGCGCGAACCCTTGGCCTCCATATCGGAGAATCGCCCCCGTGCTGTTAGGTGAATTGAGCATTCTGAATTCTCCCTCGTTGTACCCGAACAGGCGCCGGAATGTGGCGACTAGGGGATTTTCACGGTAACTTCATTGCAGTGTTTTTGTCAGCCTACTTGTGACAATAATAAAGGTTATTATTCTTATTACTCGTCCCAATTCATGTGATCCTATGAGTTCACACCTCCAACTGCTCTGCCCCATCAGACCACCATTGGCTGTCTATCTTTCTGGACCAATTGGAAATTCTTGGCCATCAGTCAGAAAATCATTCCCGCCCCTTCCCTTCAACATCTTTATAATGAATAAACAAAGGGGTTCAAAGAAAAGGGGATGGGGAGATCCCACAATTTTTTTTCAAAATCCCTAATGAGCTTTTCCTTGTATTGTTCCTGAAGATTAGTCTTTCATTTCTGTCGACTCCAGGACTGAAAGTTGAGACCTATTGTCATTTTAATCATTGAGTCTAGAAATGTCTACTGACATCCCATGTAACTAAGGCAGACAGAGATCCATGCATTTACCAGCACAATCCTCTCAATACTCCACAGATTTGATCTCGTCTTCTGCTTCCTAATTGTATTACAACCAAGACAATAATATTACCCAATTTTAAAAGCCATCCGACCTATTAAGGGTAATAATGCCCTGATGCGGTAGTGCTTGTGTTTGTTATGTGTTTCTTTTATCAAACAGATTAACCAATAAAAAGAGATTGTCTTGGAGTGAAAGCCATTACTGCACCGTATAAATAACAATGCATTTTCAATTAGCTGTTTGACCCCAGACTATTTTGTAACATTAACACCATCCGCTCAGACAATTGTTTAAATTGGGCACGGGCAGGAATAGATAGCGTGTTCCTGACTTCCTTGTGGAAATGTTTCCGAATGCAATAAGATGCTGGTGCTTTTGATTAACTTGCTAAAATGTTGGACTCATTTTTATCTTTTTTTTGGAGTACCCAATACATTTTTTTCCAATTAAGGGGCAATTTAGTGTGGCCAATCCACCGAACCTGCACATCTTTGGGCTGTGCAGGTGAAACCCACGCAAACACAGGGAGAATGTGCAAACTCTACACGGACAGTGACCCAGAGCTGGGATCGAACCTAGGACCTCATCACTGTGAGGCAGCAGTGCTAACCCACTGCACCACCATGCCGCCCAATATTTTTATCTTTTTTTGCCCCAGCCCCAAAGTCTTAGTCTGTTGTGAGGACAAGAGGTGTGTGCTGGTGTCTACCTCCAGAGGTGCCAGCGATTTGCACTTAAATGCTAGCGTCAGCAAGCTGTTGAACTGTGGGAGGCATCATAGCTGAGCCCATTCTTCTCTCAGCATAACGCATGCACTATCCAGCGACGGCAAGGGGTGGAAGTCATCCAATCATCTAGTGCTGATTGTCACAGATGAGAATAAAATTATGTGATGTCAACCTTATTGCCTCTGCATCACTTCTGCATGAAATCAGTTAACTGAGCGCAGTCTAGAGTTCAAAGATCCGGGGAACCTCTTGCAATGAAGAAGTTCAATTCCTCACTGAACCACTGGAAGTGCAACAATCTTCCTGCAGAAATCACCGTGACTGATACAATTGCTAAATGCTTCACAAGTTGGTGCGGCACCTCTCTCAATATCTGTAGTCGTAACCCTGTCGATGCTGATGGGTCCACGTCTGCTTTGAAATCCTGGCCAAGGCAGTTTTACACAGACACACTAAAGTGATCCTGCACTAAAATGGGAAACAAGGATTTTGACGTTCATATTGTTGTGTTAATTTTCCCACTCTCGCCTCGCTTTTTTTCTGAACATTCCGCCTAATGTGTCTGTTGGCATGTGGAACCCACACCCAATACAGTTAGACCCAGAAGTGATCATCTCATCCCTCATTCACAGTGACTTTTTCATTCTTTCTCTCTAGACTCTCTCTCTCAGTCAACATAAGATAATATGAGTAAGCAGGGTGACCACATAGAAGCCAGAGCAAAGTAAGATGGGAGAGTGTGAAAATAGAGAAAGTTGGAAACATGCCTTTATACAGCACCTTTCACAACTTCAACCCACAGTACTTCACAGCCATTGAAGTACTTTTTTAAAACATTTTTTAAAATATATAAATTTAGAGTACCCAAATTCATTTTTTCCAATTAAGGGGCAATTTAGCGTGGCCAATCCACCTACCCTGCACATCTTTGGGTTGTGGGGGTGAAACCCACGCAGACACGGGGAGAATGTGCAAACTCCACACGGACAGTGACCCAGAGTCGGGATCGAACCTGGGACCTCAGCACCATGAGGCTGCAGGGCTAACCACTTGTGCCAACGTGCTGCCCACCATTGAAGCACTTTTGAAGTGTCGTCATTGTTGTAATGTAGGAAACATGATCAGCAATTTGCACACAGCAAGATTTCACATCTGTGATGTGGTAATTACCAGATAATGTTGATTAAAGGGTAAATATTTGCCAGGACATCAGGGAATGAGCCCTTACTCTTCTTTGAAAAAGTGCTGTGGGATCTTTCCCCAACCGTGCAGAAGGAGGCCATTCAACCCATCGATTCTGCACCGACCCTCCGAAACAGCCCCCGACCTAGGCCTACTCCCCCACCCTGTCCCGTAACCCCACCTAACCTGCACATCTTTGGACTGGGAGGAAACCGGAGCACCCGGAGGAAACCCATGCAGATAGAAATATTGAAGATAAGAGGAGAAGGAGGCCATTCGGCCCTTCAGGCCCGCTCTGCTATTCATTATGATCATGGCTGATCATCCAATTCAATGGCCTAATCCCGCTTTCCCCCACATCCTTTGATCCACTTCACCCTAAGTGCTATATCTAACTGCTTCTTGAAAACATACAAATGTTTTGACCTCAACTGCTTTCTGTGGTAGTGAGTTCCACAGACCGACCACTCTCTGGGTGAAGACATTTCTCCTCATCTCTGTCCTAAACGGTCAATCATGTATCTTCAGATTATGACCCATGGTTCTGGAGCCGCCCACCATCGGGAACATCCTTCCTGCATCAACCTATCCTGTCCTGTTCGAATTTTATAAATATCTTTCAGATCCCGCCGTCCCCATTTTTATGAACTCCAGCGATTACGATCCTAACCAACTCAATCAGGAATCAGCCGGGTAAACCTTCACTGCACTCCCTCTCGAGAAAAAACATCCTTCCTCAGATAAGGAGGCCCAAACTGCTCACAATACTCCAGGTGTGGCCTCACCAGTCCCCCCCAATGCCCTGGCCAATACTTAACCCTCAAAGGACATAATTGAATCAGATTATGTGGCTATTACCACATTGCTGTCTGAGAGATCTTGCTCAGCGCAAACCAGCTGTCGTGTTTTCTACTTTACAACAACAAGTAGACTTAAAACATTACTTAATTTATTGTGAGGCACTTTGGGACGTGAGGTCATGAAAGGCACTAGATAAATTCAGGTTCTTTGTTGTTGCCTAAGCAGTTGGGCTCCCTCTACTGGCTCAAACGGGTACTGCTGCATTTTTGATTCCTCCTGGGGTGCTGGGGTTTTTTTCAGGACATGCAGATGGCGAGGGACTGCAGAATGCTGCGGTACAGAGGAATCTGTGTCCTCCCAAATGAAATACAGAAAGCTAGCCTGCATGTACTGTAAGTAATTAGCAAGGCAACTGGAATGTTGGCCTTCAATGCAAAGAGGCCGGAGTACAAAAGTCAGGAAGTTTTGCGAGAAAGATGCAAAACCGTGGGAGGAAACTGGAGCACCCGGAGGAAACCCACGCAGACATGGGGAGAACGTGCAGACTCCGCACAGACAGTGACCCAAGCCGGGATTTGAACCTGGGACCCTAGCGCTGTGTGGCAGTAGTGCTAGCCACTGTGCACCCGTGCCGCACTGTGAAAATAGCTTTTTTTTTAATAAATTTAGATTACCCAATTATTTTTTCCAATTAAGGGGCAATTTAGCATGGCCAATCCACCTACTCTGCACATTTTTGGGTTGTGGGGGCGAAACCCACGCAGACACGGGGAGAATGTGCAAACTCCACACAGACAGTGACCCAGAGCCGGGATCGAACCTGGGACCTCAGCGCTGTGAGGCGGTTATGCTAACCACTTGGCCACCGTGCTGCCCGAAAATAGCTTATTGATTGAGCCTAGTTCAGTTTGCAAGAATCTCGGGTTTAAAAATGACATCAGCAATTTGGGAGTGGGTCTAAATTCCGAAAGGGGTTGGCTTCCTTCCAGCACAGAAGGCCGAGGGAGGACCTGAATGAGGTGGACAAATCTACGAAAGACATAGATGGGGTGGATCGGAGGAAACCTTTCCCCTGAGTAGAGGGGCCCTTAATCTGGGGGCAAAGATTTAAGGTCATGGGCAGGAGGTTCACAGAGGACACATTTTCCCCCAGAGGGTGGCTAGAATTTGGAACTCGCTGTCTGAAAGGTTGCTGGAGGCGGGAACTTTTGCAACATTTAAGAAGCATTTAGTTGAGCACCTGAGATGTCAGAACATACAAAACTATGGAGCAAGTGCTGGAAAATGGGATTAGAGTAGATAGGTGCTTGATGGCCCGCACAGACACGGTGGGCTGAAGGGCCTTTTTATGTGCTGTAAAAGTGTAACCCTCCGGCATAACTCATCCAAAGACTTTGCACAGGCGTAGTGAGGCCGAATGGTCACCTCTTGTAACTTATGATTCTATCCATTAAGATAGTTGTTGAAAGGGCAGCACGGTGGCGCAGTGGGTTAGCACTGCGACCTCACGGCGCCGAGGTCCAGGCTCGATTCCGGCTCTGGGTCACAGTCCGTGTGGAGTTTGCACATTCTGCCCGTGTTTGCGTGGGTTTTGCCCCCCCCCCCCCACACACACACAT
Organism: Scyliorhinus canicula; assembly: GCF_902713615.1. Taxonomy (NCBI): domain Eukaryota; kingdom Metazoa; phylum Chordata; class Chondrichthyes; order Carcharhiniformes; family Scyliorhinidae; genus Scyliorhinus; species Scyliorhinus canicula. The sequence continues at coordinate 240,054,700 of NC_052149.1, read as the reverse complement.
GAGCATTAGCCGAGGTTTTTGGATTATTGACTAAGTGATACCACTTTGCCAGGGAGGACGGAGAATTTGGCACTCGGCCAAATCTCCCATTCCCAGTAGTGGGATTGGAGAATCTCTCTCCGGTCCACTCTGGCTTCCCACTTGACTGAGGACTGTGGCAAATTGGAGAAACATATCACAGCACCGAGTTCCTAAACTCAGTGTTGGCCAACTGAGATACCAGCTACACCGAGCTGATCGCCCAGTGTCGACATCACCAGTTCCTGGTACATGGCTCTTGTGCAGTCAGTAACAATGAGAAAATACGCATGTCACAGCTACTGAGACTGACACCAGGGGATGAAAATGAAAAATGAAAACCGCTTATTGTCACGAGTAGGCTTCAATGAAGTTACTGTGAAAAGCCCCTAGTCGCCACTTTCCGGCGCCTGTCCGGGGAGGCTGGTACAGGAATCGAACCGTGCTGCTGGCCTGCTTGGTCTGCTTTAAAAGCCAGCGATTTAGCCGAGTGAGCTAAACCAGCCCAGGATGCATGTTCCCTGGCAGTCGGTGACCTAACGGGTTGGATTCTCCATCGGCGGGATCCTCCGCTTTGCCGGCAGCGCACTCACACCCGCGGATTTCCCGACGGCGCGGGGCGCCCACAATGGGAAACCCCATTGGCCGGCTGCCAGGACGGAGAATCCCTCTGCCGGCGGAGCACGCCGTGCTGGAAAATGGGTGGGGAGGGACGGAGCATCCTGTCCAGGATATCGGATCACTTTGTTGCTGCCAGCAACTTCAGAAAGTCTGGAGACGTTGGAATTCGATGCCAGCACGCACCAACCTTTAAGTTGGTTGACGCACGTTCTAGAAGGTGTCCTTCATTCCTCTCCTCATTCCTCACAAATACTCGGTGCTCAAAGCGAACTTGTTGCGAATACCTCGAGAAATATTGAACTCTTACCTGCCAGAACGAGGGTAAACAGATTATTTCACCCCCTCAAGCCTGTTCCGCAGTTCAATTGTGGGTGAAGTGTGTCTGAACTCCACCCACCCAATTGGGTTGTGTCACCCTTTGAACTCTTTAGTTTGTAAAAATCCCAGCAATGTCGGATTTCCTCAACTGGGAAAGGTTAGCACAGAGCAGTCTATTCACCGCAATTTGAGTGTTGTCCTAAAATTAGCATTCCCTCCTGAATGGTTATTCTTGGCTCAATTCCTGAATAAAATGTTCACAAAAATGATCAGCAGTGAACATTCTATTGGCCCGCCCTCCACTTTTGTCCTGATATGCTTTCAGTCGATCTGTGCCAACACCAAGCTAATCTCTGATCGGGACTTAACCATTGCCTGAGTTGTGTGGCACACAGCAGCGCCTGAAATGGAGATCAGACGAGATTGAAAGCATTGTCGATCCTCCCCTCTACCAGTGTGTTGCTCATCTAATTTTAATTTTAAAGCAAGCTTGGCTGTGGAAGACCTGCTCACTGTGCCTTTTATAATTAGTACATTAGTGTTTAATCCACACAGAGATCCTCCTCATCCTGCAGCTGTCTCTCCCAATTCTTCGTGCTGCTAAGTGGAATGGTGGATTCAGTCAAGGGCCCCTTGACAATGACAGGCCAAACCTCCAGGAGGTCAAGCAAAGAAATGATGGCTCAGGGCGGCACGGTGGCCTAGTGGTTAGCATAGCTGCCTCACGGCGCTGAGGTCCCAGGTTCGATCCCGGCTCTGGGTCACTTCCGTGTGAAGTTGCACATTCGCCCCGTGTCTGTGTGGGTTTCGCCCCCACAACCCAAAAAGATGCAATTGGCCACGCTAAATTGCCCCTTAATTGGAAAAAATTAATTGGGTACTCTAAAAAAAATTTAAAGTCTGTACTGACCCTCCAAATGAGCACTGTACCTCAGCCCCTCCCTATCCCCTTAACCCCGCACATCATGGCCAATCCACCTCACCTTTGAACTGGGAGGAAACCTACCCAGACACGTGGAGAACATGCAAACTCCACCCAAACTGGGAATTTAACCACCTCAGCAGTGCTAACCACTGTGCCACCATGCCATCCACCAGGAATCTATGAAATGTGAAAGTTTGTTACGGTGCAGGAATGTAACAAAGGTGCCATCTCAAAAAGAAATAGAAAAGATGCAGTGGATGTGAGTAAAGGGTCAGGAAGATTTGGGAGATATGCAATTCAACAGCGAGCAGCAATGAAGTTAAAAGACTGGTGGGTTGAATGGGTCAGTATAATTGCATCAGTAGGCACTCTAAAGAGTCATCGGGGAGAAATATTTAACCCATCTTTGACAGATGTCAGCTAATGAGTTACCCAAAGGGAAAGGAAACATTTGGGACTGGCTTTCACCTGAAATATATACAGGCCGGTATCCATTTGGGGGGGGGGTCACCCAAAGATGTGCTGGGAACTCGCTCTTGGCCGTCCCCAGGGAAGCCTTTACCTGGCAATTGTAACACGGACTATCTTCCACCTTCACCACCACCCCCCCCCCCCCCCCCACCGTCCCGGGGACAATTACGCTGGACTGGCAACCATCCGGGAAAGCGATTCAAAGCACCAACATCAGACGGTCCTGCCATTGTTATGCTAATAGTTACTCTGAAAAAGTTAGAAGGAATAAAACCACTTCTAACTTCAATGTAACTATATTAAAGACCCAGAATGATCTCCCTGGCCTATTATTTTCAATTGGACTTTTAAACTCATCTGCTTTGCAGCAGTTAGTGCGGTCAGAAAAGAGGAGTGCTCCTTCGCTCCGATTCTTTTAGACTCCCAACACGGGGACCTGCTACGCTGCCTGGACCTCATCCATCCTGAGTCTGGAATGTTGGGGAAGAGAGGCAGGGGGGAATTTGGCACAGGCCAGTGGTTACACCGTGGCTAGAAGTTATGGCCCTGTTATAGAATGATGGGAGTGAGAATAGAAGCTGAACTAGGAGAAGGAGGTTTCCAGTTGAAAGGCAGGTGCTCCCAAGCACTGGGCCCAGAGGCTCTGTCAGCAATATGGGATAGCCCATCCTTCAGAATTGGCCCACAATTTCTGGGAGGGACCTTAAGTTTAATCTCGAGTATACCGCTGTGAGCAAACTGAAGAGAAAGGCAATGGTGGAAGAAAGAGGAGATTAAAACTGATGTTCTCTTTAATTTTCTTTAAGGCTTTTTGTTATTCTTTTTTCAAATTTTTCCAATTAAGGGGCAATTTAGCGTGGCCAATCCCCCTACCCCGCACACCTTTTTGGGTTGTGGGGGGTGGGACCCACACAGACATTGAGAGAATGTGCAAACTCCACACGGACAGTGACCCGGGGCCAGGATCGAACCCGGGTTCTCGGCGGTGTGAGGCAGCAGTGCTAACCACTGCGCCACCGTAACGCCTTGACTTTTCGTTATTCTAGAAATGTTTTCAATGGGAGCAGGCGGATTGTGTGGCTGATAACTGAGATTCATCCAATCGGGTAATGAGGAACTTGTTGGTTTCTCAGTTTGGGGGAGGGGATGCCATGACGATGGGCATGTTGGATAGTCGATGGTGGATATGAGTTGATTGGAAGTAGGAGGACATGCGACGAAACCTCCAGGAATATGTCAATGAAGAGTTGGCAATTTTTCACACACAGCTTACAAGGCCAGAGCATGGCTGATAACAGCTTTAAAACCGCCTCATGAGTGACCATGCCTTTCCCCTTTTTAAACAGAAAAATTTCAGACTCAAACCACGTGGAGTATTTCTTGCTGACACATGGGATTGATTAGCGACCATCTGCATTCTATCTGTTAAAATATGAACTGAGAAAATGGTAAATAGCTCATTAGTTGAGTTTCTTCTATTTGAGCTCAGCAAATAGAACCAGTTGTTTATGTGTTCATCAGAAAATGGCTGTCTCCAATATCTGAAAAGCTTTGCACATTTTTTTAAGTAACGCCACTGTTAGAATGGATTTCTAACTAGGTATAGATTGCTTTTATTCTTATGTTAAGTATAAGCTCAACTGAAGAAGCAATGTTTGTCAAAGGCTTTCACATTGTCTGAACAATTTCCACTAGAGTGAGTCAAGCAATTTAACTTGAATCTCTGAATGGAGGGCTGTTGCGCATGATTTACACCACAATGTGTGATGAGTGTGCAGGTATGCAGCCTTGTCCCTGGTATTGGTTGGTGTACGGGTGCCAATATGTCGCGGGGAAATTAAATCTCATCTGAGCTGACTCAATGCTGAGTGATGCTTTCGATCTCATATGAGGAAGTTATGTAAAACCTTTCTGGAACACTTGTTAGGCACCAGCTGGGCAAGAATACTGAAAACCACTCTTTAGAAAGCTTGAAGAGGGAACAGAAGCGGTTTACTGTGATGGATGGCGGTACGGTGACACAGTGGTTAGCACTGCTGCTCTCGGCGCCGAGGACCCGGTTTCACTCCCGGACCCAGGTCACTGTCCGTGTGGAGTTTTCACATTCTCCCCGTGTCTGCGTGGGTCTCGCCCCCACATCCCAAAGATGCGCAGGGTAGGTGGATTGGCCATGCTAGATTGCCCCTTAATTGGAAAAAATGAATTGGGTACTCTAAATTTAAAAAAAAGATTTACTGTAATGGCACCAGGGCTGAGAGAGTTCAATTAGCATGAAATGGTTAGAGCGCAGGAAGACGTCATTTGGCTTGTTGTCTCTGTGTTGCGTACTTACAAGATCATGTTAATGTGCGCAGTTATGGTGTCCTTATCTGAGGAAGGATGTTCTTGCTATGGAGGGAGCGCAGCAAAGGTTTACCAGGCTGATTCCTGAGATGGCGGGACTGTCATATGAGATGAGACTAAGTCGGTTAGGATTATATTCATTGGAGTTTAGACAAGTGAGAGGGGATCTCATAGAAACTTATAATATTCTAACAGGATTAGACAGGGTAGATTCAGAAAGAATGTTCCCGATGGTGGGGGAGTCCAGAACTAGGGGTCATAGTTTGAGGATAAGGGGTAAACCTTTTAGGACTGAGGTGAGGAGAAATTTCTTCACCCAGAGAGCGGGGAATCTGTGGAATTCACTCCCACAGAAAGTAGTTGAGGCCAAAACATTGTGTAATTTCAGGAAAGAATTAGATATAGTGCTTGGGACTAAAGGAATCAAGAGATATGGGGGAAGGCGGGATGAGGGTTTTGAACTTTACGATCAGCCATGATCATAATGAATGGTGTAGCAGGCTTGAAGGGCCGAATAGCTTCTATTTCCTATGTATGTCACAAAGAACGCAGAAACGTACTTCACAGGAATAGGCCCTTCGGCCCTCCAAGCCCGTGCCGACCATGCTGCCTGACTAAACTAAAATCTTCTACACTTCCTGGGTCCCTATCCCTCTATTCCCATCCTATCCATGTATTTGTCAAGATGCCCCTTAAACGTCACTATCATCCCTGCTTCCACCATCCCCTCCGGCAGCGAGTTGCAGGCACCCACTACTGTCTGTGTAAAAAACTTGCCTCATCCATCTCCTCTAAACCTATGCCCCCTAGTAATTGACCCCTCTACCGTGGGAAAAAGCCTCTGACTATTCACTCTGTCTGTGCCCCTAATAATTTTATAGACCCCTATCAGGTCGCCCCTCAACCTCCTTTGTTCCAGTGAGAGCAAACCAAGTTCATTTAACCTCTCCTGTTGACTAATGTTTAATTTGTAACAACAAATTACAACAGTTCCATGGGGAGACTGGAGAACTGAGGTGTTGCCCTTTGAGAACAAAGGTTAAAGGAGATTTGGTACGAGATGTTCAAAATCATGCTGGTTTTTGATATAGTAAATAAGATGTGTCTAATTTCAGGATTGCTAAGCAGAGGACACAGATTAAAAGTAAATTGGCAAATCAACTAGAGGTGAGATGAGGAAAGAATTGCAGAGTGACAGGCTAGGGGCTGGACTGGACTGTGAAATGCTGGTGGAAGCAGCTACAATGATAACTTTCAGAAGGAAATTGGATAAGTACTTGATTAAATGAAAATTGAAGGGCTCTGGGGAAAGCACAGTGGAATGGGACTAATTGGAGACCTCTTCCAAAGAGCTATCACAACCACAATGGGTTGAATTGCCTCCTTCTGTGCTGAATTATTCCAAAGTTCAACAATTCGTGACGTCCAATTACTTTAAGCGGCAGGACTTCACCCAGACACTGAACAGACTGGGTTGACGACCTCCACACGTGTCCTGCATTGAGAAAAAGAAAGATTCTAATTGGACTAAATGTTAAAATTCCAGATTGCCATTGTACTTTTCAGCAATCCTAGCGAAAGCAGTGTTACCAGCCCCAGACTTTGTCAGTCATTTTCCCCAGCCGTCCAGTGCACTTCCCCAAGGAGAGATCGGTGGTCTGTAACACTGCACCACTGCACGACTAAAACTCTCGTCAATAAGAGACAATTGGGAGACAATTCCAGAGCTGAAGGCCGCGAGCTGATACAGAGGTGTCTGGATAGCTGACCCCATACCCAGTCTGAAGCGCTATGGAACCTTCCCCCAGGGGGATGACTTGATGGTGCCTGAGCCGTGAAATGCCACAGCGGGACGGGGGGGGGGGGGGGGGGTAAAGCTATAGTCGCCAACTCGAGTTCGAGTTATCCCTGGAGGTTTCGCCGCATGGCAGCCATCTCCCGCCCCTCCACCCAGTTGGCCAGGAATTTTCCCAGATCCAGTGTCATCGCAACAAAACCACTTCCTGAAAATTAAAATGCCCAATATGTTTTTCCTCCCCGGCTGCTCACATCAGTATCCAGGGAGTTTAACCTTAAAATCCTGAGATCTTGTTTTAAAATCCTCACCTTGTTATCGTGCCCTCACTTGCCTCTATCTCTGTCACCTTGTCATGTGAGAGTACCTTTAAGAAATGCGTGTTTATTACTGCAGTGATGTCAGAGAGTGGGTGGAGCTGGGCTGTCTGTCAGCATTTTACTTTTGTTTTAGGCTGTTTGCTGCAGGGTGTGTTTTAGTTTCGTTTTCAGAGCTGGATAGCTGCAGTCACAGCCAGAAGGTGTATATGAATCTCTCTCTGTAATCTAAAGACTGTAAATCGATCCTGGTGATTTAAAACTAATAACAGTAGTGACTTTAACCTGATGTGCTTCTGGTAAAAGGTTTTTAAGTCTTGTGGATGTTTGAAAGGAAAGCTTAAAGGATTACTTAGTGTTGTATTCTTTGTGGGTTGTATTTGACATGATGGTTGCTAAGATGTCCACTGTATGTTTTAAAAAGAGTTCATAGAATAAACATTGTTTTGCTTTAAAAATTACTTTTCCATTTCTGCTGTACCACACCTGTAGAGTGGGCCGTGTGCTCCCCATACCACAATCTAGTAAAAGTTGTGGGTCAGGTGAACTCCATGATACACTTTGGGGTTCTCTAAACCCTGGCCCATAACAACGTCCTCCAGCTGAACAGTCTTTGCGACATCCGTGTTGATCCACTCCTGCCTTTTGTCCTTCCCCAGTTTTCTTGGCCCTCCCATTGCTGGCCGAACTTCATTCATCTTGGGAATGTGTTCCCTGAGCTATTGTTAAATCGGGCTGAATGAGGCTTTTCAAAAAATCTCCTGTGTCTTTTTTTCCGCAGTTGATTTGAAATGTTTGTGCGGCATGGACATTGCTAACTGCACCCACAAAACATTTTCCCTTCGGAAGAAATTCTGCTGGTGCGGGGGCTGTCCTGAGCCTCACACGTGTGCAGGGCTGCCTCCTGGACTGGAGATTATGAATTCCAGCCAGACATTGTAAACAGGCCCCGCAACATCGGCCCAGCACGAGAGCAGGAGCTTTCAGATGTCCAGCTGTCCATTCAAAAAATGGAGAGCATTAAATTCCCCCGACCAACAGTTCAGCAATATTATCAGCAAGATCCTGGATTTGATCCCAGATTTATTCCTTCCTTTCCCAAAGGTGCTGACTCATGTTGGCACTCACCCAGTACCTCCTTCGCATCGCCATTATTTCCGTGTAGTTACACAGTCTGCCCACAACAGTAGCTTTCATGCTCGGAGAGAGAGAAAATGTCTCTGCTTAACTCTTTATCTCCATATCTCCAGGGGCTGGTTTAGCACAGTGGGCTAAGACAGCTGGTTTGTACTGCAGAACAGGACCAGCAGCGCGGGTTCAATTCCCGTACCAGCCTCCCCGAATAGGAGCCGGAATGTGGCGACTCGGGGATTTTCACAGTAACTTTGTTGAAGCCCACTTGTGACAGTAAGCTATTATTGTAATCTCTCCCAGTTCTCCAATCCTCCGAGATACCGACACTGCTCCAATTCCGGTGTCCACCCCTGACCAGTGAATCCTGCTAGTAAGGGGACAGCAGTGAATGGAGGGTACACCTACCACTCTATTCAGCTGTGATGACCCATGTAGCCAAACGGCTCACTGTCCAGGCCCACAACCAAAGAGCACGCGGACAAGGTACTCGAGAACCTTGAAGCCAGCCACTGGAAAGTAGCCCCTATTTTTGGAGATTATGGTCAGGGCTGGGGGGGTGTGGAATGGGGAATAAAAGGACAGGGGGGAGGAAAATAAAATGAAAGTGTCCAGGTTTACTGCATGCGTACGGATTAAAGAATTCTCCTTTGTGGGAAACTTCAACTCTCATTCCTTCTGGAAATGGAAGTCATTTTATGGTGTTGGTTGACTGGAGGAGTGAATACGGTGGCCATCAGATCATAGCCAAGACAGAGGAACCTATTTGCACTCTATTCTACATTGGTCACCCCTTTCAGGTGGCCTGCAGAAGTTGTGGAAGAAAGCGTTTTGCACGAGTGTCCTGAATTGGAGAATTCGAAACGAGTGCACTGTCCTGAATTATCCCTATGTACATGGCAGAGCCAGGATTACTGTAGGCCATTCAAATGTGGCGAGATACGTGGATAGCCAGCCTCTGGTGGGGCTTAAAGGATTTTATTAACCATTGTGGAGGAGATGAGGAGGGAAATGACTGTGTCGAAACTCCCATTCAGCTGTGAAATTTAATTCAACCACTGATTGAGGAAAGTATGAGTTTAGACCCAGAGAATTAATAAAACCTATAAACCTTTCCCTCCTAGACGTGTTATCGCTACTTGACACAGTGCGGATGCTGGGAGCAGGATTTGCATATCTGTCACAGACTGCGTCCGGACTGCAGTTGTCACGGCTGTATGTAATTTCATACGCCAGTGCATTTCCTGTGCCAGTATGCATTGTCGGAGACTCTGTTGTTAAGTGCTAACCTGCCCTCTGCTTTTTAAAACAACCAAATTCAGTGGCCAAAAAGCCAAGTAGAGCGAGCAGTCCGAACCCGGTCTGGCCCACAGGTAACTTCAGACCCACAGCAACGTGGCTGCCTATTAACTGCCCCCCACTGAAATGGTCGTCACTCAATTCACGGGCAATGAGGGATGGGCAACAAATGCTGACCCAGCAACAGCGATGCCCACATCCCCCGAACGAATAAAGAAAAACTGCTGACTCAATCCTGACAGGTCGACTAGTTCATGAGAGCAATGGTTGGCCTTTTTTAAAAAACTGATTGTGTGACACCCTAAAGAATCCTAAAGTGTCAGACTTCAACATTCTCCAGGACCTTGCCAAGTGCTGTTTATCGGTGAGCCTGGGCAGTGAGCTGTTCGACTGTGTGGGTCATCATAGCTGAAGAGAGGACAGCACAGTGGCGCAGTGGGACTACGGAGCTGAGGACCCGGGTTTGAATCCCAGCCCTGGGTCACTGTCATAGAACATAGGACATACTGTGCAGAAGGAGGCCATTTGGCCCATCGAGTCTGCACCGACCCACTTAAACCCTCACTTTCACCCTATCCCCGTAACCCAATAACCCCTCCTATCCTTTTTGGACACTAAGGGCAATTTAGCATGGCCAATTCGCCTAACCTGCACGTCTTTGTAAATCCAGGTCTCTGTTCCAGTCATTATAAAGGGAATGGGAGTGGAGCGCTGTGGAAGTTTAAAGTACCCTTTTGTTTGTGTCCACTGTGAATTTTTATTTTCCAACTCTTCTTCCCACCCTCTCCCGTACAACACCCGCCCCACACCCCCTCTGAAGGTGCTAACTCATTGTTCTGGGGTAGGTTTAGAAGGACACTACCCGTCACTGCACCCAGCTGCTCATCTCTCACCCCATTGTCTTTGGAGGTGATGCCAGTCAGAGTCATCGAACCACCTTGGCCAGTGATCCGACTTGCCAACTCTGATTGGAGGTTATTCCCGGCGTTAGTGTCAACATTTCTCCAATTGTCCTGCCCAGCCGAACAGTCTTTAATTCCCATATGTCCAATAAAACTCAGAAACTAACATGACTTTTCTCCCGGAGTTTGTTTGAAGCAGTTTGCAGGAGAAGGCTCCAGGACAGTCCTGGAGAATTGAAGGCTTTAGTGAGGTGAGATAACAGACAGGAGGGAAGAAAACAGTGAGGGCTGATCGTGTCCACACAATACGGCAGGGTCGTTGGGTAGCAATCGCAGAATCTTTACAGTGCAGAAGGAGGTTATTTGGCCCATTATGTCTGCGCTCACTCTGCAAGATCCCCCTACCTCGTCCCACACAGAATCCACGCAAAGTTCTACAGCTCTGTGAGGTTCAAACTAACTCCTACATGTTTAGCATCAGATGCCAATCATTCTAAAATCATGTTTGAATTTCTCTGCTGGTTTGTAAATTGGTTTAGACAGAGCTTTTTTTTTTAAACGATATGACACTTGTTCAACTCAGCAACTCTTTCCTCGTGTCCTTAAAATGGACAATGTTGTTTTAATCCACCCCCCCCAACCTGAAAGCGGGAAAGGAAGAACTTTCATTTATATAGCGCCTCTCACGGCCTCACAGTCCAGCACTTTCTGGTCAATTAAGTCGTTCTGAATTATAGTCACTGCGATAATTCACAAAACACAGCATCCAATTTGTGCACAGCAAGCACCCATACACCATGATGAGTTTTTTTTAATGATGTTGGCCGGGATATTGGTGAGCTCTCCCCTGAATTTCTTTGGAATAGCGCCACGGGGTCGCTTAGATCCAGCTGAGAGAGTAGAAGTGACCATTGGTTTCAGGTCACTCCTGAGAGGGCGAAGGTGAGGAGGGGGCGGTTTTAAAGGGTAGCCTGAGGGTTTGAGGTGTGGAAGCTGGTGTTGAATGTGTTTCCTTCAGTATCAAAACCCAGTCGTTTCACCCACAGGAGGTAAGGATGTTCCTGACCACAAGCCAAGTCTGACTGAAGGGAAACGGAAAGTAACTAAAGCAGAAGGAGCGGCTCACGGGAATCGAGAGATTGATGCTGCAAGCGAGGGGAAGAATGGAAACCCAATTAAAGAGATCGATGGAAAACTGGGGGCCCTCTTGGCAGCTCTGGGAGAATTGACGGTTCTACTGAAATGACCAGGATGTATGACTGCTGAGCAATGCACAAGCATAGAACTACATTGAGGCTGCAGCACAGAAACAGGCCCGTCGGCCCATCTGGTCCATGTCGGGCGTTTATGCTCCACACAAATCTCCTCCCATTTCCTCATTGAATCCCATCAACGTAATCTCCCATTCCTTTCTTTCTCATGAGCTCATCCAGCTTTCCCTCAAATAAATTCAGACAGTTCACCTCAACCACTCCCTGTGGTAGCGAGTTCCGCATTCTCACCATTCTCTGGTAAGGAACTTTCCTCTGAACTCCTGTAGAATTTATCAGCAACTTGCCCGAAAATTAATCTCTCATCTTTACTGCCCCCCCCCCCCCCCCCCACACACACACACACACACAATCTCCTCCATGTCTATCAAACACCTTCATAATGTTAAAAGAGATCTCAGTCAAATACATTTGTTTGAACTTTCTTTGCCTTGATTCTTCCCAACTTCAGGCTCGATTGTCCGAACAAAGATCTTTGTGTTTACAGTCTCTGAGGGCAATGGGGTAACTTTGTTCCAATTTTGTTTTCCTCAATCAACTCCGATGATGTGCTCTGTTTGTCATGTGTGGATCTTTTCTGAAATTCAGGTTACGTTCACTTTACCGAAGGCGCCGACTCTTAACTGGGGCACCGTCCCAAAGCATGAGTGGACGTTCGTAACTCCCAGTGAACGCCAAGTGTTGGCCTATTAGACTGTGACAGGCATCATAGACAATCATGCTCCTCGCCATCTTTTCTGAAGGAACAGCCATCAGGAGAAGAAGTTTTATCCCATTTGTTTCCACCTCTCCCCTCCCTATTCTGAACTTGAATGATATAATTCTGTAATACCAACTTTGGTGCTGGTCAGCCAAGTTGACACCATTTGGGATCATGCTGTGCAACGACCTGATTGTTTTTATTTAATTGATGGCTGTGCCATATTAAACAAACGTTTGTGATATTTTTGGCCCACAGCCCCCCCCCCCCCCCCCAACAGCACTATGGGTGTACATACGCCACATGGACTGCGGCGGTTCAAGAATGCAGCTCACCACCACCACCTTCTCCAGCGCACTTAGGGATGGGCAGTAAATGCTGGCCCAGCCAGCGTAGCCCACATCCCGTGAATGAATCCAAAACAAAAACCTAACTCAAGCACACACACTAACGCAATCTTTGAAAAGTCAGGTAATGAGAAAGAGCAGAGTCAGAGTGACCCACCCACCAGGCCAGAGAAAAACTACGGGGGCCTGTAGCTGCCAGAGGCTGGCCGATTGCGTCATGTGATCACTGAACAGCCTTTGCAAAGTCAGCAAAATGAAACCTCGCCCTCGTAATCTCGGAGCCGGGACAGTGCAGTGAGGAAGTTCCTCGCACTTAATCAGGGGTTGGGCCTATCAGTTAGATACCTCTCCATCTCATTCTCCTTAAAACCTACCTCCTGAATATATCCTTATGTGGCTTGGTGTCAAATTGTTCTGACAATCCTGTCAAGTGCCTTGGGATGTTAAAGGCGCTACATAAAGGCATAACATGGTTTACGGCCAGCCTCTTACCGGAGGTGATAAATGTTTGAGGAGGTGACTGCCTCTCAGCCTATCCTAAGTTGGCTTTTAGGTGCTGGGGTGTTTTTTTGAAGACCGGGAGAAATGTTGTATCAGCATTGGTGTAGAAAATGCTCGCGTTAGATTCCTCATTCAAATAAAAAGCGACAGATGAAATTATGTAATTTGCTTCGAGTTAGTTTATTTTAAAACGCAATTGGAGAGTTATTAATGCTTCAATCTATTGTGGCTGTGCCGGCTGAATGTACACAGGCCTAACCTTACGCGAAGAATATGGATAAGGGTGAATGATGGAGGAGACCAGTAATGCCAGCTGATTCAACAAAAACGATAGAGTCAATGTGTCAGACTCAATACATATCCTGCTAATAATGCAATGAATGTGTCAAGCAATATCTGAAGATGAAGGGGAAGATTAGAAAACAGTTGCTATAATGGGAATGGTTTGCTTTGTCTCCATTTCTTGCCTCGTGATGAGCCGAGTATTTGCCTTTGAGTCAATCCAGTAATAACATTTGCCCTGGTCTCTGTTATCCCCCCCCCCCCCCCCCACCCCGATGTTTCGCCACCAATTCTCGCTGGAGTCTGGTTCCAGGGTCATCTGCTGCCTCCCACCACATCAAGGGCATCGACCTTCCTGTTTCAGCTGAGGCAAGTGTGCGGGCTATTTGGCTGTGGAGCCCCTCGCAATTTAACCTCCAAAGTCTACTTTCCGGCGGCAAAAGGCTGGCTATTTATTTGTCGACCCTGAGATGTTGAGGACAACTGTTGCAATCTTTCTGCTGCCCCAGTTAAAACCAATCGACTCTTGGCTTTGGATTTTGAAGCTGTGCCAGGTGCCAGTCCTAAACAGGGCCTGGCTTCCCCATTGCGCCCCAGTAATCGTCTGGCACCGACTGGAGGTGGCAGCTGCAGAGGCAGCATTGCATAAAAGAAAGAGCTGCATTTATTCAGCACCTTTACCGTAGCTGACAACGCAGCCCTGTTAAAGTGCAGTCATTATTTTAATGGAGAAAATGTGGCAGGTAGTTTGTGCAGAGCAAGCTCCCACCAATAGCAATGTGATCATGCCCAGATAACCTGTTTTTACTGAAATTGGTTAAGGGATGAATAATTGGTCAGGGCACCAAGACGATCTCTCCTAATCTTCAAAATAGTAGCTGTGGGATCTTTTACGCCTAGCAGAAAGGGCAAATGGGACTTTGGTCTGACATCTCGTCTGCAAGATGGCACCTCTGACAATGTAGTACTGCCTCACTACTGCACTGGGCGTTCACAGCTATCTGGAGTGGAACTTGCCTCCACAATCTTCTGTCTCCAAGGTGAGAATACTACCAACTGAACTGTTTAAATGCCAAGTCTTTCTTCAGAAACGGTGGATGATGTGCCTGTATCGCAAGGAATGTGTGTCCTACTAATCTTATCCATTCATGTTGTCTTAAGTTAGCAATCGGGAAAGAACAATGTGGCCCAGAATGTGGCATAAAGGTAATGTATATTGTATAAATTCCTGTTGCTGTGTGAAGGTCGAGGTTCATAAGGCTTGGGAAAGGCAGAAACAGCTAACGGGAGGGTTAGGTAGCAAGCACTAAGTTCGAGTGCCAATCGTGGTGGCAAATAGTACGTTTGAAAATCAGTCACTGGAGGAATTGAAATATTAGGTGAAATCAAATTTGATCTCAGATCAGTTAGTACTGAAGCAGTCATTATATTTTTGATTACTGCTGCCCGTGGGGGCAGCACGGTAGCACAGTGGTTAGCACAGTTGCTTCACAGCTCCAGGGTCCCAGGTTCGATTCCGGCTTGGGCCACTGTCTGTGCGGAATCTGCACGTTCTCCCCATGTGTGCGTGGGTTTCCTCTGGGTGCTCCGGTTTCCTCCCACAGTCCAAAGATGTGCGGGTTAGATGGGTTGGCCATGCTCAATTGCCCTTAGTGTCCAAAAAAAAAGGTTGAGTGGGGTTACTGGGTTAAGGGGATAGGGTGGAAGTGTGGGCTTGGGTAGGGTGCTCTTTCAAAAGGCAGGTGCAGACCCGATGTGCCGAATGGCCTCCTTCTGCACTGTAAAATTCCACCAGATACAGAAATGGTGTTGGGGCAATGCTTCCTGTAGGGAGAAAAAGGAAAAATTAGGATGCCAACTCTGTTTTGGGCACTTTTATCATCATGTGACAATCCTGTTTTAAACTGCCCAAAAGTCTTTGGAGTAAACGGGCGGAGAACAAACACTGGATAAAAGCGGATGCTGGAATCTGAAACAAAAGAGAAAATGCTGGAAAATCTCAGCAGGTCTGGCAGCATCTGTAGGGAGAGAAAAGAGCGAACGTTTCGAGTCCGATGACTCTTTGTCAAAGCCAGGAAACACAGAGGATTGAACGTCATCCAGTCAAGGTGGCTTGGGAACCCTTTAGAAATGGCGAGCATGTCCCGATTTCAGGATTCCCCTCCCCATTCCCAGGGCTCCCCATTTTTAGCACTGCCTTTTAAGGGTGCGGGCTGGTTCAGATATGAGCCCCCCCCCCTCAACTGGCGGTTCCATTGCGGGGATGCCCCCCCCCCCCCCCCCCCCCCCCCCCCTCAACTAGCCGGTTCCATTGCGGGGATGGGCATGCAATTTTCGTGGAGTTAGCCCAGCCAAAGTGATGTTGTGAACCATAGTCTCCGTTGGGGAACTTTTTGAAAGATAAGTTCAAAAGGACCTCCTCGTGCCCTGAATCCAACCCAAAAGACCAGACCACAATATAAAATATAGAAGCAACAAAGTCTCGTCACAGTAGAATATGTAAAACCTGCTTTTGAGGAATCAATCATTTATTGCGAACTTCCCACATCTTTCAAAAAACTCCTTTTTTTACTATCGCCCACTAAAAGTGTCAATCGTCTAGACTGTTCAATATATCAATACCAGACCATAAGAAACTACAGAGAGTCGTGAACACAGCCCAGTCCATCACACAAACCTGCCTCCCATCCATTGACTCCATCTACACCTCCCGCTGCCTGGGGAAAGCGGGCAGCATAATCAAGGATCCCTCCCACCCGGCTTACTCACTCTTCCAACTTCTTCCATCGGGCAGGAGATACAAACGTCTGAGAACATTGCTTGATCAACAGGCCTGGGTCTCAGATGGATGCTGTAATTTTCACAGAATAGAATCATAAAATTTACAGAAGGAGGCCATTCGGCCCATCGAGTCTGCACCGACCCTTAGAAAGAGCAGCCGACTTAAGCCCATACCTCCATCCTATCCCCATAAGGGGCAGCATGTGGCGCAGTGGTTAGCACTGGGACTGTGGCACTGGGGACTTGGGTTCAAATCCTGGCCCTGAATCACTGTCTATGTGGAGTTTGCACATTCTCCTCATGTCTGCGTGGGTTTCACCCCCACAACCCAAAGATATGCTGTTTACGTGGATTCGCCACGCTAAATTGCCCCTTAATTGGAAGAGATAAATAATTGGCTACTCTAAATTTATTTTTAAAAACTCAGTAACCCCACCTAACCTTTTGGACACTAAGGGCAATTTATCATGACCAATTCACCGAACCTGCACATCTTTGGACTGTGGGAGGAGAACGCACAGATTCCACACAGTCACCCGAGGCCGGAATTGAACCCGGGTCCCTGGAGCTGTGAGGCAGCAGTGCTAACCCATTGTGCCACCGTGCCGCCATTTTGTGTTTACACAAAATTTCAAGTGCTTGCTGTTCCAAGTTACTGAATACTTCAAATGGTTGAGATGATTAACACTTGTCTACCCACAGTGAAAATCCTGTTCTAACGAGCGCTTTCTCCCGAAGCTGGGCAGAGCCAGGAACCTTCCTGATTCCTGATTCTCTTAGGAAAATAATTTTAAATAAAAACAAAGTGCTAGAAACAGAGTCTGGCAGCACCTGTGGAGAGAGAAACAGAGTTAATGTTTCAGGTTTGTGATGATTCTTCATCTTCTTCCAATTTCAGTTGCTGTTGATCTTCACATTGCGCTGGGGAGGGCTGGGGGGGGGGGGGGGGGGGGGGGGGGGGGGGGGGGGGGTGGGGGGGAGAAATCAGCTGCTCCCGGCTGTTGTCCGAAACTCCACACAGCCACGCCTGTTTGAAGGGTTGAGTGGCCTATCCCTAATTTTTCTGTAGAACATAAATTGAATTACTTGCCCACG
The DNA here is from genome assembly GCF_902713615.1 of Scyliorhinus canicula. Lineage (NCBI taxonomy): Eukaryota > Metazoa > Chordata > Chondrichthyes > Carcharhiniformes > Scyliorhinidae > Scyliorhinus > Scyliorhinus canicula. The sequence continues at coordinate 240,037,583 of NC_052149.1, read as the reverse complement.
TTCACGTGCGAGCTGAGACACAATGAGCATTTGGGTGTGGTGGAGGCAGTCAGGCTCCTGAATCATGCAGAAGGCAGCAATCTGGCCTCTCATCTCCTTTGAAAGAATAGCGAACGAGCAGTGGGCTGCACAGTAGCACAGTGGTTAGCACTGTTGTTTCGTAGCTCCAGGGTCCCAGGTTCGATTCCCGACTTGGGTCATTGTCTGTGTGGAGTCTGCATTTACTCCCCGTGTCTGCGTGGCTTTCCTCCGGGTGCTCCGGTTTCCTCCCACAGTCCAAAGATGTGTAGGTTAGGTGGATTGGCAATGCTAAATTGCCCTTAGTTTCCAAAACGTTTAGGAGGGGTTGCGGGGTTAGGGTGGAGGAATGGGCTTAAGTAGGGTGCTCTCTCCAAGAGTCGGTGCAGACTCGATGGGCCGAATTGTCTCTTTCTGCACTGTAAATTCCATGATTCTATGAGCTCCGATCCCCTGTTGCCCTCCATGGATCACCACTTTTACATGGTGGAGATCATTGTGTGTTCTAGTGATCCCTTGAACGATGCAGTAAAAATATTCTCCTCATCGCCCCCTGGCCAATTGACTAAACCCTGTGTCCTCCCCTCTCTGCCTCGCCTGCCTGTGGAAATCAGGGGGAAACTAAATAAAAACACGTGCCAATTTTGAGCACTTCGATTCAATGTCCCCGTCACCTATTCTGCTCGAAGGACAACCACCACAACCTCTCCTCTCTGCCTCGCCACAGAACTCGGAGGGGGGGGGGGGGGGGGGAAAGAAAAATCCCTCTTCCCAGCATTGGACACAGTGTTTCTGCCAAGGCCGAGCTGGTGATTTATAATGGTTTAGGTATTTTGCCCTTTTAATTCCAGGTCAGTTTTGGAATTGCAGGAATGGCTGTGCAGTGAACCCTGGCTAATTCAGGCCATCGTGCATGAATTGATCCAATCAGACTAACATATGACTTTTTAAAGGGACATCCAGCAGAATAAAGCGATGCTGATTTCGATAAGCAGTCCTTGCAGCTGTGTTTTTTCATGATTTACAACTTCAGCAAATGGAACTAAAATAAGAGCAGAAGACACGGAGCAGATTAGCTACCATGACTTTAATTGATTTAGGGACTGGTGTTGAAATTACCCAGCCTAAAACTAGCCTTTGTTGATCAGCGTTGGAAGAAAGTTTGCCCTCTCTCTCTCTCTCTCGTTGGTGGTGACTGATTTAATTAACTGTTGAAGGGAAGATGCTCTCTGTCTTGTGGCATCACGTCAATGCCTGGTTTGGTTTTCTTTGCTGTTAAATTTGCTAATAGGGTGGTGGCCGAGTGCATTGTTTCAAAATACAATGAGGCCATGAGTTAATGAGCTGACAGGGACAGGGTTTGATTCAGGGGTAGAAGTGTCAGCATTAATGTGACTTTTTAAAGGGACAATAATCCTTTGTCTGTGTTATAAACCCAGGGGGGTGGGGTGATGGCTGAAAACCAATTGTACAAGTAGAATCTTTGGAAGTCAAAGCTTTCTCTGACTCTCTCCGTCTCCCTGACTCTCACTCCTTTCCTCACTCTATCGTTTCATTCTCTTTATTTATCACCCACCCCTCCTTACAAATGAGGCAATGCAGGAGAAATAGCTGAACCAAACAGATGGCCGAGATTTCCACCTTGCTCCCTGTAGTAATCCACGGGAGGCAGGAGTTCCGTCACCACACCAATATTTATTTACAGTAACGATATTACAGGAGCAGCTACAAACAGTGCTGCTAGCAGTCCAGTCAACTCAAGACTGGCTCACAAGCCTACACAGGTGATTATATGGGCCCCCTCAATGAGCTATCATTGAGGGAGCTTATACTCCAATTGGCCAACCAATAAAGCCAATTGGAGTTCATTACACTCCCCATCACTGGCAAAGCCAGAAAGGTGCTGTGGTTGACCAGAAGGCAGTGACGAACAGTGAAACTTAATCAATATACATTTTTGAAAATTTTACATAGAACATACAGTGCAGAAGGAGGCCACTTGGCCCATCGAGTCTGCACTGACCCACTTCAGCCGTCACTTCCACCCTATCCCCGTAACCCGATAACGCCTCCTAATCTTTTTATGGTCACTAAGGGCAATTTATCATGGTCAATCCAGCTAACCTGCACGTGTTTGGACTGTGGGAGGAAACCAGAGCACCCGGAGGAAACCCATGCGGACACGGGGAGAACGTACAGACTCTGCACAGACAGTGACCCAGCAGGGAATCGAACCTGGGACCCTGGCGCTGCGAAGCCACAGTGCTAATCACTTCTGCTACCGGTGCTGCCCATACCAATGGACTAATTAATACAGGAGGGAGGGATTTTTGGGGGGGCTGGTGACTTGTTTTTGACTTCCAACATTCCATTAAGGACATTAGAATGAGGAGCCAGAGGAAGGCTGATCCCCGCAAACCCCTCTGCCATTCAGAAAGGTCACGGCTAATCTATGTCAACTTTACTTTGCCAATCCTTCCCCCATATTCTCTCCTTCTCTTCGTGTCAATCTTAGAGCTATTTTCTGGTACAATAGGGGGGAGTTTTATTCATTTAAGTCTCATGTCTTGTTGCTATGGGCTGAGATCTCACTTTCATTTTATTTGTTATTTTCAGCAGGAACGCAGTCGAAGGTGACTCTCAGTCAACCCATTGGCTGAATGCAATTTGGAGCAATGGGGCTGAGTTTTCTGGCATGGTGGAGTGGGCGCGGGGGGAGGTAAGGAGGGGGTATGGGTACCAGGGGCACATAAAGACCAGTTGTGCCCTCCCACTCCCAAGCTTTCCTCCATAATACGGTGGGTGGGCAAGCACCAAATCAGCAGCAAAGCTAAGGGCCGACTGAGCTCAGGCTGGAAAATGGTTGGCATGGGAAAATGGATGGAAGTGAGTGGGCCAATTTAACAATAAATTGGTAACGGTGGGAAGGAAGGGGAGGCAAAGCTTTCGGGGTGGGGTGGGGTGCCCTTTCCATGTTGGGGGTACGCCCTCCTGAAGATTATCCCTGCTCCTCCCCTCCTGGTCTCCACGACAGGCCCACCCAAATCTCTTGCCCCTTCCTCCGACTGTCCATCCCTGTCCAAGGCCCGTCAACTTACCTCTCTCCGGAAGTCAACACTCAGCAGCCTGGCTTGCTTAAGTTCCCAGCGCACCCATGGATGGCACTGCTGGGACTGTTGGCCAATCGGATTCGTTGGAAACTCTCAAGGGTGGAGTCTTCCTCACTGCGGGGCAGAGGCTCCACTCACCCATCGTTAGGGCTGCAGGGCTAGGTGGCCGATTGTGATTAAATGTAATCATGGCATAACTTCCCCCTCCCCTACCACACCCTGCCTCCCCCAGTCCAGCCATTAATCAGCAAACACATCCATCCTTGTGACATGTTACCCCCCTGCACCATTTGCAAAGCAAAAAGACTCATTAATAAAAATAATCTTTATTATTGTCACAAGTAGGCTTACACAGGGCTGGTTTAGCTCACTGGGCTAAATCGCTGGCTTTTAAAGCAGACCAAGCAGGCCAGCAGCACGGTTCGATTCCCGTACCAGCCTCCCCGGACAGGCGCCGGAATGTGGCGACTAGGGGCTTTTCACAGTAACTTCATTGAAGCCTACTCATGACAATAAGTATTGGTAGCATTGTGGGTAGCACAATCGCTTCACAGCTCCGGGGTCCCAGGTTCGATTCAGGCTTGGGTCACATCTGTGCGGAGTCTGCACATCCTCCCCGTGTGTGCGTGGGTTCCCTCCGGGTGCTCCGGTTTCCTCCGACAGTCCAAAGATGTGCAGGTTAGGTGGATTAGCCATGATAAATGGCCCTTAGTGTCCAAAATTGCCCTTAGTGTTGGGTGGGGTTACTGGGTTATGGGGATAGGATGGTGGTGTTGGCCTTGGGTAGGGTGCTCTTTCCAAGAGCCGGTGCAGACTCGATGGGCCGAAAGGCCTCCTGCTGCACTGTAAATTCTATGAACTAATAACCGATTTTCATTTTCACATTAACACTGTAATGAAGTTTAGCCCTGCTGCCTCACGGCACCAAGGTCCCAGGTTCGATCCCGGCTCTGGGTCACTGTCCATGTGGAGTTTGCACATTCTCCCCGTGTTTGCGTGGGCTTCACCCCCACAACCCAAAGATGTGCAGGGTAGGTGGTTTGGCCACGCTAAATTGTCCCTTAATTGGAAGAAATTTATTGGGTACTCTAAATTTATTTAAACACAGCAATGAAGTTACTGTGAAAATCCCCTCGTCGTCACATTCCGGCGTCTGTTCGGGTACACAGGGGGAGAATTCAGAATGTCCAATTCACCTAACAGCACATCTTTTGGGATTGTGGGAGGAAACCGGAGCACCCGGAGCTGCCCTATCCAATTGACTGTCACCCAAACAAGGGATTTTTTTTAATAAACATTTTATTGAGGTATTTTTTGGCATTGTAACAGTAGCAATATAAACAATGTACGTGAAAATATAAACATAGTGCAAATACCACCTCCCTCCCCAACAAGGTGCCACCATTAATTAACCCCCTAATCTACGCCCCCCCTGCTGATTCCGCGAAGAAGTCGATGAATGGTTGCCACCTCCGGGCGAACCTTAACATTGACCAAGGCGAACTTAATTTTCTCCAGACAGAGAAAGCGAGCCACGTCCGATAGCCGGGTCTCCGCAAACAAGGGATTTTTACCCATTTCCGATATCTTGATATCCGGTAAAGAGAAATGTTCGAAGATAATGGCAAAAAACGTCCACCTATTTTCATGTCCTAATAATTTTTCTCCAGCGTCGTGGAGATCGATCATCCATCCCTGGAGAGTCCAGGCCAATCCTGGAGAGTTAGAAAAACTACTCAGGGAGGGTTTCCTTTATTTGTGCCTGCTGCCAACCAACGTTTGCAATATGCCTCCCTGTGAAATCCAGCTGAGTCGACACAGAACCAGTTCTCCATGCTCTTTAAGTCTTTAATGTTTTCCTTCAAATGTTTAGCTAATATTTTCCGAATTCCACTTCTTTAGTAAAGCATTTCACACGTTAATAATCTCTCCTGTATGGGAAGCTGGATTTCAAAGTTTTCCCTTTATGCTTCTAATACTATTCCTAAACATATATCTTCTCATTATCAATTAATCATCCAGTAGAAATAATTTTTCACCACTTAACTTGTTAATAAGAGCAACCTCCAATGTTCATCTATCTTTGCCCGTGAGAAGGTGTCGCCTTCTTAAACCACTGCAATCTATCGAGGCCTGGATAGAGTGGACGTGGAGAGGATGTTTCCAGTAGCAGGAGAAACTGGAACCTGAGGACACAGCCTCAAACTGAAGAGGCGATCCTTTAAAACAGAGATGAGGAGGAATTTCTTCAGCCAGAGGGTGGTGAATCTGTGGAACACTTTGCCGCAGAAGGCTGTGGAGGCCAATTCACTGAGTGTCTTTAGGGCAGAGATAGATAGGTTCTTGATTAATAAGGGGATCAGGGGTTATGGAAGAAGGCTGGAGAATGGGGATGACCAGCCATGATTGAATGGCGGAGCAGACTCGATGGCCCAAGTAGCTTAATTCTCCTCTTATGTCTTATGGTCTTATGTGGTGTAAATAGAGAGCTCCAGGATTCTGATCCAATAACAATGAAGGAGCAATGGTGTATTTACAAATCAGGATTGTGCGTGACTTTTGGAAGAACTTTCAGGTGGTGGTGTTCACATGGAGTTTGATTTGATTTGATTTATTATTTTCACATGTATTAGTATACAGTGAAAAGTATTGTTTCTTGCATGCTGTACAAACAATGCATACTGTACATAGGGAAGGAAGGAGAGACTGCAGAATATAATGTTACAGTTATAGCAAGGTGTAGAGAAAAGATCAACTTAATACGAGGTAGGTCCATTCAAAACTCTGATGGCAGTAGGGAAGAAGCTGTTCTTGAGTCGGTTGGTACGTGACCTCAAATTTTGGTATCTTTTTCCTGATGGAAGAAGGTGGAAGAGAGTATGTCCGGGGTGCGTGGGGTCCTTAATTATGCTGGCTGCCTTTCTGAGGCAGCGGGAATTATAGATAGAGCCAATGGATGGGAGGATGGTTTACGTGATGGACTGGGTTACATTCACAACCTTTTGTAGTTTCCTGCGGTCTTGGGCAGAGCAGGCTCCATACCAAGCTGTGATACAATCACAAAGATTGCTTTCTATGGTGCATCTGTAGACGCTGGTGAGGGACGTAGCTGACATGCCAAATTTCCTCAGTCTTCTGAGAAAGTGGAGTCATTGGTGGACTTTCTTAACTATAGTGTCGGCATGGGGGGACCAGGACAGGTTGCTGGTGATCTGGACACCTAAAAACTTGAAGCTCTCGACCCTTTCTACTTCGTTCCCATTGATGTAGACAGGGGCATGTTCTCCACTGCGCTTCCTGAAGTCGATGACAATCTCCTTAGTTTTGTTAACATTGAGGGAGAGATTATTGTCGTCGCACCAGTTCACCAGATTCTCTGTCTCATTCCTGTACTCTGTCTCATCATTGTTTGAAATCCGACCCACTATGGTGGTGTCATCAGCAAATTAGAAAATCGAGTTGGAGTGGAATTTAGCCACACAGTCATAGGTGTATCAGGAGTATAGTAGGGGGCTGAGGACACAGCCTTGTGGGGCACCAGTGTTGAGGATGATCGTGGAGGAGGTGTTGTTGTTGCCTGTCTTTACTGATTGTGGCCTCTGGGTTAGAAAGTTCAGGATCCAGTCGCAGAGGGAGGAGCCGAGGCCAAGGCCACGGAATTTGGAGATGAGTTTTGTAGGAATTAAGGTGTTGAAGGCTGAGCTGTAGTCGATAAATAGGAGTCTGCCATAGGTGTTTTTGTTATCTAGGTGTTCCAGGGCAGTTGCTGCCCTTGTCCGTCCAGGTGGCAGTGATCACAAGTTCGGATGGTGTTGGTGGCGTAACTATTCATTACTTTGGTCGGAGCTCCCTTGGTGCTTCTCTGTTCTAACGTGCACAGCCCCATCTGTAACTATATCCCTTCTATCCTCCTAGTGAATCTATGTTGTACTTTTCCCATGGCTCCCATGCCCTTTCTATAGCAGGATGCCAATCAAACATGTGCAATACTCCAGTCTTGGTTGTCATTGGCATCATTTTGGGCATCTGGCTTTTCTATTCAGAGGCTTCAGTACAAAACCTGTGGAGAAGGGAGGGATCCGCCAGCTCGTGGTGGATGGTGGGGTGTCCTTGGCCAATACACACACACACACACACAGACATTGCAATGGGCAGTGTGTACGATGGTTATCTCTGACAGAGAGTATTGTCATGAGGGATGAGCCGGCGGACAAAGTTTTACGGAATAGCCATCCCCATTGGAATCAGTCCCGAGCACGATTCTGCATCATCAGGAGAGGAAAGGACGACATGGAAGAAAACAGAAATAAGTTTGTGTGTGTGTCTATTATTGAGCAGACATCGAGGTTGGGGTGGGTAAAGTGGATCAGGCATCAGGCAGAAACAGCCCTGTATTTATATTACACCTTTCCTAACCTCAGGACATCCCAAAGTGCTTCACAGACATGACATCATTGAGGAGTGTCGTAATTGTGAGAGGAAATGAGGCAGAGACACTTCTGCACACAAACAGATACGTGATAAAGTATAATAACAGATTGTTTTTTAATAATGTTGATGGTGAATATTAGCCAAGGAACCAGGAATAATTAGCTTTCTCTTCTCGAAAAGTGCATATTGAGGTCTTTTACATGCACCAGAGAGGTCAGGTAAATCCTTAGTTTAATCTGCACCCAAAATATAACACCTTCGACGGTGCGGCACGCCCCCAGTACTGACCCTCTGACAGTGCGGCACGCCCCCAGTACTGACCCTCTGACAGTGCAGCACGCCCCCAGTACTGACCCTCTTGACAGTGCGGCACTCCCTCAGCACTGACTCTCTGACAATGCGGCACTCCCCCAGTACTGACCCTCTGACAGTGCAGCACTCCCTCAGTACCGACCCTCTGATAGTGCTACACTCCCTCAGTCCCTGACCCTCTGACAGTGCAGCACTCCCTCAGTACTGACCCTCTGACAGTGCAGCACTCCCTCAGCACTGACCCTCTGACAGTGCAGCACTCCCTCAGTACTGACCCTCTGACAGTGCAGCACTCCCTCAGTACTGACCCTCTGACAGTGCAGCACTCCCTCAGTACTGACCCTCTGACAGTGCAGCACTCCCTCAGCACTGACCCTCTGACAGTGCAGCACTCCCTCAGTACTGACCCTCTGACAGTGCAGCACTCCCGCAGTACTGACCCTCTGACAGCGCAGCACTCTCTCAGTACTGACCCTCTGACAGTGCAGCACTCCCTCAGCACTGACCCTCTGACAGTGCGGCACTCCCTCAATACTGAGCCTCTGGCAGTGCAGCACTTCCCCAGTACTGACCCTCTGACAGTGCTGCACTCCCTCGGTACTTACCCTCTGACAGTGCTGTAGTCCCTTAGTACTGACCCTCTGACAGTGCAGCGCTCCCTCAGTACAGACCCTCTGACAGTGCAGCACTCTCCCAGTACTGACCCTCTGACAGTGTGGCAATCCACCGGTACTGACCCTCTGACAGTGCGGTAGTCCCTCAGTACTGACCCTCTGACAGTGCAGCACTCCTTCAGCACTGACCCTCTGACAGTGCGGCACTCCCACAGTACTGACCCTCTGACAGTGCAGCACTCCCTCAGTATTGACCCTCTGACAGTGCGGCACTCCCTCAGTACTGACACTCTGACAGTGCAGGACTCCCTCAGTACTGACCCTCTGACAGTGCAGCACTCCCTCAGTACTGACCCTCTGACAGTGCAGCACTCCCTCAGTACTGAACTGAAGTGTTAGCCTGGATCGTTTGTGCTCAAAACTTGAATCTGTTAACATTTTGATTCAGAAACCAGAGCGCTACCAAATGAACCATGGGTAATATTCCGAAACACAGCAGACATCACATTTTTGTTGATTAGAGTTGTCAGTCATTAACCTGGTGCAATGCATTCCCAAGTAGTGGCAATTGTCCACTCTTTGATCTCAGTGGTTTATAAGTGTCTGCAGCTAATTCGGCTGCTTAATCCATTGGACTGAAAGGACATGCTTGGCCAGGTTTACCGCTAAGATTCTTACTGTGCTTCAGTTTTATTTTCAATAAAGGACTTTGGTAATCTATTTCTGGTTCTGAGCCAACGGAAATTCATTTAATGTTGCTGCAATGCCAGTTTTAAAATGAATACCACTCGGTATACTTTTCCTTAATTACCTGTGACATTTTGCTTTGCACTGAGCTTTGACCGTGCTGAGTGAGTACACAATGAGAAACAGAGCATGTGTGAAGTACAATGGGCTCCCTGGGATTCAGTACGAAATCTAAATAAATAATTAACCACTGCAGCAGCATTGGAACCCGAGTCTGATTTGGTTTCCAATCTTTAGAGGACGCGGTTTGAAAATTGTATTCAGCGTAATGCACCTCAAATTAAGAGAAGCAATCTGCTGATCCCCATCGCAGCGCACAAACCTGATCACTGAGCTGCTGCTCGACCTGAGGCTGAAATGCTTTAAGGAAGCGTTTGTCTTGCAGGCTGCCCTCATTGTACGAGGTACGAACCTCCCACAGCAGGGAGTGTGAGCTGGCAGCCTCTGTTGGCAGTGGCACCCCAGGGCACGCTTGAAAGAGCGCTGCACTATTTCGAGGTTCGCCGAACAGTGAATGAGGTATTTAATTGGAAGCCTGTTTACCTCTTCCTGTCTGCTGACTGAAATACCGGCACACAAAAACAGGTCCACTGCTTACACCTCTTCTCGTCTGCAAAAGCAGCAGCCGCAGTTGTCTCTGTAAGACGTTGCATTTCACAGCAGTTGACTTTTATTTGAAGGTTCTCCTGAAGTGTTATTTGATATCTTAATGCAGTTCTCTCCCCTCCACCCCTCACTCCACAAAGTTGTATCCAGCACAGTGATGATCACCTTGGTAAAGAAAGGCTGGCATTTAAATTGAAGCATTCCTGACCCCGGGACATTCCAAAGCACTTTACGGCCAATGAATTGCTTTTGAAGCATAGCCACTAAGAAAGGCTACAGCCAGTTTTAGCACAGCAAGCTTCCACAACAGCAATGTGGTGGTAACCAGATTCATTCTATGAAGCTGGTTGTGGGGTAAATATCGGCCTGGACGCGTCCAGGATCGTCATGTCCATTTGAGAGGGCAGCCAGGCCCGATGGTTACACTTCCAATTGGGCAGCGCTCTCTCAGTACCATGGTGATGATGTGGAGATGCCGGCGTTGGACTGGGGTGAGCACAGTAAGAAGTCTTACTACACCAGGTTAAAGTCCAACAGGTTTGTTTCAAATCACTAGCTTTCGGAGCACTGCTCCGTCCTCAGGTTCACCTGGGTGGCACGGTAGCATTGTGGTTAGCACAATTGCTTCACAGCTCCAGGGTCCCAGATTCGATTCCCGGCTTGGCTCACTGTCTGTGCGGAGTCTGCACGTTCTCCCTGTGCGTGCGTGGGTTTCCTCCGGGTGCTCCGGTTTCCTCCCACAGTCCAAAGGTGTGCAGGTTAGGTGGATTGGTCATGCTAAATTGCCCGTAGTGTCCTAAAAAATAAGGTTAAGGGGGAGTTGTTGGGTTACGGGTATAGGGTGGATACGTGGGTTTGAGTAGGGTGATCATTGCTCGGCACAACATCGAGGGCCGAAGGGCCTGTTCTGTGCTGTACTGTTCTAAATTCTAAATGTGGGCTTGGGTAGGGTGCTGTTTCAAAAGAGCCGGTGCAGACTCGATTGGCCGAATGGCCTCCTTCTGTACTGTAAATTCTATGATCTATGAAATGAAAATCGCTTATTGTCACGAGTAGGCTTCAATGAAGTTACTGTGAAAAGCCCCTAGTCGCCACATTCCGGCGCCTGTCCGGGGAGGCTGGTACGGGAATCGAACCGTGCTGCTGGCCTGCTTGGTCTGCTTTAAAAGCCAGCGATTTAGCTCAGTGAGCTAAACCAGCCCCTATGTCCATTTGATCTATGATATCTGGCACAAAGATGCTGCAGTATTCATCTTCACCTCTGCAAAGCTTGCCTGTGTGTGCTACTTACTACACAGAGCGGCAAACATTTCATACTAGCTTTATGTCCATCGGTAAATCTTGTCCAGCCTGGGCTGTTAGGTAGCGATTAGGAACCTCTAACTAGTTTACTCCATTAATACATGGATCTGCAAAACTAGTTGCAATGCCTTTTCTAATTCCTCAGCAGTGATTGGATATTTCAGCATGGATCTGGAATCAAACCTACTGGTTCAGTGGCCAGCAAGTTTGAGGCTGGACCATGGGAGTAGTTCCTCTGATTTGAAATGGCCTCCGGTAATGATGGCTGAAATCTCAATTAGAGGAGAAGGAAAAGAATGGCAGGCATAGAGAGAGAAAGAGATTAAAACACCACGTCACTGGACAAATTTTCCATCGACCTTCGTTTGCAGAGAATATTTAAGATGATTTTGAATGTTCCTGTGTTGTTTCACTGTCTTGACTCGAAGGTGCCAGATAGTTTTAAGTTAGGATCTAGTTATTTGTGGTTGAATGTGTTTCCTAAAGGCTGGAACATTGGAGCAGTACGAGGCCATTGAGCCCATCGAGTCTGCTCTGCCGGTCAATTAAATAATAGAATCGCTGCAGTGCAGAAGGAGGCTATTCGGCCCATCAGTTCTGCACTGACCCTCCGAAAAAGCACTCTTCCGAGGCTTAATCCCTGCCCTATCTCAGTTACCCCACCCAACCTACACATCTTTAGATACTGAGGGGCAATTTAGCTTCTGTCTTGGAATTACCACCCTTTGCGTGAAGAAATTCCTCCTTATCCCAGTCTTAAATGGCATACCACTTATCCTGAGATTATGTCGCCTGGTTTTAGACTCAAATCCACATCCTTCTTGTCACACCTTGTAAGAATTTTGTACATTTCAATTAAGTCATCCCTCATTCTTCCAGGAAACACAGATCCAGTCTCCTCAATCTCTCTTTGTAAAACAATGCCACCAATCCAGAGATTAATCTTGTGAATCTCTGCTGTACTCCCTCCGTAGCCATTGCATCCCTCCTTCGATAAGGAGACCAAAACTGTACACAATATTCCAGCTGAGGACTCACCAAGGCTCCGTATAATTGCAGCAAGAGATCCTTACTCCTGCACCCAAATCCTCTTGCAATGAACATACGATTGTCCTTCCTAATTGATTGCTGCTCCTACATGCTGACATTTAATAACTCATGAATAAGGATACCCTGGTCCCTATGGACACCCCCACATCGCAACCGCTCACCATTTCAGAAATAATCATGGAATTTACAGTGCAGAAAGAGGCCATTCGGCCCATCGAGGCTGCACCAACCATGAGAAACACCTGACCTACCAATCCTAATCCCACTTGCCAGCACTTGGCCCATAGACTTGAATGTTGTGATGTGCCGAGTACCCATCCAGGTACTTTTGAAAGGATGTGAGGCAACCCGCCTCTACCACCCTCCCAGGCAGTGCATTCCAGACCGTCACCACCCTCTGGGTAAAAAGTGTTTTTCCCAAGATCTCCCCTCAACCTCCTGCCCCTCACCTTGAATTTATGCCCCCTCATAACTGATCCTTCAACTAAGGAGCTCCCTATCCACCCTGTCCATGTCCCTCATAATCTTGTCCACCTCGATCAGGTCGCCCCTCAGTCTTCTCTGCTCCAGTGAAAACAACCCAAGCCTATCCAACCTCTCTTCATAACTGAAATGTTCCATCCCAGGCAACATTCTGGTGAATCTCCTCCGTACCCCCTCCAGTGCAATCACATCCTTCCTATAATGTGGTGACCAGAACTGCACCCAGTGCTCCAGCTGTGGCCTCACCAAAGTTCTATACAACTCCACATAACCTCCCTGTGCCTCGATTGATAAAAGCGAGTGTCCCATATGCCTTTCCCACCACCCTATTAACCTGCCCTTCTGCCTTCAGAGATCTATGGACAAACACACCAAGGTCCCTTTGTTCCTGGGAACTTCCCAGTCTCAGGCGATTCATTAAATCAGGGGTGGGCAAACTTTTCCGTGCAAGGGCCACATTCAGAAATTCACAATTTTAAAGGACCGCATAGTATATTAAGTAAAATAATTAATATTTAAAATAGCCAAAATAAAAGGTTTTTAAAGAAAAAAAAAGCAATAAATTTTTATTAATTAATATTTTGAAGTAGAAACTTCACATGAAACACATGTTGTGCCGAGCAATGATCACCCTACTCAAGTCAACGTATCCACCCTATACCAGTAACCCAACAGCCCCCCCCCCCCCCATTAATCTTAAAATAAAAAAAAATAAAACTTTTTTTTTAATGACTTGATCTTGGTGGGCCGCATAAAGACCTTCGGCGGGCCGCATGCGGCCCGTGGGCCGTAGTTTGCCCACCCCTGCATTAAATACTTCCTTGTCACATTACTCCTTCCAAACTGTATCACCTCACACTTTCCAGGGTTAAATTCCATCTGCCACTTTTCTGCCCATTTGACCATCCCGTGTATACCTTCCTGTAACCCAAGACACTCAACCTCACTCTTAGCCATGGCCAAGAGAGTGAGGGGATGGATGAAGGAACCAAACCCGGATGGGTGAGGATGGAGGAATTCTCATGCATAGGGACGACCCTCCGAGCCCTCGCCGCGACAGCATTCCCAACCATGTCGGCAAAACACTCATCAGCCCAATGGCAGCAACACTAAGAACCTGGAGCCAGTTGGGACAGCACTACGGAATAACCGAGGAGTGGGGTGTTATTTATTGCGCGTTTGTTCTCATTTTGGCTTTGGTAGTGTTTAATGATTACATGTAACTATGTAACTGTCTTAATAAAAATATATTTTTTTAAAAGGAGCCTTGGCCAGTTGCTACAGTGTACCTTGTACATGGTACAGACTGGTGCCACTGTGCTGCTGGGGGAGAACGTTAACGGTGATCTCTGTCCATCCACCGTGCCCCCCCCCCCCCACTGATACCCCACACCCACCCTACCGATCCCACACCTTATAAAACTTACAGCTGACGTCAGTATCCATCACCTCCTTCATGATATTAAATACTCGCCAATCTGTAAAGACAGCGAACGGGTTTCCAGTTGTTGAATTTGAGCTAATGATTATATCAATATTCTGTTACACATCAGCACGGGTAGGGAGAGAACATGTTCAAATTACTGTAAACAGCAGCAGTGAAATCATCCTGAATGTGCCTGGCCCTTGTGTGCACTGGGTGGGGTTTGTGAATTATGGAGTCATTGGAATGTTAATTTGATCGATTTTATCAGCAGGTGGAAGATATTAAAAATAACTCAAATGGAAATTAGATGTCCGCGTGTCTGCTTGGCATCACCGGTGTCAGTCACCCCGAAAACAGACTTCAACCAAAACAGACACACACACAGACACACACACACAGAGACACAGACACACACACACAGAGACACAGACACACACACACAGAGACACACACACACACACAGACACACACACAGACACACACAGACACACACACAGAGACACACACACACACACACAGACACACACACAGAGACACACACACACACACACAGACACACACACAGAGACACACACACAGACACACACACACAGACACACACACAGAGACACACACACACACACACAGACACACACACACAGACACACACACAGACACACACACACACACACAGACACACACACACAGACACACACACAGAGACACACACACACACACAGACACACACACACACACACACACACAGACACACACACAGAGACACACACACAGACACACACACACAGACACACACACAGAGACACACACACACACACACAGACACACACACACAGACACACACACAGAGACACACACACAGACACACACACACAGAGACACACACACACAGACACACACACAGACACACACACACAGACACACACACACAGACACACAGACACACACACACAGACACACACACACAGACACACACCAATCCAAACTGTACTCACACACACAAAGAGACACACACACACACAGACACACACTCACATACACACATAGACACACACACAGAGACACACCAACCCAACTGTATATACACACACACACACACAGACACACACACCAACCCAAACAGCACACACACACAGAGACACACCAACCCAAACAGCACACACACACAGAGACACATCAACCCAAACAGTACACACACACAGAGACACATCAACCCAAACAGTACACACACACACACACACACAGAGACACATCAACCCAAACAGTACACACACACACACACACACACACAGAGAGACACACACACACCAACCCAAACAGCACACACACACACACAGACACACACACACCAACCCAAACAGCACACACACACACAGACACACACACAGAGACACATCAACCCAAACAGTACACACACACACACACACACAGAGAGACACACACACACCAACCCAAACAGCACACACACACACACAGACACACACACACCAACCCAAACAGCACACACACACACAGACACACACACACCAACCCAAACAGCACACACACACACAGACACACACACACCAACCCAAACAGCACACACACACACAGACACACACACACCAACCCAAACAGCACACACACACACAGACACACACACACCAACCCAAACAGCACACACACACACACAGACACACACACACCAACCCAAACAGCACACACACACACACAGACACACACACACCAACCCAAACAGCACACACACACACACAGACACACACACACCAACCCAAACAGCACACACACACACAGAGACACACACACCAACCCAAACAGCACACACACACACACAGAGACACATCAACCCAAACAGTACACACACAGACACACACACAAACACCAACCAACCCAAACAGCACACACACACACACAGACACACACACACCAACCCAAACAGCACACACACACAGAGACACATCAACCCAAACAGTACACACACAGACATACACACAAACACCAACCAACCCAAACAGTACACACACACACACAGACACACACACACCAACCCAAACAGCACACACACACACACAGACACACACACCAACCCGAACAGTACACAAACACACACCAACCCAAACAGTACACAAACACGCAGACTCACGCCAACCAGAACAGTACATGTATATGGAGACACAAACCCCACTCTGTACGTATGTAGTGTTCCTGACTGAGGATGTGCCTCAATGCAGACGAAATGCTAAATTTATCTTCCACTTTTCTGTTGAGGCTGGGAAGCCCATTTAAAATTGTTTCATACCTGTGGTGACCTGGGCAACCAAAACTGGTTTAAACCTTACTAATATTGGGTGGCTTGGTGGCACAGTGGTTAGCACTGCTGCCTCACGGTGCCGAGGACCCGAGTTCGATCCTGGCCCGGGGTCACTGTCCGTGTGGAGTTTGCACATTCTCCCCATGTCTGTGTGGGTCTCACCCCCACAACCCAAAGATGTGCAGGGTAGGTGGATTAGCCACGCTAAATTGCCTCTTAATTGGAAAAAATACTTGGGTACTCTAAAAAATTTTAAATCCTTGCTAAAACTTAATTATTTTAATTTTATTTTTAATCTGTAAAGAATTTGTTTGGAGGGAACAAGCCATCGTTTTATTTCCGCTTATGTCAGACACTATTCACAATCTGAGAATGTTGAGGAACACCTTTGCAGACTGACAGCTTGGGAGAGTTACAGGGAAATTCAACGTGTGCTTGGTGCTTATCCTGTTTGACTGGGATGCTGATGAAGAAAGAGCTTTGCAAAATTATCAAGAATGTGGTGAGACAAATTTAGCAAA
The DNA here is from genome assembly GCF_902713615.1 of Scyliorhinus canicula. NCBI lineage: Eukaryota > Metazoa > Chordata > Chondrichthyes > Carcharhiniformes > Scyliorhinidae > Scyliorhinus > Scyliorhinus canicula. The sequence goes on along the minus strand of NC_052149.1, from coordinate 240,020,655 downwards.
TCGGCAGTGCTTGCACACTGTCAACTCGCTCTGGAATCTGCTACGTTGCACGCACCAGAGCTCAGTTCTATATTCCCTTCATACTTTCAGTACTAAGGGGCAACGCAGTGGCACAGTGGGTTAGCACTGCTGCCTCACGGCGCCGAGTTCCCAGGTTCGATCCCGGCTCTGGATCACTGTCCGTGTGGAGTTTGCACATTCTCCCCGTGTTTGCATGGGTTTCACCCCCACAACCCAAAGATGTGCAGGGTAGGTGGATTGGCCATGCTAAATTGCCCCTTAATTGGAAAAAATGAATTGGGTACACTAAATTCATTAAAAAATACTTTCAGTGCTAGACCAGTTCTCGCTTGCATTACGTTTGACAGATCCCACCTCAGGGTAGCAGCTGTGTTGCCAGGAAAGGCCCTAGGGCTAAGGAGTGGCAGGTTTACTGAGGAATTTTCTGTTTTACCTGTTGTTGAGAAGCATCAGTGTTTCGTACAAACAGGGCCAATACTGCAATGACTTCCCTGCCCCGTCTCCAGGGGGGAAATGCATCCCACCAATATTCCCTGTGCAAGTTTACATCGGAACATTAGTCATGTTGCTTCAGGCAGAGGGGCGAATGATTGACACTGTGGAAATATTTGTTTTTGTGTTGTAAAAAAGGGTAGGGGCCCAGTGGAAAAGGTGCAGAAACTGAAAGGTGATACCTACCAGGAATCTTGTGCAGGGTTTGGAGCAGAGGGACCTGCGAATATGTGAGTGCACATGTGCGAAGGTGATAAAGCAGATTAAGAATTCTGATGCTTAGGGTCCTGAGCGTTTCAAATCAGGACACATGCCGGATTTTCGCCATGATGGGATAGCTCCGCGGTGGTTGCAAAAATCCTGGAAATAGCTGAACATCCAAAGTTCCGCCCATGAACCCATCATTTTCCATCTTTGTGGGGACGGGACTGGACTCGGGCTGGGTTTCACTCATGGGCACATACATGAGTGTGGAATCAGGACTGTGTGGATTAGAACAGGTAAAACAAGGCATGAACTTGGTGGATTCATATGGACTGCTAGCTACCCCTTTCAATTGGGTTCCAGGCCACCTTTGGGAGACATAACACACGCTTTGGGAATGTTAAAGTGAACACAATTGTGCACTTTTTACATGTAAACTCATCGGAACCATCAAGCTGCCAAAGAGGTGTCTAGCTGTCTGGGGACTCTCCAGCAGTCACAGAACTGTCAGCTGTCAAGGAAATGTTAAGGAACTGTTCAGCTTCCAATTCGGTCAAAGCTGTCTAGGAAGTGTCAAACATGTCAAAGTCACAAAGGAAGTGCCAAAACTGTCAAGGAATTATCCAAGGATACCTGGTGAGGTGGAATGGAATGGATAAGGTCAAAGGGTGGTGGCATGGGTTGGCACGAGATGATATGGGTAAATGGGGATGGGTAGGGTATTAAGTTGGTTTGGGTTATGGGTCAATGAGGATGGTTAGAGGGGCATTAAGTAGGCATATGGGTATGGGGTATTGGGGATAGGTAGAGGGTAACTAAGTTGGCATAGTGATATGGGAACCATGGGGGTGGATGGGGGGAATGGTTTGGCATGGGTGAGGCATGGGGAGTGTGTATGGGGGATGAGGGCTGGAGGGATTTTTTAAAACTGTAAACGCAGTGCTGGGGCACAGAGAAGGACTTTCGGAACTTGCTGCCTTCAGACAGACAGTGAAAGACCTGGCCCAATTCCAGGGAAAAATGCAAAGGAGTAGGACATGCCTGTCTCAGTAATGGACCTGGCCTGTTGGAGGGCCTGGTGCAGGATTGTGACAGGTACCAGCCCCAAGGAGCTCCTGAAAATCAGACATCCTGGGAATGGGGTGGAGAATCGGGTATAGGAACCCAGCTGCCATATTGAACTGGCTCCGGATTCATCTCAACTTGGGATGAACCATGAACATGTTGATCTGAAAGAACTGCTTCTGTGCTGCAAGTAATTCATAATGTTTTATAAATGTTGCTCAGCGGATTTCTACAAACAAATTGGAAAATAAGGCAAGAAAAATGCAAATGTTGAACTAAAATTTGCAACTGCGGGTTTTCCTGATCCGGTGTGATAATGTGATTAATTGGCCTGCTCCGGTTAATTACGTACCCAGCAGATCGGTTGGGAGATGATTTATTATTTTTCGACCAATAATTTCAGAGATGGGCATGTGGGAAAGAGCTTCCACAAAAGAGGATTCGGAGAAATGTGCAGTCATTGACACAAACTTGACTAATGATTTAATCATTTGGTGGCGTGAGATTACCAGGTCACCTGAACTTATGTGTGGGAGGGAATCCAACTAGGATTCATCCCAGTTCAATCTGGATGAACAACAGGAGCAGCTTGTGTTCATAAGGCACCAATTTATATTATGTCCTGACGTACTTCGTAGTCACACTCTGGTCACTTGAGCACGTTACCACAGGATGGACAGTAATGGAGGAATTATAAACCAGCTGAAATGCGGGGCTTCATGTTTGAAGAAGAAAAGAATTGTTGAGGTGAAAACAGGCCACGTCAGACGTTAACATTTTTGTACCCTGACCCCTCCTCCCAGCCCAGATTACAAGATACATTTAAAAAACAAGTCTCAACCGGCTGAGAATTGCCATTTGTGTTCCAAATGTGACAGGGTAAATGCCAAGAATATGTTTCCCCCTGGTTGGGGAATCTAGAACACAGGGTCACAGTGTCAGAATAAGGGGTAGCCGATTCCGGACTGAAATCTCTTCACACGGAGGTTGTAAGTCTTTGGAATTCTCTGCCCCACAGTGTTTGCTTCACCATCGAGGACATTCCAGATCAAGGTCAATAGATTTTTGGACCCGACGGGAATGAAGGGATGTGGGGATATTGCAGGAAGATGGAGTGAAGATCAAAAATCAACCATGATCTTGTAGAATCGTGGGGTAGGTTCAAATGGCCAAAGGGCCTCCTGGCCCTGTTTCTTATGTCCTGAAGCAAGATGGACAGAAAAGTTGTTGAGAGAAATATCGTTCTCAATTATAGGGTAAAGTGTAAAGAATGCAAAGGTTTATTCAGATGTTGAATGAAAGTCTATAGACCAACAATCCCCGAAGGGACTCCCACAACTGACCCACACCAGGGCTGGGGCGTTTATGTCCAGGTTTTGTGCCCCGTTGAAGCGGGAGCTTCACCCCTTCAATGGGGTCATTCGTATTCCTCGAGAATCACTGGGATCTCACCCTGTGGCTCTTGTTTTGGTTATAAGACTTCTCCTTCCCCCCCCCATGTCCGAACATGCATCTACTGTAAGAGGACCCTGGGGAGGACCTCTGTACTTTTTAGCTCGAGGCTGCCATTCTGGCATCTTCGGGGTGGTCTCAGGTGGCAGGCAACGGTCAGGGGACCGACGATTTCGGGTTGAGCGCCTCAGTGGCACCACCTCCGGTGGCTGCTCACCCTGACCACCATCCTGGCATCATCCAGAAGCGGTATCTCCATTTCAGAGTCCGAGTCATCAGCGTCGGGCATCCCGCTATGGAAAACCTCATTGGGTTGCAGTGAGGGTGATGGCAGTGGGACGTGCCCAAGGGCTGTGCTGGGTCCTCCGAGAGGTTGCTTAATGCAGTTGGTCATCTGCGGAGATGGTCCAGGTGCCTGTTGGACTCCCGGTCTTGTCGGCGAATCCACTACGATACCAGCTCTGTCTGTCGGACAGCGGTGCCCAAGACACACATCGCACCATTTCCAAAGTTTTGTATATGGACCGTGTCCCCTGGTGAGAATTGCCAAGTGTCCGGCAGGACCATGTTCTATCCGGTCCTGCCTGCGGCACATCGGCCCGCCTATATCGGGTAACACGAGGCTGAGATGGGTCCAGAGTCGATGACCCATAAGTAGCTCTGCTGGTAGCGTGGGACCTGGTGCAGTAACTGAAGAGAAAATGCACTAAATGCCTGTCAAAGGTCCCCATCCTCTGTTTGCATATCCCACACTTAAATGTTTGGACTGTGCACTCGGGACGTGGGTGATACGGCACGGTGAGGACATGGCGAACCCCATTCGTCCGCATGAATGTCCTGAATTCTGCGCCAGTGAAAGGTGTCCCGTTATCCGAAACCAAGACTTCCAAGATGCCGTGGATACCGAACGGCAGCCAGAGTTTATCGATCGTCGCTTTGGAAGTTGCCGAAAGCACACGGTGGATGGCCAGTCACTTGGAGTGGGCGTCAATGAGGGGAAGAAACATTGGCCCCTGAAAGGGTCCCACAAAGTCAGCGAAGAGCTGTGCCCATGGGCAACCCAGCCAATCCCACAGATGGAGCGGCACCACAGGCGGGAGGTTCTGCTGCTCTTGACATATCCCGCAGTGCTGGGCGATCCGCTCGATTTCCATACGTGGACGTAAAGCCTTCAGCCCCAGCCCAGTGATGCTGCCCCATACAAAACTATGTGGCAAACCCGGGACTGCAGGGGATTGACCTGGGTCCCTCAAAATAAGGGGAACTAGATTTAGGACTGAGCTTAGGAGGAACTTCTTCACCCAAAGGGTTTTGAATCTATGGAATTCCTTGCCCAGTGAAGCAGTTGAGGCTCCTTCATTAAATGTTTTTAAGATAGAGATAGATAGTTTTTTGAAGAATAAAGGGATTAAGGGTTATGGTGTTCGGGCCGGAAAGTGGAGCTGAGTCCACAAAAGATCAGCCATGATCTCATTGAATGGCGGAGCAGGCTCGAGGGGCCAGATGGCCTACTCCTGCTCCTAGTTCTTATGTAGAATGGGGACTCATCGTTGAATCCAAACTGATGCAGTCGGGGAAATGACCCTGTCCTCTTTAAACAATCTCATCCTCGTCGCCAGTGTTGGATCCAAGGAAGCGACCACAGGGGAGTGTAAAGGATGCAAAGGTTTAAACATTGAATGAAAACTCTATACATCTCCACTCCCCAAATGGACTCCCGCGACCGGTCCACACTCGGGCTGGGGTATTTATGTCCTAGCTTATTCTCGCTAATGAGGGAGCTCTGCTCCCTCAGCGGAGTAACTCGTATTCCTCGAGATTCTCAGGGAACCCAATTGGCCTGGTCCCGAGGTTCCCGTATAGGTTATCACAGTTGCCTTCCTTACATCTCTGCACAGGAAGCATTTCAGTGGCCTTCCCCGCCATGTTTCTCTAAACCTCAGCATGGTGAACTCTGCATTGGATTTGCAATAATGATCTTTTAAGGAAATCAGTCAGCACTGCGGAGAAAGGTTCACAGGGAATAAAGAGAGATGTGAAGTTAGACCAGAGAGAGGAAAATCAATAGTGACAAACAGTTCATGAACAAAGACAAGAGAGAGAGGATTGGTAAGCACTGTAATCCAGTCCGCGATCGCCACAAGAATCAACTCGGGCCGCAGATTTCCAGCTCTGAAATGTAACAGTAATTTCACCTTCCAGATGTTCACCAAGAAATCCATATTAATGTTAAAGGCCACATTATGTGTGGAGCAGGTTTTACTATCCGATTATGGAAAGATAAATGTAAGCCTTATGGGAGGTTTTCACCATCTGATCCGGCTTACCTTAAATGTTGAGAATCCGATCAAATTTGAATCAATATCTCAGGATTTGTTACAGACAGACAGCATGCCAGGATGTTTTTTTTTCAGTTGTAACTTTTTAAAGGAGGATGTTGAATAATAAGGCTGCCCTGACATTACCAAAAGGGATTTAACAAACAGCGTATTCTGGAGCAGGAATAACTGACGACATTCGCCTCAGTCAGCTCTGCATGCAAATCACCTCCCTGTAGAAGGATTGGTGCTCAGACTTTGCTGCATTCTGTTTTAAACTGGTTAAATCCTGTGGGGCAGTTGCACATATGCGACGGTGAGCGACTTTGGGAGCTTTACCATTTGAGATTTAAGATTTCTCCTTACGTTTGGACAAAATGGAGAGGAGCAAAGAACAAATCTAGACGGACGGATCCTTGATGTAATGTTTCAATCCACACACTTAATTCTTTATTCCCCTGCAATTATTTTGTTGTCTTTATGAAAGCACTGGGTTTTATCTAGGGTATCTTTCTATCGGTGACGGCCGACAGCCCCATATCTTTGTTATGGACCCATTTTTTTTTTGCTTGAGTTGTGGTGAGTGACAATAAAATATTCCACTGTGGAACCATCACACCGAGACAGATTCTACACTTGTTTTAAAAAATTTTATTTGGTGACCACTCACCACTGAGTGTGTGTCCAGCTAAGCAACTCTGTGTCACTGGTCATGGGTTCTGTGGGTCCTTGCACGGCTGATGAGCTCGACCCTAGAGCTGCATCTTCAACCGCACACTTGGCACCTGCTTCCAGAAGGTGGGATCGGCCCTTGGACTCGAGATCGCTGGTATTCCTTTCTCAGGTTCCTTTTCCAGATCTCCTCTTGTTGTCGGGTGTCCTCGAAGAATTGTGTCCCTTCAATCAGGAGGTTCCTCCAAGTAGGGCTCTTACGCGAAAAGGTCTCTCAGGCATTGACGCCTCTGTTGCATATTTTGAGGTAAGCCTTCAGGGTGTCTTTGAAAGGCTTCTTTTGCCCTCCTCTTGTTTGGGATCCTTCCTTGAGCTGGATAAATAAGATTTGCTTTGGCAGTCGGGACTCTGACATCCTAAACACACGGCTGGTCCAGTAGAGTTGGTTTCGGATGATCATGGCCTCGATTACGGTGCTCTTAGCACCTTCAAGGACACTGATGTTAGTGCGCTTGTCCTCCCAGCTGATGTGGAGAATCTGTCTCAGACAGGGCTGATGGTACCTCTCCAGGGCCTTGAGATGGTGTCCAGGCTTCTGAGGTAAAGGAGTTGGGAGGATGACAGCCTTTTACATGAGGATTGTAGAATCAGCAAGGATGTGGTGGTCATTGAAGACTCTTGTCTTTAGGCGTCTGAAGGCGACACTCGAGGATTGGATATGATGCTGGTTCTCTGCATCAATCGCAACCTTCGATGAGAGGTGGCTCCCTAGATTGGGGGAATCTTCCACGTTTGGTAGGGTTTCTCCATCGAGCTTCATTGAGGGAGAGCCTGGATCGTGCCGTGGGGTGGGTTAGTAAAGGACTTGAGTCTTCCTGAGGTTGAGGATGGTAGTGATGAAGATGGTGAAAAGGGTGAGGATGATGACACATTCCTGCTTGACTCCAGTCTAGACCTCAAAGGTTTCTGTCTCATTTCCGTCGGTGAGGACTGTGGCCGACATATTGTTGTGCAGGAGTCGGACGATGTTGATGAATTTCTCTGGACAGCCAGCCTTTGACAGGGTCTTCCACAGCACTTCCTGATTGACTGAGTCAAGAGCCTTGGTCAGATCGATGAAGGCCATGTACAGTGGTTGTTGTTGCTTCTGGCATTTGTCTTGGAGTTGATGATCAGTGAAAATCATGTCCACTGTTCTACGGTTTGGTCAGACGTCACACTGACTTTCGGAAGAATTTCTTCGGAGACCGGGTGAAGGCGACGAGCGAGGATTCGGGCGATGATCTTCTCGGTGATGGAGCGTAGGAAGACTCCTTGGTAGTTCTCACAGTCCGCTTTGTCTCCTTTGCTGGTCGGCAGGAATTTCATCTCAATCCCAGATTTTCAGGAACAGCTGATGGAGATGACGGGTTATCTCTTCTCCTCCAAGTTTGAAAATCATCACTGTGATCCCGTCCTCCCTGCGGTTTTCCATACTTCATGGCGGCAACGACTTCAACCACACTTGGTGGGAGTCCAAAATCATCTTTTTTGAGAGTTGTGGAATTTCCTCAAACACATTCCATTTATGATTGTATAACGGTTTAAGAGTTCTTTGATGTGATCTCTCCATTGAAGGCCCATATTTTTTCTGTGTCTCAAGAGGGTTCCGTCCTTACACCGCAGCAGTTTCAGGTCTATGGTGTGGGTCCATATGTTGCCATGGTTGCACTGAAGAAGCCCAGGGTGTCATGCTTGTCAGCGAGGAGTTGCATCTTCTTAGCTTTCTCAGTCCATTATTGGTTCTTCGATTCCCTAGTTCTACTTTGTATCTCTGCCTTGGCTGTTTGATGAGTTGTCTCCTCTCTGCCTTGGCTGTTTGATGAGTTGTCTCCTCTCTGCCTTGCTGGTGATGTTGTTTTGCCCGACGTGGAGAGCTTTCCTCTTCTTGTCGGTGAGGTCTTGGATGGTGTGTCATTCCCGTCGAATCAGTCTTGGTGTTTCCTGGTCTTTCTTCACAACTTGAAATGATGGCTGTCTTCAGTTCTTTCCAGTTTTCCTCCAGTCATTAGGATGGACACTTTGGAGATTTTGGAGGCGGCAATGCTGGAAGTTCACTAAAACGCTTGGCTCTTGAAGCCACTCAACGTTGATCTTTTTCCTGAGCTGTTTCTTCATCTTCCGCTGCTACAGGGGCAGTTTGATGGATGTAGAGGAGTGGCTGAGTCTGTCCAGCAGTCATCTGCAATCATCTGGTCATCGTTTTGGTGATGAGGGCATCCTTTTGGTCTCAGGATTAGATGGTGCCAGTGCTTTGGTCGTGGAAGTGTATTTTTTGACGGAACAGTGTGTCAGTGATGACAAGCTGGCGATCTGTGCATTTGGTGAGCAGGAGAGCCCCGTTGAAGTTGCAATTCCCAAGCCCATCCTTTCCATATGTTCCTTTCCAGAGCTGGACATTGAAGTCCCCAAAGAGATCTTGCTTGGGAATATTGGAGAGTATGGTGTCCAGGGTGGTGCAGAAGCCTTCTTTGGACTCATCATTGGCATCAAGGGTTGGGGCGTGGACACTCATGCCCGTTGCAAGACGGTTCTTGGCAAGTTGTAGACCGATGGCCATGAGGCGCTTGTTAATGCCACCAAGGTGCTGCGAGAGTTGGTTGACGAGTTTGTTCTTGACGGCAAATCCAATTCCATGCATCCTCGGTTGATCCTCGGAATTTCTTCTCCAGAGGAATGTGTAACCACCGCCATCGTCCCTCTGCTGCCCTTTGCCTGCTCTTCGGGTCTCTCGCATGGCAGCGACTTCAACTTTGAAGTGTCCATGCACACGGTAACGATGACAGTTCTCTGTTCCAGTCGATGACTTTGATTCACACATTTCAGGTTCCGAAATTCAGTTTACCTTTAATTTAAAAAAAAAAAAAAATTTCGAGTATCCAATTCATTTTTTCCAATTAAGGGGCAATTTAGCATGGCCAATCCACCTACCCTGCACATCTTTGGGTTGTGGGGGTGAAACCCACGCAGACACGGGGAGAATGTGCAAACTCCACACGAACAGTGACCCAGAGCCGGGATCGAACCTGGGACCTCGGCACCGTGAGACAACCGTGCTAACCACTGCGCCGCTAACTTTTCTTGATTTTCTGACTGCAGGCAGATAGATGCTGGATACAGTTTTCCAGCCAGATTGGGAATGGAACAGACTATTTTCACGGCACCTTTTCTGGCCCTTTCCCCATGCGGTGAGAACAGAGTGGATCCTGAAGAGGGCGACTCAGTTGTGAGGAAAGCTGCTGAAACTCTCTCCTCTTCCTATTCCAAGAGCGAGACGACTGAATCAAACTCCACCGCCTAAGTGACGGTCCGAAGCTCGGGGCTTTCTGATGGCACGGTCCGGTCTCCGTCGCCTCTCGATGATAACCGCAGGGCTTGTCTGTGTCTGTGTGTGTATGTATGTTTGGGGGGCGGGGAGATGCTGGTTTCCTACAGGTAGACGCATGATGCGGAAAATTGTTTAATGTGGCTATGCCATTGCACGTCAGCAGGCACATGACCATTGACACAACGTTGGTCCAGCTCCAATGGCAAGGGAAACTCGACAACTGGGGATCTCCCTCATGCTGCTGCCTTCATCCACCATCACAGCCGTTGATATCGTACGAGTGAGTTACTTCCACCTGATCCACTATTCAGGACTTGTTTTGGATTTTGCTTTGTCTAGTTCCTCCCCTCCAATCTTTTTTTTTAATTTAGGGAATCCAATTCATTTTTTCCAATTAAGGGGCAATTTAGCGTGGCCAATCCACCTACCCTACACATCTTTGGGTTGTGGGGGCAAAACCCACGCAAACACGGGGAGAATGTGCAAACTCCACATGGACAGTGACCCAGAGCCGGGATCAAACCTGGAACCTCAGCGCCGTGAGGCAACAGGGATAACCCACTGCGCCACCGTGCTGCCCGCTCCCCTCCGATCTTACCTTCATGGGTGACCCTGCCAGGAATTTAAGGTTCTCGATGGCATTGCTCTTGGGATTAACAGATCGCTCAATCCTTCCCAACACGGCAAGGTGACAATCCATGGAAAAGTGTCAGGATCTGATTTTCCCCTTCCCCCAACCACCAGAATGGGAAATTACAAGATTCTTACTGACCTCGAGCCAAATCAGCAGAGACTTGGGAATGATGCTGGGGAATTTTCCGATCAAAATGACTCATTTACACATTTTCCTTAACATCTGAGTCAATGAGGGTGCTACCTGTGGCAGGATTGATGCGAAACTGTTTTTTTGGGGAGTGAATATCCATGCCAATAACATACTGTTCTACTTAGTGAAATTGCTCTTTACTTATTGCACAGAGACCTGAACTTAAAGTCTTGGAGCAGTAACTCGAAACCTCAGGCCGCTTACGTCTTCAGCTTATTTTCCGAGATTTGTCAAGACAACACACAGTGCGAGCCAGTGATCCCATTGTGCGAAGAAACGGAATGTCATTATCTTGGATTTTACTACAGAGGAATTCTTTGTAAACCACCAAACTCGATTGAAGGAAGGAAGAGTTACTTTGCAATTTTGGAGCAAATGCTTCTTTTGCTCCCTGTCCTGGCTGGGTTTAATTACCAGGGCCAGATGTGTTCTCAGGACACCAGTTCCACTTCAGAATGCATGGGTCTTGGCAGGGTTTCGGGCCAGGCAGCTGTGAAGTTGAACCATCGCGTCCCTCATCTGCAAGGGTTTCGTGTGGGGGATCCATTCTTTGCTCTGTTCAAACTATGAAACTTTACCATTTTCTGATTTTCTTTTGGCAAGATTTCTCCATGAACAAAAGAACCTCTCCCATCCAACCCCCCAGGAAAACAATTCAAAAAGGGAAGTGGGTGAATATTCGTGTCAGAGACTAAGAGACAAAGCTGCTGTAACCTAAGGACGGTCATATTGAGGGGGAAACTAGAGAGACCTGAATATTGACCAAAGAACCAAATGAATGGTTCACACGGTAGCCTCTGGGAGAAGCACCATCAGGAATGGTCCTGAGTGATTCAAAACAAGATTGAAGGATTAATCCCCCACTCTGTGCTGTCTTTCCTGATTGTTTGGATTTGGACTTGTTTATTGTCACGTGTACCGAGGTACAATGAAAAGTATTTTTCTGCGAGCAGCTCAAACAGATCATTTAGTGCATGAAAAGAAAATACATAATAGGGCAACACAAGGTAGACAATGTAAATACATAGACACCGGCAACGGGTGAAGCATGCAGGAGTGTATCATTAATCAGATCAGTCCATGAGAGGGTCGTTTACAAGTCTGGTAACAACGGGGAAGAAGCTGTTTTTGAGTCTATTCGTGCGTGTTCTCATTTTGTATCTCCTGCCCAATGGAGGAAGTTGGAAGAGTGAATAAGCCGGGTGGGAGGGGTCTTTGATTATGCTGCCCGCTTTCCTCAGGCAGCGGGAGGTGTAGATGGAGTCAATGGATGGGAGGCAGGTTTGTGTGATGGGCTGGGCTGTGTCCATGACTCTGAAGTTTCTTGCAGTGGTGGCGCAGTGGCTAGCACTGCTGTCTCATGGCACCGAGGTCCCAGGTTCATTCCTGGCTCTGGGTCACTGTCCGTGTGGAGTTTGTACATTCTCCCCCTGTCTGCGTGGGTCTCACCCCCCACAACCCAAGAGATGTGCAGGGTAGGTGGATTGGCCACGCTAAATTGCCCCTTAATTGGAAAAAATTTATTGGACACTCATAATTGACATTTAAAGAAAAGTTTCTTGCAGTCTTGGGCCGAGCAGTGGCCATACCAGGCTGTGATGCATTCAGATAAGATGCTTTCTACGGTGCATTTGAAAAGATTGGTAAGAGTCAATGTGGACATGACAGATTTCCTTAATTTGCTGAGGAAGTGTATGTACTGTTGTGCTTTGAATGTCCAGGCTTGGTTGATAGCAGTATTGTTACTACAGTATTGACCATAATGTCCCAGAGAGTGAAAGAACGATCTTAATTTATATAGTATCTTTTATTACCTCAGCTAATCCCGAAGTGCTTTACAGCCAATGAAATACTTTGTCAGTGTAGTCACTGCGTTAGTGTAAGAAATATGAGTCAATTTGTGCAATGTCACATGAGCAGCAATATTGAATGGACTAGATTTTACTTATGTAGCCCGTATCATCCATTCCCACCCTATTCATATATTTGCTTAGATGTCCCATAAATGTATCGTACCTGCTCCCACCACCTCCCCAGGCAGCGTGTTCCATATATTTACCACCCTCTGTGTAAATACTTGCCTCGAACATCTGTTTTAGACTTTTCCCCACTCACTTTAAACCTATGTCTCCCAGTACTTAACTCTCCTCAGAAAGAGCATCTGACTATCCACTCTGTCCATGCCACTCAGAATCTTGTGGACCTCTATCAGGTCGCCTCTTAACCTCCGCCGTTCCAGTGTGAACAAACCAAGTTTATCTCACCTCTCCTCTTAGCTAAAGTCAATCCTTTATTCCTCCTTCCGTTGACCCACTAATTAGGGGCAAAATATTGCTAATCTCTGATGCATTTCATAGTTGAATAGTTTATTGAATATGATGGGAGAAAAACTGCTTATGTGCTGCACTCGTGGGCATCTGGCATCTCCAAGCCCTGTTTCCATTATCTTCAGGCCAGTAATGGATGAGGAAATAGTTTTTTAAGTGAGTTTTTGCTTTAGAACATAGAACATAGAACAGTACAGCACAGAACAGGCCCTTCGGCCCTCGATGTTGTGCCGAGCAATGATCACTCTACTTAAACCCACGTAACCCGTATACCCGTAACCCAACAATCCCCCCATTAACCTTACACTACGGGCAATTTAGCATGGCCAATCCACCTAACCCGCACATCTTTGGACTGTGGGAGGAAACCGGAGCACCCGGAGGAAACCCACGCACACACCTGGGATTAAAGCCCTCACGTTTCCCAGCCTGTCTCAATCTAGTGCAGGGGTGGGCAAACTTTTCCATGCAAGGGCCACATTCAGAAATTCACAATTTTAAAGGGCCGCATAGTATATTAAGTAAAATAATTACTTCACCCGATTATGACTCTGGGCGCCTCATATAGAACAGTACAGCACAGAACAGGCCCTTCGGCCCTCGATGTTGTGCTGAGCAATGATCACCCTACTCAAGTCAACGTATCCACCCTATACCCGTAACCCAACAGCCCCCCCCCCAATTAACCTTAAAAAAAACAATTTTAATTTTATTTAAAAAAAAATTTTTTTTAATGACTTGGTTGGCCACATAAAGACCTTTGGCGGGCCGTAGTTTGCCCAACTCTGATCTAGTGTGTCTTTGCAAACGGACAACTGTTCATTCCTGTCAACCCTGCGTGCTGCCCACACGGTTCGGAGAGATGTGAGAATGTCTGGGGAGCAGGTCATAGAATTTATAGATCATAGAATTTACAGTGCAGAAGGAGGCCATTTGGCCCATCGAGTCTGCACCGGCTCCTGGAAAGAGCACCCTACCCAAGGTCAACACCTCCACCCTATCCCCATAACCCAGTAACCCCACCCTGGAGCTGTGAAACGATTGTGCTATCCACAATGCTACCATGCTGCCCTGGTCCTGGTGGAATGTCTCTGTGTGCAGGGATTTTTAAAAAATTCTATCCCCCCCACTCCCCGCTTAGCGAGGCAGAAAGTTCCCCGATGCAGGGGAGATAATTAGCTTTGAATGGCAAATGGCTGCAATTACCTTTTTGAGACGGGGAATATTGCTGCTGCTATCGATTTGAACCCATCAGCGCTGAATACATTTCTCAGCCATGAAGTGCTGGAGAACTGTGTGTGTATCTTTTTTTTGCTGACTCTGAACTGGAGACTCCAGTCAAGTTACGACTTTAATAATGTGCCCGTGTTTTATGAGTTTTCTTGGTGGCCGGAGTGGGAGGGGGGGGGGGGAGAAGGAACGTTCCCAGTTCGGTTGCAGAATAAAGAAGGTGCCTGTGTTTTCTCAGCTTCCTGGGAGCTGTGCTGTCAGCTAATGCAGCGTGCTCAGGAGTGAGTGATTAGAACAGGTGATCAGGATGTTGCAGTCTCTGTATCACAATATTGAGCACTCCAGATGATGAATTTCAGGGAAGTGCTGATCCAGTGACTGCAGAATGGATTGCAAAGGCATTCCCTTACTTTCCTGCCCAATTTTGTTGTCCGACGTGGCTCAATTAATAGCACTTTTTGCCTCTGGGTCAGTGGACTGTGGTGGTCACGTTCCACTGGGGGACCTGAGCACGTGGCGCAGGCTGACACCTTCAGCATGGTGCCCAGGGAGTGCTGCACTGTCAGAGGGTCAGTACTGAGGGAGAGCTGCACTGTCAGAGGGTCAGTACGGAGGGAGTGCCGCACTGTCAGAGGGTCAGTACTGAGGGAGTGCTGCACTGTCAGAGGGTCAGTACTGAGGGAGAGCTGCACTGTCAGAGGGTCAGTACTGAGGGAGTGCCGCACTGTCAGAGGGTCAGTACTGGGGGAGTGCTGCACTGTCAGAGGGTCAGTACTGAGGGAGAGCTGCACTGTCAGAGGGTCAGTACTGAGGGAGTGCCGCACTGTCAGGTCAGTACTGAGGGAGTGCCGCACTGTCAGAGGGTCAGTACTGAGGGAGTGCTGCACTGTCAGAAGGTCAGTACTGAGGGAGTGCTGCACTGTCAGAGGGTCAGTACTGAGGGAGTGCCGCACTGTCAGAAGGTCAGTACTGAGGGAGTGCTGCACTGTCAGAGGGTCAGTACTGAGGGAGTGCCGCACTGTCAGAGGGTCAGTACTGAGGGAGTGCTGCACTGTCAGAGGGTCAGTACTGAGGGATTGCCGCACTGTCAGAGGGTCAGTACTGAGGGAGTGCCGCACTGTCTGAGGGTCAGTACTGAGGGAGTGCCGCACTGTCAGAGGGTCAGTACTGAGGGAGAGCTGCACTGTCAGAGGGTCAGTACTAAGGGAGTGCCGCACAGTCAGAAGGTCAGTACTGAGGGAGTGCTGCACTGTCAGAGGGTCAGTACTGAGGGAGTGCCGCACTTTCAGAGGGTCAGTACTGAGGGAGTGCTGCACTGTCAGAGGGTCAGTACTGAGGGAGTGCCGCACTTTCAGAGGGTCAGTACTGAGGGAGTGCCGCACTGTCAGAGGGTCAGTACTGAGGGAGTGCTGCACTGCCAGAGGGTCAGTACAGAGGGAGTGCCGCACTGTCAGAGGGTCAGTACTGAGGGAGTGCCGCACTGTCAGAGGGTCAGTGCTGAGGGGGTGCTGCACTGTCAGAGGGTCAGTGAGGGAGTGCCGCACTGTCAGAGGGTCAGTACTGAGGGAGTGCCGCACTGTCAGAGGGTCAGTGCTGAGGGAGTGCCGCACTGTCAGAGGGTCAGTACTGAGGGAGTGCTGCACTGTCAGAGGGTCAGTGCTGAGGGAGTGCTGCACTGTCTGAGGGTCAGTACTGAGGGAGTGCCGCACTGTCAGAGGGTCAGTATGGAGGGAGTGCTGCACTGTCAGAGGGTCAGTACTGAGGGAGCGCTGCACTGTCAGAGGGTCAGTACTGAGGGAGTGCCGCACTGTCAGAGGGTCAGTACTGAGGGAGTGCCGCACTGTCAGAGGGTCAGTACTGAGGGAGTGCCGCACTGTCAGAGGGTCAGTACTGAGGGAGTGCCACACTGTCAGAAGGTCAGTACTGAGGGAGTGCTGCACCGTCAGAGGGTCAGTACTGAGGGAGTGCCGCACTGTCAGAGGGTCAGTACTGAGGGAGTGCCGCACTGAATGAATGAATGAAACCGCTTATTGTCACGAGTAGGCTTCAATGAAGTTACTGTGAAAAGCCCCTAGTCGAGGGTCAGTACAGAGGGAGTGCAGCACTGTCAGAGGGTCAGTACTGAGGGAGTGCCGCACTGTCAGAGGGTCAGTACAGAGGGAGTGCAGCACTGTCAGAGGGTCAGTACTGAGGGAGTGCCGCACTGTCAGAGGGTCAGTATGGAGGGAGTGCTGCACTGTCAGAGGGTCAGTACTGAGGGAGTGCCGCACTGTCAGAGGGTCAGTACTGAGGGAGTGCCGCACTGTTACAGGGTCAGTACTGAGGGAGTGCCGCACTGTCTGAGGGTCAGTACTGAGGGAGTGCCACACTGTCAGAAGGTCAGTACTGAGGGAGTGCTGCACTGTCAGGGGGTCAGTACTGAGGGAGTGCTGCACTGTCAGAGGGTCAGTACTGAGGGAGTGCCACACTGTCAGAAGGTCAGTACTGAGGGAGTGCTGCACTGTCAGGGGGTCAGTACTGAGGGAGTGCTGCACTGTCAGAGGGTCAGTACTGAGGGAGTGCTGCACTGTCAGAGGGTCGGTACTGAGGGAGTGCCGCACTGTCAGAGGGTCAGTACTGAGGGAGTGCTGCACTGTCAGAGGGTCAGTACTGAGGGAGTGCCGCACTGTCAGAGGGTCAGTACTGAGGGAGTGCCGCACTGTCAGAGGGTCAGTACTGAGGGAGTGCTGCACTGTCAGAGGGTCAGTACTGAGGGAGTGCTGCACTGTCAGAGGGTCAGTACTGAGTGAGTGCCGCACTGTCAGAGGGTCAGTATGGAGGGAGTGCTGCACTGACAGAGGGTCAGAATGAGGGACGGAATTCTCCAGCTGGAGTTGAATTGCACCTGACAGGAGCGCGAATGAGGAAGTGATTCCCAATCCTTAGCGATGCAAATACTCGGGCAGCATGGCGGCGCAGTGGTTGGCACTGCTGCTTCATGGCGCCGAGGTTCGATCCCGGCTCTGGGTCACTCTCCGTGTGGAGTTTGCACATTCTCCCCGTGTTTGCATGTGTTTCGCCCCCACAACCCAAAGATGTGCAGGGTAGGTGGATTGGACATGCTAATTTGGCTCTTAATTGGAAAAAATGAATTGGGTACTCTAAATTTATTTTTAAAATATATTTTTTAAAAGCCATGCAAGTTCTTGCATGACGAGGATTGCAAGTGATCACGTATGGAACCCCGCTGCCAATTTGGGCACCCCTCTCACAATGCAATTCGCCCCCCCCCCTGTAGTGCCCCCCCCCCCCCCCACCTGCACGGGATAGCCCCCTCTACCCCGCCCCTGGCAGAGACCTCCTAAATAAAGAGATTCCCCACAGGGACCCCCTGAAAAAGGAGACAATCATGAAGGGAGGTGAATGGAAGAATGCTGACAGCTTTGGGGGTGGGGGGGGGGGGGGGGGGGGGGGTGGAAGCTGTCAATCACAGCCTCCTAAAATCGATATCAAAGAGAAATGAATGAATGCCTTGCAGCCCTGTTTGTCTGGTTTCCTCTTCCCAGGAATTGTCAGATGCTGCTTCCTCTGCCTGAGTAAGCAGCTGTATTGCCCAGGTGTGAGTTAAAGCAGTGATTCTTTTCACTGCCTCGGTGTGGGCTGCTGACTAGCTTTCAGAATGGGGTCTCTCTTCTGCCAGGAAGGGGGCAGTATTTGGGGAGGTCTCCATATTTATGGGACTCTTTATTTAAGAGGTCTCTGTGGGGAGTCTCTTTAATTAAGGTGTCTTGGGGGGGGGGGGGCTGCTGATTTAGGGGTTCTCTGGCTGGGGTGAGGGGGGGGGGTTCTGGTCGAGTTAGGGCGGGCAGGTCCTGTATTATTGGGGGGTACCGGGTGGCCCTCGATGGATTTTGGGGGCAACTCCCCGAAAGAGATATCCCTTGGCCCAATGTGAGGTCCACCGCATCGCGGCCACACTTGACTGGCCTAGTAATGATTCTTGCCCGGAGGACCAGAGAATCACACGGGCCCGGAGAAGATGGTGCCCAGGCCCAGGCTGCAAACTGGAGGAAAATGGGTTTAATGATCCATTTGCTTCCTCCCATGGCATGAGTCATGAACCTTGATCCAGACGCCAGCTAGTGCACTGGAAATGGATTGATGACCTTTCAGCACAACCGCTGGACTCTCCGCCTCGTCAGGAACTCAGCTACCGGTGGTGGGAGGTGGAGAATTTTACCCAGAGGTAAACCCCACCCAGTGGTGGGGTTCCCAGGTATCTGCTGCACTTGTCCTTCTAGATGGTCGAGGTCGTGGGTTTGGAAGGTGCTGCCTGAGCCCTTGGTGAGTGACTTGATGCATCTTGTAGGCGGTACACACGGCTGCTACTATTCGTCAGTGATGGAGGGTTTGAATGTTTGTGGAAGGAGTGTCAATCAAGCGGGGCTGCTTTGTCCTGCATGGTGTTGAGCTTCTTGAGTGTTGTTGGAGCTGCACTCATCCAGGCAAGTGGAGAGTATTCCATTGCACTGCTGACTTGTGCCTTGTAGATGGTGGACAGCTTGTCATGTCTCGCAGATCAGGAGTTGCGACCTAATCATTATGTCATGATACTGGAGGAACCAGTGAAACTGAATATTGCTCTCCTGAAGGTTAAGGAGGTGTGTAAAGTGAGGGGATTTTGGTGCGGTAAATAGAAACAGGACAATGAGAAAAACACAGGGGAGTGGGACTAATTTGATGTGAAGTGAAATGAAAATGAAAATCACTTATTGTCACAAGTAGGCTTCAAATGAAGTTAATGTGAAAAGCCCCTAGTCGCCACATTCCGGCACCTGTTCGGTGAGGCTGTTACAGGAATTGAACCGTGCTGCTGGCCTGCCTTGGTCTGCTTTCAAAACCAGCGATTTAGCCATGTGCTAAACCAGCCCCTGAATATCCCGTTCATAGACACGATGGGCTGAATGGTTCCCTGTGCTGTTTGACGTTTTACCACACTGTTTGATATGGAATGTTCGAAAGACGATAATGAACCCTCCATAATACATCTTTTTGGGTTTTTTTAAAATTTGGAGTACCCAATTCATTTTTTCCAATTAAGGGGCAGTTTTAGCATGTTCAATCCACCTAACTTGCACATCTTTGGGTTGTGGGGGCGAGACCCACGCAAACACGAGGAGAATGTGCAAATTCCACACGGACAGTGACCCAGAGCCGGGATCGTTCCTGGGACCTCGGCGCCGTGAGGCAGCAGGGCTAACCCACTGAGCCACTGTGCTGCCCTATAATACATCTTACTGGGAGACACCCAAACCCACACTTCAATTGGTGGATAACAGAAGTAGCAGGTATTGGGGATCAACGCCTTGTCGCTTTGGTACAGCATCAGATATGTATAGAAATAAAAGTGAGATTGAGACAAATACAAGAAACATTATCCTTTATTCACTGAGAAATTGGAACAGGAAATTTGCAATGAGGTGCTGTCTTATATCCTGTGAAAACCTGAGCTGATAATGGAGAATCAATGTATAAAGTTTAATTTGTGGCACAGCAGAAATCCAAACGTGTTGTTAGAGCTATAAGTCATACAATGGATCATATGTTGGTGTTGATTGGAGTCTAGCAACTGCTGAAATAGGTGTTAAACCAAGACCCATTTTTGGATCACATTTACTGAGGCAATAAAACACTCCGGGCTTTCAGTACATTCGCCTAAGCATGTTTGACCTCTGTTGATTGCAATCTGCTGTATAACAGGAAGAATAAAACTGGCAGGAGATGTTAACCAGAGTAGACGGAATCTGTGCTCGAGGAGGTGAGCTGCCTGTCTATGCCATCTATTGTCTTCAGAACAAAAATAATCCAGTTATGCAAAATAACCACCAATACATTCCATTATCTGAGGATTTTTTTTGGTCCGTTGGTAGTAAACAATTCAATTATAACATCCCCCGGGGTTCCTTCCAACATTTGTTCTTCCTTAAATGACGAGGAAACTTTCCTGCCTTCTTCACCGTGATGTAAACCTCCCCCGCTCCCTCCCTCCACACACACACACAAAACAATCAACTTCAGTTCCTTTCTCAGTTTTTGCAGGGCGAAATAGATCTGCTTTTATTAAAACCCGTGTGACTGCATGCATTTCCTGTCATGTAGTGGCTGCACTTCCTGTGTCGCACACACACAAACTACAGGTAAATTAACTTCCTCCAGGTCAAACTCCTGCCGTCATTTTCCGCCAGAGGACAAATATACAGCAAGGACAGAAATTGCAGCTTCTTAATCGACATTCTTCTCAGCAAATCTGTTGTTTTTAAACCCCAGCTTGAATGACGTTTAACCTTTGAATGCGTTTATTTTTTGTTTACTTAATATCCGTTGCCATAAATGGATCCACCATCGTCTTTGGTGCTCCATGATGCAATCTACATCACCTCATGCACCCTCTGGTTATTACCTCACTCCTTAAAGCAGCAGTGCAGAGCGAAACCTGTACGTTCTAGATGTTGGTTCAAACGGCCTCGTCTGGCCCGACTTGGTGATGTGACAAGGCCATTAAATCAGGCACTGCCAGTGAGCCATGCTGGCAGTGCCAAGGTGCCGGGGTGACAAGTTGCCCGTGCCAGAGATTGGCCCTGCGGGTGCTCTGCCCTTCTGAGGTGGTGTGAGGGGGGGGTTTGAGGACCCCCGAAGAGATACGTTGGGGAAGCCTGGAGGCCGTGATGGGGTGGCTGAGGGGGCTGAGCCTGTCATGCAGGGTGAGATAAGTGTGTATTTGGCGGACCATTCCTCATCGACACCCAAAATAACCCAAAAGTCCTGTGTGACAGCGGAGTCGTACTCGGCACAGCAGGCGCTGAGAAACACCCGTTATCCGCGCCCAAAATGGGACTTATTTTCCCGTTAAATTGAGCCCAATGTCTTTTGACATTAACAGATAACAATGCGTCTCCCTTTGAATAATTTGAATTCTGTTCAAAGCCCAAAGTGCTTCTCAAAGACTATCACTTTCCTGAAGGTATGTCCTCAATAGAAAGAATTGCCCAATGTACACAAACAGAAAAATACAAAGAGCATAAGAAATAGGTGCTGGGTTCGGCTACTTGAGCCTGTCCTGTTGTCCAACAAGATCCTGGCTGATCACCTACTTTACAACATCGTCCCACAATATCACCAAAGTCATTGATTCCTGTGGTGACCAGAAATCAACAACATCTGTCTTGACGACTGAGCATCCCACAGCTTTGTGGGTTAGAGTTCCAAAGATTCTTTCAGTGAAGAAATATCTTCTGATTTCAGTCCCAAAGGGCTGACCTCTTATTCTGTGAATGTGACCCTGTGTTCTAAATTCCACAGCCAGGGACACATTTTCACCACATCTACCCAGTCAAAATCTTGAGATGTCTCAGCGAGATCAACTCTCGTTCTTCAAAACTCAACAATTATAGACCTCGCCTCGGAGGACAATCCTCTCATTCCGGGAAGCACCCGAATGAAGTTGTACTGCACTTTCTCTCAGGCAGGGATGCCCGCCCTTAGGCTGGAGATCAAAACTGCCCACAGGAATTTTGGTTGGGTCTCACCAAAGTCCTATACATCATCAGCTACATGTCGAACCTGGAATGGAAGTGTTCAACGACAACGTTGGATAGTATAATTTCAAGAAGGAATTAGATATAGCTCTTGGGGATAAAGGGATCAAGGGATATGGGGGGGGGGGGATACAGGATCAGGGTATTTACCTTGATGACCAGTCATGATCATAATGAATGGCAGAGCAGGCTCGGAAGGGCCGATTGGCCTTATCCTGGCTCTATTTTCTATGCATGTTTTCATATAGACAGTCAAGAAACTTGGAATGGAGATTCAGAGTAATCACGAGATGTTTTTAGTATAGTTCCACCAATATGTCACAGGAAGACAAAAACAAAATGGCATTCTCAAGTCAGTGAATTTCAATACTGTTGATTCATCCCCTCAAGTTGCCCCCACCAATATTAGTACTTAACTTCTGCATTGCATTGACAAACTGTTCTTTCCAGTAAACACAGCCACCTGTCTGCTGATAGTCACGGTTTTGACTGAGTTACACCGAGATTTCAAGAATGAAAACTGGGCAGCAATAATCGGTGCTCTTTGAGACAGAGAGGAAAATTTAGATTCATAGTGGTGGCAGGGTGGCGCAATGGCAGCACTGCTGCCTCAGAGCGCCAGTGACCCGGGTTCAATTCCAGCCTCAGGTGACTGTGCGGAGTTTGAATTTTCTCCCCCTGTCTGCGTGGGTTTCCTCCGGGTGCTCCAGTTTCCTCCCACAGTCCAAAGATGTGCAGGTTAGGTGGATTGGCCATGATCAATTGCCCCTTAGTGTGGGGTTACAGAGCGGGGGATTGGACCTAGGTGTTCTTTCGAAGTGTCAGTGCAGACTCGATGGGCCAAATGGCCTCTTTCTTCACTGTAGGGATTCCATGATATTGGGCCTTTCACAACTTGGCCAAGTGCTTGACAGCCAAATACATACTTTTTATGAAAAGCAGAGACTCGAGTAATGTAGGAAATGTGGTCGGCAACTTTGGGCAACCCAGTTTCACAAACTGCAATTAATGACCAATTATTCAGTTTTAGATGTCAATTCTTTGAGAATTGTTCTCTTCCCCATACCAGAATATACTCAGAGGCAAGCCAAAGGGGCTATCGAGTGCTGAAGCAGGCTGAGAGCCGAGACATCCATTAGGATGTTGTAAACAACTGCTCCCCAGGGCTCAATTGACAACTCAGACTCTCTGCCTATTTTGTCACTTTCACAATGTTTATTTAAACAAGATAAAGAGCTTCCAAGTACTCGCAGTTTCTGCTATTGATACTTTAAATTGTTTGGATGATTGATACTTTATTGGACTGTAGGGAAAACAATTTTTGTGAATGAGTAACCTTTAAAGCTTTTCAAACAAATCCTATTGTCGCTGCATGGTTTATCGGTATTACACAGAGTCTATAGTGGCTGAATGGGCAGGGGCGTGCCAAGGATTGGCATTGGTGGGATTGAGGAGCCATCCTGAGTGGGAGGAGGGGCACAGCTGGACATGAAGAGCATGAGGAGCCATGGGGGTGGATGTGGCGGCTTAGCTTGGTATGGGTAGGTAAGGGTAAGAATATTTGAACTTACCTTTCAACAGTGGTCCCTCGTCCAGTGACTGGTCCTCGATACCGCTGAGGTTCTGTGAAGTACAACTCCTTTATAAGATGTATCGACTCCATGAAAATTGTGGAGGAGCAGGATATGCCACACCTCAGCCATATCTGGAGTGCAGGATGTGGCGTGACAAGGTCCGCACCCTTAAGTTGCACTGGTGAAGATCCAAAAGCCTTGTGAATGGGGTCAGGAATCCTAGATTGGTGTCCCAGCCACCAATTTCACATCTCTACGGAGCCTTCCTGACAGTATGAACATCCAACCCAATATGGCACTTTACCTATTTTTGACCTGCTCCATGTCCAGATCTGAGTTGGTGAAAGCTGGCCACACTAGACCTGACCTAAATTTGTGCAAACGGAATCTCGAGCTGTGCCTTTTGGTCATTTTTCATCTTTAGAATCGGTAGGCTTTCGGGTGGCACAGAGACGCTGTGGTGAGCACTGATGGCACCGAGGACCCGGGTTCGATCCCGGCTCTGGGTCATTGTCTGTGGGGAGTTTGCACATTCTCTCCGTGTTTGTGTGGGTCTCATCCCTACAACCCAAAAAGACGTGCAGGTTAGGTGAATTGGCCATGCTAAATTGCCACTTAATTGGGAAAAAATAATTGGGTGTTCTAACTTTTAAAAAGAACAAGTAAACTATCAAAGTTTATTTGCCAGCCATATTCACTGACCCCCAACTGAAACACTGAGGTGAATGGGTTTTGGAATGACACCAATACAAAAACCCTCTGTCACATCTATTCTGTCCCATTGCTACTTATTTCCATGACATGGGTTGGGTAAGCATGCACAACCATTCTTGAAATCTCTTAAGGTTTGTTTTTGATCAGCACTTCATCTACGGGCAAGAAATATTCATTCTCTCCATCACCCATGCCTGCAGCGTGTACCATCTACAAAATGCACGGTAACCCTGCACCAAGGCTCCTTATATAATAATAATAATCACTTATTGTTACGAGTAGGCTTCAATGAAGTTACTGTGAAAAGTGCTGTACACCTTCCTAAACCTGCTGTCTGTACCAAGAGGACAAAGTCCAAAGATGTGCTGGTCAGGTGGATTGGCCCCACTAAATTGCCGCTTAGTATCCAAAGATTTGCAGGTTAGGTGGCGTTACAGGGGTAGGACAGGGGAGTGGGCCTAGGTAGGGTGCTCTTTTAGAGGGTCGGTGCAGACTTGATGGGCCAAATGGCCTCCTTCTGCACTGTAGGGATTCTATGATTCTATAACAAGGGCAGCAGATGTTTGGGAACACCACCACCTGTATGCTCCTCTCTGTAGTCACTCACCATCTTGGCTTGGAAATATATTGCCTTTCCTTCACTTTCACTGTTGCTAAGTGTTGCTTTTACTTAATTGCTCTGTTTAATAACCTTTGCTCTAGAGTCGCCAGGTATCTTTCTGATACCACCACGAGGTTCAAAGCCAAGTGCTGATCAATAACTCAATACACCAGTTAGTAAGTTTCAAATCAAAACACATTTATTATACACACAGTCAATCACTACTCATGCATAAAACTCTACTTACTAGACTATCACTACAACTGAAGGCCTATACTTAGCTTTCAAATTGCCCACCAGGTCAGAGGAACAATGGCCTTTGTCCGGTTCTGAGTCTGCAGGCTTCACTGGTATGGAATAGTAGCTTGGAGCGTCTATCTCATAGCGTGCGTTGACTGGAGACTTACTTGGTTGGTGCAGCTGCTAGGCAGGTCTCTCCTTGTTGAGAGTCACGGTCAAGAGTTCTTTGAGAGCTGCCGAGAGATCCTGCCAAGAGATTGAACTGAACTTGGGGACTCTACTTTATAGTCCCCAGGGGTTTCGCGCCCTTGTGGGCGGACCCCGGACATGGTCCCAATTAATTGGACCAAGTCCCAATCGTTTCAATCGATTTCTCCAATACTGGAGCTGTTCCCTGATCGCTGGGCGGTTCCTATGTGTCCGTTTTGTCCTTTGTCCTGGCTCCCGCTGGCGCCGGGGAGTCTGTCTTGGTCCCAATCGCTTCAATGTATCTAATTGTTCCTGGGGATCGCTCATTAGTATGTAGATGGCTATTGGTTTCGGTTCTGTCTGGGTTCTGCAAGTCTTAATACCCAGGAAACCTTGCACCTGCTGTTTCCCTGTGCCTGGCCAATTTTCCCTGTATTCTTTATGGGCCTCCATTTTGGAATCGGGAAGTGGCAATCCCAGGCGGCTACACTCCCTAACAGGTTTGTGCTTCACATGGGCTGCAGTGGTTCAAGAAGGCAGCTCAGCACCACCTTCTCAACGGCAAGTAGAGATGGACAATAAATGTGTGCCTGGGCAGTGGCACCCACATACATAGATTTTTTCAAAAAGCTGTTCTGGTGTTCCGCAAAACTTCTTTCTCAGATGACAAAATGCCATTTTATACTTCCAAATTGTTAACCAGAACATCACTCTCAAAGCTCCATCAAAAAACTTCCTTGGACATTATTCCATGCGTGGAAAATGTGGCTCGTATCTCCTACAGTTTTCTGTCCGAGCATTTCCAGACTGCAATCACCTTCTAATTAGTTTGTGGAGCTGTTAAGCTACCAAAGGGTGGAATAATTTTCAGAGGCTACGTAGTTGATCATCTCAATCAGCATGAATGTCCTCATGGTGGCCTAACCCACGGATATGATTCTTACATTGGAAACCAATATAGACTGCATGTCATCATCAGTTACAATGACATTGGTTAATGCTGCCAGCTATTATGAGTTGCTACATGTGTCCATTTCCACCCCCAGAATTAAAAAAAAAATCTGTGTGGTGTCTTTCATAATGTCGGTGTGTTCCGACGTGTTAGTCCCAGGATCTTTGAAATATAAACAACTGTTATTGAAAAATGCAGCAACCAACGGATACACAGCAAGATCCCATAATCAGCAATGCACTAAATTAGGCAGCACGGTGGCGCAGTGGTTACCATTACAGTCTCACGGCGCCGAGGTCCCAGGTTCAATCCCGGCTCTGGGTCACTGTGTGGAGTTTGCCCATTCTCCCTTCGTCTGCGTGGGTTTCGCCCCAGAACCCAAAGATGTGTAGGGTAGGTGGATTGGCCACGCCACATTGCCCCTTAATTGGAAAAATGAATTGGGTTCTCTAAATTTATTTTTAAAAAGCAATTCACTGATTAAACGATGAAATGTCACTGATGCGGTTTGGCTGCGGCACTGGTGAGAACTGCTTGCTCTTCCTTGTGGAGTCAACTCTTCATCTGAATAAGAGCACCTCTGACAACGCAGCACTCCCTCAGTGCAACATGGGAGTGTAAGCTCAGGTTAGTGCTCACTCTTCAGGTGTGAAGCTTGAACCCACAATCTTTTTTTTCTATCAATTTAGAGTACCCAATTCATTTTTTCCAATTAAGGGGTAATTTAGCGTGGCCAATTCACTAGTCTGCACATCTTTGGGTTGCGGGGGTGAAACCCACGCAAACACGGGGAGAATGTGCAAAACTCCACACAGACAGTGACCCAGGGCCGGGATCGAACCTGGGACCTCGGCGCCATGAGGCAGCAGTGCTAACCACTGCACCACCGTGGGCCGACCCACCACTTTCTTTTTTTTTTTAAATAATTTTATTGAAAGAGTTTTTCCATACAAACATTTACCCCTACTAATTTTTAAATTATTTACAACACAATCCCTCTAGGCAAATGTCCCTCCCTCGCCCGCCCTCTCGCGCGCACCCCCCCCCCCCCCAGGCAACTTCCCCCCTCCGACCCAGACCCCCGAGAGCACCCTATCACTCGCCCCCTTACTGGGGAGCAGGGGGAACCCCTCCACCTGCCGTCTAGCAAATGCCTTCACTTGTAAATATCTGAACATGTTTCCCGGGGGGAGCTCAAACTTCTCCTCCAGCCCTCCCAGGCTCGCAAACCTCCCCTCTATAAACAGGTCCTTCAGCTGCCGTATGCCCACCCTGTACCAGCTCTGAAATCCCCCGTCGATGTTCCCCGGGATGAATCTATGGTTCCCTCTTATTGGCGCCGCCAACAGACCTCCCATTTCCCCCCTATGTCGCCTCCACTGCCCCCATATCTTGAGGGTGGCCGCCACCACCGGGCTCGTGGTGTACCTCGTGGGGGGGAGCGGCCATGGTGCCGTTACTAGGGCCCCCAGGCTTGTGTTGCCACAGGACGCCCTCTCCATTCGTTTCCAAGCTGCCCCCTCCCCTTCCATCATCCACTTGCGCACCATTGACACATTTGCCGCCCAGTAGTACCCCGAAAGATTGGGTAGTGCCAGCCCTCCACTGTCCCTACTCCGCTCCAAAAAGACCCTCCTCACCCTTGGGGTGCCATGCGCCCACACGTAGCTCATGATGCTACTCGTCACCTTTTTGAAGAAGGCCCTAGGGAGGAAGATGGGCAAGCACTGAAATAAAAACAAGAACCTTGGGAGGACCGTCATTTTGATTGACTGCACCCTCCCCGCCAGCGACAACGGTACCATGTCCCACCTCTTAAATTCCTCCTCCATCTGTTCCACCAGCCTGGAAAAGTTCAACTTGTGGAGGGTCCCCCAGTTCCTTGCCACCTGCACCCCTAAGTACCTAAAGCTCTTTCCTGCTCGCTTGAAGGGGAGTCTCCCAATACCCTCTCCCTGGTCCCCCGGGTGTATCACAAAAACCTCGCTTTTGCCCAAATTTAGTTTGTACCCCGAAAAGTCCCCAAACTCTGCTAATAGTTCCATTATCTCCGGCATTCCCCCTTCTGGGTCTGCCACGTACAGCAGTAGATCATCCGCATACAGCGATACTCGATGTTCCTCCCCTCCCCTAGTCAGTCCTCTCCACCCCCCTGAACCCCTCAGTGCCATCGCCAACGGTTCAATCGCCAGTGCGAAAAGTAGGGGGGATAGGGGACATCCCTGCCTGGTCCCTCGGTGGAGCCCGAAATACTCCGACCTCCTCCCGTTTGTCACTACACTCGCCGTCGGGGCCGAGTAGAGCAGCTTCACCCACTTAATAAAGCCTTCCCCAAACCCAAACCGTTCCAACGTCTCCCACAGGTACTCCCACTCCACCCTATCGAATGCCTTCTCCGCGTCCAGCGCTACCACTATCTCAGCC
Organism: Scyliorhinus canicula; assembly: GCF_902713615.1. Classification (NCBI taxonomy): domain Eukaryota; kingdom Metazoa; phylum Chordata; class Chondrichthyes; order Carcharhiniformes; family Scyliorhinidae; genus Scyliorhinus; species Scyliorhinus canicula. The sequence continues at coordinate 239,992,413 of NC_052149.1, read as the reverse complement.
TCCCCCTCCACTGCCGGCATCATAATTACATTCAGCAATCTCCGCACGTTCGTGTTGAGCTGCCGCCCCTTCACGAACCCCGTCTGGTCCTCATGGATTACCCCTGGCACACAATCCTCTATTCTAGCTGCCAGGATCTTTGCCAGCAACTTGGCATCCACGTTCAGAAGCGAGATAGGCCTGTAGGACCCGCACTGCACGGGGTCTTTATCCCGCTTCAATATCAGGGAGATCAGAGCCTGCGACATTGTCGGGGGCAGAACCCCCCCCTCTCGCGCCTCATTAAAGGCTCGTACCAGTACCGGTCCCACCAAGTCCACATTTTTCTTATAGAATTCCACCGGGAACCCATCTGGCCCCGGCGCCTTCCCCGCCTGCATCTGACCTATTCCCTTGACTAGCTCCTCTAGCCCTATTGGCGCCCCCAGCCCTTCTACCAGCCCCTCCTGGACCCTTGGGAACCTCAATTTGTTTAGGAAGTCCTCCATTCCCCCTCTCCTCGTCGGCGGCTCAGACCGATACAACTCCTTGTAAAAATCCCTGAAGACCCCGTTCACTTCTTGCCCCTTCTGCACTACCTTCCCGCCCCTCTCCTTCACTCCCCCAATCTCCCTAGCCGCATCTCGTTTGCGAAGCTGGTGTGCCAGCATCCTGCTCGCCTTTTCCCCATACTCATAAACCGCGCCCTGTGCCCTTCTCCACTGCGTCTCTGCCTTCCTGGTGGTCAGCAGGTCGAACTTGACCTGCAGGCTGCGCCGTTCTCCCAGCAGCCCCTCCTCTGGTGCCTCCGCATATCTCCTATCCACTTCCAATAGCTCCCCCACCAGCCTCTCCCTCTCCTGCCTCTCCTTTCTTTCTCTGTGCGCCCTTATGGAGATCAGCTCTCCCCTGATCACTGCCTTCAGGGCCTCCCAGACCATCCCCACCTGCACCTCACCCGTGTCATTCAAGTCCAGATAGCTCTCAATGCTCTTCCGGACCCTTTTACACACCTCGTCGTCCGCTAACAGCCCCACATCCAGCCGCCACAACGGGCGCTGGTCCCTCGCCTCCCCCATTTCCACATCCACCCAATGTGGTGCATGATCAGAGATCGCAATGGCCGAGTACTCAGCTTCCCGTACCCTCGGGATCAGCCCCCTGCTCAACACGAAGAAATCGATTCTGGAGTACACTCTATGGACGTGGGAGAAAAAGGAATACTCCCTCGCCCTCGGCCTACCAAACCTCCATGGGTCTACTCCTCCCATCTGCTCCATGTACCCCCTCAGCACTTCTGCCGCTGCCGGCCTCCTATTGGTCCTTGAGCTCGATCTGTCTAGCCCGGGGTCCAGCACTGTGTTAAAGTCCCCCCCCATGATCAAGCCCCCTGCCTCCAGTCCCGGAATGAGGCCCAATAGGCGCCTCATAAAACCCGCGTCATCCCAGTTCGGGGCATATACGTTGACCATCACCACTTTCTCCCCCTGCAGCTTACCCTTCACCATCACATACCTACCCTCCTTATCCGCCACCACCTCCTCCGCCACGAACGACACCCTCTTTCCCACCAGAATCGCCACCCCCCCGGTTCTTTGCGTCCAATCCAGAGTGGAACACCTGTCCCACCCACCCCCTTCTCAGGCGAACCTGGTCCACTACCTTCAAATGGGTCTCCTGTAACATTGCTACATCAGCCTTCAGTCCCTTCAGGTGTGAGAATACCCTTGATCTCTTGACCGGCCCATTCAACCCCCTCACGTTCCAAGTGATCAGCCGGGTCGCGGGACGACCCGCCCCCCTCCCCTGCCGATTAGCCATGTCCTGTTCCCTGCTCGCCCCGGGTCGACCCTCCCCTTCTGACCCGCTCCCCATGGCGATGTCCCCCTCCCCCCACCTCTCCAGTCCTCCACTTCTCGTTTCTGGTCTTTTCAGCAGCAACCCGGTGTCCCTCCCTAACCCCCCTCCCCCCCCAGGCTAGGACCCCTCCTAGCCGCGATGTACCCTCCATTGTACTCCCGTAAGTCAGCTGGTTCACGCTGACCCGGCTGCTCCTGCCACACTCCGACTCCCCCCGGCTCGGGGGGGGGGCCTCCCCCCCCTTGCCACTCCTCCCTGGCCCCGCTCCAGCACGGGAAAGGTCGCCATTGCTAGCCACGCCCCGCACTCCTCCCCTCCCCCCTCCTCTGCCCCGCGCGCGGGAAAACAGAGGAAAGCCCGCGCTTTCGCCCTGCCACACCCCACCCCGCCATCTTCAGTTCCACCCCCGTCCCCGTCCATGCCTGTAAAAGAACCCCCCCTAGGAGCCCATATCCCCGATCTGCTCTCCCCCCCCGTCCCGCCTCCCCAACTTAACATTATAAATAACAGATAAATAACAAATAACAATGTACTTAACAGTCGCCCTCTACCAAACAGCATAAATAACCATAAATAACCATGAATAACCACAATAACAATAACTAAGGGAAGTTGGCAAAGGGGGAAAAAACATCAGAAGAAAAACCACAGCAAGAGTTCAAAATCCAAACAAAGAATTCAGCTGAAAGTACCCGAGCGGCTACGGCCGCCAAGTATCCCCTGGGTCTAATTCGAGTCCAGTTTCTCTTCCTGCACAAAGGCCCACGCCTCCTCTGGGGACTCAAAATAGTGGTGTTGGTTCCTGTAGGTGACCCACAAGCGCGCTGGCTGCAGCATTCCGAACCTGATCCGTTTTGCATGTAGCACCGCCTTCGTCCGGTTGTACCGGGCCCGCCGCTTTGCCACCTCCGCACTCCAGTCCTGGTAGACCCTCACTGTCGAATTCTCCCACTTGCTGCTCCTTTCCCTCTTGGCCCACTCCAGCACTCTTTCACGGTCGCTGAGTCGCTGGAACCGCACCAGCACCGCCCTCGGGGGCTCATTTGCTCTTGGCCTCCTAGCCATGACCCTGTAGGCCTCTTCCAGCTCCAGGGGCGAAGGGACGGCCCCTGCCCCCATCAGGGAGCTCAGCATTTCTGCTACATATCCCGGGAGGTCTGACCCCTCCAGGCCTTCTGCCAGGCCCAAGATCCTCAGGTTCTTCCGCCTCATTCGGGTATCCAGCTCCTCAAAACGGCTCTGCCATTTCAGGTGGAGTGCCTCGTGCACCTCTACCTTTCCCACGAGGACCGTGGCCTCCTCCTCCCTCGCAGTCATCTCCTGTTGCAGCTCCCGAATCGACGCCTCTTGGGTCGCCTGGGCTCCCATCAGCCTGGTGGTCGTCGCATTCATTGACTCCAAGAGCTCCATTTTCAGCTCCGTAAAGAAGCGCAGGAGAGCGGCCTGCTGCTCCTCCGCCCATTTCCTCCATTCCTCGGGTGCACCACCGGCCGCCATTTTGGTCTTCTTCCCCCGCTTTTTTTTGGGAGCTGCTGTTGCTCTTTTTACCACCCCACTCCGGGTACCGACCATAAAGTTGGTCTGGTTCTCTTCAGGGAGCCTTCCCCCACCGGGATTTGTCCTTACAGCGCCGTTGGGGCCCTCCAATCGGCCCGAAAACACCTTTGTAGCAGGAGCAGCCAAACGTGCGACTTAGCTGGTCATAGCCGCAACCGGAAGTCCCGACCCACCACTTTCTGACGCAGGCAAGATGAAATGAAATGAAAATCGCTTATTGTCACAAGCAGGCCTCCACTTGCTTGAACCGTGGCTGACAAGCCACGAGAGAAAGAGGAGCTATTTAATTATCAGGATTTGGATGAAGTGGCTGAGATGACAGCTATGGCATAATTATTAGATCACTGAATCCATTGAATAACAAGGTACCACAAGGAGCATAAATTCGATTCCCTCACAATATTATTCAAATGATTGGGGGAAAGAGTTAAGCAATGTATTTGACAGTGAAATCATAGGCATGTCATCAAGGTTTGATGTAGCTCATCATGCCTTATTATATTTTAATGAGCGGTTGAGTTTTAACATTTTTCAAATCAGGTGTTAAACCATTTGTCTTCCCAGTTCAATGTAAATGTTGCTATAACAACATGCGAGGGCCTCCAGCTTTCTCCCTGCTGTCCTGGCCCAGTTTTAACCCTCAACCGAAAACCGATCAATCAGTCATTATCTGGTCAGCTTTGTGAAATCTTGTTATGTTTCCTACATGGAGACATTGATTCCATTTCAAAAATACATCATTGCTTTGTGAGGTTGCCAAAGGCTATACATATGCAAGTTTGTCTTTCTAATAGTTAAATATGCCTGGAGAGGGGGCAGTACGATGGTGGTGCAGTGGTTAGCACTGCTGCCTCACGGCGCTGTGGTTCCAGGTTCGAACCAGGTCCGGGGTCACTGTCCTTGTGGAGTTTGCACTTTCTCCTCGTGTTTGCGTGGGTCTCACCCCCACAACCTAAATAAGTGTGCAGGTTAGGTGGATTGGCCACACTAAATTGCCTCTTAATTGGAAAAAAAAATAACTTGGTATTCTAAATTTATTTTACAAAATGTCTGGAGAGTCCAGGGTTAATTGAGACCAGAGTTGTGTTCATCTAAGATATATTTTGCCACTCAGTGCCGAGGGCTTGGGTTCGATCCTGGCCCCGAGTCACTATCCATGTGGACAGTATTATCATGTCTGCCTGGGTCTCACGCCCACAACCCAAAGATGGATGGATTTTCCACGCTAAATTGTCCCTTCATTGGGGAAAAAAAATCTAAGACATGTTTCTAGTTTTGGGTCCTGTCTGGGCGGAGTTCTAAGCTGAGAAGAAATGAGCTGAAGTATAATGATTCAGCTTGCTTAATCCCGATAGGCGCCTGTGTTTGAACTATCTATTTTGTTGCGCTCATTTGATTAGTATTTTCAATCAGGAAAGCATGTCTGTCGGAAGACACATTGTTTGGGTTAATTATGTAATTAGGGATGGAAGGTAAATGCAGAGAACAGATTGCTTAAACCAACAATGAGCTCCAGCTTCTCTTTCTCATTACCAAGAACATCGTGAAACCAGATAATAAGCCACCATTTTGGTACGGGATTGATTTAACCCCTTCAAGTTCAAACACAGGAGTTATTTAATTTGCGACAGAACCAACAAGCTGGTAATTCTAATAATAATATTTATTCATGTCACAAGTAGGCTTACATTAACACTGCAATGAAGTTACTGTGAAAAGCCCCCAGTCGCCACATTCCGGCGCCTGTTCGGGTACACAGAGGGAGAATTCAGAATGTCCAATTCACTGAACCAGCACGTCTTTCGGGACTTGTGGGAGGAAACTGGAGCACCCGGAGGAAACCCACGCAGACGCGGGGAGAACGTGCGGACTCCGCACAGAGAGTGAGCCAAGCCGAGAATCGAACCTGGGATCCTGATGCCTTGAAGCAGCAGTGCTAACCACTGTGCTATTGTGCCACCCATAATTGAGGGTACCTCTGTTGTTAAACCCCAATGGAATTGTCTGCATTTGTGTGGATCTTGCGCAGTTAAACAAAGCGAAGCAGTGGAATGCGAAGTTCAAGGGCGTAACAACACTGGTTCAGAGTTCAGTCTTCATGAAGCTAAGGACAAATAATGTTTTTTGGCAGATACCCCTTCATGACGAGTTGAAGGGCGCAATTCAACAAAACGGGAATGAAGTCCCATAGCGAACGTGTTTGGCCACACCTTTCCCGGCCCTCGTAGCGGGGAGAAGCACGTGGCTATACAACACCACTCACATTAACTCAGGGTCCTCAGCGGGGAACGCGCGGCCGAGGCGGCACACAGCGCTGTTTCTGCACTGAGGTGCTCCGCTCACCCGTGTCCCGATCGCCGAAGCCCCGACGCGACATCCCCCCAAGCCCCAATGCTCTATGGGAGGGTCCCCAGCACCCCTGCCCCCCAACACCCATACAAGGCACCCCCCAGACCAATCGCACATGTGCAAAATTGCAATTTTGGCACCTTAGCAGTGCCTCTGCGAGCTGGCAGGGCCACATGGGTGTCTTGGCAGTGCCAGGCTGGTACCCAGGCATCACTGCCAGGGTGATTGGCTGGCAGTGCCCACGTGGCACCAGCACTGCCAGGTTACCACCCTGCGCAAAGGGCATGCGCCTGGGCGCCTCAAATCCCATGGGAGACTCCGATGCGGGTTATTCAATCTGGTTCCCTTTTGCTGGGACCAGTGCAGAACGGCGCTTGTCTGAGGCTTGAGGCCTCGGAGACGAACGGGATAGATCCCAACCCCTTGGGTGCCTCAGGAAACTGCATATAAGAGTGAGACTATGTGTCCTGCTCTAATATGCAGATTTTCTAAAAAGTTGTCTTACCCACAATGGGCACGATTTACTTGAAAACACCTGGTGACGTGCTGCGAGCTGGGTAGTTTCCGGGAGCAGGGGCTCCTGGCATTTATCGGTTACGCTGCACCATGGCGAGCTGCTTTACAGGGGCAGCGTGGCCATTGGATGGAGCCCGAAGTTGCTGTTTGGGAGGTTTTATTTCATCAAATTATTATCCAGCATCACATCAACATGAGAGCTCTTGGGGCGGCACGGCGGCGCAGTGGTTAGCACTGCTGCATCACAGCGTCGAGGATCCGGGTTCGACTCCAGCCCCAGGTCACTGTCCATGTGGAGTTTGCACATTCTCCCCGTGTCTGCGTGGGTCTCACCCCCACAACCCAAAGGGTAGGTGGATTGGTCACGCTAAATTGCCTCTTAATTGGAAAAAAAAGAATTGGGTACTCTAAATTTGTTTTTTAAAAAACATGAAAATTTTTCCTGAAGTCAATTCCTAGCGGGATTGAATGGAGTCAGAGATCACTTGGGTGATGCCCTGATCCACTTGGACAGAACAGGGGAGTGAAAGATGTGCTGAAACACCTCCGGGGTGCCAGACTAACATTCAACAACAAATGTGAACTTTCGCAGTCAAGTGTCATGTTCTCTGGCATATGGTCGATACAGCTGGTACCAGAGCTAATCCACAGAAGACAAGAGCAATCAAGGAGTTTCCAGCCCCTCAGAACCAGACTAGCTCCAGAGGTTTATGGGTATAGTAAACAGAGTAGGAATGTCCCTGCCCAACCGAGCTGTCATCAGTGAGCCACTACGTTACCATCATGACAAGCCAACACATGATGCTTGGAGAATGTAAAACTGGGGTCTTTGGAAAATACTAAAGAGGTACAATGTCACTGTGACCTGGAAATACCCATCATTGCTGTGGATGCATCTTCGACAGGATTGGGAGCTGAACTCTTTCAGATCCAGACAGATGGAAAGCGTGGACCAGTTTGCATCCTGCTCAATGGCAGAGCCTGAGCAGTGATAGGCGGTGATAGAGAAAGAAACATTAGCTGCTGCACGGCTGGTGTAGCTTTTGCAGATTGTGTTCCTGATCTCAATGCCAGGATAGAGATAAACCACAAACCCTTCGTACAAATATCTCCATGGGTACAATGATTCACACTGAGGATGGTGAAGCTTGGCAAAAAGACAGAGCAGAATCGGGAAAACAGTAGACTGCCGCAGATGCTTTGCCCCATATCCCAGTGGCAGTATCTGACCACGGTGATGCTGCTCGTGTTGAAGAGAAAGCAACCTTTTCATTGATAACAATTACAACTGTACCATCTCTAAATGGAATGAAATAAGAGCTGCACAGCAATAAGAGCTACACAGGGGCAGCACGGTAGCACAAGTGGATCGCACTGTGGCTTCACAGAGCCAGGGTCCCAGGTTCGATTCCCCACTGGGTCACTGTCTGTGAGGAGTCTGCATGTTCTCCCCGTCTCTGCGTGAGTTTCCTCCGGGTGCTCTGGTTTCCTCCCACAGTCCAAAGACGTGCAGGTTAGGTGGATTGGCCATGATAAATTGCCCTTAGTGACCAAAAAAGGTGAGGAGGGGTTATTGGGTTATGGGCATAGGGTGGAAGTGAGGGTTTAAGTGAGTCAGTGGACACTCGATGGGCCAAATGGCCTCCTTCTGCACTGTTCTATGTTCTAAATGTGATGAAGAATGTTCTCAGGTCAGAGAGTACCACATCAAAGGATGATCAGCATAAACGCCACTCAATCTTGAAATGAAAAAAATGAAAATCGCTTATTGTCACGAGTAGGCTTCAATGAAGTTACTGTGAAAAGCCCCTAGTCGCCACATTCCAGCGCCTGTCCGGGGAGGCTGGTATTTTACTATAATGACCAGACTACTACGCCACATGGATAGAAAGAAGTAAAGCAACTGTCGGGTCAATACTTCTGAAACAGAGCTTACATCGATGAAGGATATACTTGCAACAGATGGGATTGCAGATGTTGTTATCTCAAGCATTAAACTGCAGTTTGTGAATAAAATACTCAAAATGGGCAGCCCGGTGGCGCAGTGGTTAGCACTGCTGCCTCTCCCAGGTTCAATCTCGGCTCTGGGTCACTGTCCGTTTGGAGTTTGCGCATTCTCCCTGTGTTTGCGTGGGTTTCACCCCCACAACCCAAAGCTGACCTGGGTAGTTGGATTGACCACGCTAAATTACCCCTTAATTGGAAAATATGAGTTGGGTATTCTAAATTTATTAAATAAATAAATGAAGAAAATACTGAATCGAGTTCATGGCATTGTATGGGTTAGTCCGTACTACCAGGTCACCAAAATGTTCTCAAGCCAACAATGAAGCTGAAAGAGGAGTGCGGACAGTGAAAGCATTGCTGAAGAGGAACAATGGCATCCAATCAGTACTTCCGAGCCATTATTCAACCTGATCTGGCACTACATCAACTCCTAATGGGGAGAAGACCTCTTCTCCCACACACACCCATGTCATATGGCACTGTAATTGCTGATAAGTTGTACAATGTTAGGCAGAAGGAGAATGGATATTGTTCCAGCCAGATGTGGAATGATGACAAACATCACAACGAAAGAGAAAATGCTGAAATATCTCAGCAGGTCTGGCAGCATCTGTCGGGAGAGAAAAGAGCCAACGTTTCGAGTCCCAATGACTCTTTGTTGAAGCTCCACAAACATCACAAAGTGCCTAAACTGCCAGACCTTCGACCAGGAGAGCCAGCTTAGATCCGGGGCTAAATTCACTGGATGAAGTGACACCATGTCCATGGTGTCTACCTCATCCAAACAGATGATGGATGGTGAGACAGAACAGATGTGCACCATTTGCCAGGCAGGAGCGACCTTCAACACTTTCAAAGCAATCATCTACACCACCAAATAGACCAGCGATGCTGCATCCATCAAGAGATCCGGGTGAGCGCCGGACTGGTTAAACTGAGTCATCAAAAAATATATCGTGCCACACAACCTGGGAGCTCGGCGCCATGAGGCACAGTAATTTTACAAATTGGAAATGCATGTCTTTTTTTAAAAGGTGAGCTATGTTGAGCGGCACAGTGGCTTAGTGGTTAGCACTGCTGCCTCGCAGCAGCAAGGATCCGGGTTTGATCCTGGCCCTGGGTCACTCTCCGTGTGGAGTTTGCACATTCTCCCTGCGTCTGCGTGGGTTTCGCCCCCACTACCCAAAGATGTGCAGGGTAGGTGGATTGGCTGCGCTAAATTGCCCCTTAATTAGGTACTTTGATTTTTTTTTAAAGGTGAAACATGTTGAGCTGCACACAGAATTGCATTGCTGAACTTCAATGAGGATGATATTTCAATCTGGGTGGGCTGAATAAACAATAGCTGTGTATTCACATCTGCAGTGTCTGACTCATGTATGTGGGACAGTAACAGACACAAGTGGGCTAACGATTATACCTCCTGGCTTCAGATGATTTGAAAGAAGATGGGACTGAGTGGGTTAGGGTGGAATTAATGTACCTTTGGGAAGATTTTAAGAAAAAACTCTTTAACCCGTGTGAAACCATAAAACCATAAACCTATTTATCAAAGGCAATTATTATGGTACCGCTAGTCAGCTACTTAACAGTTTTTGATTGCTGCCTCCAGACTTTCTGTCTCAAAATCTTTACTTTCTGCCGCTGCTGTGTCTCGTTAACCCTTTGCCATTGTCACTTTTTCTTCAATTTCAAACCCTGTTGCTGAAGGAGTCACTTTATTGTTGAGGCTTCATAATTGGCTTCAGCCAGCCCAGCGCAACACTATTAGACTTGGAGGAGACTGAAGGGTATTTACAGCAACTTATTAAGTTGTAAGACTCTGGTGTGGACATAGGTTTCCTCCCATTCGCTGTACGCAAAGATCCAGGTGTGGGCAGAATCAAATATTCTTGTCATTTGACCAAATATTTCAATCCAAATTTCTGAAACTTCAGGCACTTTAAAGATGTTGTAAGTACCTCCCATCGAGGAGCTTGAGCATGGCCCGCACAGATGAACAAATCGTTGGGGATACAATTGGTTCAAACTTGTTCCAGTCCAGATGTTTTCCCGACAAGGATGTAAAAAGTGTGAGTTCTCCTCCTCCTCCCCTCCCTTTCCACAATTTGTGCTAAAACCTTGAGAGACTCCCCCCCCCCCCCCCCCCCCCCCCCCCCCCCGGCTCCTCTCCCATTCATCCCCAAAACCAAGGTAATTGCTCTTTGAGGATTTAAGCAGCCAGCAGTTATGACACCTGTGTCACAGGAAGAATTCAAGGATGTGGCAGGAGAGACCGATCGTGACTCTGTAGCATTTTCTTTTTTTTCCGAATTAAGGGGCAATTTAGCGTGGCCAATCCACCCACCCTGCACGTCTTTTTGTGTTGTGGGGGTGACACTCAAACAGACACGGGGAGAATGTGCAAACTCCACGCGGACAGTGGCCCGGGGCCGGGATCGGACCTGGGTCCTCGGCGTCGTGAAGCCGCAGTGTGCTCTGTGGCACTTTCAGGATTGTCACTGTAACCTTGGCTTAGAGGTTTACCATCCATTTGCTTGCCCTTCGGCCCTCCCTCTCTCCTCGCCCTCCACAGTCCCAATGCAGATTAGGGTATGAATGGGGAAACATTTGATTTGTGATATTTGCACTGCTACTGATTTATAAGATTATCGGTATTCTTAATTTAGCTCCATAATTGTAAAACCCAAGAGCAATGTTTGGGGAAACTGGAATTATATTTTGAGCAGCAGGAAAAATAGTGCCGTTCATTTTACCAACTGAAACGTTGGGACAGTGGACACAGTACTCAGTGGCCAAGCCCATATAGGACTTTGATTTTTAAGCAAACTCAAGTGTAGAGAAAGGAACAGTATTTTGGTCACTCCCTGTCTGAATTGGATTTGTAAATGTGTTAACTCCCCTATCAAATAATATTCTTTTGCTTGTAATTTATCAGTACTGCTGCACAGCCAGATTTACACCGCTCACCATATCCGTTCATTGTGACCCAGTCGGTTGATATGTCTCAGCCTGTTGTATCGGTCCAGGGTGCTTGCTCTCATTTTCCACTCCGCTACTTATGTGGGGTCAACCCTCGGGCACTGAAGGAATGCCAGCTGAGCCGTCTTTGGGAGGCGACACTACATTGAGGACTCGCCTGCCTTCTTGGGTAGATGTAGAAGATCCCAGGCACTATCCTGAAGAAAGGTTGTTTTTTCCCAGTGGTCTAATGCCAATAGTCATCCACCAATCAATATTGCTGAGACAGACCATTATTAAACTGGAAAGAGTCCAGAAGAGATTTACGAGGATGCTACTGGGACTTGATGTTTTGAGTTATGAGAGACTGGATAGACTGGGACTTTTTTCCCTGGAGCGTAGGAGGCTTAGGGGTGATCTTATAGAGGTCTATAAAATAATGAGAGGCGTAGATAAGGGAGATAGTCAACTTTTTTTCCCAACGGTAGGGGAGTCTAGAACTAGAGGGCAGAGGTTTAAGGTGAGAGGAGACAGATGCATAAGGGTCCAGAAGACAATTTTTTCACACAGAGGGTGGTGAGTGTCCGGAACGAGCTGGCAGAGGCAGTAGTAGAGGCGGGTATGATTTTGTCTTTTAAAAAGCATTTAGTTACATGGGCAGGGTGGGTATAGAGGGATATGGGCCAAATGCGGGCAATTGGGACGAGCTTAGTGGTAAAAATTGGGCGGCATCGACAAGTTGGGCCGAATGGCCTGTTTCCATGCTGTAAACCTCGATGGCTCTATGACCTCTATGTTGTATATTTTATAACAGTGACGACACTTGGAGTGTACCTCATTGTCTCAAAAGCCCTTCACAGCCATTCTGCAGTGGTTAAAGGCGCTACAAAAATGCAAGTCCTGTTTGTCTTTTCCAACCTGCGACACAGTGAAAAAAAAGGGTAAATTTCTGCGCTGATTGTTTTATTGGTCACCCCCCCCCCCCCCCCCAGGGTTTTGAAAACCCCAGGATTATTGAATGAACTGCTGACTCGGTTTTTCCAGAGGGTTACTGCAGCTTTTCTCTCCTGAGGTTAGAGTGGGTTGAAGACCAGGAGAGCATTTGCAGAAGTTAACCCTCTCCCTCCCCCTCGCACCACATCCACCACTGGACAATCTCTTTTCTCAATCCTAGTTTATCTGTGAATTTGGGTTGGATTTGGATTTGTTTGTTGTCACATGTACCGAGGTGCAGTGAAAAGTATTTTTCTGCGAGCAGCTCAACAGATCATTAAGTACAGAAAATGAAATGAAAATGCAAGAAAATACATAATAGGGCAACACAAGGTACACAATGTAACTACATGACACCAGCATCGGGTGAAGAATACAGGGGTGTAGTATTAATTAGGTCAGTCCATAAGAGGGTCGTTTAGGAATCTGGTAACAGCAGTGAAGAAGCTGTTTTTGAGTCTGTTCGTGCATGGTCTCAGACTTCTGTATCTCCTGCCCGATGGAAGAAGAGTGAGTAAGTCGGGTGGGAGGGGATCTTTGATTATGCTGCCCGCTTTCCCCAGGCAGCGGGAGGTGTAGATGGAGTCAATGGATGGGAGGCAGGTTCGTGTTATGGACTGGACGGTATTCATGACTCTCTGAAGTTTCTTGCGGTCCTGGGCCGAGCAGTTGCCATACCAGGCTGTGATGCAGCCCGATAGGATGCTTTCTATGGTGCATCTGTAAAAGTTGGTAAGGGTTAATGTGAACATGCCGAATTTCCTTAGTTTCCTGAGGAGGTACAGGTGCTGTTGTGCTTTCTTGGTGATAGCATCGATGTGGGTGGACCAGGACAGATTTTTGGTGATGTGCACCCCTAGGAATTTGAAACTGCTCACCATCTCCACCTCGGCCCCGCTGATGCTGACAGGGGTGTGTACAGTACTTTGCTTCCTGAAGTCAATGACCAGGGTTATTCATGATCAGAGATTCCAACCAGTTGCGCGGACAGAAAACAAAGACAGCTGAAGGGTTTGAATTCACCTTTTGCCGGTTTTGTCATTTTTATTAAACACATCAGGAGGAAATAAAGGTTTTCTTTTTTCTCCAGATGAAGAATAGTTTGGTGAAAGAAAACCTAATTTTGGGTTTTGTGTTGAATATTGAGCAGTTAACAAAAGGGTGTGATCTTCGAGCCTATTGCCCAGAGGACATTTTGAATTTGCTTCCAATTTAACAACAAAATGATTCAATACAATTCCCCCATCCTTCACCTGCCTCCAGTACTGTCACTAATTTGCTGCATGTGGGATGGCAGTAACTCATAGATATCTTTCCCCAAATCTCTGTGGGATCCCTTTTCCCACAGGCATTTGGGTTGCTTAGCAATAAAGGCATCAGCAGTGTCGGACATCTCCCCTGTCCTCTCTTGTCCTCCTAATGCAAGTGCGACTTATTTATTAGTCCTACTTGTATTTTGTCACCTTAATATTTTGAGACTGTAAGCTGGCTATGCATTAACTCACAGACAACTGGAGGACTTGAGTTTGCAATTTTTAAATTGTTGGATTATGCTTTAATGATTGCTTCATGGAACGCCAGCATCTTTAATGTCACATCTCCGACTATGAAGAAAGGATTTGCCTCCTTCATTGTTGCTGATGCTGATTCTCTATTTTTTGAAGAAGGGTTTATGAATGTAGCTGCCGGTGTCAGCTTCTAGCATCAAAAGATTTTTGCATATTTCCCCCATCCTTTGTGGGTCTAAAGTACTATTGTTGAAGCTGTGCTTCTGCTGCTTGTGTGATTTCAATAGAATCCATTGAATCCTCGCAGTACAGAAGGAGGCCATTCGGTCCATCAAGCCTGCACCATACCTCCCAAAGAGCACCCTATCTAGGCCCAGTAATGGAATATCCTTCACCAAATCACTTTGGGATTCTTTCTCTTCACTTTCTCCCTGCCCCCCCCCCCCCCCCCCCCCCCACCCCACCTCCCACCCCATCTCACCAGTTAATTTTATCCTTGAAATAAAAACTTGCATTTATATGACCTTTCATGACCTCGGGACATCCCAAAGCACTTCACAGCCTGGACTGCAACACAGGAAAGTTGGCATCCAAATCAGGCAGAGCAAGCTCCCACCAAAAGCAACGTGATCATGACTCGATTAGCTCAGTTGGCTGGATAGCTGGTTTGTGATGCAGAGCAAGGCCAACAGCGTGGGTTCAATTCCCGTACTGGCTGAGGTTATTCATGAAGGCCCCGCCTTCTCAACCTTGCCCCTCGTCTGAGGTGTGGTGACCCTCAGGTTAAATCACCACCAGTCAGCTCTCCCCCTCAAAGGGGAAAGAAGCCTCTGGTCATCTGGGACTGTGGCGACTTTACTTTTATCAGATAGCCTGGATTTAGTAATGTTGGCGCAGAGTGAATGTTGGAGAATATTGACCAAGTCACCAGGGGGGTGGACTCTCCTCTTCCTCTTTTGAGTGACAGATGCGGAATCGGTTACACCCACCGGAGAGAGCAGACAAGGCCTCGGCTAAACATCACACCGCAGGAAGTGCAGCACTCTCTCAGTCCCACATTTGGAGTGTTATCTTGATTATGCACTCAAACATCCTGGAGAGGGACTAAAAACCACAAACTTCTGACTCAGAGGCACGTGTGCGACTTTTTTCCCAGTCTGTTTAAAAATATGTTTATTGAATAACATTTCATTATAACAAAATAATATAATATAAAACAGATACTTCAAGTTACAATGCAAAAAGAGCCCGATCAACAATCGAGAACAATCACCCAACCCTAACACCCCCCCGACAATAAACTAGAAAATAAACTTTAACAACTGACGGTGGCTAACTCTTTAAGGAAATGAAGGTTGCCATCTTGGGTAGAATCCTTCTACTGACTCCCTAATGGTGAACTTGACCTTCTCCAAATGTAGGAACTCCATGAGGTCACCCAACCAGGCCGAGGCACTGGCGGAGCAGGAGACCTCCACCCAAGCAGAACTCATCTCCGGGCAAAGGCGAGGCCAATCTGCCTTCACCCCCATCTGCAACACTGGCGAGTCCAATACCCCCAAAATGGCCAATGGCGAACAAGGCTCCAGTTCAACATTAAGAATCTCTGACATGGTATTGAACAGGGAGATCCTAGAGCTTAATAACGTTGGAAACAACCAGAACGTAAGAGCATGGTTAGACGGCCATGAGAACAATGCTCACACCTGTTGTCAATCCCCGAATAAAAAACACTCATCCTCGCCTTGGTCAGATGAGCCTTGTGCGCCACCTTTAACTGGATCAAACTAAGCCGAGGACAGGAGGACGTGGCGTTGACCCTGTGAAGAACCTCGCTCCACACCTCATCAAACATAATAGGAGTCTCAGCAGCTGCCTCCACCATTTCCCACACCGAAGAGGCCCTGAGAAACCTCTGGGTCCGTCAACAACCTCTGCATTCAAGTTTATTTGCCCTGTTCTTCCCGGCATTTCCCTTATGTGGGCACCTTATACCATCAACCAAGTGGGATTTTAAGCCAAAATACCCTCAGAAACTGGGCAAAAATAACTAAAGCAGAGTATCCTACCGGGAGCCACCTCCTGTGCCCCTGCGCACCATCACCGCAAGTCCCTTTTTTCTCAGTGTTGATGGCTACAATGGAACCTGCAGTTCATCCTTTTAGCTCAGACTACAATTTGGAGACTGTGGTGCTGAATTAGTCAAAGTTCCATCCACAAGGCAGTGACACTGGTTACTGACATGCTGATACCCACTGTGACAGAATCACGGAATGATGCAGGCTAAAACTGGGCCATTTGCCTCATTTTGCCTGCACAGGCGCTTTTGCAGGCGCTATCCAATTAATCTCGTTCCCCAGCCCATTACTGTTATCTTGCTATGGAATGATAGTCCTCACATCCTATGTGCACTGCAGCTTCTCGAACCAGAAACAGCATTTCAACTAATATTGGGTTGTCTGTTTTTATAATTGCAGCTTAAATCACCCTTCCACGGTGTAAACACTAAACACTGCTTGTTCTCAGTGATATTTTAAGGATCTGTTTAGACATTGTGGTCTAATAAAATAAATTGAATACCAGCCTGTAAAAAGAAGGTTGTGATCCAGTGCACCAAAAATGTTGCCCATTAATCGTTTGAAAATTAAAATGCCAAGAGGAAGTGTGCCGTTTTACCACACCGGTCCCAGTTGGATCGTAAAAGGATTTGATGGGTCAATGCTGTGCTGCCCCGGGCAACTGAAGATTGTCAACTTTGGGCAGATGATTGGAGGCTTCATCACATTCACGTTCAACACCTCACTCCTGCTATTGGGTGACCAACATGTACATCCTCGTTGATAAAGCAAACAGAATCTGCTACCTAATTGGATGATTCTTGACAGTCAAACAACCCTCTGTCACCCCCCCCCTCCCCTTCCCTTACACCCAACCCCCACCCCCCAACCCTCAACCCCCTATCTCCAAACGTTTTGTTAACTAGTAAAGTGAAAATGGTGAACCAAAGTGAAAGTGTCCCTGATTTTTCTCCTGGTTGCTCACAACGGTATCCTGGAAATTAATCCTCAATTGGTGGAGCGCCTGTTCAGGAACGCAGAGGGAGAATTCAGAATGTCCAATTCACCTAGCAGCAACGAAAGAGAAAATACTGGAAAATTTCAGCAGGGTCTGGCAGCATCTGTAGGGAGAGAAAAGAGCGAACGTTTCAAGTCCGATGACTCTTTGCGAAAGCTAACAGACAGAGAGAGATATATTTATACTGTGGAATGAGGATGAAAGATGAGTCATAGCCATAGAAACCCAGGGAAACCGGGTGCTAATGGCTACAGAAACCAAGGGGAAAGAGTGCTAATGGCAGTCCCCAGAGAGGACAAAAGATGTGAACATTCAAACAGCAGAGAAACTAACATCAGAGGATGAACTGTAGGTGTGGGGGGAGGGGAAGGGGGAAGCAAAGAGGAGAAAGGTGCAGGAAAGGTGGATAAGATTGGGGGAGGGGGGGGGAATTAAATGTATATTAAGAAACAAAGAAATGGTAAAAGATAGTTAAATGAAATGAAAACAAATGGGTCGAGTTGGGGTAGAGCTGATCATCTGAAGTTGTTGAATTCGATGTTCAGACCGGAAGGCCTAACCGGATGTTGTTCCTCCAGTTTGCGTTGAGTTTCACTGGAACATTGCAGCAGACCAAGAACAGACATGTGGGCATGGGAGCAGGGTCTTTTGTTAAAATGGCAAGCACCAGGAAGGTCAGGGTCCTGAATGCGCACAGACAGAAGATGCTCAGTAAAGCGATCACCCAGTCTGCGTTTGGTCTCCCGATATAGAGGAGACCACATTGGGAGCAGCGAATGCAGTAGACCAGATTGGAAGAGATGCAAGTGAAATGCTGCTTAACCTGGAATGAGTGTTTTGGGCCTGGGATGTTAAGCACGGAAGAGGTAAAGGGGCAGGTGTTACACCGTCTGCGGTTGCATGGGAAGGTGCTGTGGGTAATGGGTGAGGTACTGGGTATGGTGGAGGAGCGGACTAGATTGTCTCGGAGGGAACGGTCTCTGCGGAATGCTGACAGAGGGAGTGAAGATGTGTTTGGTGGTGGCATCACGCTGGGTTTTTGTTTCTCCCCGTGTCTGCGTGGGTTTCCTCCGGGTGCTCCGGTTTCCTCCCACATGTCCTGAAAGACGTGCTGCTGGGTCTTTCAGGACATGTAGGAGGAAACCTGAGCACCCGGAGGAAACCCACTCAGACACGTGGAGAACATGCAGACTCCGCATAGAGAGTGACCCGAGCACCCTCAACCTTTCCTCGTAAGACCTACTCTCCATTCGAGGCAACATCCTGCTAAATCTCCTTTGCACCTTTTCCAAAGCTTCCACATCTTTCCTAAAATGAGGTGACCAGAACTGTACACAATACTTCAAATGTGGCCTTACCAAGGTTTTGTACAGCTGCATCATCATCTCACGGCTCTTAAATTCAATCCCTCTGCCAATGAACGCTGGCACACCAAAGGCCTTCTTCACAGCTCTATCCACCTGAGAGGCAACTTTCAAAGATCTATGAACATAGACCCCAAGATCTCTCTGCTCCTCCACATTGCCAAGAACCCTACCGTTAACCCTGTATTCCGCATTCATATTTGTCCTTCCAAAATAGACAACCTCACACTTTTCAGGGTTAAACTCCATCTGCCACTTCTCAGCCCAGCTCTGCATCCTATCTATGTCTCTTTGCAGCCAACAACAATCCTTACTTTCTGAAAAAGCCTACCATGGGGCACCTTATCAAATGCCTTACTAAAATCCATGTACACCACATCCACTGCTTTACCTTCATCCACGTGCTTGGTCACCTCCTCAAAGAATTCAATAAGACTTGTGAGGCAAGACCTACCACTCACAAATCTGTGCTGACTATCCCTAATCAAGCTGTATCTTTCCAGATGCTCAGAAATCCTATCCCTCAGTACCCTTTCCATTACTTTGCCTACCACTGAAGTAAGACTAACTGGCCTGTAATTCCCAGGCATATCCCTATTCCCTTTTTTGAACAGGGGCACAACATTCGCCACTCTCCAATCCCCTGGTACCACCCCTGTTGACATTGAGGATGAAAAGATCATTGCCAACGGCTCTGCATTTCATCTTTTGCTTCCCATAGAATCCTTGGATATATCCCGCCAGGCCCAGGGGACTTGTCTATCCTCAAGTTTTTCAAAATGCCCAACACATCATCCTTCCTAACAAGTATCTCCTCGAGCTTACCAGTCTGTTTCACACTGCCCTCTCCAACAATATGGTCCCTCTCATACGTAAGTGCTGAAGAAATGTACTCGTTCAAGACATCTCCTATCTCTTCTGACTCAATACACAATCTCCCGCTACTGTCCTTGATCGGACCCACTCTCGCTCTAGTCATTCTCATATTTCTCACATATGTGTAAAAGGCCTTGGGGTTTTCCTTGATTCTACCCGCCAAAGATTTTTCATCCCCTCTCTTAGCTCTCCTACTCCATTTCTTCAGTTCCCTCCTGGCTATCATGTATCCCTCAAGCGCCCTGTCTGAACCTTGTTTCCTCAGCCTTACATAAGTATCCTTCTTCCTCTTAACGAGACATTCAACCTGGCTTGTCAACCATGGTTCCCTCACTCGACCATCTCTTCCCTGCCTGACAGGGACCTACATGTCAAGGACACGTAGTATCTGTTCCTTGAACAAGTTCCACATTTCAATTGTGTCCTTCCCTGACAGCCTATGTTCCCAATTTATGAACTTCAGTTCTTGTCTGACAGCATCGTATTTACCCTTCCCCCAATTGTAAACATTGCCCTGTTGCACGCACCTATCCCTCTCCATTACTAAAGTGAAAGTCACAGAATTGTGGTCACTATCTCCAAAATGCTCCCCCACTAACAAATCTATCACTTGCCCTGGTTCATTACCAAAAATATCTGCGTGGGTTTCACCCCCACAACACAAAGATGTGCAGGGTAGGTGGATTGGCAACACTAAATTGGCCCTTAATTAAAAAAATAATTGGCACTCTAAATTTCTTGAAAAAAACACCTGGGACTGGATTCTCCAATAATGGGGCTATATCCGCATGCCAGCGTCAAAACGCTGGCGTTTCACTCTGGACTTTCCTTAAGAAAGTCCCCAGTGATTCTCCTACCTGTAGGGGGCTGGCAGGGCCCCGGAGTGCTTCTCGCAGCTCTGGCTGCGGATAAGGGGCTTGCACATCCGGTTGGGAGTCTGCACGTGTGCATGGTGGCAGCCTGCAGCGGCCGCCCCATGGGACATGGCAGACTCGCACCGTGGACTGTCGTGCAGAATGTAAGCCCAGCCGCACCCGCGGATCGGTGCCACCCGATTGCTCCCCTGGCCATCCATGGGACACCCTCCGGTGATTGATCGACCCCGCCCCCCACTGAGTCCGCAGCCACAACCCGACATTTCCGATGGCTGATACGTGGTTAAAACCACGCAGTCGGGAACTCGGCCGGTTTCGCGTGGGGTCCTCTGTCAATGACCCCTTAGCCGCGCCGTGTAGATCGCGCACGAGGGATTCCCAAGCAATTCTCCAGGTGCTGGTCTCGATTTCTGGGTAAATAGCCATTCTCCGTCCCCGCACCGAACACGATTTCGGCACGGTGTTTCGGAGAACCCAGTCCATGGACTACAGCGGTGCAAGAAGACAGCTCGCCATCATCTTCCCAAGGGCAGTTAGGGATGGGCAATAAATGCTGGCTGAGCCAGAGGCACCCATATGCCATGAAAGAATAAAGAACTTAATGAAAAAATATGTACAGATTAATAGGATCATAATAATAATAATCTTGAAACTTCCGGTGACGGCGGGTGGGAGGCAGCCGCACACTGGAGGTCCCGGGGGCAACAGAAGCTGAAAAAGCTGTAAGAAGGCACAGGGAGGAGAAATGTCCAAGCTTGGGGAAACAAACGGCCGTGAGAAAGGGGCTTAATGAAATTCCGGCGGTGAGTGGAAAAGTCAGCGCAGGAACTGTAAGGAAAGTGGAGGCTGGAGCACCAGGGGAGGCCGCATCGCTCACAGCAGAAGAAATGACCAAAGTGATGGCTGTGGAACTTGAAAAACAGTTCACAAAACACATGGAAGCGATGAAGAAGGAGATGGGGGCGGTATTGAAAGTGCTGGTGGAGGAGGCGATTGCCCCGGTGAGGGCGGCGGTATCAAGTGCAGCAGCGGAGGTGCGGGAGCAAGGTGAGACACTGAAGGAAGTGGAAGAGACATTATTGCAGCACAGTGATCGACTCACCTCGATGGGGAAAGAGCTGCGGAAAGTGACAGAGACCAACAAGGGTCTGCGAGCCAAAATGGAAGACCTGGAAAACAGATCCAGGTGGCAGAATCTGAGGGTTGTGGGTCTGCCCGAAGGGGTAGAAGGCCCAAGGCCGACAGAGTATTTTGCCACTATGTTGGCAGAGCTATTGGTGGAGGGGCACAATCCCTCGCGATACGAACTGGATTGGGCACGTCAGTCATTGAAGCCTACACCAAAGATGAGTGAGCCGCCAAGAGTAGTAACTGTGTCTCCGTAGGTCCTGTGCTGGGCAAAGCAGAAGCGGGTGGTGCAGTGGGCTGGAGCTGGTATACCAGGGCTTTACGGTGGAGCTGGCAAGGAGGCGGGCTGCCTTCAGCCATGTGAAGAAGGCACTGTACATCAGCAAGGTGCAGTGTGGCATAGTATATCCAGCTAAATTGCGGGTGACCTACAAATCCAAGGACTTTTATTTTGGGACGGCGGAAGTGGCGGAGGAGTTTGCGAAGGCAGAAGGACTGTGGCAGAATTGAGAAATTGAGAGCGGGTCATGTACCGATGTAGCCTCATGTAACTTTATTTTTTCACTGTGTGTTGGTGTATGTACTAAATGAGTCGATGCTGTATATATTTGGACAAGGGAAGAGTTGGGACTTTCATTTGCAATGATGGTTCTTTGGGGCTTGGGTGTGTATGCGGGGGTTGTGTGCTAAAGGGGATTTCTTGGTTTTCCTGGGACCGGGCAAAGGGAAGGAGACCCAGGTGGGGGCCTCCACGCTGGCCGGTTTGAGCCGGCCAGTGAACGGGAGTGAGTTGGGGGGAGGGGCTGCGGCCATCGGAGCTTGGCAGAACAGGATTCGGTGAGTCTCGCCGGGGTGAAAAGTTGGGGGAAGGAACCGAGGTTGGGAGGAGGAGTTTACAAGAGGAAGTGGAGGGGAGGTGTCTGGGAGGGGGTTGGGGGGTGAATACAATTCATGGGCGCCATTCGCGGTACTCTTTCGGGGATTGGATGGCATTGAATATTTGGGGGGTTGGACTATGAATGTCAACGGTGACCAGGGGCGATTCCTGATCCCTTTTTCTTTTTTCATTTTTTTCCCACCTTTGGAGGGTTTGTTTTATTTGATGCTTATATTGTCAGGTGGGCTGTTGTTTGGGGGTGGGTGGGAGGATGGGATCGTTGTTGTTGGCAGGGGGATTGACATTGTATTCGTTACCGTTTACTGTTTGTTGGTGGGGTGTAAATTCTGAAGAAAATGTGAAAATGGAGAATAAAAATATTTTTCAAAAAAAAGAAAGTAGATTCCAAACTGTAATGATCAGTTTTATAAAGTTTAAATTTTCCTAAAAATAATAATAATCTTTATTAGTGCCACACCTATGCTTACATTGACACTGCAATGAAGTTACTGTGAAAATCCCGAGTCTATCTACACGCACAGACTCACATATGGAATGAAGATAAACAAGCAGTGTAGAACTCACTCATTTTGTACTAGTTCCAATTGATATGTGGATACCTTTAGTTAAGCCTCCAGGACGAGCTGACCCGTATGCCTGGGGCATTAGGAGAGGCGTTCCCATTGTTCATTTGCAGGCAGCATGTGGAATTGACAACAAAATCCCAGAGTGAAATAGAACAGGGATGTAGGATCAGCAGAGGCAAATTAATGAACAGGAAATTGAAAACAGAGATCATTTGTGGTCTTCTTTACACAGAGTGATGAATACTTGAATTAATCATCCGGGCAACAAAGCCTCTGGGGTCATTCACAGTGTAGTGAGCGGCTCTGGGAGAAGATCATATGGAATTATGGTCGAAGATGACAGGCAGGGTTCTCGCTAATGTCCTGGACAATATTTGTCCCTTCACCAACATCAGAATTAAACCGGATTAAGTGGGTCATCAGCACATTTGTCGAACCTTGCTGTGTGCAAATTGTTTCTACATTTCCAATCGCACCACAGTGACTTTGCCAATGATGTTTAATTGGTTGTGAAGCACTTTGAGAAATCCTGTGGCCATGAAAGGCACAGGGCTGGATTCTCCGTCCCACCACACCACATTTCTGGGTCAACACGCCGACGGGATACTCCATTTCTCCGGCTGGTCAATGGGGTTTCCCATTGTAGGGAAGCCCCAGGCCATCGGGAAAACCCCCCGGGCTGCCGGCAAAATGGAGCCTCCCGCCGGTGGAGAATCCACAATAGGAACACAAATACTTTCCATTTTTAAGATTAAAATCAGGTAATTTCTGTAAAGGGGGCTTCATTCGCAATGCTGGTTCTCAACTTGGGGGTGATGGCAAAGTATAAAGTCGTTCTCGCTACACTGTGATATCTGATTACAAGGTGGTCTTGTGCACATGTTTATTTCTCTGAGCCACTGGATCTGGGTTTGAGTCCTGCTCCAGGACCTTTTGACTGTGGAAGGTTCCCTCATAAAGATCGTAACTCAGTACGTTGCATATCCATCGAACTCTCATGGCAGGTGGGAAAAGTGGGAGAGATTCCTGGTCAGCCGAGTGATGGAAAGAAATTGGAGCCTTGACCATGTCTATCCATAGCCCCAGGCTAAAACATACATGAAAAAATGCTTGCTGCCAGTGTAGCTCTAACTCCTGGGGTGGCGGGAGGGGAAGCGGGGTGCAGTTGGCTGGGTGGCCGGTGTGGATTCCGCAGGGTAGCACAGTGGTTAGCGCTGTTGCTTCACAGATCTAGGGTCCCAGGTTTAATTCCCGGCCTGGGTCACTGTCTGTGCAGAGTCTGCACGTTCTCCCTGTGTCTGCGTGGGTTTCCTCCGGGTGCTCCGGTTTCCTCCCACAAGTCACGAAAGACGTGCTGTTCGGTGAATTGGACAATCTGAATTCTCCCTCTGTGTCCCGAACAGGCGCCGGAGTGTGGCGACTAGGGGCTTTTCACAGTAACTTCATTGCAGTGTTAATGTAAGCCTACTTGTGACAATAATAAAGATTGTTATTATTATTATTTAGGACATGTCACTTTACCCTAGTACGGTGAAGGTCATAGCACTATTACATAAGAACATAAGAACTAGGAGCAGGAGTAGGCCATCTGGCCCCTCGAGCCTGCTCCGCCATTCAATTAGATCATGGCTGATCTTTTGTGGACTCAGCTCCACTTTCCGGCCCGAACACCATAACCCTTAATCCTTTTATTCTTCAAAAAACTATCTATCTTTACCTTAAAAACATGTAATGAAGGAGCCTCAACTGCTTCACTGGGCAAGGAATTCCATAGATTCACAACCCTTTGGGTGAAGAAGTTCCTCCTAAACTCAGTCCTAAATCTACTTCCCCTTATTTTGAGGCTATGTCCCCTAGTTCTGCTGTCACCCGCCAGTGGAAACAACCTGCCCGCATCTATCCTATCTATTCCCTTCATAATTTTAAATGTTTCTATAAGATCCCCCCTCATCCTTCTAAATTCCAACGAGTACAGTCCCAGTCTACTCAACCTCTCCTCATAATCCAGCCCCTTCAGCTCTGGGATTAACCTAGTGAATCTCCTCTGCACACCCTCCAGCGCC
Organism: Scyliorhinus canicula; assembly: GCF_902713615.1. Taxonomy (NCBI): domain Eukaryota; kingdom Metazoa; phylum Chordata; class Chondrichthyes; order Carcharhiniformes; family Scyliorhinidae; genus Scyliorhinus; species Scyliorhinus canicula. The sequence goes on along the minus strand of NC_052149.1, from coordinate 239,967,838 downwards.
AGTACGTCCTTTCTCAAGTACGGAGACCAAAACTGAACACAATACTCCAGGTGTGGCCGCACTAACACCTTATACAATTGCAACATAACCTCCCTAGTCTTAAACTCCATCCCTCTAGCAATGAAGGACAAAATTCCATTTGCCTTCTTTTTTTTTATATAAATTTAGATTAGCCAATTATTTTTTCCAATTAAGGGGCAATTTAGTGTGGCCAATCCACCTACTCTGCACATCTTTGGGTTGTGGGGGCGAAACCCACGCAGACACAGGGAGAACGTGCAAACTCCACACGGACAGTGACCCAGAGCCGGGATCGAACCTGGGACCTCAGCGCCGTGAGGCGGTTGTGCTAACCACTAGGCCACCGTGCTGCCCTCCATTTGCCTTCTTAATCACCTGTTGCACTTGTAAACCAACCTTCTGTGACTCATGCACTAGCACACCCAAGTCTCTCTGAACAGCGGCATGCTTTAATATTTTATTGTTTAAATAATAATCCCGTTTGCTGTTATTCCTACCAAAATGGATAACCTCACATTTGTCAACATTGTATTCCATCTGCCAGACCCGAGCCCATTCACTTAACCTATCCAAATCCCTCTGCAGACTTCCAGTATCCTCTGCACTTTTCGCTTTACCACTCATCTTAGTGTCATCTGCAAACTTGGACACATTGCCCTTGGTCCCCAACTCCAAATCATCTATGTTGCACTTTTGTTCAGAGGACTGAAGAAGATTTGATCCTATCAGCAATTAACTCACTGTAACTGGACCTGGCACGTCCCAAAAAATGCTATAAATATAAGTTACTTATAACAGGATGCACAGGAAATTGTTGATTAATCTGGCACTTGTATCATCTCCGGTATGACAATGGTCACTGAATTCGGAGCACAGGCCTGGTCAGCCTCTGCAGTGATCGACATTCTCCTGTTTATTTCTGTGAAACAAAAAGATAACACTTGATCAGTTGTTAACCGTAGTGAGACCAATGTCTTCATTAAACCCTTGGTATTGACTGGAGTTTAACATCTGACCAACATTTAAAACCTTTTATAATCCAATTGCTTGAAGAAAATATATGTGAATGTAGCGATTTGCATGACGTGTACACACTGACTCATGAGGGGAAATGAAATTCAGAGATGTGCTTATAAAATAATTAATCATTGGTCTGGAAGAAATGCTACAGGAACAATGTTTATGTTTATTTAATGACGACATGAGCTTATAAAGCACAACTTTTTTTCTTTTCCAAATGTTACTCCAATTAACTGAATAAAAGATCTTTAAAGCATTGCACATCCTGAAAACTGTTAACATTAGCACAATTTGCAGGTGATGCTTGAGTTGATGCAACGTTTTACCCCGGTAATTACCTTTGAAATTAATATTTCTTTCTTTGAGGTTATGGGAGCTCTTTGATGGTCGGGCCTGTCACCAGGAAAGAGGCTGCTGATCTTGCCAGCTTCTTCGCACATTGGCCATAGCTGTAGAACTATTTCACTAAACCTTTTTGCTTAGAAGTTATGAGAAGTGTTGGCATTGGAAAAGAAAATGGGAGGCGCAGTGATTAGCGCTGCTGCCTCGTTACGGCGGGGACCCGGGTTCAATTCCGGCCTTGGGTCACTGTCTGTGTGGAGTCTGCACGTGGTTTGGATTTATTTATTGTCACGTGTACCGAGGTACAGTGAAAAGTATTTTTCTGCGAGCAGCTCAACAGATCATTAAGTACATGGGAAGAAAAGGGAAGAAAAGAAAATACATAATAGGGCAACACAAGTTACACAATGTAACTACATAAGCACCAGCATCGGATGAAGCATACAGGGTGTAGTGTTAATGAGGTCAGTCCATAAGAGGGTCATTTAAGAGTCCGGTAACAGTGGGGAAGAAGCTGTTTGTGAGTCTGTTTGTGCATGTTCTCAGACTTTTGGATCTCCTGCCCGATGGAAGAAGTTGGATGAGTGAGTAAGCCGGGTGGGAGGGGTCTTTGATTATGCTGCCCACTTTCCCCAGGCAGCGGGAAGTGTAGATGGACTCAATGGATGGGAGGCAGGTTTTTGTGATGGACTGGGCTGTGTTCACGACTCTCTGAAGTTTCTTGCGGTCCTGGGCCGAGCAGTTGCCATACCAGGCTGTGATGCAGCCAGATAGGATCTGTAAAAGTTGGTAAGGGTTAATGTGGACATGCCGAATTTCCATAGTTTCCTGAGGAAGTATAGGCGCTGTTGTGCTTTCTTGGTGGTAGCGTCAACATGGGTGGACCAGGACAAATTTTTGGAGATGTGCACCGCTAGGAATTTGAAACTGCTAACCATCTCCACCTCGGCCCCGTTGATGCTGGCAGGGGTGTGTACAGTACTTTGCTTCCTGAAGTCAATGATCAGCTCTTTAGTTTTGCTGGCATTGAGGGTGAGATTGTTGTCGCTACACCACTCCACTAGGTTCTCTATCTCCCTCCTGTATTCTGACTCGGCGTTATTCGAGATCCAGCCCACTATGGTCGTATCGTCAGCAAACCTGTAGGTGGAGTTAGAACCAGATTTTGCCACGCAGTCGTGTGTGTACAGGGAGTAGAGTAGGGGGCTAAGTACGCAGCCTTGCGGGGCCCCGGTATTGAGGACTATTGTGGAGGAGGTGTTGGTGTTCATTCTTACTGGTTGTGGTCTGTTGGTCAGAAAGTCGAGGATCCAGTTGCAGAGTGGAGAGCCAAGTCCTAGGTTTTGGAGCTTTAATATGTGCTTGGCTGGGGTTATGGTGTTGAAGGCAGAGCTGTAGTCAATAATAGGAGTCTGATGTAGGAGTCCTTGTTGTCGAGATGGTCGAGGGATGAGTGTAGGGCCCGGGAAATGCCGTCTGCTGTGGACCCGTTGCGACGGTATGTGTATTGCAGTGGATCAAGGCGTTCTGGGAGTATGGCGGTGATGCGCTTCATGATCAGCCTCTCAAAGCACTTCATTATGACTGAAGTCAGGGCCACCGAACGGTAGTCATTGAGGCACGTTGCCTGCTTCTTCTTTGGCACCGGTATGATGGTGGTCTTCTTGAAGCAGGTGGGGACCTCGGAGTGGAGTAAGGACAGGTTAAAGATGTCCGCGAATACCTCTGCCAGCTGGTCCGCGCCGGCTCTGAGTGCACGTCCAGGGATCCCGTCCGGGCCCGTCGCCTTCCGAGGGTTCACTTTCAGAAAGGCCGATCTGACTTCGGAAGCTGTGATGGTGGGTATGGATGAGTTATTGGCTTTCCTCCGGGTGCTCCGGTTTTCTCCCACAGTCGAAAGATGTGGAATGGCCATGAACAATGCACGGGGTTACAGGGATAGGGCAGAGTGTGCCGAGGTAGGCTGCTCTTTCAGAAGGTCAGTGCAGGCTCGATGGGCCGAATGGCCGAATGAGGCCAACAAAGAATGGCCTCTTTGTAGGGATTCTCTGGATTCTTTTAATTTTTAAAATAAATTTTGAGTATCCAATTCTCTTTTCTAATTAAGGGGCAATTTAGTGTGGCCAATCCACCTACCCTGCACATGTTTTGGGGTTCTGGGAGTGAGACCCACGCAGGCACAGGGGGAATGTGCAAATCCCACACGTACAGTGACCCGGGCCGGGATGATCGTAACTGTGACCTCGGCGCCGTGAGGCAGCAGTGCTTACCACTGCACCCCCCGTGCTGCCCATTGGGATTCTATGTGAGGAACCCTTCCAGGAATTCACCCAATCAGATTGAAAATCTTTTTTGCAGGAATAGGTTGGGAATGGGATTGGTGCTTGATGGCTGGTGCAGGCAGGATGGGCCGAGGGCCTTTCTGTGATTTAAAGCTCTATAACTGATGAGACATTGAACCACAGGGGCCAAGAAGATTTGATATAATGTCCCACTCTTTGCTTCATTAACCATCACAGTTGAGCTCCTTTGAATGAAGAGTTCGCTTGATGCAAGTCAACGTGGATTTGTGGCTTTTGGAGGGATGAACCGGCCTGGCTGATAAAGGCTGACGTCGGGTTTTGGACAGGAGTTCCTGTGCAGTGTGGAGTGTGAATTTACCTTCTGCTTAGCACTGCTGCCTCACGGTGCCGAGGACCCGGGTTCGATCCCCGCCCCGGGTCACTGTCCGTGTAGAGTTTGCACATTCTCCTCGTGTCTGCGTGGGTCCCACCCCCACAAACCCCAATAGATGTGCAGGGCAGGTGGATGGGCCACGCTAATTTGTCTCCTTAACAGGGATTTTACAAAAAAGACCTTCTGCACTGTAGGGATGGTCGATGGTCACTGTCTGAACTCATGTGAGGACGATCACATGGGGAAGTGCCCAGTTAGTCTACCCACACCCAAGTAAACTTGGTCCTCGAAGGACAGGGCAAAAAGGGACAAAGATGATGATTGTTAAATTCCTTCACAAGCTGATAAATGCTGGTTGATTTAATTAGGTTTCATTGCCTCGGTGTTCTATTTCTTTCCTGACTATGTTTGCCTTTTGTTTATGCTGCCTCGCTCCATGATTTCCCCTTGCTGCTGCACACAGATTTGACAATCAGCTAATTGAAGCATAATCTTCACTGAACCAAAGCGTTTCTTGGCAAACTAATTGTATGTTTTATTCGGGTCCACCTGCCTTACTTAACAACACATTTAAAAAAAAACATTTTCTCATGCTTTCTTTAAATGACCATGAAATAACATTTGTGTTTAATGAAAAGGAGTAAGCACGCGTAAATATTTCCCTCGATTGTGCCAACTTATCATTATTGCACTTATATTTTAAATACATTTAGAGCACCCAATTCATTTTTTCCAACTCAGGGGCAATTTAGCGTGGCCAATCCACCTTCCCTGCGCATCTTTGGATTGTGGAGGCGAAACCCACGCAAACACGGGTATAATGTGCAAACTCCACACGGACAGTGACCCGGGATCGAACCTGGGACCACTGCGCCGCCATGCTCCACTTATTTCATGTTATCTGTTAACAGCATATATAAACACTTTGGAGGGCAGCACGGTGGCGCAGTGGGTTAGCACTGCAGTATCACGGCGCTGAGGTCCCAGGTTTGATCCCGGCTCTGGGTCACTGTCCATGTGGAGTTTGCACATTCTCCCCGTGTTTGTGTGGGTTTCGCCCCCACAACACAAAGATGTGCAGGCTGGGTGAATTGAACATGCTAAATTGCCCCGAAGTTGGAAAAGAATGAATTGGGTACTCTAAATTTATGTATAAAAAAAATATATAAACACTCTGGACAAACGTTGCACATTTCCAACAAGTTGAGTTCATCAAAAACCCTGCTGACCTCTTATCCCAACTCACACCATGTCCCATTGACCTGCCATTTTTCCGGCAAGCTAGCTTAGTGGTTAGCACTGTTGCTTCACAGCTCCGTGGCCCCGGGTTCGATTCCCCGCTGGGTCACTGTCTGTGCGGAGTCTGCAAGTTCTCCCCGTGTCTGCGTGGGTTTCCTCCGGGTGCTCCGGTTTCCTCTCACAGTCCAAAGATCTGCAGGTTAGGTGGATTGGTCATGATAAATTGCCCTTAGTGCCCAAAAAGGTTAGGTTGGGTTATGGGGGTGGTGTGGGCTTAAATGGGGTGCTCTTTCCCAGGGCCAGTACAGACTCGATGGGCCGAATAGCTTCCTTTTTCATTGTAAATTCTATGATTCTATGTGCTCACTGACTCCCGGTTCAACAATGCCTTGATTTGAAATCAAATCACAGATCAAATCGCAGACACTGCGACAACGAATGAACGGGTACTGTGCGACAATCACCAGACAGGAATGTTCCCTTCCAGTCGGGGAACACTTCAGCAGTCAAGGGCATTTAGCCTCTGATCTACATAGACATACATAGAACAGTACAGCACAGAACAGGCCCTTCGGCCCTCAATGTTGTGCCGAGCAATGATCACCCTACTCAAACCCACGTATCCACCCTATACCCATAACCCAACAACCCCCCCTTAACCTTACTTTTTAGGACACTACGGGCAATTTAGCATGGCCAATCCACCTAACCCGCACATCTTTGGACTGTGGGAGGAAACCGGAGCACCCGGAGGAAACCGACGCACACACGGGGAGGACGTGCAGACTCCACACAGACAGTGACCCAGCCGGGAATTGAACCTGGGACCCTGGAGCTGTGAAGCATTTATGCTAACCACCATGCTACCATGCTGCCCCATCTCCGGGTATGCGTTCTCCAAGGCAGTCTTCAGGACACGCGACAACGCAGAATTGCTGAGCAAAAACTTATAGCTAAGTTCCGCACGCCTGAGTGCGGCCTCTTGGATTCATGTCGCATTACATCCACCCCCCACCATCTGGCCTGGACTTGCAAAATCCTACCAACTGTCCTGGTTTGAGACAATTCACACCTCTTTAACCTGGGGTTACTACCCCTATCTCTGGATCTGTAAAGGTTTGATTACCCGCAAATACTCGCATTCCAAGCATTGTCTGGCATCTCTGACTTTGTCTATATATATGTATCTGGAACATACCTCTCCATTCACCTGAGGAAGGATTAGTGCTCCGAAAGCTCGTGTTTGAAACAAACCTGTTGGACTTTAACCTGGTGTTGTAAGACTTCTTACTGTGCTTGATTTGAAAGTCACAGCAGTTTTCAAATCACCGCGTGGCCTCACCCCTCCCTATCTTTGTAATTTTAGGGATGGGCAATTAGTGCCAATCTAGCCAGCGATGCCCACATCCAGTCAAGGAGTAAAAAAAAACACTCCTCCAGCCACACAAACTCCGAGGTATCTACATCCCTTCCATTCCTGTTCACCCCCGATATCCACCATTGGTAGTCACGCCTTCAGCTGCCAGAGTTTGGAAAAATGTCTCTTAATTGGGTCACAATTGAGTGCTCGATTTCTGCAAGAGTGGATCACTTTTTGGAAGGCATTCCAATTATCCCTAACTCCAGCCATTCCAGTGACATGTCCTGCTAGACCACGGCTTCATCCGATTTCTGAAGTGTGATTCCTTTTCACACCCTCAACATATGTGAAACTGTCCCAAATCGATCTGGATGCAGCCTTCATGAAAAATGGACAGAATCACAGAGTGTATTTTTCGAAAAACGAGCCCATTGTAATGGAATGGAATTTCATAATAGCTGTGACATTTAAACCAGCAGCACTGATATTCCAAACCTATGGCCCAGATTCCCATGAACAAAAACATTTATCATTCAGCCACCAATCAAACTTTAGTCCTTGAATCTTATGGTACACAAGGCGCCTGTTCATATTATCTTCTGGAATGGCACAGCAGGCTTGAGGAGCTTATTCTGGCCTATTCTTGCTCCTACGTCTTGCATTCCAAAGATCATTTTCCAATACTCTTAAATCCATGACTCCTGCGGACTAATCTTTTTGCAAACGGGAATATATTAGACAGGGAGAAACTATCAAAATGACTTGGAATTCCCGCTTCTTTTGCACTCCGAATTTTTAATGTCTCCCATATTGGTGGCTGTACCTTCATAGCTCGAGTCTGAAGCTTTGGAATTGGCTGCCGAAACCTCTCCATCTTTCTCTTTTTCTTGAAGACGCTTTTTGAAACTTACTTTTATTCAGATTTCTATTTCATCTACCCGAATACCTCCTTACGTGACACAGTGTTCTTGAGTGCGACACTCAAGTGAGAGATTTATCAGCTGATGTCTTGGGAGTGCGACTTAGACCCTCAAACGTCTGCGTCAGAGGTGAGCAAATTGCAATGTCGAAGATACGGGGCTGGATTCTCCGATTTTGCGGCTATGCCCAGAGGAAGCTTCTAGTGTTACAGCCAAAAAGTTGGAGCTGCCACAGCACCGATGCTCCGCCTGGTGAGGGGCAAGCAGCCGCTCCACATAATTGCCGTGTCTGTGGCCGTGCATGCGCATGGCGGCGGACTGTGGCGGCAACGCCGTACAACAAGGTGTCAGCCGCACGCGGACCCAGCCTGTCAGATAATGCCCCCCTGTTACACCCCTCACCACCCCCCCAACAGTCCCCCCAGCCCCTGCCTAAGGCCCCCTCCCCCCCGGTCAGCGGAGCAGCTCCACCCACCCCTCCATTACAGATCCAGAGATAGGGGGTGATCCCAGGTTAAAGAGGTGTGAATTGATCCCGATCTCTGAATCTGTAATGATTTGATTACCTGCAAATGCTCGCATTCCAAACATTGTCTGGCATCTCTGACTTTGTCTATATAAATGTTTCTGGAACATACCTCTCCATTCACCCGAGGAAGGAGCAGTGCTCCGAAAGCTCGTGTTTGAAACAAACCTGTTGGACTTTAACCTGGTGTTGTAAGACTTCTTACTGTGCTCACCCCAGTCCAACGCCGGCATCTCCACATCATGACAGAAAGTCAGTCAGCTTTTTCACCCATCACTCCAGAAAATAATGTGTTCGGAACAACCTAATGAGCCACAATAGTCTTTTCTGACCAGCAGATTTCAAGGTCTATCTGGACAAATTCCGGGACACTGGCATTTGCAACATGTAACCGCGACCGGATGCAGTCCAGGGCTATAAAATGTTAATTGGTCCATTTGTTCATGTAGCGCATGCCAAGGGTTTATCTTCCATCTGTTGTTGGGAGGTGGGCCTCACTGGCATTGTCTGATTAATTATCCATCCTCAGGGCAGCAGGATGGCACACTGGGTTAGCCTTGATGCCTCACGGTGCCGAGGTCACAGGTTCGATCCCGGCTCTGGGTCACTGTCCGTGTGGAGTTTGCACATTCTCCCCGTGTCTGCGTGGGTTTCGCCCCCACAACCCAAAGATGTGCAGGGTAGGTGGATTGCCCAAGCTAAATTGCCTCTTAATTGGAAAAAATGTATAAGAAAAATATTGTCCATCCCCTGGTCATCCCACAGCATTAAGGGGCAACCATGTTGTGTGGACTGCATTCACACGTGGTCTGTTCTGGGCAACGTTTGGCTGCTGGTCTCAGAGGGTATCGGTGAACTGGTTGGATTTTTAAAAGCTACAATCTAGCAGCATTTGTCATCAGCCATTTGTGGTGCTAGCCCACAAATTACTGGATTGATTGAATTTTGATGACACATTATGTGGCCAGCTTGATTGTAATATGGTCTTAATATCTGTTTAATTCGGGCAAGAAAGTGGTAATTAAAGTCGATCAATGCCCTGGGCAATGCTGCAGAACAAATGAAAGCAATTCCTTGCATGACATTCGTGCAGAGAGGTGGTGTCATCAAACTGGATCCACCAGATCGATCTGCAGGTGTCAATCGACTGGAAAGGTCCCATTTATAACTTGCGCCTCATGGCAGGAGTTGAGATATGTTTGGGAACGTATGGGACAGCACGGTAGCACAGTGGTTAGCACGGTGGCTTCACAGCGGCAGGGACCCGGGTTCGATTCCCAGCTTGGGTCACTGTCTGTGTGGAGTCTGCACGTTCTCCCTGTGTCTGCGTGGGTTTCCTCCGGGTGCTCCGGTTTCCTCCCACAAGTCCCGAAAGATGTGCTGTTAGGTGAATTGGACATTCTGAATTCTCCCTCTGTGTACCCGAACAGGCGCCGGAAAGTGGCGACTTGGAGATTTTCACAGTAACCTCATTGCAGAGTTAATTTAAGCTTACCGAATGACATGCTCTGGAGGTTTGCCCTCAAAGAAAATGTGAAATTAGTCTCAAGTGATTTGAAAATTAAATTTGGTTCCAGAAATGTGTTTTTATGCTCTTGTTTGTTGATGTTACGTTTGTTCCCTTCACCTCCTTGCATCCTCAGCAACAATGATTTATTTGCCTTTTTGTGGTGACCTTTGTGTTAAATGGAGGGGTAAGGGGAAAAGACATGGGGCGGGACTCACCCCTACCTGGCGGGGCGGGAGGTCCCGGCGGGATGGAGTGGCGTGAACAGCTCCAGCTTCGGCCGCCCCAAAGGTGCAGAATCCTCCGCACCTTTAGGGGCCAAGCCTTCACCTATAGGGGCTTGGCCCGCACCGGAGTGGTTTGCACCCCGCCAGCCGGCGTGGAAGGCCTTTGGCGCCATGCCAGCCGGGGCCGAAGGGACTCCGCTAGTCGGCGCGGGTCCGCGCGGGAGCGTCAGCGGCTGCTGACGTCATAACCGCGCATGCGCAGGGGGGGGTCACCTCCACGTCGGCCATCGCGGAGGCTGACACGGCCGACGCGGAGGGGAAAGAGTGCCCCCACGGCACAGGCCCGCCCACGGATCGGTGGGCCACGATGACGGGCCAGGCCATAGTAGGAGCACCCACGGCCAGATCACCCCGCGTGCCCCCCAGGACCCCGGAGCCAGCCCGCGCTGTCTGGTCCTGCCGGTAAGGGAGGTGGTTTAATTCACGCCGGCAGGACCGGCTTTACAGCAGCGGGACTTCGGCCCATCGCGGGCCGGAGAATCGCCGGGGGGGGGGGGCGCTGACCGGTGCAGCGCCATTCCCGCCCCCGCGAATCTCCAGTGCAGGAGAATTCTACGACCCGGCGGGATCGGAGAATCCGCCCATGATAAGTGGTACAGATAATGAAAATGGATACTGAGACATTAGAGAGGTGGAGGAGCTGAGGGAGTGCCGCACTGTCAGAGGGTCAGTACTGAGGGAGTGCCGCACTGTCAGAGGGTCAGTACTGAGGGAGTGCTGCACTGTCAGAGGGTCAGTGCTGAGGGAGTGCTGCACTGTCAGAGGGTCAGTACTGAGGGAGTGCTGCACTGTCAGAGGGTCAGTGCTGAGGGAGTGCTGCACTGTCAGAGGGTCAGTACTGAAGGAGTGCTGCACTGTCAGAGGGTCAGTGCTGAGGGAGTGCTGCACTGTCAGAGGGTCAGTACTGAGGGAGTGCTGCACTGTCAGAGGGTCAGTACTGAGGGAGCGCTGCACTGTCAGAGGGTCAGTACTGAGGGAGTGCTGCACTGTCAGAGGGTCAGTACTGAGGGAGTGCTGCACTGTCAGAGGGTCAGTACTGAGGGAGTGCTGCACTGTCAGATGGTCGGTACTGAGGGAGTGCTGTGGTGTTTTTTAAAATTCATTTATGTGATGTGGGTGTTGCTGCCAGGCCAGTATTTATTGTCCTTCCTCGTTCAGTTCTCTTTTTTTGCTACTGCTGAATCTGCATCCATCCCTAACACGATATACAATTGAAGTCCTGACCACTCCGCACATGAAATGTTTTCCTTGGGTCACCTCTGATTCTTTTACCAATCACCTTAAACTAATCCTCTGGTACTTACGTCCCCAACCATTATTTTATCCAAATTCTTCTTGATTTGAAAATCCTTGATAAAGTCACTGAAATAATAATCGCATTGATGTGGAATACAGTCCCCCGGTCTCCTCTCATCAGTCCTCGTGTCTCAATGAGGCTTTTTAATTCTCTGTATGTGGGACATCATTACGTGCCCCAATCAACCAGCGCGTCTTCATATGTGAATATGAACAGAGAATATCAGCAGAGGCGTTGATTTTTTAATTAAATTTCGAGCACCCTATTATTTTTTACCTTCCAGTTAAGGGGCAATTTAGCGTGGCCAATCCACCTAACCTGCACATCTTTGGGTTGTGGGGGCGAAACCCACGCAGACACGAGGAGAATGTGCAAACTCCGCCTGGAGAGGGCTGGGATTCGAACCCAGGTCCTCAGCGCCGTAGTCCCTGTGCTAGCGACTGTGCCACCGTGCCACCCTCCAAATCCTTAATTTTACTATCGGGAATTGGACAGAGTTTTGCCGAATTGAGAGTTCTGGAATTATTGGAACCAGTTTAAACACCTCCTTTCCCAGAAACTACTGAAAATAGCGCAGCACGGTAGCACAGTGGTTAGCACTGTGGCTTCACAGCTCCAGGGTCCCAGGTTCGATTTCCAGCTTGGATCACTGTCTGTGCGAAGTCTACACGTTCTCCCCGTGTCAGCGTGGGATTCCTCTGCGAGCTCCGTTTTCCTCCCACATGTCCCGAAAAACGTGCTGTTAGGTAATTTGGACATTCTGAATTCTCCATCTGTTCTGCCAACAACGATCAAACTTCTTTTTTGTATGAACAGCTGAAAATATTCCAGTTTGTCTTTGAAAATCTGTGCTTAAAGGCACTTGTGGCTATAAATTTCCAGGGAGAATGGCATCACAGCGAGATACACATTTCTGATCTGTGTTCTTTGTAGAGAGAGAGAGCGGCTCAGGAGGCAAGACTGAGAGTCTTCAAGCTGGAAGGTGCGAGAACAGATGAGAAGGCAAATGGAGAGGTGGGTTGGACTTGCTGTGGTGATGTATACATAGTGAAGGAAACATCCATTTCTAAACCATAGAGATATTGCTGGAAAATTTCAGCAGGTCTGGTAGTATCTGTAGCGAGAGTCCACATGACCCTTTGTCATTCGGACTTGAAACGTTCGCTCTTTTCTCTCCCTACAGATTCTGCCAGACCTGTTGAGATTTTCCAGCATTTTCTCTTTGGTTTCAAATTCCAGCATCCGCAGTAATTTGCTTTTATCCATTTCTAAACCATACTCTTCACTTTGTCTTGTTCCATTATGTGGTCTGGCACATTCGTTACCATTGAGTGAATCTTACAAAGAAAGCTAATCCAGGCATTAAAGCTCATAATTCTTTGGGTTTAATATTCATAAATAATTTACTAACCTCTATTTCATCTCAGGAAGTTACATACCTACTGCATTTATCTAGCCTTCCAAAAGGGGTATTTTAGTAGTATTCTTAAAGGGACAGAACATTTGGAGTTTACAGTTTGGCTTATCTAATAATTCCACGGAGGCAGAAATCCCTTCACCAGAATTCCTTTTATTTACAAAACCAACAGCAGTACGACCATATGCATTCAGCTTGTTGTCTACACCGGGAGTGCATTCAGCTCACTGTCTACACCGGGAGTGCATTCAGCTCGCTGTCTACACCGGGAGTGCATTCAGCTCGCTGTCTACACCGGGAGTGCATTCAGCTCGCTGTCTACACCAGGAGTGCATTCAGCTCGCTGTCTATACCGGGAGTGCATTCAGCTCGCTGTCTACACCGGGAGTGCATTCAGCTCACTGTCTACACCGGGAGCACTCAGCTCGCTGTCTACACCGGGAGTGCATTCAGCTCCCTGTCTACACCGGGAGTGCATTCAGATCACTGTCTACACCGGGAGTGCATTCAGCTCGCTGTCTACACCGGGAGTGCATTCAGCTCACTGTCTACACCGGGAGTGCATTCAGCTCGCTGTCTACACCGGGAGCACTCAGCTCGCTGTCTACACTAGGAGTGCATTCAGCTCCCTGTCTACATTGGGACCGTAGTGAGCTCGCTGTCTACACCGGGAGTGCATTCAGCTCGCTGTCTACACCGGGAGTGCATTCAGCTCACTGTCAACACCGGGAGTGCATTCAGCTCCCTGTCTACACCGGGAGTGCATTCAGCTCGCTGTCTACACCGGGAGTGCATTCAGCTCGCTGTCTACACCGGGTGTGCATTCAGCTCACTGTCCACACCGGGCGTGCATTCAGCTCACTGTCTACACCGGGAGTGCAGAGGATCTGACACTCCCTGTTATATACAAGAAAGGGGTCCCTGATTGGGCCACTAATCAGGGAACTCACATTATAATTAATTGGCCAGTGTCAAAACCTGGCCTAAATCATTATAGTTTGCAGGCTTTCCTGGCAGTCTGACCATGTGACATCCTGTTCACATACCGTCAGCATCATCAGCAGTCCCTCATGCCGAAGATGGCTCTCCCCTGCAGGCTTTAGTTCAAATGAGATGTCATATTAATGTTACCTTACTGAAGATTCTACCACTCCTCAGTGTCCTCGGAGGTGTGCAAAAATGAACATGGCAAGCGGGGAGAGTTACCGGGGGGGAGGGGGGGGGGGGGGGGGGGGCAGCGTTTCTCCGCAAACCGGCGGGGCGGGCCACTCCGGCACCGAGATGTGGCGTGAACCTTCCGGTGTTGGGCCGCCCCGAAGATGCGGCACCTTCAGGGGGTAGGCGGGGCCGGAGTGGTTTGCACCGCGCCAGCCAGCGCAGAAGGGCTTGGTGCCACGCCAACCAACGCCGAAGGGCGTCCACCGGCCAGCGTCATCCCAGCGCATGCACAGGAGGTTTCTTCTCCGCACCGACCATGGTGGAGGTTGACAGCAGCCGGTGCGGAGGGAAAGAATGTCCCCACGGCACAGGCCCGCCTGCAGATCGATGGGCCCCGATCGTGGGCTAGGCCACGGTCACTCTCCCTGGGGCCAGATCCCCCCGTGCCCACCCCAAGGAATCTGCAGGCCACCCATGGAGCCAGGTCCCGCCAGTCAGGGCGTGTTGTGATTTACGCCGGCAGGACCTGCTGAAAACAGGCAGCCACTCGGCCCATCGCAGGCCAGAGAATCCCCGGGGGAGCGGGGTTTCTGCTGCCAACGGGCTCCAACCGGCGCGGCACGATTCGTGCCCCTGCCAATACCCCGGCGCCCCTGCCAAAACCCCGGCGCTGGAGAGTACAACAGCCGCCGGGGACGGGATTCATGACCCCCCCCACCCCAGCGATTCGCCGGCGGGGGTGTCGGAGAATCCCGACCCAGGTCTCGTGGGACAGTGAGGAAAACCTTCTGGGGAATTGTTGGGTGTCTGTTGCAGCCCCCCCCCCCCATACACATACACACCCCACACTATCCTGGCTGCAACAACTCCAATCCTGCTACTCTGGGCCTGGCAAAGTCAGTCCTTCGAGTCTGGAACGTGAACAAAACAGAAAAGCCAGTCCTCGTTTTGAAAGATAAAGTGCTGTTTTTTCCAGTTATTATTAATTTAGTTTCATTTACCTAATGATCCCGATCATGACGGCATTTTAATTAGACTTCAAATTGTGTGGTGGAAATATTTTATTTGAGCTGTAATGGGTCACTATCATCTTTCGACGCAATGTGGCCTTTGTCTTGTGACAAGAGATCCTTTCCAGCAGATCTCTCAGTTACTTAAATGAAGATGCCGTCCTGAAGGATCCCGCTCTTTTGTGTAAATCCAAGAGACAGGTTATTCTGCTTTAATTATTTCCCTTGTTTCTGTAATTGGTTTTGCTGAGAGCGAGGAGGGAGAATTAATTGGGTTGCATTAGAAGATGGTTCACAAAGCTAAAGCTAGAAGCACAACCTTAACCCTTGAGATACTTTGGGCTGCATTATCCTCATCTGCCGATGGATTTGAAGGTATTTGGGGAGGGGGTTGTGCATATATAATCCAGCAGACGGCCAGTACCCCCCTACCTGCCTACCCCAGCCCTTGCCCCTTCCCCTGCCCCACTGAACTTTTTGGTTGGCCTGCTCATTGTCTTCTTTCTTGTGTACAGGACACACCTGGGCAATTTACCGCAATGCTGGGTAGATGCCAGTGTTGTAGCTGTACTGGAACAGCTTGGCTAGGGGTGCAGCAAGTTCAGGAGCACAAGTCTTCAGTGCTATTGCCGGAATATTGTCAGGGTCCATTGACTTTACAGTATCCAGTGCCTTCAGCCGTTCCTTGATATCACATGAAGTGATATTGGCTGAAGAATGGCACATGCGATGCTGGGGACCTCTGGAGGAGACCGAGATGGATCACCCACCCAGAACTTCTGGCTGAAGATTGTTGCGAATGCCTCAGTCTTGTCTTTTGAACGTATGTGCTGGGCTCCTCCATCATTGAGGCTGGGGATATTTGTGAAGCCTCCTCCTCCAGTGAGTTGTTTAATTGTCCACCACCATTCACGGCTGGATGTGGCAGGACTGCAGAGCACAGATCTGATGTGTTCATTGTGGAATCGCTGAACTCTGTCTATTACTTGCTGCTTATGCTGTTTGGTACACAAGTAGTCCTCTATTGTAGCTTCACTGGGTTGACACCTCATTTTTCGGTGCAATGATGCTGCTCCCAGCATGCTCTCCTACATCCTTCATTGAACCAGGGTGGATCCCCTGGCTGGGTGGTAATGGTAGAGTGGGGGATATTCCGGGCCACGAGGTTGCAGATTGTGGTTGAATAAACTTCTGCTGCTGCTGATGGTCCACAGTGCCGCGTGGGTGCCCAGTCTTGAGTTGCTGGATCTGTTTGAAGTCTATCCCATTTAGCACGGTGGTAGTGCCACACAACACGATAGAGGGAGTCCTCAATGTGAAGATGGGACTTTGTCTCCACAAGGACTGTGCGGTGGTCAGTCCTACCTATACTAGAACATAGAACATAGAACAGTACAGCACAGAACAGGCCCTTCGGCCCTCGATGTTGTGCCGAGCAATGATCACCCTACTCAAACCCACGTATCCACCCTATACCCGTAACTCAAACAACCCCACCTTAACCTTACTTTTTAGGACACTACGGGCAATTTAGCATGGCCAATCCACCTAACCCGCACATCTTTGGACTGTGGGAGGAAACCGGAGCACCCGGAGGAAACCCACGCAGACACGGGGAGAACGTGCAGACTCCGCACAGACAGTGACCCAGCTGGGAATCGAACCTGGGACCCTGGCGCTGTGAAGCCACAGTGCTAACCACTTGTGCTACCGTGCTGTCCAGGTTGGAGTGACCCAGAGGGAATCCCGTCCTTGCAATGTCACACTCACCTTCCAGGTCACAGCCTGCCACAATGTGGGGGAGCATTGGATTGTGGCCTATTATGCTCTGAATTGTGCTATCAGAGTGCTTGAATTTGACTGAACAGGTGACTGGGAAAGACAGCATTCACAGAATCCATAGAATCCCGGCAGTGCAGAAGGAGGCCAATCGGCCCATTGAGTCTGCCCCAACCTTCCAAAAGAGCACACTACCTAGGCCTACTCCCCTGCCCTACCCTCAGAATCCTGAGCATTGCTCATGGCCAATCCACCGAACCTGCACATCTTTGGACTGTGGGAGGAAATCGGAGCAGGCAGACACGGGGAGAACGTGTAAACCCCACACAGCCAGTGACCCAAGGCGAGAATCAAGCTCTGCTCCTCGACACCGTAGAGGAGCAATGCTAACCACTGTACCACCGTGCCATCCTTTGCAAAGCAGCAGCCCAGAGCATGTGTTCAGTTTCTGGAATGATAACAGCAGCTTGAATAATGCCATCAACTCAATAAAATGTTCCTGATGTCCTGCCCAATATCATCAAAACCACATCAGCACCATGACAACATAGCAACAGTGACAACACTACTAATGTACTTCAATGTGCTCTGTATTCTTCTCAGATCATGAAAGACGATGTATAAATGCAAGTTTTTCTTTCTTTTAATATTGCTTTCTTCAGCAAACCAGCATGAATGACCAATTTATCTCTTTATGAGATCTTGCTCGATTTAAATGACATAAAGCGATGCATTCCTCAGGTGATTGATTGCGTGTGAAACCGTTGAAGATATTTCTTATCAGTGAGGCGAGTCTATATCAACAGAAATCTTTTTATTTCTTGAACTATTAACTGCCAATCAGTACAAACATGAAAAATATTTTCCCCCCCCCCTCGTTTCCCTGCCCTCTCCTCTCCTGAAATGGGATTAGAGCTGGCTCCTCATCATATGGTACCTTCATGTCAGAGGGGAGGTTTTGGATTCACCACGAAAGTCAATTGAACAGTCAGCCTGACATCAGTAGTTGGGAAAATTCCAGAGTCCATTATGAGAGATGTCATAGCAGGTAACCTGGAAAACAGTGGCAGGATTGGACAGTCAGCATGGATTTACGGCAGAGAAATCATGCTTGGCAAATATATTGGAATTCTTGGAGGATGTAATTAGTAGAGCTGATGAGGGGGAAACCAGTGGATGTGATATATTTGGACTTTCAGAAGGCTTTCGACAAAGAGATTAGTGTGTAAAATTAAAGAACATGGGATTAGGGATCGTGTATTGAGAGGGATAGAAATGGGCCTCACGGTAGCATGGTGGTTAGCATCAATGCTTCACAACTCCAGGGTCCCAGGTTCGATTCCCGGCTGGGTCACTGTCTGTGTGGAGTCTGCACGTCCTCCCCGTGTGTGCGTGGGTTTCCTCCGAGTGCTCCGGTTTCCTCCCACAGTCCAAAGATGTGCGGGTTAGGTGGATTGGCCATGCTAAATTGCCCGTAGTGTAAGGTAAATGGGGGGATTGTTGGATTGCGGGTATACGGGTTACGTGGGTTTAAGTAGGGTGATCATTGCTCGGCACAACATCGAGGGCCGAAGGGCCTGTTCTGTGCTGTACTGTTCTATGTTCTATGGTTGGCTGAGAGTAAACAAAGAGTAGGAATTAACTGTCCTTTTCCGAATGGCAGGCAGTGTCCAGTGGGGTACCACAGGGATTGGTATTGGGCCCCAGCTATTCACAATATCAATTAATTATTTAAATGAGGGAATTAAATGGTAATATCTCCAAATTTGCAGATGATACAAAGTTGGGAGGGAGGGTGAGCTGTGAGGAGGATGCAGAGATGCTTCAGTGGGATTTGGACGGGCTGAGTGAGTGGGCACTTGCACGGCAGATACAGTATAATCTGGATAAATGTGAGGTTATCCACTTTAGTAGCAAAAACTAGAAGGCAGATTATTATCTGAATGGTCATACATTAGGAGAGAGGAATATGCAACGAGACCTGGGTGTCTTCCTACACCAGTCACTGAAGAAAATCCCTCTCTCCAGTTGCTCTGTCTGGACCCGTAGACTTAATTACCTGCAAAGACTTGCGTTCAAAGTATCGTATTGCATCTTTGACTTTGTCTGTATAGATGTTTCTGGAGCCCACCTCTTCATTCACCTGAGGAAGGAGCAGTGCTCCGAAAGCTAGTGATTCGAAACAAACCTGTTGGACTTTAACCTGGTGTTGTAAGACTTCTTACTGAAGATAAGCATACAGGTGAAGCAGGCGGCGAAGAAGGCAAATGGTATGTTGGCCTTCATAGCGAGAGGATTCGAGTACAGGAGCAGAGATGTCTTACTGGAATCATACAGGGCCTTGATCAAGCTACACCGGGAATATTGTGTGCAGTTTTGGTCTCCTTATCTGAGGCAGGATGTCCTTGTTATCGAGGGAGTGCAGAGAAGGTTTATCAGACTAATTCCTGGGATGGCAGGACTGACATAGGAGGAGAGATTGAGTCCGTTAGGATTACCTTCGCAGGAGCTTAGAAGGATGAGGGTGGATCTCATAGATGTCGATAAATGGTATTTATTTTTCATAAATTTAGAGTACCCAATTTATTTTTACCAATTAAGGGGCAATTTGGCGTGGCCAATCCACCTAGCCTGCACATCTTTGGGTTGTGGGGGCGAAACCAACGCAAACACGGGGAGAATGTGCAAACTCCACACGGACAATGATCCAGAGCCGGGATTGAACATGGAACCTCGGCGCCGTGAGGCAGCAGGGCTAACCCACTGCGCCACCGTGCTGCCTAGCAATCGATAAAATACTAGCAGGACTACACAGTGTAGATTCAGGATGGATGTTCCTGATGGCGGGAGAATCCAGAACCAAGGGGTACGGGGTAGACGGTAGCATGGTGGTTAGCGGAAATGCTTCACAGCTCCAGTGTCCCAGGTTCGGTTCCCGGCTGGGTCACTGTCTGTGCGGAGTCTGCACGTCCTCCCCGTGTGTGCGCGGGTTTCCTCCGGGTGCTCCGGTTTCCTCCCACAGTCCAAAGATGTGCGGGTTAGGTGGATTGGCTATGCTAAATTGCCCGTAGTGTCCTAAAAAGTAAGGTTAAGGGGGGGTTGTTTGGGTTACGGGTATAGGATGGATACGTGGGTTTGAGTAGGGTGATCATTGCTCGGCACAACATCGAGGGCCGTAGGGCCTGTTCTGTGCTGTACTGTTCTATGTTCTATGAACAGAGATGAGAAATCTCTTCAGTGAACCTGTGGAAGTTTCTGCCACAGGAAGAGTTGAGGCCAAAACATTGTATGTTTTCAAGGTGTTATATGTCCCTCTTGGGGCTAAAGAATATGGGGGGAAAACAGGAACAGGTTGGATGGTCAGACATGACAGCACGGTAGCATTGTGGTTAGCACAATCACTTCACAGCTCCAGGGTCCCAGGTTCGATTCCGGCTTGGGTCACTGTCTGTGTGGAGTCTGCACATCCTCCCCGTGTGTGCGTGGGTTTCCTCCGGGGGCTCCGGTTTCCTCACACAGTCCAAAGATGTGCAGGTTAGGTGGATTGGCCCTGTTAAAATTGCCCTTAGTGTCCAAAATTGCCCTTAGTGTTGGGTGGTTTTACTGGGTTATGGGGATAGGGTGGAGGTGTTAACCTTGTGTAGGGTGCTCTTTCCAGGAGCCGGTGCAGACTCGATGGGCCGAATGGCCTCCTTCTGCACTGTAAATTCTATGAATGGCGGAGTCGGCTCGAAGGGCTGAATGGCCTGTTCTTATTTTCTAATAGGATAATGACCACAAGCAAAGACCCTGCTGATTATTTGCTTACCCTTTTCCCATTCCCCACTCTGCCACACTTTCACCATCTCCTCCACCATACTCACCCATCAAACCTGGTATCTGTCAGGGCTTTCAACCCATTGAGACATCTCATTATTCAGTAGTTTCGGCATGCTAAGTCAGTTTTAGTAATCAATCTACACCGGTAGACTGGACTGGGTGTGAATTCTGTTGCTGCATAGTTTGATTCCCAGTGCAGGACGGAGAGGCAAGAGGCCCAGTTAAGAGATCGCAGCCTGCTCGCGGTTTGAGTTAAAACAGAAAATGCTGGATCAGCTCAGGAGGGGCAGCCTCTGTAGAGAGTGAAACAGAGTTAACCTTTCGGATATAAATGATCCTTCTACAGAACTGAAGAAAGATTGAAATGTGCAGAAATATATAGTCGGAAAGGGGATGGAGGAGGTGGGGCAGAACAGAAGACCATGGATAGGTCGGGGAAAAGGAGGTATGGGCACATTTTCATGGACATAGAACAATGGGGAGTGTTAATGGTGTAATTGAGGGATGAATAATGTTAATGGTGTTGAAAGGTAAGATAGCAGAACGTGTTAATTGGAGCAACTAAAAACCAGGTACAGGTGCCCAAGTGGGGGAGGGCTGGGGTTGTGTTGGACAAGCCAGAGAGCTAAAAAACATTGGAATGTCAAACTTCAAAAGGCCGAGGTGGGACGGGAGCTAAGATGGATGGGAAATTTACTGTCTAAACTCGTTGAGCTCAACATCTTTGCTTCATATGCCACGGTGTGGGCACCTACAGAGCCCATAGACAGGGCAGTGCGTGAATACATTTACACACACTTAGGCTCTACTCAACTGGCTTTGAAAAGGCCGATGGAAGAGTGATTATACAAAGCTTTAGCACCACGAGGCTCTCCCAGGATCTAATGTTATTTAAAAGCGCCTCCGCATGATTACTTCCAGTTTAGGTTACAGAAACCTTTACTGAATACAATTACTTTCAGGAAATGCAGACCAGGCATTGCAGCCAGTACAAGCAGTGTTAGCCAGAAAGGAAAGGTATCGTTAAAGCAAGGGCGTTGCACAAAATGCACAAGGACAGAGCTTTTTAAGGCGCTCTTGCTGTGTTCAACAACAAGTCAATAATAATCTAATAATAATATTTATTAATGCCACAAGTAGGCAACAGCACGAGCCACTGTGCTGCCATGCATTTATATAGCAGTCAAAAATCCCAAAGCACTTCAACTACTTCAACTCAATACTTTACTGTCGCACTGAGGAAGCACAGCCCTGTCAGAGGTGCTGTCTGTCAGGTGAAGTATTAAATCAAAGACTCCTCAGACTCCTCTGGTGAATACTCCACCGAAAGGATTCATTCACCTGAGGAAGGAGCTGCGCTCCGAAAGCTCGTGTTTGAAACAAACCTGTTGGACTTGAACCTGGTGTTGTAAGACTTCTTACCGTGCTCACCCCAGCCCAACGCCGGCATCTCCACATCATGGCCACCTAAAGGAGATTGGGGAATTCTCCCTGCTCTTCTTGTCAGTATTTCTTTCTCAATCAACACTTGATAAACAGATGACTTTACCATAATAATAATAATATTCTTTAGTGTCACAAGTAAGCTCACATTAACACTGCAATGAAGTTACTGTGAAGATCCGCTGGTCACCACACTCCGGCGCCTGTTTGGGTAGGCGGAAGGAGAATTCAGAAAGTCCAAATCACCTAACAGCACGTCTTTCTGGACTTGTGGGAGGAAACCGGAGCACCCGGAGGAAACCCACGCAGACACGGGGAGAACGTGCAGACTCCACACAGACAGTGAGCCAAGCCCGGAATCGAACCTTCCACACATCGCAGCACTGATTTCACTTTACAAAGGAGTTCAGAATTTTGGGACGATCCTAAGTCGTGAAAGATAGTGCATCAGTGCACATCCATTCTTGCTGACACTGTAAGTGTAAAGGGCCTCCTGACCCGCTCCTCAAAGGTCCAGCAGCCAGAGGTGAGGAAGTCCTCTTTTTCTTTTTGTGGCTTTGTAACCTGTGTGAAGGAGTTGAAAGAGGGCAAAGTTCGGAGCCAGCATCCGACCAATTTCCATTGAGCTCCCTGAAGCACATCAGCCACAAATTAGTTGCAAATGTGAATTTACAGCTTGTGGTCCAAACAATGAAACTATTGAGGACTATAACTGTGTGAAATCCTTCAACACTGGGGAGGTGATGGATGTGGAGAGAGGGGGTTGGGGACAGGGCAAGCTCGCATAAATGCTCAACAGACCGTCCACTGGAACTGCTGGGTGAAAGGTTTTCTTCCCCCAGGCTTGCTCTTATTTCTCATTGTCCGTGAGGAATCCTGAAGAGAGACATCATGCTGGGAACAGGAGACAGGATAGATGCAAACAGGAAATTAAAGAGACTTGTCCTTATTAGTAGAAAGCAGTGTGTAAAAACCCCATGGTTTGCCACATGTTTTACAGAAGCCTTGATTAGACCCTGTTATGCTTTGGCCATTGCATGCTAGGAAGGCGACATTAGCCATACAGGAGGTGCAGCGTCATTTTAATTTAAATCATGAGGACAGGTTGCATCAACTTTGCTTAATTGTGTTTCATGAGTTGCGGAGACTCAGGGCACAATCAGATCAAGGTGCTTCAAACATTTAGTGGATTGGATATGGAGGAATTATTTTCTCTCGTGGGTCAGTCAGCCGTGAGGGAACATATCTAATAATAATAATCTTTATTAGTGTCACCTTAACATTGCAATGAGGTTACTGTGAAAATCCCCTCGTCGCCACATTCCGGCACCTGTTTGGGTACACAGAGGGAGAACTCACAATGTCCAAATCACTTAACAAGCACATCTTTCGGGATTTGTGGGAGCAATCCGGAGCACCCGGAGGAAACCCACGCAGACACGGGGAGAACGTGCAGACTCCGCACAGACAGTGACCCAAGCAGGAATTGAACCTGGGACCCTGGTGCTGTGAAGCAACAGTGCTAACCACTGTGCTGCATTGAGGAAATGGAGTTTCTAAGAGTAGTCGAAACCTGGAATCCACTCCCTCCAAAATCCATTTAGCTACTAAGACACAAGATTAATTATTTTTAGTGGAACATGGTCGTGAAGGAAAGGGTTGAAAGGGGTAGATGGGGTTGAGGTACAGATAAACCATAATCTGATTGTTTGACTAATTAGGGTTGAGCAGCTGAATGGCTTCTTCCTCTTCCTAAAGCTCCAACAGTCAAAGGACATGGGTTAGGTAGGGAAACATTTTTAGATCGCTCAGCAAAGGTAAGGACATTTCTTTTCAATTTGATCTGACTTTCACTGCCAATGCTGCAATATTTCCAGGTGAAACTTCTCTGCTCCTGACAATCTGCTAACAAACATGGTTAACCAGGTATGATTAAGTATAGCGGCATCATAGACAAGGCTGACACAGGCTGCACGCAGAGGGAGAGAGCAATTAATTAAAGCCAGTCAGATTGACAGCTCTGTTGTGAGTTACATAGCACTCCACATCATTCCCCTCCCCTTCCCTGCTCAGTGACCCCAGTAGTGCTTCCTGGACCCCTCCTGATAAATTTCATGGCCCAACAGCTTCGAGTCTCTCTTGGCTTTTTGCGAGCTGCAGCCCCTTTCATTAGCACAGTTGTTACTAAACGCTTCCTGCAAATAAATGTCAGAGAACAGCAGCTTGCTGAGTCCACCAGTGAGCAGCAGTGTCGAGGAATGACAGCTACCATAACTCAGCAAGTCAGGAATCGTCAAGCACTTTGCCATGTTGATTAAAGGCAGCAATCATGAGCAGGTTTTCATTAATAAATCTGACGATTCGTACAGATTCTGAATTGCACACTGATTTAAAAAATGTGCATTGGGAGCACCACCCAAGTTTTTAAAAAAAATCTCCAATTAAGGGGCAATTTAGCGTGGCCATTTAGGGTGAGACTCACACAGATTCCCGTACCAGCCTCCCCGGACAGGGGCCGGAATGTGGCGACTAGGGGCTTTTCACTAACTTCACTGAAGCCTACTCGTGACAATAAGCGATTTTCATTTCATTTCATTTTCAGATACAGAGAGAATGCGTAAACTCCACACGGAGAGTGACCCCGAGCCGGGATTGAACCCGGATCCTCGGCGCCGCGATGCAGCAGTGCTAACCATTGTGCCACCGTGCTGCCCCGTACGTGACCCATGTTGACTAACATTGCACGGTAGCACAGTGGTTAGCACTGTTGCTTCACTGCTCCAAGGTCCCAGGTTCGATTCCCGGCTTGGGTCACTCTCTGTGCGGAGTCTGCACGTTCTCCCTGTGTCTGCGTGGGTTTCCTCCGGGTGCTCCGGTTTCCTCCCACAAGTCCCGAAAGACGTGTTTGTCGGGTGAATTAGACATTCTGAATTCTCCCTCTGTGTACCCGAACACACGGCGGGATGTGGCGACCATGGGCTATTCACAGTAACCTCATAGCAGTGTTAATGAAAAGCTTGTGACAATAAAGATTATTATAACATTGAGGAGTAGAGAGGAGCTAGGGATAGAGCGAGAGTTGGTTTGTGAAAGAATCAAAAAAAATACAGGACAGGACGTTGTTCGGCCCATCAGAAATGAGAACTATCCAGTTGATCCTCGGTCCCCACTCTTTCCAAATAGCCAGGTAAAGTTTTCCCTTTATATTTGTATCCCTTTTCTTTTCTTAAAATAAAAATCACTGCTCAATCTCCTTACACCTTTACAATTGAGTATTCCAGGCCACAATAACTCAATGGGTAAGGACATTTCCTCATGTCCCTGCTGGCTTTCCCGCCAATCAACTTCAATTTGTGTCCCTTTTATAAAACAAAAAGAGTGGCTGAGGTAAATATTGGACCTTTAGAGGATGAGAAGGGAGATTTAATAATGGGAGATGAGAAAATGGCTGAGGAACTGAACAGGTTTTTTGGGTTGGTCTTCACAGTGGAAGACACAAATAACATGCCAGTGACTGATAGAAATGAGGCTATGATGGGTGAGGACCTTGAGATGATTGATATCATTAAGGAGGTAATGATGGGCAAGCTAATGGGGATAAAGGTAGACAAGTCTCCTGGCCCTGATGGAATGCATCCCAGAGTGCTAAAAGAGATGGCTAGGGAAATTGCAAATGCCCTAGTCATAATTCACCAAAATTCACTGGACTCTGGGGTGGTCCTGTCGGATTGGAAATTAGCAAACGTGACATCACTGTTTTAAAAAGGAGGCAGGCAGAGAACGGGTAATTATAGGCCAGTGAGCTTAACTTTGGTAGTAGGGAAGATGCTGGAATCTATCATCAAGGAAGAAATAGCGAGGCATCTGAATAGAAATTGTCCCATTGGGCAGACGCAGCATGGGTTCATAAAGGGCAGGTCGTGCCTAACTAATTTACTGGAATGTTTTGAGGACATTACCAGTGCAGTAGATAACGGGGAGCCAATGGATGTGGTATATCTGGATTTCCAGAAAGCTTTTGACAAGGTGCCACACAAAAGGTTGCTGCATAAGATGCATGGCATTATGGGTAAAGTGGTAGCATGGATAGAGGATTGGTTAATTAATAGAAAGCAAAGAGTGGGGATTAATGGGTGTTTCTCTGGTTGGCAATCAGTAGCTAGTGGTGTCCCTCAGGGATCAGTGTTGGGCCCACAATTGTTCACAATTTACATAGATGATTTGGAGTTGGGGACCAAGGGCAATGTGACCAAGTTTGCAGACGACACTAAGGTGAGTGGTAAAGCAAAAAGTGCAGAGGATACCGGAAGTCTGCAGAGGGATTTGGATAGGTTAAGTGAATGGGCTAGGGTCTGGCAGATGGAATACAATGTTGACAAATGTGAGGTTATCCATTTTGGTAGGAATAACAGCAAAAGGGATTATTATTTAAATGACAAAATATTAAAACATGCTGCTGTGCAGAGAGACCTGGGTGTGCTAGTGCATGTGTCGCAAAAATTTGGTTTACAGGTGCAACAGGTGATTCAGAAGGCAAATGGAGTTTTGTCCTTCATTGCTAGAGGGATGGAGTTTAAGACTAGGAAGGTTATGCTGCAATTGTATGAGGTGTTAGTGAGGCCACACCTGGAGTATTGTGTTCAGTTTTGGTCTCCTTATCTGAGAAAGGATGTACTGGCACTGGAGGGTGTGCGGAGGAGATTCACTAGGTTCATCCCAGAGTTGAGGTGGTTGGATTACAAAGAGAGGTTGAGTAGACTGGGACTGCACTCGTTGGAATTTAGAAGGATGAGGGGGGATCTTATAGAAACATATAAAATTATGAACGGAATAGATAGGATAGATGCGGGCAGACTGTTTCCACTGGCGGGTGAAAGCAAAACTAGGGGGCATAGCCTCAAAATAAGGGGAAGCAGATTTAGGACTGGGTTTAGGAGGAATTTCTTCACCCAAAGGGTTGTGAATCTATGGAATTCCTTGCCCAGTGAAGCAGTTGAGGCTCCCTCATTTAATGTTTTTAAGATGTGGAGATGCCGGCGTTGGACTGGGGTGAGCACAGTAAGAAGTCTTACAACACCAGGTTAAAGTCCAACAGGTTTGTTTCAAACACAAGCTTTCGGAGCGCAGCTCCTTCCTCAGGTGAAGGAAGGAGCTGCGCTCCGAAAGCTCGTGTTTGAAACAAACCTGTTGGACTTTAACCTGGCGTTGTAAGACTTCTTACTAAATGTTTTTAAGATAAAGATAGCTAATTTTTTGAAGAATACAGGGATTAAGGGTTGTGGTGTGCGGGCCGGAAAGTGCAGCTGAGTCCACAAAACATCAGCCATGATCTCATTGAATGGTGGAGCAGGCTCGAGGGGCCAAATGGCCTACTCATGCTCCTAGTTCTTATGTTCTTTGGTTACCAATCCAGAAAGCACCTTCTTCTTATTTGCTCTGTCTGAACAATTCAAGGGTCTGAACTCCTCGATTAAATCTCCTCTCAACCCTCTCTGCTCTCCCAGTGAAACAGCCTTCATCACTCTCTCCATGTTACTGAATTCCTCATCTAATATTCCAAAGCCAAATACTTTGGATGCTGGAAATCGAGGACTGGATTCTCCCCAGTCGCGTGTTTCTGGGCTGCGCGCCTTTGCTGGTGATGGGAATCTCTACACCCGCAGCTTCTTTTCTTCAAAAAATATATTTTTTAAAGGCAATTTTCACAGATACATAGAAATATCAGAAACCAGAAAACCACTGATACAAAAACACAAGCCAAACACGACCACTGATAACAAGCCCACAATTCCCCCTGCCACCTTAGTTTTACCCCCCTTATTCCCCCCTCCCTGCCTCCCAAAGCAGGCTCACCCCCCCCCCCCCCCCCCCCCCCCGCCTTTGACGGCTCCGACTCCCGCCACCCCAACACAATTCGTCTCCGGGCTATCAGGAAGGCAAAGGCCAAGGCATCGGCCTGTCCCCCCCCCCCCCCCCCCCCCCCCCCCGCGCCCCCGACCTCTCTTCCCGGCTGACACCCGGCGCTTCTCAATGGGATTTCGCACTGAAGCCACCCCACTCCGCCGGGAAACCCACGGGCGGCAGTGCGCTGCTGCCGGGAACAGGGAAACCCAACAGCCGGAGGAACAGAAAATAAGAAGAGAAAATACTAGGAATACCCAGCAGGTCAGGCAGCACCGGCGGAGGGAGATACGGAGTTGATGACCCTTCCTTGTCCCTGGTGTTAAACTCACAAATCTCTGCATCCACCGCTGAGACCTTGACACCCTTCCTGAAGTGTGGTCCCCAGAATTTAACAGTATTTTAACTGAGGCCAAACTCATGTTTAATAATGGTTGAGGATAACAAATGAAATGAGACATGAAGCTGAGGTCCCCACTGGTGGATGTAAATGATGGTAAAATTCAGAGAAGATCAGGCCAACACTCTTCCCCTCAATCAAAGTGTCATGAGCAAACTGGTTTTTTTTGTGCAATATAATGTGTTTGTCGTCTTTTATTTGCCATTGAAGGACCATTACTGGCCGCCAAGTTTGCCGCCGAACTAGCAGTAATCAATTGACTGTGAGGTGAAAGACACACTGAGCTTCCAGCAAAAGGTCTATTTACTGCCTCCGAGTTTGCCACACAAATCTTGTACAAATAGAATTCCCAAAGGCATTATCGGAAAACTCTCTCCCCACCAGAAGCATAATCCCTTTCTCATGAAGGCTGGAGTGTTGGAAACACTCTGAATATTTGTCCAGTGTCATTGTGATGGTTCTGCTCTGGCAACAGGAGGGGTGTGTTTGAACGACAGAGTCTGTCTGACCTTTTGGTCTTTTCCTCCAGTCAGCCAAACTAATCTGAGTTTTAGTAAGACAGCAGGCACGTGCGACCGCTGCAACTTAATTATCGCAATTGGTACCAGGAGAAATTTGGCTGATGGACAACTGACTATTTAATCATAGTGACAGATTTGACTTTTAACGGTGCAGCATTGTCAATCGAAAAATGTGTGGTGGAAAATGACTTTTTAGCTCAATAATTAGAAAACTAAGTTCTCACACTTTGTCACTAATGAACAAATGTGTGGGTTTTATGTGAGGAACAAAATCATTCACATTTACATAAATGCAGGTAACTCAAGGCGGCTGTGATAATGTTGAAACTGCAGAGAGATGCCAAAAGGCTACTTTCTTATGAAGCCCAATTGTCAGGCCCTGAATCTGTAGGCCTCAAAATTACTGATTCAGAGCTGGAGATAATTAACAGATGCTAATGTACCATCTAATATATGCACTGCACAGAGGTTCCCACAGGCCATATTGCTGGGATATCTGCATCATAACTTGAGAAGGAGCTTGGTCATCAGTTTGTACTGAACGCTGAAGAATGGTGGAACTCATTGCCCGTAAGGGAGGTAGAGGCAGAAGTTCTCACTACATTTAAAACACTCTCAGATATGCATTTGAGACGCTGTAACCTACAAGCCTACGGACCGAGAACTGGAAGGCGGGTTTTGATGGGCCAGCTCTGTCTTGACTTCCAAGAGCATGGTGGCCAAGTGGTGTCCTTCTGTGCCGTAATTCTGGGCGGGACTTTCCTCCCTCTCTGCATCATGTTCCGCAGCGACAGAGAACAGTTCACGAGTGGCCGACGGCAAGATCTCCTGGTCCCATCATTGGCAGCAGGGTTTACCGTTAAACGTACCCCTCGCCACCATGGGGTGCGCCGTCAGCGGGATTGGCAGATCCCTCCAGTGTAAACCGCCAGAAAATCCCGCCCTCGGTGTTTTGATGCAACAGCAACCCTTCGCTCACTCAAGTTTAGTAATTTTTTCATATCCTTCACCTGTTCCCACCAACCTTCTCCCCCCACTACCCCATCCATTTCTATAAGTATTAATTTGAATTGGTTACCCTCCTGTGCTTTACCCAGATTGAAGTTCGGGTTGGCTATGCTCCAGAATTGACCTGGGACCTCCAAGGAATAAGAAATGAATGGACTGCTCACTAATAGTCGCAAACCTTGGAGAACGTAGATAGCAGCATCACCACAAGTTGTGTTCATTTATGATTCATTGGAACATAGTTTTGTTTATTGTTTGTAAAGATACTGGAGACAGAGGGACACGATAGTTTGGTTGGGCAGGGCAGGATACCACGTGATGTCAACTCCAAGAAGACACCAAGACAGAGTTGGGAATTTGAATCACAACCCAATCCTTTCCTTACTCTAAGTCCGGGTGTGCTCTGGGCAACAGCTCAAGTTGCAAAGCCCGGCTGCTGTTTGAAATGTATAATGTGTATGGCAGTACGGTGGCGCAGTGGGTTAGCACTGCTACCTCACAGCACCATGGTCCCAGGTTTGATCCCGAGGGCTGGCTTAGCTCAGTGGGCTAGACAGCTGGTTTGTGATGCAGACCAAGACCAGCAGCACGGGTTCAATTCCCGTACCAGCTTATCTGAACAGGTGCCGGAATGTGGTGACTGATGAACCATCAATTGGACGCGAGACACGATGAAGATCCAAACTGTGGCTTTAATCAGCTAGTTGTTAGCCCGGTGGTCGACTACAGAGAAAGGCCGACCGCCGGGAAACCTGGGTAATTATATCCCGCCCCAGAGGCGGGGTCTACTTGCCTCTCGGCCAATTGGTGAGCAGTTACATGACTAGTCCCAGCCAATCAGACGAGAGGCACATGACCAGCCAGAGCCAATGGGAAACCAATGCTCTGCACCAATGGCAGTGCTCCCACTCATATCACCACAGTGACTAGGGGCTTTTCACAGTCACTTCATACCTGTGACAATAAAAGATTATTATTATTATATCCCCCCTCATCATGGATGCGGATGCTAGTTGGTTCCAGGGTGCTGTCCCACTGAGATTAGATAACTCACCACAGAGTGATCAATTAACTCAGGCATTTCCAGCTCCGTGTAGTTCAGTTACTCCATTGACAGACGTGAATGAACGTTTAATGCAGATTAGAATTTAGTTGGTGTAAGAGGTCAAAATGAATCTGACTCAGCTAATTCCATTGTGAACTGTGTTGCTGTCCAGTGGTTGGTGTTGGGGGGAGGGGGCAAGAGGGAGAGGGATAGGCAGTGGGGTGGAGGGGGGGGGGGGGGGGGCAGCAGAGCATTAGAATTCCAAATTCCAAAGTTTCACAACCCTTTCTGTGAAATAATTCCTCTTCATCTCAATCCTAACTGATACCCCCCCTGCCCTCCCCCCATCCTGACGCAGTGTCATTGCCTTCTAGATTTCCCAGTAAGGGCTAACAATCTCACAGTGTTAACTCTGTCAAACGCCTTCGCGATCAGATACATGTCAATGAGATCATCTCTCATTCTTCTAAATTCCAGAGAATACAAACCCAATTTATTCTGCCTCTTAGTGGAGGCAACCATCTCATCCAGTGCAAGTAAATCATTCATTTGGTGCAGTTTTCGGTAGCAAGGCTATGAGACCCCCTACCCATCTTGATAGCAGCCTTCGCAGTGACCCTCTACCACCTTTTCCACATCAGTTGGTTGTCAGGTCCGTGGTAGTACCATAAATGTAAGAACTGCAAGGGTTAATGAAATGTATAACTCAACCACTAGAGGGAGCTAGATGCACAAGTATATAAGACATTGATGTTCAGCCTAAC
The DNA here is from genome assembly GCF_902713615.1 of Scyliorhinus canicula. Lineage (NCBI taxonomy): Eukaryota > Metazoa > Chordata > Chondrichthyes > Carcharhiniformes > Scyliorhinidae > Scyliorhinus > Scyliorhinus canicula. Next base: position 239,936,378 of record NC_052149.1, on the reverse strand, counting down.
GGGTGAGAGGGTGAGGAGAAGGCTAGAGAACAGACTGAAGGAAAGATAGTGTGAGTGAGAGCAGATCATAGTTAATGCTATAGTGTAGAGATTAGTAGTAGATGAGTGTAGATTATACGTTCATTATCAACTGTGTATTAGACTGCCTACGGCGCTGAGGACCCGGGTTCGAATCCCGGCCCTGGGTCACTGTCCGTGTGGAGTTTGCACATTCTCCCCATGTCTGCGTGGGTTTCGCCCCCACAACCCAAAAATATTCAGGTTAGGTGAATTGGCCACACTAAATTGCCCCTTATTTGGAAAACATAATTGGGTACTCTAAATTTATTTCAAAAAACTGTGTATTAGACATAGACGTAGAATTTACAGTGCAGAAGGAGGCCATTCGGCCCATCAAGTCTACACCAGCTCTTTGAAAGAGCACCCAACCCAAGCCCACACCTCCATTCTATCCCCATAACCCAATAACCCCACCCAACATTAAGGGCAATTTCGAGCACTGAGGACAATTTAGCATGGCCAATCCACCTAACCTGCACATCTTTGGACTGTGGGAGGAAACCGGAGCACCCGGAGGAAACCCACGCACACACGTGGAGGATATGCAGACACCGCACAGACAGTGACCCAAGCTGGGAATCGAACCTGGGACCCTGGAGCTGTGAAGCAATTGTGCTAACCACTGTGCTACCGTGCTTATTTAGGAGTAAGGACCAAATCCAAATTAGTAGTGTTAATACATTTATAGCCATGTTCAGGTTGAAGCTATTTTGTGGTCTTTGCGAACACTACGCCAGCCATCCTGAACTTAGCAACATGAAGAACTCCACAAGGTCCTTACGAACTTCATGAAGGGGCCAGTTAGCTGAAGTGGCTCATGTTCGGTTCAGAGTAATACCAAAAGTGTGGGTTCCGTTCCTGTTCTGGCTGTGGGAGTGTGGAGAGCTACCTCCTTGCCCTGCCCCATGCTTGATGCAGTGTGGGTTCCCCCCAAGCTGTATAGCTCATTGTACCTCTCTAATCGAAAGAGATGTGACAGTCCCTCATAGGCTAAGGCTAATCGCCCACCTAACCACCATATTTATGTCGACAAGTATTTACTTAGCATAATTGGAATGGTAGAAATAGTAGCATTTCTTGCTCACTTGATGGTGCTTTCTTCGGCAAACACTTCCGCTTGTCCAAATAACAAGAGGCTTTTTTTTTCAACATGGGCAACGTTTGCTCTGCGGTGGCGCAGTGGGTAGCACAGCAGCCTCACGGTGCCGAGGTCCCAGGTCCGATCTCGGCCATGGATCACTGTCCGTGTGGAGTTTGCACATTCTCCCCGTGTTTGCGTGGGTTTCGCCCCCACAACCCAAAGTTGTGCAGGGTAGGTGCATTAGCCACGCTAAATTGCCCCTTAATTGGAAAAATGAATTGGTAATCTAAGTTTAAAAAAAAAACATTATTGCATGTGTCCGATTCTGGACACCGCACATTGGAAAGGATGTCAAGGTCTTGGAGAGGCTGAAGTGGAGATTTATCAGAAAGATATCATGCAGATATTGTTCTCCTTTGAGCAAGGCATATCGGTGGAGGGTGGGGGAGATATTTTTCTTTTAAAATAAATTCAGAGTACCCAATTCATTTTTTCCCAATAAAGGGGCAATTTAGAGGGCAGCACGGTGGCCTAGTGGTTAGCACAACCGCCTCACGGCGCTGAGGTCCCAGGTTCGATCCCGGCTCTGGGTCACTGTCTGTGTGGAGTTTGCACGTTCTCCCCGTGTCTGCGTGGGTTTCGCCCCCACAACCCAAAAATGTGCAGAGTAGGTGGATTGACCATGCTAAATTGCCCCTTAATAGAAAAAATAATTGGGTAATCTAAATTTATAATTTTTTTAAAAGGGGCAATTTAGCATGGCCACTCCACCCACCCTGCACATCTGTGGGTTGTGGGGGTGAAACCCACACAAACACAGGGAGAATGTGCAAACTCAAAACGACAGTGACCCAGAGCCGGGATCGAACCTGGGTCCTCGGCGCCGTGAGGGCTTCAGGGCTAACCCACTGCGCCACCGTGCTGCCCCCAGGATGGAGGGATATTTAATAAAGAGGATTTCATCGAATAAATGCTTCCACCAGCTGAAGTGTTGGCAGCCGTGGTGCACAAATTTTAAGATAGTCAGCAAAAGAAATAGCTGCAGCAAAAGAGGCGAGTGAATAATTGGATAACTCTCTCGCAGCGCCTGCACAGGTACAAGTGACTGAATAACCCTGTGCGGTTTGTCATCCTTCTCTGTGGTTCCGTTCTTCTCCCAGGTTGTTTCTCTGATCCTAGAATTCAATCCTTCTAAGTTAGCTGGATTTAAGATTCAGACTGTAAGCGACTGTCATCCACCATTCTTTGTTCTAATATCAGGAGCTGTGACCTGTCTGGCATGAATTTACTGCGATGAATCTATAACTGCCTGTAAATGTTACCTGTGTGGGTGTGAAGATGGGCAGTTATTTGTGGCTTTGTTTTTTTATTCCTTCCCATATTGCTTCAGTTTCATTTTATCTTCTCTTCCCCATTCCATTTTGTATCTGGATTGTAGTAACAGTGGAAGGTACGGTGATAATTGAGGCATTATCTAGTCATCTGACCGAGAGTTATAGAATTTACTGTGCAGAAGGAGGCCATTCAGCCCATCGAGTCTGCACTGGCTCTTGGAAAGAGCACCCTACCCAAGGTCAACACCTCCACCCTATCCCCATAACTCAGTAACCCCACCCAATACTAAGGGCAATTTTGGACACTAAGGGCAATTTATCATGGCCAATCCACCTAACCTGCACATCTTTGGACTGTGGGAGGAAACCGGAGCACCCGGAGGAAACCCACGCAGATACGGGGAGAACGTGCAGACTCCGCACAGACAGTGACCCAAGCCGGAATCGAACCTGGGACCCTGGAGCTGTGAAGCCATTGTGCTAACCACTATGCTACCATGCTGCCCGTCATTCTGCCTGACTTTTCCCATCAGTTGACCTCAATGTGACTATAACGTGAGTGAGAGCTAAATAGTGGACAGATGATTGGACCAAAGTTAAAATGATTCCATGTACTTTGGGAAGGATAAACAGCATCACAGACACGAAACTCAACAGACCCTCAAGCCTTTTCATTGTCCAGCAGGTTCACTGATACCACATGAGGTGGCAGCCGGTCTGTTTTACTGTTATACACTATCGCCCTCCCCATATCAATGCTCAGGACAATGTGGTACCTCTGCTTGAGCACCTAATTTAGGCTGACATTCCTGATGCTGAACCGCGGAGTGCTGCATTGTCAGGGGACATGGGACGCGACAAGGCCGGTGGACAACTCCATGGGCCTCTTGCGGGATTTAAGATGCTCGTTAAACCTCACGAGATCCAACGCGATCTGGCGAGGCATCGGCATCTGAATCTCACCCTCAATGGTCGTAACCCAGATTTGCATGTTGAATTGAGCAGTTAGGCTGACTTCAATGTGTCTGCACCAGAGGCATTACCCAAGGCATGAGATCTAATGGCCTTACCTCGGAGACCCCGAGCACTCACCATTTGGCACTAGTTTCCACAAACGTGGACCAGGTGTATCGGCATTTGGAGGGGTCTCCCAGGTGATTGGGGCCGCCGGGTGGCCTGGCTCTGGTCAGCACCCTGGCAGTGCCACCCTGAAGGTGCCCAGGTAGCAGTGCCAGGCTGCAGTGCCTAGATGGCATCTTGCCCATGCCGGTAATTGGACACAGGGGTGCCCTGCACTTATGAGGTGGTATGGGAGGCTCCAATTGGTAAATAGGGGTGTTGGGGGGGATCAAAAGGTCTGAACAAAGAACAAAGAAAAGTACAGCACAGGAACAGGACCTTCGGCCCTCCAAGCCTGCGCCGACCATGCTGCCGTCTAAACTCAAATCTTCTACACTTTCCTGGGTCCGTATCCCTCTATTCCCATCCTATTCATGTATTTGTCAAGATGCCCCTTAAACGTCACTATCGTCCCTGATTCCACCATCTCCTCCGGCAGCAAATTCCAGGCACCCACTACCCTCTGTGTAAAAAAACTTGCCTCGTACATCTCCTCTAAACCTTGCCCCTCGCACCTGAAACCTATGCCCCCCAGTAATTGACCCCTCTACTCTGGGGAAAAGTCTCTGACTATCCACTCTATCTATGCCCCTCAGAATTTTGTAGACCTCTATAGGTCACCCCTCAACCTCCATCGCTCCAGTGAGAACAAACTGAGTTTATTCAACCGCTCCTCATAGCGAATGCCCTCCATACCAGGCAACATCCTGGTAAATCTCTTCTGCGCCCTCTCTAAAGCCTCCACATCCTTCTGGTAGTGTGGCGACCAGAATTGAACACTATACTCCAAGTGTGGCCTAACTAAGGTTCTGTACAGCTGCAACATGACTTGCCAATTTTAATTTTTTTTATCTGATCCCATCTTTTCCTGCACTGGCGAGCTGAGCTTGTTCTGCAGGAAATGGACCCCAAGTGGCATCGGCAGTGCTTGCCCGCTGAGGCCCAAAAATGAAGCAGGGTCCCGTTTAATAGCAGGGTCATTCTCGCCGCAGGAAACACCCCATTAAACACACCCAACATGGGGCTCTGTGTCATTCCCATTGAATTGCGCCCAATACCTTGTGGATGAGATGTTCAACCGAATGTCTTGTCTGTCCTCTCAACGTGGCACTGCGGGAAGAACAGCAAGAGACTTCTTCCCGATGTTCCGGCAATTTCTTATCCCCGAAGGCAGCCAGCCAAGGCGGTTAAGAAGGCACATGGGATATTTACCTTTTAAAATTTTTTAAATTTATTGGACCCAATTCATTTTTCCAATTAAGGGGCAATTTAGCGTGGCCAATCCACCTAGCCTACACATCTTTGGGTTGTGGGAGCGAAACCCACGCAAACACGGGGAGAATGTGCAAACTCCACATGTACGGTGACCCAGAGCCGGGATTGAACCTGGGACCTTGGCGCCGTGAGGCAGCAGGGCTAACCCACTGTGCCACTGGGATATTTACCTTTACTAGTTACCAGGGGCTGGTTTAGCTCACCAGGCTAAATCACTGGCTTTTAAAGCAGACCAAGCAGGCCAGCAGCACGGTTCGATTCCCGTACCAGCCTCCCCGGACAGGCACCGGAATGTGGTGACTAGGGGCTTTTCACAGTAACTTCATTGAAGCCTACTCGTGACAATAAGCGATTTTCATTTCATTTCATTTCATACTAGCCAAGGCACAGAATATAAGAGCAGGGAACTTTATAAAATGCTGGTTAGGCCACAGCTGGAGTACAGTGTGCAGTTCTGGTCGCCACACTATAGGAAGGGCGTGATTGCGCGAGAAAGGGTGTGAAGAGATTCACCAGGATGTTGCCGGCGCTGGAGCGTTTCAGCCATCAAGGGAGGCTGGTTAGGCTGGAGTTGTTTTTCTTGGGGCAGAGAAGATGGAGGGGGGGCCTGATAGAGGTGTATAAAATTATCAGAGGCATAGAAAAGGTGGAAAGGAAAGGCCTTCCCCTTTAAACATAGAATCCCGACAGTGCAGAAAGAGACCATTCGGCCCATCATGTCTGCACTGACCCTTTGAAAGAGCACTCTGCCCATGTCCAGTCCCCCTTACACCCCATCCCGTGACCCCACCTAATCCGCACATCCCTGGCACTCAGGGCAATTGAGCATGACCAATCCACCTAACCTGCACATCATCGGACTGTGGGAGGAAACCGGAGCACCCGGCGGAAACCCACGCACACATGGGGAGAACGTGCAGACTCCGCACAGACAGTGACCCAGCGGGGAATCGAACCTGGGACCCTGGAGCTGTGAAGCAGCTGCTGTGCTAATCACTGTGCCACCGTGCCATCCCAGTAACTCTTTAGCAGAAGCATCAATAACAAACGGGCATAGATTTTATGTCAGGGGCAGGCGATTTCGAGGCGATTTGAGGAAAAACCTTTTCAGCCAGAGGGTGGTGGGAATCTGGAACTCGCTGTCTGAAAGGGTGGTAGAGCGAGTACCCTCACAACATTTCAGAAGCATTGGGATGAGCACTTGAAATGCCACAGCAAACAAGGCTACAGACCAAGAGCTGTAAAATGGGATCAGAATAGATAGGTGTTTGATGGCCAGCACAGACACGGTGGGCCGAATGGCCTCTTTCTGTGCTGTTAAAAACTCTATGGGCGCGATGAACTGGCTGGGTCCCGCCGGTACCAGGTCAGGACCCGGCCGTTAGATCCCAGGAGAGGCCTCCCCTGGGATTCCCGATATCCGTTACCCCTGGCGAGATCTTGTTGATCACGGTGGAAGCGGCATGCCATTGGCCAGTGGCGTAATCGTCCAGTCCCACCGCTGTGAGTGGGCTTTGCCATTGTCAGCCACGGGGAAGGAAGTCACCGAGAATGGAGATCCCACCGTCAGCAATGGGTGGATCATTTTGCCTTTTGTTTTTTAATTGGATGTGATGTGTATTGTTGGTGTATACTTTTTGAACCGTAATTTGATTAAACTTCTGGCAATTTGCCTAGGAACCTGGTGACTAGCAGCTAAAACCAATATCTTAAACTAATGAGCTGAGATTTGTTCTTTCAGTAAAGGGAACATGGAAATTTCTAAATTGAGATGATTCCCAGCAAACCTTCCTCTAGACAGCCCATTTCATAAATACCCTACCATCTCTCATGATTTGCATTCTAGCTTTTTCTTTCTTTTTTTTAAATCAGAAATTTAGAGTTCCCAATTCTATTTTTTTCAATAAAGTGGCAATTTAGTGTGGCCAATCCACCTACCCTGCACATTTTTGGGTTGTGGGGCTGAGAACCAGGCAGAGATGGGGAGAATGTGCAAACTCCACACGGGCAGTGACTTGGATACCGGAATTGAACCCGGGTCCTCGGCGCCATGAGGCAGCAGTGCTAACCACTGCGCCACCGTGCCGCCCGTGTATTCTGGTTTGTATTGGTCCAGACGAGTTTAAAATCTCTTAAGGTTTTTCGTTGAGTGCATACTGAGATATCTGTGGACTCTGTAACATGAGGTTTGCATTACCACTTGACACCATAAAGTCTGTTGGCGATCGAGTTCAAAAGGAGCTAGAGGTCAAAGGTTTAAAGGGTTTTGCTAATCAATAGCCTGTGCTACTTTCCAAAGTTTTTTCTTCGGGACCCATGTTGGACTGTATCTAATCATAATTATATTGATGTGTTTGAAGTGGTTGCCAAATTATTTCACGTGTTTGTACCTTCACAACAACACCGGAACAGCGTGATTGTTAAAAAGTACAAAATGTCACAAGGGGCTTTGAAAGTAATGGAAGGAAAGTTAATCTCCAACCAGGAAAGATCAGTCAGATTAAGGCAAGTGTGATTGAGAGTTCAATGAAAATGGCCTGTTCCAGCAGAAAGACGACAATGGGGGGCGGGGGGGGGGGGGGGGGGGGGGGGGGGGGGGGGGGGGCAGAGAGATTTCTGAAGCTTATTGATGAAGATCTGCCACCAATGGTGGGTAGCATTGCCATCTCTGATTGGAGGTTTTATCACGTGACCTCTCACCTCCAGTTGCCCATCCTGCATGGTCCTTCCTTTCCCCTCTCCAAACGCACCGACAAAAATGGGAAAAAAAAGAGAGAATTGCACAGGTTTTCAGAGATACCCTCTGTGTTTTTTCCTTTGGGTCTCGCTGGTTGCCCTCTGCTGGGGAACCATCTTTAATGCCTGTAGACTCCAGGACACTCCTGGAGATTTCGACATCATGAATAGTTAAGAGATAGGTGAAACCGACAGGGCAATGAAGGAAGGTTGCAGTCAGGGGAATGGAATGCATGATATAGAACAAGATCATGGAGGGATTTGCACAATTCCATCTGATTGTTAAGAAATACTTAACATGTAAGATGTGTTTAGTATCTGGTCAATCCGATGGTATAATTGTGTAAGATTACAGTAAATCCAGTAAGCAGATTACTGTGAGTATGGGTAGCTATTCATCCTATCGTCTGTAAAAAACAGATTATTACTGATTTAAAGCACAGTTTCCAGATTTCAGGGGATAAGGTTTACTGACAGGAAGTGCTGTGAATTGGTTGAAAGAGAAATGAAGTTATGGGAGGGGGTCAGTATTATAGCTGTAATGTTGGCTATTGCGTGTTGAAGTGGACATTGTATTAAAGTGTAACAGGGGTGGCATGGTCGCGCAGTGGCTAGCACTGCTGGCTCACGGTGCCGAGGGCCAGGGTTCGATCCCGGCCCCGGGTCACTGTCCATGTGGAGATTGCACATTCTCCCCGTGTCTGCGTGGCTCTCAAACGCAAAAGATGGGCAGGGTAGGAAGATCGGCCTCTCTAAATTGCCCCTTAATTGGAAAAAAAGCACGGGGTACACAGAATGTTTTTTTAAAGTATCAAAATGTAACAGGCCCTCCGTTACAACTTGCCTAAACTGTCAGTCGCAACATTGGCAAATAATGTTTCATCGGATGAAAGCTTTACATGATCTTCAAGGAGAAGCGTTTGCTGAGTATAAATTATTTGGAGAACCTACGGGCAACTTTCTCTTTCCACCCTCGTAGACCAAAGTTCAACTTCGTCCCAGCCTCAGACCAACAGCTGAAAGCCTCAGTGATGTGTCCGTAAACATGAAGTATTCGAAAGCTCTGCCTTGGCTCGCAGTGACTCCCATTCCTGTAACACTGCTTCACTTTCTTACTCACATTATTCCCCCCGGCGAGCAGCATTTTGATTTTTAAATTCTCATTCTTATTATCAAATCCCTCAATAGCTTTGCCCCCCCCCCCCCCCTCGAAATCTCTGAAGTCTCCCCCAGCCCCAGAACTCTCTGAGGTGTCTGCTCTCATGCAACACTGGTCTCTTGAACATCTCCGATTTACGTTTCTCCACATTTTTAGCGACCGCACCTTCAGCTGCCTGGCACTCCGAAACTCTGGAATTCCCTCCCTGAACCTCTCCACATTTTTACCTTGCTCTCCTCCTTTGCGACGCTTTGAAATCTACCTCGTTGACCAAGCTTTTGGTCACCTGTCCCAATGGCGATTCCACGCCATTCCCAAATTGGCGTTGGGCACCCAGGACCCGGAGGCCGCAACCCCATTTTCAACAAATTTCATTTCCAACAGTAAAGCAAATGGGGCAGGGCCAGGCTCGCACGTGTGGGAAGCCCAAACTAGACAGGGCTGTTTTACCTCAGTCAGACAGGCCCCATTTACACTGGCCTGCAGCATTTTTAGCGCGGAGCTAATTGCTGATAAAATTCTGTGGAACTATCAAGTTGTTTCGATATCCCAGGCGGGATTCTGAATTGGCTGACACCGAAATCGGGAAACGCGATTGGGCAGAGGATGGGTTCCGTTGCCGATATCACGGCAGCCGCCAATTTATTTTTTTTTAAATTTAGAGTACCCAATTATTTTTTCCAATTAAGGGATAATTTAGCGTGGCCAATCCACCTAACCTGCACATCTTTGGGTTGTGGGGGCGAAACCCACGCAGACACGGGGAAAACGTGCAAACTCCACACTGACCCAGGGCCGGGATTCGAACCTGGGTCCTCAGCGCCGCAGGCAGCAATGCTAACCACTGTGCCACCGTGCTGTCCCGGCGGGCGCCAATTTTACGGCAAATCATTCCGGAACACCTGTACAGTAAACGCCATTGGCATATCATTAGCGGGCCTGACCCGGTATTCTCCGGGGCTTCCGCGATTCTCCACCTCCCATGGGCCAAACTTACAATGATGTGGAGATGCCGGTGTTGGACTGGGGTGAGCACAGTAAGAAGTCTTACAGCACCAAGTTAAAGTCCAACAGGTTTGTTTCAAACACGAGCTTTCGGAGCACTGCTCCTTCTTCACCTGAGGAAGGAGCAGTGCTCCGAAAGCTAGTGTTTGAAACAAACCTGTTGGACTTTAACTTGGTGTTGTAAGACTTCTTACCAAATTTACAATGGCATGGTTCACTTGTGCTTTAAAAATCATGAAACTGGCCTTCTGGCTGCAGAGGGTGAGAGAGAGAGAGTCGGGAACGTGTCCAACTTTGACATAGTTTGCTGACAGGTGTGCTGCGGGCTCAGCGGGGCTTCTGCCAGGGCTGGGGGGAGTAGCCAGAGGTGGCCAGGAGGTGGGCTGTGGGATGGGGGTGGACGGGAACGGAACATCATTGCCGCAGCCGGCAAGGCAGCCATGCAACTGCGCACGCCACTGACTGCCCACTGTCAACTTAGTGCCACAGGCCAAATGGGTATCCCCAGGCCACCCTCCTAGGTGCCCTCTGGCCCAGCTCACCCATCAGTGGGATGGGCACGCTCCAGTGCAACCAGTGCCATCCTGTTGGCTGGGATGAGTGTGTGTGGGGAGGGGAGTTGGCAGGGATGAGTGTGTGTGGGGAGGGGAGTTGGCTGGGATGAGTGTGTGTGGGGTGGGGAGGTGGCTGGGATGAGTATGTGTGGGGAGTGTGTTGGCTGGGATGAGTGTGTGCGGGGTGGGGAGGTGGCTGGGATGAGGGTGTGTGGGGAGGGGAGTTGGCTGGGATGAGTGTGTTTGGGGAGTGTGTGTGGGTAGTGTGTTGGCTGGGATGAGTGTGTTTGGGGAGTGTGTGTGGGGAGTGTGTTGGCTGGGATGAGTGTGTGGGGGGAGTGGAGTTGGCTGGGATGAGTGTGTGTGGGGAGTGTGTTGGCTGGGATGAGTGTGTGTGGGGTGGGGAGTTGGCTGGGATGAGTGTGTGTGGGGAGGGGAGTTGGCTGGGATGAGTGTGTGTGGGGTGGGGAGTTGGCTGGGATGAGGGTGTGTGGGAAGGGGAGTGGCTGGGATGAGTGTGTGTGGGGTGGGGAGTTGGCTGGGATGAGTGTGTTTGGGGAGTGTGTTGGCTGGGATGAGTGTGTGTGGGGAGTGTGTTGGCTGGTGTGAGTGTGTGTGGGAGTGTGTTGGCTGGGATGAGTGTGTGTGGGAAGGGGAGTTGGCTGGGATGAGTGTGTGTGGGGTGGGGAGTTGGCAGGGATGAGTATGTGTGGGAGTGTGTTGGCTGGGATGAGTGTGTGTGGGGAGGGGAGTTGGCTGGGATGAGTGTGTTTGGGGAGTGTGTGTGGGTAGTGTGTTGGCTGGGATGAGTGTGTTTGGGGAGTGTGTTGGCTGGGATGAGTGTGTGGGGGGAGTGGAGTTGGCTGGGATGAGTGTGTGTGGGGAGTGTGTTGGCTGGGATGAGTGTGTGTGGGGTGGGGAGTTGGCTGGGATGAGGGTGTGTGGGAAGGGGAGTGGCTGGGATGAGTGTGTGTGGGGTGGGGAGTTGGCTGGGATGAGTGTGTTTGGGGAGTGTGTTGGCTGGGATGAGTGTGTGTGGGGAGTGTGTTGGCTGGTGTGAGTGTGTGTGGGGAGTGTGTTGGCTGGGATGAGTGTGTGTGGGAAGGGGAGTTGGCTGGGATGAGTGTGTGTGGGGAGGGGAGTTGGCTGGGATCAGTGTGTGTGGGGTGGGGAGGTGGCTGGGATGAGTGTGTGTGGGGAGGGGAGTTGGCTGGGATGAGTGTGTGTGGGGAGGGGAGTTGGCTGGGATGAGTGTGTGTGGGGAGGGGAGTTGGCTAGGATGAGTGTGTGTGGGAAGGGGAGTTGGCTGGGATGAGGGTGTGTGGGGAGTGTCACCATGACTCTTCCCAAAGATGGTCTCCATCAACTGGGTGTTGCGGCACCTGAGTGTGTGTGTGTGTGTGGGGGGGGGGGGGGGGGAGGGGGGGGGAGGGGGGGGGGGTGCTAGGCACACCCAAGGTCAAAGCGGTGGCCGTGCGGGATTGCGGCACATGTGGCCTTTGCCCATCAGCACGACTCAACTTACAGTCGTGGCTTCGCCACCGTCCAGCCATGGCAGGCCGGCCTGCATGTCGCTCCCGCGGAAAACCCTCCCCGGAACATGGAGGCCCCTACCCCGACTCCCCCACCCTGAACATGACTGCACCCCCTCCCTCCTTCCCCCTCTCCCCCTCCTACTTCCACTCCCCTCCTCCTTCCCCCTCCTCCTGCCCCCTCCTCCCCTCCTCATCCTCCTTCCCACCTCCCCCCTCCTTCCCCCTCCTCCTCTCCTCCTCCTCTCCCCTCCTCCCCCCTCCTTCCCCATCTTCTTCCCCCCTTCTCCGTCCCCTCTCCTCCTCCCCCTCCTCCTTCCCCCTTCTCCGTCCCCTCTCCTCCTCCCCCCTCCTCCTGCCCCTTCCTCCCCTCCTCATCCTCCTTCCCACCTCTCCCCTCCTTCCCCTACTCCTTCCCCCCTCCTCTCCCCTCCTCCCCCTCCTCCTTCCCCCTCTTCTTCCCCTTCTCCTTCCCCCTCTTCTTCCCCCCTTCTCTGTCCCCTCTCCTCCTCCCCCCTCCTCCTTACCCTCTCCTCCTCCCCCCTCCTCCTTCCCCTCCTCCCCCCCACCGAGCATGGTGGCACCCTTCCACAAACCCCCCCCCCACCCCCACCCCCCCCCCCCCCCCACCCCCACCGCCAGCACCGGCCGTGGTCGGCACAACATGCTGCCTCTGAAAACGTCGGCTGCTCACCTCCTCACTCCACATCACCAGCCAGCACGACTGGTTGACGAATTAATTTTGCAGGGGTGAACCTCGAGTCACGCCGTCGGGACTTCGGTCCATCCAGGCCGCTGAATAGCGGGGGGACCGGTACCTCGGGCGATTCTCCGGGAGGCGTGGCGCCGACCTCGATGACGCCGTTCACCGGTTGGGAGAATGGCGGAACGGCGTTGGACCGGCGTCGCGTGAAAATCCGGCACGAACAGCGATTCTCCCAAACAGCGCGGCATGGGAGAATCCCGCACAAGGTACTCCTTTGGATAGTTTCCGGGGACACCTTTGTGAAAGGTAAAACATCCTTTTGGAGGGTGGCCTGTGGGATTATTAAAAGTAGATATAATTGTGCGTAAAAAGTCGATGAACTCATTGGAGCTGTCAAAGACGTCAAGCGATAACTCTGCGGGGATTTAAATTATTTTTAAAGTGTGGACTTCATTCTGTTTGTTGATTTACAGCTGAAGGTTGTCATTATGGGATTATGCTGCATGAACTAAGTTTCAAACTAATATTATCAAAGTGAATGGTCTGATTGACAGCTGCAAATTGTTATAGAAAATATATATATATATTTTGTATAAATTTAGAGTACCCAATTCATTTTTTCCAATTAAGGGGCGATTTAGCATACCTTGCACATCTTTGGGTTGTGGGGGCGAAACCCACGCAAACACATGGAGAATATGCAAACTCCACACGGACAGTGACCCAGAGCCGGGATTGAATCTGGGACCTCGGTGTGGCGAGGCAGCACTGCTAATCCACTGCGCCACCGTGCTGCCCATATATTTTATTTATTTTTTTAACTTGTGTATTATCTGGAAAAATCTTCCCAAGTACTGAATGATTTTGTTCATCAAAGAGTGATGGTGATGGTGATGTAATCAACAGATGGTTTTATTTTATGTCATCATGGCTCCTGAGGTCTGCCAATGGTGGATGCTAGGTGGGCTGAGATGAAGGGGGTAAGGGCAAAGAGTGGTGGGTAGGGGGCATGGTTGGCCTGGTGATTGGGCAGAGGGGCTTATGGTGGCATAAGGGAATGAGGGGTCGTGAGGTGGCATGGTGGGGCAGAGGGTGTGTGTGGGAGGGGTGTGTGGGGTGGGGGGGTGACAGTTGGAGTGGTGGTTCATGTTTTAATCTTCACATTTTGTCAAACTGTGGACACGGTGCAGGGGCCGCGAAGCATAAAGCCCACCCACCCAGCCCTCCTTGGGTCACCACCCTGATTCCCTGTCCTAGCCCACACCCGCTGGACCAAAAATCAGACGCCTGGGCTGACATACTTATATATGGGGTTCACAGGGCCGGGGTTCTGTCCACTCTCTGCATCCAACCCGGGAGCGAAAACCTGGGCCACAGTCTTTTGACAACGAGATAAGAGTTGTGTCATACAGCTGTGACGGTACCTTTGACTGTGCGCGGTGTGTATGTGTGGAATACATTGCAACAGTGTACATGTGCAAAGGTACTAACTTGATACAGTTTTTTGAGGAGGTCACAAAGATGGTTGATGCAGGTAGGGCAGTGGATGTTGTCTATATGGACTTCAGTAAGGCCTTTGACAAGGTCCCTCATGGCAGACTGGTACAAAAGGTGAAGTCACACGGGATCAGGAGTGAGCTGGCAAGATGGATACAAAACTGGCTCGGTCATAGAAGGCAGAGAGTAGTAATGGAAGGGTACGTGCCTGATTGGAGGGCTGTGACTAGTGGTGTTCCACAGGGCTCAGTGCTGGGACCTTTGCTGTTCGTAGTATATTTAAATGATTTGGAAGAAAATGTAACTGGTCTGATTAGTAAGTTTGCAGACGACACAAAGGTTGGTGGAATTGCAGATAGCGATGAGGACTGTCAGAGGATACAGCAGGGTTTAGATTGTTTGGAGACTTGGGCGGAGAGATGGCAGATGGAATTTAATCCGGACAAATGTGAGGTGATGCATTTTGGAAGGTCTAATGCAGGTAGGGAATATACAGTGAATGGTAGAACCCACAAGAGTATTGACAGTCAGAGAGATCTAGGTGTACAGGCCACAGGTCACTGAAAGGGGCAACACAGGTGGAGAAGGTAGTCAAGAAGGCATACGGCATGCTTGCCTTCATTGGCTGGGGCACTGAGTATAATAATTAGCAAGTCATGTTGCAGCTGTATAGAACCTTAGTTAGGCCACACTTGGAGTATAGTGTTCAATTCTGGTCGCCGCACGACCAGAAGGATGTGGAGGCTTCAGAGAGGATGCAGAAGAGATTTACCAAGATGTTGCCTGGTATAGTGGGCATTAGCTATGAGGAGAAGTTGAATAAAGTCGGTTTGTTCTCACTGGAACAACGGAGGTTAAGGGGCGCCCTGATAGAGGTCTACAAAATTATGAGGAGCATAAACAGAGTGGATAGTCAGATACTTTTTCCCAGGGTAGGGGCGTCAATTACTCGGAAGCATAGGTTTAAGGTGCGAGGGGCAAGGTTTAGAGGAGATGTACGAGGCACGTTTTTTTACACAGAGAGTAGTGGGTGCCTGGAATTCGCTGCCGGAGGAGGTGGTGGAAGCAGGGACGATAGTGACGTTTAAGGGGCATCTTGACAAATACAGAATAGAATGGGAATAGAGGGATACGGTCCCCGGAAGATTTTAGTTCAAATAGGCAGCATGGTCGGCACAGGCTTGGAGGGCTGAAGGGCCTGTTCCTGTGCTGTACTTCTCTTTGTTCTTTGTTCTTTGATAATCCCGACCTTTCTGATTCGGAAAAATGGTTCAGTAGCAAACAAATAAAATCCAGAGTCCAATGTAAGGGATGGTTGTGTATTTATTTCTGACCTATTGTTAAATAGCAAGGTCTGCACAGAAAGAGTCCATTTGATCAAATCGACCTGCTCTTGTTTATGCACCGCACATGTCACCCCCCGCTCCACCTCATCTCACACTATCACCTATTGGGCTTACTATTTATATATTTTTTAAGGCTCGGTACTTAGAAAATCTTTCACCAGTTCCCTAACCCCGGAGGACCCCGGGAGACGCTGCTGTCATGTCATCGTTCATTGCAGGATATTAATTTAATCCCGTTTGACAGGGCTCACTGATTTAGCGAAATAATTAATGTTTGTTTCTCTGTTGTTGGTCTGTGTTCCAGTCATTAACAGAATTCCCTGCCAACAAGTTTTGGAGCCCTGTGTCAGCAGAACAGGAATTGATGTTCATTTGTTTATTGTGGCTTACGGTCTCATACTGGTCGCTCAGTAACCCACGCAAAGTTAGGACAGGAGATGTGTATTGGTCTACACTTGCCTATCATTGTGGTCCTATTTCTAAGGAGGAGTACCTTTCACCAGCATAATAATATGTGGGAGTGATGCTTCATAGGATTCCTGTTGGATGGAGATTAATACTGAACCAAAGCAGGCGATATTTAGGGAAAGTGATCAATAGATTAGTCAATGTTGACCATTTTGAAGGAGAACAGAAAGATGGAGAGGTTTAGGAAGGGAACAGAGGTTAGGGACCAGGCAGTTGAAGGCAAAGTCATAAATGGCGGAGCAATGGAAATTGGGAAATGCGCAAATAGGGAGACATGGATGTAAGAATATGGGAAAGAGATTCCAGGGGATGTGAGGAGAAACCTTTTTATGCAGCAGGCAGTAATGATCTGGAACCTGCTACCTATGAAGACAGTGAAACCTTCACCATTATGATGGAAATAAACTTGCAGTAACACATGGATAGAGCAGGAGAATGGGATTGACTGGATTGGAGTAGGAGAAGGGGATTGACTGGAATGGAGCAGGAGAATGGGATTGACGGGGTTGGAGCAGGAGACTGGGATTGATTGGATTGGAGCGGAAAATGGGATTGACTGGATTGGAGCAGGAGAATGGGATTGACGGGATTGGAGCAGAGAATGGGATTGACGGGATTACAGTGGAGAAGAGATTGACTGGATTGGAGTGGAGAATGGGATTGACTGGATTGGAGCAGGAGAATGGGATTGACGGGATTGGAGCAGAGAATGGGATTGACGGGATTACAGTGGAGAAGAGATTGACTGGATTGGAGTGGAGAATGGGATTGACTGGATTGGAGCAGGAGAATGGGATTGACGGGATTGGAGCAGAGAATGGGATTGACGGGATTACAGTGGAGAAGAGATTGACTGGATTGGAGTGGAGAATGGATTGACTGGATTGACGCGGAGAATGGGATTGACTGGATTGGAGCGGAGAATGGGATTGACTGGATTGGAATGGAAAATGGGATTGACTGGATTGGAGCAGGGAATGGGATTGACTGGATTGGAACGGAGAATGGGATTGACTGGTTTGGAGCAGGGAATGGGATTGATGGGATTGGAGCGGGAGAATGGGATTGACTGGATTGGAGCGGGAGAGTGGAATTGACTGGGGTGGAGCAGAGAATGGGATTGACTGGATTGGAGCGGAGAATGGCATTGACTGGATTGGAGCGGGAGAGTGGGATTGACTGGATTGGAGCGGGAGAGTGGGATTGACTGGATTGGAGTGGAGAATGGGATTGACTGGATTGGAGCAGGAGGCTGGGATTGACTGGATATAGAGTGGAGAAGAGATTGACTGGATTGGAGTGGAGAGTGTGATTGACGGGATTGGAGCAGAGAATGGGATTGACTGGATTGGAGCGGGAGAATGGGAATGACTGGATTGGAGCAGGAGACTGGGATTGACTGGATATAGAGTGGAGAAGAGATTGACTGGATTGGAGTGGAGAATGGGATTGACTGGATTGGAGCGGAGAATGGGATTGATGGGATTGGAGCAGGGAATGGGATTGATGGGATTGGAGCAGGAGTGTGGAATTGACTGGATTGGAGCGGAGAATGGGATTGACTGGATTGGAGCGGGAGAGTTGGATTAATTGGATTGGAGCGGGAGAGTGGGATTAACTGGATTGGAGCAGGGAATGGGATTGATGGGATTAGAGCAGGAGAGTGGAATTGACTGGATTGGAGTGGAGAATGGGATTGACTGGATTGGAGCGGGAGAGTGGGATTAACTGGATTGGAGCGGGAGAGTGGGATTAACTGGATTGGAGCGGGAGAGTGGGATTGACTGGATTGGAGCGGAGAATGGGATTGATGGGATTGGAGCAGGAGACTGGGATTGACTGGATTGGAGCGGAGAATGGGATTGACTGGATTGGAGCGGGAGAATAGGATTGATGGGATTGGAGCAGAGAATGGGATTGACTGAATTGGAGCGGAGAATGGGATTGACTGGATTGGAGCGGAGAATGGGATTGATGGGATTGGAGCGGGAGAGTGGGATTGACTGGATTGGAGCGGAGAATGGGATTGATGGGATTGGAGCAGAGAATGGGATTGATGGGATTGGGGCAGAGAATAGGATTGACTGAATTGGAGCGGAGAATGGGATTGACTGGATTGGAGCGGAGAATGGGATTGATGGGATTGGAGCGGGAGAGTGGAATTGGCTGGATTGGAGCGGAGAATGGGATTGACTGGATTGGAGCGGGAGAGTGGGATTAATTGGATTGGAGCGGGAGAGTGGGATTAACTGGATTGGAGCAGGGAATGGGATTGATGGGATTAGAGCAGGAGAGTGGAATTGACTGGATTGGAGTGGAGAATGGGATTGACTGGATTGGAGCGGGAGAGTGGGATTAACTGGATTGGAGCGGGAGAGTGGGATTAACTGGATTGGAGCGGGAGAGTGGGATTGACTGGATTGGAGCGGAGAATGGGATTGATGGGATTGGAGCGGAGAATGGGATTGACTGGATTGGAGCGGGAGAATAGGATTGATGGGATTGGAGCAGAGAATGGGATTGACTGAATTGGAGCGGAGAATGGGATTGACTGGATTGGAGCGGAGAATGGGATTGATGGGATTGGAGCGGGAGAGTGGGATTGACTGGATTGGAGCGGAGAATGGGATTGACGGGATTGGAGCAGAGAATGGGATTGATGGGATTGGAGCAGAGAATAGGATTGACTGAATTGGAGCGGAGAATGGGATTGACTGGATTGGAGCGGAGAATGGGATTGATGGGATTGGAGCGGGAGAGTGGAATTGGCTGGATTGGAGCGGAGAATGGGATTGACTGGATTGGAGCAGGAGACTGGGATTGACTGGATATAGAGTGGAGAAGAGATTGACTGGATTGGAGAGGAGAATGGGATTGACTGGATTGGAGCGGGAGAATGGGATTGACTGGATTGGAGCGGAGAATGGGATTGACTGGATTGGAGCAGGAGAGTGGGATTGACTGGATTGGAGCGGGAGAGTGGGATTGACTGGATTGGAGTGGAGAATGGGATTGACTGGATTGGAGCAGGAGACTGGGATTGACTGGATATAGAGTGGAGAAGAGATTGACTGGATTGGAGTGGAGAGTGTGATTGACGGGATTGGAGCGGAGAATGGGATTGACTGGATTGGAGCAGGAGACTGGGATTGACTGGATATAGAGTGAAGAGGAGATTGACTGGATTGGAGTGGAGAATGGGATTGACTGGATTGGAGCGGAGAATGGGATTGATGGGATTGGAGCAGGGAATGGGATTGATGGGATTGGAGCGGAGAATGGGATTGATGGGATTGGAGCAGGAGAGTGGAATTGACTGGATTGGAGCGGAGAATGGGATTGACTGGATTGGAGCGGGAGAGTGGGATTAACTGGATTGGAGCGGGAGAGTGGGATTGACTGGATTGGAGCGGAGAATGGGATTGATGGGATTGGAGCAGGAGAGTGGAATTGACTGGATTGGAGCGGGAGAGTGGAATTGACTGGATTGGAGCGGAGAATGGGATTGACTGAATTGGAGCGGAGAATAGGATTGACTGGATTGGAGCAGGAGACTGGGATTGACTGGATATAGAGTGGAGAAGAGATTAACTGGATTGGAGTGGAGACTGGAATTGACCGGATTGGAGCGGGAGAATGGGATTGACTGGATTGGAGCGGAGAATGGGATTGACTGGATTGGAGCGGGAGAGTAGGATTGACTGGATTGGAGCGGGAGAGTGGGATTAGAACATAGACATAGAACAGTACAGCACAGAACAGGCCCTTCGGCCCTCAATGTTGTGCCGAGCCATGATCACCCTACTCAAACCCACGTATCCACCCTATACCCGTAACCCAATAACTCCCCCCCCCTTAACCTTACTATTAGGACACTACGGGCAATTTATCATGGCCAATCCACCTAACCCGCACATCTTTGGGCTGTGGGAGGAAACCGGAGCACCCGGAGGAAACCCACGCACACACAGGGAGGACGTGCAGACTCCACACAGACAGTGACCCAGCCGGGAATCGAACCTGGGACCCTGGAGCTGTGAAGCATTTATGCTAACCACCATGCTACCATGCTGCCCTGGATTGACTGGATTGGAGCGGGAGAGTGGGATTGACTGGATTGGAGCGGAGAATGGGATTGACTGAATTGGAGCGGAGAATGGGATTGACTGGATTGGAGCGGGAGAATGGGATTGATGGGATTGGAGTGGGAATGGGATTGACTGGATTGGAGTGGGAGAGTGTGATTGACGGGATTGGAGCGGAGAATGGGATTGACTGGATTGGAGCGGGAGAGTGGGATTAACTGGATTGGAGCGGGAGAGTGGGATTAACTGGATTGGAGCGGGAGAGTGGGATTGACTGGATTGGAGCGGGAGAGTGGGATTGACTGGATTGGAGCGGAGAATGGGATTGATGGGATTGGAGCAGAGAATGGGATTGATGGGATTGGAGCAGAGAATGGGATTGATGGGATTGGAGCAGGAGAGTGGAATTGACTGGATTGGAGCGGGAGAATGGGATTGACTGAATTGGAGCGGGAGAATGGGATTGACTGGATTGGAGCAGGAGACTGGGATTGACTGGATTGGAGCAGGAGAGTGGAATTGACTGGATTGGAGCGGAGAATGGGATTGACTGAATTGGAGCGGAGAATGGGATTGACTGGATTGGAGCGGGAGAATGGGATTGATGGGATTGGAGCGGGGAATGGGATTGACTGGATTGGAGTGGGAGAGTGTGATTGACGGGATTGGAGCGGAGAATTGGATTGACTGGATTGGAGCGGAGAATGGGATTGACGGGATTGGAGCGGAGAATGGGATTGACTGGATTGGAGCGGAGAATGGGATTGACTGAATTGGAGCGGAGAATGGGATTGACTGGATTGGAGTGGGAGAGTGTGATTGACGGGATTGGAGCAGAGAATGGGATTGACTGGATTGGAGCGGAGAATGGGATTGACGGGATTGGAGTGGAGAATGGGATTGACTGGATTGGAGCGGAGAATGGGATTGATTGGATTGGAGCGGGAGAGTGGGATTGACGGGATTGGAGCGAAGAATGGGATTGACTGGATTGGAGCGGAGAATGGGATTGATTGGATTGGAGCGGGAGAGTGGGATTGACTGGATTGGAGCGGAGAATGGGATTGACTGGATTGGAGCGGAGAATGGGATTGATTGGATTGGTGCGGAGAATGGGATTGACTGGATTGGAGCGGAGAATGGGATTGACTGGATTGGAGCGGAGAATGGGATTGACTGGATTGGAGCGGAGAATGGGATTGACTGGATTGGAGCGGGGGAGTGTGATTGACGGGATTGGAGCGGAGAATGGGATTGACTGGATTGGAGTGGGAGAATGGGATTGATGCGATTGGAGCGGAGAGCAGGATTGACTGGAGTGGAGCGGAGAGTGGGATTAATGGGATTGGAGCGGAGAGCGGGATTGACTGGAATGGAGCAGAGAGTGTGATTGACGGGATTGGAGCGGGAGAATGGGATTGACTTGATTGGAGCGGAGAATGGGATTGACTGGATTACTCAACATGGACTGAATTGGCCAAACTGACTGTGAAAAAATGATTGAGAAGATTGAGATTTTAAATGGAGACGCTTTAGGAGCAGGAATTCTGTGTAAATCGCTACTTCAGGTATAACAATGGATTGGAGTAGGGATACTTTCCCTGGAAGAGGTTGGGAGGAGATGGGGAATATTCAAGATGGTGAGGGGTTTAGACAGTATGTGTGGAGGGCAATTGTTCCCATTGGTGAAATGATTGCGAACCAGAGATTTGAAACAATGGGCAAAAGATGCAACAGAGACATCAGAAAACATATTCTCGTACAGTGCGTACCAATGGTTTGGACTGGGGTGAAGGCAATTTCAATCAAGGCTTTCAATCGGGATTTAGACTGTTATCTGCAAAGGAAGATTGTGGAGGTTTATGGGGAGAAGGCAGGGGAATGGCATGAGGTTAATATCTCATTCGGAGTGCTGGGTGCTGATACAATGGGCTAAATGGCCTCCTTCTGCACTGTAACAAATCTGTTAAGCGCAGGGGTGATGGCTGAGTGGGATTTGGTGTGAGTGAAGATACAGGTGGCAAAGGTTTGGAGGAACCCAAGTGTATGGTGAGTGGAAAGTGGGAGTGCGGGCCAGGAGAGCATCGGAATAGTTAAGTCTGGGGGCAGGAAAATCATTGATGAGAATTTCAGCAGTAAATAGGCTGAGGAGGAGCCGTGTCTCTGCAAATGTTGTTGGCTTCATTCCGAAAGTGGGAACCACATACTTGCTGATTCATGTCCTGGAGGTGGCCTCTTGTTGACCTGTATAATGTCACCACAATGAATCCTGAAGAAGAGGCAGGCAGACGCTTTTATCCAGCTACATCCCCAGTGTGGATACCTCAGTGTTGTGCCCATGGTAACACTGCGTAGGCCAAGAAATACAATGGGTTAAGACAACGTGCTGAAATTCTGTCAAATCGTGATTATTAATAAATCCATTAGCATCCTGCACAGCATCACGACAGTGTTCTGAATTCCCAGAAGCAAAGAGTGCCCACCTGAAGTGTTAGTCTGATGTTACGACACTTTAGTTGCAAAGAGTCCTGGGGCCTTGTTTGACGCTGGCCAGGTTCCAGGGACTAAGGCTTCCAGCATAATCCTTTCAATTAGGTTTGCTCATTCAGCATTCTGTGATGAGGATTTCAAAAAAAAAACTTGCAAAGCGCAGGGGAACTGAGTGATTTGTTTGTCATTTGTCACCCCGGAATAATTAACGAAGCAGCTCGGGCTATAGTTTGGCAGAATACTGCCAGCAGCTAAATAACCACTGCTACAAACACGCATGAAGTTTGGATTTGCTGACAGTTTATTAAAAAATGCTGGAACTGCCAGAGTTATTGATTGAGATGATATAACCAACAATATTCTTCCCCAGATGAAGGTATTGAGCAGCTTTCTGACATGTCTGATGAGGTTTGATGTGACAGGCCATTGCTGGTACTTTGAGAGATGCCCCAATTTTATAAGTAGGAAACAACAGGAGGCAATGTATTTGCTACAGCAGGAGCATTCTTGCATGGAGGCAAGCGGGTGGATAACGTGCAATTTTACCACCCAAGAATGCCCCAAACCACTTTGCAGCCCTTAAGTGCATTTGAAGTGAAGTTGCTGATATAAATACGACAGTCAGGGCAGCACGGTGGTGTAGTGGTTCGATCCCGGCCCCGGGTCACTGTCGGTGTGGAGTTTGCACATTCTCCCGGTGTCTGAGTGGGGTCTCACTCCCACTACCCAAATGATGTACAGGGTAGGTGGATTGGCCACGCTAAATTGCCCTTTAATGGGAAAAATTTAAAGAAGGAAATGCGGCAGCCACTTTCAGCATGGCAAGATCCCACAGGCAACACTGAGATAATACTCGGATTGACTGTTTTTCAGTTGTTAATTGAAAGATAAATATTGGCCAGGGCACCAGGAGAACTTCGCTGGTCGTAGAATTTACAGTGCAGAACTTCTTTGACTAGCGTGTACATCCCCTTTGAGAGGGCAGTCTCGCCTCATAGATGGCACCTCCAACAGTGCGGCACTTAGTGCGCTAGAGTGTCAGCCCTGATTATTTGTTAAATCACTGAGATGAACTCCAGGATGCACGATCTGCTTTGCTGCCTAAAAGGTGAAAACGCGAACCACCAAAGCCAGGAGCAAAACAAGGTCATCCCAGCAACAAAGGACATTGCTTACTTAATATCTGCAACTTATAATCAAATTTGGGCTTGTGGTACATGCATAACTTGTTGAGGACATCAACATGTGTCCAAGTCTAGCTGTTGATCCTCAGTTGTAAGAGGCAGGCAAAAATGAATTGTTGAAAGTGTCAAACTGCGTCCATCACGGGAAGTGACTAAGTAACGTTAATGCATTTTCCTCCTCCCTTTTCAGTCACTCTCCTCTCCTCTCCTTATCTTCTTTGCTCTTCTGCCATTGGTGACCTTCACAATCTGGCTGCTTGCAAGGTCTACTTGTCCTTGGAAAGCAAAAGGTCAGAATGGAGGAAGGGGTTCTCAGTATCCATTGCTTCAGCGACAGCTCTCGGCCAAATCAACAAGACCTGCAGATCGAATGGAAATCTCATTCGGATTTTTAAAAATTTTACTTTCCCGGAGTTACAAAGCCAGAGCTCAGAGTGTGGACAGGAGCAAACCCCTAATTCAGCTCCTTGCCTGCTCCATAAACCAATTCAAATTTAATCCAATTCATGGTCCCCACAAGTGAGACATACCAGATCTAGCCAAAAGGCCGAGAAGCTATGATTTGGATTTGTTAATTGTCACGTGCACTGAGGTACAGTGAAAAGTGTTGTTCTGCGACAGTCCAGATAGATCGTTCCATACACAAAAAAATACATAGGACCTACATCAATACACAATACATAACCCTAAATACATAGACACAGACATCGGATGAAGCATACAGGATGTGGCACTACTCAGTAGAGAAGATGTGTGAAAAGATCCTGGGGTCGGGATCGAACCCCAGGCCTCAGCGCCATGAGGCAGACTTGCAAGGATTCTATTTGCATTGCTACATTATTCTCGTGAGTCATTTCGGAGAACAAAGGCATTATCCAAAAAGGCTTGATGTGGTCCAGTCAGATGGATAGGCGAATCAGTTGTGTGCCATATACGTTCAAACTTACACCTTAAGGAAGTGAAGAAGGGGAGGCCTGTGACTTTGGTGGGTCAGGTTTTACTTGGGCCGACGAGGCTCTCAAAACCAGAGGTGAATGAATGATCGTGTAGATCGATGGTTGCAGAGATTTTGAGGTGCACAAAAGCAGTTTGAAACTGGTATTGCTGGGAAGAGATTTGTTGTCAGGATGGTCACAAAAGGAAGTGGGATTGGAAAGTGTAGCCATACTCGTGGTGAGCTGGAGGAAATGCAATGCAGGAATAATGAAATCCATCTTGCATTGTCAGGGCCGATGATGGTGAAATAAGTGATGGTGAAATAAGTGCAATTCTGATATGTAAAATCCACAAGGCATGAGCAGAAAGTGTCAGAAATAAGAAGTGCGAAATTCATAATACCCCCGATATGAAATTTCTAACACATTTGAATGGGATGCAAATTTCCTGTGATGTTGCTTACTGATAGATTCAGCGATAGGCTGTGTGGCACATTCAGGAATGTTCTACCATGGTTGATGCATGTTAGACGTTGGAATGCACAATTAATTATTCTGCTGCTGGGATGCTGTTGTTTTTGTTTAATGGCTTGTCCCTGGAAGACCACACTGTTTAAACGCCATGAGTGGACACATGCTGGGGTCGATAGCTGTTATGGGATGTTGACATCGCCGAAGCACACGCTTGCAACCCTGGTTACATGATGCAGCCACCATGAATAGGCTGGCTTTCTGTTCTGATCCACCTTCCATACCGCAGAGTACATTATCTAAATGATTATGGGGGCTAGATCCCGAACCAAAATCAAAAAAAGGGTGTCTACAGTAAACAATACTCGCTTTGCGAAACTGAAAGTCTGATCTGTATGCAACAAGGCTTCTGTCAAATAGTTTCACGAGCAAAGCCAGCTGGCCTAGTTTCCAAGGCAACTTTTTTGCATCTCAGTTTTTCTCGGGGGTGGGGGGGGGGGGGCAGTGTGAGGATCGTGGAGGAACTTGGCCCACTACTAAATTGCAAATCTGTAAATCACAAACTTGCAATGCCGACGTGGCTTCGTGACCCAGGTCTCCCATGATGAATGTTAAATCTTGAGCACGATTTTTTTTCGACTGGGCTGGCAACTTGGTGGGAGTGGGTCAGATTTCCACAGCCCTGGGACGCCTGCCCATCTCCGGAGAGAAAATTCCGCTTTTTTTACCGAGACGGTTCCAGTGAGTCGGGAAATCTCTCAAATTGAGCGCCTGTCTTGATAGGCAAAAACCGGCCAACGGTTCAAATTCCACGGTGACAAATCATAATATTTTATTGAATAAATGTAGTAATTTGTGGCTGGTACGAGAGAAAATAATAGGAATTGGACCCTATCTGGTCTGCTCTATGTTTGTAATTGAACGCACCTCATACTGCTAAATCTTAATGCCCTCTCAAGTGGACACACATTGATATTATAGCCAATTACTGTTTAGGATTTCTGGCAAAAATGAAAGGCAAGGAGGAAATGATTAGGGAAATTCCAGGGGAATTTTTTTAAATTGCTGCCAGTTGTTACGATCTGGAATGCATTTCCTGAAAGGATGATGGAAACCAATTCAGCAGCAACTTTCAAAAGGAATTGGTATGGCACGGAGGCACAGTGCTTAGCACTGCTGCCCCATGGCGCCTGGAACACGGGTTCAATTCCAGCCTTGGGTGACTGAGTGGAGTTTGCACAGTTTTCCTGTGTCTGCGTGGGTTTCCTCCCACAGTTCAAAGTGTGCCGGTTAAGGGGTGACAAGGTTAGGGCAGGGGTGTAGGCCGAGGGAGGGCGCTCTTTCAGGGGGCCGGTGCAGACCTGCTGGGCCAAATGGCCTTCTCCTGCACTGTAGGGATTCCATGGCCGGGATTCTCCATCCCCCCGCCGGGTCGGAGAATCCCCGGGGGAAGGTGCGAATCCCGCCTCACTGCCCCGACGCCGGCTGCCCTATTCTCCGGCCCTGTTTTTCGGTCGGGGGCAGGATTCCCGCCACTCCAGTTGAGTTGACAGCCCCCCCCCCCCCCCCCCCCCCCCCCCCCCCCGGTGATTCTCCGGGCCCCGATGGGCTGAGCGGCCGTCCAATTTTGGCCAGTCCCACCAGAGTGAATTACTCCCCTCACGCACGGCGGGACCTGGCAGCTGAGTATGCGGGGGCAGTCCTCGGCGGAGCGCGGGAGGATCCGACCTCAGGGGGGCCCGCCACGGTGGCCTGGCCCGCGATTGAGGCCCACTGATCTGCAGGCGGGCTGTTTCCCTAGGAGCACTTCTTTCCTCCACGCCGGGCCCCTGTAGGGCTCCGCCATATTGCCTGGGGGACTGCGCGGAGAAGAGAACTCCCTGCACATGCGCAGAAGTACGCCGGCCAGTCTGCGCATGCATGGAAATACGCTGGCCGGTACGCGCATGTGCGAACTCGCGTCCCTTCGGCGCCAGCTGGCGTGGCTCCAACCCCTCCGGCACCAAGCTCAGAGAATTCCTCACTTTCGGGGGCTGTTGCCGTCAGAGTGGTTGGTGCCGCATTTCCCGCCGGGGTGGGGACTTAGTCCCCAGAAGGGAGAATCCTGCCCCAGGGGTTCCAATTTGATAGATAAATGTGGGGAGAGCAGGTGGAGCGTGACTTCCTACACAATGTATTGAATGTCCTCTGTCTGTGCAATAACATGTTAGAAGTCCTCTTGGACAGTCTGGGATATATATGGCAGTCCCAGCCATATCCTGAGAAAAAATGAAGAAAGGAATTGCAGAAGACCTTGAGGGAAGTTTTAAACTGGAATAATTACCGAATAAATTCCATTGGCATTACTGAGCGAACTTGATTTCCTAGTACATTAATCTACATGTTGACAACCTGTTAAAACTTTAAAACATATCTCGATCGCATGGTTTCTTGTCAACAGGAATACGTTTTGTACAGTTCCTAAATTCCTTTCCGATCATCCATTTAACAACTTGTTTTATGTGGCAAAACATTGACGCGTTGTGTTTAAATATTGATGAACTAATCTACCCCCCCACACCGCCCCCCGACCCCTCCCACCGCACCCCGCAGCCCGGTGTTCAATGATTGAGCTCATTATTGCACGTTGTGCTCAGCGGGTCGTTGGAATGCTTGATTTGCCAATGCCACCAGACATGCAAGCCAGGAGGAAAGGTAGGCCATTTGGCCCCGCAGACCTGTTCTGCCCTTTGATAAGATCATGGCTGGCCTGTTTCTGTTTTGAATTCCGCAGTTCCATCCACCCCTGATAACTTTGATTCCCTTGCCTAACAAGAATCTAAAAATATTAAATGACTCCGCCTCCACCACCTTCTGGGGCAGGGAGATCCAAAATCGCACAACCCTTTGAGAGAAAAACATTCTCCTCATCCCTGTCCTAAAAAGGCAATCGCTGAGCCCCCTGGTCCTGGACTCACCCACAAGAGGAAACATCCATTCCACGTCCAACTTGTCAAGGCCATTCAAGATCTTACGCACTTCAATCAGTATATTGAAAATAGTTTTGCGGTGATGGAGAATAATTCACTCAGGGAGACTTAACTGCTACAGCAACATGAAACGCTGCATGCCTGTTGTAGTCTGGAGATGTGGGGCGGGATTCTCCGACCCCCCGGTGGGTCGGAGAATGGCCGGGGAGCGGCGTGAATCCCGCCCCCGCCGGCTGCCGAATTTGCGGCGGGAATCGTGCCGCGTCGGTCGGGGGCCGTTGGCAGCGCCCCCCCCCCCGCCGATTCTCCGGCCCGCGATGGACCGAGTGGCCGCCCATTTTCAGCGGGTCCCGCCGGCGTAAATCACAATAGGCCCTTACCGGCGGGACCTGGCTCCACGGGCGGCCTGCAGAGTCCTCGGGGGGTGGGTTGCGGGGGGATCTGGCCCCCGGGGGGTGCCCCTCTGGTGGCCTGGCCCGCGATCGGGGCCCACTGATCCGCGGGCGGGCCTGTGCCGTGGAGACAATATTTCCCTACGCACCGGCCCCGCTGTCAACCTCCGCCATGGCCGGTGCGGAGAAGAACCCCCCTGCACGTGCGCTGAGATGACGCCAGAACACGCTGGCATTCTCGCGCATGCGCCAACTCGTGCCGGCCGGGGAGGCTCTTCTGCGCCGGTTGGCATGGCGCCAAACACACCGGCGCCAGCCTAGCCCCTGAAGGTGAGAAGGATTCCACAACTTCGGGGCAGCCCGACGCCGGGGTGGTTCACGCCAGTCCTCGGTGCCGGAGAGGCCCGCCCCGCATGTTCGCAGAGTATCCCGCCTATGGTTAGTGATGATAGAGGCTCCAATATCTATCCATCACAAGGTTGACCAGGAATGTCATACAGCCCGCCATTTATGTGTGTTGACAGGATTTACAGGTTTGTCGGTTCTCCCCGTGTCTGCGTGGGTTTTCTCCGGGTGCTCTGCTTTCCTCCCACAAGTCCTGAAAGACGTGCTGTTAGCTGAAATGAACATTCTGAATTCTCCCTCTGTGTACCCGAACAGACGCCGGAATGTGGCGACGAGGGGATTCTCACAGTAACTTCATTGCAGTGTTAATGTAAGCCTACTTGTGACAATAATAAAGATTATTATAATCTTTGGACTGTGGGAGGAAACCGGAGCACCCAGAGGAAACTCACACTGACAGGGAGAGAATGGGCAAACTCCACACAGTCACCCAAGGCCCAGAATTGAACCCGGGTCCCTGGCCCCGTGAGGTAGCAGTGCGAACCACAGTGCCACCGTGCTGCCCCTATTTCATGAGGAAGAGTTAGCCATTGATCAAGAATTAGGGAGTTAACCATCGAAATTCTGAGGGAGAGAGTTACCTACTGTTAGAGAGCGAAAGAGTCAACCATTGACAGAGAGAGGGTTAACCATTGATTTAGAGGGAGATGGTTAACCTCTGATATTGGCAGCACATAATACATCAAAGAACCAATAGTGAGGATAAAGAGCAGCTACTGACAAATTAACCTGAGGTGTTGGGAGGGGCAAACTTGTCGTGATCTGGAATGCACTGCAGTATTTTGTACAGTGTGCAAAAGAATACTGAGAAAGGGCTGTGTGAGTGTGTGTGTGTGTGTGTGTGTCTGTGTGTGGGTTGGATAGAGAGAAGTCATAGTGGAGTACTGGGCAACATGAGCTCAGAATCGTAAGCAGCAATTGGAAATCACTTTCCTATCACTTCTGGTCAAAGTAGGAGCTGTTAGATATTGTCAGAGAAACATCTCTGAATGCCTGAGACAACTTTGCCGTCCCGTAGCAGAGCGTGCGTTGAAATACTATTCCAAATGGCTCCCACTGGGGTTGTGCTGTCTATCGTCATGCAGGCTCATACTTATAGTCGTCAGCTTGTGAGGGTTGCAAAATAAATCGTCTCCCATGTGAGGAGATTTAAAAAAAAAATGTTTTCAATTAAGGGGCAATTTAGCATGACCAATCCGCCTACCCTGCACATCTTTGGGTTGTGGGGGTGAGACCCACGCAGGCACGGGAGAATGTGCAAAATCCAGACGTACAGTGACCCGGGGCCGGGATCGAACCCGGGTCATCGGTGCCGTAGGCAGCAGTGCTAACCACTGTGCCACTCACATGTGAAGAGATAAACAGATGTCCCCAAGGCGTGGCCAATATTGATCCCTCGGCCAACAACCTGGTCATTTGTCTCATGCGCGTGTGAGGGAACGTGCTTTGCACAAACTGGCCGCCACCTTTCCTGTGTCATAGCTGTGCATACGCAAACAAACTACTTCACTGGCTGTGTCCAGTGATTGTGAAAAGTGCTACCTTAACAGAAGTTTGTTCTTGGGCCGGAGCACCTTCAGTGCATTAAGAAAACTGGCTCCACAGTGTAAAATTACTGAGGTGACTGCGGTGAGGAAAGAGCCTGACACCTCCTGGTATTTAATGGGTGTGTGAGAATGTCTCCCGAGAAGCACTTTGGAATGTTCTCCTGCTGCTGCAAAGGTGAAATGTAAATGCAAGTTGTTGATGTGAATCTCACCAGTCCAGTTGCTCCTGATTGAGACTGGCAGGTAGTCATTTGCTCAGAGTAGAATGTAAACACGGAGGCCACCTTAGGTTTGCAATGCACTGCTATCACACAGGACGGGTTTGTGTCCAAGTATATTTCTCTGTGATTTCCCACATTATATGCAGGAATGCTCAGTGATCCAAAGAACGTCATGTTTTTCTCTGTTTATTGGAGGCCAGGGCTTGTCTGACTTAATTCAAGGAAGAGATGTTTTCATTAAATTGCCCTTGAGGAGAAAATAGGTGCATTTGCAAAAAAACACCCGTCGCCGTCATTCCTCCTGAAATCAGTTTGATTAAAATAGGGATCTGCTGGGAAGCGCAGGCTTTGCAAACGGAAGTCATATAACTTCGATAAAACAGGCAATGTATTGAGTTTGTCTCCACGGGTACCAGATAACACCAATTTTAAAGAGGATTCTCATTGGATGGTGGATACCATGAAAGAGGTTTTCTAGGTATTCTGGCGTGTCCCTCAACCATTGCTGGATGTGGGATCGTCTGTGTACCAAGTCACTGCATGTTGCAATTCAGTGGATGTGACAAAAGGATTTGAAAGGTTCCCTCCCATCCAGCCTATTCCGTCAGATGGGAAGAATCAGACCAAGGGAGACACAACCATCCAATCAGAACTCGGCCATTCAGCAGTGGTGTCAGGAAAGATGCTGAGGAAAGGGAATGCTCGCTCTAAACCGGGTGAGTGAGCGACTGCACGCCCGTCAGGCAATATGCCTATCAGGGAACTAACTGTCTCGGCACAAGCATAAAAACGGCTGGGAGTTAAATAGAAAATTCAAGGATGAGTCAGAAAGATTTTATTGGGTCAGGTATCAAGGGAGATGGAGCTGAATCAGGTAAAGGGAATTTCATAGAATTTACAGTGCAGAAGGAGGCCATTTGGCCCATCGAGTCTGCAGCGGCCCTTACAAAGAGCACCCTACTGAAGCCCACTTATCTACCCTCTTCCCGTAACCCAGTAACTCCCACTTAACATTTTTTGGGCACTAAGGGCAATTTAGCAAGACCAATCCACCTAACCCGCACATCTTTGGACTGTGGGAGGAAACTGGAGCACCCGGAGGAAACCCATGCAGACACGGGGAGAACGCGCAGACTCCGCACAGACAGTGACCCAGCCGGGAATCGAACCTGGGATCCTGTAGCTGTGAGGCAACTGTGCTAACCACTATGCTACCGTGCTGCCCAAATTCAGAAGTTAAGGTACACATCGGCCATGATGCAACTGAACAGGTGTGAGCGGCCGTTGTTTTGATGAATGTGTAACATAATTTGAGGAGTTTGTTAAAGAGCCACTGTCACCTCAAAAGATATATTTGCAAAAAAAACATTGTGAGCAAGTGACAATCATGTAACGTGTGACAAATGTATTATCTGTGTTTAGAGGCAGTATGAAAATAGCACGTCTTGTCTCCCTTTACGGCAAATAAATGCATTTTATTTTCATAAAAATGTCAGCATTGTTTCTGTATCAAGTCCTCTCCTCTCCTGACGAGTTGCATCTTGCTGGGTTACAGCTCAGTGTTAACAGCTGACACTCTGATGCATCATCGATGTGGCAGATTCTAAAGTGCACCAGAACAGAGTACCCTGGGCTATTCCCAACGTGGCAGTTTGCAACCAAGCCATCCCCTCCCCCTAACTACTTTCCAGCTATTATCATTGGTTGGAGATGTTCTTGCTTTGCCATTTCTGAGTTCTCATGTGTTTAGACAAATAATAACAAATAGGAGCAGGAGTGGACCATTCGGCCCTTAGAGCCTCTCCTGCACACAGCACGATCGTGGCTGACCTTCTCCACCGCAGGTTCACGTTCATGCCCTGTCCCCGTATTCCCTTCCTGCTCACAAATCAATCAAAAACAATCTTGGGGAGTGGCAACAACTGACCCACAGCTCTTGTTACGTCTTAACCTCCAACATGGCTCGAGACAGGAAGTAGTATCTGTCTAAATACCACCGCACATCAGTGTTCGTCATTGTGTGCTGTGCTTTTAAGGGGGCAGCAGATACCAGGGAACACCACCAGCTGGAGGTTCCCCGACAAGCCACTCACCACCCTGACTTGGAAATATATTGCCGTTCCCGCACTGTCGTTGGTCAAAATCCTAGAACTCCCTCTATACCAGCACAGTGAAACTACCTACACCACATGAACTGCAGAGGATTCAAGAAGGCAGCTCACCACCACCTTCACAAGGGAAATTACGGATGGGAAATAAATGCTGGCCCAGCCAGCAAAACCCACATCCCATAAATTAACTTTTAAAATATATAATTTAATGTAGGACAAATAAATACCAAAGTCCATTGAGTCTGCCTTCTACCATCTCATGATATAAATGTGATAGTTTATTGACTAACCCTAGGAATCAATCTTTATAATTTTGTTTAAAAAATGCCCAGACATGAGAGCCTGGATTTTTTTTAAAATTTAGAGTATCCAATTCATTTTTTCCAATGAGGGGCAATTTAGCGCGGCCAATCCACCTACCCAGCACATCTTTGGGTTGTGGGGCGAAACCCACGCAGACACGGGGAGAATGTGCAAACTCCACACGGACAGTGACCCAGGGCCGGGATCGAACCTGGGTCCTCGGTGCCGTGAGGCAGCAATGCTATCCACTGCGCCACCGTGCTGCAGAGCCTGGATTTTCACCTTATCAGGATAGCTCAGGACCACTGATGGGTGTGTCTAACTTCCGGGACTCCCGTCCCCGTTCTCGAGCTATCTGATTTTTGGGAATGCCTTCAAAAGATGCGGGCTGGTTCCTCAACAGTCCACATCCAGCACTCCTGACTTGGCTGGTTCCATTGGGGAGTTGGCATGTCCTAGTCCTCTGCAATATTCATGACTCCCTGTGCCAAACTCTGCCCTTCCATCCTTACAACTGGGACTCAGGTGTTTAGCACTCTAATGGGTATCTGGGCTGTCAGTGAGACACTCATTAGACACAGGCAACTGTCAGTAAGAGGTCCATTGGTTCTATACATTGTATAATGGGTCAGCGGGCATGGCACTGCCATAGCTTGGCACTGAGGGTATGAGGGTCCAGGGAGGATGGGCGAGGAGCATTGGGTGGCATGGATAAGGCCCCGGGAATGTTTGGAGGGCCTTTGTGCCTTTATTTTAACTGTGACAAAGTTCCATAACCCCAAGGCGGGTCTTTTAAACAGCACACATGTGGCACACAGCAGCCCCAGTGTCTATCCCTGAACATTTTCCTGGTTGGCTGCACTGAGTCCAGTCCATACCTGTCCCTCGGCAATTGAGATCCCACCTTTGTGGGCACTTCCTCCGCAGGCGGGAGGGCCAAGTTGGGAATTTTTCCGTCACCCACCTCAGGGATGAAACCCTGAGGTGAGGAAAACCCTCAGTGGTGGAGAGTCTTGGGAACCACCCAAAGACACCTGTTCCTCCCAAACACATTGCATACACCACACGGCGGGCGGGATTCTCTGATCCTGAGTTGGCGCCGTCGTCACCGCCGTCGCATTTCTCGAAGGCGTCAACACGGCCTCAGGAGCAGCGATTCTGACCCCGGCAGGGGGGGGGGGGGGGGGGGGGGGGGGGGGGGGCTGCACGGCCCTGGAGCCACCCACGCTGCTCCAGCTGCCGATCCCCAGTGTTAGATGGGCGCCGCGGGTCTGCGCATGCGCAGTGTGCCCAGCGCCAACGCGCGCATGCGCAGTGGGACCTGCGTGATTGCTACGCAGGTGCAGTGGCTCCCTTCTCCGTGCCAGCCCCAACAAAACATGGCATACGGCTACAGGGGCCGGCGCGGAACAAAAAAGACCCCCAGCCCGAGAGGCCGGCCCGCCGATCGGCAGGTCCCGATCGCGGGCCAGGCCACAGCGGAGGCCCTCCCCGGGGTAGGACCCCTCACCAGGCCGCCCCCGGATGCATCCACGCCGAGGCCCCGCCGGGGAAGAACAGGTGTAAACGGTGCTGCCGGGACTCCACTTTTTTCGCGTGGCCGCTCGGCCCATCCCGAGCAGAGAATCACGGGGGAGGGGGGGGGGGGGGGGGGCGTAGAGCGGTCCGCGACCAACGCCGATTTTCCGCTCTACGGAGAATCGGCGAACCTGCGTCAGGGCGGCGTGGTGCGATTCGCGCCCGTCCCAACGATTCTCCGGCCCGGCCCCGGGGTGAGAGAATCCCGCCCATCATGTCTCCAGGTATCAATTGTTATTTCTGCAAACAGTTCCGAATCTTCATTACTCTGAAACACAATTACCGGGGTTCTACGGCCGCCTCTGTAACTGGTTCACTGGAGCTGGAGGCAGGTCACCACGGACTGGCCATTCCCCGGATACGTGTCCGGCGAGCCATGGAAAACGCCATTTTCTTCAGCAGGTCCAGAAGATCCCACCGCTGGCCAATGACGAGCTGCTTCCCCCACCGGAAAGCCTGCCGTGGGAAGGCGGGAAAATCCCGGCCATTAGTTTAATGGAATCATGCAAAGAAAGAATGTCAAAGTTGTTCCCCATTGTACCTGACCGAGCTCTTCACTGAAGCAACCCAATTAGCCACACTCACTTGCTGTTTGGAGACACCCCAGTAAATCAAAATATTTTTCCAATTCCTTTCTGAAAGTTACTTGCCTCTGCTCCCAACACCATTTGAAGCAGAGCTTCCCAGATTACAGCACGCTGTGTGTTTGTGTCATCTTCCCTCTGCTTCTTTTACCAATCATTTTATATCTGTGTACTTTGCAGAGATAGTTTCTCCTGAATCATTTTTATCAAAACCCTGCATGATTGTGGACAGCTGTATTAAACCTCCCTTTAACCTTACCCACTGAGTAAAAACTCAGCTTCGTGTCTCATGCCAGACAACATTTTAATAAAACTCCTGGACCCCAACTCTCGGGTTTTGACGTCCTTGCTAAAGGGTGGTGCCCTGAATTGAACACAATACTCCATCTGGGGCCTCACCAGTAACCTACAACCTGATTAACAAAGCCAAAGATCAATCTGATTTTTGACACATATTAATGTTGACACTTCTTCGAGTGGAGCTATTGATGCAAGACATACATACAGGAAAGCATGAGGTAATGGGATTATGTTGCACAGATTCTATATCATTGCCATACAGGAAGGATGCCTGAGTTTCCATAATTCGTTCACAATTCCCTAGTAAGTGTTTGCAACTTTATTTTTGTGTTGAAATCCTGGATAAGAAATCCCTGCCGGCTGTATTAGCACAGACACACCTGGGGCACAGCTCTGATTTCACTCGGTGAATGTTCCTCAGGACCCTTCTCCGCCCCCCCACCTCCCCCCAACAACGTAGTGTGTAATTTCCATGATTATAAATAGCAAGAGTCAGCAGAGGCGTGCTTGGCCAGGGAATAAGAGGTCCCACGAGATATTTATAAACGCACCAAAGTAGCAGATTTGCAGAAAATATTGGGAGATGAATAGGAAATTGCTTCTTTCCAGTGAATACTGAAAGGCTCGTCTTTCCCAAACCAAAATTAAATTAACTTTTTAATTAAAGGATGCTGTGATGTGATCCTGTATTTAGTGAGTGGTTACTCTGGCAATGTGCCAGACCTCTTTTTGTTCTCTTTTTTTCGCCTGCCTTCCTCTTCCTCTCTTTTCTCTTCCTCTTCTATCCTCTCTCCACCTTTCTCTACTTTTTCTCTTGACCTCCAAGTTGTGGCGATTCTTCTTTTTCTCTCTGATTTTATCTATGCACAGTCACATGTTAATGGAATTTTTTTTTTAAAGTAAATTTAGAATACCCAATTCTTCTTCGTTCAAATTAAGGGGCAATTTAGCGTGGCCAATCCACCTATCTGGAACATCTTTTGGGTTTTGGGAGTGAGACCCATGGAGACATGAGGAGAATGTGCAAAGTCCAGATGGACAGCGACCCGGGGCCGGTATCGAACCCGGGACCTCAGCGCCGTGACGCAGCAGTGCTAACCACTGCACCACCGTGCCGCCCGTTAATGGAATTAT
Source organism: Scyliorhinus canicula (assembly GCF_902713615.1). Lineage (NCBI taxonomy): Eukaryota > Metazoa > Chordata > Chondrichthyes > Carcharhiniformes > Scyliorhinidae > Scyliorhinus > Scyliorhinus canicula. The sequence goes on along the minus strand of NC_052149.1, from coordinate 239,899,797 downwards.
TGATTTTTTAAAAATAAGTATCATTTAAAAAAATATTTCGAGTGTCCAATTCATTTTTTCCAATTAGGGGGCAATTTAGCCTGATCAATCCACCTCTCCTGCACATCTTGGATTGTGGGGGCGAAACCCACGCAAACACGGGGAGAATGAGCAAACTGGAATTTTAGATTTTGGCCTCGAGATCTGTCTTTCCTTTACACTTCTCAACACCTTTCGATGGCATTAATACCCTAATTATCATTGCCTACTCGAGATACATCACCTCTTAGGTCCTCACCTTAAATTGCACTTAACACCTGCCTGTCATCCTTTTAAACTGTGTAATGTTGTTTTCAAACTCTTCCTTTCTATTTTGCCAAAGCCACTTAGCAGATCATTCGCTTTCTTGATCTTCACCGCTCATTGCTGTATAACACAGTGTGATTATTCACTCAGCCATCGCTTACACAGGACGACATCTTGGCTGAACACAGAGTCAGTGCAACCATAGCTAATCAGAATGTCAAGTGGTTTATTAGTCAAATAATAACATCATAGATTAATGTATTCAGCCTTTATTGGCAACGCAAGTCCCAAGTATTAAATGTTCCGGTCACAAACAAGTTTCCTAACCTGACCTTCAGTGTCATGTCTACAGAATTAGACACGTTATGGGAAATCTGTGATGGTCAAATCGTAGGCACACGATTACCTCAGAGCTCTGCCCTTGTACACGCTACTCTTAAAATGTACTGAAACCGCAGTGAAATATGCTCATTATCTTCCCAAGGTTTTACAGGAGCAACAAAAAACCTTGAGCATGACATCGGAGCTACACTGAGAACGACAGTAACGTTTTTATTGTCCAGCATACGTGATGAATGGGTGGTGCCAGTTAATCAGAAATGCCAGTTGACGGCGGGGTTCATTACTCGATGAAATACAGCAGAATACTTGTCGAATGCACTAATAGGCAAATCCTCCGGTGGTAAAGGTGGGGGAGTTGCGGGAGAGCCCCGAAACGGGATTTGCTCTGGGTGAAAATCAGTTTCTCATTCTCCTGTCCCGCTCCAGCTAGCATGATCGCGATCTCGCCCACAACTCACCACAACTCATTTGCATTCATTTAAATTTCATTAGCGAGATTAAAGGTGAATTCAGCAACCTCCCGGTATCACCTCTTCCCCCCCCCTCCCCCCAGCAGGAAGACATCCAGGCACGAATCATGATTGGTCCTTAAAAGTGGGGACTAAGCACCAGGGTCACAGAGGGTGAGAGAGAGTGTGAGTACCCTCTGTATACTTACTTCCAGAGGACGTGTGGTATGGGCAGGCTTGGGCTGGGCTGGGGAAGGTGCTCAGGTCAGCGAGTCTTTACCAGGATGGCGTCATGTGGCATGTCTTCCCCCTGTAGTCTTGAAAATCTTTAAACTCTCTCAGCATGTCAATATAACTGATCCGTCAAATCAAAGTAAAAGTCTTCCCTTTGATGTGCTAGAAACCTCTTTCACATTCAATTTCATCCCCTTAAACTTTTTCAAACTCCTGGCCTTGCTAGGGACCAAAGAGCTTTGAACTGCATTATTTATATTCAATTTCATGATCCGTTACCTTTTACACGCCCCTTGATTGACAGACCCAGGCTATTTAAAAGGAGGCTTTAATATTATATGGTTTTAAAGCTCATCTCAGTCCATTAACCTCTTGAGTAGGTGTTGTTTCTAACCATAGTTTTTTCATAGAGGAGTTTTCTTTGTTCTCATATCCTTCTGAGAAAGACAAGGACTGGAATTCTTCGGCCATTGTGATTCTCTTTTCCTGCTCGCAGGGCAACCACGCCTCTCCAGTGTAAATCATATCCTTCCTGTAGTGTGGCATCCAGAACTGCACACAGTACTCCAGCTGTGACGTACCCAGTGTTTAATACAGCCTCATTATAGGGCAGCACGATAGCACAGTGTCTAGCACAATTGCTTTACAGAACCACGGTCCCAGGTTCAATTCCGCCTTGGGTTACTGTCTGTGCGGAGTTTGCACATTCTCCCAGTGTCTACGCAGGTTTCCTCCCCCAGGTCCCAAAAAACGTGCTGTTGGGTGAATTGGACATTCTGAATTCTCCCTCTGCGTACCCGAACAGGTGCCGGAATGTGGCGACAAAGGGCTTCTGTCTGTAGGGATAAGAACAAAGAACAATACAGCACAGGAACAGGCCCTTCGGCCCTCAAAGCCTGTATCGGTCATAATACCCCCCTTGGCCAAAACCCTGAGCACTTCCTTGTGCCCTATCCTTCTGTGTCCTTTCTATCCATGTATTTGTCAAGGTGCCTTTTGAACGCCCGGGAATGCCTTTAATGAAACCAGAGCACCCCGGAGGAACCCATGGGGAGAATGTGCAGACTCCGCACAGACAGTGACCCAAGCGGGAATCGAACCAGGCACCCTTCCTCAGTTTTTTCACAGTGGGTTGATTTTTAAAAAAACTCTTGAGCATCACGATCAAGATTTGTTACCCATCCCTAATTGCCCTTGAGAAGGTGGTGGTTAGCTGCCTTCTTGAACCAGTGCTGTCCATGTGGTGTAGGTACACCCACTGTGCTGTTAGGGAGGGGGTTCCAGATTTGAACCCAATGGCAGTGAAGGAAGTCAGAATGGTGTGTGGCTTGGAGAGGAGCCTGAACTGAGTTTTCTGGCACCTGCTACCTTTGTTCCGCACGGCGGTGGAAGTCACAAGTTTGGAAAGAGTTGGCCAACACGACTTAAATTAGAATTCAGTCATTAAAATTAATAAAATAATGCTTGTGATGAGAAGCTGCAGGACAGATTCTAGTATGAGTCTGCTAACCATTTCTACAAGGATTGTGCTGTTTCGAAAATGCATAACGGGGAGTGGTGGCATTTTGTCAGCAGCTTGTCGTATGAGGAACAGTTGAGGACTCTGGGTCTGTACTCGGAGTTTAGAAGGATGAGAGGGGATCTTATTGAAACTTACAGGATACTGTGAGGCCTGGATGGAGTGGATGTGGATAGGATGTTTCCACTTGTAGGAAAAACAAGAAGCAGAGGACAGCATCTCAGACTAAAGGGACGATCATTTAAAACAGAGATGAGGAGGAATTTCTTCAGCCAGAGGGTGGTGAATCTGTGGAACTCTTTGCCGCAGAAGGCTGTGGAGGCCAAATCACTGAGTGTCTTTAAGACAGAGATAGTTAGGTTCTTGATTAATAAGGGGATCACGGGCCATGGGGAGAAGGCAGGAGAATGGGGATGAGAAAAATATCAGCCATGATTGAATGGCGGAGCAGATTTGATGGACCGAGTGGCCTAATTCTGCTCCTATGTCTCATGGTCTTATGGTCTTATGCCATTCCTTCAGCCTGACTAGAAATGAATAAAGAGATTTGGTTCCACAGACGGCTCTGGTGGCTTCAAAAGATGCCCTGCATATCATGACATCTTTACCAGCCTCCTTCCCATTTGGAGTAAGCAGGGGGGTGTCAGAAATAAAGCTGCTCGGTGACAGATACTGCTACTGTTCTGTGATACTTCTGTCCCAACACAGCTGTCCAACAGTTAGAGGGGAGATGGGGGCGTAGTGGTATGCTCACTGGACTGGTCAACCAGAGAGCCAGAGTCATGCTCCGGGGACCCAGGGGGGGCCTGGCAATTCAAACCAATTCTGCTTTTCCGGCAACTCAGTCTTTTGAGACACTGAACCATTCAGCAGCCAATACGCACGCAACCCCGCCCACAGCCCCCCACCCCCTCTCGCAAAGAGCAACATGATAATGACGAGATAATCTGTTTTTGATTATGATAATTGAGGGATAGATATTGCCGTGACATCAGAGATAATTCCTGCTCTTCCTTGAACTTGTGTCTTGAGATATCTCCCGCCCGCCGGAGGCAACAGGCAGGGCCTTTCGTCTGAAAGATAGAACCTCATGAGAGAGTAAGAGTCGTTCAGAGCTGCACTGGCGAACCCGGGTTCATACCTGACCCTGCCAGGCATGTTTTGGGCAGGGGGGCAGGGCATGTTAAATAGATCGAGTGCTCACCCGTCATCTTCCCTCCCACCACACGGTTCACCCCCCATAATACACGATTATCACCATCCCGCCCACTATGTTCAAATAAATGGTCAATTACACTTGTTATTCAAGCTTGTCACCCAGCCAGCATGTTGCCCAGGCCATATAACATTCATCATGAGCAGTGGGGCAGGAGCTGGCAGCCAAGTATTTATATGAAGTTCTATAAGGGGTTGGAAGGAGCGGAGTGGGGGTTTGATTTTCACCGTTCACGGGCTGCCCTTTGCCGATGGCAGGCAAACCGACCCTGCCCCCCCCCCCCCCCCCCCCCCCCCCCCATCCCCTGAGATCGAAACCACCGATCCTTCCTAAGACCCAGCCTATCCAGCCACCCCTCCCTGCCCAAGACCCTGCACCTACAAGCTCCGGGATCCGTGGTCCTCATCCGGGGTTCCGCTCTCGATGCGACCGGACTGATGGAGCTGTGGGCCAATCGGATTGGTCGGCAGGTCCAGCAGGTGGGTCATCCTCCCCATTGAGGGGCTGTGGTTCCACTCGGGCCTCGTTTAGCTTGTCCGCAGGTTCCTCATGTCTGAGAGGAGAGGTTGATGGGGAGCATGTGGGTCTGTCTCCATGCGGACTTCGCTTCGGGCAGGGGGGTGGGGGGGCGAGGGATGGAGGGAGGAACTAGCCCCTTCCCACTTCGGAATGGGACTTCAATCCCCAACCTTTTAACTCAGTGAGTCAGATGGCTCCAAAAGAACTACATCTGACACACCCGGAGGTTGGCTTCGCAAGCCATGGCAAGACAACACGGGCCAAACAATAAATAGTCGGTCTTACCAGCGATGCCTACATTGTGAAAATGGATTTTTATAGAAGAGGTGACTAGGTAATACTCTTTTTCTATCCAAATAACAGCAAACATGACACTGTTGGGCTGTCACCATACACACCGAAACTACCGGTCAATTCAAGTCAATGTAAACAACATATATAATGTCTCGTTGTATTGCATGGCGTGTCTCTGTAGATAATCCCAGACAGTACTGATGCGCTTTCTTTTCTTTACGATGACAGAGGAAACCTTTAATAATACAGCCAGCTGAAGTTACATCATTGACATCATTTTGGGGTTCTAAACTTCAATGCAGAGCAGATGAAGCAAAGATTGTGTAATCTGTTTTCTAATTTTTGTTTAACTTGTTCTCCACACTTCAGTTAGAGAAATTGACCTCTTAATTATATTTTGATTGTACCAAAGTTAAGATTTAAACTATCTATTTCTTCAAGCAGCACGTACTTCCAGTATTGCTGAAAAGAGAGACATGCTGTTGAAGCTTTTTTATCTCACACCCATCAGGATAAATGCAGGAATATCAAGTTTCAAATGATCACAACAGTTTATATTGCAGGGGAAAGTGGTGCTGATTGGTTGGCAAGTCGACTCTGAAAGGCTGAAACATTGTTATGTAGAAAGCACCCGGGGATCTGCAGGCTTCCCAGGCTCCAGGGTAACTCAAAAAAGGCAGAAAGCTGGAACATATTCTTTTTGTTTGCAGTGTCATGGTGGTGCAGTGGTTAGCACTGCTGCCTCACCACGCCGAGGACCTGGGTTCGATCCTGGCCCCGAGTCACTGTCCAAGTTTGCACATTCTCCCCATGTCTGTGTGGGTCTCACCCCCATAACTCAGAAAGGTGTGCGGGGTCGGCAGATTGGCCACGCTAAATTGCACCTTAATTGAAAAAAAAAAGAATTGGGTACATTAAATTAAAATGTTTTTTTAAACTGTTTTAGAGAAGGAGTCCTTGTTTATGAAAGTATACTGTATCCAGAGAGAACAAATGAGCCACATTATGAGATTTTGACTAATTATCTTAACTTGGTTGTTAGTGAGGCAGCACGGTGGCGCAGTGGTAAGCACAGCTGCCTCACGGCACCGAGGTCCCAGATTCGATCCCGGCTCTGGGTCACTGTCTGTGTGGGCTTAGTACGTTCTCCCCGTGTTTGCGTGGGTTTCGCCCCCACAACCCAAAGATGCGCAGAGTAGGTGGATTGGCCACGCTAAATTGCCCCTTAATTGGAAAAGTGAATTGGGTGCTCTAAATTTATTTTGAAGAACTTGTTTGTTAGTGTCGATATTAATGCGCTGAGGACTATTCAACAAGTGTTGCCTGATCGCAGAATCACAGTAATCATTTTGATCCAGAGATTTGCCGGAGCCTTTATATCAGGATGAAAATCCCAGAAATGGCCAAACATTCTAAGCCCTGCCCCGATAATGAGAAGTTTCATTTTCATGGGGGCGGGAATGGAATTGGGCTGGGGTTTGTACATGCACTGGTTCCGGAGGTAGCTGATAACTTAAATGTGCAGCTGCCTCCACCTAAATGTGAAACTTGAAGGGGGAACATTAGAACAGATGTGAACTAGTCTGAACTTGATGGGTTCATTTGGATAGCCAGGGTATCCCTTTGGAAAGGTACTGTACCCCTTTGAGATTTGAGAGGGGCTGGTTTAGCTCACTCGGCTAAATCGCTGGCTTTTAAAGCATACCAAGCAGGCCAGCAGCACGGTTCAATTCCCGTACCAGCCTCCCCGGACAGGCGCCGGAACGTGGCGACTAGGGGCTTTTCACAGTAACTTCGTTGAAGTCTACTCGTGACAATAAGCGATTTTCATTTTTTCATTTTAAAAAGTGAACATGATTATGCATGTTTTGTGCATAAATTCATGGGAACTGTCCAGCTGTCAAGGAACAGTCAAATAACTGTCCGGCTATCAAAGAACTGTCAAATAAATACCCAGCTGTCAAAGAACTGTCAAAGCGGTCACCGAGCCATCAAAACATACTAGGTGCATAGGCATGTCTTGATATTAGCTGGCATGAAGTTGGTATAGGGTCTTTCAAAGGCCATGGGGATGTGGCAGGATTAGAGGGTGGACAGTGGGTAGAGACCCCAGCAAGCCCTATGTCGAGGTCTTGCAGCGTGCAGGGAAATCTAGCTCAGAGTCTCCCAATAGTTTAGATGCTTTGCTGCCCTGATATAAAAATGTTTCTAACCCTGTTCGTCCTGCATATTTCCACACTAAGACACTGCAGAGCTACATGGCCAAGAGGAGGGCACAGCAAGGCCGTAAAATCAATTTGCTGATCAAAAAAACTCGAATGCAAGAAGGGTACATTTTTTTTCCTGAAGGGGGTGGGTGCTTTTGTGACGTTTGAGGGCTTTCGTTTTCAGCTTCATTGAGAAAGCTCTGAACTGGGGAGATAGGTTTCAAGTAGGAATCTGCCCCTGGGTGTGAAATGATGAGTGGGTGAGCTTGGACAAGCTTTCTGAATTTCAAACAAAAAAAATGTTCGGCAGCAACCTCTGGAAAAAAAGTGTCACAATTGCAATGAAGCGAAGGTGGAGATTCATGAAAACAGTGTAGCATTTACCTCGTAAAACTAAAAGTAGATAAATTCCTGCAAAGAGTTGGATTATAATTACAGTCATCAGTCAATTTTTGCAGGAGAAAAAAAAATCCTAAATGAGGATCAATGAAATGTATAGAATTTTATCTTCTTGCCTTCAGCTAAATCTAGTGGCTGCACAGGCTTGTGTCAGGAATTAGAACTACAAACTGAGTGGGGTTCAACATGATTTAGTTTTGCTGTGGGTCAAATCTCTGCAACTTTACTCCGAATGGAAATCAATTTGCAGCATTCCCCAGCGTGGCTGATTCTTCTCAGCTCCATACCCCGGGGTGCTAACGCTTAAAAATTCCATAATGGAGTTGATCCTGGGAGCTTCAGTTCGACTTCAAGAAGAGTGAAAACATGATGGAGGATCCTCCGTTTTTCAGACAATGATATTTTATCATTTGGACCACAATCTTGCATCAAGCTCCTTCCTCACAGTGGGGATGTCCCTGCGAGTGCTGTGTCGTGTTGCTAACTCAGGTTGGTTAAACTCGTCAACTTGTCCACACCCACCTCAAACCATGATGTCTCACTCACTCCAATGAGGGGCTGGTTTAGCACACTGGGCTAAATCGCTGGCTTTTAAAGCAGACCCAGGCAGGCCAGCAGCACGGTTCAATTCCCGTACCAGCCTCCCCGAACAGGCGCCGGAATGTGGCAACTAGGGGCTTTTCACAGTAACTTCATTTGAAGCCTACTCGTGCCAATAAGCGATTTTCATTTCATTTCATTTCAGTCAAACAGACCGGTTTACAGCAATCTGCTAACTAATAAACAGAAGCGTTCAAAGAAAATTGAAAAATAACTCCCAATTTTTTGCAGCAAGTACTGACTTATCTCCTGGGTTGTTTTGCAATAATATCCAGAAGATTAATCTCCTTCAGAACCTGGAGACTCCAGGGCAACCCTGGAGAGTTGGCACCTTGGCATAATTTGTGTTCCAATCAATTCCAAAGAACACAGCGTTGTTTGGGAGAATTGGCATCCAGCCTGCAGACGGGTTTCATGGTTGGTGCTCAGGCAGGATTGAGTTCGAATAATAATAATCAGAATAATCTTTATTACTGTCACAGGTAGGCTTCCATTAACACTGCAGTGAAATTACTGCGAAAATCGCATAGTCGCCACATTCCGGCGCCTGTTCGGGGAAACTAAGGCAGAATTCAGAATGTCCAATTCACCAAACAGGCACATCTTTCGGGGTTTGTGGGAAGAAATCGGAGTGCCCAGAGGAAACCCACGCAGACACGGGGCGAACGTGCTGGCTCCGCACAGGCAGTGATCAAAGCCGGGAATTGAACCCGGGTCCCTGGCGCTGTGAAGCAACAGTGCTAACCACATTACTACCACTCCCAGTCTTAATAGTTGAAGCACTTCCGAAGGTTCTTTGCAGATGTCACTGGAGTAGTCCAACAAAGGGGGAGGGACTACAGAAAGATCTCCATTCAGGTCATGTAAAATTCTTCCATCAGAACCGAAGATAGCGGTGAATAAAACATGCCCCCCCCATGACTTTCATTTCCCAATAAGTCTCTTATCCAGTCGGCTCTTCAGCTGCTGGAGTTCTAATGTATATCAGTCACATCCTTGTTTGAAACAATATAATATGGGAGTGTTGGTGCATAACTAGGAATACCCTGTACATCCCACATTCCCCTTGATCCATATTGGGTGGATATCCCTTCTGCTGCCTCAGCCCTAAGCTCCAGAATTCCTTTTCTACTGTCTTTCCCTCTCCCCCATAAACAGGCTCATTGAAACCTGTCAAACCTCCCGTCAACCTGTCTAAATTCCTCTTTGCCTGGCTCTCTGCCAGTCTTGTTTGATTGCACTGCTGTGAAAAAACACTGGGATGTTTTACTACATTAACACTGTAATTTCCAACGAGTAGTTGTTCTAATTGACTCAAGCTGTCAAGCCAAACTTTTACTCATTTTGCCAATGTTAAAAGAATGGTTGTCTACACAACAGGTGATGCCAGATGTTCAGCCAGCTGCTACTGGAACGGTTTTTGGTTCATCTGCAATCTGATTGGTTTATTCTAAAGGCTTGAATTGAATCTGACAATTAGTTATTTGCCAACTTTAAATTGGCTGCCTGCTCTCCTGGGCCTGGCTTGTAAGTTTGAATATCACAAATTTGCTCATCCTCCAGAACTGTGAACCGTAGAATCATAGAGTCCCAGTATTCAAGAGAAAGAACAAAGAGCACAGGAACAGGCCCTTCGGCCCTCGTAGTCTCCGCCAATCACGTGCCTATCTAGATCAACTGCCTGCATCCTTCTGTACCCCGTCTGAGTAGTACTACTCAGTAGAGAACATGTGTGGAGAGATCAGATCAGTCCATCATTCAGGAGTCTGGTAACAGTGGAGAAAAAGCTGTTTTTCAATCTGTCTGTGCATGTTCTCAGACGTTTGTATCTCCTGCCCGATGGAAGAGGTTGGAAGAGAGAATAACCCGGGTGGGAGGAGTCTTTGATTATGCTGCCCGCTTTCCCCAGGCAGCTAGAGGAGCAGACAGAGGCAGGTTTGTGTGATGGACTGGGCTGTGTTCATGACTCTCTATAATTTCTTAGTCTTGGGCTGAGCAGTTGCCGTACCAGACCAGATAGGATGAATCTGTAAAAATTGGTAAGAGTCAATGTGGACATGCCAAATTTCCTTAGTTTCCTGAGAAAGTATAGGTGCTGTTGTGCTTTCTTGGTTGTAGCGTCGACGTGGGTGGACCAGGACAGATTGTTGGAGATGTGTACCCACTAGGAATTTGAAGCTGCTAACCATCTCCACCTTGGTCCGTTGATGGTGACAGGGGTGTGTACAGTACTTTGCTTTCTGAAGTCAATGGCCAGCTCTTTAGATTTGCTGGCATTGAGGGAGAGATTGTTGTTGTTACACCACTCCACTCGGTTCTCTATCTCCCTCCTGTATTCTGACTCACCGTTGTTTGAGATCTGACCCACTACGATTGTGTCATAAACAAACTTGTGGATGGAGTTGGAGCCAAATTTTGCCACGGAATCATGTGTGTACAGTATAGGGAATGTAGTAGGGTGTGCTTGCCGCTGTGTTCAGGACCCACTCTCAGTGCTAGTGCAAAAAACACCCCCTCCAAAAAGATTTTCTCCGTGGGTGGATTGCGATCTGGATCTCGCCCAATCACCAAACGGGAATTGTACTTGGTTTCCCGTCGGAGAGCACACTGAGGGCGTCTTTGGGAGAATTTGCCCACAATCTATTCTTCCACTGCAATTGGGCGACTTATGTGGCCTGTTCCTTGTAGGCTATAAACGTGCATTGAAGTGGACTCGGCACCTCCTCAAAATATCCAATTTCCACCTTTATCCTGATCCTGATCATTTCTCCGAGTTGTCCTTATTGGCTCTCCAAGGTGGCGCTGAAGGAAAATGAGAGGTTCGGCATCCAACGAGATCACACTCCTCAGCTCAGCATCAATATGAAGGTGCTTTATAAACACTGGAGTGTGAATTCAGTTAACCTGCTCAACACAATCATTTGACAATTTTGGCACATAAAATACTGTAAACAAACCTCTTTCATTCTGGTGAATGTTGACCAACATCCCAAAGTCACCTTTCATTTCTGGCACTTGCTTCAAAGTGGTTCATAAATTTAAGTGACAAGATTTTTGTACCATTATATTGCAGGAAAATAAATAGACATCAAATCACCCTGAAAATACAGTGTTCAGCGTTCCCTCTCCTTGCAGCCCACACACACACACTCTCCCACACACACTCTACCACACACACACACTCTCCCACACACACTCTACCACACACACACACACACACGCTACCACACACACACACTCTCCCACACACACTCTACCACACACACACACACGCTACCACACACACACACTCTCCCACACACACTCTACCACACACACACACACACACACACGCTACCACACACACACACTCTCCCACACACACTCTACCACACACACACACACGCTACCACACACACACACTCTCCCACACACACTCTCCCACACACACTCTACCACACACACTCTACCACACACACACACGCTACCACACACACACACTCTCCGACACACACTCTCCCACACACACTCTACCACACACACACGCTACCACACACACACTCACACGCTACCACACACACACACTCTCCCACACACACTCTACCACAGACACACACTCACACGCTACCACACACACACACTCGCCCACACACACTCTACCACACACACACTCTCACACACACACTCTCCCACACACACACTCACACGCTACCACACACACACACTTGCCCACACACACTCTACCACACATGCACACTCTCACACACACACTCTCCCACACACACACTCACACGCTACCACACACATACACTCACACACACAGCCCCCTCCGCACACACACTTTCGCACTCACACACACTCACACGCACACTCTCCCACACACACACACTCTCCCACACACACACTCTGCCACACACACTCTCACACACACTCTCCCACACACACACTGCCACGCATGTACACTCTACCACACACATACACTCACACACACAGCCCCCTCCGCACACATACTTTCCCACTCACACACACTCACACGCACACTCTCCCACACACACACACTTTCCCACTCACACACACTCACACACACACACACACACACACACACTTTCCCATGCACGCAAACGTGACCACACACGCACAAACTCACACACACACATACAGAGCCCCTCCCCACACACACACTCTACCATACACACACACTCTACCACACACACACAGTCACACACACTCACACACACACTCTCCCCCCCACACACAGGCTCCACCCTCCCACACACACACACTCTCCCACACATCCCCACACACACACACACCTCCACAGTTGGTTGACAAGGGCCTCGTTTAGCACAGTGAGCTAAACAGCTGGCTTGTAATGCAGATCAAGGCCAGCAGGGCGGGTTCCCGTACCGGCCTCCCCGAACATGCGCTGGAATGTGGCAACTGGGGGCTTTTCACAGTAACTTCATTGAAGCCTACTCGTGACAATAAGCGATTATTATTATTACACACCGCCACACACACACACTTTCCCACACACACATACTCCCACTCTTCCACAGACACGCACCTGCATCCCCCACACACAGCCCATCCAACACACACACATCCACCCCCCCACATATACACACTCACCCCCTGCACACACACTCTCCCCTCCACACACACATTCTCCAACACACACACACTCAGTCCCACACGCCCACACACACTCTCGCCTCAACCACACCACATACCCCACACACATACATACTCTCCCCCACATACGCACAATCAAACACACACCCCTTCACACATACCCTCACATTAACACCCACGCACTCCCACACACAGACATGCCTGTATACACACACTCACACACATCCACACACACATTCTCCCACACACACACACACACACACACTCTACCCCACACACTCACAATCACACACACACACACTGACATTCACACACACACCTGCACATACACATCCCACACACACACACTCACACAAACACCACGCACATACACACACATGCACCTTCACGTGCACCTTCACACACTTGCACACACTCAGACCATACCCGCCACACACACCTACACATACAGACACACACACATGCAAGCTCACGAACAAACTCACACATGCAAACTCACACACACAAACTCATACACACAAGCTCTCACACACACTCACAAATTCACCCACACACCTACACCCACAAACTCATATGCACACCCATACAAACACACGCACGCACACACACTGGCACACACAGACCCACAGGCACAAACTTACACACAGTGCGGCAAGGTGGTGCAGTGGTTAGCACTAATCCTCACGGCGCTGACGACCCAGGTTGGATCCCGGCTCTGGGTCACTGTCTGTGTGGAGTTTGCACATTCTCCCCGTGTTTGCGTGGGTTTCACCCCCCCCACAACCCAAAGATGTGCAGAGCAGGTGGATTGGCCAGGCTAAAGTGCCCCTTAATTGGAAGAAAAATAATTGGATACTCCAAATTTATATTTTAAAAATTATCTTTTAAAATAACAAACTCAGACATACCCACACACTCAAACTCACTCACACCCACAAACTCACACCTACACCCATAAGCTCACACCCACGCAAACACACACCCACAAACTCACACCCACACAAACTCACATGCGCACACACATTTTAGCTCACTGGGCTAAATCGCTGGCTTTTAAAGCAGACCAAGCAGGCCAGTAGCACGGTTCGATTCCCGTACCAGCCTCCCTGGACAGGCGCCGGAATGTGGCAACTAGGGGCTTTTCACAGTAACTTCATTGAAGCCTACTCGTGACAATAAGCGATTTTCATTTCATTTCATTTCACATTCACAGACTCACACACATCCACATCCAGACACACACCCACACAAACTCACACACCCACACAAACACACACTGACACCCACACAAACTCACACTGACACCCACACAAACTCACACACACCCACACAAACACACACTGACACCCACACAAACACACACTGACACCCACACAAACTCACACTGACACCCACACAAACTCACACACACTCACACAGACCCACACACACAAATCCACACACACAAACCCACACAAACCCACACACACTCACACAAACACACACAAACTACACAAACTCACACACACCCACACAAACACACACTGACACCCACACAAACTCACACAAACCCACACAAACACACAAACTCACACAAACCCACACACACAAACCCACACAAACCCACACAAACACACACAAACTCACACAAACACACACACACCCACACACACAAACCCACACAAACCCACACAAACCCACACAAACACACACAAACACACACAAACTCACACAAACACACACACACCCACACAAACTCACACACACCCACACAAACACACACTGACACCCACACAAACTCACACTGACACCCACACAAACTCACACAAACCCACACAAACCCACACACACAAACCCACACAAACCCACACAAACACACACAAACTCACACAAACCCACACAAACCCACACAAACCCACACAAACACACACAAACACACACAAACACACACTGACACCCACACAAACTCACACTGACACCCAGACAAACTCACACAAACACACAAACTCATACAGACCCACACAAACACACAAACCCACACAAACCCACACACACAAACCCACACAAACTCACACAAACACACACACACCCACACACACACCCACACACACACCCACACAAACACACACAAACCCACACAAACTCACACAAACACACCCACACAAACACACACACACCAACACACACAGACCCGCACACACCCACAAACTCACACAAACACACACGCACCCACACAAACACACACGCACCCACACAAACACACACGCACCCACACAAACACACACACACCCACACACACAAACTCACACACACCCACACACACAGACTCACACAAACACACACACACCCACACAAACTCACACACACCCACACAAACACACACACACCCACACACAGAAACCCACACACACAAACCCACACACACCCACACAAACACACACTGACACCCACACAAACACACACTGACACCCACACAAACTCACACACACCCACACAAACACACACTGACACCCACACAAACACACACTGACACCCACACAAACTCACACTGACACCCAGACAAACTCACACAAACACACAAACTCATACAGACCCACACAAACACACAAACCCACACAAACCCACACACACAAACCCACACAAACTCACACAAACACACACACACCCACACACACACCCACACACACACCCACACAAACACACACAAACCCACACAAACTCACACAAACACACCCACACAAACACACACACACCAACACACACAGACCCGCACACACCCACAAACTCACACAAACACACACGCACCCACACAAACACACACGCACCCACACAAACACACACACACCCACACACACAAACTCACACACACCCACACACACAGACTCACACAAACACACACACACCCACACAAACTGACACACACACACAGACTCATGCACACACATTTCCTCTCGGGTCAGGCCGTGGTTCTTGCATGTACTCGTCACAGTGACAGTTGTACATTTAATCCCCCAGCTGCCACCCGCTGCTTCCACTGGGTTCCAATTTTTAAACCCTCGCTGTGTGAGGTCTGAACTCAGCAGATTGACAAGACTGGGTAAGAGGAGGTCTGAACTCAGCAGATTTTATGGACAGTGTCCCAAGACACATTTTAGAGAAATTAGTCACCCTTTGGAAGAGATTATTATTGTTTTTAAATTTAGAGTACCCAATTATTTTTTTTCCAATTAAGGGCAATTTAGTGTGGCCAATCCACCTACCCTGCACATCTTTGGGTTGTGGGGGTGAAACCCACGCAAACACGGGGAAATTGTGCTAACTCCACACGGACAGTGACCCGGGCCTGGATTCGAACCTGGGACCCCAACGCCGTAAGCATTGGAAGAGATAATTAACCTTTTGGGTGTCACGCTGGCACAGTGGTTAGCACTGCTGCCTCACCGTTCCAGGGTCCCAGGTTCGATTCTGGCCTTGGGTGACGGTGTGTGTGGAGTTCGCACTTTCTCCCCGTGTCTACGTGGGTTTCCTCCCGGTGCTCCGGTTTCCTCCCACAGTCCAAAGCTGTGCAGGTTAGGTGGATTGGTCATTTTAAATTGTCCCTTAGTGTCCAAAAATATGCAGGATATGCAGGTTGGGTGTAGCTCGGGGATAGGGTGGAGGATTGGGCTGAGGTGGGGTCCTCTTCCGTAGGGTTGGTGCAAACCCGATTTGCTAAATGACCTCCTTCTGTAGGGACTCCATGGATTCTATGGCGTTAAGACACCTTTGAGATTGTTAGAATCAAGCATGATTGTGCATTTTTTACACATAAACTCAGTGGATGGGATTTTACCATCCAACAGCATTCCCACCTGAAGTGAACTTCCAATTTGGCTGATTCCCCCAATTTCCCATCCTGCCCGCAATGATTCCCATTTTGGACAGGATAGGAAAATCCAACGGCATGTGGCACAACAGTTAGCACTGCAGCCTACGGTGCTGAGGACCCTGGTTCGAATCCTGGTCCAGGGTCACTGTCCGTGTGGAGTTTGCACAATCTCCCCATGTCTGTGTGGGTTTCGTCTCCACACGCTAAAGATGTGCAGGCTAGGTGGATTGGCCACGCTAAATTGCCCCGTAATTGGAGAAAACAAAATAATTGGGTCCTCTAAATTTGTAAAAAAAAAGATAGGAAAATAAGCTATTGGAATTGTCCAGCTGTCAAGGAACTGTTCAGCTGTCCAGGATATGCCCAAGGATGCTAGGTCAGTTGGCATGGATGGCATAGGCGCAAAAGAAGGTGTTTCACCCCCGCAACCCAAAGATGTGCAGGGTAGGTGGATTGGCCATTCTAAATCGCCCCTTAATTGGAAAACAAATAAAGTTAGTGTGGTAAAACATTCAGTTTCCACTTTTAAAAGCAAAAAACAATGTGCTCCTTGTTTCTGTGCACTTCCCAAGTATTAATTCAACCATTACCCTTAACCCCTTTGCCTCATCTCCTCCTATACCCAGAGGCAGCATGGTGTGTAGCTGTTGCACGTTTCCATATCGTAGTGTTATTTACTTCAATCACTGCCTTCAGCTATCCCTGTGTGAGTGCTCAAATTGGAACTACGACATGAAGTCATGCAGCAATGATGTGTTTTCCACCTGTTTTGTTTGAGTTGGGACCATCGACTGTTTATTTCATTCAGGCTTTTGTTTCCTGTCTGGTTGTTGGAAGGAAGGTAAATCAGACACAATGAACAATTGTTACTTCCTGTGATTGGCTGGCTTGAACTCTGCCACAGCCCAGCAGCCAGGACCATCCACTCCATTTAATTGATGGTTTGCATTCTCATCTTGTACCTCCATTTTAATCAGCTGCTTCTTGATTTGGCTCATCACCAGACCTGACCTAAAGGTGGTTTAATATCAAGGGCCTGAAATTTATTAAACCTTCGGCATGCCTATTTCCTTTCGTGGTTCATTGGCTGCTAAGTGTCTTGGAGCAACCTGAGGTCATGAAAGTTGCTATATGAATGCAATTCTCCCCTTCCATGCTCACCTCTTGAATAAGGTGCTCACAGATTCTTGTGGAGATCCGAAATAAAAGGGAAAGTGATTAAAATACTCAACAGGTTTGGCAGCATCTGTGGACAGAGGGAAACCGGATTAATGGGCTAGATTACGTGCCACAGCCGGACATGCTTCCGACTGGGTGGCACACAAAATAGGGTTAATGGGGGTGGGGGGGTGGGCTTGCATTAATATAGTGCTTTACCAAAACACGCCACTGGGCGTGTCAATGTGCTTTCCAGCCAATGGAATGCAATCAGTGTTGTAAAGTAGGTGGACTACACGGTGGCGCAGTGGGTTAGCCCTGCAGCCTCATGACGCCGAGGTCCCAGGTTCGATCCCGGCTCTGGGTCACTGTCTGTGTGGAGTTTGCACATTCTCCCCATGTTTGCGTGGGTTTTGCCCCCACAACCCAAAAGATGTGCAGGGTAGGTGGATTGGCCACTTTGAATTGCTCCTTAATTGGAAAAAATGAATTGGGTACTCTCAATTCTTTTAAAAAGTGTTATAAAGTAGGAAATGCGGTAGCTAATTTCATCACAGGAAGGCCTTACTACAAACGATGTGATAATGGCCAGAGCACCTGTTTTTGTGATGTTGCCTGACGGATACGTCTTCACAGGAGGTAGGGCAGCACAAGGGGTTAGCACTGTGGCTTCACAGCGCCAAGGTCCCAGGTTCGATTCCCCACTGGGTCACTGTCTGGGCGGAGTCTGCACGTTCTCCCCGTGTCTGTGTGGGCTTCCTCCGGGTGCTCCGGTTTCCTCCCACAAATCCCAAAAGACATGCTGTTAGAACATAGAACATAGAACAGTACAGCACAGAACAGGCCCTTCGGCCCTCGATGTTGTGCCGAGCAATGATCACCCCACTCAACCCCACTTATCCACCCTATACCCGTAACCCAACAACCCCCCCCCCCCCCTTAACCTTACTTTTAAGGACACTACGGGCAATTTAGCATGGCCAATCCACCTAACCCGCACATCTTTGGACTGTGGGAGGAAACCGAGCACCCGGAGGAAACCTACGCACACACGGGGAGGACATGCAGACTCCGCACAGACAGTGACCCAGCCGGGAACCGAACCTGGGACCCTGGAGCTGTGAAGCATTCATGCTAACCACCATGCTACCGTGCTGCCAGAGCACCTGTTTTTGTGATGTTGCCTGGCGGATACGTCTTCACAAGAAGTAGGGCAGCACAAGTGGATTGGATATTCTGAATTCTCCCTCTGTGTACCCGAACAGGCGCCGGAGTGTGATGACTGGGGGCTTTTCACAGTAACTTCATTGCAGTGTAAGCCTACTTGTGACAATAAAGATTATTCTTTTATAATGTACTGTTTGAAATGAAAATGGCTTATTGTCACGAGTAGGCTTCAATGAAGTTACTGTGAAAAGCCCCTAGTCACCACATTCCGGCGCCTGTTCGGGGAGGCTGTTACAGGAATCAAACCGTGCTGCTGGCCTGCGTTGGTCTGCTTTCAAAGCCAGCGATTTAGCCCAGTGTGCTAAACAGCCCCCTTCACTCTTTTTCGATAAAACATTGTTTTTACTTTTACTCGGTATGGACTACCCCGTCCTTATTAAAGCCACCACCTGGAGGTTCCCCTCCAGGTCACTCACTATCCTGACATGTAAGTGTATTACCCTTCCTTCACTGTCGTTGGGTCAAAATCTTAATCACCCTTCCTAACAGCACTGTGGGTGTACCTACACTACTTGGACTGCAGTGGTTCAAGAAGGCAGCTCACCACCAGTTCCGGAAGGGTAATTAAGGAATGGGCAATAAATGCTGGCCCAGCCAGCGATATCCACATCCGATGAATGAATAAAGAAAAAGGGAGACTGGTGCAAGGCTAAATGAGTTGGTAATAATACAATTAAAGAAACAAAAGATGAGTCCAGAGGAGGTGTAAATGTCGACGCCAGAATCACCACCAGAAGTTGCTGTCCGGAAAAATGATCAAGACCTGAAATTGTTGAACTATTGAGATTGGATATGTCTCATTAAAAAATGAGCTGTTTTTCCTGAAGATCTTATTGGTTTTCATTGAGGAAATATTGTTGGCTGACTCTCCAGTACAGCACTTGGGGACTCTGCCACTTTTTACATGAGACATTAAACAAAGGTCCTGTCTGCTTGTTCAGGTTGGCTTAATAAATACCATGGCAGTATTTGTTATTTGATAAAGAGTATTGAGTGCTTTGATCTCCCTGGCTGAGGTTTACTCTTCAACAAGCATCATTCAGGCAGATTGATCATTTATGCATTTACTCTTTGTGTGATTTTGTTGAGTTGTGTTTGTCTACAAAATACTCACAAATCCAGTTCAAAATGAATTCATTAGCTGTAAAACATGTTGGAACATCCTGGGAACATGAAGAGTGCTGTGTAAAATCAAGGCCTTTTGTTGTTTTTACAGCTTTTAGAAGTAGCAAATGTGACTCCAACAATAGTGCCTCTAAAACTGCATTTATTTCACACTCCATTGTGGGTATTCCTGCCTCGCTGATGTTGCCGATATTTGATTTTCATCCCATTAGTACAAACGGAGTCAGGACAGGGCCCCAGCAGAAACAGCCTCAGGTCAGGATAGTTCTGCAATCTTCACTCTTTCAAAGAGCTGACCCGTTGAAGATGGTCGAATGGCCTCTTTGTGCTGTACACACAGCACAGGCACAGAATTTACATTCGCAAGCACCGATCGATTTGAAACCACGAGCCAACATAACTTCAGCAAAGGTTGCGAAAGACGGGTTGAAATCCACTCTCAAGTCATTTAATCCACTGTTGCTTTTTCCCATTGCTGGAGTTTATATAAATGAGTGAAGAAAAAAAGCTGTTTGTTAAAGGATCTCAGTTTCCCAAGAGTGCACGCTCAGTTTTCTAAATATTGGCACATTTGGATTATCAGTGTCTACACACAATAACAAATGAAGGGTTTTCCCCATTTGTCTTTAAATATGCGTGATTTAAGTGTCCCATTGTGTCACTTAGGTTTGCAAGTCAGTACTTAATCCTGCTGAAAATCAATTGAAATGGAAATTCAATAGTTTTCCTTGATGACACGGTATTCCGGAACGAAAATGAGTTAAAGGTGCGCTTTAGTTTGTTTTTATATAAATAAATAAATATACCTTCATTCAATTCTTCCACTGTGCTTTCGAGTTGACAGAAATTCAACGCCTTTGTGAATTATTTTGAGACATGAACATTAGGGGAGTATTTTTGCCTCAAGTTCTGAAATTTCTCCAGGGACAAGGGCTGGTTTTAACATGTAGACATAATAGTTTCTGTTGTTGCTTGTTAGCTGCCAGTGAAGATGCAGCTTCAGGCTTGTTCATTGCTTCGTTTACAGCCCCACTGTGCACACGATGCAATTCTGGAAAGGAGGTGTTACAATTGCAGCGAGGGGCTCAGAGGAGCACATTTTGTCAGACATTGCGTGTGTTTCAGGCTGGACTGGAGATTGGCTGTGGGAGGAGAGGGGAAGGGGTTTAGGACATCACAGTTCAGCCTGATCTTTGCCTTCAGCTGATGCCCATGCCAAACAAAGATTGGGAGCCGAGAATGCTGACTGGTTTTGCGACACCCGCCTCACCCCCCAGCCCCTTACTCAGCACACAGGATCAATTGCAGCAACATCATTCACATCAACGCATTGATCATGGAACGGCGAGGCTATGAGACACTTTCCTGAAGCCCAGTGTCCTGGGGAATATTTATTCCTCAATCAACATCACAAAAGCATCTTTGCTGGAGTTCTCGAGCCGATCACTGGTGACAGGATTCTCTGGCACCGGTTTCCCGACTGCATGGGGTGGTTTCAATGGGAAAACCCATTAACAGGCAGCGGGAGAAGAGAATCCCTCCTCTGGCCAAATCTCCATCCTCACTAGCAGCGGTAGCACGGTGGACTCGCAATGGAAAATACCGGCCGTTATCTGGTCACATTGCAATTCGCTAATCGATTGTCACATTTCCTGCAACAATGACGAAACTTCAAAAAATACTTCATTCGCTGTATGCGCTTTGAGACGTTTGATGGTTATTAAAAGAATGACTACATAATGCATGACTTTTCCTATCAATGGCCCACTGCGGAAAGATAAGAAAGTGTCCCTTTTACTACTTGGGGTTATCTTGCTCTGACCTTCTTCCTCCAGCGCCCACACACATCAACCTCAACACAGCCACTTCCAAAATCAGCTCTATCACCAATAGCTTTATCACTGTCACAGACTTGATTGGGGAATGGATTTTGGAGGCTGCACCTACCCCATTCTATACAAAGTGCACTACACCATAGGGAATGTTGTGAACATAAGAACTAGGAGCAGGAGTAGGCCATCTGGCCTCTCGAGCCTGCTCCACCATTCAATGGGATCATGGCTGATCTTTTGTGGACTCAGCTCCACTTTCCGGCCTGAACACCATAACCCTTAATCCCTTTATTCTTCAAAAAACTGTCTATCTTTATCTTAAAAACATTTAATGAAGGAGCCTCTACTGCTTCACTGGGCAAGAAATTCCATAGATTCACAATCCTTTGGGTGAAGAAGTTCCTCATAAACTCAGTCCTAAATCTACTTCCCCTTATTTTGAGGCTATGCCCCTAGTTCTGCTTTCACCCGCCAGTGGAAACAACCTGCCCGCATCTATCCTATCTATTCCCTTCATAATTTTATATGTTTCTATAAGATCCCCCCTCATCCTTCGAAATTCCAACTAGTACAGTCCCTGTCTACTCAACCTCTCCTCGTAATCCAACCCCTTCAGCTCTGGGATTAACCTAGTGAATCTCCTCTGCACACCCTCCAGCGCCAGTACGTCCTTTCTCAAGTAAGGAGACCAAAACTCAACATAATACTCCAGGTGTGACCTCACTAACACCTTATACAATTGCAGCATAACCTCCCTAGTCTTAAACTCCATCCCTCTCGCAATGAAGGACAAAATTCCATTTGCCTTCTTAATCACCTGTTGCACCTGTAAACCAACTTTTTGTGACTCATGCACTCGCACACCCAGGTCTCTCTGCACAGCGGCATGTTTTAATATTTTATCGTTTAAATAATAATCCCGTTTGCTGTTATTCCTACCAAAATGGATAACCTCACATTTGTCAACATTGTATTCCATCTGCCAGACCCGAGCCCATTCACTTAACCTATCCAAACCCCTCTGCAGACTTCCAGTATCCTCTGCACTTTTCGCTTTACCACTCATCTTAGTGTCATCTGCAAACTTGGACACATTGCCCTTGGTCCCCAACTCCAAATCATCAATGTAAATTGTGAACAATTGTGGGCCCAACACTGATCCCTGAGGGACACCACTAGCTACTGATTGCCAACCAGAGAAACACCCATTAATCCCCACTCTTTGCTTTCTATTAATTAACTCATCCTCTATCCATGCTACTACTTTACCCTTAATGCCATGCATCTTTATCTTATGCAGCAACCTTTTCTGTGGCACCTTGTCAAAGGCTTTCTGGAAATCCAGATATACCACATTTGCTTTTTAATTGACAAGTTGTTGGTGAAATCATTTTAGTAGCTACTTCAGTCTCAGTCCAGGCAATGAAAATTTACCATCCCATCATCTAAACTTCTGTTAAGATTTTGGGCACAATCAACCAGCCGCATTGCGCCTGAATGGTGGCTCAGCACAGCCGGTAGATGCCTGACATCCCTCTTCCAGGACCTCCCCAGCTCGTGAAATCTAACAAGAACTCGCAAGACGTTGTGATCTGAATCTTGCCCATTGTGGGCAGGAACAGTATTTGGAAAATCTGCATGTGAGCATGAGACAGCGAGTCTCAGGTCACCTCGGATACCTCAGGGGAGCGTTGTTATGTGCTGGTCCCCACAAACAAGGACCAGACGGAATGGCACTTGGGGGGATCGGAGGCCTCCATGTGGTTGTCCTCTGGGTACGTGCTTTCTACAGTGAATGGTCGAACCCTCAAGAGTATTGACAGTCAGAGAGATCTAGGTGTACAGGTCCACAGGTCATTGAAAGGGCAACACAGGTGGAGAAGGTAGTCTAGAAGGCATACGGCATGCTTGCCTTCATTGGCCGGGGCATTGACTATAGAACATAGAACATAGAACATAGAACAGTACAGCACAGAACAGGCCCTTCGGCCCTCGATGTTGTGCCGAGCAATGATCACCCTACTCAAACCCACGTATCCACCCTATACCCGTAACCCAACAACTCCCCCTTTAACCTTACTATTAGGACACTACGGGCAATTTAGCATGGCCAATCCACCTAACCCGCACATCTTTGGACTGTGGGAGGAAACCGGAGCACCCAGAGGAAACCCACGCACACACGGGGAGGACGTGCAGACTCCGCACAGACAGTGACCCAGCCGGGAATCGAACCTGGGACCCTGGAGCTGTGAAGCATTTATGCTAACCACCATGCTACCGTGCTACCGTGCTACTATAAAAATTGGCAAGTCATGTTGTAGCTGTATAGAAACTTAGTTCGGCCACACTTGGAGTATAGTGTTCAATTCTGGTTGCCACACTACCAGAATGATGTGGAGGCTTTAGAGAGGGTGCAAAAGAGATTTACCAGGATGTTGCCTGGCATGGAGGGTGTTAGTTATGAGGAGAGGTTGAATAAACTTGGATTGTTCATACGGGAATGAAGGAGGTTGAGGGCCGACCTGATAGAGGTCTACAAAATTATGAGGGGCATAGACAGGGTGGATAGTCAGAGACTTTTTCCCAGGGTAGAGGGGTCAATTACTCGGGGGCATAGGTTTAAGGTGCGAGGGGCAAAGTTTAGAGGAGATGTACGAGGCAAGTTCTTTACACAGAGGGTAGTGGGTGCCTGGAACTCGCTGCCGGAGGAGGTGGTGGAAGCAGGGGTGATAGTGACGTTTAAGGGGCGTCTTGACAAATACAAATAGGATGGGAATAGAGGGATACGGACCCCGGAAGTGTAGAAGATTTTAGTTTAGACGGCAGCAGTGTCGGTGCAGGCTTGGAGGGCCGAAGGGCCTGTTCCTGTGCTGTACTTTCCTTTGTTCTTTGTTCTTTGTGCTGTTGCCACTTCGGTGCCAGTCTGGCACTGCAAACATGCCCAGGTGGCCCTGCCAGATGGCAGGGGAACTGCAGGGGATCGCGTCGGGGGACATGAGAGGCTGGGCGCCGCTTAAAAATGTTGTGCTGTTCTCCTCCTGCGCTGCGGAGTTCTGGTGAGCGGAACACCTCAGTGCAGGAAACGGGACTAACTGTGGCCTTGGCTAGGTGTTCTCGCTGAGGTCTCAGATGGCAGCAAAGTCCCGTTGGATAGTGTGCTGTTTCTTGGTGTTACCAGTACCTGGAAACACTCGGCTAAGCGCGCTCGACATGGGATTCCGTTGCAATTTTGTTCGATCACAGCCTTTATCTCTCATTTCATTTTAGCAGCCTTGGGTAGTTAGTCTGGGGATATTCTCAGCAGTAAGTTTATAACACAGAATAGTTATTGTTTTGACAACACAGCAACGTTAAACCAAGGTCACCAGCAATGTTCTGGGGTGGATGTAAAAGATCCTGAGGCATTATTTGAAAGCAGAGCAGGAGATTTTTCCCCAGTGTCCTGGCCAACATTCATCCCTCAATCAGCATCGCTAAAAACTGATCATCGGATGATTATCCAATTGCTGCTTCAGTGATTTACCAGGGTAGCTGAAATCCAAGGATGAATTACTTTTGAAGTGCAAACATTGCACGGTGGCACAGTAGTTAGCACCAGGGACCTGGGTTCCATTCCGGCCTCGGGTGACTGTCTGTGTGGAGTCTGCGCGGGTTTCCTCCGGGTACCCTGGTTTCCTCCCACAGTCCAAAGATGTGCAGGTTAGGTGGATTGGCCAGGCTAAATTCCCTTTAGTGTCCAAAAGGTTAGGTGGGATTACTGCGTTGTGGGATAGGGTGGTGGCGTGAGTCAAAGTGGGGTTATCTTTCCAAGGGCCGGAGCAGATTTGATGGGTGAAATGGCCTCCTTCTGCGCTGTCGGGAGTCTATGATTCTATGACTTTGTTTATTCGTTCATGGGATGTGGGCATCGCAGGCTCTGCCAGCATTTATTGCCCAACGCTCGTTGCCCTTGAGGGGGCAATTACGAGTCAACCACATTGCTGTGGGTCTGAAGTCACATGTCAGCAAGATTGGTTAAGGACATCAGATTTCACTAAAGGTCATTAGTGAACCAAGTGGGTTTTTACAACAATCGACAGTGGTTTCATGGTCATCATTAGGCTTTTAATTACAGATTTTTATTGAATTCAAATTTCACCACCTGCAGTGGTGGGATTTGAACCTGTGTCCCCAGAGCAGTACTCTGGGTCGTTGGTTTACTATCCCTGTGACAATACCACTCTGCCACCACCTCCCCATTGTCAAGATGGGGACAGAAGGAGGCTGCTCGGCCCATCGAGTCTATACCAGCTCTTTGGAGAGCAATTCAGTCCCGTTCCCCCGCGATATCCCTCTCGCCCCGGAAAATGATTTCCTTCAAGTGCCCATCCGATTTCCTTTTGAAATCATTCATTGGGTTGGATTCTTCTGCCCTGCCCGCCCCACGAATGCCACGGGCGAGACGAGGACAATTGACCTCGGGCGGGATTCTCCGGTTGCCGGACGGACGTGGCCGGACAATCCTGCCCATTGTCTCTGCTTCCACCATCCCTGTAGACAGCAAGTTCAAGGTTATTACCACTCACCATGGTTAAAAATAAGTTTCCCCGGGGCAGCACAGTGGCACAGTGGTTAGCATTGCTGCTGAGGACCCAGGTTTGAATCCTGGCCCTGGGTCACTGTCCGTATGGAGTTTGCACATTCTCCCCGTGTCTGCGTGGGTTTCACCCCCTCAACCCAAAGATGTGCAGGGTAGGTAGATTGGCCATGCTAAATTGCCCCTTAATTGGAAAAAAAAATTGGGTACTCTAAATTTATATAATAATTTTTTTTAAATAATAAGTTTCCCCTCACATTTTCCCTTCATCGCTCGACCTAAACCTTGAATCTGGGCCCCCTTACTCACTGTACCATTAGTAGGATTTGCTTTTCATTGTTTAACCTATCTAAATCTGCCATAATCTTGTCCACCTCTGTCAAATCTCCCCTCAATCTCCTTCGCTCCAAGGAGAACCAATCCCAACTTCTCCATGTCGCTAAACTCTCTCATCCCTGCCACCAGTTTGGTCCATAGTCCCAGCGCCCTCTCATAACCTTCCTGAAGTGCAATGAACAGGACTGGATGCAATGCTCTAGTTGCAGTTGAACTACAATTAATAAATGGTCATCGTGACTCCCCTGTTGTGATGTGCGAAACGTTGCAGCCAATTTATTTATTTATAAAAAATTTTGAGTACCCAATTATTTTTTCCAATTAAGGGGCAATTTAGATTGTTCAATCTACCTATCCTGCACATCTTTGGGTTGTGGGGGTGAAACCCACGCAGACACGGGGAGAATGTGCAAACTCCACACAGACAGTGACCCAGGGCCGGAATTCGAACCCGGGTCCTCAGCGTCGTAGGCAGCAATGCTAACCACTGTGCCACCGTGCTGCCCAGCAGCCAATTTATAACGAGCAAACAGCAATGAAACAACAAATAGACTGACTGATTTTCCTGTTGTTGCTTGGGGATACGTGTTGGACAGGAAATCCAAAGATGTCTTCTCAAAAACAATAATCTTTATCGTCACAAGTGGGCTTACATTAACACTGCCATGAAGTTATTGTGAAAATCCCCTAGTCGCCACATTCCGGCGCTTGTTCGGGTACACTGAGGGAGAATTCAGAATGTCCAATTCACTTTTCATGTCCAGTTGGGAGGGCAGACAAGGCCTTGGTTTAATAGGCAAATAATGTTGCTCAGGATTATGTGCTCAACTCCCTCGATTGGAAGTCCAATGAGTGGCTACCCACAGCTGACTCTCCAGCACAAAATAACAGAGCAGGAAACTCCATACAGAGCAGGTTATCGCATCTCGGGCTGCCCTGGGAGTGTCTGCCTCTGCTGCCCACCAAATCATTGAGTGGGGCCTGGACCATGTTGGGCTGAAACTTACAGTTTGTGTCCTCTGGAAGCTGACACTTGGTTAACCATTCAGCACTAATTGGTCGATACAAATGCTGCCGTGAAATGCTGAGCACTGCGCATAGAGAGACAAGGAGAAGCGTGAGCCTCGTAAAAAAAAAATTAAGAGGCGGTGTTCAGTTTTATGTGCTCATTTGCAAATGTAATTTGTAGAGCAGCTGCTGGCTTGAATGCAAAAATCCATTCTCGATCAATGGCTGGCTGCCGGACTCCAATATGTGCAAACATCTCGGAGTGGGTTTGGATGTACCGAAGAAGTCCCATTTCCTCAGAGCGTCATCTACTGAGTCCAGTAGAAGGTTGAAGTAGCTTCACAGCCCGGGCCCTCCGGGAGTGTCTCAACATTGTTCATGCTACCTCATCTGTGTGAGGAAGTGTCAATAAATATAACAAAGAGACGCTCCCTTTTTTTTGACAGAACCATAGAATTCCTTCAGTACAGGTCTGCACCGACCCTCTGAAAGGGCATCCGACCGAAGCCCATTCCCCCGCCCCATCCCCGCAACACCATTTAACCTACATACCTTTGAACATTAAGGAGCAATTTAACATGTCCGATCCACCTGAACTGCACATCTTTGGGCTGTGGGAGGAAACCCACACAGACATGGGGAGAACTTGCAAATTCCACACAGGACATCACTCACGGCTGGAATTGAACCTGGGTCCCTGGGCGCCGTGAGGCAGCAGTGCTAACCACTGTGCCACCGTGCTGATTTGTGTCTATTTTCTTTAATTAAAAACATAAAGTGTCTTTGGCTTGAGGCAAGAAATGCTGGCTTGGCTTCCTGCTCCTGGCAACTGCATCCATAAATTGCATTTAACAAATAACAGTATCAAACTGTGTGCGTGCGGATGACAGGACAGCCTGTCCTGAGCGTGCTCTCTCCAGTTTACTAACATTTTCCAGCAGGGTCCCACACCTTTTTGTTCAGGAATCAGTGCCCTTACTTTCCTCATTACTACTCATCATTACAGGCTGGGGATTGACACAATTCGAGCAGAGTTAGCTTTGCCCAGGTTTAAGATCATCCAGCCTCAGGGTGAATCTAGGTCAGCAAGGGGCAGCACGTGGCGCAGTGATTAGCACTGCTGCCTACGGCACTGAGGACCTGGGTTCGATCCTGGCCCCGGGTCATTGTCCTTGAGAAGTTTGCACATTCTCCCCGTGTCTGTGTGGGTTTCACCCCCACAACCCAAAACTGTGCAGGGTAGGTGGATTGGCCACGCTAAATTGCCCCTTCATAGGAAAAAATAATGGGGTACTCTGAAATTATTTAAATATATTTTGCAAGCTTCGCATTTCAGGATCGAGGATGTTTTGTTCAATGGGCTGATCAGTCCAGTGTGCGGTCTGCAGACTTTGCCACGTGCGGCGAAGATGGTGCTTCAAGGGCTGGGTGGAACCACAGACTCACACAGCGCCGAAGATGCCCTTCAGCCCATCGGGTCTGCACCGATACGTGAAAAACACCTAAACTGCCTACCTAATCCCATTTACCAGCACCTGGCCCATAGCCTTGATGAGGTGGATCGATGAGGTGTTTGGAGGTTTGTGCATTCGCTCCGATGTCATGACGTCCTGAATGAAGCTTCTCCATTTTGATCAGTCAGATGAGTCAGTGGGGATGTCTGACCGTTTCCTGGGAAGCTTAGAGGACATCCCTGAAGTGTTTCTGCCATGTTCCTGGCAGTCTCCTGCCGCAAGGAGTTCGAAGAAGAGCAGTTGCTTCAGGAGTCTAGTCTCGAGCATACAAATGACTCTACATTACTTCAGGCAATGCACGTCCCAACCAGGACACTGGGGAGGTGGTTTGCTATCCAGACATTGCCTGAGCAGATTTCAAAGAAAACTGATTTTTATTCACTTAATCTTATTTACCAAGACTAAGATTTATGAAGACTTTGAGCAGATGGCTTATTGTTGTTGTATACTTTATATTTACAGTAATTAAGAAGGAAAATTACATTAATAAAGTTGCTACAGGTGAAACTTTCTCTGAGTCTTTTGGTATCAGGGACTTTACTTGACTCTTTAATTCCCAAGATCAAGGCATTCAACCATTGACAGGATAAAAATTCTCTCTGCATGTTTCGACGAGTCCTGTAGTGACTGTCTCCCACTTCAACTCGTCCTTCACCAGGATATCTTAACCCCTGCATTCCCTTCATGCAGCACTGTAAGGATTGGATTGGATTTGTTTATTGTCATGTGTATCGAGGTACAGTGAAAAGTATTGTTCTGCATGCAGCTCAAACAGGTCATTCTGTACATGAAAAGAAAATACCTAATAGGACAAGCATAAATACACAATGTAAATACAGAGACACAGGCATCGGGTGAAGATGTGTGAAAAGATCAGATCAGTCCATCAGTCTATAAGAGAGTAATTTAGGAGTCTGGTAACAGCGGGGAAGAAACTGTTTTTGTGTCTGTTCATGCGTGATCTCAGACTTCTGTATCTCCTGCCCAATGGAAGAAGTTGGAAGAGTCAGTAAGCCGGGTCGGGGGGGGGGGGGGGGGGGGGTGGGGGGGGGTCTTTGATTATGCTGCTCGCTTTCCCCAGGCATCGGGAGGTCTAAATGGAGTCAATGGATGGAGGCAGGTTTGTGTGATGCACTGGGATTTGTTCACGATTCTCTGAAGTTTCTTGCGGCCCTGGGCCGAGCAGTTACCATACCAGGCTGTGGTGCAGCCAGATAGGATGCTTTCTATGGTGCATCTGTAAAAGTTGCTAAGAGTCAATGTGGCCATGCCGAATTTCCTTAGTTTCCTGAGGAAGTACAGGCGCTGTTGTGCTTTCCTGGTGGTAGCATCAAAGTGGGTGGACCAGAACAGATTTTTGGTGATGTGTACATCTAGGAATTTGAACCTACTAACTATCTCCACCTCGGACCTGTTGATGTAGACAGGGGTGTGTACAGTACTTTGCTTCCTGAAGTCATTGACCAGTTCTTTAGTTTTGCTGGCGTTGAGGTAGAGATTGTTGTCACTGTACCACTCCACTAGGTTCTCTATCTCCCTCCTGTATCTGACTCATCATTGTTCTGAGAACCGACCCACTATGGTTTGTGTCTCAGCAAACATGTGGGATGAGTAGAAGAACAGGCCTATTTTGTAATTCTTTAGAGTAGGATTTCGAACCCACATCTCCTCACTCAGAGACTGGCCCATCAATGCATATTACGGTCTCCTGGAAACCCACAAATTTAAAGATGGGGACTTTGACGTCAAGTAATTGCTATTTCTTGACCTACGGTAATATTGCAGTTTTCTAACCGTGTGCTGTTGTCCACGGCAAATTTGGGTCTTGATTTTTCCCTTATGAATTTTTTTTTTTTTTTTTTTTAATTTAGAAATACCCAATTCATTTTTCCATTAAGGGGCAATTTAGTGCGGGCCAATCCACCTACTCTGCACATCCTTTGGGTTGTGGGGGCGAAACCCACGCACACCTGGGAGACATGTGCAAACTCCACACAGACAGTGACCCAGGAACCGGGATCGAAGCCCTTGGAATTTTAACACTTGGCCCATTCTCTCTTTTAAAACAAATTTAGAATACCCAATTCATTTTTTCCCCATTAGGGGCAATTAGCGTGGACAATCCCACTACCCTGCACATCTTTGGGTTGTGGGGGTGAGACCCACGCAGATGTGCAAACTCCACACAGACAGTGACCCAGGACCGGGTTTTCGAACCTGGGACTTTGGCGCGTCGGGCAGCAGTGCTAAACACTGCGCCACCGTGTAAGAAAATAGAAGCAGCTGTACAACTCACCTTGATTGGTTTCATATTTAATAAGTAATATTTACTCTCAATAAAGGCATTTGTTACCAAAGACAGGTGATTAACATACCTACCCGCCCTCACCCATGCCATCCTTTGTGCGTTCTAAATATAATGAGGGACTACTGTTGTGTGTGTGTCTGCGTCTGAATAACATGTCTGCACACTGAATTTTGCTGTCTTGTCTTGCCTCTTATCATTTTTCTCAGCTGTTCCATTGCTGCCTCACGGCACCAAGGTCCCAGGTTCGATCCCGGCTTGGGTTACTGTCCATGTGGAGTTTGCACATACTCCCCGTGTTTGCATGGGTTTCGCCCCCACAATCCAAAAGATGTGCAGGGTAGGTGGATTGGACACACTAAAAAATTGCCCCTTAATTGGAAAAAAAATAATTGAGTACTCTAAATTTTTTTTTTAATTCTCAGCTGTTCAGCAGGATTGGTGAAATTGGGGTTGAAGGGAAATCTAACTTTGTCACTTGAAGCCGCTCACTCCCTTGCTGTGGCAGGTCCAGTTGTTGCGATATCCATATGTTAACACCACTGTGGTTGGCTCAGTGTTGCTCAGAGGAATTTCTTTGATCAACAGATCCTTGAAAGAAAGGACCCTATGAATTCTCCACTCGGCGAAGTTGCACAGTGTCACTGTGCAGAATATGCAGTGGCTGGTTTAGCACAGAGGGCTAAACAGCTGGCTTGTAATGCAGAACAAGGCCAGCAGTGCGGGTTCGATTCCCGTACCGGCCTCCCCGAACAGGCGCCGGAATGTGATGACTAGGGGCTTTTCACAATAACTTAATTGAAGCCTCCTTGTGACAATAAGCAATTATTAATATCTAAGCAAATTGAAACTAGTGCAATCATTAACTGAGAGCATTTCAGGCACGTTGGATTATACAGGTGGTACGGTGTCACAGTGCAGGCTACCTAATGCAACTTACCTGCCTATTGCTGTCCTTTGTAGAACATGGGGGAGGACATTTGCCCTGTTGAGCATATTCGGCCATTCAATTGAAACATGGCTTGTGGTAGGGTGGCAGAGTGTGCAGAGTGGTGGTTGAGCGCGAGTTCACGCTCACGGAGAAGCGGTAGGAGTGGTGGTTGAACGTGATTCCAGGCTTGCAGAACAGTGGTTGGTAGCGGCCCGTGGTACCCTGGCACTGCTCCTGCCACCCTGACAGTGCCAGCCTGGCCAGCTTGGCACTGCCAGGGCACAGGGGGCAGAGCTCTGCCATGTCTCCGACTACCCTGGAGATGAAATGGTCTTTGAGCCCCCGGCTTGTTCATCACGCCTGGCCTCCATTGGTGGAGATCAGCCCTGATCGCCGCCGGCCTCACACTGCGTTGGCCGGGCCTATCAACACTGGGAGCCAGGAGAATCTGGCTAAAACCCAGAAATGCATATTCAAGTGAGTTTAATGATTAACTTAAATACGCGAATCTGGGCGTGAACCAGATTGCGTTTGGTGCTGCCGGCTGGGAGCATCGTGTTCCGTTTGGTGTCCGACACCAGTCCTGTTTAGGGGCTGTCCTGCGAGTAGTGGGAGGTGCGCTGGGTACGCGGGGGATAATCACCCCCCCCATTTCTGATCTGATCATGGCCTGAATTTCCCATGTCAACAAGTGCTTTCTGACATCACTTGAACAGCCTAAGGGCGAGATTCTCCGGCCCCGCAGCCACGAGTTCCTCGGCAACAGGAGGCGGTGTGGCTGTCACTGGCAGCAGGATTATCTGCCGCCACTGCTGTCAATGTGAAATCTTATTGAAGGCATCCAACGCCACTCGGACGTTTGAAATCATAACTAACACAAAGGAAGATGATTGCGGTTAAGCGACAACAATTGTCTCAGTCCGAGGACATTGTTGCAATTGGGCAACACTTGCTGAACAACCCTGAGTGTGCTAATAGTTACACTTACAGGGCAGCACGGTGGCCTAGTGGTTAGCACAACCGCCTCACGGCGCTGAGGTCCCAGGTTCGATCCCGGCTCTGGGTCACTGTCCGTGTGGAGTTTGCACGTTCTCCCCGTGTCTGCGTGGGTTTCGCCCCCACAACCCAAAAATGTGCAGAGTAGGTGGATTGGCCACGCTAAATTGCCCCTTAATAGAAAAAATAATTGGGTAATCTAAATTTATAAAAAAAAAATAGTTACACTTACAGCCAATTTAAGATAACCAGCCAAGCCTATAACATGACTCCTTCATACTGTCCAGTAACAATATACATTTATAGACAGGGACCTGTTCCCTGCACAGAAAAGGAATATGACCAAGCCTTCTGAGGTTGGCCATGCTAAAACTGCCCATTTGTGTCCAAAAATGTGCTGGTTAGGTGGGGTTACGAGAATGGGGCAGGGGAGTGGACCTAGGTACGGTGCTCTTTCAAAGGATCGGTGCAGGCTCACTGTGCCAACTGGCCTCATTCTGCATTGTACAGATTCTATGACTCTCCTGTCTTTTTTAAATTGTCCTGGAGCAAGCCTATAGTTCCTCGTTGATTTCTCCTTGGCCACACCTCAGCTAATCAGAGTTGACCTACCAACCAATCAGCAACCTTTTCTCTTGGAGTATAAATTGCTGCGATTGTTTGAAATTTGGCATTCTTGTGTTTGTCCTGATATGTGCAAGATGGAGAGGTCCAGCAACCTTTCTCACTTTTCAGTGAGATTGAAGTTCTATCAAGCAAGCGGAATGTAATAGTCCAGCTCATAAACACTATTTTTTTTTTTTTTTTAAAATTTAGATTACCCAATTATTTTTTCCAATTAAGGGGCAATTTAGCGTGGCCAATCCACCTACTCTACACATTTTTGGATTGTGGGGGCGAAACCCACGCAGACACGGGGAGAATATGCAAACTCCACACGGACAGTGACCCAGAGCCGGGATCGAACCTGGGACCTCAGCGCCGTGAGGCGGTTGTGCTAACCACTAGGCCACCGTGCTGCCCGTATAAACACTATTTTTAAAAATAAATTTAGAATGCCCAATTTATTTTTTCCAGTTAAGGGGCAATTTAGCGTGGCCAATCCACCTACCCTGCACATCTTTGTGTTGTGGGGACGAAACCTACGCAAACACGGGGAGAAAGCTCATAAACACTCTTGTCCCATCAAGCCCGTGTCAACCATCCAAATAGCCAGCTTCTGACTCGTTTTCAATTCAGTTGGAGTGAGCGAATGATTGTGGCCGCCTCAAAAAAGGGCATTGACCCTATTTGATCCTTAGATTAACAAAATTTCCCTCTTGCCACCCACCCAGGAAATGCCAATATAAAGGGCCCCAAAATAGCCCTTGGGTACTTCCTTGTTTTGGAGCAGAACAAATAAATTCTTCCCTTCTGCATTATCTGGTGCTTCTGATGTGTCCCAAATTATCTGGACGAAGAAGGTGTTTCTTTGACTCTGTGATTGCTGCGGGAACATTGGTGATCGGCCCTTTCTGTCTGCTGTTGTGAGCTTATTCTAGGGGATCTTATGGGGGAAATTAAATTTGAACCTGCATGTGCAACATGTGAAATCTGCTTGGCTATCTCTGGAGAACGTTTGTCCAGATAAACATGATGGTGTGTTAACAGCCGCCAGCTCTATATTCCCAGAATGTCACAGAATGCTTCTAATAATGACACCACTGAGGAAAAATGGGCTTTGACATCTCCGGGTCTTGTGCATGCTCCACTCAAGATCTGATTTATTTCCCAGATCTCTAGCAGTGTGTGATGTGGGTCGGAGATTCTTTCCTTGAATGCGCGTTCTGCAGGTTGCAGATTGATTTTTGTATTCAGGCCTGTTGCGGCTATATTTTAGCAGGTATATTTATTCACCACCTTTCGCGACCTCAGGATATCTCAGAGCGCTTTGAATCGAATGGAAGACTTTTGAAGGTCAGTCGCTGTTTCACACCAGAAAATGCAGCAGCTAATGTATGCTCAGCAAGCCCCCACAAACAGCTATGATACATACGATGGGCCGAAGGGCCTTTCCCTGTGCTGTATGACTCGATGATAGGCTCATCGATTTTTCATGATGTTGGTTCTCATATTGGCCGGAGCAGAACTCAACCTCTTCTGAATAATATCCTGGTATCTCTTACACCCACTTGCAAGGGCAAACACCTCTCATCGAAAAGGTGACACTCCCTCTGTGCAACACTGAGAGTGTCAGCCGGGGTTTTGTGTCAAGTCCGAGACTGGGACTTGAACCCACACGCATTTCACTCAGAAAGGAAAGCTACCAGCTGCAACCAGAGCTGACGATGTCAAGGTGGCTGAATAATAAAATGCTTTTGGAGGGCACAGGAGGCTAGCACGCTGCCTCACGGCGGCGAGGTCCCAGGTTCGATCCTGGCTCTGGGTCACTGTCCGTGTGGAGTTTGCACATTCTCCCCGTGTTTGTGTGGGTTTCGCCCCCACAATCCATAAGATGTGCAGGGTAGCTGGATTGGCCACGCTAAATTGCCCCTTAATTGGAAAAAATTAATTGGGTATTCTAAATTTATATATTTTTTAAATGCCTTTGGAATATTATTGCTTCAGCTACAAAGGGCAACAATGAGTGAGACTAAGTTGGCTAATATCCTAATAAAGCAAAGAGGTGGTGAAATGGGTTCCCTTTCATTTTATCTTCTCAACCTATGTTTCCCAGCAATAGTGTGTGTTCCAGAGTTTGCATCAATTACCAACCAAATCCCCTCCCTTTTGTACATTATATTAAAGATTAATTGGCACCGTGTAAATTATTTTTTCATGAAAACCTATTATGCAAAATTTAATTATAATCTAAAGGTAAATGGATTACCCTGTGAAATGAGGAAGAGAAGATTCAGAGCTTTTTCATTTCAAATTCCTGTCGTCTGAGACCATTCAAGTTCTTAGCGTTACTGACGTTCCCAAACCTTGCAATCGTGGCCAACAAAAGTGTTTGTTAATCTCGCCAAATTCTCTCCTTTTTTCTTGACAAACCACCCAATGAGCTTTATCCTTTTTCACACTTTCTAAAACACGCTGCAGGCTGAATCGAATTGCGGCAATTTGTTGCTTGCCTCGACTGCGGTTCTTCAGGCTTTCCAGCTGATTCTGAAAGCATTTGCATTCTGTGAGAAGAAAGAATAGAGATGGGGGGTGGTGATGGGCGGGGCAGAAAGATATTTCTCTTTAAATCAGCAATCCTGTCACACAAATCCATTACAGTACACTTCCAAACGATACAGACATCCCAGAGCACATAAATCCGTGCATCAGCATTTAATCTATAAAGAGATCTGATGAGAAATGTCAAAATGTATTTCAGCATTGATCGGTTAAGTCTGTAGAAGAAGCTGAGGGTGTATCCATTTGATGGTTAGTGCAACATCGCCACGGTAGCACAGTGGTTAGCACTATTGCTTCACAGCGCCAGGGTTCCGGGTTCGATTCCCAGCCTGGATCACTGTCTGTGCGGAGTCTGCACGTTCTCCCCGTGTCTGCGTGGATTTCCTCCGGGTGCTCCGGTTCCTCCCACAAGTCCCGAAAGACGTGCTTGCTAGGTGAATTGGACATTCTGAATTCTCCCTCTGTGTACCCGAACAGGCGCCGGAGTGTGGCGACTTGTAGCTTTTCACAGTTATTTCATTGCAGTGTTAATGTAAAACTACTTGTGACAATAAACATTATTATTATCATCAGCCTTGCCTTGTTGACATAACGAGACTTTCAACTGTTACCTACCTGTGCAGGTGAGGTGTGTAAAGTGACAGCTATTATTTTTCTCTTCATTCGGTGAATTTTGCAAATGGACCAGTGGATATTCCTCTTTGACAAAGTTATTTGACAATTTTGCAAGCATTTCTCTTCATACAATCTTCAGGAGTCCCAGGAAGGTGATATATAACGTAGGTATATTTGGAAAGCAAAGGTAAAGGCTGCAAAGCAGCATAGTCGCATGGGTCCCAGCCAATCCCGATCCAGGCCGACCGTTAATTATTAAGTTCACAAGCCCCAGCTGCTAAGCCTCTGCCCCTCAGCGGGGGGAGCTCGTATTCCACCAGCCGCACAAGATCCATTGGTTCACCCAATTGGGTAGGATGCTCTTTCCTAGGGCTGATGCAAACTTGATAGGCCAAATGGCCTCCTTTTGCACTGTAAATTCTAAGATCCCCATCGGTCCCCATGGGAAGATCCGTTGGTTCATCCTCATCGGTCCCCATGGGAAGATCCATTGGTTCATCCCCATCGGTCCCCATGGGGAGATCCGTTGGGTCATCCCCATCGGTCCCCATGGGGACATCCGTTGGGTCATCCCCATCGGTCCCCATGGGGAGATCTGTTGGGTCATCCCCATCGGTCCCCATGGGGAGATCTGTTGGGTTATCCCCATTGATCTCCTGAGGATTATTACACTTTTCCTCTCTTTCATTCTCCTCTGGCTCAGTGAGATTCAGGTTCTCAATCTTCAGATCTTTGGGCCCATGGGCAGAATGTCCCATGAGGTAGTGGGATTGGAGAGCAGGATTTGCTCCCTTTTCTTTCCATCTCTGCTGCTACTCTGCCTCAGTATTAGAATCTGGATGTTTAGGATAGTCCCCAAAGACTCTTGCTCGGAGCAATTCTCGGTTAGTGGTATGTGGGACCTATGTTCCCTCAGATGGTTCTCTAACACTGGCCAGGATTGCCCGACCCGGGTTCGCTCCGTCATCGCTGCCAGGGACAGCGGAGAATTTGAGGCTCCATTCACTGCTGCTGGACCAGAGAATCCCGCCGGTCTGAACGGACGGAGAATTCCGGCAACTATATCGAAACAAATTACAGAACATGTTGCAGCCCAGTGTGTTCCATCCACTCCCTCAAGGGTCTAGCACATGACTGACTGATGTCAGTGACATATCATCATCTACGTCACTCATTAGTATATTCATTCTATTAATCCTTTACTCTACAGTTGTGAATTAAAGTATGATTCAGCTTGATGGTGAAACTGTCACCGTTTTGATTGATTGGTAGCAAACCTCTCCTAGTCATGGGAATGTCAATATAGTCGCACTTCAAGGAGCGCTTCAAGAGTGTCTTTGACTGGTTTTGTTTGTCCTTCTCTGCAACGTTGGCCATTCCAGAGTTGGGAAAACAGGACCTTGCAGGGGAGATGACTTTCAGCAAGTCGTACACAGTCCATTGAAGTTGATTTTGGAGGAATTTAGCCTGAATGCTTATGGAGCTGGCGTCAGGAAGGACATTAGTGTTTGTTCAGCTGTCCTCGTATTGAATTGGGAGGATACGGAGCACAGAAGGGTAGACGGTTTTTGGTTAGATGGGCAGCATGGACGGCGCAGGCTTGGAGGGCCAAAGGGCCTGTTCCTATGCTGTACTTTGCTTTGTTCTTTGTACACCCATTCTCCGGTAACCACTGAGTTCACTGATCACCGTCGTGCTGATGGTAACATTGAGCTGAGGCCATGAGATGTGAAAGGCTCAAGTGGAGAAAATTTAGACCATTGTGTCAGTAACAGGCATTGCCCTGGCTCTGGTCTCTGCCTCCTGTCTTCCACTCTTCACAGTGTCTTCAGCTTTCCTTTGAAAACAATGGCCTCTGTCTCATGGGCTGCCAAGACAATGTGCAACTCTCTGGCAGCACGGCGGCACAGTGGTTAGCACTGCTGCCTCATGGGGCCAGGGTCCAGGTTCAATCCCGGCCTCGGGCGACTGTCTGTGTGGAGTTTGCACATCCTCCCCGTGTGTGCGTGGATTTCCTCCGGGTGCTCCGGTTTCCTCCCACAGTCCAAAGATATGCAGGTTAGGTGGATTGACCATGCTAAATTGCCCCTTAGTGTCCAGGGACGTGCAGGTTAGGTGGGGTTTTGTGGACAGGGCGGGAGAGTGGCCCTAGATAGGGTGCTGTTTGAGAGGGTCAGTTCAGACACGATGGGCTGAATAGCCTCCTTTGGCGCTGTAGGAATTTGGTGATTCTTCCGATCAGCCCCCTTGTCAGTTTCTTTGTGAATATTTTAAATTGTGGAGCTTCTGTCATTAACTTTAAATCAAAGTCTATCCCTGTTAACTCTGTCAAAACCAGCCATAAGCGTCTTGAAAAAATCTCAATTGCCTTTCCTGCTCTTGTTGATTAAGTCTGATCTCTGTCCTTTGATCCTTGTCAGAGTCAGAACACGGGGCGGGATACTCCAATCCCGCGGCAGAGTGTCCACGCCATCATAAACGCCATCGCGTTTTACGACGGCGTGAACGAGCCGCTCCCAGGACTAATTCTGCCCCCGACAGGGCCAGCACGGCGCTGGAGCGGTTCGCGCTGCTCCAGTTGCAGATCCCGGCGTGAACTGTGCGCCGCGGGATCCGCACATGCGCAGATGCGCCGGCGCCAACGAGGATAAGCGCTGTGGAGCCGGCACCAATGCACGCATGCTCAGTGGCCTGCTTCAAGGCGCCGGCCCCGACGCAACATTGCGCAGGGCTACATGGGGCCGGCGCGTAGGAAAGGAGGCCCCCGGCCAGAGAGGCTGGCCCACCGATCGGTGGGTCTCAATCGCGGGCCACGCCACATCGGAGGCCCCTCCCCTGGGTTGGACCCCCCCCCACAGGCTGCCACCCGACCCTTACATGCCAAGGTCCCGCCGGCCCAGAGCAGGTTAGAACGGCACCGGCGGGACTCCGCTCTTTTCCTACAGCCACTCGGCCCATCTGGGCCAGAGAATCTGCGGGCCGGCTGCATAGAGCGACCCGCGACTGGCGCCGTGCCAACCACACCGACGCCGATTCTCCACACTGCAGAGAATCGCGTGTCTGTGTCGGGGCGGCGTGGCCAGTTCGCGGGGAATCTCCGGTCTGGCGCGGGGCTGGGAGAATCCCGCCCAGAATATCGAAAAAATAATTTTGTTTTTAAATTTAGAGTACCCAATTCATTTTTTCCAATTAAGAGGCAGTTTAGCGTGGCCAATTGGCCTACCCTGCACATCTCTGGGTTGCGGGGGTGAAACCCACACAAACAGGGGGAGAATGTGCAAATTCCACACGGACAGTGACCCAGATTCGGGATCGAACCTGTGATCTCGGCGCTGTGAGGCAGCAGTGCTAACCACTGTGCCACCGTGCTGCCCCCAGAACAGAACATTAACAAACTAGGGTGAACTTCACCAAATGCCTTGGCTAGTGTGGATAACAGGCATTCAATTGAGATGTCAGAGGTCATGGAACCAGGCTCTAACAAGACATCAATGCTTTTCCACTCTCGTGCTGTCTCAAAGCTTTGCTTTATACTTTTGAAATACAAGTCACTGTTCGAATGAATTTGTGGCTGGATTCTCTGGACACCCAGCCGTGTGCTTCTTGGTGGCACGCCATTCGCTAACAGTGAGATCCTCTCTTCCTGCCGCTTGTCAATGGGATTTCACAATGAAGCCAACCCATGCCGTTGGGGAACCCACCAATGGGCGCGCGCGGCCAACGGGAAATTGGAATCCCGACGATCAGAGAGCGCCTTTCTAACCCCAGCAGTGAATAATGAAAATACAATTAATATCAAACACTGCAAAGTGATTTTGGTAAACCTGAAGATTCGAGAGAGAGAGAGAGAGAGAGAAAGAGAAAACCTGCTGCATATTTGAAACCGAAAAATACTTATGAATGGGAAGAGTTGGAGCTTAGCAATAGTAACCAGTGGAAACCTGACGGGGGGTAAGTGCTGAGACCTCTGCTAGTCATAACATTAATGGTCCTCAACAGGATGCTATAGCAAAAGGGCGAGGCGAGGCATGCTGATATAGAATTGCTCAGGGAAGCAAAAACCGTGGCAAGGATGAAAGATGTCATTGAAATGAACTCCCTGAGACTTTGGGCTAGCATTGATGAAATGAAGTGAAAAAATGAAAATGGCTCATTGCCACAAGTAGGCTTCAAATGAAGTTACTGTGAAAAGCCCCTAGTCACCACATTCCGGCACCTGTTCGGGGAGGCTGGTTCAGGAAGCTGATGAGTGCTCAATTCTGAGAGCTGGAGAGCTTTGTAAACTGAATGAGCACCGGAGGACACTCCAGTAGACTTTAATTTGCTTTAGAATGGAATTGAAAGCAGACGTGAAGGAGATTGAAGTTACAGTGACAAATACAAAAGCCCCAACTTGATGCTGAGTAATTCACCTGGGTTTTATTGATGATACTCAGGCAGTCTCTCACTTCATGAAATAGAAAATGTTCTCTGAATGACAGGGAGGATATGTTATAATCACATCTACCATCACCACAACCTTCAGACAGCTCCTTGTCCATCTTCGCTCTGTCGAAGAGGAAAACTCCTGAATCATTCAAGAGACAGTGAAAGCCAGCGACGGAAAAATCCAACATTTCCAATTTGAGGAACAGGACCTGCGGAATGGATTCTTTTGTTTGTATTGACCTTTTGTGTCAAAATCTGAACATAAGAACAAGAGGAGGAACAGGAGGAGGAGGAACAGGGGGGGCGGAGGAGCAGCATGAGGCCATTTAGTCTTTTGAGCCTGAACTGACATTCAGATAAGTGAAGAAGAATTGCATTTATATAGGGCTTTTCAGGAGCACTGGATATCCAGGGGCAGCACAGCAGCACAGTGGTTAGCATTGTTGCTTCACAGCTCCAGGGATCCGGGTCCGATTCCCAGCT
The DNA here is from genome assembly GCF_902713615.1 of Scyliorhinus canicula. Lineage (NCBI taxonomy): Eukaryota > Metazoa > Chordata > Chondrichthyes > Carcharhiniformes > Scyliorhinidae > Scyliorhinus > Scyliorhinus canicula. Next base: position 239,857,573 of record NC_052149.1, on the reverse strand, counting down.
TGGGTCACTGACTGTGCGGAGTCTGCACGCTGTCTCCGTGTCTGCGTGGGTTTCCTCCGGTTGTCCGGTTTCCTCCCACAAGTCCCAAAAGATGTGCTTGTTAGGTGAATTGGACATGATGTGTTATGTACTCTGGGATAACACAGGCTGCAACTCGATGCAGCTTTGACCAAAAGATAATCCAGACTTTGAAGTAAGTTCAATGTGATTTATTGAACCATTAGCACAGTTCCTATGAGTTCAACTGTCCTGCTAATCTTGCAGTAGTAACTCAGTCTAACTATCCAGTCTGATCTAAGCCACGTGGTGGGTGTGATGCTTCTGATCTACTCCTGTCCTTCTCTCTAAGTGTCGCCTGTAGAAAGAGACAGAGCATGTGTGCCCTGTGCTTATATATGGGTTGTGTAATGCCCCTTTGTGGTAGTGCCAACTCTTGGTGTCGTGACTGCCCATTGGTCGTGTCCTATTCTATGTGTTCATTAGCTATATGTCTGCATGTCATGACATCTCTGGTGCTCCCTCTAGTGTTTACTTAGTTGTAGTGTATTTACATTAACCCCTTGTGTATTTACAGTGATGCATATCACCACAGGACATTCTGAATTCTCCCTCGGTGTACCCGAACAGGCGCCGGAGCGTGGCGACTAGGGGCTTTTCACAGTAATTATTATTATATCTCAAAGTGCTTCACGGCCAATTACGTATAGTTATTATTGCAATGCAAGAAACAAACAGATTGTTGTTGTACATAGAACATGGAACATACAGTGCAGAAGGAGGCCATTTGGCCCATCGAGTCTGCACCGACCCACTTAAGCTCTCACTTCCACCCTAGCCCCATAACCCAATAACCCCTCCGAACCTTTCTGGACACTAAGGGCAATTCAGCATGGCCAATCCACCTAACCTGCACATCTTTGGACTGTGAGAGGAAACGGGAGTACCCGGAGGAAACCCACGCAGACACGGGGAGAACGTGCAGACTCCGCACAGACAGTGACCCACCAGGGAATCGAACCTGGGACCCTGGCGCTGTGAAGCCACAGTGCTGACCACTGTGCTACCACGCTGAATGCATGTGATCTAACTCGCTGGGCTGAATTCTACAGGGTCGGGGGGGGGGGGGGGTGTATTACTTATTAGTATTTTACAAAAGTTGATTGTGAACCAATTGACTTGGCACCTTAGGGAGGGGACTGAGGTGGGTGGGGGGCGTGAGATGGGTTTTGGGGGCAGAACAGAGTGGGGGTATAATGTGGTGACGGTGGGGGGTGTGTGATGTGCCCCCATTGTGCTTTCTTTTCTGCGTTTTCAGCTCGGATGGTGAAAAGGTTGACTTTTACCCACCTGCCCATGCCAACCATACTATGGCATAAGTAGTGTAATATTTGGGTCCATTGGCTTGTTAACGAGCTCAATTGCCTCTTAATGATTTTTTTTAATGGGAGCGGGCTGCCGATTTGTCTCATTTATGGGAAACCGATGTGTTGATGTTGGGATTTACACAGCAGTAGTCCGAACCTGTCCTGTAAATGTAAAATCCTGGCCCCCTACATGAGCCTGTGTCCATTTTCTGAAATACATTTGGCTGACAAAGATAGCAATCGAGTGATCTAACCTAATTTAAAAATTGACGACTGACCTTTCTCTCCTGAACGGTCTGGCAATAATTTTCCTCCCAACACTGCAACAATCGTGAATTTCTACTGAACCAAACTTGGAATCGTTTTAATCTCTTTCCCCCCCCCCCCCCCATCCTTTGTTTTTATAAATTTAGAGTACCCAATTCATTTTTTCAATTAAGGGGCAATTTAACTTGGCCAATCCAACTGCCCTGCATATCTTTGGATTATGGGGGCTAAACCCACGCAGACACGGAGGGATTATGCAAACTCCACACGGACCACGAGGAAGAGCCGGGATTGAACCAGGGACCTCGGCACCGTGAGGCAGCAGTGCTAACCACTGCACCACCATGCTCCCTCCCTTTCCCCCATCCTGTCTTCTCGCCTGCTCTTTCTCCCTGTTCAGTGCTGAACCTTCTCCCTTCATCTCGATATCTCCCAATTATGTAAAAAGAATCCTAAAAATTGAATATGAAATGAAACACTGGGGAGTAGCGAAATTGAACCTTCTAACAGTAAATGGGTTTTTGATAAGAATCCTCGTTTTTTTTTTGGTCTTTATAATGAACTCATTTTTTAAACCACACTTGGCAAATTGTTTTTTTTTACAGTCAGTCTGCTTATAGCTGATCTTCATACATGGTTCCCAATTGTAGGATTTAGAATTCCAGCTCACAAACACATGTTTAATACCCCTGCTTAAAGAAGGATCTTGCATTTACGGGCGCCTTTCACAATCTCAGTGTGTCCCAAAGTGCTTGACTGGCAGCACGTCGCCCTTTGGAAACAGACGCACTGTTTGGGATGTAGGGATGAGGTCTTGCGTCTGCACTGCACCTTCCAGTCCTGGGCAACTTGAAGACCACTCTTGGCGTGGTCATCTCAGGCAGCCCTCCCTGTTCATGATCTCTATCCTGGCCTGACCTGTTTAAACTCTGAAGTGGCCTTCTCATTCTGAACTGTTCTGCCTGACAGCTGATGAGCAGATCAGAGGGTCCAAGAGGGTAAACTGGTGGGACTGACTCCCTGTGCCCGATCGAACGGCCTTGGCACGTCTAGAGTCAGGCTCGTGAATGGGGACCGGTTCAGCTCAGTGGGCTGGACAGCTGGTTCGTGATGCAGAGCAAGGCCAGCAGCGCGGGTTCAATTCATGTACTGGCTGAGGGTATTCATGAGGGCCCCGCCTTCTCAACTTTGCCCCTTGCCTGAGGTGTGGTGACCATTAGGTTAAATTACCACCACCTTCAAAGGGGAAAGCAGCCTCTGGTCATCTGGGACCATGGTGGCTTTACTTGCCAGTGAATGGAACATGCACTGAGCAGACCTCACCTACTGGAATTTGACAATGAGTGACCTAACACCCAGTCATTGATGGGATCATTGGATAATGTAGATAAAAAGTCACCTGTCATCCTTTTGGAGGCAGGAGGAGCAAGGATATCCAAAACTACTACCAATGCCCAATTCTTTTTAACCTTCCCTAGGGATCCCAGCTACCCCTCCCCAGCGTACTTGAAACTTGGGCTTCTTGACAGAGCCAGCTTCACACTTCGCTCTACATCCTGGCTACTTGCCCATTTGCACATTGCAACAGAGGCAACAAAAATGCTAGGGGTGGGAGGAGTTTGTTATTGATTAGGCAGCAGTGGGCAAATGCCATGTCCCAGATTTTTACAGGTTTGTACTTGTTATTGGGTAACTTGAAGTGAACTCTCCATTTGCCGCATTCAGTTTACCTGCTGTTCTGTTGGGGCCTTTAAGGCCGGAGTATAATTTTCCCACTTTTATACTCTATGAATGTGTGGCTGGGTTCCAATGTTGATCCGAAGACCCAAGAGGGTAAACCGGTGGGACTGACTCCCTGGGCCCGATCAAACGGCCTCGCCTGTCCTTGGACGCTCCAAGGCCGTTAAATCTCTCAAGAGGCTTAGAACATAGAACATACAGTGCAGAAGGAGGCCATTTGGCCCATCGAGTCTGCACCGACCCACTTAAGCCCTCACTTCCACCCTATCCCTGTAACCCAATAACCCCTCCTAACCTTTTTGGTCACTGAGGGCAATTTATCCCGGCCAATCCACCTAACCTGCACGTCTTTGGACTGTGGGAGGAAACCAGAGCACCCGGAGGAAACCCACGCAGACACGGGGAGAACGTGCAAACTCCACACAGACAGTGACCAAGCGGGGAATCGAACCTGGAACCCTGGCGCTGTGAAGCCACAGTGCTATCCACTGTGGTACCGTGCTGCTTCTTGTGGGATTTACGATGCTCAAGACTCAAGACGTCTCGATCTGCGCGGGATGCAGATTTGCATATTTAAGTGAGCAGTTTAGCTCATTTAAATATGTCATCATCGGATTCTCCCGAAACCTGGGATCGAACGCCCGTGCCTGGGAGGCTTCACTGTGGCGCTGTTTAACAAGGGTCCACACAACCGAGAACTAGGCATAATGGCACCTGGGGGGGGGGGTGGCTCCCAAGACATCAGAGGCCCCCAGGTGGTCGGTTTCTGGGCAGGGTGGTACCCTGGCACTGCTGCTGCCACCTGGCATCTTGGCACTGCTGCCCAGGCACCCTGGCATTGCCAGGCTGGCAGGAGTACTTTCAGGGTGCCAGGCTGGAAATGGCAGGATCCCACGTGCCAGGTTGGCATTGCCAGAGATGGGACAGGGGGTGCCCTGTGTTTATGAGGAGGGGTGGGGGGCTCAAGGACCCCCTAACAGATAAGTTCTGGCGTTGGGAGGGGCCGGCATCTGCGGTGGGGGATCCAGAGATCGGGAAGATCGGAGCGGCATTTAAAAATAGTGCCTTGATCACTTCCTGTACAGATGAGCTGAGCTCGTTGGTGCAGGAAATGAAGGTAACTGTGTCCTTGGAGGGGCCTTCCTCACCAAGGCCAAGAAAACAGAGTCCCGTTTGATAGCGGGGACGTCTGCCGAGAAACACTCCCTTAAATTCGCTCCCTGTGTTTCTCTTAGAATTGTAACAATCTAGCGATTGAGATAAGGCATCCATACATCCAGACTCCTTGACCATGTTGACTGATGTTTGGGAGTTTGAGTGCGACTGGCAGTGGACAGGAATGATGGGGAATAAGGAACAACAGTTGAAGAGCTCTTAGCGATTTCAGGATCCATTGCTGAGGGGAATGAGTATGGATTGTGCATCAAGCAGCAGTTCCTCAAACAAAGGCCAACCCATTGAACCTTGATTGAGAACAGGACAGAGAGAAGTTGGGGGAGGGGATGGGTTGAGGTAGGTCAGGGGTGGGCAAACTTTTCCGTGCAAGGGCCACATTCAAAAATTCACAATTTTAAAGGGCCGCATAGTATATTAAGTAAAATAATTACTTCACCCGGTTATGATTCTGGGCGCCTCATATAGAACATAGAACAGTACAGCACAGAACAGACCCTTCGGCCCTCGACATTGTGCCGAGCAATGATCACCCTACTCAAGTCAACGTATCCACCCTATACCAGTAAGTAACCCAACAGCCCCCCCCCCCCCCCCCCCCCCCATTAACCTTAAAAACAAATAATTAAAAAAATGTTTTTAAAAAAATGTTTTTTTTTTTTTAAATGACTTGGTGGGCCGCATAAATACCTTTGGCGGGCCGTAGTTTGCCCACCCCTGAGGTAGGTGGTTGGGGGGCTTGATGGCAGCGTGGGGGATGGAGGGAATGAGTTAAACTTTTCTATGATGCACTGTATGGTTGCATAGTTGGCAAACATTCACGGCATGAATCCATTGATGTGTCGTGACCGCTCTAAGCTGATGGGTTGCTGCAAACACCATTGGAACTGTGACTCCCACTCTGCCATTCCCCCACCCCTCCACCCCTACCCCTCCTCACCAGCAGTGAAAAGAGGCAGGAGAACATTATCAGGGAAGGGTAGGTTGCAAAATGCTGCAAAGTAGACACTCTACAATTCTGGGATTGCAAGTCATCTATCCGAAGCTGAGTGACTGTGAAATAAACATTAATAAACCGCAATGCCGCTCAAACACAATTGTTCATGGATCAGAGGGTGAGAAATTGATCTTTAGGTTCCCTCTAATGAGAGAGATTCAGCAGGTAGATGCAATAGAAGAGCTGGGAGGCAGTTTGTATCTGAACGCTCATCCACAAAGCAGGTTCATTGCAAGTTATCAAAGGCAAACAGCAGTTTGCCCTCAAGCACGATGCAATAACGCATGAACTAATGTGCACTGGGGGGGGGGGGGGGGGGGGTCCGTTTCCCTTCTACAAGTTTTCTCAAATTTGTTGATGGGTTGAAAATAAATAACAACATCTTTAAAAAGGGTTTATTTGTAACCTCCCATCTCCTTCTGCACTTTCCGTCTCTGGCTCGCCACCCCCACCAACGGCCTCTGTCCCTGAAGATGTCGAGTGTAACTGTCTCTCTCGCTGTCAGATGACCTGTGGTAGATTGCCCATATTGTCATTCTTGTCCAGTCTGGGTGTGAGTAGAGGCGGAAACTTTCCGCTGACTATTTGACTCTGGAGGGCAGCGCAGAGCAGCCACACCAGATTATTTCATCAAGTGATGAATAGTGATTTGCGGGGGGGGGTAGAAACACTGCTTGATTTTATCCCACCCCCTCTCTTACTGGGTGAGACCATGGCCCCAAGCCTCCAAGCCCTACCTTTCAGCAGGGGTGGGCGTCAGGATTTGCATTGTGGCAGGGAGGGGGCCCTTCGCTGGATCTCGGCATCAGTCTGCCCAATGATGGCCCAATACTGGATTCCGACAGAATCTGGCCAGCTGTCCCTCAAACATAAATTAGCACAGCTGAGGATGTTATGAACTGTTTTAATACTGAAGTGCCCAATTCTTTTTTTAATTCAGGGCCAATTTAGCATGGCCAGTCCACCTACCCTGCACATCTTTGGGTTGTGGGGGTGAGACCCACGCAGACACGGGGAGAATGTGTAAACTCCACACGGACAGTGACCCAGAGCCAGGATCGAACCTGGGACCTCAGTGCCGTGAGGCTACTGTGCTAACCCACTGTGCTGCCTAAATGTTATGGTTTATATGGGGTTTTTGGTTGCGTTGGTATTTCGTGGCTGGCTCTACTGGAGATACAGCCTTGTGCTGGGATATGGAAACATTGCCAACACTTCTAAAGAAGGCAATGATAAAATCTTACAATCGCACACTACCTGAAGTTTCCGTGTGTGTGGTACAGGCCCAGTTGACGTGTTGCTTTCCCCACTCTGATTATTAGCTGTGTCATGACAAACATTTAAAGTTAAAAATGCTTCTTAATGAGAATTGATATGTGGCCATTTGCTAATGAATGAATGACTTGAATTTATGTAGCACCTGTTTATACTTCAAGATATCGCCAAGTGTTCCACAGCCAATTAAGTACTTGTAAAACACAGGTCACTGTTGAAATGTAGGAAAGGCGACCAATTTGTGCACGGCAAGATCCCAACAAGTGCTAATGACCAGGGAATGTGTTTTTGGTGATGTTGGTTGAGGGAGATTGTTGGCCAGGACAAGAGGGAGGACGTCTTTGCTGTTCTTCAAAGTAGTGCCATGGGATTCTTTGTACCGATTTTGAACATGGAACAGGGAGAGGCCCATTCAGCCCCTCGAGCCTGTTTGCCATTCAGCTAGATCATGGCTGACCTGCGTCTAAACTGTGTCTATCTGCTGTGTTCTTGTAACCCTGCAGACCCTTACATGACGCAAATTGAATGCTCCCAGTTTTCAATTTTCCAACTGATTTTCAATCCCCCACCCCAACCTCAATAACGTTTAGGGGCACAGATACCTGATGTCCGCTGCACTTTGCGTGAAGGTGTGTTTCCTGACGTCACCTCTGGATGACGTGCCGGAGATCAGTAACAGCACCCAGGGTGGGAAATTCAAACCTGGAAACACTGTACTTTGGACAGGTCATTTCCCACTCTGGATATTGAGTTTGAAGCGAGCGGAGGGTATTATCATGCTCGTCAGCCTGAGAAATCTATGGCTGCCTAGCAATGACCTCTTATCCAGGGATAGAAGCACAGTCCCCAGATTGGGTTACGGTCATGCATTCCTCCCTGAAAATGGCAAGATAGTTGAGTTCACATTACGTGCCTAGGCTTTCACTTCACAGGGTTATGTGAAGAATAGAGAGCTACTCGGGATTTGTCCACTCCGCAAGATACCTGGGAGAAAATGTTTTCAGAAAAATGTTCCGGCTTCTTTCATTCTCAATGGTTTTCTTTTTTAAAATAAATTTAGAGTACCCAATTATTTTTTTCCAACTAAGGGGTAATTGAGCATGGCCAATCCACCTACCCTGCATATCTTTGGATTGTGTGGGTGAAACCCACGGAAACACGGTGAGAGTGTGCAAACTTCACAGGGGCCGGGATCGAACCCGGGTCCTCGGCTGACTTGCAGACACGGGGGAGCGGGCATTGAGGAGAACACCGTCGATACTTGCACGATTTTGGGGAGTGTCCGTTGAGTGTCTGAGGGAGGCCCCCGATATCTCCGTGGAGGGGGCTGGGGGAGAGTGGGAGAGTGGGCTGTGAGTGGGTGGGGGGGGGGGGGGGGATCCTGCAGACACAGGCGATGCATTCACTGAGAGGAACACCGTCGATACTTGCGCGGTTTGGGGGGGAGGGGGAGATCTGGATATGTGTCCAGGGGAGGGCCAGGGAGCCCTGATACCCCCATGGTGGGGGCTGGGGTCTATTTAGTTCAGTTCTGATTGGGATGGCCTTAAAGGATGGCGCCCTGATCTCTGTGGAGCCGGGTGACGGCTCTAGCAGGCCCCACCCTGCCAGAGTGATGGTATAAACTACGTCCACTCATTTTTGTTTCTTTAAAGAGGCTCAAGACATGGAAAGGAAACTGGGGCAGGATTCTCCCAGCCCTGGGCCGGGGTGGAGAATCTTCGCGACTGGGTCACGCTACCCCGGCGCCGGCACACGATTCTCCGGAGTGCGGAGAATCGGCGCTAGTGTGTTTGGCGCGGTGCCAGTTGCGAGCCGCTCTACGCGGCCGGTCCGCCTATTCTCGACCCGGGATGAGCCGAGCGGCCACACTTAAACTGCCGAGTCCCGCCAGTGCCATCCACACCTGCTCGCAGCCGGCAGGAACTCTACGTGCAAGGGTCGGGTGGCGGCCTGTGGGTGGGTGGGGGCTCCGAACCTGGGGAGGGCCTCCGATGTGGCCTGGCCCGTGATTGGGGCCTACCGATTGGCGGGCCGGCCTCTCTGTCCCCCGGCCTCTTTTCCTACCCGCCGGCCCCTGTAGCCCTGCGCCATATTGCGTCGGGGCCGGCGCTTTGAAGGAGGCCACTGTGCATGCGCGCGTCGGCGCCGGTGCCACTGCGCATGCACGGATCCCGCGGCGCACAGTTTGCACCAGGATCGGCAGCTGGAATGGTGTGAACCGCTCCAGCGCTGTGCTCGCCCCCTGTAGGGGCCAGAATTACTCCTGGCAGTGGCCCGTTCATGCCATCGTAAAACGTGACGGTGTTTACGCCGGCGTGGACACTCTGCCGCGGGATGGGAGAATCCCACCCCTGGTCTGTGCAGCTGGAAAGTAACATGCCAGTTATCAGCCTGAACCTGACTCTTTGCCAAATTCTGGTATGCTTCTGCCCAGTTTGGTGTCCCCTTTGAAAGGTGATGCCTCCGCTATTGCTGGTGTTGGTGTGTTAGCCTGGACTTTGTTCTCAAGTCTCTGGCATGGGTTTGAGGCAGAGAGTGACACTAACTGAACCATGTCTGACACCTTTATGGTGTCATCGTCAAAGGTGGAGAAGAAGAGAAGTTGAGATGAGGTTAGTTTACACCACATATTCAAAATCCTCAGGATATAGGACAGCTATATTGAGCAGGTGAACTACCCAACAATTTTGATATTCTTGAAATGAATGAATCAAAGTAAGAAATGGTTGACTTGAAAGGAAGAACTTACCTTTTTGACACGGTTTTGAAATGATGTAACATTTTGCCGAGTTCAATTATTTGCAGTATTGTTGCTTCTTCAGATGACACAACCACGGCCTGTCTGACAGGTGTATCAAGGTGCTGGCATGAAACATACGGGAAAAATAAACTCATTTAAGAAATTCAAGAGCAAAATAGTGTGGTTAAAAAAAACTGGAAGCGGCGGAGGCTGGTAGGGTGTAAAGACCCGTTTGTTGTGGTGTGGGTTTGATGTGAAACAGCTGCAACAATTTGCCATGATGTGTAACGCGTCTTTAACGTTGAGGAATGTCTCACGGTGCTTGATGGAGGTGGATGGAATGCGTAAGTGCGGGAGAAAAGCTGTTTTGCCAGCCGGTATAGATGTTGCAGTTGATGCAGCTCACAGAGACGATACAGAATTAGAGCGAAATGTTTGTGTTGTCAGTGCCTCAGCAAAAGATGCAAGGGTCAATTTATATCATTGTGAGCTGACCGCCTGCAAGAAGGATAACGGCTGAGGGTCAATCATGCTCTGTTTCTGAGTATAAATCTTCAAAGGTGTGACATTTGTCAGACCTGTGGGAAGGTTCAGACATCCCCATCACTCTCACTGGTGCGTGATCACTTTCAGTCTACAGGCGGAAGTTAACACATTCCTCCTCTTGCTCTTTCATTAACTTGGTAACCGTGGCAACCTAGCCGCTGATTGTTCTCTTTTGTGGAGTCAGTTGTGTTTAAAGGACTCCTCTTTGCGGGTTAGATTTTTGTTCAGGCGAACCCATTCTAACAGACATGAGAGGTACAAGCAGGTTCGAGCGCAGTGAGAGCTGTGTGGGGAGATTCCACCCCATCACGTTTTGAGGTAGATTTTCACGTTCCGGGTCTGTCGGATCATCGGATTCTATTTTAAAATAAACTCAGAGTACCCAATTCATTTTTTCCAATTAAGGGGCAATTTAGCGTGGCCAATCCACCTAACCCTGCACATCTTTGGGTTGTGGGGGGTGAAACCCACGCGAACACGGGAAGAATGTGCAAACTCCACACGGACAGTGACACAGAACCGGGATCGAACCTGGGACCTCGGCGTCGTCAGGCAGCAATGCTAACCACTGCGCCGCCGTACTACCCTGGATCATTGTGTTCTACAGATTAAGGAAAGTGGGATTGGGACGACTGTCTGCTCTTTAGGGAACTTTGTCAGAATTTTCCTGGAATTTTCTTACTTTTGTTTGTCAATGGCCCCTTATAAATATTATCAATTTGACTTTTAAAAATTTATTAACGGTGAATTGTAGTGAAGTTGTGGGGGTGGGTATGTCAGTCGTAAATGTTCTCCTGTTGCTCTAACACGGCCAAATAGAGGTGAATTGATGCTTACCCTCTACAGGAGGTTTACCAGAAGGGTCAGTTTTCCCCGGCAGTGCCGGGTTCTCACTGGGAGACCAAACCAAAGACAGAGAGGAGGGTGAGCACAAGAGGCCAGCGACACCAGGACACAGCATCTCTCAGAGCTTTCTGGAACTAGTTCCATTCCACCCTCCCCCACTGCCTTTCTGAAGCTGCGTGTTCCCATTTGAATTACGAGCAGGAGTAGACCGCTTGGCCCCTGTAACGTGCTCCGCCATTCAGTCAGAGCTGGGCTGATCTGAATGTAACCTCAATTCTATATTTCCATGTACCCCCTCCATAACCTATACCAGTCATCCGCTGCCTCTTTCAATCCTCGTTGGCAGCTGCACATGGCAGAGTCCTAAGCTCTGGAAATCCCACAATAAATGTCTCCACGTCTCTACTTCTCTTCTACTCTTCTACTTTGAGACGCTCCTTGAAACGCAAATTTCTGACTAAACATTTAGTCATCTGACCGAATATCTTCCTTGTGTTGAATTCTGTTTGATACTGTTCTCTTGAAGCATCTTGGGATGATATACTTACTGGATCAGACACCCTGACCTCCCGCAACTTGTTTCCCGACAGTAGGAGGGGCCCACTATTAGCTGGAGGTTCGATCTTCAGCTCCCGCCACTGCCGATAAAGTTCCTATTGAATTCCAGCCCCCCCCCCCCCCCCCCCCCCCTCCCCCACGCCAGCCAAAAACCTGTGTTGAAGGCACCATATAGATGTAAGTTGTTTTGTTGGTATTCCGATAGGGTTAGATGGAGAAGATTGGAAGGAGGATTGATTGGACCATTAATTCTGACATAGACTAGTTGGGTGGCATGGTGGCACAGTGGTTAGCACAGCTGCCTCACAGGACCAGGATCCTGGGTTCAATTCTAGCCTCGGGTGACTGTCTATGTGGAGTTTACACTTTCTCCCCGTGACTGCGTGGGTTTCCTCCTGGAGCTCCGGTTTCCTTCCAAGGTTGTGTAGGTTAGGAGGATTGGCGATGCTAATTTGCCCAAGATGTGCAGGCTAGGTGGAGTTAAGTGGATAGGGCAGGGGAGTGAGCCTAGGTAGGATCCTCTTTCAGAGGGTCGGTGCAGACTCGATGGGCCAAATGGCCTGCAGATTTCTATGATTGAATAGCTCTGTAGGAATTCTATGGTTGAATAGCTTGTTCTGTTGTGCTAACATAAGAACATAAGAACTAGGAGCAGGAGTAGGCCATCTGGCCCCTCGAGCCTGCTCCGCCATTCAATGAGATCATGGCTGATCTTTTGTGGACTCAGCTCCACTTTCCGGCCCGAACACCACAACCCTTAATCCCTTTATTCTTCAAAAAACTATCTATCTTTATCTTAAAAACATTTAATGAAGGAGCCTCAACTGCTTTACTGGGCAAGGGATTCCATAGATTCACAACCCTTTGGGTGAAGAATTTCCTCCTAAACTCAGTCCTAAATCTTCTTCCCGTAATTTTGAGGCTATGCCCCCTAGTTCTGCTTTCACCCGCCAGTGGAAACAACCTGCCCGCATCTATCTTATCTATTCCCTTCATAATTTTATACGTTTCTATAAGATCCTCCCCGCATCCTTCTAAATTCCAACGAGTACAGTCCCAGTCTACTTAACCCCTCCTCTTAATCCAACCCCTTCAGATCTGAGATTAACCTAGTGAATCTCCTCTGCACACCCTCCAGCATCAGTACATTCTTTCACAGGTAAGGAGACCAAAACTGAACACAATACTCCAAGTATGGACTCACTAACACCTTATACAATTGCAGCATAACCTTCCTAGTCTTAAACTCCAACCCTCTAGCAATGAAGGACAAAACTCCATTTGCCTTCTTAATCACCTGTTGCACCTGTAAACCAACTTTTTGCGACTCATGCACTAGCACACCCAGGTCTCTCTGCACAGCAGCATGCTTTAATATTTTATCATTTAAATAATAATCCCTTTTGCTGTTATTCCGACCAAAATGGATAACCTCACATTTGTCAACATTGTATTCCAGGGCCAGCACGGTGGCACAGTGGTTAGCATTGTTGCCTACGGCGCTGAGGACCCGGGTTTGAATCCCGGCCCTGGGTCACTGTCCGTGTGGAGTTTGCACATTCTTCCCGTGTCTGCGTGGGTTTCGCCCCCACAACCCAAAAGATGTGCAGGATAGGTGGATTGGCCACACTAAATTGCCCCTTAATTGGAAAAAATAATTGGGTACTCTAAATTTATTTTAAAAAAACATTGTATTCCATCTGCCAGACCCTAGCCCATTCACTTAACCTATCCAAATCCCTCTGCCGACTTCCGGTATCCTCTGCATTTTTTGCTTTACCACTGATCTTAGTGTGGTCTGCAAACGTGGACACATTGCCCTTGGTCCCCAACTCCAAATCATCGATGTAAATTGTGAACAATTGTGGGCCCAACACTGATCCCTGAGGGACACCACCAGCTGCTGATTGCCAACCAGAGAAACACCCATTAATCCCCACTCTTTGCTTTCTGTTAATTGACCAATCCTCCATCCATTCTACTACTTTACCCTTAACGCCATGCATCTTTATCTGATGCAGCAACCTTTTGTGTGGCACCTTGTCAAAAGCTTTCTCAGAGTATAACAGAGTAAATCATGATCCTTTTTGGATTTGTCCCTGGGGTTCAAGGCCAGATTGGCAATCAGGCGGTAGAACTAAGACAGGCCTGGGCCCAGTACTGGCTCTTATCGGCTGTCCTACAGCAAACAGTGCATCTGTTTCATGAGTGGAGACAGACAGGCTGCACATCTCAGTCCTGCATGTCCAGCTACTCCTCCCCACTGCAGAAGTGGTTGAACAAGAGAATGCTCAGAATGGATGATCTCAGAATTGAGCAGTGTTGGCAGAGGGAAGATGGTCATTTTTGTGACACAGCGAGTTGCGATTCGGAATCGAAGCAAATGAAATAGAAACATTCAAGAGGGTGAGTACTTGAATTAAGAACATTGCGGGTTTGTGGGGAGCAAGCAGGGGCTTGGGAACAATTCGACAGGTCTTTGGCTGGCATAGCTATGGTGGGCCGAATGGCCACCTTCTGCGCTGTTTGTCTCTGTGAGTGTTTCAGTATCTAACCTCCCCCGGGACCCAGCTGGAACACGGTGACAGGAAAATTAAATTTGAAATGTGGTAGATTGCAAGTAAAACATTAGAACAATTAAAAGTGAATCCATCACTGCTGTTTAGTAAAATGATTCATCAATTTTAATCGCAGCCCCTGTCAGGCATAACGAGGTGTGAATTTTGCAATCTGATTTAAAACTGGAAAAAAAACAGTTACTGAGGAAAAACAACAACTGGTCGGAAGTGGGATGCAATGTTTATTTGCAGCTTTTCGCATTTAATAAATTTGAAAAAGTCGAGTCCATCGTGACACCCTATCAACCGTACGAGATTAGAGTTTTAATAAAGAGTTGCTTTCATATTGCACCTTATTATATCCTCTCTGTCCTCTCTGAATCACTTTGAAATTCAATAATATTTTGACTGCCAACAGTGGCAGCCAATTCCCACACAGTAAGATCCCGTAAAGAGTGACAAGATGAATGTGTGGTTAGTTTTCACGGTGGTGTCGGTCAGGTCCCATTGCTATCCGGTCTCTCAGTCAATAGAACCTCAGGAAAATGCGCAAAGCCACTGAACAGTATCACTTCAAAGGCCCTGATACAGTTGTGACTTGGATTTATGGAGTCTGTGAAACCCAGTAAGTTAAAGGATCAATGAGGCGGGATGACCTGCCCTCATTTCATGTCCCCAAAGACATATTACACTCTGTTCTAAACTGCTTCAGAGCAGCCTCGTTTCCCACCCACAATCCCTAGCTCCATGACCAAATCCAATGCAGTCCTTATGGTGCGGGCTGCAGTATTTCATTTATATGGGTTGGTGTGGCAGCCAGGTGGGTGGGCTTGCATGAGCAATCTCCCTCTTCTGCACCGTACAAGAGGCACAGCATTTTATTTTGGTTGCTGTATCGAGGGATCCAGGATTTGATGTCTGTTGGAATTGCTTAAGGAGGAGTCTGCTGCCCATATCCGAACTTGAATCAAAGTTCGCATCACCTCATTCTTGCTGTCCAACAGTGGCTCCCGGTTTGACAATGACACGATTTGGGCTTTGGGGAAAAGGCGGGAGAATGCAATCATGCGGCGAGTCAACATGGAGATAGATGATGGGTCAAATGGCCTCCTCTATGCTCGAACCATTCTATAACTCTATGATCCATCCTTGTTTGTCAATCTCTCCATGGCCTCGGCCTGCCTATCTCTGTGACCTCCTCCAGCCCTACAACCTTCCCCCCCTCCATCTTTGAGAGCTCCGCACTCCTCCAATCCTTGCCTATTGCACTTCCCTGATTTTCATTGCTCCACCATTCCGCCTTTCGATCCCAGCGCCAGGCACCTTCCCTAGACTTCCCTGTCTTTCTCACTCTCTTCCTTTGCAGAGACACTCAACACAATCCAGCGCTGGGTCCAAGCTTACCTGTGCTAACACCGCCTTAAGTGGACCCAGAGTCACGCTTTGTCTGATAATATTCCCGTCAAGTGTACAGGGCGGCACGCTGGCGCAGTGGTTAGTGCTGGGACTGCGGCGCTGAGGACCCGGGTCCGAATCCCGGCCCTGGGTCATTGTCCATGTGGAGTTTGCCCATTCTCCCTGTGTCTGCGTGTGTTTCACCCCCACAACCCAAAGATGTGCAGGATTGGCCACACTAAATTTCCCTAAAAATTGGGGGGGGGGGAAATGCTCCCGTAAAGCACCTTGGGATGATTTATCACCGTCAAGGTGCTACACAAATGCAACTTAGGGATGGTTAGGGCAGCATCAGCGTCTGCTCAGAGCCCATTGGTAAGGAAGCCAAGTTAAAGTCCAGGGCTATAATGGTGAATAACATTTCTTCGGAGCTTCACTGTCCCTGTGAATAAGTTACAAGGTGTTGATCTAATTGTGGGAGTGAGGCCATAGGGACGTTACTGGTTGCTTCCAGCTGACGTGGTCCTGGACGTTTGTTACAGTCACTGGAACAGCAAGCGGTCAGCTCGCAGCTTATAACTCTTTAGTGGCGCAGGCAGCTTTACTTGCTCCAAGTTTATAGTTAATAATTCTTGCAGGAGAAACCGAGCACAGTGCTGACTGTGGTGATGAGCTCATTGAGGCAAGAAAGCTATTGCAGGATAACTAGTGAATAATTTGTAGTTCCTTTCAGGGAAAATCCACATCAAATGAATATTGCAGTTTTTAATTAACTTGTTGCAATGGTAAAAGTCTATTAGTTTTTTTTGAATGCTGCATTTTAAATTGTCATGTTATGGATTACCAGACTGTGAACCATCAATGGGTTGCATCCCCGCTATCACATTGATTCATAATCCTGT
This sequence comes from Scyliorhinus canicula, assembly GCF_902713615.1. Classification (NCBI taxonomy): domain Eukaryota; kingdom Metazoa; phylum Chordata; class Chondrichthyes; order Carcharhiniformes; family Scyliorhinidae; genus Scyliorhinus; species Scyliorhinus canicula. The sequence continues at coordinate 239,841,209 of NC_052149.1, read as the reverse complement.
ACTTTTCATCTTTCCTGCCCACTTTTCGTGATGGATTGTGGTCCCAGAGATGTCGCCAATTTTCTGCTCTCTTGTCTGAGTGCTTTCACCCTCTCCTTCAGCCCTGCCCCCTCCCCCCCTCTCCAAATCTGGGCCCTGTGCTTCCTCCCTTTCCTTCACCTCCCCGATTGGCAGCCTCACCTTCGGGTGCCTGGGTTCCTGAGCGGCGCATACACCTCTCGGTCTCTCTCATGGCCTCTCTCCCTGTTTGCCCAAACCTGCCCGTTCAGCACCTGGGCACAGTTAAATTGAAGGAACGATATTATGCGAGCTGCTGTTTAATACCTTGAATGCTAAATAACTGGCAGGATTCTCCCAATAAATGACGAAGTTGGGGAGGGGGGGGGGGGTGTGTTGGGGGGGGGGGGGGGGCGGAGATTCTCCGAAACCTGCCGCCAGTAGCAGAGTTCTTGATGCGGTGGGGAATCTCACGTCGTGCAAGGGCGCGGATGCAATTGCAATACTCTGGTCCCCCAATGGAGGCAGCATCGAGGTTCGTGGGCCGTGCCAGTGGGAGGATTCAAATGGGTCATTTAGACCCATTTGTATCTATTAACGGACTTGACACCGGATTGTTCACGTCTCCGCGATGCTCCGACCCTCTGGGCCGCGAGTCAGGCAGGTGTGCGCTGGTGCAAGTATTCCCTAGCTTGGCTCTGGTGAGGCGGGCTTCGCGGTGGGCCAAGGTGTAAGTAATGAAGATGAATGCCTCCAAAGTCCACCTGAAGGCCCCCCAAAATGCAAATCCTGCCCACCCCCATCTTCAGACACTTCCACCAGAGACCCCCATATCAGAGGCCGACCACATATAAGAGACCCCACCCCCCCATATCAAACCCCAAACTCCACCCTCCCCCCCCCCCCCCCCCCCCCCCCCACACCCCCATTGGTCACCTCTACTTGGACACTGAAGAGCAGGCTAGGCTGAAACAGTGGAAAAACACTGCTTTTCCAATCACCTGTCCCTTATGCCTGCTGCCTCACACAGAGGTGTACAAAGCAGCTAACTTCCTAGAAAGCCAAAACTACATCACGAGGCTTCAAACCCCCGCAGGTCCTTTAATCTGCAAGGTCGCTATTCACTTTCAAAGAGAAGAAGCTTTTAGTAGGCTGTAATCCCCAGGGTAATAGCTTCCAGACAGCCAGTTGTCTGAATTGTTTATTTTAATTTCCCTTCACACTTGAATGCATCATAAGTACCCTGCTTTGAATCTAACTTCAATTATTATAAACATCTCGGCTTTAAGTGCTTTCACTTCCTCTTTTTTTGCAGAAAGCACCTAACTACTCTTGATGTGGTCAGGAGCTGTCAATCATAGCTAGATGTACTCACCCCATCTTTACTGCATTAACCCCTCGTCCAAGGATCGCTGGCATCGGGCCCCTCCCAATGGGTCTCCCTTCAGGCATTAGGCACCTCCCTCCAACTGCTGGTATTTGTGGCCCCTCAGGTGAGCGACAGCCTGCTATGGGGTCACCAAATGCTCCGTCCTTCATGCCACCTCCTTCATTCCCCATTCAGGCCCCGCCCCTTTCAGGCAATGCCATTTTTCAAGGACCACCTGTTGCCAGTGCCAACCTGGCAGTAGTGCCAGTATACATGGCACTGCCCCGCCATGTCCGAACACCCTGGTGCTCCAATGACCTCAGAGACCCCTGGCATGGTCATCATGTCTGGGCTTCAGTCAAGGAGACCAGCAGTGATTCCCATCGGCCTCACATTGCACCGGCGGTGGGGAGAATACCAGGAGCAGCGTGAATCCGGCTTCAAACTGTCCCGCCATATTTAAATTGCAACTCAAACATGTTAATCTAGTTTACGCCCAGCGAGGGGTGAACCTATTTTTGGGTGTGAACCTCTGGGGTTGAAACTATGTGCTCCCGGCAGCAGAGAACCAGGGCTGACCTCGCTGGCGCACGGGGCGTCACTGAGGTGGGATTCCCATGAATTTCGCATTGTGGAGAGCATGCTGGTGTCCTGCACTTTCCAATTTTGGGGCACCATTTTGAATGGGTAGCGCGATCCCATCATCCAGGGACAAGCCACCCCCTCCCTCCCAAAATATAGATTTTCATGCCCCCCTTGCCTGCTGATAGGGAATCACCCCCAACTCCTCAGTCAGGAGGCACATCCTCCCCAACCATGGGAGCAGCGGGTCAATCTTCCACATATGCACGCGTGAGGGTGACCCAACTCACCCGCCCCTCACAGCATCCCCACTTCAGCCATTCCTCCCGCACCCACACCGCAGGCGCCTTCCTCCAACCCACCCCCACCCTTTCCCCAAGTGCTTTCACTTCCTCTTTCCCAACTGCAGAAAGTACTGAGGCTTGTTACAGTGGTCAGTATCTGTCAATCAGAACAAGGGAGTTTGATAAACATTGATCTCAGGGGATGTTAAAGATTCTCAGAGTGTGAGGTTCAGAGTGAGAGGGTCAGAGTGATAGGTTCAGAGTGAGAGGGTCAGACTGCGAGGGTCAGAGTGCGAGGGTCAGAGTGCAAGGTCAGAGTGAGAGGTTCAGAGTGAGAAATCAGAGTGCGAGGGACAGAGTGCGAGGGTCAGAGTACGAGGGTCAGAGTATGAGGGTCAGAGAGAGAATGTCAGAGTGAGAGGGTCAGAGTGAGAGGGTCAGAGTGAGAGGGTTAGAGTGAGGGTGTCAGAGTGAGAGGGTCAGAGTGATAGGGTCAGAGTGCGTGGGTCAGAGTGAGAGGGTCAGAGTGAGAGGGTTAGAGTGGGGGTGTCAGAGTGAGAGGGTCAGAGTGAGAGGTTCAGAATAAGTGGGTCAGAGTGAGAGGGTCAGAGTGATAGGGTCAGAGTGCGTGGGTCAGAGTGCGTGGGTCAGAGTGAGAAAGCCACTTCGCAGTTTAAACAGTTCACAGGCCGGGATGATGATTTTGAACAGAGGGCTGCCTGAGTTACCATGCAAGAGTGATCCTCAGTTTGTCCAGGGCTGGAAGTGGCAGAGAAGGCACGGGCCCCTCATCCCAGGGGAGGACCCCGTGAACCACCCCTTACCCATAGCCCGAGGCAATCCAACTGCAGGAATCTTGGGGGACCTGCCTCTCCAGCCTGGCAGCGGCACAGGGGCACATAAGCAATGGATTTACCCCTTGACCCCCTTAACGTCTCCTCGGTGTCCACCACGTCAGGACAACACTTGTCAATACAGCAAAACTCACCAGGTGGAGGTCCCACAGGTCGGCTCAGAGCATGATGTGGGGGGGGTAGAGATTCCAGCTTGCAGCTAGTTAGTGGCATTCAGATGAATGCATATGAGCTGTTTGCATGTTCTAGCCGGCATGGGTGGGAAGCTGGTTATGGCCAGGATGGGGAGATAGCTCTGCCGCCCGGCACCGATCCCATTTTTGGGCCTACGTGGGATTCTCCACTGATCGGGATTCCCGATTTCAGCGGGCAGGAGCAGAGGGCGCCCCCATATTCAGCTGCAGTGGGCCGGGAGCATCGTACCCTGTTGGGCACCTGGGTGCCAACCCCACTTAGAGACTCTCCCTCTATTCCCACGACACAACAGGATTTGTACCGTGCGCTATGTGGTAGGAGAATCACCCCCTCCAGTATAGGGAGGCGGTGGGTAGTGGTATTGTCCCTGGACGAGTAATAAGACCATAAGACCATAAGACATAGGAGTGGAAGTAAGGCCATTCGGCCCATCGAGTCCACTCCGCCATTCAATCATGGCTGATGGGCATTTCAACTCCACCTACCAGCATTCTCCCCATAGCCCTTAATTCCTCGCGACATCAAGAATTTATCTAATCCAGAGATCCAGGGTAATGCTCTGAGGTCCCAGGTCCGAAACCCACCACGGCAGATGGTGGAATTTTAATTCAATAAAAGTCCAAGGAAACCATTGTCGATTGTCGTTAAAAACCCATCTGGTTCACGAATGTCCTTTAGGGAAGGAAATCTGCTATCTTTACCCAGTCTGGCCCACACAGCAATGTGGTTGGCTCTGAACTGCCCCCTCACTGATATGGCCGAGTGAGACACTCAGTTCAAGGACATTTAGGGATGGGCATCAAATGCAGACCCAGCGATAGCGAGGCCAATATCCCAAGAACATCTTGTGTTGCAAAGGACCGCATTGAGTCTTTAAAACGTCTCGGAATCTTGTCCCCCCCCCCCCTCCTATCTGCCTATTTTTCTCTGTTTCCCTCCCTTTTTGAAGGCAGTCACGCTTTCCTGGGTGATGGTGCCACAAAAAATAAATTGTTTGGCAGATGCTGGAACTCTGAATGGAAAACTTACAGAAAATGGTGGATATGCTCAGCAGGATTGGCAGTTTCTGCTGGAGAGAGCGAATGTTTCAGGTCTGTGACCTTTCAGCAGTCCTAAAGGAAAGGTCAGAGAGCTGAATAACTCTGTTCCTGCCCCTCCACAGATGCGGCCAGACCTGTTTCTTTACACAAAGCCCAAGTGACAATTCTGAGCCGCGACTGTGCCCATTGTTGACATGTTGTTCAACCGTGGCGGGGACAGGGTGCACAAACATCCCAGATTTGTGGAGGGGAGGTTCGCGAGCTTGGGGGAGTTAGAGGGGAAGTTTGGGCTCCCCCCAGGGAGTATGTTTAGGTACATCCAGGTGAGGGCGTTTGCCAGGCAGCAGGTGGAGGGGTTCCCCTTGCTGCCCCCACGGGGGTGCAGGATAGGATGCTCTCGGGGACGTGGGTCGGAGGAGGGAGGATCTCGGACATATACCGGGTAATGCAGGAGGTAGACGAGGCCTCGGTGGAGGAACTGAAGGGTAAATGGGAAGAGGAGCTGGGTGAGGAGATTGAGGGGGGGACATGGGCGGATGCCCTGGAGAGAGTGAATTCCTCCTCTTCCTGTGCGATGCTTAGCCTCATACAGTTCAAGGTGCTGCATAGGGCCCACATGACGGGGACAAGGATGAGTAGGTTCTTCGGGGGCAAGGACAGGTGTGCTAGGTGCTCGGGGAGCCGAGCGAACCACGCCCATATGTTTTGGGCATGCCCAGCGTTGGGGGAGTTTTGGAAGGGGGTAGCAAAGACGGTGTCGAGGGTGGTGGGATCCAGGGTCGAGCCAGGCTGGGGACTCGCAATTTTTGGGGTGGCAGTGGAGCCGGGAGTGCAGGAGGCGATAGAGGCCGGGGTCCTGGCCTTTGCGTCCCTAGTAGCCCGGCGGAGGATCTTGCTCCAATGGAAGGATGCGAGGCCCCCAAGCGTGGAGGCCTGGATCTCGGATATGGCGGGGTTCATTAAATTAGGGAGGGTGAAATTTGCCCTGAGGGGATCAGTACAAGGGTTTTTTAGGCGGTGGCAGCCCTTTCTGGACTTCCTGGCGGAACGATAGTGAAATAGGCCGACAGGAGCAGCAATCCGGGGGGGGGGGGGGGGGGGGGGGGGGGTAAGGATTGGGGGGAGGGAGAACTGTGCACATGGGTTTGTGGAGGGTGCTATCTCCCTCTTGTTTGTTTTTTTTTTCTTTGTTGTTGTTGTTTTTTCTTTTTGTTTGAAGTTGCTATTGAAGCTGGGGGGGTATTGTTCATGGGGTGTTACCGCGTTGTATGTTAATAGAGCTAAGATGTTTATATTTTGCATTTTATTTTGTAAAAATTTCAATAAAAATTATTTTAAAAAAAAGATATTTTTGATGTGAAGTCACAGTCGTAATGTCAGAAATATGGCAGCTACCAACGGACAGGGATTGGTTTAGCTCAGTGGGCTGGACAGCTGGTTCATGATGCAGAACAAGGCCAACAGCGTGGGTCCAATTCCTGTACGGCTGAGGGGACGGCCACGCCTTCTCAACCTTGCCCCTCGCCTGAGGTGTGGTGACCTTCAGGTTAAATCACCACCAGTCAGCTCTCCCCCCTTAAAGGGGAAAGCAGGCTATGGTCACCTGAGACTGTGGGGACCTTGTCACATGTGCACAGTAAGATCCTGATGTGCCATCAATTGCACGAGAGACGAGTTGCTTTACAAAAGTTAGGCTTTAATAAACTAGAACTTAGCCCTGCGGTTGTCTACAATAAAATGGACGACCGCCGGGCGTTTGACTATTTATACCTCGGCAAGGAGGCGTGGTTAACTCAGCCTCTCAACCAATCGGTCGAGAGGCACATGACCGACCAGGGCCAATGATAAGCCGGTGTTCTGCCCCAATGGCAGACAGGTATGCAAATCATATCACCACAGATCCCACAATCCGCAATGAGATCAGCAAAGAGATGATTTGTTTTTAATGCTGTTCCTTGAGGCGTAAATATCAAAACCGTGATTGTGCGATCTATTCCATCCAACCGAAAGTGCAGGTGGGATCTCGGTGTAACATCTCCCGGAGAACGGCACCTCTGACAAAGCAGCACCCCCTCAGCACCTACACAGGGAGGATCAGGCTAGATATTGGTGCTCAAGTCTCATTCAGTGGGCCCTGCACCCAGAAGCTTCTGATCAGAGATGAGAGCACTGCTATCTGAGCAATGGTGAGCAACTGAGCAGAGAATGGTGAATCAAACCCCGGTCCCATGTGGCTATCTACTGAATAAACAGACCCAGTCATTCAATGAAAGCTGCTAAACCAGGTTCTGTAATAGTATTTGCTGTGGTTAACCTCACAGCTCTTGAAGTGTTTGCTCGTGGCAGAGTATAAAGTGTTCGCACTTTAATATAAATAATTAGTTTTTAAAAACATCAATAATTTAATCTGCTGAAACATTCCTGCTGAATGGTGTTTCCTGAGGGGTGTTTTTTTTTGTGTAAATTTTCGTGGTTTTTACATTTTATATCTTTTAAGTGATCTTTTTAAATATCTGAATATGTTCAACTCCGTACGTTGAACACATAAGAGCCATTTTGAGATGAGAGTGAATGATTCCTGTCCCGTATTCACCGTCTGCTCTTATCGTGTGAATTGTGCAGAAATGGATCTTTCTGACTCCTCCCTTGAATGTGGCGTGTCTGCAACCCTCACAAAATTGCTGTTCTTTTTTAAAAATAAATTTAGATTACCCAATAATTTTTTCCAATTAAGGGGCAATTTAGCGTGGCCAATCCACCTACCCTGCACATTTTTGGGTTGTGGGGGGAGAAACCCACGCAAACACGGGGAGAATGTGCAAACTCCACACGGACAGTGACCCAGAGCCGGGATCGAACCTGGGACTTCAGCGCCGTGAGGCAGTTGTGCTAACCACTAGGCCACCGTGCTGCCCTATTGCTGTTCTTTTTTAAAATAAATTTAGAGTGCCCACCTCATTGTTTTTTCCAATTAAGGGGCAATTTAGCGTGGTCAATCCAACTACCCTGCACATCTTTGGGTTGTGGGGATGAAATGCACGCAGACACGGGGAGAACGGGCAAACTCCACACAGACTGTGACCCAGAGCTGGGGTCGAACCTGGACCTCGGCGCCTTAAGGCAGCAGTGCTAACCGCTGTGCCACCGTGCTGACCTCCAATTGCTGTTCTAAATGACAGCGTTGGGGCTGGACACTGGTCAGGTATCGCTATTTATTTATCGATGGACTCGCTTTTCCTCTTTACGATATTTCGCTAAACATTTGGCATTGAATGTGCGGATTTCTGCTCATGTGGCTGCTGTGACATTTTATTCTGTTAAAGGCGCAGTATGAATGCAGGCTGTTGTTGTTGTGGCAGTGGGAGGGCACGGAGCTTCCTGGGGAAGTTTCCTTTGTGACTTTGAATTCTTCTTTTGAAAATGTTAAATTGCCCGGCATTTTGTAGTGTTTGAAAATGCAGGAATTCTCATGCAGGAAGTAAGTGTGGGTGGATGATTCTGGTCACGGGCACTGGATAGCTTTGGGATGGTCTGAAGTCAGAAAAGGCACCATATAAATGCAATTGTTTTTCACATCAATAGAATAAACAACTCTACAGTGCAGTGGAAGCCATTCGGCCCATCAAGTCTGCACCAACCCTGTGAAAGAGCACCTTACCGAGACTCAACCTCCCCCTGCCCTGTCCCTGTAACCCCATCGCCCCACCTAATCTGTGGACACTAAGGGCAATTTTACATAACCAATCCTCCCAGCCTGCACATCTTTGGACTGTGGGAGGAAACCGGAGCACCCGGAGGAAACCCATGCAGACACGGAGAGAATGTGCGGACTCCACACAGACAGTGACCCAAGGCTGGAATTGAACCAGGGTCCCTGGCGCTGTGAGGCAGCAGTGCTAACCACTGCACCACCCTGCCATATGTGTATCTATATATTTATATATCATGAAATAAAATATGTTTTTTAAAAATATTTATTTATATATCCCAGATTACGTCGTCTGTTGCACATTTCCCATTTGTGTCACTTAATTTCTGTAATAATTCCCTTGAAAATCCCAGTTGCCAACATCCCTGTTGTAAAAGCAAGCTTTTCCACCCGGAGAGGGAAGTTGAAAGTGGTCTCTGTGTTCTGTCGCTCAATTCACCATCTTCGTTTGTGCCTGACAGCTGACAGACAGGCGTGGTTTAAAACCGAGGAAAACATTCTGCTGAAATGGTTTTCGGAATGAAAGACAGTGCGACACACATCATCCTCCATCAAACCTCTGTGCTCAATGTTTTGATAACGACAGCAGCAGCGATGTTGTTAAAGGATAACAGTTGTCTGGTTTTCTTGCTTGTATTAATATCTCGGCAAGACAAGTAGGCATCAAAGCCACGGAACCCCAAAATGTGAAGCTTTAGATCCTGATCTGCTTTGTATATATTTGTGCACAAAGTATGTACATGTTAGACTTTCACACAGTCAGCTCACTGGTACTCTGCGTGCACCTTGTACACATGTTGATTCTTTTAGGTTGAGCACCCAGGAATAGATTACAAGTGCTCACCTTTCACATGCACCTTACATGTTCCCACCTCTGTAGAGAACGTCTCTCCTCTGAAATTTGTTTTTAGCTAGGGCTGGTTTAGCACAGCGGGCTAAATCGCTGGCTTGCAATACAGAACGATGCCGGCCTCCCTGAACAGGCGCCGGCATGTGGCGACTAGGGGCTTTTCACAGTAACTTCATCGAAGCCTACTTGTGACAATAAGTGATTATTATTATAATAAATTTAGAGTACCCAATACATTTTTTTTCCAATTAAGGGGCAATTTAGCATGGCCAATCCACCTACCCTGCACATCTTTGGGGTGTGAGGGTGAGACCCACGTAAACACGGGGAGAATGTGCAAACTCCACACGGACGGTGACCCAGAGCCGGGATTGAACCTGGGACCTCGGCGCTGTGAGGCAGCAGTGCTAACCTACTGTGCCACCGTGCTGCACTCTCCTCTGAAAATCTAAGGAACCGTAAGTGATCGTTCCTTGAAACCTCTCTCCGTAGGTAGTTGAAACAAAGCATTGTTACTGCAATCAACCAAGGGAAGTGTTCCTGTATACTGTGTCTGCTTGGGGTTCTTCCCACAGTCCAAAGATGTGCAGGTTAGATGGACTGGCCATGATAAATTGCCTGTTTGTGTCCAGAGATGTGCAGGTTAGGTGGGGTTACAGGGATGGTTAATGGGGTTACGGGGATAGGGTGGAGGAGTGGGCCGAGGGAGGGTGCTATTTCAGAGGCTCGGTGTGGACCCGATGGGCTCAATTGCCTCCTTCTGCACTGTAGCAGTTCGATGGTTCCGCCGTTCTCCGTGGTTTGCAGTTTTTCATTGCTGACCTGTAAACGTGGTTGGCAAGATGCTGTCAACATTATGAACGCATCTATGTTCAGGGTGAAATGTAGTCTCCAGCAGGCAGTGCCTGGGATGTGATGGAGAGAATTTCACCCACCAGGCTTGTTGATTGTAAAGTCAATGTGGCTTTTATCATATAAAGAACATGCATTTCTATAGCACCGAGCACAACTTCAGGACTTCCCAAAGCCTTTCACAGATAATTAAACATGTTTGAAGTGTCATTTTGTAGAAAACAATTTAATATCTACAAAAGGATGATTTTTCTTTAAATTTAGAGTACCCAATTCATTTGTTTCAATTAAGGGGCAATTCAACATAGCCAATCCACCTACCCTGCACATCTTTGGGTTGTGGGGGCAAAACCCACGCAAACATGGGGGAGGATGTGCAAACTTCACACGGACAGTGACCCAGAGCTGGGATCGAACCTGGGACCTTGGCGCCGTGAGGCAACAGTGCGAACCACTGTGCCACCGTGCTGCCCTAAAAGGATGGTTTTAATGGAGGCTTCAGTCCGCTGGTCGTTCTTTCAGATTTCTACACAGTCCCCAACCGTAAGAAGTTTTTCTGCACAAAGACAGTCAGTTTCTCGATGTATTTGTTTGTGGCCTTTGAGCCCAAATTTCCAACTTCTACAAAAGTAAAATAATGCAGATAGAAACAGAAAATGCTGCAAATAGTCAGCATGTCTGACGTGGTGATTGAAGATAGAAACAGGGTTAGCGTGTTAGGTCCCTGGTGAGGGATTCTGCATCGGCCGAGACCGAATGATGAAAACCTAACCATTCAGAGCACTTTTCGGCAAGTAAGGTTTGGGACTTTAGGAATTTTACCAACCCCACGTTCCAGATTTGCGAGTGAAAATCTGGGCCTCTGCTCCTGTATCCACAGATGCTGCCTGACATGTTGACTGTCTCTGCCGTTTCCCTTGCCCAGTGCACCACCCCCCCATAAGAAGGCAGATTTCCTGTCCGACCAACTTCGAGAACGAGCTGAGTGTTGCCAATAATGGCAGGCCCTCAACAGAAGGAAGTCTCTCAAACTCCACCAGTGTTTCAGGTCAATGATGATGAGGCAATCCTCAAGGAACAAAGCCACAGGACATGAGCTGAATGATAAATGAAGCTGAACACAAAGAGGGGTCTGTCACTATATATTTCAATCAATGATCTAATTATAATTTGCAGTGATTGGTGCCCTGAGGTAATAGCTTCAAGGGACCTCTTGCACGTTTATCTGGAAATTCGACGCAGATTGTTGACGCTGATTAATCTGAGGGAAGCCGATAACTGTTCTTGGTTTTAGGGAGGTTGCAATTTATTCCTCAACAACCTTAAAGAGACAACGAACACTGCCTGAAATACACTCTGCTGATTATACAAACGCTTAGCCAACTTGAGTCTCTTGTTATTTTCCAAATAGTTCTTTCAGCCAAGTCTCTAAATTGTACAACAAGCTCAGACATGACTTTTTTGGCAAGTCATTGTTGATTTTTGTCAACGAGGTCACAAACCAGTGAAGGCATTAATAAATCTGAGCAAACAGGTGTGCAGTGAACTTTTGACCAGTTCAAGTATCACTGAATGTAAAATAAGTGATGTGCAAATATTGAAGTAGGTAAGCGCCCATTGCAAAGTGTAAAGTCCAAAGCTTCATCTACTGTGCACGCTCATCATGTCCCAGCTCATTCCTCAGATCTTCCATTGGCGCCTGCAGTCTCGGTCCCGAGATCTCCCGAAATCTGTCCGACCCACCTTCGCCTTTCAGAAGCTGCTGGAAACCTAATTGGACCAGGGTGGAACAGCCTGTAAACACCCTTGACCTGGGCGCAATCGGGGTTTTGGAAATCCCATTTTGGGGTTACGGGATGGTTCCTGGTATCCACATGGCTACACTCCAATGTGTGTACACTTTCACAGAACCAAAAGAAAGATGACACAACGGGGTGGGAAGTTGTTGTCGTAACCACATGGGTGTCCCTGTGAGGCAACGTGAAATGACATGCTCCAAAATTGCCATGTCTGTTTCAGCCTGCATTGTAACCGGGCAGGGGGAAATAAATGATATCTCTGTGATGTTGCCCTTCAGTGGCTAATTACTGTTGTAACTAACCGTAAGCACAAACCTTCCCTTTGTGCAATGTACCAACATTGAGACCTGCTTTGCGAGAGCTATATATTCTTTGTGTTTGTAATGAGGCATGTCCTGTGGTAAAGGAAGATAACTCGTTTGCTTAAAATGTTTGTGCTTTCTAATGCGCTGCAGGTGTTGTTAACACACTGATCCACTGAATTTAGCCAGGGATTTACACATTTCAGGATCTCAAACAAGAGAACAATTTAATTTATAACCACAGCGAGCATTGATGTAGCATTTCGAATGGATTAAAACAGCCCAAGATGCTTTACAGTGGTGTACTCTCAGACAGAAATTTACACTAAGCCATATAAGGAAAGATTAGGATAAGTGACCAAACATTTGGTCAAAGCTGTACATTTAAGGAACATTTTAAAAGAGGAACAAAGAAAACAAACAATACAGCACAGGAACAGGCCCTTTGGCCCTCCAAGCCTGCGCCGACCATGATACCCGTCTAAACTAAAAATTTCTGCACTTCCGGGGTCCGTATCCCTTTATTCCCATCCTATTCGTCGAGATGCCTTTTAAATGTCGCCAATGTGTCTGCGTCTAGCACCTCCCCTGGCAATGCCATCCAGGCACTCACCACCCTCTGCATAAAAAACTTGCCTCATACATCTCCTCTAAACTTTCCCCCTCGCACCTTAAACCTATGGCCCCCTGGGAAAAAGCCTCTGACTATCCACTCTGTCCATGCCCCTCATAATTTTGGAGAGAGAGGTGGAGAGATTTCGGGAGGGAGTTTCAGAGCTGAGGGCTGAGGCTGCGGAAGGCACAGCCGCCCTCTGTAGAGTGATCCTAATCAGAAGTACTTTGCATTAAAATTGGGAAGCTCAATGGGGCAGGAAGCAGTTAGTTTCCAGCAAAGAGGCATTAAGGGACAGACCTCTTTCAGGTGGAGTTGGGGCAACTTGTTTTCACAACTGCAGGTTTATTTCAAATAAACAGGAGAAGCTTTAGCAATTTGTGAGGACAGTTTCGCACTGCAGTCATGGAAACATCTGTTGAAGATGCTGATAATAATCTTGGGGGGGGGGGGGGCAAAGGATAGGGGCAGATATAGGATAATGCTCCAATCATGGATAGAGGGATTTATTTATGTCCTGTTCAAAAAGAAACTATCAAATGATACAAGGGCTGGTTTAGGACAGGGCTAAATCGCTGGCTTTGAAAGCAGACCAAGGCAGGCCAGCAGCACGGTTTAATTCCTGTACCAGCCACCTCGAACAGGCGCCGGAATGTGGTGGCTAGGGGTTTTTCACAGTAACTTCATTTGCAGCCTAGTTGTGACAATAAGCGATTTTCATTTTTCATATCAGTGAAGGAACTGGAAAGTTATTAAAGGAACATGTAAAAAGTAAGGAGGGTGAAATGATAACACTCATCTTTATTAGTGTCGTAAGTAGGCTTACGTTAACACTGCAATGAAGTTAGGCAGCACGGTGGCACAGTGATTAGCATTGCTGCCTCACGGCGCCGAGGTCCCAGGTTTAATCCCGGCCCTGGGTCACTGTCAATGTGGAGATTGCACATTCTCCCTGTGTTTGCGTGGGTTTCACCCCACAACCCAAAGATGTGCTGGGTAGGTGGATTGGCCATGCTAAAATTGCCCCTAAATTGGGGGGAAAAAAATAATTGGATACTCTAAATTTAAAAAAAAATAAAAAACACTGCAATGAAGTTACTGTGAAAATCCCCTCGTCGCCAGACTCCGGCGCCTGTTCGGGTACACGGAGGGAGAATTCAGAATGTCCAAATGACCTAACAGCACGTCTTTCAGAACTTGTGGGAGGAAACCAGAGCACCCGGAGGAAACCAACACAGACACGGGGAGAACGTGCAGGCTCCACACAGACAGTGACCCAAGCAGGAATCAAACTCAGGACCCTGGCGCTGTGAAGCATAAGTGCTAACCACTGTGCTAGTGTGCTGCTTCGCAATGTATCCCACGATAAAAACCTGAATTACAGGCTGCAGGTCTTGTGGATTACAGCTTTGAAACTCTGTGGGCAAAACAATAAAAACTGGAAAATTAGAGTACTGGTTCAAACTGGCGTCCCATTTTAAGGTCTACAAGACCAGTTCAGACCAGTACCCGTATCTCCCAGTTCTCACTTCTCTGAAAATGACAGTCCCGTTTTCACTACAGCCTCGCCCTGGCATGGATATGTGGGCAGAGCTTCCGAGCGATATTCCTCCTGAGCTTAATTTTCCTATGGTTTAAATCCTGGGAAAATATTCAATGGGGACAGTCAGAAACTGTCATTCATCCACGGGGCTCACCGGCTCAAAGAGTTTGATGAGGCACTTCTAGAAAACCTTTGTGCAATCCCAAATTAAGGAGTAGCAGGTCAGCTACATTCTCCAACAGCCAATGATTAATTCAGGCTTGGGGTACGGTACCGAGCTATGTTGACCAGGACAGAAACCAAAGCTGATGCCCACTCTGAAGTAAAAGAACTATGTTTTCTGGTGATGTGCATGTGCACATCAATGAATATAGTGATCTATCAATGTATATCGTTATCGGCATGACCTCCCACCAGCAGGTGGCGATAGAGGTCCACCATGTGACTGCGGATACCCGGCAGTTGGTAGTGAGCCATGCAAGAGGGCAGTCACATTTGAGGTAGCTCCAGGGAGTTCAATTACCAGTTACAGTTTGTACTGTAGTTCGTTAATTATCTTGCCACGTGTTGATCTTGTTAATAAATTATCTTACTGGTCAGAGAACTAGATGTTCTGTGTGCAACTGTACTATGGTCACAACACAGAACATGGCATGTATTTAAGTGGAAAATAGATAAACTGGCAGCAATGTTTGCTGCAGGATATCTGGGCTAGGAAGGGCGAAGGGAGCAGAGGAATTGGCCATGGTAGTGAGCTATTCATTCCAAAAGCCCTTCTAATTAATCAACTACAGCATTTATCTCACTCTGGTTTCCATTGCAGGCCAGGTTTGGCATGGATATGTGGGCAGAGGCTTCCAACAACTGTTGTTCTTTGAACGGAATTCCTTCTAAGTTTCGTTTTCCTATTGTTTAAGTGAAGCTGCCTTCACCTTTCCATGCCCCACCCCACATGACCTTTGCACGATCCTGCCATTGGAGGAGTGGTTCTCCCATCGAATATTTATTCAACGTCGCTTTGAAGAAAGTCCTCTGATGTTGTAAAAATAAATCTACCACCCAACTGTTTTAAAGAAGTTGAGCTGAATCTTTCCCTTTCTGCTTCGACCTGGTTGGTTTTTAACCCTCTCACCATTCAAACCTGCCCAGCACCCTGCCAAAAAACCTATTCTATTTCTCAGAAATTATTCTCTGTGCAGTGCACAGGTTTTATTTTAACAATTCACTTTTCATAGAGTGACTTGAACATGCTACTGCTTTAGTTTGGAGCTGTCAACCTGACTGGGTTCCATTGAAACCTTTATCATGCTTGCATCTCGGCCTACCAGTCTTCAAGGTTCTTGTTTGAGGGATGTTTCTGATGTGTTGGGTAAGCTGGTCGATGTGGACTGCACTTGATGCAGTGTAGCGAGAGACAGACCTCCAACACTTGATAAGATGCAACACGATTTTATTTAACGTCTTAACTACTATACATGTTCAACTGTGGGTTGACACTATGGTGACTTGACTGGAGACCTGATGCTAGCCTGACCAGACTTACTGACTACCACATGGTGTTAGCACTGGCTATACTCACGAGCTCTGACTGTCTCAGAGGCTGGGTCCCGAGAGAGCGGGAAACCTAGTGCCCTCTGGCTTTATAGTGGTAGTGTCCTGTCTGGTGATTGGCTGCTGTGTTCTGTGTGCTTACTGGTCATCTTGTGTGTCAATCACTGCCTGTCTGCACTCCATTATATACATAGATGTATATTATGACAGTTTCCCTTGCCCAGTTTATTCCAAGTTTACAATTCCCAGCACCCTGCTGTCTCTGCCATTTCCCTCGTCCCAAAATGTATTTGTACCAGTGCAGGCATTCTGCTCACATCTAGTTTCGCTCCACAAACTTATCAGAATATTAACACAAACGTGTGCAGCCTTCCGCCAGAAATCATTCCTTTGAGGGCAGCACGGTGGCACAGTGGTTAGCACTGCTGCCTCACAGCACAGGGATCCGGGTTCAACTCCGGCCTCGGGTGACTGTCTGTGCGGAGTCTGCACGTCCTCCCCGTGTCTGCGTGGGTTTCCTCCGGGTGCTCTGGTTTCCTCCCACAGTCCAAAGATGTGCAGGTTGGTGGATTGGCCATGCTAAATTGTCTAAAGGGTGTGAAGGTTAGGTATGATTACAGGGATAGGGCGGGGGTGTAGGCCTGGGTAGGGTGCTCTTTCGAAGGGTTGGTGCACACTCGATGGGCTGAACTGTGCACTGTGGGGATCCCATGGAGATAGTTGTATTTTTTACTTTGTTCCTCCCTTTCTAGATTTTTAAAGAAATAATTATTTCAACCGGACTTGTTTTCTGTGGGAAGTTTACCTCGAGATGACCCGTTTAAAATGTTTAAGATTACGACGGGAATTTACAAACTAAAGTTAAAAATTCACAATGGAGAAACTGGGTAGAATATTAAAAGGAACCTGGTTAAAATTGGGTAGAATATTAAAAGAGACCTGGTTAAAATTAAGTGCAAGAAGTTAGACAAGATAGCTCTTGCACAAAGGGCTTCAGAGTTCTGAAACACCTTACTTGGGAAGGTCAAAGTAGCAAGGCCATTCAAGTGGCATCTAAATGAGTTTCTGGAGAGAGAAGAGATTGCAAGATGTGGTGAGAATGTGAATAGGGAGAGTAATCTATCTGAGAGAGATGGGCTGGTGTCTTTCATCCTGTTACAACATCTTGTTTAAATGTTTATTGCTTGATATTGATGAAACTTAAGAAACAATTGATAAAAGAAAAGTAAATAACTTAGAGGGATCAGCGTGTTTTTGAATAAATGTTTCCCAATTATTTTGTGGGAGGGACAGAGAAAAGATAAGGGATGGGATTCTCCAATCCCAGGCCGGGTCGGAGAATTGAGCGTGAATCCTGCCACGCCGCTCCGACGATGGGCCGCCGATTCTCCAGCGACCGGAGAATCGGCAGCAATTGCGCCGGCGCGGTCGCTGCGGCGCCGATTGGGGGCCGTTGAAAGTGCCCCCCCCCCCAGCGATTCTCCGCGCTTGACGGGCTGAGTTCCCGCCAAGTTCCGCCAAGTCCCACCGCCGTTGTTTGTGTCTGGTCCTGCCTGGCGGGACCTCGGAGTTCTGGTCTGGCTGCGGGGGCCGTCCTGGTGGTGGTGGTGGTGGGGGGGGGGGGGGGGGGGGGGGGGGAGAGACACGACCGACTCCTTTGGGGGCCTCCACCGTGGCCAGCCGCGCGATCAGGGGCAACCGATCGGCAGGCGGGCTCATTCCGGGGGGGAGACCTATGTTTCTCCGCGCCGAGCCCCTGTCGGGCTCCGCCATATTGCCCGGCCGTGATGCGCATGCGCGGACCCGCGCCAGCCATGGTGGACCTGCTTTCGGCGCCGGAGCAGCGCCCAGCACTCCGGCGCCGTTCTATCCCCTGAGGAAGGGGTGAATGCTTGGGCCTGGATGCCCATTGACGCCAGCGTCACTCGCTCCGGTTTTGACGCCGGCGTCAACACTTGGCTGGGATTTTGGAGAATCCGGGCCAAGATGTGAAAGAGTTCATATGTCAGTATGGTCATGGTGTCCTATATTTCCTTAATTTATCATTTGGTGCATTTTTTAAAAATATAAATTTAATGTACCCAATTAATCTTTTCCAATTAAGGGGCAATTTAGTGTGGCCAATCCACCTAGCTGCACATCTTTGAGTTGTGGGGGCGAAATCCACGCAAACACGGGGAGAATGTGCAAACTCCACACGGACAGTGACCCAGAGCTGGGATTGTAACTGGGACCTCGGCGCCGTGACGCTACAGGGCTAACCCACTGTGCCACCGTGCTGCCCCTATCATTTGGTGCATTGAAACACATCACCTCGGTCATATGTCTTGATGGCCAAGCAAATTGTATTTTGATCCACCACTATCGGAAACAATTCTGAGAGACAGAATTAATCTGCAATTGGAGAGGCAGGGATTAATCAAGGACAGTCAGCATGGTTTTGTTAAGGGGACGTCATGTCTGATCAACTTGATTGAATTTTTGAAGAGGTGAGCAAGTGTGTAGATGAGGGAAATGCATGTGACGTAGTCTACTTGGACTTCAGCAAGGCTTTGGATAGTAATAATAATCTTTAATAGTGTCACAAGTAGGCTTACATTAACACTGCAATGAAGTTACTGTGAAAATCCCTTTGTCACCACACTCTGCTGCATGTTTGGGTACACTGAGGGAGAATTCCGAATGTCTAATTCGCCTAACAAGCATATCTTTCGGGACTTGTGGAAGGAAACTGGAGCAACCGGAGGAAACCCACACAGACTCAGGGAGAACGTGCAGACTCCGCACAGAAAGGGTCCCAAGCCGGGAATCAAACCCAGGTCCCTGGTGCTGTGAAGCAACGGTGCTCACCACTGTGTTAAAGAACAAAGAACAAAGAACAAAGAAAAGTACAGCCCAGCAACAGGCCCTTCAGCCCTCCAAGCCCGTGCCGACCATGCTGCCCGACTAAACTACAATCTTCTACACTTCCTGGGTCCGTATCCCTCTATTCCCATCCTATTCATGTATTTGTCAAGATGCCCCTGAAATGTCACTATCGTCCCTGCTTCCACCACCTCCTCCAGCAGTGAGTTCCAGGCACCCAGTCCCCTCTGTGTAAAAAACTTGCTTCATACATCTACTCTAAACCTTGCCCCTCGCACCTTAAACCTATGCGCCCTAGTAATTGACCCCTCTACCCTGGGAAAAAGCCTCTGACTATCCACTCTGTTTATGCCCCTCATAATTTTGTAGACCTCTATCAGGTCGCCCCTCAACTTCCGTTGTTCCAGTGAGAACAAACAGAGTTTATTCAACCACTCCTCATAGCTAATGCCCTCCATACGAGGCAACATCCTGGTAAATGTCTTCTGCACCCTCTCTAAAGCCTCCACATCCTTCTGGTAGTGTGGCGACCAGAATTGAACACTATACTCCAAGTGTTGCCTAACTAAGGTTCTATACAGCTGCAACATGACTTGCCAATTCTGATACAGTAGTCCCCCATTATACCGCGCTCTGCAATACCGCGGTTCGTGATATACGGCGGGGGGGCTTATGGACCCCAACTGTCAGCTTCCCTCTCCGGATCAAAGTGAGCCGGCCGCTGAAATTGACACTGCCGGTTGCTCTCTCCCTCCAATCAGCCGGCAGTGTCAATTTCAGCGGCCGGCTCACTTTGATCCGGAGAGGGAAGCTGCTCTCTCACTGAAACAATCAGCCGGCCGCTGAAATTGACACTGCCGGCTGATTGGAGGGAGAGAGCAGCCGGCCGCTGAAATTGACACTGCCGGCTGATTGGAGGGAGAGAGCAGCCGGCAGTGTCAACTTCAGCGGCCGGCTGATTGTTTCAGTGAGAGAGCAGCTTCCCTCTCCGGATCAAAGTGAGC
Organism: Scyliorhinus canicula; assembly: GCF_902713615.1. Lineage (NCBI taxonomy): Eukaryota > Metazoa > Chordata > Chondrichthyes > Carcharhiniformes > Scyliorhinidae > Scyliorhinus > Scyliorhinus canicula. The sequence continues at coordinate 239,821,800 of NC_052149.1, read as the reverse complement.
CGGCCGCTGAAATTGACACTGCCGGCTGTTCTCTCCCTCCAATCAGCCAGCAGTGTCAATTTCAGCGGCCGGCTCACTTTGATCCGGAGAGGGAAGCTGCTCTCTCACTGAAACAATCAGCCGGCCGCTGAAATTGACACTGCCGGCTGCTCTCTCCCTCCAATCCAACTTTTAATTTGTTAAAAATGCAGCAGTGCTTGTTTTAATTAGATCCACGATGGGGGTTTAAAATTTATTTTAAAATCTATGCATGCTCTTCCCATTGTGAGTCTACGGGGGTCTGACCTCTCCCCCCGTCCCCCGTAGACTCACAATGGGAAGCGCATGCATAGATTTTAAAATAAATTTTAAACCCCCATCGTGGATATCCGCGGCTCGGATGCAACGCGGGTGGCTGTCTTGGACCCCAACACCCGCGTTATAAAGGGGGACTACTGTACTCAATGCCCCGGCCAATTAAGGAAAGCATGCCGTATGCCTTCTTGACTACCTTCTCCACCTGTGTTTCTCCTTTCAGTGACCTGTGGACCTGTACACCTAGATCTCTGACTTTCAATTCTCTTGAGGGTTCTAACATTCACTGTATATTCCCTACTTGCAATAGACCTTCCAAAATGCATTACCTCACATTTGTTTGGATTAAACTCCATCTGCCATCTCTCCGCCCAAGTCTCCAAACGGTCTAAATCCTGCTGTATCCTCTGGCAGTCCTCATCACTTTCCGCAATTCCACCAACCTTTGCGTCGTCTGCAAACTTACTAATCAGACCAGTTACATTTTCCTCCTCATTTATATGTACTACGAACAGCAAAGGTCCCAGCACTGATCCCTGTGGAACACCACTAGTCACAGCCCTCCAATCAGAAAAGCACCCTTCCATTGCTACTCTCTGCCTTCTATCACCTAGCCAGTTCTGTATCCACCTTGCCAGCTCACCCCTGATCCCTTGTGACTTAACCTTTTGTACCAGTCTACCATGAGGGACCTTGTCAAAGGGCTTACTGAAGTCCATATAGACAACATCCACTGCCCTACCTGCATCAATCATCTTTGTGACTTCTTCGAAAAACTCTATCAAGTTAGTGAGACACGACCTCCCCATCACAAAACCATGCTGCCTCTCACTAATACGTCCATTTGCTTCCAAATGGGAGTAGATCTTGTCTCAAAGAATTCTCCCCAGTAATTTCCCTACCACTGACGTAAGGCTCACTGGCCTGCAGTTCCCTGGATTATCCTTGCTACCCTTCTTAAACAAAGGAACAACATTGGCTTTTCTCCAGTCCTCCGGGACATCACCTTAAGATAGTGAGAATCCAAAGATTTCTGTCAAGGCCTCAGCAATTTCCTCTCTAGCCTCCTTCAGTATTCAGTGGTAGATCCCATCAGGCCCTGGGGACTTATCTACCTTAATATTTTTCAAGACGCCCAGCACCTCGTCTTTTTGGATCTCAATGTGACCCAGGCTATCTACACACCCTTCTCCAGCTCAACATCCACCAATTCCTTCACTTTGGTGAATACTGATGCAAAGTATTCATTTAGTACCTCACCCATTTCCTCTGGCTCCACACATAGATTCCCTTGCCTATCCTTCAGTGGGCCAACCCTTTCCCTGGCTACCCTCTTGCTTTTTATGTACGTGTAAAAAGCCTTGGGATTTTACTTAACCCTATTCCTCCCCGTGACTGCGTGGGTTTCCTCCGGGTACTCCGGTTTCCTCCCACAGTCCAAAGATGTGCAGGTTGGGTGGATTGGCCATGAAAAATTGTCCAAAATTCTATGATTAACTTAGGACAAAAGTTCGGCGCAACATCGTGGGCCAAAGGGCCTGTTCTGTGCTGTATTTCTCTATATCTATATCTATTTGCCAATGACGTTTCGTGAACCCTTCTAGCCCTCCTGACTCCTTGCTTAAGTTCCTTCCTACTTTTCTTATATTCCACACAGGCTTTGTCTGTTCCCAGCCTTCTCGCCCTGACAAATGCCTCCTTTTTCTTTTTGAAGAGGCCAACAATATGAAATGAAATGAAATGAAAATCGCTTATTGTTACAAGTAGGCTTCAAGTGAAGTTACTGTGAAAAGCCCCTAGGCGCCTGTTCAGGGAGGCTGGTACAGGAATTGAACCGTGCTACTGACCTGCCTTGGTCTGCTTTCAAAGCCAGCGATTTAGCCCTGTGCTAAACCAGCCCTCTCTCATTATCCAAGGTTCCTGAAATTTGCCGTATTTATCCTTCTTCCTCACAGGAACATGCCGGTCCTGAATTCCTTTCAACTGACACTTCAAAGCCTCCCACATGTCAGATGTTGATTTACCCTCAAACATCTGCCCCCATTCTAGGTTCTTCAGTTCCCGCCTAATATTGTTAGAATTAGCCTTCCCCCAATTTAGCACATTCACCCTAGGACCACTCTTATCCTTGTCCACCAGCACTTTAAAACTTACTGAATTGAGGTCACTGTTCCCGAAATGCTCCCCTACTGAAACTTCTCACACCTGGCCGGGCTCATTCCCCAATACCAGGTCCAGTGCATGATGTGGAGATGCCGGCGTTGGACTGGGGTGAGCACAGCAAGAAGTCTTACAACACCAGGTTAAAGTCCAACAGGTTTGTTTCAAACACGAGCTTTCGGAGCACTGCTCCTTCCTCAAATTAGCAGTCTGACAGCACAGTGAAAGTTGCCGTCACACAATTTCACCTCACCGTCAACTTTCACTGTGCTGTCAGACTGCTAATTTGATATTCAGTCACAGATAAGCCGTAACTTCCTGCAGTTGGGATTGAAACCACTGTCAAGAAAGGTGTGACAAGGCACCTGGGCAAATACTGGGCATCAAGCATGCGGAAGCTGACGCCAATTCTTCAGAAAATACTGCAAAGAGGCAACGCATAAGTAAGGACAGTGAGGCTGCCAAGGTTCCCGGAAAGTAACCTTTCCACCTCCAACAGAGTTAGGTTCTGGGTGCTAAGCTTCATGGTTGCTGCCCCTGCCCCACCACCAACGAGGTCTTTAAGTGATCAATTCGTGACCACTTACAGACCTCATCCCACCATCGCTGGGATTGTGGCGTTCATGACAGTAGAACTTTGTAAGGCGCTTGTGACCTCGGGACGGGCAGTGGGGGGGGGGGGGGGGGGGGGGGGGGCTCCTCAATCAAAGGATTGCCTCCATCAAAGGCAATCAGCGCCTCATTGAGGGACTGGACCTCGGGAAAGGGGTCTCGGCGTCTCATAAGAGCCACACTCCTGTCCTTGCTTCTGAACCCTTTCTCCAAGTGTGGGAAGCTGGCTGGTTTCCATCGTCCCACCCCCGGGCCGAGGAGAACTGAAACTAATCAGAGAGTGACAACTGCGCCTGAAAGCAACTCAGGACCAACCTCGCGTTGAACCGTGGCCATCCGTGGTCTATATGGCCCCGGCTAAACCCATGATGCTTTTACCCAACCAGGCTACAGAGGAGCAATGGGGCATTGATCTCTGCTTAAGGATTCGTCACAAAGGATGAATCTGGTCTCAGTTCTAAATTCTGGGTGACAGTGAATGGAGAGTTGAAGCTTCGATCGGAGACGGGACAATGATAATGTCAATCACCTGGACAAAGAGATTAACAAAATTCCCAGTGCAGGATACGGTCTGTTCGTTTACTTTAAGATTAGGAATGGGACAAGAGGGAAAGTCTTTCAAGAAGGGATTAGAAAGGGGTAACAGCGATGACGGAGATTTGTGGCATTACCCTTCTTAACGTGAAATGAGTTTTTGTACCAACCAACGGCCTGCAAATTTGACTTTAAGTGTTTGGAATAAATTACATTTTAACTGAGTTTGGGGACGATTAGCAGCAATGAGCATAACTCAAGGATTCAACCGTTCTGTCGACAGGAAGAGTATAAATCTTGGCAAATTAGCTTTCTGACCTGTTTTTAGAGTTTGTTCGAGGCAAGTAGGAACGGCCTGCATATTGAGATGTTGGTGCAGTTCCACAATAGCAGTGGGCATTCCTGCCTTGGTATCTTAATCTGTTCCCTAGTGTTTCTGGCAGACGAGCCTGTGCAGCAGAAACAATGCAAGTTTACAAAATACATGTAAGATTGGAACAGAGTGTTGACAGATGCTTCTTTCAATGCTGCAGTTCCACGTTGCTTCCATGTTAAACTACGTTGAAGGGATTTAGCTGAGGTTCCCCCATTTACACCCCCTCCCCACCACCTCGCCAGCATGGGAAATTGCATTGGAATGCAGGAGTGGGTAGGATAGGGGGCAACACAGTGGTTCAGTGGTTAGCACTGCTGCCTCATGGCGCCGAAGTCCCAGGTTCGATTCCGGCTCTGGGTCACTGTCCCCATGTTTGCATGGGTTTCGCCCCCACAACCCAAAAAGACGTGCTGTGCAGGTGGATTAGCCACGCTAAATTACCCCTTAATTTGGAAAAGAAATTCATTGGGTAGAATAGGGATAATCACCTGAGTTAGAGATTGACCACACAGACCCACTGCTGCGAGCAAAATTAGGAGAAATGTTTCGGAGGCATTACAAAAGAAAAGAAAAGCTCACCTTTTGAACACTTTCATTTATTACTTCAAAAGATTTATGGAGGTGGCAGGGGAGAGGGTGGCTGGTGGTAGGAGACCTGTGATGAAACCTCCAGGAATAAGTCCAACTAGAGTTGGCAACTGATACAGAGGAGCAGGTGGGTAAATCAATTGAGTATTCAGGTCAAGAGGCATCTTTCCTTTTTCTCCTGCTGGTGTGAGAAGGAAGTCCTGCCCAACCAACATTGAATGCCCTTTCATTGACCTCAGTAGGCACTATCATTTATTAACCTTAGGATGTGCCCTTTTAAGACAATTAATGTCCTATGGCTGTGAAGGGCAACATTAAGGCGGCACAGTGGGTAGCACTGCTGTCTCACAGTGCCAGGGCCCCGGGTTTGATTCTGGCCTCGGTTGACTGCCTGTGCGGAGTCTGCACATTCTCCCCGTGTCTGCATGGGTTTCCTCCGGGTGTTCCAGTTTCCTCCCACAGTCCAAAAGACGTGCAGGTTAGGTTTCATAGAATTTACAGTGCAGAAGGAGGCCATTCGGCCCATCGTGCCTGCACCGGTTTTTGGAAAGAGCACCCTACCCAAGGTTAACACCTCCACCCTATCCCCATAACCCAGTAACCCCACCCAACACTAAGGGCAATTTTGGACACTAAGGGCAATTTATCATGGCCAATCCACCTAACCTGCACATCTTTGGACTGTGGGAGGAAACCGGAGCACACGGAGGAAACCCACGCACCCACGGGGAGGATGTGCAGACTCCGCACAGACAGTGACCCAAGCCAGAATCGAACCTGGGACCCTGGAGCTGTGAAGCGATTGTGCTATCCACAATGCTACCGTGCTGCCCTAAAGGTGGATTGGCCATGCTAAATTTCCCCTTAGGTTTGGTGGGGATGGGGCGAGCAATTGGGCCTCGGTAGGGGGCTCTTTCAGTGGGTCAATGCAGACTCGATGGGCCAAATGGCCTACTTCTGCACTGTAGGGATTCTATGATTGAGCACAGCTTCTTGCCTCTGCAGAATAAAACACTGATGGAATAACGCTCCCGTCCCCTGTAAACAGCACAATCCCTTAACTTACCGACAACAACATCAGCGGGAGATACCAATTGTGAACCTGTATTGTTTTGTCAAACAATATGTTTTACAATGACTGAGCAATGTAATTTGTGTGGAGGTCAGAAAGAGTCGAGGAGAAATTGTTCAGTGCCGCACCCTGTTCAATGCTGAGTAATAGATTTCCCTCAATGTTTCATGTCTGGTCAAATATAGGTGCAGCCTTCTCATACGAACCTTTGGTATTCAGAGATTGCATTGGTAAATAAAACACAGTGTGAGCAACATGCCCACATTCAGAGAATGTTACCCAACAACAAATTATTAAGTATAGGTGAATCTTCTGACGTAGGAGTGGTTGACATTGTTCCATACCTTTGCTGTGTCATCGATGTTCCAGCCATCATTCCGCAATGACAACATGTTTGCTCACCTTTTAGTTTGTCTTAAAGAAGTGGAAAGAATCTTATCAGAGTTTGGCAAAGTGTCAGGCTCAGACTGAAAACTGGCGTCTGGCACTCCGGTTACACAGACCAGCTTTCTCTCCAAATATTGAGACTCGTGGAGAGAAAGTAAAGAGCGGATGTGGTTTGCACCATCACTCTGGCAGGGATGGAGCTGGAGAGCAGCTCCCCGGAGATTGGGACACCGTTTTAAAAGGCCGTCCCCATCAGCGCTGCAACCTGACCCCCCCCCCCCCCCCCCCCCCCCCGACAATCCTCACCAGCATTCCATGCTCCACCCCCACCCCAACCAACACCATGGAAGTATAGCACTTCCACTGTTCACCCCTCCCAGCACACAGCAATGCAGACCGCCTCTTTCCAAGGACCGGTGCAGACTCGATGGGCCGAATAGCCTCCTTCTGCACTGTAAATTCTATGATTCTATGATCAACCTTTTGTGATTCATGTACCAGGAAATTCAGATTCCTCTGTACCTCAGAGTTTTGCAATCTCTCTCATTCTAAATAATTTGCTGCTTTTCTATTCTTCCAGACAAAGTGAACAAGTTCACAATTTCTCACACTATACTCGAACTTACCTGTTTTCCCATTCTTTTAAGCTGTCAATATTCCTTTACCTGCTCTTGACAACTCCCTTTCCTCCCAATCTGTGCCATTGGCAAATTTAGCTCCCACACATTCGTTCCTTTCCTCCAATTCATTTGCACAGATTGTAAATAGTGGGTCCCGACGCTGATCCGTTTGGCACTGGACAGGCTATATCTTGCCAAAACTGAAAATGATCCAGTTATGCCTCATCTCTCTTTCCTGTTAGCTAACCCATCCTTTATCCACGCTAAATGACAGCACGGTAGCACAATGAGTAGCACTGTTGCTTCACAGCTACATCCCATGTCCGATTCCCAGCTTGGGTCACTGTCTGTGCGGAGTCTGCATGTTCTCCCTGTGTCTGCGTGGGTTTCCTCCCACAAGTCCTGATGTTGGCCAGGACTCTCCCGGAATTGGTGGGGTGGCCCGTCCTGGCACCGAGATTGGCATGAACCACTCCGGCGTCAGGCCGCCCGGAGGAGTCCTCCACACTTCCGGGGGCTAAGCTGGCGCTGGAGGGATTGGCGTCATGCCAACCGGCGCCGAGGGGCCGCCGCCAGCCGGTGCGAGTTGGAGTATGCGCAGGACAGCCAGCATGTTCTGGCGCATGTACAGAACCGCTGGTGTGTTTCCTGCGCATGCGCAGGGTGTTTCTTCTCCACGCCGGCCATGGTGGAGCCCTACAGAGGCCGGCACGGAGGGAAAGAGTGCCCCCACGGCACAGGCCCGCCCGCAGATCGGTGGGTCCCTATCGCGGGCCAGACCACTGTGGGCTCCCGCCCCCGCCCGAAAACTGACCCCAGAGAATTCAGCAGCCGGCGTCGGCCCCCCGGCAATTCTCCGACCTGGTGGGGGGTCGGAGAATCCAGCCCATGCTGTTGGGTATTTTGGACATTCTGAATTCTCCCTCAGTGTACCCAAACAGGTGCCGGAATATGGCGACTAGCGGCTTTTTACAGTAACTTCATTGCAGTGTTAATGTAAGCCTACTTGTGACAATGAAGATTTATTATTGTTACCCCATAAAACACACACTTTTATTTTGTGTAGTAACTTTTGATGTGGCATCTTATAAAAGCTTATTTTGAAATCCAAATAGACCACATCTACAGTTTCCCCTTTATCCACCTTGCTTCTTACTTTCTCAAACTCTCTAATAAATCAGTTAAACATGATAGGGAGCCACTTGGCTTGAAATAAGTTGAGAAAGTTTCTAGGGATATTCTTGAGCGATCACTCACTAGCGAGTATGATTGTCCACCTAAGAAACTTTATGTCACCGGTCATGGCTTCTGTAGGTCCTCACATGGCTGATGAGCCCGATCATGAAGCCGCAGCTTTGACCGCAAAGGTGGCAAGTGTTTCCGGGAGGTGGGATCAATCCTAGGACTCTAGCTTGTTGGTATTCCTTTCTCATGCTCCTTTTTCCGGGCCTCCTCTGGCTGTCGAGTGTCGTTGAAGAATTGTGTCCCTTCAACTAGGAGCCTCCTCCATGTAGGTCTCCCAGGCATTGACACCTATGTTGCATTTATTGAGGGGAAGCCTCTGAAGTGCTTCATTTGTCCTCCTCTTCCTTGAGCTGAGTGAAGATGGTTTGCTTTGGCATTGGGGCTCTGACATCCGAAGCACATAGCCGGCCCAACCGTGTTGGTTTGGATGATCATGGCCTCGATGCTGCTGCTATTGTCTACTTCAAGGATGATGTTGTCAGTTCGCCTGTCCTCCCAGCTGATGTGGAGACTCTGCCTCAGACAGCGCGGATGGTACCTCTCCAGGGCCTTGAGGTGGAGTCTGTGTGTAGTCCAAGTTTCTGGGTCATGCAGAAGATTTGGGTGGATGGCTGCCTTGTACACAAGGATCTTGGTGTCAGCACAGATGTCGCGGCCGTCAAAGACTCTTGTCCTTAGATTTCTGAGGGAGGCGCTCCTGGTTCGGCGATGATGTTGGATCTTTGCATCGATGTCAGTCTTAGATGAGAGGTCCCCCCCCCCCCCCCCCCCAGGTATGGAAATGTTTACATTTGGGAGGATTTCTCCATTGACCTTGATGGGGGGAGAGACCGGACCTTACCCTGGGCAGGTTGGTAAAGGGCTTGAGTCTTCTTGTGGTTGAGGCTGAAATCTATTCTTTGGTGTGCTTCCACAACACTGTCAAGCATGGCTTGGAGATTCTCGTCTGAGTGAGTGTAGATGGCAATCCCATCCGCATACTGAAGTTCCACGAACAACATCAGGGGGTGTTTTCTTCTTGGAATTTCAAATGGTTGAGGTTGAAAAGTTTTCCGTCCATCGTGTCGACAATGTCCACTCTACTGGGAAACTTGGACTTGCCAAGGTGAGGGATGGTGGCGATGACGATGGGGAAAAGCGTGAGGACAATGGCACATCCCTGCTTGACTCCAGACTTGATCTCAAAGGTTTCTGTCGGTGAGGGCACGTCTTGGAAGAGTCGGAGGATGTTGATGACTTTCTCTGGACAGCCGGCCTTTGACAGGGTCTTCCATACACTTCCTGATTGACTGAGTCAAAGGTGTTGGTCAGATCGATGAAGGCCATGTAGTTGTTGCTTGTGGCATTTCTCTGAAAGTTGCCGAGCGGTGAAAATCATGTCCGTTGATCTACAATTTGGCTGGAAGCCACAATGGCTTTTCAGAAGGATTTCTTCAGAGGCTGAGAGAAAGTGGCAAACGGGGATTCGGGTGATGATCTTCCTGATGATGGATATTGGGAAGTTGCTCAGTAGTTCTCACAGTCCGCTTTGTTTCCTTTCCTGAAGGTGATGGCGATGATGGCATCCTGAGATCGGCAGGGATTTCTTCTCTGTCCCAGATTTTGAGGATCAGCTGATGGAGATGTTGGGTGATCTCCTCCTCCAAGTTTGAAAATCTCCGCTGGAATCCCGTCCACTGCTGCCGCTTTTCCATTCTTCATGTGTTTAATGGCATCCAGGACTTCGTCCACACTTGATGGGAGTCCAAGATCATCTTTGATGGGGAGTTGGGGGTTTCCTCAAACATGCCCTCATCTATGATTGTGTTTAGGAGTTCTATGAAGTGTTCCCTCCATCGAAGGCTGATGTTTTCTCTGTCTCTCAAGAGGGTTATGTCCCTACTCTGCAGCTGTTTGAGGTCTGGGGGATTGGGTGCAACTATTACCTTGGTGACACTGAAGAAGCCCCAGGTATCATGCTTGTTAGCGAGGAGTTGCAGCTCCTTAACTTTCTCAATCCACCCTTGGGTCTTAATTTCATTAGTTCATCTTTGTACCTCTACCTTTGCTAATTGATGAACTCTCCTCTTCACCCTGCTGGTTATATTGTTTTGTTCAGCACAGAGAGCTTTCCTCTTGTTGTCGAAAAGGTCTTGGAAGGTCTGGTCATTCCCATCAAAACAGTCTTGGTGTTTCCTGGTCACGTAGCCAATGGTTTCACAGTTTGAGATGATGGTCGTCTTCAACTCTTTCCAGTTTTCCTCCACTCTATTTGAATGGACACTTTGGAGAGTTTGGGAAGACATTGTTGGAAGTTTATTCGCATTCTTGGCTCGTGAAGCTGCTCAACATTGATCTTTTCTCTGAGCTGTTTCTTCATTTTCTGCTGCTTCTGGTGGAGTTTGATGGTTATAGAGGAGTGGATGAGTCTGTCCAGCAGTCATCTGCACTGGTCATCACTTTGGTGATGAGGGCTTCCTTTTGGGCTCAGGATCGGACGATCATGTAGGCAGCCCAAGGAAAGGATAGGGATTTTATTAGCAGCGGACTGGATTTTTTTCCTGAAGAGCTAGAAATGTGGGGCAGGGTTCTCTGCCCCGCCGCACCACATTTCTGCCCTGACCCGCCGGCGGGATTCTCCGTTACGCCAGCCGGTCAATGGGGTTTCCCATTGTGGGGCAGACCCACGCCGTCGGGAAATCTCCGGGTGCTGGCAAAATGGAGAATCACGCCGGCGGAGAATCCCGCCCATGGTGTCTTGTCAAGTAGTTAATCAGCAGCTAGTACGAGGTGGATTCTCCAGGATGGGCTCCTTTCAGATGATAACCTTTTCTTCACCAATAATATGTGATCAGACGGCAATCCTTAGCACAGTGGCACGTGGTCCTTAAGATGTCAGTCCTGGTCTCAAGCTCCTCATCCAGAATTCCCCAATCCCGTTCCATCTCTTTCCCCATATCCCATAATGATTTTTCCCTAATTCTCTTTTGAACAGAAAGCCATGGCTTTGTGCCTGTGCCCGGAATTTCCCAGGGCACCTGGGTTCTGCTGTTTAGCTGCCATAGTTTTGGCGTAAACTTCCTCATTACTCTTATCTGGGATTCAGGGTGAATTTATAGTGGTTGATCAGACGACCATACAAGTGGATGCCTCGCGATGGAGGATTTTCCTGTGCACAATAACCTCGTATCAGTGATATTTTGGCAAAAGCGATGTTCTCAATGGATTTTATTGTATCATCACTGCCCCACCCAGCTGCCAACAAGCTGTGAATGTAGCTTACCGACTGCTAACAGTCATCTTTTCATTCCTCAATATTAGTACATCCATCTTTTCATGCACAATCAGTCCAGAGTGTTATCTTCTATCTCTAAAGTAACCATAGACAGGGAATGAAATGCAATTTTTTGTACAGAGCTGTCGATTCCAGCAATGTTAGCAGACAGTGAAAGTTACTCTTATCGTGACGCTGGTTTCCTGTTGCCGCTGATTTGTCCTCTTTACTTTTCTCCCCACACCAAATATTTCCCCAGTGCCAAACTGGAGGCTTATGGCATCCTTCGTGTGGCATTTAAAGCACAGGGTCAGGTTGAGCTTTATCGCATTCTGGTAACTCGCCTTTGTGTCATTGTTAACTTGCATTTCAATCGTGCTTTTCCAGCCTGGCTTATCGATTTTAAAAAAAAGTTAGTGGGCGCGATTCTCCGCTGCCCACGATGGGTCGGAGAATAGCGGGAGGGCCTTCCCGACATTTTTCCCGACCTCCCGCTATTCTCCCCCCCCCCCCCCCCCACGGCCGGCCCACGGCACGAATCGCTGCTCGCCGTTTTTTACGGCGAACAGCGATTCTCCCCTGGCCGATGGGCCGAGTTCCCAGGCCTTTACAGCCGTTTTCACGAACGCAAACACACCTGCTCTCACCGTTCGTGAAAACGGCCGCAAAGTGCCGTCCCGGACAACCATGGCACCGATTGGCACGGCCGCACCACGGCCATGCCAAGGGTGGCATGGGCCCGCGATCGGTGCCCACCGATCGCGGGCAGCGGGTCCGATACCCGCGCACTCTTTGTTCCTCCGGCGCCCCGCAGGATCAGTCCGCGGGGCGGCTGAGGGGCATGACGGCCCGCGCATGCGCGGGTTTGACGCATATGCATGATGACGTCATCCGCGCATGCGCGGGTTGGAGCCATACCAACCCGCGCATGCGCGGCTGAAGTCATCGTGCGCATCAGCTGCCGTGACGCTTGGCGCGCGGGCTTAGTGACGGTCGCTAAGCCCGCGATGCCGTTTTTCACGGGGACGCGCTGCTAGCCCCGACCGGGGGGGGGGAAATCGGATCCCGGGAGGGGGCGCGGAGGCTGCCGTGAAACACGGCCAGTTTCACGGCAGCCTTTACGACTCTCCGCATTTGTGGAGAATCGCGCCCATTCCCTCTCCGAATCTCATACAGTGTGAAAGAAGTGATTTTATTTAGCAGTGATTTGTACCTGTCATCTCCCTGTACAACTCTCTCCATTTGGATGTAGATATTTTCTGTTGGCCGCATTTGAACTTCACCTGTTTGTTCATTTTACAATTGCTTCAGCGAAGCAATATTAAAACACCACACAGAGGAATGACAAGCAACTCTGCCAAACATTCATCCAGGAGCATTTTTGCCAAAGGATTTCTAAAGTCTATAGAAATGTAAAGTTCAGCGTTGGAAGCTGGAGGGACTGGTGAGATCAAAAGATGTTGGATTCAGCAATTCAAATTATGCTTGTGTGCACAGAATCTCAGCTGTCAACATTTCGTATCTGTACAGACGGAGGCACTTTCATTTATATAACACCTTAACACCTTTCATGACCTACAAAGTAGCTTTGAAGTGCGGTGACTGCGGTAATGTAGGAAACGTCACGGTCACAATGTGCCCAGCAAGACTCCACTGACAGCAACGTGATAAAAATCAGTTAATGCTTGGGTGGTGTTGAGTTTCTTGCCTGTTGTTTAAACTGCACTAATCCAGGCATGTGGAGAGTATTTTAATCAGTGCTAGCATTGCCATAGAGTGTCAATGGGAGATAGCCAGATTCTCTCTTGTTGGAGATGGTCATTGCTATGAATGTCACTTGCACCCTTTCTGCCGATGCCTGAATAATGTCCAGGTTTTGCTGCACGTGGGTGCAGATTGCTTCAGTATTAGAGGATTGCCAAAGATACTGTGCATTGTATGATCATCAGTGAGCATCCCCACATCTGATCTTATGATGGAAGGGAGGTCATTGATGAAGCAGGTGAAGATGGTTGGACCTAGACATCACCCTGAGGAACTCCTGCAGTGATATCCTGGAGCTGAGATGATTGACCTCCAAACACCACAACCATCTTCCTTTGTGTTGTTTTTGGCTTCAATCAGTGGAATTAAGTGGGGCACAAACAGTACTCAAGACTTGAGTATTTTTAATAATGCATTCTTTCATCGGATGCGAGCATCACTGGTAAGATCAGCATTTGTTGCCCATCCCCAAGTGTCCTTGATAATAACAATAATCTTTATTGTCACAAGTAGGCTTACATTATCACTGCAATGAAGTTAGTGTGAAAATCCCCTAGTCGCCTTTTCCAGTACACAGGTGGACGATTCAGAATGTCCAATTCCCCTAACAAGCACGTCTTTCGGGTCTTGTGGGAGGAAACCGGAGCACCCGGAGGAAAGCCACGCAGACACGGGGAGAACGTGCAGTCTCTGTACAGACAGTGACCCAAGCGGGAATGAAACCTGGGACTCTGGCGCTGTGAAGCAACAGTGCTAACCACTGTGCTGAGTGGCTTGGTGGGAAATTTCACAGGGCAGTTACAAGTACCAATTCTCTGGCTCGTTTTCGAAAGCATGTCATGAGATATTGGCTGCGATTCAGCGACACCGCGGCGCCAGGCATTTTAATAATTGGACGCCAGATTCACCCGGTGCCTGGGACTCAATGGCCATGCCTACGAGTTCTCGCCAAGGCACCATTTAACACTGGTCCACACAAACATGGACCAGGCGTAACGGCACCTTGCAGGCCAGTGTAGACCCCGGGTGGTTGGGGACAGGGCAGGATAATAACCTGGCACTCCCCCACCATTCTGGTACTGCCACTCTGGTACCCTGTAAATTCCCCAGGCACCCTGGCAGTGTCAGAATACCACCCTGCCCTGTCCCCGACCACCCGGGGTCTCCAATGGCTTGTGAGACTCCCCGAGGTGCCGTTGGGCCTGGTCTACGTTTATGTAGACCAGTACTAATCAGTACCCTGACACAAACTCACAGGCATGTCTGTTACATCCCGGGAACTGGGTGAATCTGGCGTCTGGTAATTAAATAAGCCATTAAGGTATTTATGGGTGGCACGGTAGCACAGTGGTTAGCATTGTTGCTTCACAGCGCCAAGGGCCCTGGTTCGATTCCCGGCTTGGGTCGCTGTCTGTGCAGAGTCTGCACGTTCTCCCCGTGTCTGCGTGGGTTTCCGCCGGGTGCTCCGGTTTCCTCCCGTAAGTCCCGAAAGACCTGCTGTTAGGTGAATTGGACATTCTGAATTCTGAATTCTTCCTCAGTGCACCCGAACAGGCGCCGGAGTGTGGCGGTCAGGGGATGTTCACAGTAACTTCATTGCAGTGTTAATGTAAGCCTACCTGTGACGATAATAAACATTATTATTAAAAAATGAGCCATCAGGTTTCGCTGGTTGGAGCGAGCCGCGTGACTCCCAATCGGCCTGGCGCCCTGTTTGAGGATATCACACGATACGCCCGTTACGCCCAGATCCGCCAAACGCACCCAACAGCAGACTTAGTTTAAAGTCGACTGAATCATGCCTCTTGTTTTGTCCACCTGAAAGGGAAGGTTTAGGTGTTTATCGGAATACCAGCACCTCTGGCATTGCTGAGCTCCCTCAGTCCTGCACTGAGATGCAGGTTTGAACTATTTGCTCACATCTCTGTACAGTGGCGCAGTGGGTTAGCACTGCTGCCTCACGGCGACGAGGTCCCAGGTTCAATCCCGGCTCTGGGTCACTGTCCGTGTGGAGTTTGCACATTCTCCCCGTGTTTGCGTGGGTTTCGCCCCCAAAATCCAAAAGATGTGCGGGCCAGATGGATTGGCCACGCTAAGTTGCCCCTTAATTGGAAAAAAAAATGAATTGGGCACTCTAAATTTCTAAAACAAAAGATCTCTGGAGGAGGAAGCAAAATCCTCTCTAACACAGAGGTAAGAACGTCTGCAATGATCCATTGCTGACCTCTCATAGCAACGGTATTGCCTTTGTTATTTAATGGAAGCTAAACCCTCTTTCAACTCAGTTTGAGCAGATCTCTGGTGAGATGGGACATAAAACTACCTACTTACAAATTCTCATCACGCTGATTTTTACTGCTTGTAAAGTCATCTGAATGGTACATTTACTGAGAGCGAGGCTTCGCTGCAGCTGCATGAGTCTCTTGTGAAAATTTAAGTAGCAAGACAGATTCACAAGTATTAATATACTGACTGCAGCACACCAACGTAACTACCATTGCAGTCCGATTATACAGCGACTGGACCAGTGCACTCAATACATCAGCTGCTTTGTGGATGTGCAGATTCCCAAGCGGTAGTTTATAAGAACAAAGTTCAGAGGATGAAATATTTTCAATTGTCTCTCTGGAGCAAAGATAGTAACATTTGCAGAAACCTGGAGAAATTTCACAAAGATCCCAACAACAGCGTGCGAACTGCAACATCACACGCTTGGAGCCCGACCAAATACTCAGAGCAGAAGATAAACAATTGTTCAAGAAACTCAGCCAGCAACAGTTTGTGAATGGACACATAATGCGTGTGGAAATAAAGACTTTTAAATAATGGCCACATGCACAAAGGAAGCTGTTGGTGACTTTGGACGAACAACAAAAATCATCTTTGCAGTGATATAGTGGCTTTCACAATCTCAGCGTGCTCTAACACTCGTTATAGTCAATTAAACACTGTTCATCATGTAGTCACTGTTATAAAAGAGGAAACACAATAACCAATTTGTACACAGCAAGCTCCCACACAAACAGCAATGAGATGAATGTTCATTGAGGGATTAAACATTGACCAGGACAGCGAGAAAAACTCGCCTGTACATTGAGTAAGGGGATCAGGAAGTGAGTTATTCACCAGAGAATATTTAGACTCTGACTTTATGGGCTCTCTCTCTGAACTCCACACTGCTGCTTTATGGGCTCTCTCTCTCTCTGGACTCCTACTACTTTATCGGTTCTCTCTCTCTCTTCAAACTCCGTGTTGCCTTATGGGTTCTCGCTCTCCTTCTCTCTGAGCTCCCAGTGCTTATGGGCTCTCTGTCTCTGAACCCCTGCTGCTTTCAGGGCTCGCTCTCTCTCTCCAGACTCCACGCTACTTTATGGGCTCTCTCTCTGAACTCTGACCTCCTGCTGTTTTATGATCTCTCTCTGTCTCTCTCTCTCTCATTCCAAACTCCACGTTACTTTATGGGCTTTCTGTCTAAATTAAGTTGCTGGTCAATGCTAACGCGCAGGGTGTCAGGATGAGAATGACGGGGGGGGGGGTTCAGTAAATGCCGAGGTGAGTTGGTTAGATTCTCTTTTGAAGCAGGTGGTCATTGCCTGGCACTATCTCAGACAGCTCCATCGGTAACATCTCGGCACTCCTGACAGTTGCAAAACCCTGTTGTTATTGCACGGAAGTGGCAGCCCAGATTATGCGTTCAAATCTCTGCATTCGGACTTGAACCCCCAGAGGTCAGGGAGCTACAAGCTGAACTTTGGCTGAAACTCTGTTAACTCAGCCTGTGTCGTGCACTTGCCTGTAGATTCATTCTCATGAGCTGTGCTAATATTCTTTCCAATGTGTGGCTTTGTGCAAGAGTGATTCAAAGGGCGGCACGTGGCGCAGTGGTTAGCACTACGGCGCTGAGGATCCCAGTTCCCAGGCCCTGGGTCACTGTCTGTGTGGAGTTTGCAAATTCTCCTCATGTCTGCGTGGGTTTCACCCCTGAAACCCCAAAGATGTGCAGGCTTGGTGGATTGGCCATGCTAAATTGCTCCTTAATTGGAAAAAAATAATTGGGTACTCTAAATTTGGCAAAAAAGTGATTTAAGTTATAATTTACTGCGCGACAGTTTGACTCAAGGCCTTGCATCTGAACCAAGAGATTATGGGGTCAATCCCCATTATATTTGAGAGCACAATGTAGGCAGATATTCACTGCAGTATCCTGTATTTGAGCAGGTGCTGGATGAGGCCTTGTACTGAGCACCTGTCAGCTGGTTCAGGTGGATGGAACAGTCCCCAGGCTTGTCGCTGAACAACAGATTTCTTTGCCACCTCAGCCAACATTCCTCTTTCAAACAACACCACATCGGACAGATTAAATGTGTTTCCACAATTCTGCAACAGAGTGACCAAGTTTCAAAAGTAGTTTATTGGCTGCTTTGCAATGTCTGACAGCATGAGGGACATTATAAAGACACCTTGTTTATTTTATCATTGCTCCTGTGCTTTGTTTTATTGTCTCTCTCTCACTCTCCCTCCTTCATTTTAATTCTTTCCCTACCATTTCCTTTATCTCTCTCTCACAGAATTGCATGGTAGTTATTACAATATGTTCTGGTTATTTAGTCGAAGCAATCCCTGCTGGTTTAGCTCACAAGGCTAAATCGCTGGCTTATAAAGCAGACCAAGCAGGCCAGCAGCACGGTTCGATTCCCGTACCAGCCTCCCCGGACAGGCGCCGGAATGTGGCGACTAGGGGCTTTTCACAGTAACTTCATTGAAGCCTACTTGTGACAATAAGCGATTTTCATTTCATTTCATTTCATAGTGTTGCTTTTCCTCGAAGGCTCTCCTGTGAGACTGATAAGCAGGCCTCCCAGCACAAGAGGCCCTCCCGAGGTATGTTTCAGACCTTCCTCTGGGACCAAGAGGATTTGGAGTTCTCCTCATAGCTCCCGCAAGGCAGGCTGTACCCAGCAGCCAAATCCCCAACCCCCTTCCCTCCTGACTCCTGTAAAATTCTTCAGGGGCTTGACAGGGTTGATGATGGGAGGATGTTCCTCTTGGCTGTGAAACTAGGGGTCACAGTTTCAGAATTCAGGAGTGAGATGAGGAGATATTTCATTGTCCAGTGGATTGTGCACCTTTCAAAGTTGCCACCCCGGAGGGTTGTGAATGCTCCATCGTTGAATATAATGAAGGCAGAAGTCAACAGATTTTGGAAGATGAAGGAAATCAGGGAACATGTACTTGGTGCACCTGAGGATTGTGGCTCAGGCATTTTCTGTAGGTACCTCCAGAAGCTGCCAGTACTCTCGCAGTCATTAGGTGGCGCCACCAATTTCGGCCTTTTCTACATCAAATTGCGCCTGTCCATCTGCCTTCATTGGCATCTCACTGTCACTTGAGGGATTGTTGAAAGAAAGTAATTTCTCCTGCAGCACATCCCAAATGACAATATCATCCTTCACCTCCCAGTGTACCCGTGGGATCTGCAGCGTTGTTTACACTTTCTTGTTGTGTTCTGAATCTGGTATGTTTTGTATTATTCATTCCTGGGATGTGGGCGTCGCTGGCTGGGCCAGCATTTATTGCCCATCCTTAGTTGCCCTTCAGAAGGTGCTGGTGAGGCTGGGAATTCTGGGCCAAAT
The DNA here is from genome assembly GCF_902713615.1 of Scyliorhinus canicula. NCBI lineage: Eukaryota > Metazoa > Chordata > Chondrichthyes > Carcharhiniformes > Scyliorhinidae > Scyliorhinus > Scyliorhinus canicula. The sequence continues at coordinate 239,803,262 of NC_052149.1, read as the reverse complement.
AACTCACTTCCTGACTCCAAGGCACAAGTCAGGAGTGTAATGGAATCCCCTCCACTTGCCTGGATGAGTGGAGCTCCAACAACACTCAAGAAGCTCAACACCATCCAGGGGAAAGCAGCCCCACTTGATTGGGACCCCATCCACCTTCTTTACAATCCATCCCATCCACCACCGATGCACAGTGGCAGCCGTGTGCACCAAGATGCACTGCAGCAACTCACTGAGACTCCTTTGACAGCACCTTCCGAACCTGAGATCTCTATGGATGGCACCTCAGCACAGTAATTAACACTGTTGCTTCACAACTCCAGGGTCCCAGGTTCGATTCCCGACCTTGGGTCACTGTCTGTACGGACTCTGCACTTTCTCACCGTGCCTGCGTGGGTTTCCTCCGGGTGCTCCGGTTTCCTCCCACAAGTCCTGAAAGAGGTCCTGTTAGATAATTTGGACATTCTGAATTCTTCCTCTGTGTACCCGAACAGGCGCCGGTGTGGCGACTCGGGCCTTTTCACAGTAATTTCATTGCAGTGTTAATGTCAGCCTACTTGTGACAATAAAGATTATTAGAAAAGACAATGGCAGCGGACACTTGGCAACAGCACCATCTGCATGTTCCCATTCAAACCACACAACACCCTGACTTGGAAATATATCACGGTTCCTTCACTGTTGCTGGGCCAGTATCCTGGAACTCCCTCCCTAACAGCACAGTGAATGTACCTTCACCACAGGGACTGCAGCAGTTCAAGAAGGCAGCTCACCATCACCTTCTTGAGGGGCTGGTTTAGCACAGTGGGCTAAATAGCTGGTTTGTAATACGTAACAAGGCCAGCAGCGCGGGTTCAGTTCCCATACCGGCCTCCCCGAACAGGTGCTGGAATGTGGCAACTAGGGGCTTTTCACAGAAACTTCATTGAAGCCTACGTGTGACAATAAGTGATTATTATTATTAAGTAGGGAAGGCAGCACGGTGGCGCAGTGGGTTAGCCCTGCTGCCTCACGGCGCCGAGGACCCAGGTTCAATCCCAGCTCTGGGTTACTGTCCGTGAGAAGTTTGCACATTCGCCCCGTGTTTGTGAGGGGTTCGCCCCCACAATCCAAAGGTATGCAGGGTAGGTAGATTGGCCACGCTGGCATCTCGGCGCAGTGAGGCAGCAGTGCTAATTACTGCACCACCGTGGTGCCCCCACAACTCAAAGATGTGCAGGGTAGGTGGATTGGCCATGCTAAATTTCCCTTTAATTGGAAAAAACTAATTGGGTACTCTAAATTTATTAAAAAAAGGAATTGGCAACTGGTGTTGGCTACCTTGTCAGTGATGCCTATGTGCCATAAACAAATTAATAAATAAGAACTGTCATTATGTCTCCTTATGTGGATTGGTGTCAAATATTTGTTTGATAATGCTTCTTTGAAGCGCCTTGGTATGTTTTTCCATGTTAAGGGTGCGATAGAAATGCAAGTTTTTGTTGATCTGCATCTGTAGCGATACAATAGTTCAACATGATAGGCCCCACTTCGGCCTAGTGTTTTTCAGGCAGCATGACCCCAACCTCCCTGTCTCTTTTAAGAGAAATGTTTGTACCTTCCACCCTCCCTCCAGTACACATCATCAGCATGGTTACATCTGCGGACAGGGTGAGGGAGCAAGCACTCAGAAATGTGGCTGACTTGCCCTGTTTCATTGCAATAACTGATCAGTCTGGAGCACTTAGTCATTTGAAATCTCAAACCTTGTCCTCAGAAGATAAGTGGCAATCAACCAACTCTTAAATGGTTTCAAATGAAGTCTGGGGAATGAGTTGAGAGAAAAAGGGGGGATATTAATGTGATTTTTGCTGTGGAGCATCCACATGTTATGACGGGGGACCTGACCCTTCAGATAAATGGAAACCATGCTGCATTAGCTGATGCTTTGCAAGGTTCCTGAGTGTCAAGTTCAACGTCTTAGGATAGCAAGGTTGAGCTCTAATTGATGCTTGATTGGCAGCGTATTGAACAGGGCTAAGCAATTCTCTTCCTCTGCTACATCCTGTACATATTAAATAATTATCTGGCACTTCTCGTCGATTTGTCTCCACCAGGAGTCATGTACCTCTGTTCCAAACTGATGGGAGGGGGGAGGGGGTCCACTAATTGCTGCTGAATGTGTACACTGCTGCCACTTTAATTGTTGCCACCTTCGGACCCTTGAGGCCAGAGATATCAACTTTGTGGCACCAGCTGTCATTGCTAAAATAAGAGAAACTATTTAATTCCATTAATGTTATTTTCCCAGTGCAAATGTGCCAACTGTCCCTCATACAACAAAGTTTGTTTTGATATAACTGCTCGTGTGGCAGAGACGCTCCAACAGCAGTGAGATAGGTTCTGGGCTGTGGAAGGCTGACCTCCTTTCAGGGGATATGGACGTCCCTGGAAGGGTTGGCATTTTATTGCCCATCACCAGTTGCCCTGAGAAGGCGGTGATGGGCTTCTCTCTTAAACCAATGCAATGGAGTGGTTGCTGGGACACTTCAGAGGGCAGTCAATACTCAATCCATATCCGTGTAGGATCATAATATTTTTTTTAGAGTATTTTTTTAAAATTTAGAGTACCCAATTCATTTTTTCCAATTAAGGGGCAATTTAGCATGGCCAATCCACCTACCCTGCACATCTTTGGGTTGTGGGGGCAAAACCCACGCAAACTCGGAAAGAATGTGCGAACTCCACACGGACAGTGACCCAGAGCTGGAAACTGGAATTTTGGCGCCGTGGGGCAGCAATGCTAACCCATTGCCCCACCGTGCTGCTCTTGTGTAGGGCTATAATGACAGATAGACCTAAACTAGGCGAGGGATGGGCTGCATGGTGGCGCAGTGGGTTAGCACTGCAGTCTCACGGCGCCGAGGTCCCAGGTTCGATCCTGGCTCTGGGTCACTGTCCGTGTGGAGTTTGCACATTCTCCCCGTGTTTGCGTGGGTTTCACCCCCACCAACCCAAAGATGTGCAAGGTAGGTGGATTGAACATGCTAAATTGCCCCTTAATTGGAAAAAATGAATTGGGTACTCTAAATTTATATTTAAAAAAACTAGCCAGGGCAATGGGTTTCCTTCCGAAAGAACAGCTTGTGGTCCAACTGTGCTTTCACAACAATCTCAACAATCGGTATAATGTCGGGCGGCACGATGGTGAGGGCGGCAGGGTGGTGCAGTGGTTAGCGCTGCTGCCTCATGGTGCTGAGGACCCAGATTCGATCCCGGCCCCGAGTCACTGTTCGTGTGGAGTTTGCACATTTTTCCCGTGCCGGTGTGGGTCTCACCCCCACAACCCAAAAAGATACGGAAGGTAGATTTGTTGCTATATTATTTGATTATAAATATGGCGGTCAATATAGTCACCTTCCTTAATCCTAATTATGTTTACACTTAGAGTCGCCAGGTATCTCTCGATACCGCCACAAGGTTCAAACCCGAATACTGATCAAAGAGCCAATACACCAGTTAGTTAGTTCAAAGCCAATACTATTTATTTACACACACAGTAAGGTCTACTCATGCACAAAGTACTACAAACTAAACTATCTCTAACACTAACGCCTATACTTAACTTTGGGTGCCCACTCAGTCAGAGGAACAATGGCCATTGTTCGGATCTGAGGTTGTTGGGTTTGAAGAGGTACAGGAGAACAGCTAAAGTCGTCCGTCTGGTAGCGAGCGTTGACCTTGAACTTATTTGCTTCTGGTGATGCTGGTGGATGGGTCTCTCTGCTTTCAGAGCCAAGTCCAAGAGAGCGATTCTCTCATGGGGGTTCCTTCTTATACCTTGAGGGGCTTCGCGCGCTTTTGGGCGGGCCTTAAATTTGGCCCCAATTAATTGGGCCGCTTCTCGATCATTGCTATCGATCTTGTCCAATAAAGGGGTGGGTGCCCTGATGGCTGGGCGTGTCTTTGGTGGCTGTTGGCCTTGCTTTGTTTGTGTCTTTCTGGCGTCAGGATGTCTGCAATAGTCTCGGTTATTTGAGTGTCATTCCTTTGTTCCCGGAGATGGGCCATCAATATGCTAATCGACCCACAGTTTCAATTCCGCCTGGGAGCTGTTTCCCAAATATACATTCAGGCTCTGTGCCTGCTTGTTTTCTTGTATTGTCCACAGTTCCCTATATTCCCTATATTCTTTGCGAGAGTCCATTTTGTATTCTGGAAGTGGCCAGCCCAGCTGGCTACAGGTTGCCCACGCTAAATTGCCCCTCAATTGGGAAAAACAAAGAATTGGGTGCTCTAAATTTTTTTTTTTTAAATTGGTAGAATGTATAAAAGACAGAAAGAAGCCATTCATCCCAACGGGTTGTTGATTCCTGGTTAATTTTTACAGAGACCGACACCTCTTTCATTTTCAATGTTTTTTCTTTAAACTGAATTGAAATTCTCAATCCACCATTGGTGAGATTTGAAGTCAATTTCCTTCTGGATCAATGACCCTGGCCTGTGGATTACACACCCAGCTATACAGCCAGCACTCTGAAGGTAGTTTGATGCTGACATTCCTCACGCCCCGAGTCAGGATATGGCCCTTCCTCCCACCTCTCGACGTTCCTGATGACAGGATGCGGCAGCTTTGGCTCTGAGTCCCGGTTTGGCACCCAGTGGGAATACCAGATCGTGGAGGACATATTTCTAATTGTTAGGTTGTTGACGTAATGCGTTGATGTTATCATCGGCAAAGCAAATGTCAAGCAGGCAAGTGACTGGAGTGAGGACAGATCCTCCAGGGACTTGAACACACAGCTCCCCATTCTCATCAATTAACCATGACTGGCTATATCTCTCAGTAATCTGCCTCCCACATGCCCTTTTCTGACCCCTCTCGCATTTCAAATTGAAATTGTTCCGTGACTGATGACATGTCTTCAAGCTCTGGACTTCCCCTCAATAAACCACACTCCCTTCCCACCATTCCTTCACTTGTAAAGGGCTCCCTTAAAACCCAGTGTGTGGTCATCTGTCTTTTCCTCCTGAACTGATCTGGTGTTTGATCGCACCAAATTTGACTTTTCTAAGGGCAGCACGGTGGCACAGGTGGTTAGCACCGCTGCCTCACAGTGCCGGGGACCCGGGTTTAATTCTGACCTGAGGTGATTGTCTGTGTGGAGTTTGTACATTCTCCGGGGGGCGGGATTCTCTCAGCCTGGGGCCGGGCCGGAGAATCCCCACGACCGGCGCCGCCCCCATGTGAGCACGCGATTCTCCGCTTTGGTGCCAGTGTGGTTGGCGCGGCGCCGGTCGGGGGCTGCTCTATGGCCCCCCCCCCCGCCAATTCACAGCCAGGATGGGCTGAGCGGCCGTCGTGTAATCGCTGAGTCCCGCCGGCGCCGTCCACACCTGCTCTCAGCTGGCTGGACCTCGGAATGGAAGAGTCGGGGGCTGGCTTGTGGGGGTGAGGGGGGTCCAACCTGGGGGGTGGGGGGGGGGGGGCTCTGGTGTGGCCTGGGCCGCGATCGGGGCCCACCAATCGGTGGGTTGGCCTCTCTGGCTTGGGGCCTCCTTTCCGACGGGCTGGTTCCTGTCGTCCTGCGCCATGTTGCTTCAGGGCCGGTGCGTTGAAGGAAGCCACTGCGCATGCAAGCATTGGTGCGGAGCCACTGCGCATGCGCGAATCCCGCGGCGCCCAGTACCAGCCGGGATTAGCAGCTGTCGGGGCCAGAATTAGTCGTTGGGTCGGCTCGTTCACGCCATCGTAAAACGATCCTTTAAAACAGATGAGGAGGAATTTCTTCAGCCAGAGGGTGGTGAATCTGTGGAACTCTTTGCGGCAGAAGGCTGTGGAGGCTGGCCAGGCTGGGTGGATTGGCCATGATAAATAAGACTGTAAGAGAGGAGCAGAATTAGGACATTTTTGATTTGATGTATTATTGTTACATGTATTAGTCTCCAGTGAAAAGTATTGTTTCTTGCATGCTGTACAAACAATGCATACCGTACATAGGGAAGGAAGGAGAGACTGCAGAATATAATGCTACAGTTATAGGTGAAAAGAAAAGATCAACTTAATACGAGGTAGGCCCATTCAAACGTCTGATGGCAGTAGGGAAGGAGATGTTCTTGAGTCGGTTGGTAATTTGGCCCATTGAACCTGCTCCGCCATTCAACCATGGCTGATATTTTCTCATCCCCATTCTCCTGCCATCTCCCCATAACCCCTGATCCCCTTATTAATCAAGAACCTATCTATCTCTGTCTTAAAGACACTCAGTGATTTGGCCTCCACAGCCTTCTGCCGCAAAGAGTTCCACAGATTCACCACCCTCTGGCTGAAGAAATTCCTCCTCATCTGTTTTAAAGGATCGTCCCTTTAGTCTGAGGCTGTGTCCTCAGGTTCTAGTTTTTTTTTGTTCAGAAATTCAGAGTACCCAATTCATTTCTTTCAATTAAGGGGCAATTTAGCGTGGCCAATCCACCTATCCTGCACATCTTTGGGTTGTGGGGGTGAAACCCATGCAGACACGGGGAGAATGTGCAAACTCCACACGGTCAGTGACCCAGAGCTGGGATCAAACCTGGGACCTTGGCGCTGTGAGGCAGCAGTTCTAACCATTGCGCCATCATACTGCCCTGCAGGTTCTAGTTTTTCCTACAAATGGAACATCCTCTCCACGTCCACTCTATCCAGGCCACGCAGTATCCTGTGAGTTTCAATAAGTTCCCCCCCTCATTCTTCTAAACTCCAATGAGTACAGACCCAGAGTCCTCAACCGTTCCTCATACAACAAGCTCTTCGTTTCCAGGATAATTCTTGTGAACCTCCTCTGGACCCCTTCCAAGGCCAGCACATCCTTCCTGCCAAAAACTGCCCACAGTATTCCAAACGGGGTCTGACCAGCAGGGCCGGCCCAAGGTACCGGCAACTCGGGCAGTCGCCCGGGGCGCCATGTGTAAGGGGGCGCCAGAGACTCGGGTCCCGCGCATGCGCAGTTGGGCCGGTGCCAACCAGCGCATGCGCGGTGGCCGCCCTCCCCAGGGCGGACCCCTCCGCCCTCCCCAGGGCGGCCCCCTCCGCCCTCCCCAGGGCGGCCCCCTCTGCCCTCCCCAGGGCGGCCCCCTCCGCCCTCCCCAGGGCGGCCCACTCCGCCCTCCCCAGGGCGGCCCACTCTGCCCCCCCCCTCCGTCTGCCCCCCCCTCCACCTCCGCCCCTCCCTCCGCCTCCGCCCCCCCCCCCCTCCGCCTCTTCCAGATCGTTAATGTTTATCGCAAATTTCCCCTTAGTGGCCGAAAGTTTAAAGCGGGGTCAGGGCAGGGGCATGGGCCTACTTAAGGTGCTCTTTCAGAGGGTTGGTGCAGATCTGATAGGCCGAGTAGCCCAACTTTTGCACTCTATGATAACATTCCTGTGATGTACTTTGGAGCATTTTCCTACGTTAAAGGTGCAGTATAATGTCAAGTTGTTGTTGCAATCTTTCTGAAGGAAAAGCTGGAGCAGATTTGCAAACTATCAGACGAAGCTGTAGCCGGGGCGGGGGGGGGGGGGGGGGGGGGGGGGAGGGGGTCACCTTTGTGGACTCTGAATTTCTTGTGTTCAGTTGGCCGTTTTGCAGGCCAGATAACTCATCTCCACAGCTCGGTGACATCAGGGCCTCGGTCTCAGCAGTTCTGGCTCGACAAGAACTGAGAGTCAGCACAAAGATTCACAGCTCCCGATTCACGCACTCCTGACTTTCCAGCCATGAATTTGAATGAGCAGAATTCTCACTGAGTGACACTCCATTCCCGGGAAACACATATTCTGGGACACTAACCACACCCAGATCAAACCAGCTGAAGTATTGGGCAAAAATAGCATTTGAATCATTCAAAGAAATTAGATAGTGTGATAGTACTGCTTATATATTAGGGATTATATATACACAGCCAGCGCCACTCCAGCCAAGAAATGTGAATGGTGCAAGGCAGCCGGTGAGTGTGTGACTGAATGAGGATTAATTACATCAATGCTGCGGATTGTACATTGGTTGTCACTTCCTCTTTAAACTCCACTTAAAATCTCTCCATGTTTGGGGCGGCACGGTGGCGCAGTGGTTAGCATTGCTGCCTGCGGCGCTGAGGTCCCAGGTTCGATCCTGGCCCTGGGTCACTGTCTGTGTGGAGTTTGCACATTCTCCCCGTGTCTGCGTGGGTTTCACCCCCACAACCCAAAGATGTGCAGAGTAGGTGGATTGGCCACGCTAAATTGCCCCTTAATTGGAAAAAATAATTGGGTACTCTAAAAAATTTTAAAATATTAATATATTATTATCAATATTATATAATAACTCCTACCTTGGTGCATTCTTTGATCCTGCAGATGTCATCTTTTTTTAATGTTGGGAACATTGGTTGTGATTCTCCTGATCGTCAGTACTCCCCCCAAAGGGAAAACCAGAGTGATTCCCAGCTGGCACTGGGAGTGACCAGGATATGCCGTTTCCCCCTTCCCCTCCACCATTTAATGGCACACCAGTATGGTGGGTGGATTTGAGAGGTTCGGGACCTAATCTCCATGACAGGTCCGCTCCTCAGAGAGTGGGGGTTCTCCTCATTCAAAATGCTACTGTAGCCGCCTGGATCACTAACAAGAACCACCCCCCCCCCCCTCCCCCAACAATCGCTGGTAAGGTCCTGCCCCCACCTCCCCCCACCACCAATAACTGGAGTGAAACCCGTTTTTGACCTGTGAACCATCCGCTGGCAGGCCGCCCTGAGGAATCCCGACCGCTAATAGACGCAAGAACCAAATTCTGTGTTTGCTGAAACGCTGAAACGTGCTGAAATACCCGGCAGGTCAAGGTTCAACTTTTTAGTTTCTTCGCTCGTCCCGTTACTATCTCCTTTCGTCCTGCACCCTCGTCCCTGTCGTCATTTCATCTCTCCTGTCTTCCACCCTGCCGCAGATCTTCCCCTTTTATCCTTTCCCACTTTTCCTGCCTCTGCGTTTGCTGAAAGCCTCTCACATCTCAAACATCTCCCTGTTCCGATGAAAGCGCATCGATCTGAAACATTAATCCTCTTTCTATTCTCCACAGTGGCTGCCTGGCCTCCCTGGAATTTCCAGCATTTTCTGTTTTTGTTATTATTCTGGATGTGAGTTGTTTCTTTGATGCAGTTCCATCCAGCAGTTTAAAGAAATGTCACTCTCCCCACAGTGCTGGCAGTCTGGAAGGTTCTTTGGCCAGCTTGTTGAACTTTTAGTCTTACGGACCTATTTACGTTGACCAGGGTCAGCACGGCAGGCATGCTTCCCAGCTCAAGAAACAGACTGTTGCACCTTCCGCTCCACCTGTCGGGTGTGTTTCCAATTCCAAGAGAGGGACAATTCCACCCCTGGGACACCAGGCGTCCGGGAGCGGCATGGTGGTGCAGTGGTTAGCACTGCTGCCTCACGGCACCGAGGACCCGGGTTCAATCCCGGCCCAGGGCCACTGTCCATCTGGAGTTTGCACATTCTCCCGTGTCTGCCTGAGTCTCACCCCCCATGATATAAAAAGATGTGTAAGGCAGGTAGCTGGCCACGTTAAATTTCCCAATTGGAAAAATAAAAATAAAGGGATACCCTACGTTCGAGTCAATGAATCAACTTCATTGATTGGGACCAGGATCTACTTTTTTGAATCTGATCCTGCTATTCCTGCCTTCATACAACGACATTAGAACTTTTTTTTAATTTAGAGAACTCAATTTTTTAAATTCCCAATTAAGGGGCAATTTAGCGTGGCCAATCCACCTAACCAGCACATCTTTGGGTTGTGGGGGCGAAACCCACGCGAACACGGGGAAAATGTGCAAACTCCACACGGACAGTGACCCAGGGCCGGGATTCAAACCCGGGTCCTCAGCGTTGTAGGCAGCAGTGCTAACCACAACGCCACGTGCTGCTCTGATGAATGAGAACATGAGGACCACTCTGATGGTGGACGAGCAGATCTGTATTGGACAATACGGATGAGGGTTCAATTCACTCAAAACCCCACGTACTTGTGGAGTGTTAAAATTGAATCTTGTGTTATTTTAGAACCTTAACAGGTGTCTTCTCATATTGGTCATCGCGCTCACAAACCAAAATTAATATATTAGGGGCAGTTCGGTGGCGCAGTGGTTAGCACTGCTGCCTCACGGCGCTGAGGTCCCAGGTTCGATCCCGGCTCTGGGTCACTGTCCGTGTGGAGTTTGCACATTCTCCCCGTGTTTGTGTGGATAAGCATATGGATGATAAGGGCATAGTGTAGGTTAGATGGCCTTTAGTTTTTTTCCCATGTCGGTGCAACATCGAGGGCCGAAGGGCCTGTACTGTGCTGTATCATTCTATGTTCTATGTTCTATGTTCTATGTGCAGGGTAGATGGATTGGCCAAGCGAAATTACCCCTTAATTAGAAAAAATGAATTGGGCACTCTAAAAATTGAAAACAAAACTAATATATTTGAAATAAAGTTGTGTGAAAGTGCAGCCGACATGGATGAACAAAGTGAATCGACATTGCCTTGCACTGTGAGAGCAATACCCTGTTGACCCCAGTGCCAAAGTCAAATCGAGGAGCCAGCCAATCCTCCTGCTAATCTTGTTCCCTTTGTTTCCTCTCCAGCTTCCTCACAGAAGAGTGACTTTCTCCACAGCTAATCAGTCCCAGGATCTGCAAGACCCATTACAGCACAGTTACTATGACAGCGGGCTCGAAGAATCAGAGACACCCAGCAGCAAGTCATCTTCAGGGCCACGACTGGGACCGCTGGCACTGCCCGAGGACCACTATGAACGCACCACCCCAGATGGCAGCATCGGAGAAATGGAGCACCCAGAGAATGGTAATCCATGTTTCATGTTCTGGCATCACAGGCAGTCATGAGTGAAATCTGTTCTGTGAACTGTGTGCTGTTTGGCTGTGCACATTTCATTAATGACAGGACTAAGAGGTGAGATAAACTTGGGATGTGGAGAGGGAAGAAGCTGGGAAAGTTACACTATCTTTAACCTGAAAAGAAAAAGATTCTGACTGGGAGCTCAACTCAGCATTGCAGAGTAGGAAGGTCAGCGGTTCCCGGATCCATTTCAGGTTAACTGATGTCAGCCAATGAGGCATAAACAGAGTTACATTTGGTTCTGGTGTGAAGGCAAAGTCAGCCCAGTACTGCTCCTGATCACTACCTAATATCCTTCAGGGCAGGAAACCTGCCTTTCTTTCCTCAGCCTGACTTAGACTCAGCCAACCCCACACTAGCACGCAACCTCTGAACTGGTACATCCCTCTGAACTGGTACATCCCTCTGAACTGGTACATCCCTCTGAACTGGTACATCCCTCTAACTGGTACATCCCTCTGAACTGGTACATCCCTCTAACTGGTACATCCCTCTAACTGGTACATCCCTCTGAACTGGTACATCCCTCTGAACTGGTACATCCCTCTAACTGGTACATCCCTCTGAACTGGTACATCCCTCTGAACTGGTACATCCCTCTAACTGGTACATCCCTCTAACTGGTACATCCCTCTAACTGGTACATCCCTCTGAACTGGTACATCCCTCTGAACTGGTTCATCCCCCTGAACTCCAATCAATTGAATTAAACCACGACAGAAAATGATAAGAACTCTCAACCTCAGAACACTTGGAACTCTCAAGCTCAGAACTGTTGGAGATCCTCTCAGAAAGAGGCAGTGACCCAAAAAGATGTCTCAGCACCAACATCTCAAAGGCGCCTGGAGATGGGCAGCAAACGTTGGCCTGCGACATCCCGGGGAATGAATTTTGTTTTGCAATCATCGTCCATCCTTGCTGCAAATGTGTGTTGAGATACAACGGGAGGGCAGTAACACATCTGGTTATCATGACCTCACTTCCCTTCATTAGTTTAAAACCTTGACCAAGATTGTTGGCGGACTCACGTACGAGTGGTCACTGAAGTGAAGTACCGGGGTGCGGGGGGGAGGGGGGGGGGGCATTACCCAGGAAGGAGCTGCCATATTTCAGGATGGGAGCGAGAGGGGTGAAAGCTTTTAAAAAGTAGGTGACGTGTCATTGTGCTCTGTAAGTCACCCCAGTCCACTGAGCAGACCAGCTCTAACTGTCTGATTGAGGCAGTGGCTTCATGACACCTGTACCGTTTGTCACAAACTTAAGAATTTGTTTTTTAAATTGTAATTTTTTTCCCCATTTTCTCTCTTGGACAAAATCACTAATTCTTCTTTGGCGCTTCGGTCTCATGGCTGTGTTTCCTGTGTTTGTGCCCACACTGCGAGTGTTGAGAGGCTTTTTGAACGTATAAAGTATCACGGCTGAGCCCAGTATTTGCTGCTACATAGCCACCTCACAGCATCGTTCACCAGACAGTGATCAGAAGCAGCAATCCGGCTGGGGGAAGTTGGAGCAAATTGCCCCCTTCACGCCCAGCTATGATCAGGGAACTCCACACAGACCAGAGACGGAACCTTCCGCTCCGGCCGGTGGTGAACTGGGAGGTAGGAAGGCAGGATTGCAGCGTTCCAGGAATCTGACGCCTTCCCACTTCCACCAGAATTAGTTTCTGGGCCAGACGGATGGTGGAACTTCCTCCCTTGTCACCTCTTGAGGCCATTAAGAGGCCACTTAATCACCACTTAAAGGCCTCATTCTAAAACCGCTGGTGTGACCCCAGCTGTCGGCGGGCTTGTCACTATGCAGTGTGCACAGCACCTATAGTAATGCTGTGTTGAGGAGGTGTTGTGAGCAGTGGTGGACTGAGGGGGGGGGGGGGGGGGGGGGTCCCTGCATCAGTGCCCGATTGAGAGATGGGGTGGCAGGAAAAGAGGAGGATCTGGGAGCCATCCTCCTGCCTGTGCTGTTGGCACTGCACCCCTCTCCCAACGACCCCCACCCTGAGAAACTAATATCCCCCACACAACCACATAACCTATCCATGGCCTATTTTGCTCCATTATCCTGGGACTCGTGTGCCTGTCCTTCTGGCAGGAACCATGGCCTTTTCAGTGGCTCTGCTGGGCAGAGGGCTGCCAGAGGGAATCCAGCCCACAAGCTAGACCCTCATTGCCTCAGCAAGACTCTGCCCTCTGACTCAAATTGGGGGAGGGTCTCTCTGGTCTCTGTTAGGGGCTGGTTTAGCACAGTGGGTTAAATAGCTGGCTTGCAATGCCAGCAGCGCGGGTTCAATTCCCGTACTGGCCTCCCCGAACAGGCGCTGGAATGGGGCAACTAGGGGCTTCTCATAGTCACTTCATTGAAGCCTACTTGTGACAATAAGTGATTATTATTATTATTATTATTAATAAATGCTACTTTCTGCCTTTAGTAAACAGGGCACTGAATGTGCTGCATGGTCACATTAGCTATTAGGTAGAACTCCTGCGAAACCCAACAACCATCTTGGTTTCCGATCGTCTTTTTAAAAAATGTTCCAGGATCTAAGAGTGGCAATTATACTCTTATCCCGGTGAACAACCTTCTGAACATTGTTGAGCAAAAGTTGATGTCAGCAGACTTGAGAAAGGGATGTGATTGTGTGTCATGGGGGAATCTCTTGCTCTCGATTTGAGACGTCCCCACTTTGTAGCCACATAAGGGGGCTGGGCTCGTAAACTCCATCCGTGGACACGGTTCTGAACTTGGCATAACCTGACGATGTGATGAGAGGCCAACATGCTTGCTGGTCCATTGCATGTCCGCATGATTCAGCAAGGAGACTAGGAAAGGCGGAGTGTGCGTAATCTGCATATCTTTAGCTAGTGGGGGTGAGACCCACGCAGACACGGGGACAATGTGCAAACTCTACACGGACAGTGTCCCGGGGTCTGGATCGAACCTGTGCCCTCGACACCGTGAGGAACCAGTGCTAACCACTGCGCCAGTGTGCCACCAAAACTATGGCGATGTTGGACCCGTTCCGTGCCCCCTCTCTCTCCCTCAGCAGCCATGACGTCGGCTTCATGATTTTTAAAAGCACAAGTGAACCGCGCCGTCAGGACCCCAGCCCATTGGAGGCGAAGCATCGCAGAGGCCCCGGAGAATACCGGGTCGGGTTCGCTAATGACATGCAAACAGTGTTTACCGTATGTGCCTACCGGACCGTATTGACCTCGCTGTCGAGGTGACGAAGAATTCCGATTTGATATCAAATCGTTGTCCGCCGCGATTCTGCCATCAGAGCCTATTCTCTGCCCAATTTCGGAGTCAGCCAACGAAGGAGGGAAACAGTGAGGCAAGAGGATTTAGGTTGGAGGGTGTGAAGACGGTTTAATCAGAGCTAGCTGATCTGAAGAGCAATGGGCGTCAGTAGCAAAAACGGTAGAGTGATCACTGCACAAGGATAGGGTAGTAGGATTGTCAACTATTTTTTTTTTTTTACTTATAAATTTAGATTACCCAATTATTTTTTCCAATTAAGGGGCAATTTAGTGTGGCCAATCCACCTACTCTGCACATTTTTGGGTTGTGGGGGCGAAACCCACGCAGACACAGGGAGAATGTGCAAACTCCACACGGACAGTGACCCAGAGCCGGGATCAAACCTGGGACCTCAGCGCCGTGAGGCGGTTGTGTTAACCACTAGGCCACCGTGCTGCCAGGATTGTCAACTATGGCTGGATGTGGAGTTTGCACATTCTCCCTCGGTTTGCGTGGGTTTAGGGGCAGCACGGTGGCACAGTGGTTAACACTTCTGCCTCACGGCGCTGAGGTCCCAGGTTCGATCCCGGCTCTGGGTCACTGTCCATATGGAGTTTGCACATTATCCCCGTGTTTGCGTGGGTTTCGCCCCACAACCCAAAAGATGTGCCAGGTAGGTGGATTGGCTACGCTAAATTGCCCCGTAATTGGAAAAAATGAATTGGGTACTCTAAATGAATTTTTTTTTTTAATGTTTGCGTGGGTTTTGCCCCCACGATCCACAGATGTGCAGGGTAGGTGGATTGGCCACGCTAAATTGTCCCTTAATTGGAAAAAAAAGAGAATTGGGCACTTTATATTAAAAAGAACTACGCTTGGATGTACTGACGCACAAGAGCATTGAAAGACAACGCGGAAGAAATATTCCCAATCTTTTCACATTTTCCGCTGATCTTTCCTTCTTGGTGCCTGCAGATGTATGCAGGAAATTAATCTGTAATTCTTGGCGATTCTCAGGCTCCCCTGAATGGTTTGCAACCCACAAGGATTCACAAACCGGCACAGATAGTTTGTGCTCAGATCTCTGGGCGCCGGGAATCGGGAAGAGTTCCGCGAAGGAATGATGCCAAATCTCCAGACCAGTAAGAAGTCTTACAACACCAGGTTAAAGTCCAACAGGTTTGTTTCAAACACGAGCTTTCGGAGCACTGCTCCGAAAGCTCGTGTTTGAAACAAACCTGTTGGACTTTAACCTGGTGTTGTAAGACTTCTTACTGTGCTCACCCCAGTCCAACGCCGGCATCTCCACATCAATCTCCAGACAACATCTTCAGGCGACGCTGCAGTGTCTGTGATGGCCGGGTACCAAGGATAAAGCGGGAAAGGGGGTGGCACAAACACAGAAACTAACAATTTGATTTCTCCCTCTCTTTAAACAAAAGACTTTGTGGTGCCCCGATGATGTTTCAATAGTTCCTGGGCACTGCACTCAAATAACTGGTTTGACTTGTTCAAAAGCAGATAGATTACAGCTGTGTGTGTGTGTGTATGATATATGTACACCCAGCTTTACTGAAAGTTGTACGTGTACGCACTCATATCCACAAATCTATCGAATAATTTGTGCATTGCATTGCCAGTGTCCCTGAGAATGGAAATAGAGCTCTTTGATATTTTTCAAAATCTTGACCATGAAACAGCAGATGTGCTAAAATTAAGGGAGATGTTTCCTTCGCTCAGTGTGTGGTGAGATGCTGCTACAGTTTTTCTCTGAACTTCTTGCTGTGGTTTAGTAAGCTGTTGTGGTGGAGCTGGCCTCTCAAGCGCTATTGTTTCCTCCAGCGCAGGTGTACAGCCAAGAATAGAAACAAAGCCTTTTACAGACACAATCTCCGCCGTGACTAATCTTAGCTCCTTTGTTGGCCTGTTTGCTGGGGATATTGGTGGGTTTTTGAACCTCTGGCCTGGCCTCTGACTGTCAAAGCTGGCTCCTTCCCACGGTCCGTATTTTAAAAAAGAAATGTTTTTTTTTCATTTCCCCCCCCCCCCCACTTCTCAATTCGTCGACTATTGTTTTAAAGTCATGATTGACTTGAAAGACTCCGTTTCAAACAAAGGGTAAAAATATGACTGCATTTCCTTTTCTCTCTGACACTGCACATTATTCAACACTCCACTCACATCTGCATGCCATCTCGAAGAACACCTAATTCCACCTCTGTCACATTTGAATAGAACACAGCCGTAGGATGCCGAAAGGGGCCGGTTTAGCACAATGGGCTAAATAGTTGGCTTGTAATGCAGAACAAGGCAGCAACATGGGTTCAATTCCCGTATCGGCCTCCCCAAACAGGTGCCGGAATGAGGCGACTAGGGGCTTTTCACCGTATCTTCATTGTAGCCTACTTGTGACAATAAGCGATTATTAATTTTAGGGCACAGGACTAAATCGCTGGCTTTTAAAGCAGACCAAGACAGGCCAGCAGCACGGTTCAATTCCCATAACAGCCTCCCCAAACAGGCGCCGGAATGTGGCGACTAGGGGCTTTTCACAGTCACTTCATTGAAGCCTAATTGTGACAATAAGCGATTTTCATTTCATTTCATTTTCATTAAAGTGCAGAAGGAGGCCATTCGGCCCATCAGGTCTGCACCAACCCTCTGTTAGATCACCAGGCCCAGTGCCTGGTAACCCTATCCTGGTAACCCCACCCAACCTGCGCATCTTTGGACTCTAAGGGGCAACGTATTATGGCCAATCCACCTAACCTACACATCTTTGGGTTGTGGGGGTGAAACCCACGCAGACACGGGGAGAATGTGCAAACTCCACAGTGACCCAGGGCCGGGTTTCGAACCTGGGTTCTCAGCGCTGTGAGGCGGTATTGCTAACCACTGCGCCACGTGCCGCCCCTTGCTGACCTACATTAACCTCCACAGCTGACGCCTTGCTTGGCCAACTAGTAATAAGTGTGGCTGAACTGTGGAACTAGGCTGAAGTTTATCATGAAGGAAGTGAGACAGCTAGGATGGGTGACAGATTGAGAAATGGTTTTTTAGTTTCTGTGCCTGAGGCTATTGGAGCATGAGGACATGGTGCAGCAGAAAACCAGCATTAGAGCAGAGCTCCTATACCTAAATATGCCCTGGACTCAGTTCACGTTTAGTTTTAGAGGGTTGTGCCTGTGTATGTCACAGTTATTTGTTATTGCCACTTTCCTAAAATAAATATTTCAAACCTGCAAACTATTTTAAAAAGTAACACTTCAAGTTTCTAATCAGTGAGGGAATCAAGGGTTATGGGGATAAGAAGGGTAAGTGGAGTTGAAGTTAATCATATCAGGTCAGTCATGATCTTACTGAATGGCGGAGCAGACTTGATGGGCCGAATGGTCTCCTTTTGCTTCCACATCCTTTTTATAATTAAAAAAATTTTTTTTTTAATTTTTCCCAATAAAGGGGCAATTTAGTGTGGCCAAACCACCTAGCCTGCACATCTTTGTGTTGTGGGGGCGAAACCCACGCAAACACAGAGAGAATGTGCAAACCCCACACGGACAGTGACCCAGAACCAGGATCGAACCTGGGACCCTCGGTGCCGTGAGACATCAGGGCTAACCCACTGCGCCACCGTGCTGCCCTTCTGGTCTTATCCTCAATGCTTGATCATGAGCTTGGATAATCTATAATTATTTGAAAGAGTAATGCAGGAATGCATTGAGTCCACAGCACATAGACAGGACATTCACCCCAACTGGCCCATGTCAGCGTTATGCTCCACACAAACTACCCCTCATTGTTCTTTCTCCAACCCTATTAGCATTGAATCATAGAATCCCTACAGTGCAGAAGGAGGCCAATCGGCCTCTCGAGTCTGCACCGACTCTTGGAAAGTGCACTGGACCTAGACCCACATTCCCACTCCATTCCCCATAACCCCACCGAACCATTTGGACACCAAGGGACGGACAGTTTAGCATGGCCAGTCTACCTTACCTGCACATCTTTAGACGGTGTGATTTTCACAGAATTTACAGTGCAGAAGGAGGCCATTCGGCCCATCGAGTCTGCACCGGCTCTTGGAAAGAGCACCCTACCAAGGTCAACACCTCCACCCTATCCCCATAATCTAGTAACCCCACCCAATACTAAAGGCAATTTTGGACACTAAGGGCAATTTGTCATGGCCAATCCACCTAACCTACACATCTTTGAACTGTGGGAGGAAACCGGAGCACCCGGAGGAAACCCACGCAGACACGGGGAGAACGTGCAGACTCCGCACAGTCACCCGAGGCCGGAATTGAACACCGGGTCCCTGGAACTGTGAGGCAGCAGTGCTAATCACTGTGCCACCGTGCTGCCCGTAATCTTCACAGCATAATGTTACAGTTTCATTTCTCGGCTTTGATGATTTAGAGAGTTTGTGCAGTTAGGTTATTGGCCCAAGTGTATCGGGTTAACCTCTTGAGGATATGGCGAGTTAGAGAATGACAGAAGTTACGCTAATACAGCCCACTTCCTTTTCAAATTTTTAAAACATTGTTTCCAATTAAAGGGCAATTTAGCGTGGCCAATCCACCTATCCTGCACGTCTTTGGGTTGTGGGGGTGAGACCCACGCAGACACGGGGAGAATGTGCAAACTCCACACGGAAGGCTGGAATTCGAACCCGGGTCCTCGGCTCCGTGAGGCAGCAGTGCTAACCACTGCACCATCATGCCCCCCCGCAATACGGCTACTTTCACAACCTCAGGGTGTTCCAAAATGCCTAATGTACGAAACATTCTGATTACTTTCTTGAGAATGACCTTTGGTAATAAAGTACATGTGAAGTGTGGGCCTTGTGCGAATGTTAGCGGGGCTGCATAAACGGTAATGTGACAATGGCCAGAGACAGAAGGATGTTGTGTGATATGTTGTGGGGATTAAATATTGTTTAGTGCGTCTGCTGTTTTGTTGAATAGCACCCGTGGTGCCATTTGAGAGGGGGGGGGGGGGGGGGCGGGGGTCTCGGTTTAACATCTCCTCCAAATGGTGGCACCCTCTCAATGCTGCATTGGTACGGTGCAGTGTGGGGGAAGCCGGCCCCAACACACGGTGCAGTGTGGGGGAAGCCGGCCCCAACACACGGTGCAGTGTGGGGGAAGCCGGCCCCAACACACGGTGCAGTGTGGGGGACGCCCCAACACACGGTGCAGTGTGGGGGAAGCCGGCCCCAACACACGGTGCAGTGTGGGGGACGCCCCAACACACGGTGCAGTGTGGGGGAAGCCGGCCCCAACACACGGTGCAGTGTGGGGGACGCCCCAACACACGGTGCAGTGTGGGGGAAGCCGGCCCCAACACACGGTGCAGTGTGGGGGAAGCCAACCCAACACACGGGGCAGTGTGGGGGAAGCCGGCCCCAACACACGGTGCAGTGTGGGGGAAGCCGGCCCCAACACACGGTGCAGTGTGGGGGAAGCAGGCCCCAACACACGGTGCAGTGTGTGGTGCAGTGTGGGGGAAGCCGGCCCCAACACACGGTGCAGTGTGGGGGAAGCCGGCCCCAACACACGGTGCAGTGTGGGGGACGCCCCAACACACGGTGCAGTGTGGGGGAAGCCGGCCCCAACACACGGTGCAGTGTGGGGGAAGCCCCAACACACGGTGCAGTGTGGGGGAAGCCCCAACACACGGTGCAGTGTGGGGGAAGCCGGCCCCAACACACGGGGCAGTGTGGGGGAAGCCCCAACACACGGTGCAGTGTGGGGGAAGCCGGCCCCAACACACGGGGCAGTGTGGGGGACGCCCCAACACACGGTGCAGTGTGGGGGAAGCCGGCCCCAACACACGGTGCAGTGCGGGGGAAGCCGGCCCCAACACACGGTGCAGTGTGGGGGACGCCCCAACACACGGGGCAGTGTGGGGGAAGCCGTCCCCAACACACGGGGCAGTGTGGGGGACGCCGGCCCCAACACACGGTGCAGTGTGGGGGAAGCCGGCCCCAACACACGGTGCAGTGTGAAGGAAGTCAAGGGTTTCGGGAGGCAGACGGGAATGTAGAGTTGAGGTCACAGTCAGATCATCTGTGCCCCCCGCGCCCCATCAAAACAAATGTAAATATGCATAAAGTTGAAAGTTCTGGCATGGATTGTAAATACAAATGAAAATCAGACAACACGGGCACCCTGGTCACAGGAAGCAGGGTAGCATTGTGGATAGCATAATTGCTTCACAGCTCCAGGGTCCCAGGTTCGATTCCCGGCTTGGGTCACTGTCTGTGCGGAGCCTGCACATCCTCCCCGTGTGTGCGTGGGTTTCCTCCAGGTGCTCCGGTTTCCTCCCACAGTCCAAAGATGTGCAGGTTAGGTGGATTGGCCATGCTAAATTGCCCTTAGTGTCCAAAATTGCCCTTAGTGTTGAGTGGGGTTACTGGGTTATGGGGATAGGGTGGAAGTGTTGACCTTGGGTAGGGTGCTCTTTCCAGGAGCCGGTGCAGACTCGATGGGCCGAATGGCCTCCTTCTGCACTGTAAATTCTATGAATTCTATGAAAGGCGACAATTGGTTGTACAGATGTTAATGAAGTTTTTGTTGGCTACTTTGTTTGTTTGTGTGTTTTGCCAATGGCTCTGATTATCGTCGTGTATAAATTGCAGCACCGGGCAGCACGGTGGCGCAGTGGGTTAGCACTGTAGCCTCACGGCGCCGATGTCCCAGGTTCGATCCCGGCTCTGGGTCACTGTCCGTGTGGAGTTTGCACATTCTCCCAGTGTTTGAGTGGGTTTCGCTCCCACAACCCAAAGATGTGCAGGGTAGATGGATTGGCCACGCTAAATTGCCCCTTAATTGGAAGAAATGTATTGGGTACTCTAAATATATATTTTTTAAATTAAAAAAATTTTTGTTCCCATATATTAAATCCCAATAAAACTATTTTTTGAAAAAACAAGGATCAGCTGTGGTTTAATGGATGCAGGCTCGAGGGGCTGAATGGTCTGCACCGAATCCTCATGTTCTTTTCAGCTGAGGTAAGGTGAGGGAAGGCGAGCACAGGTGCCTGAGGCTAGTCCAAGAGGCATTGAAACTGTACAGCTGCTGTATCCTTTGTTTTTAACTGGAGGAGGGTGATTTTGCCGGTGACTTAATGACACTCTGGTTTAAACATCGCAGACATTTTGACAGCCAGGCTGTGTTGTTGCTTCAGCGTTTCCCGGTAATCTGCTGTTGCTTCAGTTCCTGCATAATATCAGTGTTGGAACTTGCTGCGAGTAATCCACGTCGCTCCTGTTTCATATTCATTGTGGAAAATGTCAGAGAAACTGCTTGATTCTGTGGGCTGGTGAATTCTGTCCTGAGTGTGTTGCCCGGAGCATTCTGCTGCTCAATAACGCTCCCTCGTGCTTTGATTTAATATTTTATGGTTTTTGCCAGCCTCACTGTCACATGAGGATTTGATATTGTTTGTGACAGTGCGAGTAGCTCTTGCACTAGCCCCAAGGTAATTCTCGAGGAAGTAATCAGAATGTTTAGTGCATCAGGCATTTTTAGCTTGTAAGTGGAATAGGAGGGAAGCTATTATGTTCCTCACCGTGACAGCACTGTGAAAACATCTGGGATTATTGCATTGGATTGTGGAGCTTTTGCCTTCACACGCTTGCTGTCCAGGATGGGAATGAGGCAAAGCGGCCGGGGAGATGGCAGGTGGCCTGTGCTGAACCGGCTGCTTGCCACCGGGGTCAGGAATAGGTTCGTTGAAGTTTACCTCAGAGGCACTGAGGTGGGGACTGAGTGAGAAATGAAATGGCAGCCACGCCCCGCCACCTTTGAAATCTGTGCCTGGGTTAAAGTGGGCAGGAGACAGGATGGGGCAGAGCTTCGTCCTGCCACCTTCCCAAATTCACCGGTAGCCTGTCGCCTCTCACTCTCGGAGGTCGCACCTGACGAGCGGTTTTTGCAAAGTGGTTTCTGAGATGGGATTCAAAGTCGAGGTCTGGAAAACCTCATGATGTCGCCAAACACTTTACAGGTAGTGACATGTAGATAATCAACATTTTTTCCCAAAGGTAGAGGAGTCTCGAACTAGAGGGCAGAGGTTTAAGGTGAGAGGGCAGAGATACAAAAGAGACCAGAGGGGAAATCTCTTCACGCAGAGGGTGGTGAGCATCTGGAAAGGGCTGCCAGAGGCAGTGATAGAGGCGGGTACAATAAAAAGAAACAGTTAGGGCAGCATGTGGCGCAATGGTTAGCACCGGGACTGCGGCGCTGAGTACCTGGGTTCGAATCCCGGCCCTGGGTCATGTCCGTGTGGAGTTTTCACATTCTCCCCGTGTCTGCGTGGCTTTCACCCCCACAACCCAAAGATGTGCAGGTTAGGTGGACTAGCCATGCGAAATTGCCCCTTAATTGGAAAAAAAAATTGGGTACCCTAAATTTATATTAAAAAAAACAGACAGTTACATGGGCGGGGTGGGTATAGAGGGATATGGGCCAAATGCGGGCAAGTGGGACTTGCTTAGTGATAGAAACTGGGCGGCACGGACATGCTGGGCCGAAGGGCCTGTTTCCATGCTGTGAGGATCTATGACTCTATGTCCTCAGTGATGTAATGTTCCGTACCAGCCTCCCCGAACAGGCGCCGGAATGTGGCGACTGGGGCTTTTCACAGTAACTTTATTGAAGCCTACTCGTGACCATAAGCGATTTTCATTTAATTTCATTTCAAACACAGCAACCAATTTACACACAGCAATCTGATCAGGATCACCTCAGCTGCCTTTTAGTTCTATTGCTTGAATGATAAACATTTGGTCAGCGCACTGGAAAAATCAGCCTGTTCCTTGTTGAAATGGAGCTGGTTCTAATGCAGCCGCTCATGCCGGGAGACATGGTGGCCGGGCCTACTTAGTTACGGGAGAGGCCGCACTTCAGTCTCCCAGCAGCAGGAAAATCTCGCTCAATTTAGTTGCAAACGGGAATGGGCCTGTCAAATCTGCCTGCTCATTGTGGATTGTCTATTTGGGCCAATGTTGAACTGATTGACATCAGTTATCTCTGAACCCACTGGAGGTTTAGCGATTACATGCAAGTGGCTTGGCTTCCCTGTGCCTCCAGATGACCATAAGGCTCGGCCTTCTCAGAGAGGGTGGGGGCTATCCCCATGGCGATTGGAGGGATGCGGTATCCTCTGCACCCCCTCCTCATGTCCCCCACCCCACCCTCATGCACCAGTGGCCTGGCCTCTTGGCCATTCCAGTTCTCTTCCTGCGTGCGCTATTGGCTGCAGCCTCTTCTGTCGGCAGTGCAGCCTGTAATACAGCCTGTATTGGAGAGTTGCTGGCCTGGGTTGCATGCTCAAGTACTTCGATTGGGACCCAGACCTATTACATTCTGAATTAGGGACAGTTGTGCTACCCGCTTACCCGCGCCTGAATCTTAAATCGTGCGTCAGTGATGGTATCTGAGGGAAGAGATGCAGGGCAGAATTTCTTCAAAGCTCATCTGTGGTAACCTGGTCGGAAGGAGAGTTGAATCTGGGGAAATTCTCAACCTTCAGCTGGCTAGTGGAATGATAACTCAATCACTGCTGTGATTTGTTCCATTTCATGATCTGCAAATGCATCCAGCAACACAATGAACTAATGAGTCATTTCATTCTGTAAAAACAATGTACGGGTCTGATGTGGAGCACCTCGAGAGACCATTCAGTAATAAGATTCAAATATCATCTGCTGTCGTCTGGCACGGGGGAGAGTGGTAGCAAAGCAGCTTTGCTTTAGTACATTGGTGAATTATTTATTGGAAGTTAAAATCTATTGATTGTCGTGGAACACAAGCGGCAGGAATTTGGTTGGTTTTCAAAAACATAATGACGATAGATTGCTGTTTTAGTAATGAGTTGATGATGCCATCTGTGTCCGGGTAGTTTCTGAGTCTCACAGTGCATAATCATAGAATCATAGAATTTACAGTGCAGAAGGAGGCCATTAGGCCCATCGGGTCTGCACTGGCCCTTGGAAAGAGCACCCTACATAAGCCCACACTTCCACCCTATCCCCGTAACTCAGTAACCCCACCTAACCTTTTGTCACTAAGGGCAATTTATCATGGCCAATCCATCTAACCTGCACATCTTTGGACTGTGGGAGGAAACCGGAGCACCCGGAGGAAACCCACGCACACACAGGGAGAACGTGTAAACTCCACACAGACAGTGACCCAAGCCAGGAATCGAACCTGGGACCCTGGCGCTGTGAGGCAACAGTGCCAACCACTGTGCTACCGTGCTGCCCACAAGGAGGCCATTTGTCCCATCGTGCCGTTGTCAGCTTTGGATGACATTATCCAATAAATCCCACTCCTCTCCCTCCATTGCCGTGTTTTCCCAACAGCTTTGCATTTTTTCCCCCTTTCCAAGTACTTATCCAGTTTATTTTTGAAAGTTACTATTGAAGCTGCTTCCACCGTCCGTTCAAAGTCCAGGTACATACAGATGATCCCATTAGGCGATGGTGTTAACTGGGCACTGGGTTACTGGTGTCCAAAGCACCATTCGACCCACACAACCAATACGGCTGTATTGAACGGTAGTGTTTATCACTGACTTCTCACACCTGAACAACCTAGCTCCAACATTAAGGTCACATATGTCCCCTTGTTCTGGGTGCTTTTGTGTAATCTAACCATTATTTGCCAGGGTAGTTTAATGTTTCTCTAGATGTTATTCAGTTTTTTGAAAAGCATTGCTACGGCTTGGATGTTAATGTTATTTAGGCCATTTCTCTCCAACATGATGATTTTAACCTTGTATTTAAACTACACTTTGGCCATTTCTGGCCCGCTGTGTTTTCCCTCTTTGTTTTCTTATTTTCCATGATGTTCTTTTTGCCTACTCCCTAACTCCTCAATTGTGCGATTCCTTCTTCAGGGCTAGGAGCTGCATTACTATAATATCATTCACAACCGCATGACGTTGTCCAATGCTCCAAGATCTCCACACTCTTCCTGTTCCAGCCCCTTGTGCAGCCACCATTTGTGATGAATTGAGGAATTGCAGATATATTGTATTGGATATATTTGGCGCAATAAGGGTTAAACGTCTGGGTCAGAGTGTGTTTGACTGCTGCAGTAGTGTTTTAAAGAATCCTGGTTTGATCGGCTTTAGGAGCCAGGGGTACAATTAGGGTTTCATAAAAGCTTCGGTAGTTTTGTTTGGATTAAAGGGGGTTAATTAGATTTCAGCTTGGTAGTATTATGTAGTTACTGGTGGGGGAGGAGGAGCTAAGGTATGATGGATTTTGCAGGAAAGTAGTTCAGTTGAGTTTTAGATTGGGATGTGAGCAGGAGTCAAGCATCTGCTCTCACGGCAGTTAAGTTAAAGATATGTCTGTAGATAGATTAGCAGTTTCTTTCCAAGCAGCTCAGAATGGTCTGATTAGATGGTGAGCTGAAACAAGCAGAAACGCAGGTTCTAAAGAACTACAGCCAGAGTTTCTGCATGCTTCTGACAGGATTCCGGTCTTATCTTTGAAACGGTCTCAGAGAACATCTCTGTAAAGCAGGGCGACACAGCAACACAGTGGTCAGCTCTGTTGCTTCACAGCACCAGGTTCCTAGGTTCGATTCCCGGCTTGGGTCAATGTCTGTGCGGAGTCTACATGTTCTCTCCGTGTCTTCGTGGGTTTTCTCCAGGTGCTCCGGTTTCCTCCCACAAGTCCCGAAAAAAATGTTGTTAGGTGAATTGGAGTGTGGCGACCAGTGGCTTTTCACAGTAACTGCATTGCAGTGTTAATGTAAACCTACATGTGGCAATAATAAAGAATATTATTATTATTCCTGAGTGCTAAATGCATTTGATAGTGAATTGAGAGCTGAAATTTGTTTTAATTATTTGAGTGGGAGTAAAGATAGCAGTTAAGGGTTATTGTGTCGCTGCATTGATCAACAGGATTAAGGGGTAATTAGAAGTTCTTTGTGGTGTGATGTTAAAAATATTTTAATCCTGTGTTAGCAATAACATTTGTTTTAATCTACCAAATCCTCATTTTTTGTGAAACCACTCCTGGACGAGGAATCCTTTCCTCACAGTCTGACAAAATTAAAATAAAATATTGGGGTTTCTCTTCAGCGTCCTAGACACTTGCGGTCTGGTCGAGGATCATAATAGATTTTAATTGCTCCACCATTAGTGGCTTTTCTATCTGAAGCCTAGACCCTACCGTGAAATACACCCCTTAGCCTCCCTGTGCCTCCCTCTGCCTATCTCTACGCCCCTCTATCTCCCTGTGCCTCTCTTGGCCTCCCTCTTCCTCTCTCTGTCTCTCTCTGCCTCCCTCTGCCTTCCTCTGCCTCCCTCTACCTCCCTCTGTCTCTCTCTGCCTCCCTCTGTCTCTCTCTGCCTCCCTCTGTCTCTCTCTGCCTCCCTCTGCCTCTCTCTACACCGCTCTATCTCCCTGTGCCTCCCTCTACCTCCCTCTGTCTCTCTCTGCCTCCCTCTGTCTCTCTCTGCCTTCCTCTGCCTCCCTCTACCTCCCTCTGTCTCTCTCTGCCTCCCTCTGTCTCTCTCTGCCTCCCTCTGTCTCTCTCTGTCCCTCTCTGTCTCCCGCTGCCTTCCTCTGCCTCCCTCCAACTCCTTCTGTCTCTCTCTGCCTCCCTCTGTCTCTCTCTGCCTTCCTCTGCCTCCCTCTACCTCCCTCTGTCTCCCTCTGCCTCCCTCTATCTCTCTCTGCCTCCCTCTGTCTCTCTCTGTCCCTCTCTGCCTCCCGCTGCCTTCCTCTGCCTCCCTCCAACTCCTTCTGTCTCTCTCTGCCTCCCTCTGTCTCTCTCTGCCTCCCTCTGCCTCTCTCTACACCGCTCTATCTCCCTGTGCCTCCCTCTACCTCTCTCTGTCCCTCTCTGCCTCCTGCTGCCTTCCTCTGCCTCCCTCCAACCCCTTCTGTCTCTCTCTGCCTCCCTCTGTCTCTCTCTGCCTCCCTCTGTCTCTCTCTGTCTCCCTCTGTCTCTCTCTGCCTCCCTCTGTCTCTCTCTGCCTCCCTCTGTCTCTCCCCCTCCCTCTGTCTCTCTGCCTCCCTCTGTCTCTCTCTGCCTCCCTCTGTCTCTCTCTGCCTCCTTCTGTCTCTCTCTGCCTCCCTCTGTCTCTCTCTGCCTCCCTCTGTCTCTCTCCCTCCCTCTGTCTCTCTCTGCCTCCCTCTGTCTCTCTCTGCCTCCCTCAGTCTCTCTCTGTCTCTCTCTCTGCCTCTCTCTGTCTCTCTCTCCACCCCCCTCTGTCTCCTTCTGCCTCCCTCTGTCTCCCTCTGCCTCCCTCTGTCTCTCTCTCTGCCTCCCTTTGTATCTCTGTGTCTCTCTCTGCCTCCCTCTGTCTCCCTCTGCCTCTCTCTGTCTCCCTCTGTCTCTCTCTGCCTCCCTCTGTCTCTCTCTCTCTGCCTCCCTTTGTATCTCTGTGTCTCTCTCTGCCTCCCTCTGCCTCTCTCTGCCTCCCTCTGTCTCTCTCTGCTACATTAATGCATTCCTCAAAACCTACCTCTATGACCAAGGTTTTTGGTCATCTGCCCTAATATTGCTCATATTACAGTTTATAATTTATTTTATAATACCTTTCCAAACACCCTTGGATAATTTGTTATGTTACAAGTACTGTAAATACAAATTGTTATTGGAAAGTGTTTCCCAGACACTTGATACTATTTGAAGTGATACTCTTGGATGTGGTGGTAGCTAGTGTGGTTTGATGTATTCCTGGAGGTTTCTCAGTGTTTCGTCATGTACCTGTCTCCAACCTCTCCACTCGGTTAACTAAAATTTCACTCCAGTATGCAATATTTTTATCACTGATAATCAAATACATTCAAAAGTGCCTTCATGATTCTTCTGCCAAAAGTTTCCACCTGGGAAATTAATCCTTAATTGCCAGAGACCCCAAGATGTTGCAGGATGGTTGGTCAGACTCACCTGGGATGGAGGAAAGTACTGCCCTGTGCCCTTCAATTCTTTTCACAAGAAGCAGCTGGTTTGCCTTCCTAGTTCCTGACCTGGGAGACAAACTGACCCATTGTGTCCGTGATTCTACCCATATTTAGCTTACTTCATGAGCGGTTTAGTTTCCGAGTGCTGACTCACCCTCTTGTTTCTATTATCTGCTTCTCTCTGTGGCTGTGTTCTACTAGAATTACAGGTGGGGGAATATCACGTGGTCTGAATCCACACGTGCCTCATCTTACCGGCCGTGACTTCCCTCTCTCATGCAAATTTGGCCACCTGCCACAGCCGTTAAGGACCTGGCATTGTTGGGCGCGTGGCACTGACGTGAACTATCAGCTTCAAATTACATTGTTTGCTCGAATCACAATGAAGCCTGTACAATTACTGTTTACTTGATAGGTCCTTTGCCACTAAGCATGAAGAAGTCTTGTCAAGTCAGCCTGTATTGGAAACTGACATTGGAACTATCAAGTTTCGAGAAGGGGGCAGCACGGTGGCTCAGTGGTTAGCACTGCAGTCTCACGGCACCGAGGTCCCAGGTTCGATCCCGGCTTTGGGTCACTGTCCGTGTGGAGTTTGCACATTCTCCCCGTATTTGCGTGGGTTTCGCCCCTACGACACAAAGATGTGTAGGCTAGGTGGATTGAACATGCTAAATTGCCCCTTAATTGTAAAAAATGAATTGGGGACTCTAAATTTTAAAAAAAGTTTTGAGAAGGTTGTTTCATACTATCCCCCCCCCCCCCACCCCGGGCCTTTATTTTTAGTTATTCATTTACTGCATGCAAGGTCCTCTTGTCTAGGTCAGCATTTATTGCCCATCCCGAGTAATGAGACTCCTCCATGTTAGAGATGGGAAATGCCGGGCACATGATTTCTGCTCCTTAATTCCCTCCTCAGCTTTTGGAAGCATTTAGAACAGTATGACATTGCCAGTAAGGGTGGCACGGTGGCACAGTGGTTAGCACTGCTGCCTCATAGCGCCATGGACCCGGGAGACTGTGTTTGCACCTTCTCCCCGTGTTTGCGTGGGTTTCCTCCGGGTGCTCCAGTTCCCTCCCAACCCACCTACCCTGCATATCTTTGGGTTGTGGGGGTGAGACCCACACAGACACACAGGGCCGGCCCAAGGTACCGGCAACTCGCCCCCCCCCCCCCCCTTCTCGGCCCCCTCTCGGCCCCCCCTCTCGGCCCCGCCCCCCCTCTCGCCCCCGCCCCCCCTCTCGCCCCCGCCCCCCCTCTCTCGCCCCCCCCTCTCGGCCCCCCCCCTCTCGCCCCCCCCTCCCCCCCCTCACCCCCCCCCCTCTCGCCCCCCCCCCCCTCCCCCCCCCCCCCCCCCCCTCTCACCTGTAGTCGAGCTTCCTGAGTGTTGCTGGAGCTGCACTCATCCAGGAAAATGGAGAGTATTCCATTAGACTTCTGACTTGTGCCTTATACATGATGGACAGGCTTTGGGGGGTCAGGAGG
This sequence comes from Scyliorhinus canicula, assembly GCF_902713615.1. Taxonomy (NCBI): domain Eukaryota; kingdom Metazoa; phylum Chordata; class Chondrichthyes; order Carcharhiniformes; family Scyliorhinidae; genus Scyliorhinus; species Scyliorhinus canicula. The sequence goes on along the minus strand of NC_052149.1, from coordinate 239,773,727 downwards.
TGAGTTACTTCACAGGATTCCTAGCCTTTGACCTGCCCTGGCATCCACAGTATTAATGTGGCTAGTTCAGTTTAGTTTCTGATGAATGGTGATCCCCAGGATGTTGATTGTGGAGGATATAGTGATGGTGATCCCATTGAATGTCAAGGGGCGATAGTTAGATCCTCTCTTGTAGGAGATGGTCATTGCCTGATACTTGTGTGGCGCGAATGTAACTTGCTACTTGCCAGCCCAAGCCGGGATATTGTCCAGGTCTTGCTGCATTTGGACAGGGACTGCTTTATTACCTGAGGAGTAGCGAATGGTGCTGCAAATTGTGCAGTCATCCACACACATCCCCACTTCTGACCGTATGATGGAAGGAATTTCATTGATGAAGCAACTGTAGATAGTTGGGCCTCGGACACTACCCTGAAGAACTCCTGCAGTGATGTCCTGGAACTGAGATGATTAACCTCCAGTCACCACAGACATCTTCCTTTGTGTCAGGTTGGCCAGGCTAAATTGCACTTCAGTGTCCAGGGATGTGCAGGCTAGATTATGGTGTTATAGAGCTGGCGTGGGCTGGACAGTGGAGTGGGCTTCGGTAGAGTGCTCTTCGAAGGGTCAGTGCAGACTCGATGGACTGAACGGCCTACTTCCGCACCGTAGGGATTCTACGATTTTTTCTTCAGAACCTTGACCTTTCATGTTTGCTCTATTGAGCATTTCTCTTGATTTGATATTCCCTTTACACTATCCCAAAGATGAAATGAATGAAATGAAAATTGCTTATTGTCACGAGTAGGCTTCAATGAAGTTACTGTGAAAAGCCCCTAGTCGCCACGTTCCGGCGCCTGTCCGGGGAGGCTGGTACGGGAGATGCAGATAGTTGAGGTGTTGCAGACACTCAAGTTTTAACTTCTTATTATCGAAGAATGGTTCTTTCCCCATAGCTTTGTCATTTTTAAATTATAATTGCTCAATGAAAGTCATTGGACTGAATTCTCCGCTGTCGCGATTCTCCGTTTTGCCGGTGTCCGGGGGTTTCCAGACGGTGTGGGGCTGCCCCACAATGGCAGACCCCATTGACCGGCCGGGATAAAGGAGAATCCCCACGGTGTGCTGAACCAGAAATCTGGCGTGGCGAGACGGAGAATCCAGCCCCTTGTCCCTACAATGCTGCAGTTACAGCCGAATCAATGAATCACAAATGTGTGGCGTAACTTTCTTGCCTTCGTACTCTCGGTGTCTGTTTAAGAAGTCCAGGATCCCATCTGCCTTTTCATCAGCCACTCCAACGGGTCCTGTCACATACGTACCTCTCTGGATCCCTCTGTTCCTGCACCCTCGCCAAAATTGTATTCTTCATCTTATATTTCCTCTCTGCATTCTGCCCACCATGCATTTCTCTGCATGAAGTTCTATTTGTTGTCTGCCTGTCTGCCCCAGCAGTCTGGCTGTGCCCTCCTTGAAGTGGATTACAGTCCTCATCTCTTACCACATTCCTAAGTGTCCTGTCGCCTGCAAACTCTCCAATTATACCCCATAAATCCAAGTTCAGGTCATTCGGAGAGATCAAAAAGAGCATTGATCCGAATGCCAACTGTTGGGGGACAAGTCTCTCGCCCTCAGGATTTGAAGACAATTGTTCGCAACTCTCTGATCTCTGACCCTTAGCTGGCTTTGTCAGGAGGCTGCCACTCACTCCTTTAATCCCTCAGACTTCAATTGCTTTTATGTTCTAAGCCTTTAGATACAAATCAAAGGATTCCATTTGCTTTTTTATGACCCTACCTATTTGCACTGCCACTTTTGAAGATCTATATATATTTTATAGAGAGATAGAACTTGCATTGATGCAGTGCCTCTTCACAACCTCAGGACACTCCAAAGCACTTTACACCCAATGAAGCAGTATAATCCCTGCAGTAATGTAGGAAACACAGCAACCACAAGACATTGAAGCAGAATTCGGCCACTCGGCCCATCGAGTCTGCTCCGCCATTCAATCATGGCTGATATTTTTCTCATCCCCATCCTCCTGCCTTCTCCACATAACCCCTGATCCCCTTATTAATCAAACACCTATCTATCTCTGTCTTAAAGACACTCAGTGATTGGGAGGAGGGGGGGGGGGGCATGTGGTGCAGTGGTTAGCACTGGGACTGCAGCGCTGAGGACCCGGGTTCGAATCCCGGCCCTGGATCACCGTCTGTGTGGAGTTTGCGCATTCTCCCCATGTCTACATGGGTTTCATCCCCACAACCCAAAGATATGCAGAGTAGGTGGATTGGCCATGCTAAATTGGCCCTTAATTGGAAAAAATAATAATTGGGTACTCTCAATTTATAGATAAAAAAAGACACTCAGTGATTTGGCTTCCACAGCCTTCTACGTGAAGCGTTCCACAGATTCACCACCGTCTGGCTGAAGAAATTCCTCCTCATCTCGGTTTTAAATGATCGTCCCTTCAGTCTGAGATTGTGCCCTCAGTTTCTAGTTTTTCCTACAAGTAGAAACATCCTCTCCACATCCACTCTATCCAGGCCTCGCAGTATCCTGTAAGTTTCAATAAGATCTCCCCTCATCCTTCTAAACTTTAACAGGTACAGACCCAGAGTCCTCAACCGTTCCTCTTACGACAAGCTCTTCATTGCAGGGTTTATTCTTGTGAACCTCATCTGGATCCTTTCCAAGGTCAGCACATTGTTCCTTAGATACGGGGCCCAAAACTGTACTCCAAACGGGGTCTGGCCAGAGCCTTATAGAGCTTCAGAAGTACATCCCTTGTCTTGTATTCTAACCTTCTTGACATGAATGCTAACATTGCATTTGCCTTCCTAACTGCCGACGGAGCCTGCACATTAACCTGAAGAGAATCTTGAACAGGGACTCCCAAATCCCTTTATGCTTTTGCTTTCCTAAGCAGTCCCCCATTTAGGAAATACCTCCATTCCTCGTTTCAAAGTGCATAACCTCCCACTTTTGCTCAATGTATTCCATCTGCCACTTCTTTGCCCACTCTCCTAGCCTGTCCAAGTCCTTCTGAAGACCGGGAGGGGTCTCCACGATGGGCAGGCCCGCTATTGGGCACGAAACGGGGGGGGGGGCTTCCTTCTTCTGGGCCGACCTGATGTATGGCTGCGGCATGTTGCGCGGCGTTGGCAAGCAGTGCACATCTGCTATGGCTGCTGGAGCAGTGCAGAGCACTCCAGCGCTATGCTGTGCCCCCCTGTGGGCAACAGAATCGCTGGGCCAAGAGGCCCATTGACGCCGGCGGGAAACACTCCGCTGTTTCCGCCGGCGTCAACACTTAGCCGCGTTGTTAAAGAATCCCGGCCACTGTCTTCCTTCCTCGGCTCCTTTTCCAATCAACTCTGGCCAGCTCCTCCCGCATGTCTTTGTAGTTAATTGTAAAACCATTACATTTGATTCCAGCTTCACCCTCTCAAACTGCAGGGTAAATTCTATCATATTGTGGTCACCGCTCCCGAAGGATTCCTTCACCTTAAGTTCCCTAATCAAGTCTGCCTCATTACACATCACCAAATCCAGAATTGCCTGTTCCCTAGTGGGCTCTGTCACAAGCTGCTCCAAAAAACATTTCTCAGACATTCCACAAATTCCATTTCTTGGGATCAACAACCAACCTGATTTTCCCAGTCCACTTGCATACTGAAGTCCCCCATGATTATTGTTGCCCTACTGAGCAACAGAGCCAGTTACGGTGCCCCTGTTCTTATTTTTAAAATTTAGAGTATCCAATTATTATTTTTTTCCAATTAAGGGGAAATTTAGCGTGGCCAATCCACCTAGCCTACACATCTTTGGGTTCTGGGGGCGCGACACATGCAGACACGGGGAGAATGTGCGAACCCCACACGGACAGTGACCCAGAGCGGGGATCGAATCGGGGACCTCAGCGCTGCGAGGCAGCAGTGCTAACCACTGCGCCACCGCGCTGCACCTGGTGTCACTGTTTTGGCTACTGTTGTTTTCCCCTGATAGGCTACCCCTCCCCAGCAGTATCCAACACGGTATCCTTGTTAGAGAGGGGGACAGCCTCAGGGGATTCCTGCACTGACTCTCTCTCCTTTCTAGTTCTCACCCATCTGTCTGCTTCGTGCGGCCACATGTCTATAACTCTTATCTATGATGCCTTCCGCCACTTGCATGCTCCTAAGTGCATCCAACTGCTGCTCCAACTGAACCACGCGGTCTGTGAGGACCTGCCATTGTTTACATTTGCTGCAGACGTAGACGACCGGAACACTGGAAGCTTCACGGATTTCCCACATCTCACAGTTAGAGCTAATTTATATACATAGAACATAGAACATAGAAAAATACAGCACAGAACAGGCCCTTCGGCCCACAATGTTGTGCTGAATTTTTGTCCTAGATTAAGAACAAATTAATCCACACCTGGGGTATTGAAAGTCCCTAATGTTTCCGACTCAACTACTTCCACAGGCAGTGCATTCCATGCCCCCACTACTCTCTGGGTAAAAAACCTACCTCTGACACCCCCCCTACATCTTCCACCATTCACCTTAAATCTGTGTCCCCTTGTAATGGTTTGTTCCACCCGGGGAAAAAGTCTCTGACTGTCTACTCTATCTATTCCCCTGATCATCTTATAAACCTCAATCAAGTCGTCCCTCATCCTTTTCCGTTCTAATGAGAAAAGGCCTAGCACCCTCAACCTTTCCTCGTAAGACCTACTCTCCATTCCAGGCAACATCCTGTTAAATCTCCTTTGCACCTTTTCCAAAGCTTTCACATCCTTCCTAAAATGAGGCGACCAGAACTGCACATATTACTCCAAATGTGGCCTTACCAAGGTTTTGTACAGCTGCATCATCATCTTACGGCTCTTAAATTCAATCCCTCTGCTAATGAACGCTAGCACACCTTCTTCACAGCTCTATCCACTTGAGTGGCAACTTTCAAAGATCTATGAACATAGACCCCAAGATCTCTCTGCTCTTCCACATTGCCAAGAACCCTACCGTTAACCCTGTATTCCGCATTCATATTTGTCCTTCCAAAATGGACAATCTCACACTTTTCAGGGTTAAACTTCATCTGCCACTTCTCAGCCCAGTTCTGCATCGTGTCTAAGTCTCTTTGCAGCCGACAACAGCCCTCCTCACTATCCACAACACCACCAATCTCCGTATAGTCTGCAAATTTACTGACCTACCCTTCAACTCCCTCATCCAAGTCATTAATGAAAATCACAAACAACAGAGGACCCAGAACCGATCCCTGCGGTACGCCACTGGTAACGGGGCTCCAGGCTGAATATTTGCCATCTACCACCACTCTCTGACTTCTATCAGTTAGCCAGTTCATTATCCAACTGGCCAAATTTCCCACTATCACATGTCTCCTTACTTTCTGCATAAGCCTACCATGGGGAACCTTATCAAATGCAAATACAGCAAGATCCCACATGCAACAACGGCAGCGTATATAGTAAGATTCTTTTATTCTAAGATATCTATGTAAATCATATATTCAAAAATGTCTAATTTAAAATGTATTTTCTTCCCTCAGGTTTAACTAGTTCATCTATATTTTTGTACAGGATACAGGATTCTTTACTGTCAATCACGAATTGTCCTTTTCCCCTCATGTCCAATGTAATTTTAGAACTATTAAAAGTTACCCCATGATTTTCCTGAGGTTAGTTACTGGCAGCCCCGCCCTGAAAATTCAACTTCAATTTCTAGAAACTCTAGAGCAATTCGGGAGGTTGGATCACTGGGTTGACCAAAGTGCATTGAAATAATTTGTTTTGAGATTGCTCCTAAACACATTCTGCTCATGGTGTGATACAAATTGAGCCAATTTGCACCTTTTTAACAACAACAAACAAGAGAAAGGCTGAAATTCACCATCCTTTTGTCCCTGATCGGAACAGAGGGAGGTGAGGATGCAGAGTGATATATCGTACAGGTGTAAATGAAAACATTCAACTCAAGGGCGGCACGGTTAGCACTACTGCCTCATGGCACCGAGCACCCGGGTTCGATCCCAGCCCCGGGTCACTGTCCGTGTGGAGTTTGCACAATTCCCCCCTGTGTCTGCGTGGGTCTCACCCCCACAACCCAAAGATGCCCAGGGTAGGTGGATTGGCCATGCTAAATTGCCCCTTCATTGGAAAACAAATATTCAACTCGTTTGTTGCTTTCTCCATTTGCCATGGGTTCTGGTTGGTGTGAACACTGGTTCATTTGTTCTGAAAACAGTTCTCAACAATTTGCGAAAAATATAAACTTGAGCTTGCTGATGTTTTACTCGTCACCACACGTGCAAGTTCCTCGTGTTTCATTGTGTTAAATTGTGGTGCTTGGGAACCCTCATACCCTTTGATTTATCATCTACTGTCCCGGCTCCATTCTTTAAGTCTTGCTAAGCTCGGGATCCATGGAAGCTGTTCCCTGTTTGGTCATTTATCTGAATGACAATTCTGTGGCAACTTCAGTGTGTGTCTGCAGGTTGAGTCCCAAACCAAGTCCTCATTGTCTATTTGCACATCAAACTTTCCAGTAAAAGTTGTGCTGAACAGCCAGAAGAGTGGGGAATTTGGAGGACGTTCTTCTTTCCAGCGCACAAGCACTGTGCCCTGAGTGTAACATCCCTTTTGCAGATTGGGCCATTGACAAACTGTCTCAGTACAGAGTGAGGCTGGAATTGTGCGGCCTTCCAGTTCATTCTTACTCTGAGTCATCGAAACATAGAATCTCTACAATGCAGAAGGAGGCCATTCGGCCCATCGAGTCTGCACCGACCCTCTGAAAGAGCACCCTGCTTAGGCCCACGCCCCCCCAACCTATCCCCATAACCCAGTAACCCCACCTAACCTTTTGGACACTGAGGGGCAATTTAACATCACCAATCCATCTAACCTGCACATCGTTGGACTTTGGTCATTAACTAATTAAATGATGCTGGGAGCTGATTGAACAGAATGGCTGAACGCTGGGTGGAGCATAAACACCAGCACAGGGCAGCTGGCTGGGATTGCTGCTCTCTGTGCTGCATTCTTGATGTAAAAGTCATTGCTTTTCACTCTGATTCTGTTCAGTTTTTTTTTGGAATACATTGTACCTAGCCTGAACTGAAGTACTTGTTGGTATACAATAGGTTTGCCACCTTTGTGCCTCTAATGATTCCCCCCTCGCTTTCAGACACAATGGCAAAAAGCTGTAGCTTTCAATATCCTCTGGCAGGAAGGGAAACTCCAGCAGAGGTGTTATATTGATGGGTATTCATACTCGGTCATTGCATCGCTTATTGCTTTAGCAACAGAGCTGATTGTGGATGATTTGTCTTATTCATACATTGAAGCTGTAAAATTTTTCTGATGGGCTCTGAAATCCACCACCATCAAGAATAATACCAACAATCGGAGGATTAATTGTGAGGAGAATCTTAACCTTGTGGTTTTCACTGAGAGAGATGGTGATGTAGCTGCTGCAGATATATAAAATGGTGAGTGATAAAGAATAGTTACATTTATAGTGCTTGAATTGGATTTGTTTATTGTCACGTGTACCGAGGTACAGTGAAAAGTATTTTTCTACGAGCAGCTCAACAGATCATTAAGTACATGAAAAGAAAAGGAAATGCAAGAAAATACAGAATAGGGCAACACAAGGTACACAATGTAACTACGTAACACCGGCATTGGGTGAAGCATACAGGGGTGTAGTGTTAATGAGGGAAGAGGCTGTTTTTGAGTCTGTTCGTGCGTGTTCTCAGACTTCTGTATCTCCTGCCCGATGGAAGAAGTTGGAAGAGTGAGTAAGCCGGGTGGGAGGGGTCTTTGATTATGCTGCCCGCTTTCCCCAGGCAGCGGGAGGTGTAGATGGAGACAATGGATGGGAGGTAGGTTTGTGTGATCGACTGGGCTGTGTTAATGACTCTCTGAAGTTTCTTTTTTTTTATAAACTAAGAGTACCCAATTCATTTTTTCCAAATAAGGGGCAATTTAGCATGTTCAATCCACCTACCTTGCACATCTTTGGGTTGTGGGGGCGAAACCCATGCAAACACGGGCAGTGACTCAGAGCTGGGATCGAACCTGGGACCTCGGCGCCATGAAACTGCAGTGCTACCACTGCGCCGCCCTCTCGCTGAAGTTTCTTGCGGTCCTGGGCCGAGCAGTTGCCATACCAGGCTGTGATGCAGCCAGATAGGATGCTTTCTATGGTGCATCTGTAAAAGTTGGTAAGGGTTAATGTGGACATGACAAATTTTCTTTGTTTCCTGAGCAAGAATAGGCGCTGTTGTGCTTTCTTGGTGATAGTGTCGACGTGGGTGGATCAGGATAGACCTTTGGAGATGTGTACCCCTAGGAATACATCTCCACCTCGGCCCCTTGATGCTGACAGGGGTGTGTACAGTACTTTGCTTCCTGAAGACAATGACCAGCTCTTTAGTTTTGCTGGCATTGAGGGATAGATTGTTGGCGCTGCACCACTCCACTAGGTTCTCTATCTCCCTCCGATATTCTGACTCGTCGTTATTCGATATCCGGCCCACTGTGGTTGTATCGTCAGAAAATGATCCATTAGATTCATCAGGGCAAGGCGGTGATGTAATGGTATTGTAATGATGATGATGCGGTGATGATGATGCGGTGATGTAATGGTATCAGGGCAAGGCGGTGATGTAATGGTATTGTAATGATGATGATGCGGTGATGATGATGCGGTGATGTAATGGTATCAGGGCAAGGCGGTGATGTAATGGTATTGTAATGATGATGATGCGGTGATGATGATGCAGTGATGTAATGGTATCAGGGCAAGGTGGTGATGTAATGGTATTGTAATGATGATGATGTGGTGATGATGATGATGTGGTGATGTAATGGTATCAGGGCAAGGCGGTGATGTAATGGTATTGTAATGATGATGATGCGGTGATGTAATGGTATCAGGGCAAGGCGGTGATGTAATGGTATTGTAATGATGATGATGCGGTGATGTAATGGTATCAGGGCAAGGTGGTGATGTAATGGTATTGTTGCTGGACTGGTAATTCAGACACCCAGGGTAATGTTCTGGAGACCTGGGTGAAATATGAATTCAATAAAAAACCTTGAATTTAATAATGACCAAGAAACATTGTCAATTGTCGTAAAAACCCATCTGGTTCATTAATGTCCTTTAGGGAAGGAAATCTGCCGTCTTTACCCGGTCTGGCCTACATGTGACTCCAGACCCACAGCAATGTGGTTGACTCTTAACATGTCACTCAGGGGCAGCACGGTGGCACAGTGGTTAGCATTGCTGCTTACGGCGCTGAGGACTCGGGTTCAAATCCCGGCCCTGGGTCACTGTCCGTGTGGAGTTTGCACATTCTCCCCATGTCTGCGTGGGTCTCGCCCCCACAACCCAAAGATGTGCAACACAATCCAAATAGGTGGACTGACCACGCTAAATTGCCCCTTAATTGGAAAAAAACAATCGGGTACTCTAAATTTAAAAGGAAAAAAAATTGTCACTCAGTGCGAAGGCAATTCGGGATGGGCAACAAATGCTGGCATTGCCTGCTACGCCCACATCCTACCCCCGAGACAATCTTAGCTCATGCTCTGCCATCCCCACATCCACCATTGATCTTCATGTAGCTAACACTTCTTTCACAACAACTCTTATGTGTGTTTACCGTAAACAAATCCTCAATGCACTTCAGAGGAAACATACCAAATTAAATTGATACATAAGTGCAGTGGTTCGCACTGCTGCCTCACGGAGCCGAGGATCTGGGTTCGATCCTGGCTCTGGCTCACTGTCCGTGTGACGTTTTCACATGCTCCCCCTGTCTGCGTGGGTTTCACCCCCACAACCCAAAGATGTGCCAGTTGGGAAGCACGGTGGCACAGTGGTTAGCATTGCAGCCTACGGCGCTGAGGACCCGGGTTCGAATCCCGGCCCTGGGTCACTGTCCGTGTGGAGTTTGCCCGTTCTCCCTGTGTCTGCGTGGGTTTCACCCCCACAACTCAAAGATGTGCAGGGTAGGTGGATTGGCCACGCTAAATTGCCCCTTAATTGGAAATCTAATTTAATAAAATAAAAACATTACGAAGGAAGATTTTTTTACAAAAAATATACTTTATTCATAAAATCTCTAATAAACATCACAGAACATTTTAAATTGTTATGACTGTACATTTCCTCCAAAGTTACATATTCACTTGACTTTCTTGCATTCAATTGGGATGACATTCCACACATTTCCCTATTTACATCGTCATGTTTCTTTTAATGATGGAAGATTTATCTCACTTCTTCCAAACACACCTCCCACATGGGGAAAGACTTCAAATCTATAAATGACAATGCTGAGTGCTTCTCACATTCAAAGCAGACTTGTTAAAACCACTTTACCCAAGCACACTTTGGATAATATCCTTCCCATTCATTCAGAGGCAGACTGATGTGTGACATTGAAACCAACAATTTAGAGAGAGCCGTGTTTGGAAGTGACTTTTTTTGTGTGTGTGTGCGACTGCAGTTTATTCAAATCCATATGTGGACTTGTGCCACCAAGCAGAGGGAGATCTTTCTGCATTCCTCCAACGTTGTCACGGCAACAGGAAATATTCAAGCTGTAACGTCAACCCCCTGTTTGCCATCCCATTCCCCTCTCATCCCATTTAAAATTGGCAATGAATGAGATTCAGAACCCTCCCCATCCCACACTCTAATAAAAAAAGGACAGGTCACCAAAGAATTGATCCAAGAGGGGGTAGAAAGACAGCCGGGTTTAGGGATTTAGGAATTCCAGAGCAGACGGCCCAGGACATTGAAAGTATGGCCGCTGGTGGTTTAGAAGATGTGCAAGAAGCCAAAACTGGGAGGAAAGCAGATAATTTAAAATACCCACAATCGCTCTTTAAAAAGTGTGTTCAGCGGCTTTTAAAAAAGTCTCAACAGTAACTTGACTTGAAATATTTTTTTAAAATAAATTTAGTGTACCCAATTCATTTTTCCAATTCAGGGGCAATTTAGCGTGGCCAATCCACCCAGCCTGCACATCGTTTGGATTGTGGTGATGAAACCCACGCAGACACGGGGAGAATGTGCAAACTCCACACAGACAGTGACCCAGAGCCGCGATCGAACCTGGGACCTCGACGCCGTGAGGCAGCAGGGCTAACCGCTGTGCCACCGTGCGTCTTGAAATATTTTGTTGTCCCTTAAATGTCCCTTTACCCATCTGCTGTGTGAAGATCGACCCATAACTCGTTTAATTACTGCAATTAAAATGAGGACTGGTTTGATTGGGGGCCAGAGTCTCGGGGTTACCAAATCTTCCAGACTTGTCCTGGAGTCTCCAGTAATTAAAGATTAATCTCCCAAATACTGCTGCGAGCAATAAGCAGAACAGACAAAAGGAATCAACTGGTTTGAATTCCAGCATTCAGCTTTTCCCATTTTCTCGTACCTGTATAAGAAAATCAATGTCTCAATTGAGATAGCCAGAATTGGGGGGCTGGTTGGCTGCTGGTTTGTTTCATTATTTTGTTTTAGCCCCGGAGGCTTAACCCTGATCTGAACCCTGTCTGCGAACGCAGGTTTGAGCCGGGTTTTATTTTAATACGCTATTTTAGTGTTGTCAACAGCGTCAGGATAGAGCAGCAACAGGGCAGCACGGCGGCGCAGTGGTTAGCATTGCTGCTTCACGAGCCTCATACAGTTCAAGGTGCTGCACAGGGCCCACATGACTTGGACGAGGATGAGTAGGTTTTTAGAGGGCGAAGACAGGTGTGCTAGGTGCTCGGGGAGCCCAGCGAATCACGCCCATATGTTTTGGGGGTGCCCAACGCTGGGGGAGTTTTGGACGGGGGTAGCAAGGACGGTGTCGAGGGTGGTGGGATCCAGGGTCAAGCCAGGCTGGGGACTTGCAATTTTTGGGGTTGCAGTGGAGCCGGGAGTGCAGGAGGCGAAAGAGGCCGGTGTTCTGGCTTTTGCGTCCCTAGTAGCCCGGCGGAGTTCTTGCGTCAATGGAAGGATGTGACGCCCCCAAGTGTGAAGGCCTCGATCGATGATATGGCGGGGTTCATTAAATTGGAGAAGGTGAAATTTGCCGCGAGGGGATCAGTACAAGGGTTCTTTAGACGGTGGCAGCCTTTCCTGGACTTCCTGGTGGAACGGTAGGGAAATTTTGTTTGCAGTTGCTTTTGAAGTTGGGTGGGTGTTGTTCTTCGGTTTTTACCACGGTTGTTTTGTTAATATTGTTTTGTTGTTTATATTTTGTGAAAATCTTAATAAAATTAAAAAAAAAAAAGCATTGCTGCTTCACGGCACCGAGGTCCCAGGTTCGATCCCGGCTCTGGGTCACTGTCTGTGTGGAGTTTGCACATTCTCCCCGTGTTTGCGTGGGTTTCGCCCCCACAACCCAAAGATGTGCAAGGTAGGTAGATTGGCCACACTAAATTGCCCCTTAATTGGACAAAATAAATGGGGTACTCTAAATTTATTTTTAAAAGGATAGTGCAGCAGCAACGTAGCGCCATTGAGCTCTGGGCGCATCACAATGAGGAAGTTTGACCTCCATTATTCCAGTAAAGTATATCTGTGACGCTTTTCACACTGCAACTCACTTCCACTGGGAGAAAGCACCCGGCAATACGGGTTATAGATTATCAATCAGGTGTTGTGATTTGGGGGTGAGCAGTTAAGAGCAATGAGCATTGGATATGCCCATGAGGGAGTGTGCGTAGGGAAGGAGGAGGGGGGGGGGGGCGCACGTGACTCAGTGGTTAACTCAGCCGACTGTAGCGCTGAGGACCCGGGTTCGAATCCTGGCTCTGGGTCACTGTCCGTGTGGAGTTTGCAAATTCTCCCTCCGTCTGCATGGGTTTCACCCCCACAACCCAAAGATGTGCAGGGTACATGGATTGGTCACGCTAAATTGCCCCTTAATTGGGAAAAAAAAAATTGGGGACTCAAAATGTATTTTAAAAAAGAGGAGGGTTCATGGGGTGGGGTAGGAGGGGGAACGGTGTTATTGGGGGGTTTCTACTGGGCTCTCATCTTAGCTCTGGTGGAAGTCTGATGGGACATTCAGCAAATGGTGATGTGTACTGTATCTCCAGTATGGGGGGGGGGGGGGGGGGGGGGGGGGGGGGGGGGGGAATGGTGGGGGGTATGTACCGGGGGCAAAGTTACATCAAGGACCATCTCACAGTTTTTAAGTATGACTTTTATTCTCCCTGCAGAAACATTTTAGGAAAGTCGCCCTGGTAAATCATTGCATTAGAAGTATTATCTCCTCAAAACCTAAATGTGTGCTAAAAGAATGATTGTGGATGGTTGGTATATCGATGACAGCAGTTGAGTCTCGCCATGGTTAGAATGTGCTGGAATGTTTGTTTTCCAAAGCCATAGCAGGGACAATGAGTGCTGATTACAGGAATTGCAGTGTTGTAGCCAGGGAGAGCGGAACGAGTGAATGGGTTCCCTTGTCATCACATGGCTTATGTTGCACACCATGGCAGGTTGCCAGGTCTAACACAGGGTCGCCTAGTAAGCTGTCAATGAAAAGCAGGAGGTGCAGGAGAGAAATGAGAAGAATTAAGAATGAATTTCCTCCTGAATGGAGGATTTGCAATAAACAGCTCCCCCTGTGGTTAGGTTGTCATGGCAGAGTAAAGATCAACCACAAAACCACAAATTGTGTTTTCTTAAGTCAAAGTTGATTTTGCTGGTCTCAAGCAGGACAGGAGTGGGATGCTACAATTACTGTTCAGGTAGCAACAGGAGCAACAACCTGAACAAAAGAAAATGAACAGCGAAAGCCTCAGCAATCCCACCAAAGTAGCCTTTCTCAGTCAACATCTCAATGCAAACCTCTGGCCACCAAGAGCCAGAGTGTGTCTATCGTGGCTGATAGACCTGAAAATCCACCAATGACATGGACTTGCAAAGAGCTACAGGACCTAATCGAGCATGAGTCCAAACCTTTGACAATGTGCTAATATGCGCACATCTCAAGACAAAAGCAGCAGTCCCACAGATATCTGAAGGAAAGGGTTCAGAATAACACCCGTGACAGAAAGAGCAAATGACAGGAAAAACAGGAACATGGAAGATCCAACAGCTCCCAGACACCAAAGACATTTGTGGTTGCTTGAGTACAGCCCAGACAATCTATGGCCAGCACCCGAAAGCTCCACGTCACTGGGATCCTGGCATGGACGGGCGCTCATGAAGGACAGGATGGTAGTCAGTGCTCACTGAGAGAACGAGCGTGATTCAGTGGCCTCGTGCACCCGACTTGGTGTTGGGATAAGGCCGTTGAATCTCATGAAAGGCGTCTTGTGACATCCGCGATGTATGAAACCTCTTGCAAGATACAACTCACTCTGGCTCTTGCAGGGCAAGTTCGAGATCTGCATATTTAATAGCTCATTTAAATATCCATTCACTGGATTGATCCAGCAGTCAGGATTGACCGGCTGTACCAAGGGGGCGTTTCGTACTGGTCCAAATGTGGACCATGTAATGGCACCTAGGGGGCACCCAGTACATTAGAGACCCGTGGCCAGTCAGGGTAGGCCAGGGTGGTACCCTGGCACTCCCTCTAGCATCTGGGAACATGGCACTACCGGCCTGGCACCTGGGTAGCAGCACTCCAGCATTGGATTTCTGTACTGGATTTCAGTAAAGCGTTTGATAAGGTTCCCCATGGTCGGCTATTGCAGAAAATACGGAGGCTGGGGATTGAGGGTGATTTAGAGATGTGGATCAGAAATTGGCTAGTTGAAAGAAGACAGAGGGTGGTGGTTGATGGGAAATGTTCAGAATGGAGTTCAGTTACGAGTGGCGTACCACAAGGATCTGTTCTGGGGCCGTTGCTGTTTGTCATTTTTATAAATGACCTAGAGGAGGGCACAGAAGGTTGGGTGAGTAAATTTGCAGACGACACTAAAGTCGGTGGAGTTGTAGACAGTGTGGAAGGATGTTACAGGTTACAGAGGGACATAGATCAGCTGCAGAGCTGGGCTGAGAGGTGGCAAATGGAGTTTAATGTAGAGAAGTGTGAGGTGATTCACTTTGGAAAGAATAACAGGAATGCGGAATATTTGGCTAATGGTAAAATTCTTGGTAGTGTGGATGAGCAGAGGGATCTCGGTGTCCATGTACATAGATCCCTGAAAGTTGCCACCCAGGTTGATAGGGTTGTGAAGAAGGCCTATGGTGTGTTGGCCTTTATTGGTAGAGGGATTGAGTTCCGGAGCCATGAGGTCATGTTGCAGCTGTACAAAACTCTGGTCCGGCCGCATTTGGAGTATTGCGTACAGTTCTGGTCGCCTCGTTATAGGAAGGACGTGGAAGCTTTGGAACGTGTGCAGAGGAGATTTACCAGGATGTTGCCTGGTATGGAGGGAAAATCTTATGAGGAAAGGCTGATGGACTTGAGGTTGTTTTCGTTAGAGAGAAAAAGGTTAAGAGGTGACTCAATGGAGGCATACAAAATGATCAGAGGGTTAGATAGAGTGGACAGTGAGAGCCTTCTCCCGCGGATGGAGGTGGCTAGCACGAGGGGACATCGCCTTAAATTGAGGGGTAATAGATATAGGACAGAGGTCAGAGGTAGGTTTTTTACGCAAAGAGTCGTGAGGCCGTGGAATGCCCTACCTGCAACAGTAGTGAACTCGCCAACATTGAGGGCATTTAAAAGTTTATTGGATAAGCATATGGATGATAATGGCATAGTGTCGGTTAGATGGCCTTTAGTTTTTTTTCCATGTCGGTGCAACATCGTGGGCCGGAGGGCCTGTACTGCGCTGTATCGTTCTATGTTCTATGTGCTATTGCCAGGTTGGTACTGCCAGGGGATGGGCTCGGAGTGGACGGTGCCAGGTGGGAGAGGTTCCTGGGGGCGTTCCCAAGGGTTTTAAAATTAAATTTAGAGTACCCAATTCATTTTCTCCAATTAAGGGGCAATTTAGCGTGGCCAATCCACCTACCCTGCACATCTTTGGTTTGTGGAGGCGAAACCCACGCGAACACGGGGAGAATGTGCAAATTCCACACAGACAGTGACCCAGAGCCGGGATCGAACCTGGGACCTCGGAGCCGTGAGGCAGCAGTGCTAACCACTGTGCCACTGTGCTGCCCTAGGCTTCCCCAACGTTGAGGAGGGATGAGTGGTGGTTATAAAATATGGGAGGGAGGGCAGCACGGTGACACAGTGGTTAGCATTGCTGCATCACGGCGCCGAGGTCCCAGGTTCGATCCTGGCTCTGGGTCACTGTCCGTGTGGAGTTTGCACATTCTCCCCGTGTTTGCGTGGGTTTCACCCCCACAACCCAAAAGATGTGCAGGGTACGTAGATTGGCCACGCTAAATTGCCCCTTAATTGGAAAAATGAATTGGCTACTCTAAATTTACATTACAAAAATGGGAGGGAGAGGCCTGAAAGGGAGGGTGGGAAATATCGGGGCAACCGGTCAAAATGATACCCCGATCTAGGAGGAACCTTTCGTTTGCCAGCAGGAAATCACTCCAAGTTCGGCATTGGTGGAGAGAATTGCCCCAAGGACAAAAGAAACAGCAAAGCACCATTGAAGTCCGCTGCTATCGTGGCCAACATTTTGCAGAACTCTTCAACCAAACGTCTTTATTTGATATGAATGCCCTCAACTCCATTCCTCAATACCCGGCTCAATTCCATGTGACAGACAGAGGAAGATACTGACAACAGCCAGAGCTGAAAACCTGAATCTATTTTCACAGGAGGTGCAGCTGAACGACCTCTCCTCAGTGTGAATTCGCTGGTATTTTGAAAGATCTGAGGAGGATATTCCAAAAGCCTTCAGCACGGTAGCACAACGGGCAGCATGTTAGCCCAAGTGGGTAGCACTGTGTCTTCACAGCGCCAGGGTCCCAGGTTCGATTCCCCGCTGGGTCACTGTCTGTGTGGAGTTTGCACGTTCTCCACGTGTGGGCGTGGGTTTCCTCCGGGTGCTCCGGTTTCCTCCCACAGTCCAAAGATGTGCAGGTTAGGTGGATTGACCATGCTAAATTGCCCTTAGTGACAAAAAAGGTTAGGTGGGGTTTTTGGGTTACGAGGATAGGGTGGAAGTGAGGGCATAAATGGGCCGGTGCAGACTTGACAGGCTGAATGGCCTCCTTCTGCACTGTATGTTCTATGTTATGTTCTATGTTCACAGATGATAGAGTTAAAGGCTTTCATGAGGTCGAAAAAGACCATGTACAGTGGTTGGTGCTGTTCCCTGAATCTTCCGTGGATTTGCTGTGAAGTGAAAATCATGGGTGGGATTTTCCCTTCCTGCTGCCAGCCAATTGGGTTTCCCATTGTGGCCACCCCACATCGTCGGGAAACCTGTGGGCGTGGGTGCACTGCCGTCAAAGCAGAAGGTGCCGCCGACGGAGAATCCCGCGGAATGCCTGTGGTGCCTGACGATGGGTGAAAACCACACTGTGTCTCCGGAGGGAGTTATTCAGCTACTGGGAGCAGGCGATTGAGGAGGATCCTCTCAATGATCCTCCCTGTGGCAGACAGCCCGTAGGTGCAAATCTTTTAGCAGAACAGAGAAAAGTGGCAGTTGTGGCAGCACGGTGGCGCAGTGGTTAGCACTGCTGCCTCACAGCACTGAGGTCCCAAGTTCGATCCCGGCTCTGGGTCACTGTCCGTGTGGAGTTTGCACATTCTCCCTGTGTTTGCGTGGGTTTCACCCCCACAACCCAAAGATGTGGAGGATAGGTGGATTGGCCACGCTAAATTGCCCCTTAATTGGAAAATAATGAATTGGGTACTCTAAATTTATTTTAAAAATAAAAAAAATAAAAGTGCCAGTTGTAGCGGTGCCTGAACAACACGGCCCCCATCCAGAGTAAAGTCAAAAAAGCCGTTTGACAATTCAAGGAACCACAGAGCCTCTGGAACAGATGGAAGCCCTGTCGGAATTGTGGGACAGAGCGAAAATAAACTCCTGGCATGTTGCAAAACCTCATCTCCCTCATCTGGGGAAAGGAGTGCATGTTGGAGGATCTCGGGCAACATGCGTTCTTCAATATATTCAAGAAGGGAGGCATCGGCTGATTGTGACAACTAAAGAGGAATCCTCCTGCTGCCCATGGAGTATCGTCGCCAATCCGTCTGCCCTCAGATATTTCTCCCTGTATTCCGCCTATTGCATAATGACATGCAATCCATGATCCTCGCCAACGGAACAGCACTGATCCTATCTCAGTGACGAGGGGGTTTGAGGACAATGTTTTTTACCCAGGGGGTGGTGGGAATCTGTGGAACACATGGCCGCAGAAGGCTGTGGAGCCAAGTCACTGGATGTCTTTCTAACAGAGATAGATAGTGTGACAATATGTGTATTGTTAGAATAATGAAGGGTTAACAATTTACTGCAACTGCATCCAACCACCAGATGGTGATCAAGCACATACACGTGGATCAAGTGATGCTCTTGATTCGGGGAGAAGGCTGTTCGGTGAGGTGGAGAATAGTCGTGTTATCAGGAGCTCTGTAATTAGAATCATGGTTTAGTGGATCTGTAATCTTTTATATCCTAGCAAGCAAGTCAAATCTACTTAGTTACGGTGTCAATAAATTAGCTTTGTTCAAAACTTAGCTTGATGTTTTATGTGTAGCACTGCTCTTCGAAGCCATCCTCATTCAGAAAGCAAAGAACATCACATGATCAGGTGGATCAAGAGTTATGGGGAGAAAGCGGGAGAATGGGGATGAGAAACATGTCAGCCATGATTGAACGGCGTTGCAGATCTGATGGGCCGAGTGGCCTAATTCTGCTCCTATGTCTTCTGCTCTTAAGTTTCTTTTTTGCAGGCTGTAAACCAGAAGACTTGGAGCTCGGTATAGAGCTTGCACTATCACTGCTCTGTACTGTCCTGAGTAACTCTCTCCAGCACATCCTGCTGTGAGATCATGTCCAGTCGGTACACAGTCTATTTGCGTGTCTGGCCTTCTCTTACTTTTGAGAAAATTATCCATCTTCACAGTCCGCCTGACGGCAGCTGGAAAATGGAAGAAACTCTGGTCTGTGAATTGGCTCTGAAAGCACATACATGGAGGGCTCGGTGTTGAGTGTACCTGCTGGCCGTGTGACCTGCTCTCTGCTACCACTTGTGGATGAAAGGCTCCACTCAGCCTCATTTATTTTTATTTAAAAGGCGGCAGCGGCCACTGGGCGCTTCGCCGCCCCCCCCCCCCCCCCCCCCCCCCCCCATAATCAGGACCACATTGGGAAGGCCGCGATCGGTCCCTCTGTGTAGCTCCTAACTCTCGGCTGCAGTTCACCCGTGAGTCACGACCCACACTTTGAGAAGCCACGCTGTAGAGAACGACCTTTGCAGAGAATACCCACACACACAGTAGTCGAGGAGACAACACAACTTTCCCACTCACGTTCTTTTCTATTCCTCGCCCCAGGATATTGAGGCCAGATATCTCGGCTTTGGCCAACGAGTTTACCAGAGCCCAGGAATTGGAGGTGATCAGTGTGGCTCTGGTATGGAGTGTCCAGGGTAACTACACAGCTGCAACTGGTGTCTTTCAGTGATCGTGAATAAGATTCACCCAACTGAAAATGAGTCAGCCGCTAATATGTTTGGCTGTACTGAAGATGGAAAAATTAAAGACCTGTATTTATAGCACACTTCATCTCATCTTTTAAAAATGTTTCCCCAGATGTTCCTCCCTAAAATTAACACCATAAAAAGAAATGACATACAAGCGATTGAGTTCATTTGAGGTTTGTGGGAACTCGCTGTGTAGAAATAGCATTTACCAACATAACCACAGTGACTGTGGATCAAACATATGCATTGGTGAGGAGCTTGCTCGAAGCTGAGCAAGTTCAGCTTGGATCAGAGGTGCATCAGAATCCTTGTTTCTCGAACTGGTGACATCTCTGCCAAAAAGGTTAGGAGGGGTTATTGGGTTACGGGGATAGGGAGGAAGTAAGTCGGTCGGTGCAGACTCGATGGGCCAAATGGCCTCCTTCTGCATTGGATGTTCTATGTTCTATGACTGCTCATTATGGTGGAGCAGGAAACAGCTCTGAGGAAAGTCACATCACTTTTTTATTTAACGGGATACTTTAAATTTAGGATATCCAATTCTTTTTTTTCAATTAAGGGACAATTTATTGTGGCCAATCCACCTACCCTGCACATCTTTGGGTTGTGGGGATGAGACCCAGGCAGACACAGGGAGAATGTGTGCAAACTCCACATGGGCAGTGACCCGGGTCCCGGATCGAACCGGAGTCCACGGCGCCATGAGGCAGCAGTGCTAACCACTGCTCTCGCCGCACCACTTGAAGATAACTTTGAACAGCAGTAAAAATGCCAGTTCCTCTGTTCTTTCTTTCTTCCTTTTCTAGTTACCATTCCTCCCTTTCCTAAAAAAGAACTAAAGGCCTTTTTCAGTTTTTTTTATAAATTTAGATGACCCAATTATTTTTTCCAAATAAGGGGCAATTTAGAGTGGCCAATCCACCTGCTCTGCACATTTTTGGGTTGTGGGGGCGAAACCCACGCAGACACGGGGAGAATGTGCAAACTGCACACGGACAGTGACCCAGAGTCGGGATCGAACCTGGGATCTCAGCGCCGTGAGGCGGTTGTGCTAACCACTAGGCCACCGGGCTGCCCTGGCTTTTTCAGTTTTAACGATTTTCAGTGATTTTGTTTTGAATAAAGACGAGATGTTAACATGCTGACTGAGAGAGTTGTTGCACCTTGATGTCCCAGAACAGGCCTTTAAAAGGAGAATGGACATTAATTTTCCAAATTCTGCAGGAGGAGGCTATTCAGCCCCTCGAGCCTGCTCCACCATTCATTATGATCAGGGCTGATCATCAGGTTCAGTACCCTCATCCCGCCTTCCCCCATATCCCTTGATCCCTTTTGAAACATAGGGTTATAAACCCCCCCCCCCCCCACCCTCCTCCGCCAAACCAAAATAAATCTGCCCTCTGTGCCCTTCCAGTATTAGACAGTAGTTTAACAATAAGACTTTCACTGACCTTTAGTTGAAGAATAAGCTTTTGAAATGGAATCTCCCACTGCTTAACTGACACCAGGAGTCCAAGGGAGCTGAACGATCTGCAACCTTCTGTGTGGCAGCTCTCAGCAGTGAGGCCCCCGTGACTCGGTATTGATTTTCTTGGGACAGCGTTAACAATGTACCAGGAGCTCGGGCAGAACTTGCCACAATTCTTTGGGGGAATTAGAGCTTTGAAGAAGCCTACTGACAAACTGCAAGCGTGTGTGTGTGCGTGAGTACATGTGTGTGAGTGTGTGTGTGCCTGAGTGTGTATGTGAGTGCATGTGTGTGAGTATGTGTGTGTCTGTGTATATTTGTGTGTGATTGTTTAAGTGTGTTTCTGTTTGAGTGTGTGTGTGTGTGTGTGTGTGTGTGTCAGTGCGTGTGGGAAAGCATGTGTGTGTATGTTCGTCTGGGTGCATGTGTCTGGAGTGTGTCTGTGTGTGAGCATGTATGCATGTATGCCTGTCTGAGTGTCTGTGTGTGTTCATGAGCATGTGTCCATGTACGTCTGAGTGTGTCTATCTGTGTTTGTGTGTGTCTTTAGTGTGCGTGTATGTTTGAATGTGTCTGTGTCTGAGTGTATATTTATGTTTGTGTGTGGGTGTGTTTGTGTCTGTCTGAGTATGCGTTCAGTTGTGTCTGGTTCACTGAGAAGGCACGCAGACCGAGTTCCATTTGTTAAGCCCTGCTCCACATCAAGGCCAGGCTGTCAACCCTCGTGGTTCAGAGGTCATGTTCAGATTAAAATCACAATGATACTTGGCTGCTGGAGGGTAAACACCCTAATAACGAAGCTTGTAATTGCTACTGTTGTGAAGGTTTTTTCAGGGGAGGGGGGGCAGTGCAGAGACTTACCATAGAATCATAAAACCCCTACAGTGCAGAAGGAGGCAATTCGGCCCATCAAGTCTGCACCAGCCCTTTGAAAGGCCACCCTACCCAGGCCCAATCCCTGTGCTACCCTCTGGTGCAATTTAGCACAGCCAATCCACCTTAATCACACATCTTTTGACTGTGGGAGGAAACCGGAGCACCCGGGGAAACCCACGCAGACAGTGGGAGAAAGTGCAAACTACACACAGACAGTGATCCGAGGCCGGAATTGAACCCGGGACCCTGTAGCTGTGAGGCAGCAGTGCTAACCACTGTACCACTGTGCAGCCGAGTCCCTGGAACTGTGAGGCAGCAGTGCTAACCTCTGTGCCACCGTGCCGCCCAATAATGTTGTTGGCTTGAAGCTCGCATATGTTTTTCAGTCAGCAATCCTAACCAAATCCAAGCCAATTTTGGATGGATAGAAAAGAGAAAGATTGAATAGACTGTGCGTAAGCATGGTCAAAACACCTGATAGCCAACACTGTACTTGGGATCTGTCAGACCTGCTGTTCTGGATGCAGATATGCTGACAAATTTGCAACTTACAATAAGCCACACCGGCCAGTGAGATTAATGACTGTGTTATTGGGAATTTTCTGAAATAAATTTAGAGTACCCAATTATTGTTTTCTAATTAAGGGGCAATTTAGCGTGTTCAATCCACCTACCCTGCACATCTTTGGGTTGTGGGGGTGAGACCCACGCAGACACGGGGAGATTGTGCAAACTCCACACGGACAGTGGCCCAGTGACCCGGGTTCTCGGCGCCGTGAGTCAGTCGTCTTAACCACCGCGCCACTGTGTCGCCCTGGTGTGACTGGGGGTTGAGTTGATTTTGAAGTGTCTTCTGTCATTGGGAGATTTCCCTGCTGAAAGACAAAAGCAGTTTTGGGATGTTTGGCCATTTTCTGCACAGCCGCAGTTCAAGACCTCATCACAAAGCACAGTACCTCCAGCTTCCTCTGCCCTGTAGTGTGACATGAGTACATCATGGTGACCACTGAAAGATAAGCGATTCCAGCTCTTTTCATGATCTGGCCTCCACTCGATATTCGGTACGTTCATTGGGGAATTAATTCACAGCGAGAGGGGAAATTGCAGCTTTGCTAGTTGGTTGTTTCATGCAAGCAATTGGTTTACGCTCAAAATCAGAACATTTTATTTTTACATAGAGTATAGTGGGTGCCTGGAACTTGCTGCCGGAGGAGGTGGTGGAAGCAGGGACGATAGTGACATTTAAGGGGCTACTTGACAAATACATTGTTGCCAATTTAATGGAATGCTATCCCACAAGCGTCACCAATAATGTTGCCAATTGCCACCAGAGTCACCAGTAATGTTGCCAATTAATAATCATGCTCTTTCGAGTCGCTAGGTGTCAAATGATACCACCACAAGGCTTGACCGGATATCGATCAAAGGACCAAACAACCAGTTAGTCAGTTCAATTTCAAAGATAGTTTATTTACACACAAGGATTACTTCGACATGCACACAAAACACTACAAGCTAAACTACACCTAACAACTACAATAACCTATACTTAACTTCAAGGCAATCGGCTCCATGCAGATGGACAAGGCCTTTGTTCGGATCTTGCGTGGCTGGGTGGAAGAAATGGCTTCGTTTCTGCTGGGCTCATCCATCTGGTAGCGATCGTTGGTCTTGAACTTGTCTTCTGGTCGTTATGCTGCACTTGGGTTGGCATAGGCCGGATCCAAGAGAGACTGAAATCATGGCTGCATTGTCTTTTAACTGGCTTAAGTTTTCCCCGCCCCTTTTTTGGGCAGTTCCTGGGTCACTGTCAATAAATTCCTCAGGGCTCCACCTTCGGATTGGTCACATCCAACCAGGGGCTGCCACATCAGTTTTGGGGGGGGGCATCAGTGGCCAATCCTGGGAGGGCTCCAAGCAGGATCTTGGTGCTGCCTAGTCTGGAAGATTATGCGATGGACTTGATGGTCCCATTGTTATTTTAATCGCCTTGAATGGCCATGGGGCTGGTTTAGCACACTGGGCTAAATCGCTGGCTTTTAAAGCAGACCAAGGCAGGCCAGCAGCACTGTTCAATTCCCGTACCAGCCTCCCCGAACAGGCGCCGGAATGTGGCGGCTAGGGCCTTTTCACAGTAACTTCATTGAAGCCTACTCGTGACAATAAGCGATTTTAATTTTCATTTTTCATTTGCAATTCCTGCATACTTCTGGGCTGCTGTTTGCAAAGATACAAGCTGCAGCTTGTCTGTGTCCCAAACCTGACCATAATTCCCATCATTCTTTGCAGGCGGCCATCTCAGATGGTTACAACATGAATAGGATGGGAATAGAGGGATACGGACCCCGGAAGTGTAGAAGATTTTAGTTTAGACGAGCAGCTCGGGCTTGGAGGGCCGAAGGCCCTGATCCTGTGCTGAACATTTCTTTGTTCTTTGTTTGGGGTTCCTGATCACTGACTGACCTGTGGGGCGGGATTCACCGCAATCGGCGAATTGGCCGGCGCAAAGAACTGCACGCACTACTCCGACGTCGTGCCAACCGTAAGTTTCAGAATTCTCCGTACGTTCGGGAGCTAGGCTGGCGCCAGAGGGGTAGGCACCACGCCAGTAGGCGCCGAAGAGACTGCGTGAGTTAGCGCATGCGCAGAACCACAGGTAGGGGGGTGGCTTCTCTGCACCAGTCATGGCAGAGCCCGATAGGGGCCGGCACGGAAGGAAGGAGTGCCCCACGGCACAGGCCCACCCGCAGATCGGTGTGCCATGATCGCGGGCCAGGCCACCGTGAGGCCCCCCCCCTTTCAGGGCTGGATCCCCCCGCCCCCCCCCACCCAACCCCCACCGGGGATCACACCAGCCGGCCTATGCAGACAGGTCCCGCCATGTGGGACCACGTCCAATCCACGATGGCGGGACTGGCCAGAAACCAATGGCCGTTCGGCCCATCGGGGCCCGGAGAATTTCTGGCGGGAGAGCCGCTGCCAATGGCCCCCGACCGGTGTGGTGTGATCCACAGAAAGAAAGATGAAGGTTGATATCACACCTTTCACATCTTCAGGATGTCGCAAGCGCTTCATAACTCTTTGGGTAATTCTGAAGTGCGATCGCTGTCGTGGGAAACTTAATGGCCAATTTGCACACAGCCTCGTAACAGCCTCCCCGAACAGGCGCCGGAATGTGGCGACTAGGGGCTTTTCACAGTAACTTCATTGAAGCCTACTCATGACAATAAGCGATTTTCATTTCATTTTCACACAGCAAGCTGCCACAAACAGCCGCTTGCTAAATGACCAGTTAGTCTGTTATTTTTTATTTATTTTTTTTTTAAATTTAGATTACCCAATTATTTTTTCCAATTAAGGGGCAATTTAGTGTGGCCAATCCACCTACTCTGCACATCTTTGGGTTGTGGGGGTGAAACCCACGCAGACACAGGGTGAATGTGCAAACTCCACACGGACAGTGACCCAGAGCCGGGATCGAACCTGGGACCTCAGCGCCGTGAGGCAGTTGTGCTAACCACTAGGCCACCGTGCTGCCCGTTAGTCTGTTATTATTAATGTGTTTGTCAAACGGATAAATATTGGCCAGCTGAAAGGGCAGATGGGCTTCCTTCGAAAGCTGGACACCTTTGCCGGGGCAGCACTCCCTCAATACTTGCGCTGGGAATGTGAACCTAGACTCCAATAGACTTTTTCCTGGTCTGTATTAGGAGATAAATTCAATGAGGACGCACGATAAGAGGTTCTTTATTTCTCTCTTTTAAGATAATTTGTAAAATGTCGGTGAATTGACATCAAGGTTTTGTGGAACAATCAAATCTGAAATATGACCTTGTGAAAACATGTTTTCTCTCCATAGCGACCCTCTATTGCAGTCCTGACCTTTTTCTGTCGATCAGTGATTTATCAGTGAGTTCTCAGGTTGTCTTGCTGCTGGGTAGACATAATGCTGTCTGATAGAGAAAGGAGCATTCAGATAGCTAGGATGACTGTTCAGTTTGAATTCTGAGGCCTTGAAGTGTCACGTGTCCGTTGGGACTTGTCAAGCCAGCGTCAGGCGTGCCTCTGGCTCGTAGCCTCCAATCACCAGGAAGACTACTCACTGGAATATGCAAATTTGGGCACTTTCCTTTGTGGCATGGATCCAGAATGTGGCACCTCGAGAGATCGTAACGAGCCAGGTAGATGGCACAAGAGGCCCCACCACGTCTCGAGTCGGGCACGGTGCGGCCGTTAAATCTACCTTCAATGTCAATTTGCATTTACCTCAAATTGCAGTTACTGACGGATCTTGGTGTTTAAAATTTCTACCCCCCCCCCCCCCCCCCCCCCATCTCGCTGCCTCGCTGAAGATACTTCTTAAAATTTTTATTAAATAAATTTAGAGTACCCAAGTATTTTTTTTTCCAATTAAGGAGCAATTTAGCATGGTCAGTCCACCTAACCTGCACATCTTTGGATTTTTTTTTTTTTACATAGAATTTACAGTGCAGAAGGAGGCCATTCGGCCCATCGAGTCTGCACCGGCTCCTGGAAAGAGCACCCTACCCAAGATTAGCACCTCCA
The DNA here is from genome assembly GCF_902713615.1 of Scyliorhinus canicula. Classification (NCBI taxonomy): domain Eukaryota; kingdom Metazoa; phylum Chordata; class Chondrichthyes; order Carcharhiniformes; family Scyliorhinidae; genus Scyliorhinus; species Scyliorhinus canicula. Next base: position 239,747,225 of record NC_052149.1, on the reverse strand, counting down.
CCCTATTCCCAAGTAACCCCACCCAACACTAAGGGCAATTTTGGACACTAAGGGCAATTTATCATGGCCAATCCACCTAACCTGCACATCTTTGGACTGTGGGAGGAAACCGGAGCACCCGGAGGAAACCCACGCAGACACGGGGAGGATGTGCAGACTCCGCACAGACAGTGACCCAAGCCTGAATCGAACCTGGGACCCTGGAGCTGTGAAGCGATTGTGCTATCCACAATGCTACCGTGCTGCCCTTGATTGTGGGTGCGAAACCCACGCAAACACGGGAAGAATGTGCAAACTCCACACGGACAGTGACCCGGAACTGAGATCGAGCCTGTGACTTCGGTGCCATGAGGCAGCAGTGCTAACAACTGCGGCACCGTGCCACCCTCAAATGTCACTTGTTGATGAAGGCTCTTTACAACCCGTTGCAAATCTCCAGGTCCTATCGCAATTCAAAAAACCTGAACCAGAATGGGAATGGAAATAGGACAAAGGCTTTTACAGATGATGGTTACTGTTAGTCCTGTAAATCTAAACTGGCAGGAAGCAAAATCTTAGATCTTGAATTTGCGACTTTCAAAAGCTTCAAATGTCATCTGCGAACCTCTCCCCCACTCTTGTGCCTCAGTCGTTACCAACTATCAATTCATTGATAGTAATCTTTTGTGAAGTTCCACCTAAATAGCACATCATTATCTTCCAGACGAAAGATGCTGGAGAAGCTCAGTGGGGGTTACTCCTTTCAGTTGTAAATGTCTTTTGTCCTGTTTCTTCTCTCAAACTTGCCGGATGAGGAGATGCTTTACAGTGTGAAAAACACCTCATTTGTACAACCAGACCACGACACAAAAGTGTGCATGAGTCCCCCCCCCCCCCCCCCCCTCCCACAACCCTCTTCCCTGCTTCGTCATTGCACAATTATCACCTCTGACTGAACACTGTTTCTCTAACATGGAGAAAGTTAAAATCCAACAAACCTCCCTGTGCTCCGGTTTCCTCCCACAAGTCCCAAAGGACGTGCTGTGAGGCAATTTGGAAATTCTGGATTTTCCCTCTGTGTACCCGAACAGGCGCCAGAATTTGGCGACTCGGGGCTTTTTACAGTAACTTCATTGCAGTGTTAATGTAAGCCAACTTGTGACAATAAAGATTATTATTGTTATTAGAGTTAACATTTCCATAGACCATAAGATTTCGGAGCAGAATTAGGCCATTTGAGGGCAGCACGGTGGCACAGTGAATTAGCCCTTTTGCATCACGGCGCCAAGGTCCCAGGTTCGATCCCGGCTCTGGGTCACTGTCCATGTGGAGTTTGCACATTCTCCCCGTGTTTGCGTGTGTTTCGCCCCCACATCCCAAAGATGTGCAGGGTAGGTGGATTGGCCACGCTAAATTGCTCCTTAATTGGAAAAAAAAAAATGAATTGGGTACTGTAAAAATTTTTTTTTAAAGAATTAGGCCGTTTGGCCCATCGAGTCTTTCCGCCATTTGGTCATGGCTGATATGTTCCTCAACCCCATTCTCCTGCCTTCTCCCCATAACCACTAATCTCCACTCCCGAGTGCGTACAACTTTTCTGCAGAACTACAGAATGGTCAATAGACTCAAAATACTCACTATCGCATTCAGAACTGTTGAGTCTTCCACAGAGACACTCACTTTCAAGATGGACTTGGAAATAAACATTGCAATCATTGACACGCTCCTTCAATGCCACCCAACCTTAACATTGTGACATTTTCTCTTGGAAATTTTACTAGAGAGACAGAGAAGGGGAGGGACAAAGGACAAAGAGTTACAGAGACAAACCGAGATAGAGGCACGTCCCAGTGTGATCTGCCTTTTAAATTGAGAATGGCGGCCGTTGCTGCCTTTGAAATGAAAATAACTGAGGCTGTGTGGAGTTTTCTGGCCAGAAGCGGCAGCAGTCAGCGGGTCTTACAGGACAGGATCTCACAGCAGAATCTGCTGGAGTGGGCTGCGCAGGAGAGTCCTAAGCAGGGAAGAGCAGTGCTGGTGTTAGCTCTGTACAGAACCTGAGGGCCTCTGGTTAACAGCCTACAAAGAAAAAACTTAACTCAGGAACAAAGCAGAATAAAGATGATTTCTTGAGGTATGGTTTTGTCAACTGGGCCAATGCAAATAAGAATGTAAAGCCCAGATGTTTTATCTGCAGGAAAGTACTGGTAAATGAGAGGAGAGGTTTCAGATTTTGAAAGAGAAGTGACTGGTGAAAAATTGCTTTGGAGTGTGAGACTCCAGAGTCACTTGTTAACTTATAGCTGACTCCAAATGAAAAGATGACGCTGCTGTACCTGACCTGTGACAACACATTAAAACACTCCAAGACTCTCTCCAATTGAAGGAACGTTCTGGGATTGCTGAGTCTTGTGTCTGTAGCTGCCTGTGGGCTAATTTTTTCTTCCTGTGTCTATGTGATTTTGCACTGGCTGTGCTACGTGAAGATTATTTTGATCTTGCGCAGACTCCACAGATGTCTCCTTCCAGATTTAATTAATATCCAGCAATAAATAACTTGCTGGGAAAAAAAACTTGAAAGTAAAGTGTTGACTGACTTTACACGTTGAACATTTTTGGAATTTAATCCAAGACTGTAGCTGTAAATGTTTTATGGTTGTCATAATTGAATTTTGAAATGGTAGCACTTAGAACTTGTAAATGTGATTACATCATTCCAGAGCTGGAAGGATAGTGAGACTTTTCAGAATAGAGACCGTGCCAGACCCGGGTCCAGTGTAAGTCGGCGAGCACGGTGAACGGTGTTGCTATATTTATCTGGTTATAAATATGGCAGTCAATATGGTCGCCTTCCTTAATCCTAATTATGTTTGCTCTAGAGTCGCCAGGTATCTTTCGATTCCGCCACAAGGTTCAAACCCGAATACTGATCAAAGAACCAATGCACCAGTTAGTTAGTTCAAAGCCAATACTATTTATTTACACACACAGTAATATCTACTCACGCACAAAATACCACAACTAAACAATCTCTAACGCTAACGCCTATACTTAACTTCGGGTGCCCACTCAGTCAGAGGAACAATGGCCGTTGTTCGGATCTGAGGCTGTTGGGTGCGAGAGGTGACAGGAGAACAGCTAAGGTCGTCCGTCTGATGGCGAGCGTTGACCTTGGACTTACTGCTTCTGGTGCAGCTGGTGGATGGGTCTCTCCGCTTCGAGAGCCGAGTCCAAGAAAGCGATTCTCTCTCCGGGGCTTCTTCTTATACCTGAAGGGGCTTTGCGTGCTTTTGGGCGGGCCTTGAACTTGGCCCCAATTAATTGGGCCGTATCTTGATCACTCATATTGATCTTGACCAATAAAGGGGTGGGTGCCCTGATGGCTGGGCGTGTCCTAGGTTGCCGTTCGCCTTGCTTTGTTTGTGTCTTTCTGGCACCGGGATGTCTGCATTAGTATCGCTTACTTGAGGGTCATTCCTTTGTTCCCAGAGATACAGTATGTTTTTACGATGGCCAAAGTGCGATATCAATGCAGGCTGATCCTGTTGAATGATTGGAAAGCTGTCATTATTCTATCTCAGGCCAGCGACATCTTCACAAGAGAGGGGAAGCGGGAGGAGCAAATATTTGCCCGTGACTGCAATGCAGTTACTGTGAAAAGCCCCTAGTCGCCATATTCCGGCGCCTGTTCGGGTACACAGAGGGAGAATTCAGAATGTTCAATTCACCTAACTGCACATCTTTGGACTGTGGGAGGAAACCGGAGCACCCCGGAGGAAACCCATGCAGACACAGGGGGCGGAATTCTCCGCTCCTGCGAAAAATCGGGAAGGCCGTCGTGAACTCGGCCAGGTTTCACAACGGCCTCGGAGGCCGCTACTCTCACCTTATTCACCCCCACCCAGGGGGCTAGGAGCGGCGCTCCGTTATTCTCGGCCGCCGGGCCTTGACGCTTGCGCGGCTGACGTCACGACGGCTGACGGCTCAAACCCGCGCATGCGTGGTTGCCGTCTTCCCCTCCGCTGCCCCGCAAGACGTGGCGGCTTGATCGCGGGCCAGTCCCCTCCCGAGCACGGCCGTAGTGCTCACTCCCCTCTCCACCCCCCACAAGCTTCAAACGGCACTTTGGCGCCCATGTTCACGACGGCAGCGACCAGGTGTGTTTGCCGCCGTCGTGAACCAGTCGGGAACGGCAGGCCGCTCGGCCCATCCGAGTGGGGGGTGGGAGAATCGCGGGGGGCGTCAGGGGGGGCGTGTCGTGAGTCACCCGGCCCTCCCGCGATTCTCCAACCCGGCGTGGGGAGCGGAGAATCGCGCCCAGGGAGAACGTGCAGGCTCCGCACAGACAGTGACCCAAGCGGAAATCAAACCGGGGACCCTGGCACTATGAAGCAACAGTGCTAACCACATTTATCAGGGGGAGAGGGGTGATAGGAATGTGGCACCTCGTGGATGATATGGACCAACGCTCTCCAGAAGGGCCGGAGGAAAATGTTCATTATCTTTTAGTGTCCTTGTTCCTCTGCCTTTTAAAGGGGAACTCAAATACCAAGAAAGAGCTGTGGCATTCCGATAATCCCACAACAACGAGGTGCTTTAATTATCCCAAGTCACCGGGATGACCTTTGACCAATTGATCAGTCAGAGACATTGTAATCAGCATGAAGTAGATTTCTGCAGTCAGGGTAGGCTGGGGCACTGCTTTTTGAAAAACAGGTGGCTGTTGAATTGTTGTGTTAAATCCTGAGGGGTCCCTGTGTCTCGAGTTTACGGACATGGAGTTCATCTATCAGGATTCCTCTCTTATCAAAGTAGGACACTTAAAAGACCATCACACCACCTCCCTCAAACCCTGAAAGCTTTTCTACCAATTCCCATTATGAATTTTATTATCAAATCCAATGTTGATTCGGTCATTCACAAGGTATTCACACCTCAGTGCTGTAGGGCAGGGAAGAGAGAGCTATAAAAAAAAATCAAATTCCTAGTTTCATCCTTCCTTTTCTGAAGGAATGTCTGAATATTGCATTGAAGTCACCACTCATCTTCCTCGTCTGAATTCCGACTCTTCATCTGTGAACGTTGATGGTAGGTAGTGGTGGCTGCTCCACTATGAAGGGTTTCCCTTGCCTGCTTCTACCTTCCGTAGATCCAATTTCCAGTCAGAGTTACTCAAGGTGTGGGGCAGCACGGTGGCGCAGTGGTTAGCACTGCTGCCTCACAGCACCGAGGACTCGGGTTCGATCCTGGCCCCGGGTCACTGTCCGTGTGGAGTTTGAAAAATTCTCCCCGTGTCTGCGTGGGTCTCACCCCCACAACCCAAAGATGTGCAGGGTAGGTGGATTACCCCTTAATTGATTTTAAAAATTGGATGCTCTGAATTTATTTTTAAAACAGAGTATCTCAAGGGACTGGAGTTTTGATATATTTTCCTCTCTCCTTAGCCCACGAACAGTAGGTGGGATTCTCTCAGCCCGGGGGCGTGGAAGAGTCCGGGGGCAGCCTGTGGGGGGGGGGGGGGGGGGGGTCGACCCCGGCGGGGGGCCTCCGTTGTGGCCTGGCCCGCGATCGGGGCCCACTGATCGGCGGGCCGGCCTCCCGGGCTGGGGGCCTCCTTTCTTCCGCGCCGGCCCCTGTAGCCCTGGCCCCTGTCGCCCTGGCCCCTGTCGCCCTGGCCCCTGTCGCCCTGGCCCCTGTCGCCCTGCGCCATGTTGCGTCGGGGCCGGCGCGGAGAAGGGAGCCAATGTGCATGCCGCATTGGCGCCGATGCCACTGCGCATGCACGGATCTACAGCCGCCCAGTTGACACCAGGATCAGCTGCTGGAGTGGCAGGGGTCATTCCAGAGCCGTTCTGGCCCCCTGTCGGGGCCGGAAATGCTGATCCTGAGGCCGTGTTGATGCCGTCGCGTTTCTCGACGGCGTCAACACTTAGCTTCGGGATCACTGAATCCCGCCCAAACTGTGTCCCATTGTAACATCTCTGGTGCTTATGTGGCTGAAATTTTGTCCTCGGCTCATGTAAAAACTTACTTCATTTAACTATTGAGCTTTGTCGATAAATATGGCCTCCACATGACACACAGGAAGAACCAACTAACTCCAAGGAAATGAACAGCAAGTTAATCAATTTTTCATCGAATTGATTGAGAAAAGCCACTGGTGAGGATTCTCTACCTTTTGTCATGTCATTGGACTTTCAACAGGAATTTGGATCTTGCGACTTAATTTAACATCGGATCCAAAGGAATTCACTTCCCTCATTCCCCACCTTCAACCACTGTTTTTCTGGCCATGTTATGTACAGTCAGGGCTGAAATTCAAACACCCTTCCATCCATATTACTCCGATTCAATTCTCTCCCCACACCTAATGGTGCACTTAGGTAGACTTCTGTCTGTTTTTGCAGCTACTAAATCTCACAACAGATGGTGCGGATGTTGCCAGGGGCTTAATAGCTTGAGGGACGCCACTCGATATCAGGCGTGGCTCACCAGGAATCTCTCTGGCTCGTACCACCTGCCACTGGTGTGTGGGAAGGATTTGCAGGTTGATACACTCAACTTGTTGGACTGAAATAAGCACTAATCTTCTGCAGAGGTGCATTAGGTCCCCTCACACAGATTGGACAGTGATGAATGGGCTGAACATTAGGTCAACCCTACCCCTCACCACCCACTGTGGCCCAAGTAGCTACCACCAGTTTATTGCATAGACATTACAATCAAACCTCGTCCCGTCCCCTCATTGCTAGCTCCAATTCCAGCTGATGTTGTGAGGACCTTTCCTGTTGATTGCCTTCATTCCTACTTCTTTTATTTTGTCTTTATGATTTTTGGCCCATGGATCATCAATGGAGATATATCTTTAAGTCGAGCAGAGGAAGTAAGGAAGTGTCAAAATAGTCCATAGTCCACTGTGTTAAAAGGTCTTGCATTTTGGACAGAAGATCGCAGGTTTTACGGCATCCAAGAAATTGGGGGGGGTTTATTTCAATTGGTTGACTGGTGGCCAATGGATTGGCCAGGGACAACATTCAGCCTGGCAACCAACAGCGATTGTTTCCTGTCAGGTGGGGTTTTTCGGAGAGAAACCGAGAGAAGCCACTGGACTCTCAAGGTGGAAGCCCCTCTCTCTCTGCCTTACTGCCTACTGTCTGAAGACAGAAGCTTCTAGACCCCGAAAGAAGAAGCTGCCTCTCTCTAACTCGTGAATTCTGGCTGCGTGCTCTTTCTGTGAGTCTGCAATGGAAACCATTGCAAACAGAAAGAAATGGTAACATCCGTCTGAAAGCCTCGACTGAAGTAGAAAATAAATTCTTATCCTTTTACTTGCATCATTATTTTACACCCCTCTTTCCCCTCTGTGTTTGTTTGTCTGTGTATGTGTATGTAGATAGGGGGGGGGAAGTTAAAAGGGGGGCGCATGGATGAGTGATTAGATAGTAGTTAACCAGTTGTATTTGTTGTCTATTTAATTATAGTTACTGTTAATGATAAAAAGTTAATTGTATTTAAATTTACAAACCTGGTGACTGTAATTATTGGGCAGCTGAAGACCTCGGGTATTTTAAAATAAAAGTTAATTTCAACTGCGATGCGACTCTGGCTCAAATGTATCTGGCATTGGCCGCACGCTGGCCCGGGATGGCTTAACAATGGGATGTGCCTTCAGATCACTACGAGCGAGAAATAAACATATTTGGTGAACTTGAATTTCAGATTGGCCATTTAGGTCCCAGCCTGCCTGTCAGGAGCGGATTCCCAGTCCATATTTGGACCTGGGTGACCATCAACAAACTGCCCTATCCAAGTGTTAGTTGTGCAGTTTTTTGGGAAAATGTATGCCAAATGTTTGGAAAGAAAGACTTGCATTTATATAGCACCTTTCACAACTTCAGGAGGTTCCCAAAGGCTTCACAGCCATTGAAATATTTTCGCTGTTGTAAAACAGGAAACAAAGACTATGTGCTGGATTTTCCGTTTCAGGGACTATGTCCCCCACGCCGTCGTGAAAACTGTGGCCTTTCATGTCACAGAAAAACTGGTGTCAAAAGGCCCCATATTCACAGACCTGCAGGGAGGAACATAGCAACATAGAACATACAACATACAGTGCAGAATGAGGCCATTCGGCCCATCGAGCCTGCACCGACCCACCCAAGCCCTCACTTCCACTTTATGCCCGTAACCCAATAATCCCTCCTAATCTTTTTGGACACTAAGGGCAATTTAGCATGGCCAATCCACCTAACCTGCACGTCTTGGACTGTGGGAGGAAACCGGAGCACCCGGAGGAAACCCACACAGACACATGGAGAACGTGCAAACTCCGCACAGACAGTGACCCAGCGGGGAATAGAACCTGGGATCCTGGCGAGGTGAAGCAACAGTGCTAACCACTGTGATACCGTGCTGTCCAATAGCTAGCAGGGCCCCGTCATAAAGCTCGCAGCTCTAGCTGCAGATACGGGCCCCCGCACTTCCTGGTCAGAGGGCGCGCATGCGGCCGTGACGTGCTCCATGGCGGACCCAGACCGCGGACTTGGACCTCCTAAATGGTGCTCTCGATCGGCCGGGCACCCGACCCGGACCTCCCGCTCGAAAATATCCCAGTTCCGTATGAGGCCGCCCCTGTCCTCCGATCAGCCCACCCCCGCCCATGAGTCCGCAGCTGCCACACGAGTATACCGAACGGAAGGACCACATTAGAAATACGCCATCGTAACTTCAGGGGCGGACAATAGCGGGCAATGGCCGTAGGTGGGTGATACGTGGCGCGCCGTATTTCCCGGGTACGCCGCTTTCCGGAGGCCGGAGAATCGAGGAATAGCCGCCAGTCCCGATTCCATGCCTGGAAATGGATTCTCCGCCCCGGCGTCAGATGCAAATTTGGCGTTGAGGTGCGGAGAATCCAGCTCTATTCTTGTGAAAAGAGAGAGTGGAGTAAAATCAGAAAGAATTAAAGACGCAACATGTCTCTCAGGGTGGCCATACTTCACACAAACCTTCTCATAGTTGTTTTTTAAAATAAATTTAGAGTTCCCAATTCATTTTTTCCAATTAAGGGGCAATTTAACATGGCCAATCCACCTACCCTGCACATCTTTGGGTTGTGGGGGTGAAACCCACGTAAACACGGGGAGAATGTGCAAACTCCACACGGACAGTGACCCAGGGCCGGGATCGAACCTGGGACTTTGGCGCCGTGAGGCAGCAGTGCTAACCAACTACGGCACTGTGCTGCTCTACCTGCTCATAGTTAACGTAGCTCACCCGATCAGTGTGACCTCCCATTTCTTTCTTCATTGTACACTTATTACATTTGCTTCGAAGTACAAGAATGCTGTTCACTTCAGCCTCCCTGGGCTCAATCAAATTCTACATTCTGACCAGCCTCAGGGTAAAGAAGTTTCCCCTGAATTCCCTGTTGGATTTACCGGTAATTATCCTACATCATCTGGGCCTGTGGTGGGATCACACCTCGAACCTCATGCCTGACGTTGGCCTCCATATGTAAAAGGAATATACTTGCGACAAAAGCAGCAAAATGTCAGAGACACTGAGCAGGAGAGGCAGGGTCTGTGCAGGTTTTCAGGTCGATTACCTTTTATCAGAAGGATCCGCAGCCTTTGAGGGGGCAGGGCAGATATTCACGAGATTTCCTGAGATTACAGAGTTGACCTGTGCTGAAAGGTTGAGCAAGATTGGACTGTATCCTCTGGAGTTTCGAAGAGTGAGGGACGATCTGATTGAAATCTGAAGGGTTTGACGGGATAGTCAGTGAGACAAAGAGACTGAGGGAATCAAGAGACAGGAGCAGGTGGGAAGGAGTTTAGCCATGAATGTGAGAGCAGGCTGGGGGTTAGGGAGGGCAGATGCTCCGATTTCTCATGTTCTTCTTGAGCCCATTCTATCAAACCCCTTCAAAGACCTCTTTGAGGTTACCTTCCAGTCTTCTCATGTGCGGAGCAAAGAGCATCCAAACCACTGCACCTTACCTGTCCCATAAAATGAACCAACAGCTTGTTTTAAAGGTGGATATTTTTTCAGCCCATTAAGCTTATTTTGGTTTGCGTGCATGTCCCCTGACGTATAAACATCTGTTTTATCTCCTTTTAAATGGCCCTGATTAACACTGAGGGCTTGTCAATGATACATACAATGAGCCTGTTTAATCTAAGCAGAATGAGGACAAATTACAGTGCCATGGATTCAGCCTGACAGTCAATGATTTGATTAAGAGTTTACATCATTGCAGTGAACTGGGTGAATGGGATGGCTTACTCGAAACGAGCTACTTCCTGAAGTACTCTCCAAGAACTTCAGAGATAGTTAATTAGAGTGATTCTATTAAAACCAAATTGCAGTCGGTTTTTAAATCCGTGTCTATCGAATTTTCATGCTGCAATAAGAGATGATATATTCATGCCCGCACAATTAACTGTGCATGTTACTGAGAGCAAACACATCTGTTCATCATCCATTGGCTCAGCCGGTGGATCGGGCCTTACATCTCCTCCCCTGATCTCCCTGCAGAATGTCCATTCACTTGTGAACAAGGCCTTTGCTATCCATAAATTTATTGTGGATGATTACATCGGCATCGTGGCCTGAGAGGAAACCTGATGGAGGTGTTTTGGGAATGTAACCACAATAGGCTTTATTCTATGTCTTGCATGACCTCAGCTTGTCCCAATGCTTTGCAACCAATGAAGTACGTGTGAAGTTGCTGTTATACAGGAACTGTATTAGTTAATTTGCACATTGCAAAATCCTACAAACAGCAATGAGACAATGACTGGATAATCTTGGTCAGTACACCAGGAGTCATTCCCCCCCCCCCCCCCCCCCCACTTTGAATTAGTGCCCTGAGATCTCTTACGTCAACTTGAGAGAGCACCAAGGCTTTGTTTCAATGTTTCATCCAAAAGAGGGCATCATTGGCAGTGCAGCACTCCCTCAGTACTGACCCTCTGACAGTGCAGCACTCCCTCAGTACTGACCCTCTGACAGTGCAGCACTCCCTCAGTACTGACTCTGACAGTGCAGCACTCCCTCAGCACTGACCCTCTGACAGTGCAGCACTCCCTCAGTACTGACTCTCTGACAGTGCAGCACTCCCTCAGCACTGACCCTCTGACAGTGTGGCACTCCCTCAGTACTGACCCTCTGACAGTGCGGCACTCCCTCAGTACTGACTCTGACAGTGCAGCACTCCCTCAGTACTGACCCTCTGACAGTGCAGCACTCCCTCAGTACTGACCCTCTGACAGTGCGGAGCTCCCTCAGTACTGACCCTCTGACAGTGCAGCACTCCCTCAGTACTGACCCTCTAACAGTGCAGCACTCTCTCAGTACTGACCCTCTGTCAGTGCGGCACTCCCTCAGAACTGACCCTCTAACAGTGCAGCACTCTCTCAGTATTGACCCTCTGACAGCGCGGCACTCCCTCAGTACTGACCCTCTGACAGTGCAACACTCTCTCAGTACTGACCCTCTGACAGTGCGGCACCCCCTCAGTACTGACCCTCTGACAGTGCGGCACTCCCTCAGTACTGACCCTCTGACAGTGCAGCACTCCCTCAGTACTGACCCTCTGAAAGTGCGGCACTCCCTCAGTACTGACCCTCTGACAGTGCAGCACTCCCTCAGTACTGACCCTCTGACAGTGCAGCACTCCCTCAGTACTGACCCTCTGACAGTGCAGCACTCCCACAGTACTGACCCTCTGACAGTGCAGCATTCCCTCAGTACTGACCCTCTGACAGTGCGGCACTCCTTCAGTACTGACCCTCTGACAATGAAGCACTCCCTCAGTCTTAACTCAGAGGTTAGAGTACTCTTCACTGAGCCACTGTGAGCTGGGGGGCAGTTTGTTGAATTCTGTTCACTTTCCATCATGGCAATGAAGCTTTCAGGATCTAGACGGAGGTGGAAATCTGGAGAATCACTGACCCGTGGCAGAGGTTGCCTTTTTTTCTCCCTGTCAGAGTTTCCTAACTGTGCGTTAATTAACGGCACTTGAGAATATGGGTTGAATTTTATAGGAAGGTGAAGCTGGTCTTGAAGGCGACCAAAGTTGAATAAGGTCACCTCACAGCCATAAGCTGCTCGTTGAGCTGAGGATGGGGCCGCCAAACTTCAGTGGGAGGAGGTCCCACCTTTCAGAGCTGCAGTCCAATTGCAGACCCAGCGGCCAACAAATGACGCAGCTGGGACAGTAGATAGGCCCCAGGATGAAGTCAGCGTGGAACCCGGAGAGAGACAATCTAGTTGTGCGAGGCCCCTCCATCAACTCCATCAAGGTGGATAGTGAGGTGGTCGGTTCTGAGACGAGGGTCCTGAATCTAAATAAAGAAAACTACGATGATATGAGGTGCAAGTTGGCTATGATGGATTTGGGAACATTATTTAAAAGGATTTTGGAGGATAAGCAATGGCAAATATTCAAAGAGTGCGTGTGTGACCTGCAAAATTGCTCATTTCTGTCTGGCGCAAAATAAAACGCGAAAAGTGGCCAAACCATGGTTTGCAAGGGAAATTGGAGATAGTATTAGATCCAAGGAAGAGGGACAGAAATTGTTACGACGCCCTGGGCTAGTACACAGTCAGTTCCAGCCCCATTTGACCCAAAGTCGCAACACAATTGAAATTAATGACTAAGTCTTAGAAAATTCCCAAAGTCTTAGGTGTCTGGCTGCCCCAATAATTACAGTCACCAGGTTTGTAAATGTAAACACAATTAATTGTTCTTAATAATAAGAACGTACACCCTGAAAGGACTTACCCCTCTGACTTCCAGTTAGCTTAAGGAACGATTTCAAACTCCCATCTAGCGCAGAGGTTAGCACTGCTGCCTCACGCGCCAAGGACCCGGAATCAATCCCAGCCCCGGGTCACTGTCCGCGTGGAGTTTGCATATTCTTCCCGTGTCTGCGTGGGTCTCACCCCACAACCCAAAGTTGTGCAGTGTAGGTGGATTGGCCACGTTAAATTACCCTTTAATTGGAAAAAAATAATTGGTGCTCTAAAATGTAAAGAAAGATTAAACTCCCACGCCCCTGCCCACCACAGCTGTACTTCATGTGGGCAGCGTAGTACTTGGGTCAGCTGTCTTGTTAGATATGTCAAAGGACCGCTAATTATTTTTTACATGCCTCACGGCGCTGAGGTCCCGGGTTCGAATCCCAGCCCCAGGTCACTGTCTGTATGGAGTTTGCACATTCTCCCCATGTCTGCGTGGGTCTCACCCCCACAACCTAAAGATGTGCAGGGTAGGTGGACTGGCCACGCTCAATTGCCCCTTAATTGGGAAAAAAAGAATTGGTACTCTCAATTGAAAATTTAAAAAGAAAATGTTTTACAAATGGAGTGTGCTGAATTACAACTGCCGATTGTCGAACTGCCTGCTGTTCTGTGGGGACCAGACGGGGAGTGAGTGGGAAGGTGGTGGGCTAGACATTCGTCATATTTAATGTGTCGTCCTCTCCCCTGACACACCGAAAACAGGGCATGAAATCCAGCCCCATGATGGCGAATCAACTCCCGATCAGATACTCAGCTTTCCGCTAGCCCCACCCACCCCAACTGACCTTTGACCTCTCACTGGAGCCAACCGTTTAGGCTGGTGCCAAATACAAAACATTGTGTGAATCAGCGAACGAGAGGCACTTTGTTTTGACCAAGCTATGTCTGTGATTACGTTCGAAATTTCCGATGTTTTATGAATACCGCTGGGCCTCAAAGTTAGTTTACAGCAATCTAATTGTTTCTGTATAATATGTTCAAATTCTTGTCAATTTTCTCCTGAGAATTCAACAGCATCCTCCCCACAACTGCCTTTTCTTCTCACACGCTCCCATTACCGACATGTTGCTGTTGTTCTGCCTCTCCCGATGGCTTCGATTGGAAATGTATGAAATGGAGCGACACAGAGCAGGTCTAAATCCTCGTCTGTATTTGTGGTAACCTTTCCCAGACATGGCAAGGCAGCATGGGTACTCTATCTGAATTATGCTAACAAATAAATTAAATCCCCGTAATAATCAATAATAGGACATTGCATTTGAGAGGTTTATTCAAGGTCCCTGTTTATGAATAGTATTCAAAATGGCCTCAGTGGGTTTGGATACTGGCCATGTGCCAGATGTCAACATTGCCTATCCATCCATCTTAATCCAGTTGGAATCAATAAAATCACCATGAATTAGCTGTTATGTTATAAATTTGGACCCAGATCCACTCAGCCACTGTTTCCAACACCCAGTATGTTCTGCTCTTTCTTGGTGGTTTCTCGAGCTGATGGTCCAAACCCATAGACCTCAATATTGATTGGTTCAATCCCATCGGTGGCAGCATCTAATACCAAGATCAGAGAATTGAGAGGAGGTTTGACAGAACTGTTCAAGATCTTGAGGATTTGGGGACAGAGTGGACAGAGAGAGAGACTGTTCCCATTGGCAGATGATTCGAGCTGAATCCCGAAAGAAGCAAATGTGACACGAGGAAAAGATTTTTATTGACGCAGCGAGGGGTTACGATCAGGAATACATTCTCCGAGAGTGTGGTGGAGGCAGATTCGATTCTGGCTTTCAGAAGGGAATTGGAAAGTTATCTGAAGAGAAGAAATTTGCATGACTACTGGGATGAGGGAGGGGGGGCCGGGGGGCAGGGGGGGGGGGGGGGGGGGGCTGCGGGACTCGCTGAAGAGAGCTAGTAGAGGCATAACAGGCTGAATGGTTCTGTGCTGTAACCATGCTCTGGTAAGTTGGGTAGACGGATGCACGTGTGGGGCATAAGTGGACTGGTTCGACCACAGGGTCTGTTTCCGGGGTGCTTATAATTCAACGTCATTATTGAACTTGAGGCAAATGAAAGGTTCTATTTACTGTTGTCTGGGTTTTTTTTCTGATGCCTGTTTCAATTGCAATCCTGGCTTGTCACAGTGGAATATGAGAACAGGTTGATAATTGTGTGATAGGCAGACAACAACAACTTGTAATAGAAGGTCCTGATTGAGGCACTTTTCAGAAGCATTATCGAAATTGACGCCCAATGATGTACGGGGATATTGGAAAAATAAACAGAAAATGCTGGATAAACTCAGCAGGTCTGGCAACATCTGTGGAGAGAGAGAGACGCAGAGTTAGCATTTCGGGACTAAACGATCCTTCCACCCTGTCATTCCCTCCACAAACGCTGCCTGACTGGCTGAATTTATCCAGGATCTTTTTCATTTTATGTTTCAGATTTCATTTGAGGGGATATTCGGACGGGTGAACACAGGTTTGCTCAAAGAGGAGGGTTTCAAAGAGCACCTTGCGCGAGGAAAGCGAGGTGTAGAGTTTTAGGGAGGGAATTCTACGCGGCTGGGAGCAGGGCTGCCAGCGACGGAGCGATTAAATCCAGGGATTCTCACGGGATCAAAATTGGACAAACCAAGATCCCTCGATGCGCAACCTTCAAAGTAAATTAATCTGAGAAAAGGGCAGCCTGGGCCACCTGTGCAGTCACTAGCGCAAGAACAAGCATTTTAATTGCTGTCTTTACTTGAGGCCTTTAGCTAGTCCCTGGTGCAGCTTTGCTTGCGATAAGCTTGCAGGCCACTGCCCGTGAGAGAGAGTACTGTGTTCTTGTAAGTGAAATATGCAGGCTGTTTAAAAAAAAAAGTGATTTTGAAATACAGCTAGCTTAAGGGGATTTACAGTGAAAAGGCCAGAAGCAGAGTCAGAAAAAATAATGGAGAGGCCTGTACAAGGATTAAGGATTGTGAGAAGGCCTGTTCCCTTCATAAATTTTCCTGCAAAAAGTTGACAGGATAATGTTGAGGAGGAAGTGCTTTAATAATATTCGATCAATACCATAGTACTGAAGATTAATCCCTGTTGGAGAGTCCGAGAAACATAAAACAAATTAATGCGCAATTTAGCAGATTGTTCCTTCCTCTTGCTTTCACAACCCCCACACATACATTTTGTTTCCCGTATCTGAAAGCAGCGATTCCCTTGTAGGAATAGCTTTTCTCGCATCCATTCCTCGTGACCACGTTCCCAACCCTTCAGGGCTTCAACATAATTGGGGTATTCAACGGTAAGTAGAGTGGCATCACAGCTCCAGGGACCCAGGTTCGATTCCCGGCTTGGGTCACTGTCTGTGCGGAGTCTGCACGTTCTCCCCGTGTCTGCGAGGGTTTGCTCCGGGTGCTCCGGTTTCCTCCCACAAGTCCCGAATGACGTGCTTGTTAGGTGAATTGGTCATTCTGCATTCTCTCTCCGTGTACCCAGTGGAGTGTGGCGACCAGGGGATTTTCACAGTGACTTCTTTACAGTGTCAATGTAAGCCAACTTGTGTCACTGACAAAGGTTATTATTATTATCCTGTCCTGGTTGATGCTGGTGGGGGAGGGGGGGCATGGGTGATGGCACCACAACCCTGCTGCAACCACACACTTTCCAGCAAGGGCCCACTAGATGGCGCCCAGGCATTGAGTGTCCTTGCCGATCTATCAAAGACCAAAGTTCCCAAATATAATTGTGGGGCCCTAAATCATGTCAGCCATGGCCTGGTGGGTTACACTTTACACCTCTGGGTCAGAAGATCCTGACGTCTGGACCTACTCCAGAGACTTGAGCATGCAATGTAGACTGACCCTCTCAGAGCAGTACTGAGGGAGTGTTGCAATGTCAGAAGAACTGTCTTTCAAATGAGATGTTAAGTCAGGGCCTCAGCTACCCTCTCCAGTTTACATAAAAGATTTCATGATGCTGTTTTGAAGAGGAGCAGGGGAGTTAGTTTCCTGGCCAATTGAGGGCCGGTTTAGCTCACTTGTCTGGACATTGGTTCTTGATGCAGAGCGAGGCCAGCAGCGTAACGGCAGAAGTTATTCAGAAAGGCCCCTCCTTCTCAACCTTCCCCTTCGCCTGAGGTGTGGTGACCCTCAGGTTCAATCACCACCAGTCAGCTCTCCCCGCTAAAAGGGGAAAGCAGCCGACGATCATCTGGGACTATGATACCTTTAGCTGTCCAATATTTATCTCTCAACCGATATCAAAAGGACTATCTAGTCATGGTCACACTGCTAATTTGAAACTGGCTGTGCACAAATTGACAGTCGTGTTTCCTATATTGCGACAGTGCCTGCAGTTAACAAAGTACTTTACTGGTTGTAAAATGCTTTGGTCTTGTGACAATCTTAGACTTACGATATACTTAGACCACAAGTGTGCCTGCAGGATAATAGGTGTGGAATCCACAGACATCGGTATACATGTTGGCAACTGTCTGACAAACGCTCAGAATCCGAACTGTCACTGCAACAGTGTGAGAGCAGCTTATGTGATCTAAGAAGCCAGGCGTGATAGATAATGGGATGTGGTGGAGTTATTACCATTTAGATGGAACAGATCTTGGAAGCAAAAGTCTAATAGGCGCTGTGGCAGGAGACTTTAGATATTAAGTGGATTGTTATTAGATTTGATACGAATTCATGCTGAATAAAAATCTTTTGCTTACAAAAATATAATTTTATTTTAAATTACCATGTGCTTTTCATTCCCCTTATTACTCCCCTCCTGAAGTTGCTGACTGCTGCTGGGGTATGGTTACATGGGCATAGGCTAACAAACCCCCCTCTCTCCCCCCCCCCCCCCCCCCCCCCCGCACCCCACCTTGTACTGTGCGCCACACCAGATGTGAGTCCAGACGGTAAGAGGCTTCACGCTATCGGACTAATCGGTGAGGGTGGGGGTGGAGGGGATGGGTGGTTGTTGCTGGTGAAAGTGCCGTGTAACCAACCCTAATCCTGTTCCCACTTAATGTCCAGACGCCTCTCCATTCAGCAGGCTGATTGAATGCTGCTGGATACTGGGATTACTGGTTTTATTGTCTAACCATTTGCTCCCTCACCTGACCGCCCCCCCCCCCCCCCACCTCGGCCCCTGCAACTGTTTGTCCCCCACTGCACCATAGCCTCAAGGCTCAAAAACAGTAGCAGCCTTTCTGTTGCCCAAGCTCAGCACAGACCAAGCAACAAAGCTGGTCTCTTCGGCCCCTCTCCAGAAGAGGTCACTTGGCCAGCTTTCCCAGTGATTTCCTCCTCATCCTCCCGCCTTCCTTTCCCGCTCAGTCTGCCAAGAAGTCTAAAACTTTGAACCTTATTCCCCTCTTCTCTTTCTCTCTCTCTTTTGATTTTTTTTTTCTATATATGCAGTTACCGTCAGCAAAGCCTTCTGAACCGAGAGCTGGGTATCGGGAGATGGTTGCAAGAATGCCACTTTAACACAGTAAGAAACGGGCTCAGAAAAATTATACATTTGAGATCAGTATTAAAACACAGCTGCGTCTAGTTCATTCTATAGTGCCTCCAACTAGAAGATCCAAACAGTAACAAAAGGAAACCAGAATTATACTGGAGTCGTTTCACCTTGAGGTTATGATCACTATTTCCTTCTGGAGTTCAGAAGGAGATTTCCCTCTTTTCTACCCTTTCTGGTTTGTTGGAGCAGATCCTAATCCAGTCCAGAACACTCTAGGAAACCCCTTTTCTGGTTGTCATTCAGTCTCCTGATGACTGAGTTGACTTGCTGTGATGCAAGGGGCTGGGGACCATTATGAACTTGCAGTTTCAGGAGATGGGCAGGAGTTGGGTCCAGGGACAGGAAGTCTATTAAATTTCAGGAAGTCGGGCAGCATGGTGGCCTAGTGGTTAGCAGGGCAGCATGGTGGCCTAGTGGTTAGCAGGGCAGCACGGTGGCCTAGTGGTTAGCACAACCGCCTCACAGCGTTGAGGTCCCAGGTTCGATCCCGGCTCTGGGTCACTGTCTGTGTGGAGTTTGCACATTCTCCCCGTGTCTGCGTGGGTTTCGCCCCCACAATCCAAAAATGTGCAGAGTAGGTGGATTGGCCACGCTAAATTGCCCCTTAATTGGAAAAAATAATTGGGTAATCTAAATTAAAAAAAATTTTTTTCAGGAAGTCTATTAAATTTACGGCTGTGTACTGAGTCCCTCAGAAGCGTTGACTGTTTTTGATGGTGAAGGTGTAACTTGTCAAGACCACTTATCTTTCCTCAGCCCCATTCTTCCCATTGGCTATTTGAGAGCATTGAGTTCTGCCACCCGCTGCTAAGAAAGATCCCATGCCGTGTCTGGCCAGTGAGGATCAGGAGACCCTTTAACTTCAGCATCATTGTACTCAAGCCTGATAACATTTCCAACAACAGTTTTGCTCAATGCTGGAATCCTCGGGAGGGGGCCGCCCCATTGTTAAGCAGTGATGTCCTATCAAACTGCAGCTTTGGCATCCCTCCGGTTGTGACCAGTTAACTGGGCACCTGTCCTGTTCTCTATTATACGACTGCATGTTTCAGTGTGATGCAGTTAATGCCCGGTCCATCCCAGGTACCAAACACATGGACATTTCCTATCAGTCTGGCTCAATGCAATGCTGGGGGGGAGGTGCATTGCACACTCGATGTACGCCGACCACATTCTGGGGATCATTGTTTTTGGCTGTCGGTTTTTACTGTGGAATGAACTAACCAACTGGTGGGTATCTGTGAGTGGGTGACTGTAATGCACTGTGGAAAGGAACATCTGCAATTACGAGCGAATACTTAAATAAGTGAAGAATGTCTCCATGCGGTGATTACTACCTGTGTATTTATAGAGACGTTGGAATGGGCAATAAAGAATTAACCGCCTACTTTACACGCAACAGAAGAGGAAATAATAATAATAACCTTTATTAGTGTCACAAGTAGGCTTACATTAACACTGCAATGAATTTACTGTGAAAATCCCCCAGTCGCCACATTCCGCCTGTTCGGGTATACAGAAGGAGAATTCAGAATGTCCAATTCACCCAACAAACATGTCTTTCGAGACTTGTGGGAGGAAACCGGAGCACCCGGAGGAAACCCATGCAGACACGGGGAGAACATGCAGACCCAAGCCGGGAATCGAACCCGGGTCCCTGGCACTGTGAAGCAACTGTTAGCACCGTGCCACCCGAATCAGGTGGCATATCCAGCAGGTTGCTGATTTTTATGCCGTTGGTCCAAGATGAATTTCAACATCGCTTCCCCCCCCACCCCCCCCCCCCCCCCCCCCCCCCCCCCACTCCCCCTCCAACCCAACCACCACTTTCACCCTACATTCCACAAGAAGGACAGCCTGCAGAGAGGGTAGAATGAACTGCTGTGCCTCCACGGTGCAGCATTGTCTATCCACTTGTCATGTACTGTATTCTATCCAGTTGTCTGCAACATAATCCCTCCAGGAACTGTGCAAAGTAACTCAGCAGTTGCTTCCTGGTCCCACTTTAAAGACCTGCAGTTGAGAATTTGCTTGGTCTCAAAATGTTTTGAAATTGAGAGGAGCAAATACCTGAAATGTTATGTTCACTGTTGTGTGCCATAATTGGCATGCTTGATCTTTGCCACAGACAGAATTTATTACCTTCCCTTTTACTGTCGATGATCAGAATGCTTTCTGTGTATTCCAATTTCAGCAGTTCCGAAAGCTAGTGATTTGAAACAAACCTGATGGATTTTACCCTGGTGTTGTGAGACTACTTACTGGATATATATTGCCATTCCTTCACTGTAGCGAATCCTGGAACTCCCTCCCTAACAGCACTGTGGGTGCACCTGTACCACAGGGACTGCAGCGGTTCAAGAAGGCAGCTCACCACCATCTTCTCAAGTGGAACTCAGTGATGGGCAATAAATGCTGGTCTAGCTAGCGATGCCCACATCCCCGTAAATGTGTTAAAAGAATAAATTGGGCAGCAATTGTATTTCTTTCCTTCCAGCAGTCTGAT
The DNA here is from genome assembly GCF_902713615.1 of Scyliorhinus canicula. NCBI lineage: Eukaryota > Metazoa > Chordata > Chondrichthyes > Carcharhiniformes > Scyliorhinidae > Scyliorhinus > Scyliorhinus canicula. The sequence continues at coordinate 239,726,426 of NC_052149.1, read as the reverse complement.
TGTTATGTAAGGGTTAACTGGGCCCAGTGACTGCCACCTGTATGCTTCAGTTTCACAATCGATATCAATCCAGTGAGGAATTCAGTGAGAACTGCCTTCACCCAGAGAGTGGGGGGGTGAGGAACACGCTACCACTAACACTTGCTCGACAGGTTAGCCACAACCATAAAATATAACAAAGCAAGCACTCGGTTTTAGTTGGAAAAGGATAGAATTGAAAAGTAGGGAACTCATAATTGATAATTATGAGTTCGATGAAGAGTTTGACTGTCTTGTATCCAAATTGGTTGATTAAACAAAGATAGGTAGGAAAGCAGTTTATGAGGAGGACACAAAAAGCCAACACATTGAAATTGACAGGTTAAGGGAGTGGAAAGAAAATTGGCAGATGGACTATCGTGTGGAAAATGTGAGGTTGTCCACTTTGGCGAGAACGTAGCAGGAGACGTAGGCCATTAAGAACATAGAGCCTGCTTCACCATTCAATACGATCATCCACTTTAATGACCTCATCCCAAATTATCCCCATATCTCTATATGTCATTGGTATTTAGAAAGCTGTCAATCTGCTTTAAACACGGCACGGTAGCACAGTGGTCAGCACTGTTGTTTCACAGCTCCAGGGTCGCCGGTTTGATTTCCACTTGGGTCACTGTCTCTGCGGAGTGTGCACGTTCTCCCCGTGTCTGTGTGGGTTTCCTCCGGGTGCTCCGGTTTCCCCCCACAAGTCCCGAAAGACATGCTTGTTGGGTGAATTGGACATTCTGAATTTTCCCTCTGTGTACCCGAACAGGCGCCGGAATGTGGCGACTAGGGGATTTTCATAGTAACTTCATTGCAATGTTAATGTAAGCCTACTTGTGACAATAATAAAGATTATCATTATTATTACATGCTCACATTGCCAGGGACCCGGGTTCAATTCCGACCTTGGGTGACTACTTCGTGGAGTTTACACTTTCTCCCCGTGTTTGCATGGGTTTCATCCGGATGCTCCGGTTTCCTCCCACAGTCCAGAGATATGCAGGCTAGGTGGATTGGCCACGATAAAATTTCTCCTTAGTTTCCAGGGATGTGTAGCTTAGGTGGGTTATGGGGATGGGGGGGGGGGCGGGGGGGGGGGAGAGTGGGCCTCACTAGGGTGTTTTTTGTTCTTTGTTGTTCTTTTAGAGGGTTGGTGCAGCCTTGTTGGGCTGAATGGCCTCCTTCAGAACTGTAGGGAGTCTATGAGACAGAGGAATAGAAAAGCAGAATATTATTTTAAAATGGAGAGAAATTGCAGAAATCTGTGGAACAGAGCACCACCACGGGCCAAATGGCCTACTCCTCATTTGATGTAGAACACACTTAGAGCACTACGTGCAGTTTTGGTTGTCATATTATAGAAAGGATATAGAAGCACTGTAATGTACAGAGATTTACTACGATGATACCAGAAATATGCGGGTCCACATATCAGGAAAGGATTGAGAGGCTAGGTCTCAATTGTCTTGAAAAAAACAAGGCCATTAAAATGATGAACGGCTTTGATGGAGTGGGTGCAAAGAGAGAGACTGTTTCCTCACGTGGGGAAGAGCATGACTGGAGAATGTCAATCACAGAGAGTCACTAAATACCCCAGTAGGGAATTCAGACAAAACCTCTTCAGCCAGCGAGTGCTGACAATGTGGAACTCACTGCAGTGGAGAGAGGGGCTGAAGTGAATGGTACGGATGCATTTGAGGCAAGTAAGCATAGGGGGTGGGGAAGGAAATGGAGGGTTATGATTGTAAATGTAGGTGAGATAAAATGGGAAGAGACTCACGTGGGGCATGAGCAGCAACATGGACCAGTTGGGCCGAAAGACCTGTCTCCGTGTTGAACATTCTGTGCAATTATATATAACCCACCTATCCACCCTCTCTGCGACTCAGCAAATATCAATGAGCATGAAATGAACAAAAATATACGGCAAGCACAAATCTCTTGCTGTTCACATTGTACTAAGAAGATGGAAAATGGTAATCTCGTGAAGGTTCGTGACTTGAGCAAAGTACTCTTGTCCCGGAAAGTGATTTTTTTTTTCTAAAATCACTTTGAAGGAGATTATAGCCTGGTATTTGGTGTACAGAGCAGAATGCACATTAGTTAGATTTAAAGCTCGGCTTAAGCAGGCTGAATGGGCAGTTTTCCAATTGCTTTGTGATGCACATGTTCTCCCCCTGCAGCAGCCCGCGTCAGGGTTAGAAGCCGGTACAGTGACTGATTCACCTCTAACCACTCGGCTCGGCCACTCATTGTGAAGCTGGCCTCTCAGATTAGCCACCGCCAGTTCAGAAGCGGCACTGCTGACGGGGAGTGATTCAGGGGAAGGATGATCCGGGGGTAGGATCAGCGACACTAAAGCAAGAGAGAAGAGAAGCTTATGGGATTAGCATTGCAGCTCTGTATCACCGACGCAAGCCCCAGCTAATGCCATCTGATTAAAAAGTAATATTTGGGGTTGATGCTGGAACAGGCATGGGATGCTCACATCGCAGTGTCTGGAATGCCAAAAGCAGGCACAGGCATCTCCACAGGGTCTCTCCTGTAATTTAATTAAAGAGTTGTAAGTTAGCACAGTAACGCATAAATTTTAATCTAATTGTTTATTGCAGATTGACCTGTGATCTGCAGAGTGGGGAAGACTGGTTACAGTTTATTTTCATCTGGGTCCTGATTTTTTTTTCCCGGCAACCCATTTCGGCATTCATACTATTCCCTCTGCAATGGAATCCATTCCTCTCTTAGAGTTGCCAACTCAAGTTGAATCTATTCCTGTAGGCTGCATCATGTGACCTCTTACTCCCAATCACTCCACCTGCCCCCCCCCGCCCCCCCCCCCCCCCCCCCTACCCCATCTCTGCGTCGAGGGTAAGAAATCAAACACACACTTGTCTCTTGGGTTCACTCACAGCTGTGTGCTGGAGGTGAATCTTTAATTCCTGGAAATTCCAGAGTTGATAATTCTCACCCCCCCCCCCCTTCCCCCCCCCCCCCCCCCCCACCCCACACACACACACCTTGGAAGCGGAGGTAAACATAGAATGTTCTCTGAAGAAAATGCAGGTCACAGAACCACATGTGACCTCTAGCCCATGCCCCTTTCAAACATTGCTCATTGCTACCTTTTGCCGTGACCCCTGGGGCAACAGCTACCCTCCAGTATCTCAGCCAAGTGCTGGCTATTCAGCCTCCGGTGTCTTCACTGGGCTGGATCCTTTTATTTATTCTTTCACAGGATATCGGCGTCGGGGGTTGGCCAGCATTCGTTGCCCATCCCTAATGCGCAAGGAAGCACTTCCATTTCTTTTTTCTTTTTTATTCTTTCTAAAAAGAATTCGAGCACCCAATTCATTTTTTCTAATTAAGGGGCTAAATTGGCCCTTAATTAGAAAAAATGAATTGGGTACTCGAAATTTCATTTTGTTCATTGGCGTGGCCAATCCACCTACCCTGCACATCTTCGGGTTGTGGGGGCGAAACCCACGCGGACACGGGGAGAATGTGCAAACTCCACACGGACAGTGACCCAGAGCCGGGATCGAACCTGGGACCTCGGGGCCGTGAGGCAGCAGGGCTAACCCACTGCACACTTCCATTTCTGTCATTCCTTTTCAGGACATCCTGAAGTTTGCAGTCGTTGACTTTGTTTTTAAAATGTGTTGCCTGGTGTCAGGAAGGAAATGTGCAAAGTTAGGTCCCACAACCTACACTCAAGTTCTAAATATCACCTATTCTCCTGAAAACCCACCTCTTTGACCAAGTTCTAGTCATCTGTTTTAATATGTCCTTCTGTGGAATGATGTCAAATTTTATTTGAAAGCACTATGTGAAGAACTTTGGGATTTTTTTTGGAATAAATTTAGAGTACCCAATTCATTTTTGCCAATTAAGGGGAAGTTTAGCGTGGCCAATCCACCTAGCCTGCACATCTTTGGGTTGTGGGGGCGAAAACCACGTAGACACGGGGAGAATGTGCAAACTCCACACGGACAGTGACCCGAGCTGGGATCGAACCTGGGACCTCGGCGCTGTGAGGCAGCAGTGTGCCTGTGTGCTGCCTGAACTTTGGGATGTTGGCTACTTTAAAGACACTATAGAAATTGAAGTTTTTAATGGCCAGGACCACCATCAAATAGTGCCGAGGGACATTGTGGCTCTACCTGAGAGGGCAGAAATGTCCTTGGTTGGGTTGCTCACCAGAATAATAGAACCTCAGAGAGTGTAAAGCTTCCTCAGTATTGCAATAGATGTGTCAGCGGGTGTGGGCATCACTGCTAAATCCAACATTTATTGCTCAACTCTAATTGCCCTTGACAACCAGGTGGTGAGCTTCTTTCGAGACACATTGGGTACAGGTGGTGATGGAACGTTTTGGGAGAAGATTTCAGGAATCGGACCCACCAACAAAGATAGAGCAAAGATGCAGGGCTGGATTTCCCTGTTTGAGAGGCAGGTAGTAGGAGTCAGGAAATTTCCCGGCTCGGGGGAAAAAGTGCCTGAAGCCACAGTTTTTGTTTGGGGTTTGTGGAAGCCGTTCAGAATCGGCCACAGGAGGCGCCAAGTGCTGATTCTCCAGGAATTCTTCCCAGTTCTTTTGTTCATTATTAGGCCTTATGATGTATGTTTGGCGGAGAATCTAGATTTCCATTAGTTTGTTGAAACAGCTGCACACAAGGGAAAACATTCCCTGATTGACAGTTTTTCATTTCTAGATCTATTTTAATGGCTCAATGCTCATTTATACAAGATAAAGGTGTGCCAAATGCTTACAGTTTCTGCTACTAATACTTTAAAGGAATGGTTGAAAAACTTTTTAAAGGGTTGTTGTAGCAGGATTTTCTTTTAAATGGTTGGTTATTTAAAGCTGTTCCACAAAACGCCATTGTTACTATGGGGTGCATTGGCTCTGTACAGAGTGTGCACTGGGTGAATGAGTGTTGTGAGTTGACATGGAGGGTATGGGAAGCCACTGGAGTGGGCGGAGGGGCATAGGTTGACATGGGCAGTATGGGAGACCATTGGAGGTGGGTGGAGGGGAATGCATTGTCATGGGGAGCATGGGCAGAGTTTTCAAAGTTTTCCACATCCTGACTATAGTTCCTGACTCATCACGGGGGTGCGAGGGGAGGGGAAGTGCGGCGAACCATGAGTCTTTGAGAAGCTGGACTGAAAGAGAGATCCTATAAAGTGGCCAAAAGCACTGGGAATTCAGAAGATTGGGAAGGCTACAAAAACAAACAGAGGTTAACAAAGAGACAAATAAGGAAGGAGAGGATCAAATATGAAGGCAGGCTAGCCAGTAATATAAGAAATGATAGTAAAAATTTCTTTCAATACATAAGAAACAAACGACAGGCCAAAGTAGACATTGGGCCAATTCAAACTGATTCCGGAAGGCTAGTGATGGGAGACGAGGAAATGGCTGGAGAACTTAATAAGTACTTTGCGTCTGTCTTCACAGTGGAAGACATGAGTAATATCCCAAAAATTATAGAGGGTCAGGGGGCTGAGTTGAGTATGGTTGCCAGTACAAAAGAGATGGTGCTAAAAAAGCTAAAAGGTCTTAAAATTGACAAATCTCCTGGCCCCGATGGGCTACACCCTAGAGTTCTGAGAGAGGTGGCTGAAGAAATAGTGGAAGCGTTGGTTGAGATCTTTCAAAAATCACTGGAGTCAGGGAAAGTCCCGGACGATTGGAAGATCGCTGTTGTAACCCCCTTGTTCAAGAAAGGATCAAGACAAAAGATGGAAAATTATAGGCCAATTAGCCTATCCTCGGTTGTTGGTAAAATTCTAGAATCGATCGTTAAGGATGAGATTTCTAAATTCTTGGAAGAGCAGGGTCGGATTAGAACAAGTCAACATGGATTTAGTAAGGGGAGGTCGTGCCTGACGAACCTGTTAGAATTCTTTGAGGAGGTGACAAGTAGGTTAGACCAGGGAAACCCAGTGGATGTGGTCTATCTGGATTTCCAAAAGGCCTTTGATAAGGTGCCACACAGGAGGCTGCTGAGTAAGGTGAGGGCCTATGGTGTTCGAGGTGAGCTACTGGCATGGGTTGAGGATTGGCTGTCTGACAGAAGGCAGAGAGTTGGGATAAAAGGTTCTTTTTCGGAATGGCAGCCGGTGACCAGCGGTGTCCCACAGGGTTCAGTGTTGGGGCCACAGCTGTTCACCATATATATTAATGATCTGGATGAAGGGACTGGGGGCATTCTAGCGAAGTTTGCCGATGATACGAAGTTAGGTGGTCAGGCAGGTAGTGCTGAGGAAGTGGGGAGGCTGCAGAAGGATCTAGACAGTTTGGGAGAGTGGTGCAGGAAATGGCTGATGCAATTCAACGTGAGAAAATGTGAGGTCTTGCACTTTGGAAAAAAGAATCCAAGCATAGACTACTTTCTAAACGGTGAGAAAATTCATAATGCCAAAGTACAAAGGGATCTGGGAGTGCTAGTCGAGGATTCCCTAAAGGTAAACATGCAGGTTGAATCTGTGATTAAGAAAGCGAATACAATGTTGTCATTTATCTCAAGAGGGTTGGAATATAAAAGCAGCGATGTGCTACTGAGCCTTTATAAGGCTCTGGTTAGGCCCCATTTGGAGTACTGTGTCCAGTTTTGGGCCCCACATCTCAGGAAGGACATACTGGCACTGGAGCGTGTCCAGCGGAGATTCACACGGATGATCCCTGGAATGGAGGGTCTAACATATGATGAACGGCTGAGGATCCTGGGATTGTATTCATTGGAGTTTAGAAGGTTAAGGGGAGATCTAATAGAAACTTACAAGATAATACATGGCTTAGAAAGGGTGGACGCAAAGAAACTGTTTCCGTTAGGCGAGGAGACGAGGACCCGTGGGCACAGCCTTAGAATTAGAGGGGGTAAATTCAGAACAGAAATGCGGAGACATTTCTTCAGCCAGAGAGTGGTGGGCCTGTGGAATTCATTGCCGCGGAGTGCAGTGGAGGCCGGGACGCTAAATGGCTTCAAGGCAGAGATAGATAAATTCTTGATGTCGCAAGGAATTAAGGGCTACGGGGAGAATGCTGGTAGGTGGAGTTGAAATGCCCATCAGCCATGATTGAATGGCGGAGTGGACTCGATGGGCTGAATGGCCTTACTTCCACTCCTATGTCTTATGGTCTTATGGTCTTATGACTCCACACAAACTGCTGGGCCACGGGATGCCAAGCCCCACGACGGAGGCAGCCAGGTCGGGAATACACGACCGCACCGCACCCTTCTCCTGCCCCAGCGAAATTTGGGAACATCAGAAATGGAGGCCGGAATCCCAGGATCGGGTCCTGCTCGCCATTTCAAAAGGGGTGTCTCCCCCATCTCAGGAAAACTCTGTCCACAGTTCCAGGTCAGCACTGTGTGTGACTTGCAGCGTGTGCTTGGCATCTCTGCTGTGGGACTCAAGCCGACAGCTATCTGTTCAGAGGTAAGAGGGTTGATCAACTGAGTTACAGCTGAGGCACTTGACGTGATTCAGGCAGCCTCCTCTCATTCCAACCCAAGCTTTTCAATTCCTGTGAAAAAGCTTTGTTTTAATGTGTGGGAGCCATGGTATTATGCAATATGGTGTTGCAATTGAATACTCTAGACTAGAGCATCTATCTGTAAAGTGTTGTGCTTATTGTGAGGCATCCATCTTCCTGTCTTGTTTACAGTTCCTAAATTACCAGTTACACCCTTGGAATCACATCAGTCAATGACGAAACCTGCCCACATGCTGCAGAGTGTGGGGGGGGGGGGGGGGGGGGGGGGAATCCCTTCCTGTGAAGTCAGTAATCTTTTTTGCATGCTATTTAAGGAGATTGCAAGCCTTGATGGTGTCAAAAATTGAACAGCCCAAGGTTTATTATAGCTGCAAACCAGAGTGTAAAAATAGAGACAGCCTTTAAATTTTAATGGCACAATACCAAATTATAGAGCCTCCTGCTGTTCCAATTATTGAAATGCAGATTGCTGGTGCAGGCTGCGAGTGGCTGATGCACACCTTGACATGTGTTTGTCTGCTTGTGAATGAGAAGATAAACAGCTGGGTTGTCGATCAGAAGAGGAGTTTGTCGCTTTGCCTGCTTTGAAGAAGGGAAAAACTTGAGAGTTATGTGGAAACTGGATTGGATTTAGATTTGGGTTTATTGTCACATGTACCGAGGCACAGTGAAAAGTATTGTTCTGCGTACAGGCCAGACAGATCGTTCCATATATGAAAAACATAGGGCATATGCTAAATTTGTAAATTATACATTGACACAGACATTGGGTGAAGTACAGTACTTCTCAGTGGAGAAGATGTGTGGAGAGAGGTTAGCACTGCTGCCTCACTGTCACTGTGGGAAGTTTTCACATTCTCCCAGTGTCTGAGTGGGTCTCACCCCACAACCTAAAGGCGTGTAGGGTATGTCCATTGGCCACGCTAAATTGCCCCTTAATTGAAAAATAATAATTGGGTAATCTAAAATTGAAAAAAAAGACGCGTGGAGAGATCCGTTCAGTCCATAAAAGGGTAATTCAGGAGTCTGGTAACAATGGGGAAGAAGCTGGTTTTGAATCGGTTAGTGGGTGTTCTCAGACTTTTGTATCTCCTGCCCGATGGAAGAAGTTAGAAGAGTGAGTAAGCCAGGTGGGAGGGATCTTTGATTATGCTGCCTGCTTTCCCCAGGCAGCAGGAGGTGTAGCTGGAGTCAGTGGATGGGAGGCAGGTTCGTGTGATGGACTGGGCTGTGTTCACGACTCTCTGTGGTTTCTTGTGGTCCTGGACCGAGCAGTTGCCATACCAGGCTGTGATGCAGCCCGATAGGATGCTTTCTATGGTGCATCTGCAAAGGTTAGTAGGTCAATGTCGACATTTCTTTTTAAATTTAGAGTACCCAATTAATTTTCTCCAATTAAGGGGCAATTTAGCATGGCCAATCCACCTACCCTGCACATCTCTGGGTTGTGGGGGGAAACCCACGCGGCATGGTAGCACATCGGTTGCACCGTTGCTTCACAGCGCCAGGGTCCCAGGTTCGATTCCCTGCTGGGTCACTGCCTGTGCAGAGTCTGCACGTTCTCCCTGGGTTTCCTCCGGGTGCTCCAGTTTCCTCCCACAGTCCAAAGACGTGCAGGTTTAGGTGGATTGGCTATGCTGAATTGCCCTCAGAGACCAAAAAGGTTAGGTGGGGTTACTGGGTTATGGGATAGGGTGGAGGTGTGGGCTTAGTGTTCTTTCCAAGGGCTGGTGAAGGCTCGATGGGCCGAGTGGCCTCCTTCTGCACTGTGAATTCTATTTAGGGGAGAATGCGCAAACTTCACACGGACAGTACCCCCGGGCTGGGATCGAACCTGGGACCTCAGCGGCATCAGGTAGCAGTGCTAACCCCTGCGCCACCGTGCTACCCTGGAGTCAATGTGGACATGCCAAATTTCCTTAGTGTCCTGAGGAAGTATAGGAGCTGTTGTGCTTTCTTGGTGGTAGCGTCAACGTGGGTGGACCAGGACAGATTGTTGGTGATATCTGCATGTAGGAATTTGAAGCTGCTAACCATCTCCACCTCGGCACCATTGATACAGACAGGGGTGTGTACGATACTTTGCTTCCTAAAGTCAGTGACCATCTCAGTTTTGCTGACGTTGAGGGAGAGCTTCTTGTTGTTGTACCACTCCACTAGTTGTCTATCTCCCTCAATTCAGGGAAGCACAATGGATTTTGCCCAATGCTCTCGCTGATATTTTTACCCCCTACTTTCAGAAGTTTCAGGCATTGAACCTTTCTTAGAACTGGGGAATAAATGCAGATAAGCAGTATTGCGGAGCAAAGGAATGAAGGAGGAAGGAAATCGCACACGCTCAATAATAAGTTGTATTTATACAGTGTCATTAACTTGTAAAAGATACCTTGGTGATTCACAGGCAAAAGTTGACAATATACAAAAGGAGCGACTGGGATAGATGAACAAATACTTTGCCAAAGTAGTAGGTAAACAAGGAAACGTGGAGTAGAGAGGTGGAGAATTCAGAGATTGGTAGAGTGAGGAAAATTGGGACTGTGCAAGGAACCAGAATTGGAGGGATACGGATTTGGGGGGAGGTGATGAAGCAGGTGTCAGAAGTTGGGTTGGGCGAGACCACAGAGAGATTTGAGGACAGGTAATTGAGCCATTGTCACACTGAGAGCACAGGGTTAATGGGTAAATGGAACTTAGTACAAAATAGGATTTTCAAAATTCCTTTCATGGGATGTGGGCGATGTTGGCAAGATCCATCTTTGATTCCCCTTGAAGTGAGTGGCTTTCTCCATCATTTCAGTGAGCAGTTAAGAGTTATCCACATTGGTGTGGGCCTGGAGTCACATGTAGGCCAGACCGGGTAAGGACGGCAGATTTCCTTCCCGAAAAGACATTAATGAACAAGAGGGGTTTTTTCAGCAATGGATGGTAGAACCTTGGCTCTATTACTCTGACTATATTTTGTATATTGTCAACTTTCAGTTGCAGATTCATAATTTTAAAAATTCCATTTGAACTTGTGACCTCAAGATTATTAACCTGGACCTGGGGATTATTGGTCCAGTAACATTACCACGATGCCACCATCTCCCTCGAGATGTGCAGCTGAGTTTATGATTAAACCGCGACAGGCTGGGTCGAGTCTTGAGTTGATAGGCAAGGGGTTTGGCCAGCAAGTTGTCAGGAAGTAGCCCTGGCCTCGTTCCTTTCTCCACCGTGAACCTCACCGGCACTTTGCGGTTCAACTGTACCACAGGAGTACTTGACACGCAGAGACAGCAGGAGAAAGGCTCCTTGGAGATCAAAGAAGAAAGAAAAGTGCAGCACAGGAACAGTCCCTTCGGCCCTCCAAGCCTGTGCCGACCATGCTGCCCGTCTAAACTAAAATCTAAACTAAACTAAAAGAGAGGGTGGCAAAACAAACAAATAGGGGTTGAAGCTTTAAGGCAGGCAATGAACTGAAGGGTAAGCACTACTGCACTGTCTGGCTGCAGTGTTGGCAAGCCAAAGATAGGTTTACCCTCATCACTCTGCACAGACCAGGCAGCAAAATCTTCATTCCGACAGGTCATTTAATGTCCATTTAAAATGATGTTTGTTGTTAAAATTGTGTAATGGACTCCATCAGTCCTCCGCTCTCATCACCATTAGACTTTCAGCAATAAAGCCCGTCAGGTGCAGTCACTTTGATCCACTGTTTTCTTGTCTGAAGTTAACAGGATCAGTAATGTCACTGTGCTGGTGTAATGCACACCGGCTCCCATCAGAGTCGGAAGCCCTAACTTCACCACTTCAAGGAGTGTACTTACGTTTGTGTGGGAGAGCGACCACTCATTGATTTCCTTTTGAACAAAAATCTTTGCTTGGGACGGTCAAGGAGGCTTGTGTGGGGGAATATAAAAACTCCACACGACTGTCCGTGTGGAGTTTGCACATTAGCCCTGTGTTTGCGTGGATTTCGTTTCCACAGCCCAAAGGATGTGCAGCCTAGGTGGACCATGCTAAATTGCCCCTTAATTGGAAAAGAAAGAGAATTGAGTACTCTACATTTAAAAAAAGCATAACCTTTTCATCCTTTGTGCCAATATCTTCAAAATGAAACAAGTGTGACAATAACGATCTGATTTTCACAGTAACTTCATTGCAGTGTTAAATGTAAGCCTACTTGTGATGCTAATAAAGATTATTATTATTATTATTATTTTAGATAAAACCAAGTTGCAACAGTGAAAGGAGCACTGTCCAGAAATTCAAAAATTGAAAATGGAAAAATATTTGAAACGAAAAAGAATTCACAGATTAATGGGTACCGGTGGCACAGTGGTTAGCACTGCTGCCTCACAGCGCCAGGGACCTGGGTTCGATTCCGGCTTTGGGCGACTGTCTATGTGGAGTTTTCACGTTCTCCCCGTGTGTGCCTGAAGGAGCCTCAACTGCTTCACTGGGCAGGGAATTCCATAGGTTCACAGCCCTTTGGGTGAAGAAGTTCCTCCTAAACTCAGCTCTAAATCTACTTCCCCTTATTTTGAGGTTATGCCCCCTGGTTCTGTTTTCACCCACCAGTGGAAACAACCTGCCCGCATCTATCCTATCTATTCCCTTCATAATTTTATATGTTTTGTAAGATGCCCCCTCATCCTTCTAAATTCCAACGAGTACAGTCCCAGTCTACTCAACCTCTCCTCATAATCCAACCCCTTCAGCTCTGGGATGAACCTAGTGAATCTCCTCTGCACACCCTCCAGTGCCAGTACGTCCTTTCTCAGGTAAGGAGACCAAAACTGAACACAATTTCCAAATGTGGCCTCACTAACAGTTGCAGCATAACCTCCCTAGTCTTAAACTCCATCCCTCTTGCAATGAAGAACAAACTCCATTCGCCTTTTTAATCACCTGGTGCACCTGTAATCTGATTTCTTGTGACTCATGCATGAGCACACCGAGGTCCCTCTGCACAGCAGCATGCTTTAATATTTTATCATAATAATCCCCTTTGCTGTCATTCCGACCAAAATGGATAACCTGACATTTGTTAACATTGTATTCCATCTGCCAGACCCTAGCCCATTCACTTAAACTATCTAAATCCCTCTGCAGACTTCCAGTATCCTCTGCACTTTTTGCTTTACCACTCATCTTAATGTCGTCTGCAAACTTGGACACATTGCCCTTGGTCCCCCAACTCCAAATCATCTATGTATTCTGTTGCTAACCTTGGTGCATGTTTAATGGCATGTTCCTTTAAGAAAATATCTGCAGCCTAATATCTGATATCTGTGCACACGCACCCAATGAGGTCAGTCAGAGGTTAATTGCTTTCCTTCACTTGGAAAAGAATATTTTTTCAGTTTATGACTAATCTGGGAGGAAGTCAGATGGAAATGAATGGCAGATTTTGCGTGTGTGGCACTTTCAAGTTTAAGTGCAAGAAGCTGTGATTACAAGTCTGCAAAGGCAAGCTCCATTATAAATGCAGATATAGGAATTTATAATGGAAGAAGTGAACACAATTGACAGACCTATAATGTGTGGTTAAATACCTTTCAACATTTTATCTCTGATTTTTGATTAATCTTTGGTTTAAGAAAAAATATTTCTCATTTTAAATTTTGTTGAAGTTTATTTATTCTTCTCGACTGATTCATTGTGAAACTGACAAAGCAAGTTTTTAGTTTCCATTCCTGGCTTTATCTTAGTATTGTGGCAAAGAAGGTTATTAGCCCCAAGAAGGTTATTTATTATTACACACTTACCCCAAACATCAAAAATATAACATCTCACTTGTTTGTCTCACACACACTATCACACACCCAAAGATTAGATATCAATTAAGATAAAATGTTACAGTTACAACTTATAAATATTGCAGTCTCTTTCATGAAAGGCCTGTAGTTTCTTAGATGAGTTAATGCTTTAGCTCAAGTGAAGATCTTGTAAAGCACAGGATTTTCAGTAAGTTGGGACGTTTCAAGTCCTTGAATTAGCAGGAAGATGATTCGCAGATAAACTTCGAGCAGGTTGGGATGAAGCCTTCTTGCACTTTCAAGGCATTGTTGCCTATTACCAGGGTTGCATGGGTGACCTGCAGAGGGTTCAATGATGTTCGGTGGAATTCTGTTTGCAAACAGTTTCTTGCTGGAGTTTTGAAATAGACAACAAAATGGCTTCCTCATCATGTGACTCGTGCCAGTTCAAAGTCCATTTTCCAAAAGAAGGGTGATGTGTTGATGATGCATCCTGTTATTTGAAACCTTGGGAGTTTGAGACAGCCAAAACCTTTGTGTTTGAAAGACTCATTCAATTTGAAATTACCTTTTTGAATCTGTTTCAGGAAAGGGCATCCTGGAATGTTCCTTTGGTTGTCCCTTGAGACAAGGGAGTGGTTTTAACTCCATAAGACCTCAGGTGATCCTTGGGCAACCAGCTGTTCACAGCATTTGCTGGTCAGCGTTAAAATTTATGTGCAGCACGGCAGTGCAGTGGTTAGCTCTGCTGCCTCACGCGCCGAGGTCCCAGGTTCGATCCCGGCTCTGGGGAAATGTCCGCGTGGAGTTTGCACATTCTCCCTGTGTTTGCGTGGGTTTCACCTCCACAACCCAAAGTTGTGCAGGGTAGGTGGATTGGCCACGCAAAATTGCCCCTTAATTGGAAAAAATCAATTGGGTAATCTCAATTTATTTTTTAAAATTATAACATTTATTTTGATGTTCAGAAGATACGAGAGCCCATTTGGTTGGGAAAGATGCAGGCATGCGACTGGCATATTTAAATATGCCCGCACCCAATTCTTTACTTTTTAAAAATCCCATCCTTAAATGTGGACGGAGTAATCCCTGAGTCCATCTCAATGCTTGCTCCAAAAAACAATTCAAATTGAAATTGAAGCCCAATTCACAAGAATATAAGAACTAGGAGCAGGAGTAGGCCATCTGGCCCCTCGAGCCTGCTCCACCATTCAATGAGATCATGGCTGATCTTTTGTGGACTCAGCTCCACTTTCCCGCCCGAACACCATAACCCTTAATCCCTTTATTCTTCAAAAAACTATGTCTTTATCTTGAAAACATTTAATGAAGGAGCCTCAACTGCTTCACTGGTCAAGGAATTCCATAGATTCACAACCCTTTGGGCGAAGAATTTCCTCCTAAACAGTCCTAAATCTACTTTCCCTTATTTTGAGGCTATGCCCCCTAGTTCTGCTTTCACCCGCCATTGGAAACAACCTGCCCGCATCTATCCTATCTATTCCCTTCATAATTTTATATGTTTCTATAAGATCCCCCCTCATCCTTCTAACTTCCAACGAGCACAGCCCCAGTCTACTCAACCTCTCCTCATAATCCAACCCCTTCAGCTCTGGGATTAACCTAGTGAATCTCCTCTGCACACCATCCCGTGCCAATACGTTCTTTCTCAGGTAAGGGGACGAAAACTGAACCCAATACTCCAGGTGTGGTCTCACTAACACCTTCTGTAGTTGCAGTATAATCTCCCTAGTTTTAAACTCCATCCCTCTAGTAATGAAGGACAAAACTCCATTCGCCTTCTTAATCACCTGTTGCACCTGTAAACCAACTTTTTGTGACTGATGCACTGGGACACCCAGGTCCCTCTGCACAGCGGCATGTTTCATGATCTCCACAAAAGAGGGATACAAGATCCAAGCTGACACGAAAAGGGATTGCACCTTATCTTGGTATTGATCTGACACTTGATCTTCGCCAGAAGGCCGAGAAATGAAGTGCTCATCCAGTTCACGAGCCTCGCCAGCGAGGCATCTACAGGGCGCCGTTTGGTATGGCTCACAAAGTCATGAACCAATCGGGGTGGCAATCAGGGAATCAGCTGACTTGAGGCCCCCGGGTGGTCAGGCACTGAGCAGGGTGGCACCCTGGCACCTGGGCACCTTGACAATGCCAGTCTGGCACCGTGGCATTGCCATCAGGGCATGCCAGCGATGCCCACCTGACACGGCCAGGGTACCTGAGGTGAAATTGCCAGACTGCCAAAGACCTTGCCAGGGTGCCAGGCTAGCAGTGTCAAGCTGCGCGGGTGCCAGGTTGCCCATGCCAAGGATTGGGTCTGGGGGACCCTTGCCCACAAGAGGGGAGGTGAGGGGGGGGGGGGGGCTCTGAAGTGGGGTGGGGGGGGGGTCTTGAAGCCACGCCCTCAAAAGGGTGGTGTCAATAGATTGGGCCTGCCTTTAAAAATGTCCCAGCTCGGCAGTGCAGGAGAGAGTGGCCGCGATGGGAAATTCCTCGTTGGCAAAATACCGCTGAATGGCAGGATCTTTCTCGCCGCTGCAGGCAACGGGAATCTCCCTGCCCCCCCCCCCCCCCCCACCCCCCCGAAGTTGGGGGAAACCCTTGGGGTTTGGGGTGGGACTGGGATAGTCGTGTGCGTGAGGGGAGTCTGGTGGGGAGCGTCCTGGTGTTTTACCAATCGTTGCTCAGGCGTTACAGGAAGTTTCAATTCTTCTACCTCTCCCTGGGTAGCGATAGATGCAGTGCTGGCAGAACCATCCGAAGTTTGCGATTTAAATCACATTTTTGAATGGCTCCCAGTACAGGGCAATGGCCCAGAGGAGGTTTGCATTTCAGGCCAATTAACAAGCAAACTCACACCTGGGAGCCTCCGCGAGGGACTCCACAGTGCATCTTTGGGGTAACCACCCCCATCTGATGCTGGGGAGCTGGGACGTTACAGCCCATGCTGCTGGTATTATGCCTTTGCTCTTCAGCTGCCCTTTGTCTGGGTAGAGGAGACTCCTCCACAATCATGTTTAATTATTAGCCATCTTGAGTTTTTAGAATCCAGATCATCACTTTACAAATTCCTGTGAGTCAGCTGGGTGAAGCAGAGCCCTTGAGCCACGGAGGCCATGATGTGGCCCCATTCTGTTCACAGATCAGCTTTCAATTATTAATCAAAAGGACACAAAGGGACTTTAAAAAACTTTTTGGAATACCCAATTCTCTTTTTTCCCCAATTAAGGGGTAATTTAGCGTGGCCAATGCACCTGCCCTGCACATCTTTTTGGGTTGTGGGCGTGAGACCCACGCAGACACGGGGAGAATGTGAAAACTCCACATGGACAGTGACCCGGGGCCGGGATGGAACTCGACCCCGGAAGGCAGCAGCGCTAAGCACTGCCCCACCATGCCGCCCGTCACAAAAGGAACTTGAGAATAATAATAATCGCTTATTGTCACAAGTAGGCTTCAATGAAGTTACAGTGAAAAGCACCGAGTCGCCACATTCGCCTGTTCGGGGAGGCTGGTACGGGAATTGAACCCGCGCCGCTGCCTTGTTCTGCATTACAAGCCAGCTGTTTAGTCCACTAAACCAAAATGACTTGACTGGGACGATAGCAGACCTGAGAAGTTGCACCGATCAGGAGAGAGCAAACTCTTTTCCCGAGCACAGTGAAAGCTGGGGGGTGACCGAATTGAGGTCTTTAAAATTATGAAGGGGTTTGATGAGGTAAATGTTGTTAACGCATGTTACCACTTGAGGTGAAGACCAAAACTGGAAACCATAAACATAAGATAGTCACTAATAAATCCAACAGGGAATTGAGGAGAAACTGCTTCACCCAGAGAACGATGAGTCTGTGGAATCCGTTCCCACAAATAATAGTTCAGACAAATACTCTAGATGGATTTTAGGTGAAGCCATAAGTTTGCGTTTTTGTTCCACACAAACTTCCTCTCATTCTTATTTATTCCAACCCTATTAACATATCCTTCTCTTCCTTCCTCTTCCATCTGTTTATCTAACTACGCCATTCAACTACTTCTTGTGGTAGCAAGTTCCACATTCTCCCCACTCATTGGCCGACTCCCTGCTCCTCGCTCCTACATTCCTGAAGATATTCCCCTTAAATGCCTGTTGCCAAATAAGGCAACGCTGCCTCTAGAGGTGAGGGAGGCCAACACCAGGGAGGGTTCCTTTCCCAGAGCCAGGGGGAAGATAAGAAACAAAGTTTACCCCAGTAGATGGTGCCACCTTGGTTGCTGTGTCATTCGTGTCTCCCTGAGCTGGTTGAGGGAGAGTTGGGACAGCAACACCACAAACAAGCTTCAAGGAATCAGCTACAGAGGTGGGTTTTCCTCAGCCATTTGATAAAAGTAAACATTATAGTTGCTTGAGAATCAGAACTGATGATGAAAAGAGCGTATTCTTCAATATCCCAGCCAATCATGTTTGAGAATTAGTGTGCCTACTTGATGTTGTTTTGTGTAAATTGGATGCCAGGCAGGGATCTTGGATGTGGTGTGTCCACCTTCACTGGACAGCCCAAAATATTTGTGGTAATTATTCGACTGTTGCCCCAGATCGCGGGGCCTCCAGAAGTCATGGGTCAACTGTGACTCAATTGGTAACACGCTCGCCTCTGACTCAGGTGGGGTTGAATCCCACTTCAAAACCTTCAGCATAAAAATCAACCACTCCAGTGCAGTAATGAGGGAGTACTACTCTATTGGAGATGTCGCCTTTTCAGCAAGATGCTCTGTCTGCCTTTTTGGGTGGATATAGAAGAATCCATGGCACTATTGCGGAGACATGCAGTGGAGTTGACCTTGGTATCCTGGCTAGTTTTTATTCCTGAACCATTGTCACACAGATACATTATTAGGACATTTTCACATTGGTGTTTGTGGAGTTTTGCTTTGTGGAAATTGGCTGCTACATTTCCCACATTACAGCAATCACTATGGGCGTGAGTTGATGGAAATGAAACAGAATCCCGTGTCGAACGCGTTTGGCCGGTGGTCTCCTGGCACTGGCAGCGCAGAGAACGACCCCGCAATTAATCAGGGCCCTGCTTAATTTCTGGGCCTCAGCAAGGAAAGCATTGCCAGGCTGATACCTGGGTAGCACTGACTGGATGCCAGGCTGGCAGTGCCACAGTGCCCGGGGCAGGGTACCAGCTTGCCCAGAACCCAATCACCCAGGGGCCCTGATAGCCTGGGGAACGAACCCCCCCCCCAAAACTGCTGGCACACTTTTATGGAAACCAGTGCTCGGGGTCTCCGAACCGAAGCCATTCGGCCCCAGGTGCTGAATAGACATATTCAAGTGAGCCTAACTGCTCACTTGAATATGCAAATCAGGGTCCTGATCTCAACGGGCGATTTCCTGATCGTGACGCCTCGTGAGCTCTCGTTAGATCTCGCAAGGGATGAGGCCGGTAAATCTCGCGAGACGCCTCATCGTGTCCCGAGTCGGGCGTGGCCAATAGATCACACCCCATCCTTCAGAAAGTACCTCATTCCCTGGGAAGATCCTCAGGAGATCCAGTGTTGATGGAAGGGGCTACGTGAATGGAAGTCTTGAAATTTGCATAATTAAAAAAAATAAATTTAGAGTACCCAATTAATTTTTTCCAATTAAGGGGCAATTTAGCGTGGCCAATCCACCTACCCTGCACATCTTTGGGTTGTGGGGGCGAAACCCACCCAGACACGGGGAGAATGTTCAAACTCCACACGGACAGTGACCCAGAGCCGGGATCGAACCTGGGACCTCAGCGCCGTGAGGCAGCAGTGCTAACCTTCTGTGCCACCGTGCTGCCCTAAATTTGCATAATTTATCCATCATTTCATGGGTTCCAGGCCTTTGTCAGGCCTTTGCTCATCTGTAAATGTGAGGAAGCAGATACATGTGTCTGTCTGAGAGCACTAGGCCAATGCAGCAGCCTCCCACAAGCCAGTATCCCCAGGAACCCACATTTACTGTCCTCCTTACAGTTGGCCTCCATACACGGGATGTGGGATGTCGCTGCAGGACCAGCATTGATCACCCAAGCCGAGACCACTGAGAGGCTGTCTGGGCTGGTAGGTGAAGTGTGTCGGTGTATTTGTATTGCCAGCGAGTGAAGAAAACAACTTGGCACCTGGGGGACAAGTTCACAAACCAACAACTTGTTTAAATTGACGTCACGCTATCCAATTCGACAAAAGACAAAGCTTCACCGTCTTTCATACTTTTTCAGTCCGTCAACATCTAATTTGATATCGGCTTTTCTGTAAACTTGAGGAAGAGTATCAATGAAAGGAAAGCATGCAAACTGAGGAGGTCAGAATGTGGAGGTTAGTTTGTCACAGGAATTGCAAACTCTAACAATCCGGGTTGACCTGATTGCCTTCTGGTATCCTGAAATTTGCATAATTCATTAGCAAAGCAATGGGGTTGTTGATTAACCACCTTGACAAATCCTATGGTTATTGTGGACGATCTAACGGACAAACAACTATTTGATTCTATATCACACCTTTAATGTAGTAAAAAGGCCCCTTCACAGGAGCATTATCAGCCAAAATTAGTCACACAATGACAGAAAGAGACATTAAGACCAAAGAAGTAGAGTTTGCAGATGCACTTTAAAGGAAGTGAGCGAGCTAGAGAGGCAAAGAGATTTAAGAAGAGAGCTCCAGAGTTTAGGGCCCAGGTGATGACGTAGGCACCAATGGAATGAAGGAAATTGGAGATATGCAAGAGGCCAGGGTTGGAGTAAAAAATGAAGTCACCATCATCCCAGATGACCGTGGGCTGCTTTCCGCTTTGAGGGGGGGGGGAGCTGACTGGTGGTTATTTAACCTGAGGGTCACCACACCTCAGGCATGGGACAACGTTGAGAAGGCGGGACGTTCACAGATAACCTCAGCTGGTACGGGGAATTGAACGCACACTGCTGGCGTCGCCCTGCATCACAAACCCGCTGCCCAGTCAATAGAGTTAAACTGGCCAGAGTTGGAGTACTGAAACCTTGGGAGTATAGGTATGCATTTTTGTGTCTTGTGTACAGTAAATAATCCCAAGTGAATTCTCCCTGCGTCTGCGTGGGTTTCCTCCGGGTGCTCCGGTTTCCTCCCACAGTCGAAAGATGTGCAGGTTAGGTGGCTTGACCGTAATAAATTGCCCCGTAGTGTCCAAAAGGTTAGGTGGGGTTACTGGATTACGGGAATAGAGTGGAGGCGTGGGCTAAAGTAGGGTGCTCTTTCCAAGGGCCAGTACAGACTCGATGGGCCAAATGGCCTCCTTCTACACTGTAAATTCTATGAAATTCTATGATTTTAAGATGACTTCAGAAACCCTGTCATGTTTCTGGTGGAGGCTGACCTTTCAAAGGTCAATTTAACTCCTCCATTTTATTTATTTTTGTGTGTGTTTTCAAAATGGAATCAGAGTGAAAACAAATATATAATTCAGTTTCTTTTGAAGGGCATCTTGTTTCAAAGAAGCTGTATTGAATATTTCCTTTCCCACAGGGACTGGGCACAGGGAAAAAAACATCAGATCAACTTTATTTTTCCTGGCTTTCGTCTTTTAGTCTTTGATTCTCACCCTCCTCTATTACCATTTTAAAGCAAGCCTGGAAGAGAAATATTCACACCTCTGATCTCTGCTGGATGTGATGAAGCCTGACTCTTACTGTGTGTTTTGATTGATATTCATGCTATTCCATTGCTGCATTATGCCCAGCAGATGGGTCTTGGTGGAATGGGCAGCAGACTCAGCGACTTGACTGAGTATGCTGGCACGCAAGTTCCAGTTTGCTAAAAAAAACATATTTTGGAGTTGCAGCCAGCTTTGGGAGACCTGGACTTCAGGAACCCGTGTTACGGGTGCATCCTTAGACCAGCTGATCTCACTTTGTCTTCTTCTGCATCACTCGCTCTCCCTCGCTCCCTTTACATTTCTCTTTCTTCCCCATTCCCCAAACTCTGGCAGCTCTCTCTTTGTGTGTTCCTCACCCTGTCTTGTCTCACTGCGTATCTCTCGCTGTCTCCCTGGCTCATCCTCTTTATCTCTCTATGCGTAGCTCACTCTCCCTCCTTCCCGCCGTATCTCTCTCTTGCTCTTTGCATTTCCTCCTCTCCCTCTCCCTCTCTGCATTTCTCTCTCTTTGTATCTCTCGTTCTCTGTGATTCTCTCTTTTGCTCTCTCGCTCTCTCCCCAGACACTTCGATGAGAGGAAAGCGCTCGGAGATGGAGGTGAAGTTCTTTTACTGTATATTTTTTCATTGGATGTGAGTATCGCTGGCAAAGCCTGCATTTGTTGCCCATCCCCCTAACTGCCCTTGACATCTGACGAGCCTGTGTGAATATACCTGTTACCGCATTCAGAACTCCTCTCCTGTTTCAGCGGAGGAGCTCATCCTGCGTATTTTCAACAGGCTGACAACCAGCTTTCTGTTTTGCTATCTGAATTTAATCAGCTTACGGAATCTGACATCACATGTAAATGAGGAAACGACATGAGCTGGGAAGAACAAGCATTTTTCTCTTTCTTGTTTCCTCTTACTGGTGAGAATATGGAACTTGCTGCCACAGGGAGCAGTTGAGTAGAGATTCATTTAAGGAGAAGCCAAATAAGGAAATTAAATGAGGGATAAAGGAACAGACGGACATGTTAATGGAGTGAGATGAGGAGGGACTGGGAGGATGTCCGCGTGGATCATTAACATTGGCGTAGATCTGTTGGCTCAACTGTGCAATTCAGTGAAAGTCATTCTTTAGTTACCTCCTTTGTCTTCATTTTATATTTTATGTTTGTTTCCTTTCCCTCGTGCCCTCAAACTCTGGCCGTGATCTAACAGAAATGTTTCTCAGTGTCATTTGTGGTGGGTTTTGCTGTGAGTTTCACCCTGGTGCTGCTGCCAGGTTCCTCACTGCTATCTAACCACTCTTTGTCACTATTTTGGGCCCTCGGGAGTTCTCGCCGGTCAAGCCTACATTTAGAATTATTTTCATCATTGGGGAGCTGAGCTCGCTGGCCAGACCGGCTCCTCACAGATCGGGCCACCATTTTGAAAGGGTACCCCAATTTCTAAGTGCGCTTGTGGGACTCCCCCCCCCCCCCCCCCACCACCCATGGGCAAAGTCACCCCCTCCCACACACATGGGCATTGCCCCCCTCCCTCCAAGTGATGACACCCCACTATGTGGTCGCTGAGGCCTTTTCAGGCCTTCGCACGTCCCCTTTTGGGCTCACCACTTCCAGGACCCCAACCTTCACCCCCCTAACCTTCCAGAGGCCTCTTCATACCTCCTCTGTGTCAATTAAAGTATCAATAGCAGAAACTGATAGTACTTAACCTTTTTATCTTGCATATATGAACATTGCGCAAGTGACAGCAGAGATCACAGAGCCAGATCAGTAAATCTAGCAATGCCTAGCAATCTAACGGGCAGCACGGTAACATAATGGTTAGCACAGTTGCTTCACAGTTCCACGGCCCCAGGTTCGATTCCCGGCTGGGTCACTGTCTGTGCGGAGGCTGCGTGCTCTCCCCGTGTCTGCGTGGGTTTCCTCTGGGTGCTCCATTTCCTCCCACAGTCTGAAGATGTGCAGGTTAGGTGGATTGGCCATGGCTAAATTGCCCTTAGTGTCCAAAAAATATGTTAAGTGGGGGTTACTGGGTTACGGGGATAGGGTAGATACGTAGGGTGCTCTTTGCAAGAGCCGGTGCGGACTCGATGGGCCGAATGGCCTCCTTCTACACTGTAAGTTCTAAAAAAAAATGTTTTCCCAGGGACTCAGGTGTTTCTCTACCAATGCATGTCTACTCAGGGGTGCATGATGAGACTTGGCTAAGATTGCGGAGAGATTAGTGGGGGGGGGGGGGGGTGCATACCTTAGCAAGGCGGGCAGGAAGATGATCTTTTGACATTATCTTTCAAAAGGTTCCCTCATGCTGATTATGTTCATAACACCTCTGAGGTGTTGTCAACACAACCTATTGAAAAGCTGACGCGACTGTATGGAAACTGCAGAGGACTCGAACATGATTTGCCCCGCAGTGGAGCTGGCCAGTCGGGTAATGTGGGGTGGCAGTTCACGACCAAAACCAGTCAGAACCCTTGAAAGGCATTGTTAAAAATCGGAAACCCTGGGAATTGGACTCCGGAATCCTGGAATGGTAACCAGCTGCCATTTCTTCTTTTTTTTAAATGTAGAGTGCCCAGTTCATTTTTTCCAATTAAATGGCAATTTAGCATGGCCAATCCACCTAACCTGCACATCTTTTTGGGTTGTGGCGATGAGACCCACGCAGACATGGGGAGAATATCCTCCACACGGACAGTGATCCGGATCCTTGGCACCGTTGGGGCAGCAGTGCTAACCACTGCACCACCGTGCTGCCCCAGATTCCCAACATGGACAATTCTTTGTTCTGGAGAGGTATCAATTATTGGGCACTTTATTGGGCAGTGTGCAGGCTCTGGGAACTGGCAGATTGAGATATACATAGATAGAACAGTACAGCACAGAACAGGCCCTTCGGCCCTCAATGTTGTGCCGAGCCATGATCACCCTACTCAAACCTACATATCCACACTATACCCGTAACCCAACAAGCCCCCCCCTTAACCTTACTTTTATTAGGACACTACGGGCAATTTAGCATGGCCAATCCACCTAACCCGCACATCTTTGGACTGTGGGAGGAAACCGGAGCACCCGGAGGAAACCCACGCACACAGGGGGAGGACGTGCAGACTCCACACAGACAGTAACCCAGCCGGGAATCGAACCTGGGACCCTGGAGCTGTGAAGCATTTATGCTAACCACCATGCTACCCTGCTGCCCAAGGCAATATATTAAAAAAACACCCAAGTGTCTGCTGCACTGGACATAGAACATAGGGAGAGTTATTTGTGGTTGTTCCATTAGATGAGTGAGGGAAGAGTATTTGCATTTTGTGGCGTTACCTTGATGAGGTGCCTATTTGGAATCTACCCACATCATGGCAGCTGAGAGTATGGGTCAAGTATTTCTCACATCACCTCCAAAAGCAGGTTACTGGCTTAAGTCGATGAACAGGAGCCCAGTTGAACCCAGTCCGACATGCCCATCTCTTCCCGCTATGGAAATTGGCCATTATATCATCAGTGGGAGCATAAAGCTGACAATCATTTAGGTGCTTACCCATTTGCAGTAAGATAATGTTGCAACTTTGCATTGCTTTCAATGAATGTGTTTTTTTTAATGATATGTGTTTATGGTCTTAACGTTTCCACTGCTTGTTTCCGATTGCCGAAGTTTTATAAACCGTGATGAGCTCCAATCCTTTTGTTCCCAATTCTGCAATTTCACAAAATAGGCCAATTTCTATACAAAATGTGACAATGCAGATTACTGAACAATTTTGCCGTGTTGCACTCGATAGCAGAAATTGACTAGCCAAGTTCATTTGTCAGATTTCCCGTGTTTTTTAAATATAAGCACGTTTGAGAGAATTATATAGAACCTGAAGCAGAGAAACACACCACTTGATCCTATTGCTTGGTGACCGCGTTTATGCGCCACACGAGCCTCCATCTCACTTCATCTCACTTTACCGACATATCCTTCTATTCCTGTCTCCCACATTGTACTTCAAACATTTTTAAAAATCCCATCCTGAAATGTTATGAAGCCAATGCGCAGAGTGGACAGGGCAAACCCTTAATCCATCTCATTGCTGGCTCCAAAACCAATTCAAATTCAAATCAAAGCCAATTCATGGTCTCCACAAGAGAGACATACAAGATCCAAACTGACAAGGAAAGGCATTGCACTTCATCTTGGGCACGGTCTGACACTTGATCTGAGCCAAAAGGCAGGGAAGCAATTCCCACATAATTTACCGAGCTTTCTCTCCAAAAACATCTCTGACTTTTGTCTCTGCTGCTCCCTGTGGGGGTGAGTTCCACATTCTCACCAAAAGAAGCTTCTTCTGAATTTCTCATTTGTTTTATTGGCGGCCATTCAGATTCCTGACACTAGTTTTAGACCTCATTCGCAGGGAGAAGCAACCATTCTCTACATCTACCTCATCAAACCATTTTGTAATCTTAAACACCTCGATTCAGTCACTCATCACAGACCCTGCAGAGACGCAGAGACCCCAGAGACATCCTGAATGGTTGTAATTTCTCAATTCTTCTGTTGCTTGGATTTATCTTATGCTTCTCACAAACTCCATTTGTCTCACCAAACGTTTGTCGGTGCCGATGAGCTATTGCAGTGAAATCAAATGTGCATTTATGTGGAATTAAAGACGGACCTGACATTGGAAATCAAGTTGAGGTGGAATGACTGTTATGTAGCTGGTCTGCAGTCAGAATGACACACATGGAGCATCATTATCCTTAAAAGCTGCTCTTTTATCTTCTTCGGACATTTGTTGGACCAGCATTTATTGCCCTTCTCTAATTGCCCCTTGAGAAGGAAGATAAGAGTCAACCACATTGTTGTGGGTCTGGAGTCACATGGAGGCCAGACCAGATAAGGGTGGCAGATTTCCTTCACTAAAGGGCATTAGTGAACCAGAGAATTTTTATGAGAATCAACAATGATTTCATGGTCATTGCTAGACTTTTCATTCCAGATTTTTATTGAATTCAAATTTCACCATCTGCAATGGCGGGATTTGAACCTGGGTCCCCACAGCATTACACTGGGTCCTCTGGATTATTAGTCCAGTGACAATACCACGACACCACCTTCTCCCCTTATTGACCATTGCCCAATGGCTCATGTGCTGCTGCACTCCTGCATTAGACACCTCAATGGAAAATCTGTCAGGTTATTTTAGTTTGGATTCAAGTAAAGCCCCATATTTAATTGGGTCTTCCTGCCCACTGGTTAAAGGATAAGGTCACCGGGGTGGATTGGCGGGGGGGGGGGGGCAGTGGAAATAGCTGAGTGAGATCAGTGACAACATTGTATCACTGGACAATGGCACCATCAAGTGCGGTCATTATTCAATGCTTCATGATAACGCCCTGACACAGCAACATGATGTCCCATCTTCAGAAAGGTGTCATGACCAGCCCTGCGAATCTACAGATTGTTGGATCTACTTTACAGGAAAACAGGTTGCACATTAATGACCCGATTCCCTGGGGTCAGTGTCATGGTCCACCCAAATCAATCCCTCCTCTTCCCTTATAAATAATGTCCATTTACCCTATTCTGCCCCACTCATAATCATTGCAGAAGGTTCTGAGCCTTACTGGATGCAGGTAGCCCTGGCTCTATCCCTTCTCCATGCAACTTCTGCTGATAGACCGTTTCTCCGTGCCTGTGTTACCTCCAGACCTGACTATTCCAATGCAATTCTGGCTACTTTCCCATCTCCCCCTTCCATAAGTTGGAGTTAAACTACCCCATGTCTTTGCATCAAGGTCAGGTCGCCCATCGCCCCTGGGCCCACCAACAAACACTGGCTCCCTGTCTGGGCAATGCTCTGTTCCGAAACCCTCCATGGCCTCTCCCTTCCTGTCTTTGTAATCACCTCCAGTCACACCACCCCCTGCAATCTCCGTACTCCTTCAATTCCGGACTTTTGAACGTCCCGAATTTTAATCACTCCACCGTTGGCAGATGTGTCTTCAGTTCCCAGGGCCCTCAAGCCTGTAATTCCCTTCCCAAGACTCTCTCCCTCTCCATTTGTTCACCTTTGTACCTCTCTTTCCTCAGACACTTCTAAATACGTAGCTCCTCGACTAACATTGTGCTCACCTGCACTAATTTCTCTCAATCTGGCCGGGGTCACTTATTTTATAGCGCTCTTGTGCTCGGTCTCTGAAAATCTTAGGATGTTAAAATTGCTATGTGAATACAAGTTGTTGTTGTACTTCATTTACAAAGTACATGTGGTACATTCAGAGACTATTCAGCTCAACCAGCCCATGACACTATATGTGCAGCTGCCTTTAAGGTGTGCGACCTGCAGCTGACATTTTTACCCCCAGGTGAGCTGAGCAGAATTGGGGGATTTCCCAATTCAGCCAGCCTCTTTGTTTAAAATGTCCGCCAGTGGCTCAGATTTCTGACCAGGGCTGGGGAACGGGGTGAACTAGCTGTGGGTACAGAGGTGCATTATGTTGAAATGCATTTTAAAATGAATGAAAATAAAACCTCCAACCCTAGCTCCTCAATCACTCTCCCACCCCCACCACACTCCCTATGCCCCAGCCATGCTAACCTACTCCAATCCATGTCCCTCTGCCCACCATCCATGATCCCTTATCCCCTCATGTCAACCTAGTGTCATCTCATGCCAACCCATGATCCCCACACAGCACCCGTTACCATTACCTCTTCTATGTCAATCCATAGAACCATAGAATTCCCATAGTGCAGAAGGAGGCCATTCAACCCATCGAATCTACATCGACCCTCGGAAAGAGCAGCCCACCGAGGCCTACTCCCCCACCCTACCTCCATAACCTCATAACCCCAAATAACCTACACATCTTTGGACACGAAGGGGCAAATTAGCATAGCCAATCCCCCTAACCTGCACATCTTTGGACTGTGGGAGCACCTGGAGGAAACCAACACATAAACGGGGAGAAAGTGTAAACTCCACACAGATAG
Organism: Scyliorhinus canicula; assembly: GCF_902713615.1. Taxonomy (NCBI): domain Eukaryota; kingdom Metazoa; phylum Chordata; class Chondrichthyes; order Carcharhiniformes; family Scyliorhinidae; genus Scyliorhinus; species Scyliorhinus canicula. Next base: position 239,698,520 of record NC_052149.1, on the reverse strand, counting down.
TTACCCAAGGCTGGAATCAAACACAGTTCCCTGGTGCTGTGAGCCAGCAGTATTAACTACTGTGCCATCTTGCCGAACTGGTGTGTAGTACTAGTATCTAGCATCTAGTATTCCTGGATGCTTCGTGCACAGCTTTGACACTTCCTGGACAGTTTGACAGCTTTGGCACTTCTTGGGCTGCTGGAGAATTCCTTGAAAGGTTAACAGTTCCTTAACTGCTGGGTAGTTCCTTATCAGCTGGACAGTTCCTTGACAGGTTGACTGTTCCTTAACAACTGGACAGTTCCATGACAGATGGACAGTTTCTTGAGTTGTTCAAAGTAATCGCATAATCATAAATAATTCTAACATTCCCAAAGTTTGAGGTCATGTCCCAACCAACTCAAGAACAGCTTCTTCCCGACTGCCATCAGACTTTTGAATGGACCTACCTCGTATTAAGTTGATCTTTTCTCTACTCCTTGCTACAACTGTAACATTATATTCTGCAATCCCTCCTTCCTTCCCTAGGTACGGTATGCATTGTTTGTACAGCATGCAAGAAACAATATTTTTCACTGTATACTAATACATGTGACAATAATAAATCAAATCGAATCAAAAAGTGTGCCTTACCTTTCCCAAATGTGTCCCAGTACCCTAGCCAAAGGGATAACCCAAGTATCCAAAAAAGCCACCAAGTTCAGGACTCCTCGTGTCTGGTCAACATGCGCACTTCCGTTCACACAGTTAGGGCTCAAAAATCAGAATTCGTTGGAGACAGCTGGTGATTTAAATGGCCAGCTATCTATGCGAGTTGCATATGTGTGAACCTTGGCCCAACTTCAGTCCCACCCTCGCAAAAAATGGGAAATACCAGGTTTAGGAACAAGACGTAGAAGATTCAGACATTTCTGGGATTTCTGCCACGGTGCCTCTCCGTCGTAGCAACCCTGGGACGTAATGTCAACTTCTGTTCACCATCATCTGTCAGGTTCGATTCCCAGCCGGGGTCACTGTCTGTGTGGAATCTGCACGTTCTCCCTGTGTCTGCGTGGGTTCCCTCCGGGTGCTCCGGCTTCCTCCCACAAGTCACGAAAGACGTGCTGTTAGGTGAATTGGACATTCTGGATTCTCCCTCTGTGTACCCAAACAGGCGCCGGAGTGTGGTGACGAGGGGCTTTTCACAGTAACTTCATTGCAGTGTTAATGTAAGCCTACTTGTGACAATTAAGATTATTATTATCTAGTCATTTCTCTTTGAGAAACCATTATTCCTCTTAAGGGGAATCCTGGTTGACATTCTTTCCTCTTTCGTTCAGAGTCACTTTCACCAGGTGTGTGAGGGAACCGGGAAGCTCAGACAAAAACAATTTGCTCCAATATACTTTTTTGAGAGAGCAACAGAATTGGCCCCATTCCTCGAGAGCTTCTCCATCGCCCTGCAAATTATTCCTTTAAAGTATTTATCCAATTCCATTTGAAAGTTTACATTTAATCCAGATCATAACTTGTGTAATTTCTTTCCTCATCGTCCCTGGTTGATTGCCCAATGATGTTAAATCCGTGTCCTCTGTTACCACTGATTCTTCTGCCAATGGAATTATCTCATGCTCATTTATTCTTATCAAGGCCTTTCTTAATCTTGCTCACCTCTATTAAATATCCTCTTAACTGTCTCTGGTGTCAATCGAATAATCCCTGTTTCTCTGAGTTCTCCACATCACTGAAGTTCATCATCCCTGATACTGTGAAGGGTAGTACAGTGGCGCAGTGGTTAGCACTGCTACCTCAGGGCGCCGAGGTCCCAGGTTCGATCCCGGCTCTGGGTCACTGTCCGTGTGGAGTTTGCACATTATCTGCGTGTTTGCGTTGGTCTCGATCCAACAACCCAAAGATGTGCAGGGTGGGCCATGCTAAATTGCCCCTTAATTGGAAAAAATGAATTGGGGACATTAAATTTTTTTAAAATGCATCCCTGATATTGTTCTGTTAAATCTTCTCTGAAACCTCGCCAAGGCTTCGACCAGTGTTTCATGGAATCCCTACAGTGCAGAAGGAGGTCATTCAGCCCATCGAGTCTGCACTGACCCTCCGAAAGAGCATCCCACCTTGGTCCACTCCCCCCACAGCCCCACCTAAACTTTGGACACTAAGTGTGCCAGTAGGTTGAACTGGCACATCCAACCATACGAATTTATAGCCTGACTATCGCAGCTTTCAACCACATTCTGACTGACAGCCGCTAGCTTCTAGAATCATAGAATCCCTACAGTGCAGAAGTAGGCCTTTCAGCCTATCCAGGCTGACTCCCCATCCTATCCCATAACCCCACCTAACCTGCACATCCCTGGACACAAAGAGGCAATTGATCATGACCAATCCACCTGACCTGCACACCTTTGGCCTGTGGGAGGAAACCGGAGCACCTGGAGGAAACCCACGCAGACACGGGGAGAATGTGCAAACTCCACACAGACAGTCACCCGAGGCTGGAATCAAACCCGGGTCCCTGGAGCTGTGAGGCAGCAGTGCTAACCACTGTGTCACTGTGTCGCTTCCGCAACCCTACATGGAAGCTTGTTCTGGGTGTTATTCACTCTTTATGTGTCTCCTGATACTAATCTCTGCCTTCTCCCACTTACTTACCAGATCCAGCTTGTTATCTTGCCCTGGGTGAACCCAAAATGATGGTCAGGATCAATAATCTCTATTTTACTGAGTATTGTATGTTCCTATGAGTCACATATAGTTTGTGTTGGCCGACTGACTCCCACCAGGTTATATACCAGGGCTTGGTGGACACAATTAGGTGCATAGAATTGCATTAACATGGCTGTATTCCTGTGTGTCGAGAGGATTGAGGGCGGATTAGGGGACTCAGTTTAAGAAATGAGAGGTCTCCCTAGTGAGACAGGAGATGAGGAGAATTGTGGAATTTTGTTCCCCAGAGAGTAGTGGAGGCCACGGCATTGAATTTATTCAAGGTCGAGCTCGATGGATGTTTGAGAGACGAGGGAGTCAAGGGTTCTGGGAGGCAGTCGAAAAGCTTCTCACTCAAATGGTGGAGCAGGTTCGAAAGGCCGAGTAGCCACTCCTGCCCCTCTGTCCTATGTCCCTATGGTCTGATTGAGGTATCTAAAGATTAAAAGGATTGACAGGGTAGGCAAAGAGAAACCAGTCGTTTTGCCATATGAATCAAGAACAAGGTGACATCATGTTAAAACACTTGGCAAGTGTAATATAATGTGGGTAGATGAAATGAAAATCACTTATTGTCATGAGTAGGCTTCAATGAAGTTACTGTGAAAAGCCCCTAGTCACCACATTCCGGCGCCTGTCTGGAGAGGCTGGTACAGGAATCGAACCGTGCTGCTGGCCTGCTTGGTCTGCTTTAAAAGCCAGCGATTTAGCCCAGTGAGCTAAGGTTATCCACTTTGGTGGGAAAAGCAGGAAGGCAGATTATTATCTGAATGGTGGCAGTTTAGGAGAAGGTGAAGTGAAACAAGACCTGGGTGTCACGGTGGAACAGCAGGCGGTGAGGAAAGCTAATGGCATGCTGACCTTCATAGCGAGAGGATTTGAGTATCGGAGTAGGGATGACTTGCTGCAGTTATACAGGGCCTTGGTGAGGCCACACCTTGAGTACTGTGTGCAGTTTTGGTCTACTAGTTTGAGGAAGGACATCCTTGCTATTGAGGGTGTCCAGCGAAGGTTCACCAGGCTAATTCCCGGGGTGGCAGGACTGACATATGAAGAAAGACTGGATGGACTGGGCTTGTACTCACTGGAGTTTAGAAGAATGAGAGGGGATCTCATGGAAACATATAAAATCCTGATGGGACTAGACTGGCTGGATGCGGGAAAAATGTTCCCAATGTGGGGGACATCCAGAACTAGGGGTCACAACCGAAGAATAAGGGGTCAGCCATTTAGCACTGAGATGAGGAAGAACATCTTCTCTCAAAGAGTTGTGAACGTGTGGAATTCTCTGCCACAGGAAGCTGTTGGGGCCGGTTTGCTGGATATATTCAAGAGGGAGCTGGACGTGGCCCTTGTGGCTAAAGGGATTAAGGTAGCCATGATGTGAAGATGCCGGCGTTGGACTGGGGTGAGCACTGCTCCTTCCTCAGGTGAATGAGTTCCAAAAGCTGCTTTCCGAAAGCTCGTGTTTGAAACAAACATGTTGGACTTTAACCTGCTGTTGTAAGACTTCTTAAAGGGATTAAGGGGTATGGAGTGAAAGTGGGAGTGGAATTTGCATGATCAGCCATGAGCATATTGAATGGTGGTGCAGGCTGGAAGGGCTGAATGGCCCACTCCTGCAGCTATTTCCTACTTTTCTAAAGCCAGGCCACTGAGTGGCAAATGAAGAAATATTTTTTCACACAGAGGACATTGGCAATCTGGAAGTCCCTCCCACAAGAGACTGGATTCTGAGACATTTAAAAAAAAAATTTAGAGTACCCAATTCATTTTTTCCAATGAAGGGGCAATTTAGCCTGGCCAATCTACCTATCCTGCACATCTTTGGGTTGTGGGGGTGAAACCCACGCAGACACGGGGAGAATGTGCAAACTCAACACAGACAGTGACCCAGGATTCGAACCCGGGTCCTCAGCGCCGTAGGCAGCAATGCTAACCACTGTGCCACCGTGCTGCCCCGATTCTGAGACATTTGAAGTTGTCAAGGGATTTTATTTTTGTCAGGTCAGAGTGTCAAAGAACAAAGACAAATAAATTATTGTAGAATAATGGGGTATTCTCGAAGGACTAAATGGACTACTCCTGTTCCGAATACTTTGCGATATCCAAAGTGCTGGATCAGCTTCCCCTGATTTCTGTGGAGCAGTGGGACCAACTCACTCAGTCAATAATGGCAGTGTTTCCAGCTTACTGTGGGAGAATTGCAATTTTGCAGTTAGCTGCACTCTTTTAATCTATAAACGCCTCCAATCAACCAAAAGTGCTTTTGTTGTTGGGAGGGGAATTGACCAGTCAGCTGCCAAGCGTTACTTCGGAGCATGTAAAAATCATCTGGTTCCAGGGCTGTCTTCAAACTGTTGTCACACACGAGAGTGGTTCATTCTGCACAAGTTGTGTGTGAATTCACAAGGATCATCAACAAAACACGCTAATAAGCAGACTCATTGGGCAGAACCCTCCTAAATTTCGAGTAACCAATTCTTTTTCTTTCCAATTGAGGGACAGTTCAGCGTGGCCAATCCACCTACCCTGCACATCCTTGTGTTGTGGGGGGTGGGGGGGGGGGTGAGACCCACGCAGACACGGGGAGAATGTGCAAACTCCACACGGACAGTGACCCAGGGCCGGGATCGATACGGGGTCCTCGGCCCCATGAGTCAGCAGTGCTAACCACTGTGCCACTGTGCCGCCTGTATCGGGTGGGGAGAACGATGAGAATCCTATTGGATGTTCCGACATGTTCCAATTGCAATCATTGCGGACTTAGTCATTTTTCTTGGAGCTTGGGGAGATTCCCATCACCCGCTCCCCCGGTAACCCGACAATTGTTTAGGTTTTTGAGAGGGGTGTTGGTATCAGTGCCGGGCTCAAACCGGAATTTTTCCATTGCCCACCATTATCCACCCAATCACGATTCCCACTGCCAGCGGGAAGGAGAAAATTCTGCCCTTGGTCTCGAATGAAACAAAAAAGCCATGCCGTCTTTCTCGTTGGACTGGAAACATGCTGCTAAGCATTTTCCTGAGTGCACTGCAGGAACTCTTGCCCTTCTCTGCCCTGTTTACCCAGCTCATATTTGGATGCTTCAAGTCCCCCATTATAACTACTCTATAATACTCGCGTCTCTCCCTAATTTCTTTGCAGCCTGACAGAAAAAAGCCCTAAGCCCGTGTACATCCCTGTCTCCATATCCTTCTTTCCCCTTTCCTTTCATATTTCCAGATGACCAATTTTAATCAATAATGTGGAAGTTCCCTCCAGCTGTCCGTACCCTTCACTGTCAGAGCTTCTCTCTGCACCTCGCCATCATGCTAAATACTTTGGAATATTTTGTCTGTTCCAATGAGATATGCCCATTTCCATCCATCAAGTCGATCTTTATATGAGGATAAATACCAACATAAGGACAGGTGCAGCTGAATGGACGGTTTCCAGAAGCAAAGTACTGCAGGTGCTGGAAACCTGAATTAAAACAGAAAGTTCTGGAAATGCTCAGCAGGCCTGGCAGCACCTGAGGAGAGAACAAAGGAATTCTGAGCAGAATCCTTCCAGTAATGGGGGTGAAGGGGAGAATTCAACATGAAGTATTTATGAATTTCCCAGGGCACCTTCCACTGCTGCCCACCATAGTGGATCGAGAACCCGCTGCTGCCCATCATAGCGGATCGAGAACCCACTGCTGCCCACCATGGCGGATCGGGAACCCACTGCTGCCCACCATGGCGGATCGAGAACCCGCTGCTGCCATCATAGCGGATCGGGAACCTGCTGCTGCCCACCACGGCGGATCGAGAACCCGCTGCTGCCCATCATAGCGGATCGAGAACCTGCTGCCGCCCATCATAGCGGATCGAGAACCTGCTGCTGCCCACCATGGCGGATCGAGAACCCGCTGATGCCCATCATAGCGGATCGAGAACCCGCTGCTGCCCACCATGGCTGATCGAGAACCCACTGCTGCCCATCATAGCGGATCGAGAACACGCTGCTGCCCATCATAGCGGATCGAGAACCCGCTGCTGCCCACCATGGTGGTTCGAGAACCCGCTGCTGCCCACCATGGCGGATCGAGAACCCACTGCTGCCCACCATGGCGGATCGAGAACCCGCTGCTGCCCACCATGGCGGATCGAAAACCCGCTGCTGCCCACCATGGCGGATCGAGAACCTGCTGCTGCTCACCATGGCGGATCAAGAACCCGCTGCTGCCCACCATAGCGGATCGAGAACTCGCTGCTGCCCACCATGGCGGATCGAGAACCCGCTGCTGCCCACCATGGCGGATCAAGAACCCGCTGATGCCCACCATGGCGGATCGAGAACCCGCTGCTGCCCACCATGGTGGATCGAGAACCCGCTGCTGCCCATCATAGCAGATCGAGAACCCGCTGCTGCCCACCATGGCGGATCGAGAACCCGCTGCTGCCCACCATGGCGGATCGAGAACCCGCTGCTGCCCATCATAGCGGATCGAGAACCCGCTGCTGCCCATCATAGCGGATCGAGAACCCGCTGCTGCCCATCATAGCGGATCGAGAACCCGCTGCTGCCCACCATGGCGGATCGAGAACCCGCTGCTGCCCACCATGGCTGATCAGGAACCCACTGCTGCCCATTATAGCGGATCAAGAACCCGCTGCTGCCCATCATAGCGGATCGAGAACCCGCTGCTGCTCATCATAGCGGATCGAGAACCTGCTGCTGCCCATCATAGCGGATCGAGAACCTGCTGCTGCCCATCATAGCGGATCGAGAACCTGCTGCTGCCCATCATAGCGGATCGAGAACCTGCTGCTGCCCACCATGGCGGATCGAGAACCCACTGCTGCCCATCATAGCGGATCGAGAACACACTGGTGCTTGGTGTGAAACTGATTTGCATCCGACTAATGGGATGCAGGTGATGGCCCAACTGGAATCCTTCCCCACATCCGATTCGCCGTGATGCCAGCGGGAAAACACACCGGTCCAGAACACGTACGGAGCAATGTGGCATGAAGGTGGTGGGACTCACCTGAAGACTGCCTGGGATTGCCTCTGGAGTTCAGGATGGAGGCTACAATCGACCCTGGAACACCACAGCAGCGGTTGGGGGGAGCATCTATCAGGTGGATCTTCCAGATTCGGTGTCATCGAGGTGGTCTATCTCCAGCCTCAGAGTATACCCTGGAGATCCATCTTCTTTCTCCTGAGGTCCATCTTCTTTCTTCAACGATGGGTCAATGATGTTGGGCGCCTTTGAAATATCGCACCAGGCTATGATGGCAGGCGCGTGTCATCATGCCCGCCCCACCATGGAATATGGCGCTGAAACCCCCGATACATAATTAATGAGGTCAGGGCTGGAAGTGCTTCTAAAGAACCTCCTCAATGGGAAATACTCCTGTCCCTATCCCAGACCAACCCCGCCGAGGGGAATTCCGTCCATGTTTCAGGTGTGCCCTGTTTCCGTGCTGTTAATCCTGAGTGCCTGGTCAGCGGAATCTCTCGACAATTCTTCTATCTACCAACCTATCATCTATCATCAAACCCTTAGTATCTATTTTTCTATGTATAATCTTTCCTTTGCTTTCTCCTAACTTTCTCTTTTTTCTCTCCCCAATTCTCCCGTTTCCCCCGCGCTCTCCTGTAGCTTTTCTCGCTCTGCCTTTCTTTGTTTTTCCTTCTCCATCTCTTCCTCCATTTCTATATCTCTCTTTTGCCCCCTCTTGGCAGACTAATCAGAGTTGAGTGAACTGGGTGATCTCTCGTCGCGAGACAGACAGGGTCTGGCCTGTCCACATCAATGCAGTATCTCGTTCCTGGGGAGTGTGCTGAGTTTAATGAGTTTGGACTGCCTCCTTCCAGTTAATTCACATAATGCAGCACAAAACGGCTCAGCATTCTAATCAGATGGAGAGCAGGATAAATGGATTCAACTTATTCACCAAAGCCTGCTTCAGAAATTACAAGACTTTGCAAATTCGAAAGGGGGGGGGGGGGGGGGGTGGCGGTGCTGGGAGATCTTACGCTTTTGAGTGAGTTTACATAAATTGCATTTATTACAGAAATGTCAATTGGTAGAGTGCTCATTTGAACCTTAACCACAGAGCGGGAGGAGTTGATCTCTCTCTCTCTCTCCTCCCTCTCTCTCTCTGTCTCTCTCTCCTCCCTCTTTCTCTCTCTCTCTCTCTCTCCTCCCTCTCTCTCTCTGTCTCTCTGTCTGTCTTTCTCTCTCTCTCTCTCCTCCCTCTCTCTCTGTCTCTCTCTCCTCCCTCTTTCTCTCTCTCTCTCTCCTCCCTCTCTCTCTCTCTGTCTGTCTTTCTCCTCCCTCTCTGTCTGTCTCTCTCTCTCCCACAACAAGACAGAGAGTGCCCTGTGTTAGCAGAAGTGTCACGGATAGAAGTCTACAAGATTATGAGGGGCATAGACACAGTGGATGTACAGAAGCTTTTTCCCAGGGTAGAGGGGTCAATTACGAGGGGGCATAGATTTAAGGTGCGAGGGGCAAAGTTTAGAGTAGAGGTACGAGGCAAGGATTTTACACAGAGGGTAGTGGGTGCCTGGAACTCGCTGCCGGAGGAGGTGGTGGAAGCAGATACGATAGTGATGTTTGAGGGGCATCTTGACAAATACATGAATAGGATGGGAATAGAGGCATACGGACCCCGGATGGGTAGGGGGTTTTATTTCAGACGGGCAATATGGTCGGTGCAGGCTTGGAGGGCCGAAGGGCCTGTTCATGTGCTGTAATCTCTTTGTTCTTTGTTCTCTTTGTTCTTTGTTCAGATGGACTATCAGCTCGAGTCCTATTTGCTGCATCAGGTGGGCATCAAGGACCCTTTAGCATGATTTGAAGGAGAGCTTAAGGATTTTCTTGTGACCTTTGTACACAATCCCATTTGACCAAAAGAGATATGTTGGTTGCTCACTGTCTGTGAGATCATGGTTCACAGATTGGCTGCTACACTAATCTGCACCAGAATAGTCAAAGCAGCTTGGAAACCACATCGAGAGGGTTTCTGCAGCCACTCATGAAGAAAGCACAAGGAGGACCTGCAGCCTTTTCCTCTGTAGATGTTAAATTTGGATTCAGCTGTTGACGAAGGCTCAAAATGCTGCCTCTCTTGCAGATTAATGTGGTTTATAGGTTCCAGGGCGACTAGTTATGGCAAACAGGGTAGTGCCTGATTGATGAGATGATGTCACCAGAGGTGCCACTGTTCCCTTCACGCCATGCTGGCTGTGGTTAAAGGAGATGTTTGTGTCTGCTGGCCCCAGCTCCTAATTTGGGACTGTGGTGTTCTTCGTATTGCTTATTTCAGGATGGTTGACATAGTGTTCACAAAGACCTAAAAATAGCTTGAACTTGAACAAAGCTATAAATTTATTAACACAACTAATTTGGATTCGACATGTACTCCTAAAGAATACACAGTTGATTAATAACATCTAAACTACAGTCATCTACAGCTAATCTCACTACTGGTTAAAACTATGATCTGCTCTCACTTACACTATCTGTACTTCTGACTCTCACGAGCTAACTCCTTCACTTCTCTCCCACAAGGCTTAGCATCACTGCCTGAGATAGTTGTAACTGTGGCTCCCTCTAGTGGCTACTCTCGACACTTCATTAACCCTTGCAGCATTGACAGTTATGATAATCCACAGAGGCCATGAGCTGAGCTCCCCCTCCCCAACCAACCCCACCTCCCTTGCTGCTTTCCCACCGCCCCCAGAAACTAACTGTGACACACCCTGGCGAATTGATAATCATTGGAATAGATGCGGGAAATAACAGTTCCATTTCCAAAGATGCAATTACCCAGATAACCGCTTGGGGACTGAAAAAGAAAATGGCATTTATTGTTCGTCACAAACAGCCCAAGAATAAAAACATTCATTGGAATAATCCATAATGTCCAGAGTCTAGGTCCACATTGAAGCATGGAATCACATGCATGCAACACTTCTCTTTGTTGTGACTACAGTACTCCCTTAGTCCATCTTGAAATTAGGCAAGGCAAGTATTTATTGCCCAATTTTGAAATCAAATATGATTCTTTTACCCTCCTTCAGTTCCTTCGACTAGAAATCTCTTCTCACTGCACAGATGCTACCAGACCTGCTGAGTATTTCCTGCATCTTCTGTTATTCTGTTTCAGGTTTCCATCATCGGCAATATTTTACTTTTGGCTATTATCTATTCCTAATTATTCTCATGGCATTAAGAGTCAAATGTGTATGATGTGGGACTAGAGTTCACTGGGTCAAAGTTCCTTTCCTGTCCTCAGGGGCAATGAGTGAATCAGGTGGGTTTTTTAAGATGTCAAACGGGCCATTGACCTTTATTACAAATGGATAGGAATAGAAGAGTGAAGACGTCTTACTGGCAATACACAAGGCCATCGTGGGACTGCACCCGAGATTTGATGTTGACCTTTTGGTCTTCTTACAAAGGATATACTTACACTCGAGGGAATGCAGCATAAGTTTGTAAGATTGATTCCTGGGGTAGAGCGTTTTTCCAATCAGGAGAGTGTGAATAGAGTATGGAATTTTGCACAATGAGACGTGATCTTATGATTGTGACAGTGTAGCTGGTGGGAGTGTTTCACTGGCCCTGGAGTTTCAAACTAGGGGGCACAGTTTCAGAATAAAGGTTCGACCAGTCGGACTGAATGGAGAAGAAATCTCTTCACTCAGCGGATTGTGAATTTAATTTTCTTTTAAAATTTCCTCTCCCAGAGATCTCTGAATGCTCATCCATGGAGTATGTTCAAGACAGACACTGATATCCTTCCGGGTATTAAGGGAGTTGAAGGAAAGGGAGAGATGATGTGAGAAGGTTGCGTTAAAATAGATGATCAGCCGTCGGCTTGAATTCTCTGGCCGTTGCAGTTCAGTTTTCCCACTGGGTCATTCATCTTCAACAACAGCAAATTCCATTGATATAGTCTCAAAACACTCTACCGCATCGTCACACCCACACCTGGATTATATTGGGATATTCCTGCGTCTCTGTGACCTTACTGCTTCCTTCTGTCTTGCCGTGTTTAGAAGATAAAGATTGAAATGAGGCCGAGTGCAATGTATTGATGGCTTTCCAAGTGTGTGCTCAATCATCATGACTTCCCCAGTCAATGATACATACATTGGCATTGCCTCCCATTGTTCAGGGCAATAACGCTGGTCTCAAACAGATAGAGCTGCGGCTTAGTGCGGCTCTCTCTGTAACAGGAATTGATTAGCTTCTTCATCGCAAGTGAATTGGTGGAACCTCACAAAGAACCAGCATCTGGCTGCACTAACCACTCAACTGATATATCGCCATCATTTGTCAACTGAGCCAAGTGACAGGAGTTTGCATTTAGCTGTGGAAAAGTTGTAAATGGGTTTGTCGCATGCATGCATTATTTAACCCATTAACAGCGGGAGACTGCACCATAATCTCCATATCTACTTGGGAATCAGGAGCACAGTCGACTGACTCAGGCCAATCAAGTCTGTCGCTGTCAAATTGTAAGAAGTCTGACAACATCAGATTAAAGTCCAACAAGTTTATTTGGAATCATGAGCTTTCGGAGTACTGCTCCGTCATCAGGTGAGTGATAAAGGAGCTACATTCCGAAAGCTCATGATTCCAAATAAACCTGTTGAACTCTAACCTGGTGTTGTAAGACGTCTTACTGTGCCCACCCTAGTTCAACGCCGGTATCTCCACACCATTGTTAAATCAGGTGTTGTTTCGGAAAGAGATTGGAGAACTTATGATGATTACGTAGTCACGGTGACACCAAAGTAAATGGTATACAACTAAACCGTACCCACACACGGGCTCCAGGTTTGCTGCCTGTCCTTTATTCCAGCTGGAGCAGTGGAAAGGCTGAAGGAAGGACAACCTTACATTTGTATAGCACCTTTCATGATGTACATTTGAAGTATAGTCGTAGGACCAGAGAAAGGTTTACAATGCAGGAGGCTATTCAATCCATAATTCCCAGTTGACTGAAAAAGAGTTATCCATTTTCCAGCTCTTGGTCCCTAGCCTTTTAGATTTTGGCATTTCAGGTCCACATCAAAGAATTTCCTTCAGATGCAGTGAGCTTTTCTTCCTCCCTTCCCCTTTCAGGCAGTGAGTTGTAGACCTCCACTCCTCTGGGCGAAAACATTATTCAACTCTCTGTGGGGTTCTTTATGTTGCTAAATTCAGGATGGTTGGCGTACTGTTAAATTTGGATTCAGCTGTTGACGAAGGCTCAAAATGCTGCCTCTCTTGCAGATTAATGTGGTTTATAGGTTCCAGGGCGACTAGTTATGGCAAACAGGGTAGTGCCTGATTGATGAGATGATAATGTCACCAGAGGTGCCACTGATCTCTTCACGCCATGCTGGCTGTGGTTCAAGGAGATGTTTGCGTCTGCTGGCCCCAGCTCCTAATTTGGGACTGTGGTGTTCTTTGTGTTGCTTACTTTAGGATGGTTGACGTAGTGTTCACAAAGACCACAAAATAGCTTTAACCTGAACAAAGCTATAAATTTATTAACACTACTAATTTAGATTTGACACATACACCTATATAATACACAGTTGATAATTAACATATAATCTACACTCATCTATTACTAATCTCTAAACTATGATAAATATGATCTGCTCTCACTCATACTATCCTTCCTTCAGTCTTCTCTCCCCACATACTTGTAACTCTAGCTCCCTCTCGTGGCTGACTAGACATTTCATTAACCCTTGCAGTCCTTCCATTTATGAAAATACCACACTCTCCTCTAGACCTTCCACCAATGACCTTAAATCTGTGTTCCCTGGTTACTGAAATAGATGGTCTCTGCCCACTCTACCGTGGCCCCTCATAATTTTATACTCCTCAATTAAATTGAGTGATTGACTTATTGTCACATGTACCGAAGTACAGCAAAAAGAATTTTCTGCAGCCAAGGGAACATACTCAGTACGCACATTGTAGACAAAAAAGAATAATCGTAAAAGTATATCGACAAGTAGTACATCAACAAACAGTGATTGGTTACAGTGTGGAACAAGGGGCCAAACAAAGCAAATACATGAGCAAGAGCAGCATAGGGCATCGTGATTAATGTTCTCACAGAGATCAGATCAATCCAAGGGGGAGTCATAGAATCATAGAATTTACAGTGCAGAAGGAGGCCATTCAGCCGATCGAGTCTGCACCGGCCCTTGGAAAGAGCACCCTACCCAGGCCCCACGCCTCCACCCTATCCACTTTATCTCAGTAACACCATCCAACCTTTTTTGGGTACTATGGCAATTTAGAATGGCGAATCCACCTAACCTGCACATCTTTGGACTGTGGGAGGAAACCGGAGCACCCGGAGGAAACCCACGCAGACACGGGGAGAACGTGCAGACTCCACACAGACAGTGACCCAGTGGGGAATCGAACCTGGGACCCTGGAGCTGTGAAGCAACTATGTCGATGAGGAGTTTCCCCCAATTGCCTCTGTTCTGAAGAAAACAAACTCAGCCTGTTGAATCATTCCTCACAGCTGTAGTTTTCATTCCTAGAATATCCTGGTGAGCCTTCACTCTGCCCATTCTTGTAGTCACTGTTACACCCGATGTCTGTGTCTATGTATTTACATTGTGTATTTATCATAGGTCCTATGTTTTTTCATGTATGGAGCGGTCTGCCTGGACTGTACGCAGAACAATGCTTTTCACTGTACCTCGGTACATGTGACAATAAATCTAAATAAATCTACAATGTGGGAAGTGAAATTTGCAAAAACATCCAGCAAACAAGCAATGAGATAACAGCCAGATCATCTTTCATGGTACTGGTTGAGGAATCAGCAGGTCAGGAGACTGGGGACCTGCTCTCCAAGTGGTGACCGTGAGATTGTTTAGGTCCCGCTGAGCTGGCAGATGAGGTTTAACATACAAGGCCCTCTGCCTCTCTCCTCAGTGATGGAGGGGAGCTCCAACTTTTGCAGCACTGTCTCCCACCTGGGAAGCTGATGGTTAAACACAATTGCTGCATATTACATCACAGGTTCTGTGATCAGACAACCACAGCGGTACGAGGCGCGCGGAGTTTGACCAATTTACCAGATGAGCAAATGTAATTTCCCAGCAATAAAGTCAGAACATCCTTTTTTTAAGTGGGTCCCGGCCAGCGGGAAATATCAATTAAAACTTCCATGGACCAGAGCTGACGTACGCTATCACTCAGTGGGTTACTGAATTGTCACCGTAACCCCATTTTGACACTGCTAGCCCCTGGTGAGTTAGAAAGCATTCCAGGCTGAGATTGATGAGACAGGAGAAAGGGACATGTTTTACATATTGTTCTCGGGTGTGGGCAGTGGATTGAGAAAAGCGAAGTCAAAGGGAGAGTCTATTGCCGAGTAACGTCAGGGGGAGCCTTTCCGATGGCTTTTTTGTTAATGTTCTGTCCGTGCTCTTTGACTGTGCATCCACTTGGAGGTCAATTGTGATTGTGCTGTAAAAGTGACATGTGAATTAGCCTAATTCACATTGTCTTTGATAGTGCAGAGTGGGTGCTGGAGAGGGAGAGAAACGCTTTTTGTAGCTGTAAATGGTGTCACTGCACATACAAGGCAATCAAATACTTGGAGTGTAGGGCAAAGAACTGGCGGATAAAGGATTAATCTCATAGAATTATAGAATTTACAGTGCAGAAGGAGGCCATTCGGCCCATCGAGTTTGCACCGGCTCTTGGAAAGAGCACCCTACCCAAGCTCACACCCCCACCCTATCCCCATAATCCAGTAACCCCACCCACCACTAAGGGCAATTTTGGACACTAAGGGCAATTTAGCATGGCCAGTATCTTTGGACTGTGGGAGGAAACTGGAGCACCCGGAGGAAACCCACGCAGAGACGGGGAGAACGTGCAGACTCCGCACAGACAGTGACCCAAGCTGGGAATCGAACCTGGGACCCTGGAGCTGTGAAGCAATTGTGCTAACCACTGTGCTACCGTGCTGCCCAATGTGGGACTCAGTACAGTATAACCCACACAGTGACGTTAGAGGACACATGACCCGCAACTTGGGGTCAGTGTCGTGTTGGATAGAGCCGTGTGAAGAAGCATCCTTCACTGTACCGTGCGTATAGTTTAATAGTTAATCAATTCTTACTGTTGAACTATCTAAGGCTATGTGCACCTTGATAAGATGTACCAAATCAAGCCCAATACCTTACAACTGAGGATTACGAATCACTGCTGTTGATTTCTCTCAGGAAGCTACGAATAAATGTATGAAAAGGAAGCACCAAAACCTAATAACATATGAAGTACATCGAACGTACAGCACAGACAGTTTGGCCCACCTAACTGTTTAGGTTCCACGCAAACATCAGCTATGCTTCTTTCGAACCTTTCACAATCCTTTCTGCCCGAGATATTTCTAAATTGGAACAGGCCCTGTCTGTCTTCCGTTTATTTTTAGCCATTCAGAAGGATTTATTTTTGTTGCATTGTTGTGTCTCTCCGTGTGGAATGAATGGCTTCTGGAGCACCCTCTTTGTCTCTGGACAAGGGGGAGATGGATATTCGAGGTGGTTGGGTAACTCTTGGGCAAGCGATTGTTTGGTTGGTCCAGATGACCAGTTTCTCTTTCGCTGGTCTGCTCGGTTAACAGTATGTAGCAGCAAGCAGGAGCACAGACCTTTCCGTCTGTTTTATATTGGCCCCTTCTCTACCCCTAAAGATGTTAGGTGGGATTCTCCGTTTCCGAGACTGAGTGTTGACGCCAACGCAGAATCCGTGGACTTTTACGACAGAAGCACCGGCACCGCACCTGGACCCATTCCACGACCATTGAGGAGCTAGCACCGGGGCTGTGATTGACACTCCACTGAGAAACGGTGCGGGATTCGCCGGGTCCGTGATTGACACTCCACTGAGAAACGGTGCGGGATTCGCCGGGGCTGTGATTGACACTCCAATGAGAAACGGTGCGGGATTCGCCGGGTCCGTGATTGACACTCCACTGAGAAACGGTGCGGGATTCGCCGGGGCTGTGATTGACACTCCAATGAGAAACGGTGCGGGATTCGCCGGGTCCGTGATTGACACTCCACTGAGAAACGGTGCGGGATTCGCCGGGGCTGTGATTGACACTCCAATGAGAAACGGTGCGGGATTCGCCGGGTCCGTGATTGACACTCCACTGAGAAACGGTGCGGGATTCGCCGGGGCTGTGATTGACACTCCAATGAGAAACGGTGCGGGATTCGCCGGGTCCGTGATTGACACTCCACTGAGAAACGGTGCGGGATTCGCCGGGGCTGTGATTGACACTCCAATGAGAAACGGTGCGGGATTCGCCGGGTCCGTGATTGACACTCGGGAGACTGACAAGCTGTAGCCGCACATACGCATTACCCTTCCCACACACACTCATCCCAGCCAACAAGATGGCACTGGTTGTGTTGGAGCGCGCCCACACAGCTGGTGGTCAGCTGGAGCCACAGGGCACCCAGGGGGGGTGCCCTGGGGAGACACCTATACGACCCATGGCACTAAGTTCACAGCGGGCTGTTAGCGGCGTGCACAGCTGCATGGTTGTCTTGCCGGCTGTGGCAATGGTGCTCCCTGCCCACCCTACAGCCCACCTTCTGGGCACCCCCCCCCCACTCACTACTCCTCCGGCCCTGGCAGAAGCCCCCGGCCACTGGCACAACTTTGAGCACACCATGGCGATCTTGGATACTTTCCGTCCCCGCTCTCTCTTTCTCAGCAGTCACCACACTGGTTTCATAATTAATTTTTAAAAGCACAAGCGAACCGCGCCGTTGGGAAGTCGGCCCATAGGAGGAGGAGCATCGCGGAGGCCCCAGAGAATACCGGGTCGGGCCCGCTAATGATATGCAAACGGTGTTTACAGTACGTGCGTTCCAGAACGCATTGACGCAGCTGTCGAGGTGCTGGAACATTGTGATTTGGAGGCAAATCGGCCCTGCCGAGATTTTGGCGTCGGAACCGATTCTCCGCCCTTTTCCCGATTTCAGCGTCAGCTAACTGAGAATTCCGCCCTTTTGAAACCAAATGTTGGGCACTCAGGAAATCCAACTTGGAAGGGGAGGGAGAAAGCCATGGAAACCATATCCCTGAGCAGATCGTTTAGCACAGCCGAGTCTCATTATGCAATTTGCCTTAGTTGAGCCGCAATGCTTTTACCAATTAAACATGTGGAAATCTCACACATTTATCTTTAGTTGTTGATATATTTTTTAAAATAAATTTAGAGTACCCAAATCACTTTTCCCAATTATGGGGCAATTTAGCGTGGCCAATCCACCTACCCTGCACATCTTTGGGTTGTGGGGGCGAAACCCACGCAGACACGGGGAGAATGTGCAAACTCCACAC
Organism: Scyliorhinus canicula; assembly: GCF_902713615.1. Lineage (NCBI taxonomy): Eukaryota > Metazoa > Chordata > Chondrichthyes > Carcharhiniformes > Scyliorhinidae > Scyliorhinus > Scyliorhinus canicula. Next base: position 239,680,456 of record NC_052149.1, on the reverse strand, counting down.
GGACAGTGACCCAGAGCCGGGATCGAACCTGGGACCTCGGCACCGTGAGGCAGCAAGGCTAACCCGCTGTGCTGCCATGCTGCCGATTGTTGTTGATATATAAGGGAAAGAAGACAAACACGGAAGCAAATCCTTTGTGGTTTTGTCGAAACCCAGCGACCTCCCCCCAGGAAATCTGTACACTCGCCCATTACCGCTGAACAGAGGCAAAATGGGTAGGCAGTTATTGAACAGACCTTCATTTTGATAAGGATCATCCTCTGTGATGTGATGAGGACTCTATTAGCTTATCTCTGTGTTAATGTGATTGGGAGATCAGATCAGTATGTGGCAGCATTGCAAATTACATGGTTCCTGAGGCTGGAAGAAAATGAGCACCTCCAGATCAGTTTAAAGGAGATTTTGGTGATTGTCTTCAGGGTTGGCTTGAGCTTTACATGTTCCTGTCAGTTTATGTTGTTTTAAGCTGAAATCAATGTGCATTATCTCATGTGAATAAACAGTCGAGATGTGTCCATTAAGTACTGTGTATCAGCTTGACAATATCCACCAACAGTTTGGTAGAGAAAGACTAGGGGCCAGAATTCTCCACCAAACAGTGAGCTGCTTCCCGTTGCTAAGAAATACGCGACTTGGAGGCCGAAGAATACATCCCTGTGCCTAATTTGATTTTCATGTTGTCTTTTTTCAAATTTCTCTCATTGTTTCCTTTACCCCTCCCATTCTCACCCTCTCTTTTTCTTTCTTTGAATCACTGATCTGTGTCCACCTCTCTAGGATGGGCCACGGGAAAATATAAAGAGTCGCATTTAAATAGCTCCTTTGATTACACACCAAAGTACTTTACAGCCAATGACGTACTTCCTGAAGTGTAATATGGGGAGGCCAATCTGCAAACAACAAACTCCCACAAACGACAATGCGACATTGTGCAGATGATGTGCTACTGACATGGTAGCGCAGTGGTTAGCACTGTTGCTTCACAGTGCCTGGAACCCAGGTTCGATTCCCGGCTTGTGTCACTGTCTATGCAGAATCTGCATGTTCTCCCCATGCCTGTGTGGGTTTCCTCCCAAAAGTCCTGAAAGACGTGCTGTTAGGTGAATTGGACACTCTGAATTCTCCCTCTGTGCACCTGAACAGGCGCCGGAATGTGGCGACTAAGGGCTTTTCACAGTAACTTCATTGCAATGTTAATGTAAGCCTACTTGTGACAATAATAAAGATCATTATTATTATCACAGTGATGTTGGATAAGGGATAAACATTGAGCAGGTGAGCAGGAAAAAAGCTGTTGCTTCCCGTAGAAATTGCGACAGAATAATTCACATCCAAATGAGAGGACAGGTGGAGCCCTCCCCCTTTTAACTTTACATTCAAAGTCGGCATTTAACCAGTGCAGCATTCCCTCAATGTTCAGGAGCAGGACTATTGTCCGATAACCTTCTGACTAAAAGGCAAGAGTGTGGTTCCTCAACCAAGTCTACCAGAGTCACTTTCCAGCAAAAAACACACACAAATAGCATCACCGGGTCTTGAACCTTGCCTGATTGTTCATCTTTCCCTCCCAGATCCAACTGTGCAAAGGAACAATTGTAGCTACTCAGCAATTGATTGGACTCATTGTGTCTTTCTGATTGACTCACTGTGGACACATGGGCTATTGAGAACGCTCCCAGAGAGTATCCCCTGATGACTCATTCACCAGCAGCTTCGCGAGCATGGAGCAATGCTCTTGGGCTAGGGAGCAGAACCATCATTCAACAGAAATATCCGACATCTCTGTCGCACCTTTCATGTACTAGAGCATCCAAAAGAGCTTCACAGGAGCATAAGATTGGAGCAACAGCAACCCAAAGGAGACCTGAGGACAGGTGTCCAAAGGTTGAATTAAAGAGCTAGGATTAAGGAACGCCTTAGAGGAGGTGGGGAGCTGGACTGATTTAGAGGAGGAAATTCCGAAGCTTAAAGGTTAAATGACTGATGGCATCGCTTCTGATAATGGAGCGCAGGAAATGTGCAAGGAGCTCCAAATTGGGGAAACACAGAGTTCTCGTAGAGTTGTAGGGCCTGATGAGTTCGAGGGAGCAAGAGACATTTCAACACAAGGTTTCTGAGCTTGAGGCATTGGTGGTCTGTTTGAAAATGTCAGTTCACAAGCTGTTTGGCACAGGGCTAATTCGCTGGCTTTGAAAGCAGACCAAGGCAGGCCAGCAGCACGGTTCAATTCCCGTACCAGCCTCCCCGAACAGGTGCCGGACTGTGGTGACTAGGGGCTTTTCACAGTAACTTCATTTGAAGCCTACTCGTGACAATAAGTGATTTTCATTTCATTTCCAGCAAAGGAAGGCTGGGTGGACGGAGCAAGGCTCCTCCTCCTGACTCTAGCCCAATGACTTCTTCCAAAAAACACACAGGTTGTGAAGTGCGACACTGCCCCCATCATTTCAGCAGCCGGTCGACAAATACTTGTGTGTTTTGGGACACGAATTCCGCCCCTAACAGCACTGTGGGCAGACCTGTCAATGGCTCATCATCACCTACCCGAGGGCAATTAGGGATGGGCAATAAATACTGGCCTGGCCAGCAATGCGCACATCCCGCGTGCGATTCAGGAAAAAAAAGGTAATTGGATTAGGCACTGGGAGCAGCTGAAACCATCCCTGATGCATGAATCGCATCCAAAAGAAAAGAATGTGAAGAAAATAGGAGACTTTAAAAAATGATCCCAGGTGTGTCCATTATCTAAAGTCTGTGACGGCAGCAATATTCTTACACCCAGTAGGGGAGATTGTTACTTTGAAATGAAATTGATTTTAAAACGGTTGCTATTTTCAGATCTGACACTTCACAGCGTTCCATTATATAGGGTACCTTTCTAAAACGATTGTTCATTTATCATGCATTTTGTTTGAAATGCAAGATGATATCTTCGCAGACCCATAAAAATTGACATTTGAAAAAAAGTCAATTCTTTCAATCAAATATAATTGCCAAAATAGATTGGTCTTCAATTAAATCTGTTCCATACCAGAATTAAAATCATTAGATTTATAATGATTTTATGACCATTCTCTCTCTTTCTCTCTCTTTCACCCCCCCTCTCTCACCATCTCACTCCATTTATCTCTCTCCATCTCTATGGTTCTTTGAGACTCTCTCAATCTCTCTCTCTCACTCACTCATCCATTCTCACAGTCTCACTCAGACTCACTTTCACTCTCATTCCCTTGCAATTTCATTCTCACTCTCTTTCACTCAGTTTATGTCTCTTACGCTGTCCATGTTCCACTTTTGACTCTATCCCAAAAGAAGCTCCTGTACCTGGGGTACGCCTGTCACATTTCATACACTGCAATTTCAGGGGTGAAACACATTTCTTTAAAGAAGGAAAATGTCCCTCATTTTTCTGAGCTCACATGCAGAAACTGGGTCTAGCTAAGTAGTCGCTCATCTACAGAGACATGGCTCATCAACTCATCTCCAGTTGATCTAAGAGTGTACCTAGTCTGTGAGCAGTAGTCTTAAAGGTCAGACTAGCTTTTAACAACCAAACAGTTCAACTGTGTTCCATGCCCAAGATAATACCAGGGAAGCATGAAATAGTACAGGAGAGAAAGAGGTCATTTGCCCTATCAGGTCTTCACCTGCTTTTTCGCAGAATAGTCCAGTTAGTCCCACTCGCTTCTCTATTCTGTATGCCCGTGATTCATTTTTAAAAAATCATCTTTATTGTCACAGGTAGGCTTACATTAACACTGTTATTGTGTAAAGCCCAGAGTCGCCACATTCCGGCGCCTGTTCGGGTACACAGAGGGAGAATTCAGAATGTCCAATTCACCTAACAGCATGTCTTTCGGGATTTGTGGGAGGAAACCGGAACACCCGGAGGAAACTCACGCAGACACGGGGAGAACGCGCAGACTTCGCACAGACAGTGACCCAAGGCCGGGAATTGTACCTGGGACCCCGGAGCGGTGAAGCAACAGTGCTAACCACTGTGCTACCGTGCTGATTATATTTCTCCTTCAAGTATTTTTCCAATTCCCTTTTGAAGTGGCCATTGAATCTGAATCCAGCAGCCTATCAGGCAGTGCATTTCAACTCCTATAACCTCACATTGTGTATATTTATGTTCTTTGCCAGCCACCTTGAATCTGTGCCCTCTGATTATCGAGTCTTCAGCCATTGGGAAGGGTAATCTTTTAAGCAAAAGCATGATCATTAATATTGCAAAAGAGGGCACTAGCAGTGAGAACTTCACTGAACTCCTCCGCCAGTTGGAAGAGCTGAGTGAGCTACGCTAGTTATTTTCCACTGGTTTATTACAGTCGAAAGCTGGAAAAATTCATTTCCTCCCAGTAAAAACCTTTTAATAAAAGCATGCCACTCGTCTTCTGGGACAGTTTGTTTTCCAAGTAAATCTGCAGTTGTGTACAAAGTGTATTCGGAACTCTTCAAATCAATTGAAATGGCCCAGTGGTCCATATTGTCCTCTGATGAAAGGTAAATAAAAGTGTTGTAGCAGAGCTGGGTTTTGAATTAAATTGTATGTAGGTTAGTTGGTTTGAGGCTTGAATATTCAAAGCTCCATATTTCTTCATCAGAAGTTGGTATTAAAGGACAGTAGTCCACTTCTTGCGAGGACACACTTGCCAGGATTATTATTTCAGAATCTGTAATTGAAAATACAGTAATGACAAGGGCAGTCCAGCGAGTTCACAGGGAGGCGTAATTCAGTTTGAAAGTGGGTTCAAATCCCACTGTGACAGAAGGTGAAATTTGACTTCAATTAAAAAAATCTGGAATTAAAAGCCGAAAGACGATCCTGAAACCATTGCCGATTGTCGTTAAAAACATATCTGCGTTCGCTCATGTCCTTCAGGGAAGGGGAAATCTGCCGTCCTTACCTGCTCTGGCCTACATGTGACTCGAGACCCACACAGCGATGCGGTTGACTCTTAATCGCCCTCCTCCCCCCACTGAAATGGCCGAGCAAGCCACACAACTCAAGGACAATTAGGGATGGGCAACAAATGTTGGCCCAGCAACAGCGAGGCCCCCATCCCAAAGACAAATAAAAAGAAAAGTATTTTGCTCTGATGAGATGGAAATTACCTGAACTGGATCGCTATTGCTTTTTATTCGTTCATGGGATCTGTGTGTTGCTGGCTAGGCCAGAATTTACCGTTTGTTATTAATCACTCTTAACCGAGTGGCTTGCTCGGCCATTTCAGAGGGCAGTTAAGAGTCAACAACATTTTGGTGGGTCTGGAGTCACATTTCGGCCAGACCAGGTAAGGACGGCAGATTTCCTTCCCTGAAGGGCATTAATGAACCAGATGGGTTTCATGACAATCCGAGAGTTACCTGATCATCATTGGGGCAGCACGGTAGCATTGTGGATAGCACAATGGCTTCACAGCTCCAGGGTCCCAGGTTCGATTCCGGCTTGGGTCACTGTCTGTGCGGAGTCTGCACATCCTCCCCGTGTGTGCGTGGGTTTCCTCCGGGTGCTCCGGTTTCCTCCCACAGTCCAAAGATGTGCAGGTTAGGTGGATTGGCCATGATAAATTGCCCTTAGTGTCCAAAATTGCCCTTAGTGTTGGGTGGGGTTACTGGGTTATGGGGATAGGGTGGATGTGTTGACCTTGGGTGGGGTGCTCTTTCCAAGAGCCGGTGCAGACTCGATGGGCCGAATGGCCTCCTTCTGCACTGTAAATTCTTTATAATCATTACCAGCACCTTTTTGTCCCACAATTATTTATGAACTGGACTTGAATCCCCAGTTGTTACATGAGTCATTGTGCTTCTGGTACTATGTGTGTGTGATCGCCTGGCTTGAGTGGTGTAGTTAACCTGAGTATTGTCAGGCCAACAAGTGGGAAATCATTGCCAATACCCCCTGGGGGCCATCTGCTGGTAAAATAGCTTATGTCGTCGAATAGCCTGTTGACGTTCACTTTCAATGCTTCTAAATGAAGTACAGCTCAAGTATCCTTGATCCTTAAATCCGAAAACCAAACACATCCAAAATCCGTATGTTTTTAAACCCTCACTGACATTTAGCGCAGGCAGTCTAGCTGTTTATCTGCACCTTGTGAGTTTAGTGACGAACATATCAAAATGCAACTTATTGCAGATACTCTATTTATTATTCGGTGATACATCTTACTTTCCTCCACATTTTATTTACTTTAGACCATAGCTAATTTAGGCTTAGGCTATTGTAATGTAAGCAGTAATGTAAGTATCCAGAAACCGCAATTATCTGAAATTGGAAATGCAGTTAGCCCCGGGGTTTCTGATACCCATACCCAACCTGCATTGTCATTTGGGCATTCAACTGTGTTACAATCTCAGTTGCTGCTATAACTGAACGAGGCAATCCCAGAATGGAACCCTGGCTCAAGGACTATAACTTGTATTTTCTGTTTACAAAACATGGAGGAACAGAGTTACAGGACCACTAATTAGTTTTAACAAGAAGAGAAAACATGTATTAAGCATTGAAAAATACTTCTTTACTCCCCCCCCCCCCTCCCCCACCTTTGCTCAACAATTACACACAGATTTCAAGATTAACAGGGATTACAAAATACATTTGAAGATGCAGTGGTCTCATTGACATCCAAACTCCCTTTAATGCCTGTGGTCAGATACACCCTCCACTCTGAAGCCCAAGTGGATGTCTATTGATGCTTCCTCAAAATCTCCCCAGAGACTGTCACATAAGAGTTTCTAAACTCTATAATACCTAAAACATGCTTTGAAATCTTCTCCCATCAGCATGCTCTCCATTAGCAGTTTGCATTCTGAAGTTCAGTCCACGTTTTCCAAAAGACTCTTGTGAACAGACCTTCCATTCCACTTTTACAAAGTAACCCAGTCCAGGATTTAACAAAAACCTTTTTCAGGATTTCTTGCTCTTAAAGGCTTCAACACCAACTCTTGAGATCCAGGCACTGATTTATTTGATTATTTCAAGTGATGTCTCACAAACTCTAGTAATGTTTCACAAGCCCCAACACCACTGCAGATTATCTTTCTGATAATCCAATGCCTTTTCAAACCTCTGTGACTTTACTGAACAGTAATCTGTCTTGTTCCCAGTTTCCTCTGTCCAGCCTTCTTTTTTTTTTTTTTTTTTTAAAATTTAGATTACCCAATTATTTTTTTCCAATTAAGGGGCAATTTAGTGTGGCCAATCCACCTACGCTGCACATTTTTGGGTTGTGGGGGCGAAACCCACGCAGACACGGGGAGAATGTGCAAACTCCACACGGACAGTGACCCAGAGCCGGGATCGAACCTGGGACCTCAGCGCCGTGAGGCGGTTGTGCTAACCACTAGGCCACCGTGCTGCCCTTGTCCAGCCTTCTTAAGAAACTCTTTCGGTCCCAATTCCCTGATTATCTGGACAGTAATTTGTTCTTTGGATTCTTCCAGTTTCACCAGGAAGAGTTAAGAGCTGTTCCCTCCTCAACGATCTGGTTCCAACTGCTGTGGCGTTCAATTTAACAAAACTAGGAACAAAGGAAAACTTTCTGTCTCTGGGAGGAGGCCTCTTCTTGCCAAGCATCACTTTTTGGTCTTGTTATTTTTCGCACCATAACCCTCTCTAAGCACAATGGAATCTCCCACACATATAAACACCATTGTGCAGCTTCAATCCAGCTACAGGTCCCTCTTGGCACAGGAACATTAAATTAAACCCACGTAAAACCATACCTTAAATCTAATGTGGGGTAGCACGGTAACATAATGGATAGCACTACGGTTTCACAGCATCAAGGTCTCCGGTTCGATTCCTGGCTTGGGTCACTGTCTGTGCGGAGTCTGCACGTTCTCCCCGTGTCTGCGTGGGTTTCCTCCGGGTGCTCCGGTTTCCAACCACAAGTCCCGAAAGACGTCCTGTTAGGTAATTTGGACATTCTGAATTCTTCCTCTGTGTACCCGAACAGGCGCCGGAGTGTGGCGACTAGGGGATTTTCACAGTAACTTCATTGCAGTGTTAATGTGGGCCTACTTGTGATAATAAAGGTTATTATTATGTTTACCCAGACAAATATAAATCCCTTAAACTACCTTCATTTTTCTAACAAATGGAATGTGATCATGGGCATGTTGAACTGAAGCTTGTGTCCCAGGGCTCCCAGAAGGGCTTGAGAGGATTGGCATCGTAAGACCATAAGATATAGGAGGAGTGTTCGGCCACTCGGCCCATCGAGTCTGCTCCGCCATTCAATCATGGCTGAAATGTTCCTCATCCCCATTCTCCTGCCTCCATCCCATAACCCCTGATCCCCTTATTAATCAAGAAATCCCCTTATTAATCAAGGCCACCAGATTTGTGCTGGATGTGCTGCTACCTACAGGGCTACAGACCAAGAGCGATAAAGAATGGAAGACATTACTAATATTTAAACGCACCTTGCAAGTGTCAACCATTTTCAAGGCAAAGCAGCTACTTTTAAATTGATGTAAAACAGTGCAAATGCCGCCCATAATATTCTAGTATTGGAGCATTCGCTGGAGATTTTGCAACTTTGTTGAGCACCTGCAGCATTAGAAATGCTATTTTTTTTTAAAAATTTAGATTACCCAATTATTTTTTCCAATTAAGGGGCAATTTAGTGTGGCCAATCCACCTACTCTGCACATTTTTGGGTTGTGGGGGCGAAACCCACGCAGACACGGGGAGAATGTGCAAACTCCACAAGGACAGTGACCCAGAGCCGGGATCGAACCTGGGACCTCAGCGCCGTGAGGCGGTTGTGCTAACCACAAGGCCACCGTGCTGCCCTGCTAACCACTATGCCACCGTGCTGCCCTTTAGAAATGCTATTAATGGTACGAAGAGTAATAATGGGTCAGATGGTATCTCAGGTATTATTTTTTGATTTGTAACAGCATTCGCCTGCTGAATATTGAAGTTCCAACTTGATATTAATGCACGGTGCTCGGGAAGCATGGTGCTAGACTCGTTCTTTAAACTGACTGATAAAATATTGTAATTGATTTTAAGGAGAGCACGATCCTACCAGTGGGAACTATGAACTCATCGCGTTTCTTGATCTCTGATCACGTGTAGCAAACATCACGGTCTGTGTGCATGACACCACAGTCTGTGCACACAACATCACAGTTTATGTGCACGACATCACAATATATGTGTACAACATTACAGACTGTGTACACGGCGTGACAACATTACATCATCATCTGTGTGCACATCACAGTTTGTGTACATGACATTGCAGTCTGTGTGCATGGCATCATTGTCGTCTGTGTACCAAACATCACGGTCTGTGTTCAAAACATTACAGTCTGTGTAAATGATTCCAGTCTGTGTTCACAATATCACAAGTCTGTGTGCTCGACATAACAGTCTGTGTGCACCACATTGCATTCTGCGTACACATCACAGTCTGTGCACACATCACGATCGACGTTAATGACATCACAGTTGGTGCACACAATATTGTCGTATGTACACACGACATCACAGACAGTGTACATGATGTCACAGCCTGCGTGATGACATCACAGCCTGTGTACACAACATCACAATCTGGTTATCAATGAAGGTCCCGCCATCACAAACTTGCCCCTCGCCTGAGGTGTGGTGACCCTCGGGTTAAATCACCACCAGTCAGCTCCCTCCCCCTCAAAGGGGAAAGCAGCCTGTGGTCGTCTGGGACTGTGGCGACTTTTCCTTCTTTACACAACATAGTCTACATGTCTGACATCACAGTCTGTGCACATGACATCACAGTCTGTGCACATGACATCGCCGACTGTGTATGTGACACCACAGTCTCTGTACAGAGCATTACGGTGATACCGCACCCCGGGCAGATACACAGTGAATTCCATCCCCAGTTATCCTGGAGTCACAACACAAGTGAATTAACCAGTCATTCTTATAAAAATACCCAATGTCTTGACCCTTGGCTGTCCAACAATAACAGTCACCAGGTTTGTAAGTTTGAACACAGTTACTGTTTATTTATAACTAGAACAAATATGGAGTATACACAACTGCGAATGACAAGCTAATAGCTGATCCCCCCTTTAACTGCCCCACTCTCTACAAACACAAAAGGCAGACAGACACAGAGAGGTGGGCAGGGTAAAAATAATAAGGATTAAGATCAAAAGATAAGAATCCCTGCTTCAGATGATGAGTTCTTTAGTGCAGCCTTGTCACAGGTTAAGTGTAGATTAAGGTTTCTGGCTGATCTTCCTTGCAGTTAACAATATCTTACTCCCAGATTTCCCAGGAGTCGCCCTTGGTTTCACATCAACTGCTCTGCAGTGAGAGCGATCAGATTCTGGTCTTTGTTTGCATCAGAGTTTTCTGCAGAAAGAGTTGGTTCCAAAAGTGGCCTTATAGTGAGAATTAGTCGGATATTTCTGGAGAAACTGGTGTGGGGAAAAGAGAGATTTTCTCCGTTAACTGCCAAAGTGAAGCTGAAAGATCGTTAGCTCTCTGAACCATTTGAGTGGAAAAGGATCCAATCAGCACCTGTTACCTGGCAGAACACAACCTTCTGGACCAATCCATTGGCCGTCAGTCACATCAACCAAACAAATCACTGATCTTTCTTGCTTCTACAACCTGCTTTGCTTTAAAGTCACATATCCATTAAACAATTATGGATTAAAAATGTAACAGCAAAAATAGAAGAAAGGGGAAATAAGGGCCGGGATTCTCCCCTACCCAGCGGGGCGGGGGGTCCCGGCGTAGCGGAGTGGCACCAACCACTCTGGCGTCGGGCCTCTCCAAAGGTGCGGAATTCTCCGCACCTTTGGGGGCTAGGCCCGCACCGGAGTGGTTGGCGCCATGCCGACTGGTGGCAAGACCGGCGCCAACGGCCTTTGACGCCCGCCGGCCGGCGTTGGGGCTAGCCGAAAGACCTTCGCCGGTTCGCGCATGTGCCGGTGCGTCATCGGCCGCTGATGTCACCACCGACGCATGCACGGTAGGTGGGTTCTCTTCCGCCTCCGCCATGGTGGAGGCCGTGGCAGCGGAGGAAGAAAAAGAGTGCCCCCACGGCACTGGCCCGCCCGCTGATCGTTGGGCTCCGATCGCGGGCCAGGCGACGGTGGGGTCACCCCCGGGGTCCGATCGCCCCGCGCCCCCCCTCAGGAACGCGGGGGCCCGCTCGCGCCGCCAATCCCGCCGCCACCAGATGTGGTTGAAACGACGTTGGCGGGATTGGCCTCTCAGCGGCGGGACTTCGGCCCATCGCGGGCCGGTGAATCGCCGCGGGGGGCTCGCCAATCTGCACGGGGGGCCCACCGATCGGCACGGTGCGATTCCAGCCCCCGCCAATTCCGACCCTGCGGGGGGTCGGAGAATTTTGCCCAAGATAACACACAGGAACAAACAGAAAGACCTTTACAACAGCATCATAGTACATGACAACCCAGTGTGTGCGTGACATCACAGTCTGTGGGCACGACATCTCAGTCTGTGTACATGACATCTTAGTCTGTGTACACAACATCACAGCCTGTGCACATGACATCGCAGTCTGTATACATGGATTGATAGTCTGTGTACATGACATGACAGTCTGTGCACATGACATTGCAGTCTGTGTACATGACATGACAGTCTGTGTACACGACATCACCGTCTGTGTACATGACATCACAGTCTGTGTTCACATCACAGTGTGTGTACACAATATCGTGATCTGTGTGCATAGCATTATGACTATTAGAGAACTCATATAATGGTAAATTGAGGTGATTAGATTAGCCAGTTGCTTAACAAATGGTGAGGCCAGTTTCTCACCAGATCGAATTAGTCTTCAAGCAAGAAAAGCGGAAATGATGGGGGTCAATCATGCAGATAGGCTGTTCAAATTGAATCATCAGAGAAAATTGACATTTGGCAATATTGAATTAGCAATGTGGCCCTCAAGATTAATATAGCCCCTGTACTCAATAAAACTTTGTCTGAAAACATCAAATCAAGCTCTTTGGATGTCTGTGTGTCTGACTGGCACTCGCTCCAATCCCCTTTTGCAATGATTTACATGTTAATACCAGTTTAACCTCATAAATTCTCCACTCACAGCTCATTGTAAATTTGCAGTCTGATTCACAAATTGATCTGCTGCCAATAAGGAAGCAGAATAAGATTATTTTAAAAGAACTTTCAAAGTTCCTTTCTCTTGCTTGCCTTCATTTAGCTGACGTCGATCAGAAATGCATCAAAGGTATTAAATCCTTTCAGATTGGGGGTAGGGGTGGAGGGGCTGGCGTGTTGGGGAGGAGGGTGGAATGAACCAGCTGACCTGAACTTTTGATTGACTCGATTGTAGAGAAAGGATTGACATCCTGTGTAAGTGGAAGTCTTCACTGCAGGAAACCTGGCAGCTTTAAGCAGGGCGCGCTCCTGTAAACAACAATAATAATGATTGGATAATCTGATTTTGGTTTAGGGATAATTATTCGGACACTGGGGAGAAACCATTTTGAAATACGGTCCCTATTTAATATCTGATCCAATAGATGGTGCCTCTGACAGTGTGGCAATACCCTGATGGACTTAACCTTCCTGCTAACCAGTGTGCTCCTGCTGGAGGGCATTTCGGTTTCTGTAACTTTTCACTTTCAGCACTTTGCCAAGTAGCCATTGATGTGTTGGGTGCTCTGGATCTGTGGAGACTGCGTTTACCTTAGCAGTAACATATACAGGCTACCAACACTTGAAATAGTACAACACTATTTTATTAAGCTAGAAACTGTGGAACATACTTGCACTGTGGGTCGACACTATGTTAGATTAAACTGAAGGCCTATGCCTATCCTAACCAGTCTAGACTATCAGCACATGGTGAAGATCTGTGCTACCAGCTGCGAGCTCTGTCCTTCTCAGAGGCTGCATCCTGAATTAGCGGGAAAACTAGTGCCCTCTGGCTTTATAGTGAGTGTGCTCTAACTGGTGATTGGCTGCGGTGTTGTGTGTGTTGATTGGTCTTGCAGTGTGTCAATCAGTGTGTGTCTGCACCATGATATCCTGATGTGTATATTATGACAGCCATGTTCAAGGGTGGACCCGGATGGGGAGTCTTTGCCAGTCAGTGAACCGCACTAGACCTTGACCCCGTTCACTCGCTGAGACACAACGGCAGCCACTGGTCAGTGCAGAGCAACAAAGGGCAGCACCCTGATGGGCTTCCTGCTAACTGGTCAAAAGGTGCTGAGGCCAATTGTACTGCCAACTGACACACCCCTGTGTGAACCAACAGATCCACAAGTGAAGCAAGAAAGAACACTCTGGAAGCTCACAGCCAGCCAACACATGTGGAGAGGGCAGACAAGTTTGCTTTTACAAGTTCAAACGCTTGGTCAGATCACGCTTGTTTTCAACACAGATGCTGACTGATCCCTTCTGCATCGCCAGTATAATTTGCATTTGCTGCAGATTCTAATGCCTCTGATCTTTTGCCATGTATGTTAATTGGTCACCACCATGGATACCCTGCCTGACACTCTGCCGGGTCGATCAGATAGCTATTTTGTCTGCGCTCTTTTCTCCCTCTTGTTCCTCCAATCAAACAAAAAGACTTTTTGTAATGCAGCGAGTGGCTATGATCTGGAATGCACGAGAGAGAGGGAGAGAGAGAGAGAGAGGGAGTGTGGCAGAGGCAGCTCTGATTGTGCCTTTCAAATTGGATTAATCAACTGAAGGGGAAAAAACATTGTGGGGCTCTGGGAAAAGGGCTGGAAATGGGACTGGATAACCGGCCTTTGCAGAGAGCAGTCACGGGTTTGATGGGCTGAATGGTCTCTGCTGTACTGTAAACATCCTATGAGAGGAACGTTGTGCCAGTCAATTTGAAATGCCGCTTTGCAGGATATTGAAAGGCAGAAACGACAGCTCCTACTCCAAAGCCATAAAGGATGAGATGTTTTGAGTTTATGAGATTTTTGATGGGATGACTGATTTGTTTTTACGGAACTGCTTCAATGAAGACAGAAATGTTTTTGATTTGGCTCCTCTATGGTTTGCACAACAGCACATGGGCTCCTTGCATTTGGGATAAAGAAGAAGAACAGAATTGTATTTACATTATGTCTTGTGTGACTTCAGTACACACTGCAGCACGTGACAGGCCCGGATTTTCTCTCCCCGGTTGGACATGCAGAATCAGGACTTTTCTCAGGTTTGCGAACCTGCCGCAGTAAACAGTGGCCCGGAAGTTGGGATGTTCATTCGGGGGGGGGGGGGTTGGGGCATGGTGCGGATCGGAATTCCAGCCTACTGCCCGCGGAATGCGAGTTGTCGTGTGTGCAGGCATGCTGGCTGTGAACTCCGTACCTGTGCTCTGGAAATGTGTCAAACTTGTAAAAAATACAAGGCAACAGAAGAATACACACATTGTCCCTCACCGCGAACCCCCGCCCCACACACACTCCATTTGCCCCACCCATGCTACCTCATGCCCTCCCCACCCCTCTATGGAGACCCATGCCCTCTGTGCCAACCTGTGCCCTTCTATCCATGGGCTGCATGGTAGCACAGTGGTTAGCACAATTGCCTCACAGCTCCAGGCTCCCAGGTTCGATTCCCGGCTTGGGTCACTGTCTGTGCGGAGTCTGCACATTCTCCCCGTGTCTGCGTGGGCTTCCTCCGGGCGCTCCGGTTTCCTCCCACCGTCCAAAGGTGTGCAGGTTAGGTGGATTGGCCATGATAAATTGCCCTTAGTATCCAAAAATGGTTAGGTGGGGTTATGGGGTTAGGGCGATGGTACGGGGATAGGTTGGAGGTGTGGGCTTAGGCTGGGTGCTCTTTCCAAGGACCAGTGCAAACTCGATGGGCAAAATGGCCTCCTTCTGCACTGCATATTCTATGATTCTACTCATCCTCGTGGACAACCTATGCCACTCGACTAATCCCCTCATGGACCCCATACGCTCCATGCCAACCCATGTCCCCCCAAACATTTCCAGGCTCCTTTATAGGCTTTTTATCTGCATTAACAACATATACCAACCCATTCCCCACCCTCTACCCTTTCTCTTTACCCCCCTCCCTGCCATGGACAAACCTTAGAAGCTATGCTGACACAAAATAAACTGACGTGTCTATTGATGGTGTCACTATGTAAATATGAAGCTCTCACTGATGAAAAATAATTCAATATGTTGAAATTCCTTCAACTAATCTTTCATGAAAACAAAATCCATTTTCTCAAACTACATGGAGCTATCAATCAACTGGCTCACATAACCGGCACTCGAATGTGATAATGTCAGGCTGCAAAATCAGTCATTCAGCACAAATCTCATAATGATAACCCTCAGGCTTTGTCAACAGACTGAGTGAAATAGACAGCACAGGTTTTTTGTACAGCTCAATCCATTAAAAAAAAAATTAAAGCCCAGCAGAGTTAAATCCCACTGTAGCTTTGACAGCTCCAACGCGCTTTAACACTTCCAATGATTTTGACAGTTCTTTGACAGCTTGACAGTTTGACTGAAAATAGAGACATGCTGTGAAAGCTTTTGATCTTGCACTCATCAGGACAGCTTACATGAAATTACCAGCATTAATAGAAGAGTGGGTTATATTGCACGAGAAGAGAGAGCTTATTGGTTGGTAAGTGGACTCTGA
This sequence comes from Scyliorhinus canicula, assembly GCF_902713615.1. Classification (NCBI taxonomy): domain Eukaryota; kingdom Metazoa; phylum Chordata; class Chondrichthyes; order Carcharhiniformes; family Scyliorhinidae; genus Scyliorhinus; species Scyliorhinus canicula. The sequence continues at coordinate 239,664,816 of NC_052149.1, read as the reverse complement.
TAGGTGGCAACATTGCCATGGATTATGCAGCATGGAACAGTTAACTGCCCAGCTTTGTTCAAGTACGAATCGGGCCGGGCAAGTCCGATTGGTCAAGGCATTGTCTCTGAGAATGAACCCATGGAATGACTGTTCTTCAAGCTTTTGTTTGGATGAAAATGACACAATGTGTGGACATGTTCCTCCTGTCTTCAAAGGTATATGAATTTCAGTGCTGGTGTGATGTCAGACATATAGACCATACACCCCAACGCCTGGTGGATCATATCAAACAACATATCCCTTTGGCTGTTCTCAACAGGAAAATTATTGACTGCATCCAACCAACCTGTGCTTGAAAAACTCAAACATACTGTCCAAAATTCGATATGATTCAATGATTGGACAATATCTTCACAGGTGGCACAATGGCTAGCACGGTTGCCTCACGGAGCCGGAGTGATTCTGGCCTTGTGTGACTGTCTGCGTGGAGTCTGCACGTTCTCCCCGTGTCTGCGTGGGTTCCCTCCGGATGCTCCGGTTTCCTCCCACAGTCCAACAATGTGCAGATTAGGTGGATTGGCCATGATAAATTGTCTCTTAGTGTCCAAAGGTTGAGGGGGGTTATGGAGATAGGGTTGTTGGCCTTGTTGTGGCCCTCTTTTAGAGGGTTGGTGCAGACTTGATGGGCTGAATGGCCTCCTTCTGCACTACAGGAATTCTATCAGCAATCTTTTTTTAAAAATGTTTTTTATTGAGTTTTCATATTTTATATACAACAAATTACAAATTATTAGAGAAAAAAAAACACGCAAAAAGTAACATGTATATTTACAGGTAAGCATCTTCATAATAACAACTGTGGCCGCCCCCTTTAGCCGGCATACATATTTTACATTCCCCAATATGGCCGAGGCACATATTTATAGGCAATTATTTACAGTTTGGTTTTGGGCCTTAGCTAGCCTTCAAACACCCATAACGAACCCGTAGCCCCCCCCCCCTCCCCCCCCGGCTACCTTCCCCCGATTCCCGTCCATTTTCCCCGATTCTTGGCCACCCGACTATTCTTCCTCTTGTACGCTGGCCACAAACAGGTCCCGGAACAATTGTATGAATGGCTCCCACGTTCTGTGGAAGCCGTCGTCTGACCCTCGGATGGCGAATTTGATTTTCTCCATTTGGAGAGATTCCGAGAGGTCGGACAGCCAGTCTGCAGCTCTGGGCGGTGCTGCTGACCGCCAGCCAAACAGGATTCTACGGCGGGCGATCAGCGAGGCAAAGGCAAGGGCGTCCGCCCTCCTCCCCAGGAATAGATCTGGCTGGTCTGAAACCCCGAAGACCGCCACTATCGGGCATGGCTCCACCCTCACCCCCACCACTTTGGACGTAGCCTCGAAGAAGGCTGTCCAGTACTCCACAAGTCTGGGGCAAGACCAGAACATGTGGGCGTGGTTGGCCGGGCCTCTTTGGCACCGTTCACATCTGTCCTCCACCTCTGGGAAGAACCTACTCATACGGTTTCTTGTTAAGTGGGCTCTATGTACCACTTTTAGTTGCGTCAGGCTGAGCCTTGCGCACGTGGAGGTGGAGTTGACCCTATGCAGTGCTTTGCTCCAGAGTCCCCAATCTATCTCAATCCCCAGGTCGTCCTCCCATTTCATTCTTGTTGCGTCCAGTACGGTCTCGTCCCTTTCTACCAGTCGGTCAAACATGTCACTACAGTTCCCTTTCTCTAGGGTACTTGCGTCCAGCAGGTCCTCCAGTAGTGTCTGTCGTGGCGGTTGTGGGTACGTCCTTGTCTCCTTTCGTAGGAAGTTTTTGAGCTGCAGGTACCGTAGCTCGTTCCCCCCGGCTAGCCGAAATCAGTTTGTCCAGTGTTGCGATCCTGTCGTCCGTGTATAGGTCCATGACTGTCAGTGTCCCCCCGTCCTGCCTCCACCTTTTGAAGGTGGCGTCAGTCAGTGCTGGTGTGAACCTATGGTTGTTGCAGATGGGAGCCTTGTCCGACATTTTGGTCAGGCCAAATTGCTGCCGCAGTTGGTTCCAGGATTGGAGGGTGGCTGTCACCACTGGGCTGCTGGAGTGTTTTTTGGGTGGGGATGGGAGTGCTGCCGTGGCGAGGGCCCAGAGGGAGGTCCCCATGCAGGAGGCCTCCTCTGCACGCGCCCACTCGACTTCTGGCTCCTGGATCCATCCCCTTACTCGCTTGGCTGTTGCCGCCCAGTGGTAGAATTGTAGATTCGGGAGGGCTAGCCCCCCCCCCCCCTGGTTTTTGTTTTTTGTAGGACCTTCTTTGGGATCCTAGCATTTTTACCCCCCCCCCCCCCCCCCCCCCCCATACGAACGCCATGATAAGTTTGTCCAGCACTTTGAAAAAGGCCTTGGGGATGTAGATCGGAATGGATCTAAACAGGAAGAGGAACCTGGGCAGTACGTTCATTTTGATCGTCTGGACTCTCCCCCGAGGGAGAGTGGGAGTGTGTTCCATCTTTGCAGGTCCTTTTTTACTTCCTCCGTCAGGCTGGTGAGGTTCCATTTGTGGATCCCTTTCCAGTCATGGGCTATTTGGATCCCCAGGTAGCGGAATTTGTGTCGGGCTTGTTTGAACGGCAGCCCCTTTAGTGCTGCCCCCCCCCCCCTTGCGGGTGTACTGGGAAGATCTCACTTTTGCTCATGTTGAGTTTGTAGCCCGAGAAGGCTCCAAACTCTTTCAGGAGCGCGATGATTCCGTCCATGCTGCTTTGTGGGTCCGAGATGTAGAGGAGCAGTTCATCTGCATAGAGTGAGACTCTGTGCTCTCTGCCTCCCCTTCGGATCCCCCTCCAATTTTTTGCTGCCCTGAGCGCGATTACTAGCGGTTCAATTGCTAGTGCGAACAGCAGCGGAGACAGTGGGCATCCTTGTCTGGTGCCCCTGTGCAGCTGGAAGTATTGGGAGTTGGTATTGTTGGTCCGTACACTCGCCATGGGAGCGTTGTATAGGAACTTTACCCAATCGGTGAACCCTGTTCCAAGCCCGAACCGCTCCAGTACCTCTCTGAGGTATTTCCATTCGACTCTGTCGAAGGCCTTTTCTGCGTCCAGGGAGATGATCACCTCTTGTGTTCTCTCCCCGGAGAGGGTCATTATCACGTTCAGCAGGCGCCTGATGTTCGAGGTAAGCTGTCTACCTTTGACGAAGCCCGTCTGGTCCTCTGTGACCACCTCAGGTACACAGTCTTCAACCTTTTGGCTAGGAGTTTGGCCAGTATTTTGCCGTCTGCGTTCAGCAGAGATATGGGTCTGTATGACCCACATTCCGTTGGGTCTTTATCTTTCTTAGTTATCAGCGAGATTGAGGCCTGTGCTAACGTGGGTGGCAGTGTGCCCCTAGCTAGCGAGTCTGTGAACATCTCCCGCAGGTGCGGGGCCAGCGCTGTCCCGACTGTTTTGTAGCAGTCCGCCGGGAATCCGTCCGGTCCCGGCGCCTTCCCCATCTGCATGGAGCTGATACTGTCCATGATCTCTCCCAGTGCTAGTGGTGCTTCCAGATCCCGTTTTCTGCCCTCTCCCACGACTGGTATGTCCAGTCCATCAAGGAACCGGTTCATCCCAGCCTTCCCCGTTGGGGGCTCTGAGGTGTACAGCTTTCTATCAACAATCTTGATTGTGCTGGGAATTACACTGGAAGCTAATTTAAGATTCTCAATCAGGAACACAGCATGTCTCATTTACACTGCAAAAAGCTTCATCTATTCACACACAGGACCCTGTTCAATGCAGACAAAGGGAACAAGCCCACACAATGTACTTTTCACAAATAAAATAATTCAATTAAATAGTAGTGGCAGACCTAGAATTAGTGGGTGGAGTCCATAGTTGTGGGATCAAAATCTTGGTTTGTAGAGAAATTGGAGCCGCTGGTTACTCTGTGGGTGGCAAGGGGTGATGACAGGGCTTGGTGGGTGGTGAGGGGGGAGAGGGCTGGTGGGGATGGGGTTGCGTCCCATGTTAGGATTAACATCAGAGGCAATCCTTCAAGGGTTTTGTGTTGGCTTCACTTATGCTGGAATCAGACTGGGAATAATTGCAGAATGGTGCCTGCTGAGGGAGAAAAACTAGATTTCAAAAGCCTGGGACTGATTGAACATGAACATCTGCCTGAACTGCTGCGTTTTCCCAGCATTTCCTGCTTTGTATTGAAAATTTTAACCTTCTGATCGTCTGCTTTACGGGTGAGACATTTCTGTGCGCTATCAATGGAATCACAGACACATTTTGTCATTTGCGACCTTGGGCTCAAACTTGTCCAAAAAGCATTGAAAAGAACTGGGAGGGAGACGTCCTTCAGAATTAATTGTCATCGTGTGCCACGGCACGTCTGGCAATGGGCGATGCCAAGAACAAAGTTGTTCCTTGTCATCTCACTGTGCTGACCTGTTAGTGTGAGAATGGCAGTGAATGTTTACAGTGGACGGCACCGGGACCACCGTACAGCACCAATGTGTGTGACAGCTGTGCTGAGAGTCTCCAGGTTCACTATCATTTATTAGGGAAGGAAATCTGCCATCCTTACCCAGCCTGGTCTACATGTGACTCCAGACCCACAGAAATGCTCTTAACCACCCTCTGAAAGGACAATTAAGGGTGGCACGGTAGCACAGTGGTTCGCATAGATGCCTCACAGCTCCAGGGTCCCAGGTTCGATTCCCGGCTTGGGTCACTGTCTGTGCGGAGTCTGCACGTTCTCCCCGTCTCTGCGTGGGTTTCCTCCGGGTGCTCCGGTTTCCTCCCACAGTCCAAAGATTTGTAGGTTAGGTGGATTGGCCAATGCTAAATTCCCCTTAGTGTCCAAAAAGGTTAAGTGGGCTTACGGGGATAGGGTTGGAGGTGTGAGCTTGGATGGAGAGCTCTTTCCAAGGGCTGATGCAGACTCGATGGGCCGAATGGCCTCCTTCTGCACTGTAAATTCTATGATTCAATGATTCCATGATTCTAATTAGTGATGGGCAACAAGTGATGGTCCAGCCAGCAAGGCCCAATTTCCATCACAGAATAAAGAAAATATCGCATGCGGAAATGTTGTGTAGCCTATACTCATTCGCGTTTGTAGCATTGAGGCTGATCTTATTGAAATGTATAGGATTTTGAGGAGCTTGATGGGTAGCTGCTTAGGGACCTATCCTCGTGTGGAGGAACCCAGAACCAGGGCACTCAGTTGCAATATAAGTGGTGTCTCAATTCAGAGATGGTTAGTTTTTAAATTTCTTCCAGAGAGCACAGTGGAAATTGGATCATTGAATGTAACCAAGGCTGAGTTAGACAGATATTTCACTGTCAAGGGACAGGCAGGGATGTGGAGATGAGCCATGATCTTAGCCAATGGTAGAGCAGGCTCGAGGGGCTGAATGACCTCTTCCTGCTTCTGCCTTTTCTGATTCCTATCTGGGACAAGAGTTGTGAAAATATTTATTGTTGCATTTTAGTGGTGGTCGGCCATTGAAAGCTCAAGAGCCAACAAAAAAATCCTTCTTAAGTGAAAGGTCCATTTGCAGATTCTTCCATGGATGTGCTTGTGCCGATTGCCATCGCCTTCTCCAGTGCTACAATCCTTGGAGATCTCTGTATCCATCCAATCGTGGCCTCTTGTACATTCATGATTTACTTTACTGCGCCATTAGTGATCCACATGTGAATCGTGTCAGGGAATGCCGTTTCCTACAGGAACGCCGCGGCGGCAGTGTCGTTTCCGACAGGAAATTCGCGGTGGGAGTGCCATTTCCTGCAGGAACGCCGTGACTGGAGTTCGGCAGGACATAGCTGAACAGCTGAGTCCACATCAGAGGCCGCAGAAGGTTGTGTTTCCGGAATCTGAAGAAACGACATCCCGCGTGCCAGCATCGAGACACCCGCAGGGTGTCATATCAGGGTGGCCTGACAGCAGGACTCGACAATCCGGAACGGGGCGCACGTCTCGAACCTGATGAAGGGGCGGTCGCCACAGCCGATGGTGGCCCAGATGGTACTTCCACAGATGGCCACTGACCCAATCCTGGTGGGAGGCCGGCCCAGTCTGAGGGGAAACATTTCCCAAGAGCCAGCCAGTGCCAATGATGAAATTGGGGAAGAATAGCACAACTTCCAGAGTGAAGTGTCAGGGTGGTTCACGGCAAACAGTGCGGCATCCCTGTAGCTGCTGGTGATGGCTCACTATCACCCCGATATCGACAAACAGCAAACTGAAAAGGGTACGGAGTCCTCAGCCCATGAGTATCTCAGCTGGGGTCACTCCAGTCTCTTGAGTGCGGCCTGGTCTGACAGGTGGACAGGAACTGAGCCAGCCTCGTATCCATGGAACCTGATGTCTGTTTCCGGAGTCCCGGCTTAAACGTGTGTACTGCCCGCTCAGCCAACCCGTGTGGTAAGGGATCCTTCGCCATGCCGAATCCCATTGGTCTTCACGAACGCCAACAACTCCTCACTGGTGAAAGAAGCCTCGTCAGCCATTATGAGGACCTCGGAGATGCCAGGCAGCGAAAAAGAGACACGCAGCTTCTCATTGGTCACCTGGCATCAGAGGTCATTCTGTGGTCCTCCAACCACTTGGATAGGAGTCCACCAATAGAAGAAACATTGAAGCCGCGAACAGACTAGCGGAGACAGTGTGAAGGCAGGCCCAGGGGCGATCTGGCCACTCCTAGGAATGAAGAGGCCCAGCAGGACGGAATTTCTGGTGCTCCTGGCAAATATTGTCGAGCTACATTCTCGATGCCCGTGTCTATGCCTGACCACCAGACATAGCTCCGCACCAGCATATTCATCTTAGACACGCTTGGGTGTCCATTGTACAGGTCCATCAAGACGAACTCTTGACCCTTCACCGAGACCACAACCTGCTTGCCCCACGGTAGAATACCATCTTCCACACTCAGATCGGACATCCTGGAGGACAGGGCTCGCAGCTCCCCTGGCGGCTGCCGATGCCGACCACCAAACAATACCAGCTGCCGCACCTTAGTGAGCACAGGGTCCATCTGAGTCCAGTTGCAGACATGCAATGTCCGATGAAATTCCGTACTCATGTGTGCAGGAACTTGGCGATAAGTTTCTGCTCGGCGATTCTGCCTTGTCGCGCGTCCTGAAGGCCGCCTTGGAGAATGCTTACTCGAAAAACAGAGGCTAAATGCCCTCGACTGCAGAATGTGTTTCCCGACTGGAAGGGAGCATTCCTGCCTGGTGATTGTCGTACGATGTCTGTTCATCCGTTGTCGCAGGGTCTGCATGGTCTCTCCAATGTACCATTCCTAGGGACATCCTTTCCTGCAGTGTATGAGGTAGACAACGTTGGCCGAGTCGCACGGGTATGTGCCACGTACCTGGTGGGTGGTGTTCTCACGTGTAATGGTGGTATCCATGTCGATGATACGGCCTTCAGGACGCGCGACAATGCAGAATTGCTGAGCAGAAACTTATAGCCAAGTTCCGCACACATGAGTACGGCCTCAACCGGGACCTGGGATTCATGTTGCATTACATTCACCCCCCACCATCTGGCCTGGGCTTGCAAAATCCTACCAACTGTCCTGGGTTGAGACAATTCACACCACTTTAACCTGTGAATATCCCTCTCTCCAGTTGCTATGTCTGGACCTCTGAGCTTAATTACCTGCAAAGACTCGCATTTAAAGTATCGTACTGCATCTTTGACTTTGTCTATATATATGTTTCTGGAACCCATCTCTTCATTCACCTGAGGAAGGAGCAGTGCTCCGAAAGCTAGTGATTCAAAACAAACCTGGTGGATCTTAACCTGGTGTTGTAAGACTTCATACAAAGCTGAGATTTTTAATCAGTCAGGGAATGGAGGGTTATAGGGATAAGACAGAAGAGTGGAGTTGAGGATAATCAGATCAGATCAGTCATGATCTCATTGTATAGCGGAGCAGACTCGATGGGCCGAATGGTCTCTTTTTGCTCCTATGTCTTATGGCCTTGTGGTCTTTCTCAGTGTGCAGGACCTCAGTGCAGAATGGTTTCTAACATTGGCAATGCAATGCTGATCTGTTGGCTTGGCTGAGTCGAGGGGAAATTCACCTCTGAGATCAAATGATTGAGTGAAAACATGCTCCCATCATTTTAAGAGCTGATCCTTCAGTGGAGATGTCACGTTTGGAAAGGGGCATTAACCTGGGGCCTCAGGGTGGATGTAACGATCCCCTGGTGTAGCGTAATAAAACTGTAGTGGAGTTCCTGGACCTCGCCAATGCTTTCAGCCATCATCATCAAATATAAATTAACCGCTCATTCATCTCATTGTGGGACCTTGCTGTGTGCACGTTGCCTGCAGTGTTTGTCATACAAAACCACAGCAACTGCACTCCAAAAGAAGTTAATTAAGTGTGAAATTCTTCAGCAAGTGGAAAGCACAATAGAAAAGCAAGGCAAACCCTTTGTTAACACTCCTGCGGAGTACCTCACGCTGTTTTAACCATTTTCAAGGTGCAATAGAAATACAAGGCTTTTTAAATTTTTTATATACTTTTTTAAAATTTAGAGTACCCAATTGATTTTTTTTCCAATTAAGGGGCAAGTTAGTGTGGCCAATCCACCTACCCTGCACATCTTTGGGTTGAGGGGGTGACACCCACACAGACACGGGGAAAATGAGCAAACTCCACACGGCCAGTGACCCAGGGCCGGGATCGTACCCGGGTCCTCAGTTCTAACCACAGCATAGAAATACAAGTTGATGGGCAGCACTGTAGTACAGCGGTTAGCACTACTGCCTGACGGTGCTGAGGACCCGACCCCGGGGCGATGTCCATGTGGTGTTTGCACATTCTCCCCGTGTCTTCGTGTGTCTCACGTCCCCACAACTGAAAGATGTGGAGGTAGGTGGATTGGACGCGCTGATTTGCCCCTTAATTGGAAATGAATTGGGTACTCTAAATTAATAAAAACTTTAAGAAAGAAATACAAGTTGAGGCGATAACTGGGAGTTGATGCTTCATCCTTTACTGGAGTTCTGACATGATGCAACCTGTGCATTGTTATTGGACAGGCCTTTTGTGTTATGCCCCTGTCTATGAAACGTCGCTTAACTAGAATTCCATGCGGATGTGAACAACAATATACAGAGCCAGCGAGATCACAGCTCCTAACTGTCTGGAGCTGATGTCAATGGTTATCAGAGGCCTCTGTCAGCTGACCACCCTTGGAGCCACTGTTGTCTTTCTTTCTCAAGAGTGAAGCAAATAGCAAATCAATAACAATTGACTGTGGGCCTTTGTTGTTTCCATGGTTACAGGCCTGGTAGTTGTGACTGTTCGGACTTACTAATATCTGCCGTTTCTACTTCCAGCAATTTTCAAGTAAAGTAGAGCTGCTGAGTGAGGTGATTGATGACTAGTTTCTGGTCAGAAGCTTGTCATGTGACAGGGCAATCCTTTTTCACCTTAGCCTCTTCTCTTTTGTCAATTGTTCATGAGCATTAGATTGGATTGGATTTGTTTATTGTCACGTGTACCGAGGTACAGTGAAAAGTATTTTTCTGCAAGCAGCTCAACAGATCACTCAGTACATGGGAAGAAAAGGGAATTAAACAAAATTCAAGAAAATACATGAGAATACATAATAGGGCAACACAAGATATACAATGTAACTACATAAGCATTGGCATCGGATGAAGCAGACAGGGTGTAGTGTTAATGAGGACAGTCCATCATAAAAGGGTCATTTAGGAGTCTGGTGACAGTGGGGAAGAAGCTGTTTTTGAGTCTGTTCGTGCGTGTTCTCAGACTTCTGAATCTCCTGCCCGATGGAAGAAGTTGGAAAAGTGAGTAAGCCGGGTGGGAGGGATCCTTGATTATGCTGCCTGCTTTCCCCCGGCAGCGGGAGGTGTAGATGGAATCAATGGATGGGAGGCAGGTTCGTGTGATGGACCGGGCGGTATTCACGACTCTCTGAAGTTCCTTGCGGTCCTGGGCCGAGCAGTTGCCATACCAGGCTGTGATGCAGCCCGAGAGGATGCTCTCTATAGTGCATCTGTAAAAGTTGGTAAGGGTTAATGTGGACATGCCAAATTTCCTTAGTTTCCTGAGGAAGTAAAGGCGCTGTTGTGCTTTCTTGTGCTCTCATTTATTGCCCATCCCTAATTGTACCTTTGAACTATGGTACTCTTTACTTCCTTCTGTCGTGTGCTCCTTTTCAGCCTCCATCTCATTTTCATCTTTTCCTTCTTCCCCCCCTACTCCCTTCCAGTCTTGGTCCTCTCTTTGCCTAAGTTCCTCCCCTCTTTCTCGCCTCCGTAATCCCACCGAACCGTTTTGGACACTAAGGGGCAATTTAGTATGGCCATTCCACCGAACCTGCACATCTTTGGACTGTGGTAGGAAACCTACGCAGACACGAGGGGAATGTGTAAACTCCACCCAAGGCCGGAATTGAACCCGGGTCCCTGGTGCTGTGAGGCAGCAGTGCTGACAACGTGCTGCCCAGCCCTGTCCTCCTCCCTTCAATCCTCAACCCCTTAGTTCCTTCAATTCCTCTCCTACTTTCCTGATCTCTGCCGCTCTCAGCCCTGAGCTTCCCTCCTCCAACAAGCTACCCCTTCGAAAATCAAAACCTTGCAACACTGAACACGACAGTAGCACCCTATCCCTAACCCTAATTTGGTTGTTCGCACTGTTGCCTCACAGCGCCAGGGACTCGGGTTCAATCCTGACCTCGGGTGACTGTCTGTGCCGAGTCTGCACGTTCTCCCCATGTCTGCGTGTGTTTCCTCCGGGTGCTCCGGTTTCCTCCCACAGTCCAAAGATGTGCAGTTTTGGTGAATTGTCCATGTTAAAAATTGCCCCTTCGTGTCCAATTGTTAGGTGGGGTTACGGGGATAGGGCTGCGGATTGGGTTTAGATGGGGTGCTTTTTCCGAGGATCGGCGCAGACTTGATAGGCCGAATGGCCTCCTCCTGCCCTGTAGGGATTCTATGATTTTCCGATAAATGGAGGGATTTTCTGCCCCTCTGTGGCGTGTTCTGTGGTGGCAGGGACAGTCCGCAATTGGCCAGCTGCGGAGTTCTTGTTGTTCCTGCTGTTGTCCACGAGGTTTCCCATTGTTCCCACCCTCTGCCACCAGGGAACCTGTGGCGGGAGGTCGATGTCAGTGAAACCGGAGAATCCCGCCGGCAGGACCTGCCAGAAAATCCCGCCCAACATTTCAACTCAGTTGGAGACCAGCCATGATCTAATTGTGCGGGAGAACAGGCACGATGGGCTGATCGGCCTCCTCCCGTCACTGGCATTTTCATGTTTGTTTCTGCATTGCCCGGTCTTCCCTTGATCCTGGGGAAGATTTAAAATTATTAATTAAATTGTAAAAAAACAGTCAGTGAGAACAAATTGAGGAATAAGTCCCCTTTCACTTTGAGATTGTACCACTGGCGTTGAACGCTCGATTTTTCACCAGTGAATATCATTGCTGCCCGGGAAGGATGTACTTCTGTGACTGGTTCCTGGAGCCTTGTGCCTGGCCCCGATAAAGCTGAGCTGGCTGCAGATTGAAATCCGAGCACATTACAGGCATTAAGATGTCAGGACTTTAACTATTCATCAAAGAATGGCAACTGCAGCTAAAACAATTCGGATTTATATCATGCTTTTCAGTAGTAAAGGACTGAGTGATATCAGAGAGGGGCAGAGGGGAGAGCTTCTCAGCTGCTTTATCAGACAGGATTTATCAGGCACGGCACCACGTAAGTAGAGATTCAGGCAGGTGACCAATGGCCTGGTCAAAGAGACTTGAATAAAAACCACACGTACGAGGGTATTTGTTTAATTTAACACTGCTTTATCCACACCAATCAGAAATATGCTGTTTCTTTATAAATTTAGAGTGTCCAGTTCAATTTTTGTTCCAATTAAGGGGAAATTTAGCACGGCCAATCCACCTATCTTTCTCACCTTGTTGGGTTGTGGGGGTGAGACCAACGCAGACATAAGACCATAAGACATAGGAGCAGAATTAGGCAATTTGGCCCATTGAGTCTGCTCCGCCATTCAATATTGGCTGATATTTCCTCATCCCCATTCTCCTGCCTTCTCCCCATAACCCCTGATCCCCTTATTAATCAAGAACCTATCTATCTCTGTCTTAAAGACACTCAGTAATTGGCCACCACAGCCTTCTGCGGCAAAGAATTCCACAGATTCACCATCCTCTGGCTGAAGACATTCCTCGACATCTCTGTTTTAAAGGATCGTCCCTTTAGTCTGAGATGGTGTCCTCTGGTTCTAGATTTTCCTACAAGTGGAAACATCCTCCCCACGTCCACTCTATCCAGGCCTCGCAGTATCCTGTAAGTTTCAATAAAATCCCCTCTCATCCTCCTAAACTCCGAGTACAGACCCAGAGTCCTCTAACATTCCCCATATGACAAGTTCTTCATTCCAGGGATCATTCTTGTGAACCTCCTCTGGACCCTTTCCAAGGCCAGCACATCCGTCCTTAGATACAGAGCCCAAAACTGCTCACAATACTCCAAATGGGGTCTGACTAGAGCCTTATACAGCCTCAGAAGTACATCCCTGGTCTTGTATTCTAGCCCTCTTGACATGAATGCTAACACTGCATTTGCCTTCCTAACTGCCGACTGAACCTGCACATTAACCTTAAGAGAATTGTGAACAAGGACTCCCAAGTCCCTTTGTGCTTCTGCTTTCCGAAGCATTTCCCCATTTAGAAAATAGTCTATGCCTAAATTCCTCCTTCCAGAGTGCATAGCCTCACACTTTTCCACATTGTATTCCATCTGCCACTTCATTGCCCACTCGCCTAGCTTGTCCAAGTCCTTCTGCAGCCCACTTGCTTCCTCAATACTACCTGTCCCTCCACAGATCTTTGTATCATCTGCAAACCTAGCAACAGGAACTTCAGTTCCTTCTTCCAGATCATTAATGTATATTGTAGAAAGTTGTGATCCCAGCACAGACCTCTGAGGCACTCCACTAGTCACTGGCTGCCATCCTGAAAAAGACCCTTTTACCCAAACTCTCTGCCTTCTGCCAGTCAGCCAATCCTCTTTCCATGCCAGGATCTTACCATGAACACCATGGGCTTATATAACATAGGGAGAATGTCTAAACTCCACATGGACAGTCACCCAGGGCCGGGATTGAACCTGGGTCCTCGGCGCCCTGAGACAGCAGTGCTAACCACTGCGCCACCGTGCTGCCCTTGAAGAAATCTGCTATCACATCGGGCATGAGAGGAGTATTTGTACTGCCTATTATCCAAAGCAAGGATCCCTCACAACCGCCAGCAATCCAAGGGTTAAATCCTCCCAATTTGGTTGCACAGTGGTTAGCGCTGCTGCCTCACAGCGCCAGGGACCCGGATTCAATTCTGGCCTCAGGTGACTGTGTGGAGTTTGCATGTTCTCCCCGTGTCAGCGTGGGTTACCTCCGGGTGCTCCGCATTCCTCTCACAGTCCATTGATGTACAGGTTAGATGGAATGGCCATGATAAATTGCCTCTCAGTGTCCAGTTATGTGAAGCTTAGGTTATGGAGATAGGGAATGGTGGGCAGAGATACTGGATCTTGTTAGAGTGCTCCTTCGGAGGGTCAGTGTAGACTCGATGGGCTGAATGGCCTCCTTCTGCACTGTAGTGATTCTATGATATGGTAACATTCCCAGGAAGAGCGATTTCAGAAATAGAAAGCCACCCCAATGTATGCTTTATCGACCGTGATAGGTTTGCACTGAGGTAGTCATGGTCCTTGTGAAGCCCCTGCTTTGGGAAACAGGTGCCCCACAACTGTCTGAGCCCCACCTCATCACCTGCCCATTAACCCCCCTGCCCCCACCCTCACCTTGATCCTGACCCCAACTCCGGTGGAAAAAAAGTCCAAAAGTCTCATCTTGAGTAGCAAGGCTGGATGGACCCTTTGCTACAGCCAAACATTTCAATCGGCGGGTTTGATGAGCATTTTTCCAAGCGTTTCCTGATCATGTTCTGAAGATGTTTCTAATGTGGGAAATGGGAACACGAGGAGGTTATTCAGTCTGGGCTGCTCTACAATTATATCACAGTTCTTTGGCATCTTTTAAAAAATATATATTTAAGAGTATCCAATTATTCTTTTTCTCAATTAAGGGGCAATTTAGCGTGGCCAATCCACCGACCCTGCACACCTTTGGGTTGTGGGGGTGAGACCCACGCAGACACGGGGAGAATGTGCAAACTCCACACGGTCAGTGATGCGGGGCCAGGATTGAACCTGGGACCTCGGCGCCATGAGGCAGCAGTGCTAACCGCGACACCACCGTGCCGGCAGCTCATTGGCATCTGAAGTTTTTGCACAGCTAGATTTGTTTTAACAGTGGCCGGAACGCTCCATCCACCGGGATTGATTTTTCCTGCTGGAATCGCACCCCCTGCTGATGGGTTTTGCGGTGGCGTTGTGTCGTTTCAATGGCAAATCCCATTGACAAGCGGCGGGAGGATAGAATCCCGCCAACAACGAAATGCGTGCGGCCGTGAAACACCCGGATGGGGGAACAGAGGGAGTTTCATGCCCGGTGTGGTACTGTCCCATTATTACAAACAGCCGATAGGTTACAGACAACAGTTCTGGTAACTTGCAGCTTCTATTACAACTTTGAAATTGTTTCAGTTTCCAAACATTTGGTTCGAGCAGCAGAGATTTTTACTGACTGTGTCTAAAATTAAAAACTGTTGGAATAACTCAGCAAGTCGACAGTGGCTGTGGCAAGTCCAACAGGTTTGACATTTCAGCTCCATGACTTTTCGTCAAGACCATTTCCCCGTGAAAGGTTTGAAACACTGCATCACTCTCTCTCCATAAACATGGCCTGATCTGTTCAGGGTTCCCAGCTATTTTTGTTCTTATTTTAGATTTCCAGCCTTTCGAGTGTTTCGAGTTTTTAGCATCTAAAATTCTGCTATAGTGTTCAATTCTGGTCGCCGCACTACCAGAAGTATGTGGAGGCTTTAGAGAGGGTGCAGAAGAAATTTACCAGGATGTTGCCTGGTATGGAGGGCGTTAGTTATGAGGAGAGGGTGAATAAACGCGGTTTGTTCTCACTGGAATGACAAAGGTTGAGGGGCGACCTGATAGAGATTGACAAAATTATGAGGGGCATAGACAGAGTGCAAAGTCAGAGGCTTTTTCCCAGGGTAGAGGGGTCAATTACTAGGGGGCATAGGTTTAAGGTGCGAGGGGCAAGGTTTAGAGGAGATGTACGAGGCAAGTTTTTTACACAGAGGGTAGTAGGTGCCTGGAACTCGCTGCCGGAGGAGGTGGTGGAAGCAGGGACGATAGTGACTTTTAAGGGGCATCTTAACAAATACATGAATAGGATGGGAATAGAGGGATACGGACCCCGAAAGTGTGGAAGATTATAGTTTAGATGGGCTGCATGGTTGGCACAGGCTTGGAGGGCCAAAGGGCCTGTTCCTGTGCTGTACTTTTCTTTGTTCTTTGGTCTTTTTGTTCTATACTTCCTCCAAAATGGGTCATTTCGTTGCCCATGTGTGGGACGTGGTGCCATAGAACAAAGTTCAAACTTTCTAATCACTGGTCTTTGCTAGATAGAACATAGAACATAGAACATTACAGCGCAGTACAGGCCCTTCTGCCCTCGATGTTGCGCCGTCCTTTGAAACCCCTCTAAAGTCCCTCTACACTATTCCCTTATAGTCCATATGGTCTATAATAAGATGGTCTTACCTTAGCTCCAGTTTGTAGATCCATAGACTGATACAGTACAAGAGGCGGCCATTTGGCCCATTATCCCTGTCCTGATGTTTTGAAAGACTATCCAATTAGTCCTGCTCTCCATCAAGCATCTATCCAATCACTTCATTATAATCCAGGGCACCTTGGCCGCTCCCTCCTGGGAAGGATGTCGATCAAAAATGTTCTGTACCAGGCTTGTCTGTAGTGATCCCCCATTTCTTTAAGATGGCAATAAACTTCAAGAGGGTACAGATGGATGAAATGGTGGACAGTGGGGAGCTGAGGTTAGCACAGAGAAATGTGAAGTGATGGGTTTTAATACAGAAAATTAGGAGAGCGAATGGGACAATTTGAAAGGGGCTACAGGAGGACAGAGACCGGGGGGGGGGGTATTTGTGCAAATCTTTGAAGGACAGGTGAAGGATGGGCGGCATGGTAGCACAGTGGGTAGCACTGTTGCTTCACAGCGCCAAGGTCCCAGGTTTGATTCCCGGCTTGGGTCACTGTCTGTGCGGAGTCTGCACGTTCTCCCTGTGTCTGCGTGGGTTTCCTCCGGGTGCTCCGGTTTCCTCCCACAAGTCCCAAAAGACGTGCTGTTAGGTGAATTGGACATTCTGAATTCTCCCTCTGTGTACCCGAACAGGTGCCGGAATGTGGCGATTAGGGGCTTTTCACCGTAACTTCACTGCAATGTGAATGTAAGCCTACTTGTGACAATAAAGATTATTATTATAAAGCAGTTACTAAAAGGGCAATTAGAGATGGGCAATACATTCTGACCTCGCCAGTGATGCCCACATCCTCTGAATGAATAAAAAGAAGAAATACTGTGCTCTATAAATAGAAGGGCTGCGTAGAAAAAAACAGAAGGTTTTATTAAACCTTTACAATTTACCATGGGCGGGATTCTCCGGGAATTGGCAGGGTGGGCCGTACCGGTGCCAAGGAGTGACGTGAACCACTCCGGTGTCGGGCTGCCCGGAAGCTGCGGAATCCTCCGCACATCCGTGGGCTAAGCCGCTGCTGAAGGGGTTGGTGCTAGGCGAACCGCCACCCAAGGGCCTCAGCCGGCTGGCACGAGTTGGCACATGCGCCGGAGCACCAGCGTGTTCTGGTGCATGCGCAGAACCGCTGCCATGTTTCCTGCGCATGTGCAAGGGGTTTCTTCTCTGTTCTGGCCATGGAGGAGCTTTACAGTGGCCGGCGCGGAGGGAAAGAGTGCCCCCACGGCACAGGCCCGCCTGCAAATTGGTGGGCCCCGGTTGCAGGCCAGGCTACCGTGCCCCCCCCCCCCCGGGGCCGGATCCTCCCGTGCCCCCCCCCCCCCCACCCCCGAGGACTCCGCAGGCCACCCTCCACGCCAGGTCCCGCCGGTTCGGACCAGGTCTAATCCATGCCGGCGGGACTGACCGAAAACGGGCGGCCACTTGGCCCATTGGGGACCAGAGAATCGCCGGTGGGGCCACTGCCAACGGCCCCTGACCGTTGGTGATCCCCGCCCCGCCCAAAAACCGGCGCTGGAGAATTCGGCAGCCGCCGTCGGAGCGGCGGGGCGGGATTCACGCCGCCCCCGGCGAATCTCCAACCCGGCAATATTTTGTCCAATTCTTGGTGCTACAGTTTAGGACGGAGCTGCAGGATTTGTAGCAGGCGCAGAATAAAATGACCGGAGAGATGTTTGGGATGAGAGATTGGCCGGAATTTTCTAGCCGTTGAGACTCTCAGTTCCCGCCGGCAGCACAACCCTGCCGCCCGTGGGTGTCCTGGCAGCGTAGGGTGGCTTCAATGGGAAATCCCGTTAACAAGCGGCGGGAAGATAGAATCCCATCGCCAGCAAATGGCGTAACGCCAAGAAGCACGCGGCTCGGGGACCGGACAATCCAACCCGTTATGTTTACATGGATGGACTGCGGAAGGTCCTGTTATTCGTCTTGGAGCAGAGAAAGCTGAGAGGAGATTTGATGGAGGTGTTGAAAATCATGAAGGGCGATAGGCAGAGTGAACAAAGAAGATGGTTTTCACTGGCTGAAGGGTTGATAACTGAGGGGGCCATTGGTTTAAGGTGACTGGCAAAAGAACCAGAGGCGGCATCCGAAACCAAACATTTTACCCAATTCGTGGTCAGGTTTTGGAATGAACTGCTTGATAGTGTGGTGCTTACACATTCAGTTATCGTCTTCAAAAGAGAATCGGATAAATATGTGAGTGACAAAGAAAATGGCAGCGATCTGGGGGAAGAGCAACGTAAGTGAGGCTAACGGGAATGTTCTTTGAAAGAGCCGACGCAGATTTGATGCGCTGAACGGTCTCTGTGCTGTTCTAAATTTGCACCCTTCCAACACTCAGTTCCCAAGCATTAGTGTTAGACATGGCTGACTGACACCTGCACAACTGCATTTCATCATCAGTCAGTCCATTTAAGAGAGAAAATTGCTGAGAATGCTTATTCAGTTGCTGTGCTTTTTTATATCCACTTTGCGTTCAATTGCCAGAGCTGATTGTGTCTTCAGCACTGCCTCATTGACAGCTGACAGTATGTTATTTGCTTGACAATTTGAGGGAGTATTTTCACTGCGACTGGTAATAAATGACTAGACTCTGCTCTTCAGAATTGCTTTGTCTTCTTAACCCGGTAAGGACCGTTCTCCTTGCATCCACCAGCTCATCCTTTGGCCGTACCTGGAGAAGGGAAAACTGGGGGAAGGCCAGAGGCTGAGGACCTGGAGTGAACGTCCAACATGTGAACTTCAGTGAAGTGTTGAGGACTTTAGCAATTGTAACCATGGAGATCTCAGGGATGGCGTCCATTGTCACTAGGTAGTCCTGCACCTATGTGGGTGGATAGTGCGCTACTTGAAGAGACAGTGGAAGCAGATTGAACCATACCTTTCAAGAAGGCATTAGATAAATGTTTGAAAAGGATGGGCTGTGTAGAAAGAGCAGGGAAGTGGGAAAAATGGATAGCAAAGGTACAATGGACTGAATGGCCCATGATGTATGATCTTTATCAAATAACCTAAAATATATTCCGAATTTAATTTCAGCCTATTTAATTTGACTCCCTCGCTGACAAACCAAAAACATTTACAAGTAACTGTAATATCTTTCAACAGAAACCTGCATTGATATAGGGCTTTTAATATGATAAGGTGTCCCAAGACACTTCATAGGAACATTCCGAAACAAAATTTGGCATCAATCTAATTGGCCAACAGGTCTCCGAGGCAGGACTTCCAGCCGGTGATGGGCAGAAGTCCTGCCTGCTACCAATTGACACTCATGGGATATGTTCCCCACCATCTCAAGGTTCGACCATTCCAGCCCCCCCCCCCCCCCCCCCCTCCTCCACCCCACCCCCCGACCCCTCCGTGCTCCCAGTCCATCAACACCTTGAATTTAACATTCTTATCCTCGGTCCCACTGAGTGCCCACCATCCTAAAACTTCAGGCCTATGGCAACTAACTTACCAGCAGCGCACATTGGGTGACTTTTTCCACTGTTGGTATGGTTGGCATGAGTTATGATGGGAATTAGAACTAGTTTCTTGTGCTGGCCAACAAGCTGGACTTTTTGAAAAGATGGCTAGGTGCTCTAATGGGGACAACCACTGCACCACCGTGCCATCCTGGGGCTGGAGATCTCAAGCAGAACCTAAGTTGATATCCTGCTCAATTCTTATCTGAATTCAGAATTGACTATTCCAGTCCTCTTTTGACCAGTCTCTCACCTTCCACCGTGCATAAAGCTGACCTGATTTAATACCCTGCTATTCACCCCTCCCCCCATGCTCACTGACAAATGTTGCCACCCAATCCAACAGCAACTTGAGTTTAAAATTCTTAACTTCCACCATCCCACAATCGGCAGATGTTATGGTCTAGATACTAAAGCTCTGGGAATCGCAGCCTGAAGCTCTCTGCCACTTTATCCCTCTCAATGACCAAACTTTGTCCCCCGCCATCTTATCTCCTCATATGATTTTGCGTCATTCTTTCTGTAACCACCGTGTGATGCATCTTGGGGCATTTTATTACATTATGTGCACGATATAAATGTAAGTCGCTGTAGTTGTACGGGAATAAGAAATACGCTATAAACTAATTATTTACTATCTTTATATTTGTCCGTGCAGATCTCAGACCGCTGCCTGACGTGGCTATGACTGGGAATTGCACAAGAGAATGCACAGAGTTTGGCCATTCCGATTCTTGCTGGATGCCAGGCCAGCCATCTCCCAACAGGAAGCAGAAAAATGCCCCCATACTTTCCACCTTTGTGCCTTACGAAGAACGGGGGAGCCAGGATCGTCTCACCAACATGAGCCCACGGCTCATGGAGGATGGCAATGCCAAAATGGCCAACATCCGCTTCATACCGACACACAGTGCCTTCCCCAGTTCAAACCACGAGCCCAACAAGGACTCGGCTCTGGAAGAAATACCACTCACCCAACCGCCTGACTACCAGCACACTGCCGGCCACGGGCCAGCCAATTCCAAGCGGGAGATTTACCTGTAAGGAAAGATGGAGCCTGCTCTGTGCCTGTTTGAAGCTGTTATATAACCCAATGGAAATGCGAGAGTTGAAAAAAACAGAACAGAAAAGAGGAACGTACGTCCGGTGGAAATTAAAAATATACAAAGGCTTTATTGTCCGCAGTACAATTCAACAACAAACTGGAATTTCAGAGAATGGACGCGGTTGAAATGGGGCTGCTCCAATTGCGCATTGTCCAGGTTTGTCCACACCATTGGCAGAGACTCCAACCCAGCAAGAGTCAACAGCGGAGGGAAAAACTCAAGTGGATCAGCGGTCAAAACCCAAACCTGACTTTGGTGACCCGTTAATCAGTTCCATCGTTGCCGAACTTCTTCACCGCATGCAATCGATTCCTTTTTGTTCGTTTTTTTTTTTGTTCCTGTTTCTTGTGTGTGTGTGCGTGTGTGTGTGTGTATGGTGGGAGTGCGATGCGGGAGTGGATAAACCAGTTGATTCATGTCATTTGTGTGGATGGCAGTGATGTAGCGGGAGGAGAAAACCAAAAAAAAGAAACCTTACGCTCTTGTAGTTCTGGGACGTAGCGCCTCAGTGCTTAATTCCTGCCGTCGAACACTCACCTGACACGTTTGCCCTAATTACAGGGACCAATCAACACAGAAACGCAAGAGCGTTGCTGTACTCTTGTGTAAATATAATCTTCAAATATATATGAATTGCACCTCGTGTGGTTTCGAGATTGGGAGAAATCCATTCCACGGTTATTACGTTGCTCAGCGGCATGAGGCGAAGCGATCTTAAGTTGTGTTTGTTCTTTTTCTTCATGTAAATAATTTGAAAGGTAGCGATGAAAAGTCATTTTGTAAGTGTAACTGCAGGAATCGTTCAGTGAATTATTTAGGTTGGTGGTGGTTTGATGTGACCTTTGCCTTTTCTGCTACTCACGGTTGTTTGGAATACGGGCGCTGATGAACCATGACCATTCTTGCTTCTTACTGTTTCTCCCTTTTCCTTTTAAAATAATACAGAACGCCGTAATATGTTGTTTTAAGTTTTTGTTATTGACATGTCAATTGTGGCCTTTGTTGCCACTTAATTTGAGGTGAAGCCATTGGGAGGGTGGTGTATACCGCGGGGACTGTAGTCCTCTGGGATGCTCACTGCCAGTTCTGGATTTGACATCCATTCTTGCTGCGCATACATGACTTAAACCATCAATGTGGAGATTTCACTCTGCGCTCACTCCGGAGAAGAGGGACTCATGCCAGACCCATGGTCTTGTCAGCTTTCCATAAGAGAGTTTACAATTTTAAATGACATAGGTACGTGTGATATGTACACATATGTGTGTGTGTGTGCACGTGTGCATTTGTGTGTGTGGTGTGCGCACGTGCGTGTGATATATATATACACGTATATATGTGCGCATTTGTGAATGTGTGGTGTGTGCACGTACGTGTGCGTGATGTGTGTATGTGTGCATGTACACATGTGCAGTTGTGTGTGTGGGTGGTGTGTGTGCGATATGTGCACATATAAATGTGGGTGTTTGGGTGTGCATTTGTGTGTGCATGTGGTGTATGCGTGCATGAATGTGTATGAGTATGTGCGTGCATGTGTGAGTCTGCACGTCTACATCACTGGCCTGGATCTTCCAGAGGAAAGGGAGGGGAGAAAGATGCTCGATCAGAGATGACTGCAGCTGATCAACACATGATCAGAGGGGCAGATTGGCTTCCTCCCTCTCCCCGCCCAACCTCATGCCAGTGGGCAAGATCTGTTACAATACTTGTAGATGTTCCTATGATGCAATGGTCATCGTGCCAAGTTTATAAAAGTACCTTCTTCTGGACTAGATACCGAGGTGAGCTTTCAGCGGTAAATTGGTGATGGGGTTGAACAGATAACTTTGACAGACTGAAGTCTACTCTACTCAAATGGTGAAAGTATGGTTTTTAACATCAGATAAATACCAACCAAACTCCCAACTTTCATCCATTCCATTGCCCAGGGATCAGGGTATCTTGTGGCACCTTCAATTAATTTCATGACCATTTACAGATCACAGCACTGCTACCTACCCTTCACTTTAAAATTTATTTTTTAATGACCCAACAACCATTCTCTGTTTCTGATATTAATCGTGGTCGTTACCTCCAAATACCGCACCCTTTCCAATTGTACCCACTTACCCAACTTCTGAAGCTTGAATCAGGGATGGTGGTGTATATGTATAAATAAAAATGTTATGTTCGCATGATTATTGCTCTGTTGTCACAAAATATTTGCATTCTTCTTTGTGTCTTTGTATTTTTCTGTTTCAACATCTGTAATAGAGCCCTACTAAATCTGTGACCAGAACTCATCGCATTTTGAACCCGAATGGCCCAGCTTTGGTGCTGGGCTAGGGAAGCAGTACTTATTTTGTGCCTTGTGGAGATAAGAACAGGGATGAGCAGTAACAGGAAGATGGGATGGTTCATTTAAGCTTCTAACTGCAATCTGCAGTGTTTTTCACGTGCAAGATTAATTAGCCAAGATTGAGGGTCTATATTTGAGCGAGGGGAAATCTTGATGCATCAAAATTGGTGAAACTCACAGTATTAAACAATTTCCAAATCAGACTTGCACAGTACGTTGAAAGTTTTTGCAGAAATCGGATCAAGTTGTACACACTGAATCCATCGCTAAATGCACTCGAATGGAATCTTTGGGCTTATTTGATTGTTAAGACGGATTGTACTCTGGATCATGGGACCTGGAGGGTGTACAGTTCAAGGCAGGAACGCCAATGGTTATTTCCAGAGTTCTGTCATCTCCGATTCTCAGGAAGTGGTGGAAGGACTTGATATTCCTCCAGCGAAGATTGTTGGGCAGTTACACAGGTGCCAATGTGGGCTTCTCAGCTGCATGCGTTCTCAAAGTTGCCGTGGTTCCTTGAGTCGCTCAGACAGATCAGCAGATTGAGCTGGGACTGTGAACAGAAAACCACCAACAAGATGCAAGTTAACCTTCGCCACCCCACGCCCCCAGTCTGGGGACATTGCCGGAAACTTTAGTCAGAGTTAAGCATCCGTTTGGGAACTTGAAGCTGAAATGTTATAGGTGCCTTGTAATATAAATGAAGCTGCAGTTTGCCTGATGCGGGAGTCTTGTGATTAGAATAGATGCAACAACAATTAAAACAAAAAACAAAGCCTCCGGAACAGAGATCGTACAGGTACCAAAAATATCCAACAAGCACTGAGGTGGCAGAATGACCACACGGGATCTTAAGAGACCACTTCTGCTGCGTTTGTAAGCAGAGGTAGCTGATGCATTTTTTTTGTGTTTCATTCTATGGAAAATGGATTCAATGGTAGATTGTATACGTATTTATGAAGTATTGTGTCGCAACGTAGCTTGCCATGTGATACCCTGGACCAGAAATGCAGCAGCACATGCACCTGTAGAAGGACCAGTACTTTTAATGAGTCTGTACCATATATGTAGCTACAACCCTGAAACAGTCCCACAATGGGTTAATTTTAGGGGCAGGGTGGAGGGGGGGTGAAATCCAAAGTCCGTGAGATTTGGCTAGAGGCAGCAGCCGCTGTTTAAATCATTTGAACTTAAATGTTGGTTCTATTTATATAATTAATTTAATTGCTTGTATGCCATGTTTTTGTACAGTTTTATGTACATGCAAATGTTGCTTTTATATAAAAACAAAAATAGCAATGGAAGTATGTTACTATTTTTAGATGGGTTTAATGTGTAATCAGAACCATATTGTTAAAAGTGTTTGGAAACACATGTAATGCTTTACTAGTTAATCCACTGGCTTCCTATGTTACCTATGAGATTTATGCGGGCAGTGAGCACAGTTCTTCTATTATTTTTTCTATTGTTAAGCATGTGAATTTCTTGGCCCTCATTTGCTGAGCAGTCAATGGAGAGAAGACAAAATCATTGTAATTATTCCTTCCTCAAAGCTTTACAATAAAATGGGAAAATGAACAGTCTGTTGTCCCTTGCGACTTTCTCTCTTATCAAGGGGAGCTCCTGGGGTGTGAAGGATCTCTCATCGTTTTGCCGCTCCACTTGAAGTCAGTGGCCCCGAAAACACAACAGATCCGGTGGGTTCAGCTCCCGACCCTGCTCACCAACTTCACGGTGTTCTTGGTTGCTAGGCTGTAGTGGTAGAGGAGTGTCCAGGTGGGGTAAATGTAGCACCGGGCAACATCTCATGGCCTTGTTGCTACCACCAGCACAGTAGTCATTATTTTTTGCAGAGGGCATGCTTTCCATCTCCGTGATGTCTTTGGTCCAACAAAGCGGACCGAGAACCTCACAGGTGCAATTTCAAAAACAAAATCAGACACCAAGTCACTTCAGCACATACTGGGATGGAGCCCAAAAACCTAGTCAACGAGGTAGGTTTACAGAAAGCACCTTAAAAAAGATGGGCAAAGTTTAGCACTGGCGAGTTTTGGGAAGGGAATTTCAGAAGTTTGACCCTGGCAGCTGAAGGCCACCAATGGTGCAGCAATTAAAATGGTGGTTAGACAAGAGGGTGAAATTGGAGCCAGAGGCATATCTGACAGGGTTGTGGGGCCGCAGGAGGTTAAGGGATAGGGAGCTGCGAGGCCAAGGAGGGATTTGATACTTTGCCAATTCAGATCAGCGAGCACAGGGCTGATAGGTAGCACAGTACGGTAGCACAGTTCCTTCATAGCTCCAGGATCCCAGGTTAGATTCCCGGCTTGGGTCACTGTGCGGAGTCTGCATGTTCTCCCCGTGTCTGCGTGGGTTTCCTCCGGGTGCTCCGGTTTCCTCCCACAGTCCAAAGATGTACAGGTCGGGTGGATTGGCCATAATAAATGATCCCTTAGTGCCCAAAAAAGGTTAGGTGGCGTTACGGGGATAAGTTGGAGGTGTGGGCTAGGGTGGGCTGCTCTTTCCAAGGGACAGTGCAGACTCGATGGGCTGAGTGGCCTCCTTCTGCATTCTATGAGGTGAACAGAACTTGGTTCGAGGTAGAATATGGACAGTCACGTTATGGTTAAGCTCAAGCTTTGGGACAGTGTGAGATTGGAAGCCGTCCGGGAGAGCACTGGAACATTCCATAGCTGACTGTTCTGTTTCAGGTATCCTGGCCCAGACCCCAGCTGAACGTTACACCGGAGGGCAGGTTACCTGGATCAGGGTGAGGTAGGGCCTTTTGGAATAACCCAGGACAGATGTGCAATCTATTTCACGGAAATGCCCACCCTCCCCTTTCTTCCTCTCCTAGCCCCCTAGTTTAGCCCCTCTGCTGTCAAAGGCCATGGGCTGGATTCTTTGTTTCTGATGCTAAGTGCGGAGGGTCTGAGGCATTTTCTGTGAAAAAAAGGTATGGGGGTGACCCGACCCTGCATTGCACCCCCCCCCCCCCCCCCAAGGAACTCCCTAACTAAGGAGACACCCCTCAGGGACCTCCTTAATTGGAAGACCGCCCACCCCACCCCCCGGAACCCCTTTAATAGGGAGACTCCAGCAGGAGCTCCTTAACAGGGAGACACCCCTCCACAACGCTCTAACTAAGGGAACCCACCACAGAGGCCCCCAAACTAAAGGGCCCCCTTGTCTAGAGGTAAAGCCCCCCCCCCCCCCCAAGGAAATAACCCCTGGTCTGGAAGCTGGAGAGCAGTCCAGATGGGGCAGCGGAAAATCATTCAGCTGTAACATTTAGCTGGATGCTCCATCAAAGAACATAGAACATAGAACATAGAACGATACAGCGCAGTACAGGCCCTTCGGCCCTCGATGTTGCACCGACATGGAAAAAAAAAAACTAAAGGCCATCTAACCTACACTATGCCCTTATCATCCATATGCTTATCCAATAAATTTTTAAATTCCCTCAATGTTGGCGAGTTCACTACTGTTGCAGGTAGGGCATTCCACGGCCTCACCACTCTTTGCGTAAAAAACCCACCTCTGACCTCTGTCCTATATCTATTACCCCTCAATTTAAGGCTATGTCCCCTCGTGCTAGCCACCTCCATCCGCGGGAGAAGGCTCTCGCTGTCCACCCTATCTAACCCTCTGATCATTTTGTATGCCTCTATTAAGTCACCTCTTAACCTTCTTCTCTCTAACGAAAACAACCTCAAGTCCATCAGCCTTTCCTCATAAGATTTTCCCTCCATACCAGGCAACATCCTGGTAAATCTCCTCTGCACCCGTTCCAAAGCTTCCACGTCCTTCCTATAATGAGGCGACCAGAACTGTACGCAATACTCCAAATGCGGCCGTACCAGAGTTTGGTACAGCTGCATCATGACCTCATGGCTCCGGAACTCAATCCCTCTACCAATAAAGGCCAACACACCATAGGCCTTCTTCACAACCCTATCAACCTGGGTGGCAACTTTCAGGGATCTATGTACATGGACACCGAGATCCCTCTGCTCATCCACACTACCAAGAATTTTACCATTAGCCAAATATTCCGCATTCCTGTTATTCTTTCCAAAGTGAATCACCTCACACTTCTCCACATTAAACTCCATTTGCCACCTCTCAGCCCAGCTCTGCAGCTTATCTATGTCCCTCTGTAACCTGCAACATCCTTCCGCACTGTCTACAACTCCACCGACTTTAGTGTCGTCTGCAAATTTACTCACCCATCCTTCTGCGCCCTCCTCTAGGTCATTTATAAAAATGACAAACAGCAACGGCCCCAGAACAGATCCTTGTGGTACGCCACTCGTAACTGAACTCCATTCTGAACATTTCCCATCAACTACCACTCTCTGTCTTCTTTCAACTAGCCAATTTCTGATCCACATCTCTAAATCACCCTCAATCCCCAGCCTCCGTATTTTCTGCAATAGCCGACCGTGGGGAACCTTATCAAACGCTTTACTGAAATCCATATACACCACATCAACTGCTCTACCCTCGTCTACCTGTTCAGTCACCTTCTCAAAGAACTCGATAAGGTTTGTGAGGCATGACCTACCCTTCACAAAACCATGCTGACTATCCCTAATCATATTATTCCTATCTAGATGATTATAAATCGTATCTTTTATAATCCTCTCCAAGACTTTACCCACCACAGACGTTAGGCTCACCGGCCTATAGTTACCGGGGTTATCTCTACTCCCCTTCTTGAACAAAGGGACCACATTTGCTATCCTCCAGTCCTCTGGCACTATTCCTGTAGCCAATGATGACCTAAAAATCAAAGCCAAAGGCTCAGCAATCTCTTCCCTGGCTTCCCAGAGAATCCTAGGATAAATCCCATCCGGCCCCGGGGACTTATCTATTTTCACCTTGTCCAGAATTGCCAACACTTCTTCCCTACGCACCTCAATGCCATCTATTCTAATAGCCTGGGTCTCAGCATTCTCCTCCACAATATTATCTTTTTCTTGAGTGAATACTGACGAAAAGTATTCATTTAGTATCTCGCTTATCTCCTCAGCCTCCACACACAACTTCCCACCACTGTCCTTGACTGGCCCTACTCTTACCCTAGTCATTCTTTTATTCCTGACATACCTATAGAAAGCTTTTGGGTTTTCCTTGATCCTACCTGCCAAAGACTTCTCATGTCCCCTCCTTGCTCGTCTCAGCTCTCTCTTTAGATCCTTCCTCGCTTCCTTGTAACTATCAAGCGCCCCAACTGAAACTTCACGCCTCATCTTCACATAGGCCTCCTTCTTCCTCTTAACAAGAGATTCCACTTCTTTGGTAAACCACGGTTCCCTCGCTCGACCCCTTCCTCCCTGCCTGACTGGTACGTACTTATCAAGAACATGCAATAGCTGTTCCTTGAACAAGCTCCACATATCCAGTGTACCCAACCCTTGCAGCCTACTTCTCCAACCAACACATCCTAAGTCATGTCTAATGGCATCATAATTGCCCTTCCCCCAGCTATAACTCTTGCTCTGCGGGGTATACTTATCCCTTTCCATCACTAACGTAAAGGTCACCGAATTGTGGTCACTGTCTCCAAAGTGTTTACCTACCTCCAGATCTAACACCTGGCCTGGTTCATTACCCAAAACCAAATCCAAAGTGGCCTCACCTCTTGTTGGCCTGTCAACATATTGTGTCAGAAAACCCTCCTGCACACATTGTACAAAGAACGACCCATCCAATGTACTCGAACTATATCTTTTCCAGTCAATATTTGGAAAGTTAAAGTCTCCCATAACAACTACCCTGTTACTTTCGCTCTTTTCCAGAATCATCTTCGCCATCCTTTCCTCTACATCTCTAGAACTATTAGGTGGCCTATAGAAAACTCCCAACAGGGTGACCTCTCCTTTCCTGTTTCTAACCTCAGCCCATACTACCTCGGAAGAAGAGTCCCCATCTTGCATCCTTTCTACCACCGTAATACTGTCCTTGACTAGCAGCGCCACACCTCCCCCTCTTTTGCCCCCTTCTCTGACCTTACTAAAGCACCTAAACCCCGGAACCTGCAACAACCATTCCTGTCCCTGCTCTATCCATGTCTCTGAAATGGCCACAACATCGAAGTCCCAGGTACCTACCCATGCTGCCAGTTCCCCTACCTTATTTCGTATACTCCTGGCATTGAAATAGACACACTTCAAACCACAGACCTGAACACTGCCGCCCTCCTGCGAAGTCAAAACTGTACTCCTGACCTCTCTACTCTCAATCTCTCGCACCCCAAAACTACAATCCAGGTTCCCATGCCCCTGCTGAATTAGTTTAAACCCCCCCAAAGAGTACTAACAAATCTCCCCCCCAGGATATTGGTGCCCCTCAGGTTCAGATGTAGACCATCCTGTCTATAGAGGTCCCACCTTCCCCAGAAAGAGCCCCAGTTATCCAGAAATCTGAATCCCTCCCGCCTGCACCATCCCTGTAGCCACGTGTTTAATTGCTCTCTCTCCCTATTCCTCATCTCACTATCACGTGGCACGGGCAACAACCCAGAGATAACAACTCTGTTTGTTCTCGCTCTGAGCTTCCATCCTAGCTCCCTAAAGGCCTGCCTGACATCCTTGTCCCCTTTCCTACCTATGTCGTTAGTGCCAATGTGGACTAAGAGAGGTGGATTCTAATCGCTAACTGCATTCCAAACACTCAGACGTGTAATTGCATTGCATTTACCGCTCTTTGATGTGGTTAATGTTTGTAAACATTGTGGTTTCAGCACTTCGAGTCACTCATCCATGAAGGGAGATGAATGAATTAAGGCTGCAGCCATTTTGCGGAAGTTGTGAATCACTGCCCACTACAAGAAAGGAATGAAAACAGAAAATGTTAGACAATCTCAGCACATCTAACAGCATCTGTGATGAGAGAAGGGAGCTAACGTTTGGAGTCTGGATGACTCTTTGTCAAAACTGGAGAGGACTGGAACTAGGGTCAGATTGATACTGTATTGGGTGGGGGATGTGGAATAGTGAGGCTGGATAGAAGGCGAGCGATAGGTGGAGACTGACAAAGATGTTGTTGACAGAAATATAAAGGGATGTAAATGGTGGTGATGATGGTGAAAAAGGGTGGTGCTGGTGGCACACAAAGAGATTAGAATGTATTAATCGCACAACAAAGATAAGCAGTGTGTCAAAGGGCAACTAGGAACAGGGAACAGATGGCCCAAGTGGGGTAAGGTGGGGGGTGGGGGGGGGGGGGGGAATGGTGAGGGACAAACAGATTGATGAAAGAAATGAAAATGAATGGATAGAATTAAAAATATGGTGAAGGTGGAGGAGAGATTTCACAGTCTGAAGCTGTTGAACTCAATGTTAAGTGCGGAAGGCTGTAATGTGCCTAATCGGAAGATGAGATGTTGTTCCTCCAGTTTGGGTTGGGCTTCACTGGAACATTGCAGCAGGCCAAGGGCAGTGAGTTGAAACGGCAGCGACAGGAAGGTCTGGGTGAAGATGAGGAAATGTTTTTTTTCATCCAGAGGGTTGTGGGGAGTGTGGAACTCTGTGCCTGAAAGGGTAGCGGAGGCAGAAACCCCTCCAGGGCTACAGACCAAATGGTGGCAAGTGGGATTAGGCTGGATGACTCATTTTTCAGCCAGCACAGATATGATGGGCCAAATGGACTCATTTCGTGCCGTAAACGTTCCAGGAATTTAAGGAAGGGACTCAAATCTTCAAAAGTCTGAAAGATTCTGGAACGGTAGGTAATGAAAGATTGGTTGGTAAATCAGTAGGGGGTGGGGGCGCACACGCTCAAAACTGTCACTCAAAGAATAAAGACAGAGTTAGAACATTTCCACCCCCCCCCCCCCACCCCGCACATTAAGCCATAAATTGTTTCAGTGCAAGTGGCAGAGAATATGAGGCCCATTGTACTTTCGTAAAAGGAATACCAGATTAGTCGCTGCTTTATTAACAAGTATTTTTATTGAACTTTTAACTTTTAACATATTATAACAACAGGGCAGCACGGTGATGCCGTGGGTTAGCCCTGCTGCCTCACGGCGCCGAGGTCCCAGGTTCAATCCTGTCTCTGGGTCACTGTCCGTCTAGAGTTTGCACATTCTCCCCGTGTCTGCGTGGGTTTCGCCCCCACAACCCAAAGATGTGCAGGCGAGGTGGATTGGCCACGCTAAATTGCCCCTTAATTGGAAAAAATGAATTGGGTACTCTAAATTTATTTAAAAAAAGAAGAAAAAAACATATTATAACAACAATGAAACCATTGCGTGGTCGAACAATAGCTCTCACAAAAATCAGAAAACACAAGCAACAGCAATAACATGAACTCCAAGAACTACAATACTCCCCTGGTCTCTCCGCTGGCTACGTTACGTAGGCATCTTACTTCAGAAGACAGCTTTCTGCCCCTCACAAACCCGGTCTGATCTTCCTCCACTACCTCTGGGAGGCAGGATTCCAGCCTCGGCACCAGGGTTTTAGCCAACAGTTTTGTGTCTACTTTAACACAGTGGTTAGCACTGTTGCTTCACTGCACCAGGGTCCCAGATTCGATTCCCGGCTTGGGTTACTCTCTGTGCGGAGTCTGCACGTTCTACCCGTGTCCGCGTGGGTTTCCTCCGGGTGCTCTGGTTTCCTCCCACAAGTCCCGAAAGACGTGCTGTTAGGTGAATTGAACATTCTGAATTCTCCCTCTGTGTACCCGAACAGGCGCCGGAATGTGGCGACTAGGGGATTTTCACAGTAACTTCATTGCAGTGTTAATGTATGATGATTTGTGGCAATAATAAGTTATTTTTATTATTATAAGCAGCGAGTCTGGGTGGTATGACCCACAGTCTGCGGGGTCCATGTCCTTTTTCAGAAGGAGGGAGATAGATGCGCGTCTCAATGTCTCCGGAAGAGAACCCCATGCCAATGAGTTATTGAACATCTTCAGAACAAATGGGGTCAGCTGGTCCGTGAACAGCTTGTAAAATTCTACTGGGAATCCACCAGCCCTGGTGTCTTCTCTGCCTGCATCTTACCTAAAGCTCTGCAGACCTCCTCCAGCTGCAGCCGCACTTCCATTGTTTCCCGCATCTCATCCTCACCTGTGAAAACTCCAGGTCCTCCAAGAGCTTAGTCATTTCCTGCTCATCGTTGGGTGGTTCTGAACTGTAAAATCCCCCAGAAAAGGAGCGAAAGATCACATTAACCTTCTCTGGGGTAGCAACCAACCCACCTGGGCGTGCATGCCCACCGATCACTGAAAGTGGCAACGCATGTGGAGAAGGTGGTCAAGAAGGCAGATGGCATGCTGGCCTTCATCGGTCGGGGCATTGAATATAAAAATTGGCAAGTCATGTTGCAGCTGTACAGGCCCTTCGGCCTCATTTGGAATATTGTGAACCATTCTGGTGGCCACATTACCAGAAGGCTTTGGAGAGGGAACAGAAGCGGTTAACTGGGATGTTGCCTGGTATGGAGGGCATTAGCTATGAGGGGAGGTTAGATAAACTCGGTCTGTCCTCACTGGAATTGCAGAGGTTGAAAGGCGACCTGATAGAGGTCTACAAAATTATGAGTGTCATGGACACAATGGACAGTCAGATGCTCTTTCCTAGGGTAGGAGAGTAAAGTACGGGAGGACATAGGTTTAAAGTGCGCAGGGAAAAGTTTAGCACAGATGTGCGAGGCAAGTTTTTTTACACAGAGGGTGGTAAATATATGGAAAGCGCTGCCTGGGGAGGGGGTGCGAGCCGGTACGATAGCGGCATTTAAGGGGCATCTAGACAAATGTATGAATAGGGTGGGAATGGAAGGATACAGACTCTGTAAGCGCAGACAGTAGTAGGTTAGGCAGGTACCATGGTCGGCACAGGCTTGGAGGGCCAAAGGGCCTGTTCCTATGCTGCATTGTTCTTTGTTCTTTGTTCACCCCAGGAATCCTGTATCTGCAAAACCTCCCGGGCTGCCCGAGCTGATGAGCAAACAGTCGGCTGGGCTTCTCCGCACACTCACAGACCATCCCTTTCACTGGTCGCAGCTGTCGAACTACCTGGCCCACAGACAGTAGGTGCACCACATTTGCAGCTTCTTCCAAAGTGTTAAAATCTCTGTCAATGGGTCACTCGCATATTCTCTATTCACCCCTAAAATATCATCCACTACCCCTGACACTCCCGTCACTTCACCCTATCCAAATGTGACTTATATGAGATGATCTCTCACCTAATTACCGCTTTTAAAGGCTGTAGACGGGGAGACTATTGCGTTTTCATTCAAATAGATGTAGCTCTTAATGGACCCCAAAATCCATGTTCAGCCACCAACCCGCGTGCTGCATTCGACCCCCTTTAAATTGAAATCCGCCAGGTGTGGCAGGAGATAGGAAATCACCACTGCGAGTACTCCTCACTCTTCACTCCAGGAAACAAGGTCTTATCGATAACAAAAAAATCGATATGTGAATACACGTGGTATACTGACGAGAAAAGAGAAATCTCCTTACCTCCTGGGACATGAACCGCATGGATCTACCACTCCGGTCTCTTCCATAAATGCTGTGACCACCTTTGCCATCCCCGAAGGAATCAGCAATGGTCCACCTTTGGATTTAAGCCACAATTTAAGATGCCTAAAAGTAGCTGGTGTGTGCGTCCAGTTCGGAATAGCAGCCAACACCTGTTTCAAAAAATTGACATTGTCCCAATTCGGGGTACAGACGTTTCCCAACACAACAGCTCTCCCCTCTAATATGCCTGTGACTATCACATAGGTGACTCCATGGGTCAGCCGCCACCGTTCCTGCCTGAAATTGAACCCTCTTACGAGTGAGAATTGCTACTAATCGCCCCCCAACATTCCTCCCTGCCATCCCCGCCCCTGCTGGTGAATCCAGAGGGAAAAACCTGGTTCCTCCAGGCTTTCCGCAACCTGATTTGGTCCTGCACCCACAGGTCAGCTTCTTGTAGGAACAAAACCTCGGATCACATTCCTTTTTAAAAAATAAATTTAGAGTACCTCTTTTTTTCTAATGAAGGGACAATTTATCTTGGCCAATTCAGCTACCCTGCACATCTTTGGGTTGTGGGGGGGTGAGATCCACGAGAATGTGCAAACTCCACACGGACAGTGACACGGGGCCGGGATCGACCCCCCCCCCCCCCAACCCCCCCCCCCCCCACCCCACCGCACCCCGTCCGCCGTCCAGGCACCGCATGTTCCAAGTGATCAATCCCGTTTAGGGTCACCCACCTTCGAATCAGACATTTGCATCATTGCGCAATATCCCAACACAAATCCCTGGGTCCCAGGCTCATCAAAAATGGCTGCCGTCCGCACCCATAGGATGTGATGAAGTGAAGTCTCTGGTCGCCATCAGTTCTCCCCTCCCCTCCCCTCCCCTCTTGCTCCCCCTTCCCCTTCCAGGCCCACCAACTACCTGGTACGATAATCGCTCCCAACCCCCTTCCTCCATCGCACTACCACAAAACGACAGCTCGGCCTATTGCACCCCTCCTAACCTGGTCCAATAGACCGCAGTCTCTGCCCCACAGGTTTGCCAGCTTGCCCTCTCCCCATAGCGAGCTAAACAGCTCCCGAGGTCCCCATAACAAACTCGCTCCAACATCAACCAAAACGTCCCCGTTCCACCAACTATACGCATACCCAACAAAACCAACAAAACCCTCAATCTCGCCCCTCCAGGAATTTACATATTTACATTATACATAACCCTCTTTCATGGACAGAATCCGAGAAAGGCTTCATTATGGTGGGCCCAGCTCCTTATCTGGAATGAAGGCCTGCTTGCTCCGGCGTGTCGAAGGAGAAATCCTTCAAATTCAAACGTGCCGTGTGCACCATTCCAACTCTCAGGCCCTCCTGTAAAAACGGCCTTTGCAATGTTGAAAGCAGCTCTTCTCGCCAGTTGAACTCTGACATCTTGATAAATTCATCCCAGTTAATGTGCCGAGCCCTCTTTGCCCAATCAAAGGCCCTTTCCATCCTTTTATAATGATGGAAGTGGATTATAACCGCCCGAGGAGGCTCATTTGATTGTGGTTTTGATGTGAGCGCCCTGTGCACTCTATCCAAATCCGGAGGCGCGCACAGCTTATCTCCACCCACGAGCTTAGAGAACATCTCCGAAAACTATTGAGTCAGAATTGGACCCTCCGCTCCATCTGGTAGGCCCACCAACCTGAGGTTTAGCTGCCATGACCTATTTTCTAGGTTCTTTTTAAATTCATTTACTGGATGTGGGCATCGCTGATTAGGTCAGCATTTATTGGGGCTGGTTTAGCACAATGGGCTGAACAGCTGGCTTGTAATGCAGAACAAGGCCAGCAGCGTGGGTTCAATTCCTGTACCGGCCTCCCTGAACAGGCGCCGGAATGTGGCGACTAGGAGCTTTTCACAGTAACTTCACTGAAGATAACTGTTGTGTTATGTTACAAGCTGCTACTTGGTGTAGGCTTTGCTGAAGGATGCTCCAGACTCTGAGATAAGTTAACCATATTTGAGTGATTAACAATGCTCCTAAATGAGTTTGACACTCTGCTAATCTGACTCTAGTAACTCTGTCTACTCTGCGAACTATACAAGCTTGCTCTAGACCACGTGCTAGGGTGAGATGTTGCTGTTAATCAACCCTGTGTTGCTCTCTAGGGTTCTGCCGGTGGAAGAGGCAGAGCCTGTGCACCTTGTCCTTTTTACAGTGGTTGTGTAGTGCCCCCTTGTGGTAATGCCACCTCTGGGTATCCTGATTACCCATTGGTTGTGTCCTGTTCTGATGACCCATTGGTTGTGTGTCTGCATATCATGACAATAACTTGTGACATTTAGCGATTATAAATATTGCCCATCACTAGTTGTCGTTCAGAAAGTGGTGGGTGAGTTGCTTTCTTAAACTCCTGCAGTCCCTGAGTTGTAGGTACACCCAATGTACTTTTAGGGAAGGAGTTCCAGGATGTTGCCCCAGTGACGGTGAAGCAACAACGATATATTTCCAAGTTAGGATGGTGAGTGACTTGGAGGGGAACCTCCAGGTTATAGGGTTCCCCAGTAACTGCTGCTCTTGTCCTTCTAGATGGTAGTAGGCGTGGGTTTGGAAGGTACTATCTCAGGAACCTTGGTGAGTTCCTGCAGTGCATCTTGTAGATGGTACACACGGCTGCCACTGTTTGTCAGTTGTGGAGGGTTTGAATGTCTGTGGAATGGGTAGCAACATAGCAGGCTGCTTTGTCCTGGATGGTGTTGAGCTTCTTGAGTGTTGTTGGAGCTGCACTCATCCAGGCAAGGGAGAGTATTCCATTAAAGTCCTGACTTGTGCCTTGTAGATGGTGGACCGTACGATTCCTAGCCTTTGGCCTGCCCTGGTAGCCACAGTATTAATATAGCTAGCCCTGTCTGCCCTCCACATCCCTCCATTAATTCCCCCCCCCTTCCCCCCAAAATCACTGCTCTTGCTTTTAACACCAGCTAACATACTCTTGATCTTCTTACTGCATCAATTGAAAATGAAATGAAAATTAAAATCGCTTATTGTCACGAGTAGGCTTCAATGAAGTTACTGTGAAAAACCCCTAGTCGCCACATTCCGGCGCCTGTCCGGGGAGGCTGATACGGGAATCGAACCGTGCTGCTGGCCTGCTTGGTCTGCTGTAAAAGCCAGCAATTTAGCCGAGTGAGCTAAACCAGCCCCTGTAATTGAATGACCATGCTGGCCCTGAATTGCTCACATTATTACAGATGTGGGACTACCTTAGGCGTTTCACCAACTTTCAGGTACTTGACCTGAATTGAGATGGCAAACCAACCAAATACCCAGTTTGCTCTTAATATTGTATTTCGCACTTATTGAGCAAGACAAACTGAGTCAATTAATACTCATCTTGTATTCCCGTACCAGCCTCCCCGACAGACACCGGAATGTGGCGACGAGGGGCTTTTCACAGTAACTTCATTTGAAGCCTACTTGTGACAATAAGGCGATACTCATCTCTGAAGGGCAGGTGAATAAAAGCAGGCGCAGCATTTAGGTTCTTAATTTAGCTGCAATACATGAGAGTTTTAGTAAAGCATTCTGTGGTATCACCATTACAATAGTTCATGTGGGTGGCATACCCTGCAGTTATTTGGTTCTGTTTTCCTTTAACTGTTCCTTCAGAATAAAATTGGCAATGTCTCTATAAATAATTCACTGTGGAAATGAGGTCAGACTGCAGGAGATGAAAATACAGGCTCTGCAGAATCGCTCGATGCAATGAGCCTGCATCATCACAACAAGTGTTTATTCTGGGGTACGGGGCTGCAGTCGTAATGTGGCTGAACATGTAATCCAGTGGCTGTTTGAGAATTCACTCGTAGGTTCAAAGATACGGCTGGGCAGGTGAAGTTGGTGCAAAGCCGTCAGGATGTTGTTGAAATCTCGGCCTGTTCCATTAGTCAGCTGTCTGGAGGAACGTAGCTTTGCACAGGTCACCGGGACTGTATGGCCGAGATTCTCTGTCGCCGGTTCGCCCCCCTGCCGCGGTGAGGCGGAGAAGGTGGCACGCCGTTTGGTGGCGGCGGGATTCTCTAATCCCGTCACTTGTCGATGGGAATTCCCATCGGGAAGGCTGCACGCGGGGGTGCACGACCAGCAGGGCGAGAGAATCCCGCCCTCTGTGACTCCCGTACACCGCTGAAGAGATTGTCACTTAACTGGTCTCACTTATCTCCTCTGGTCAACTTAGGATGGAGAATATAGCCCGGCGCTGCCAGCAGAACCTACGTCCGGCGAATTAATGAAATATTTGCAAAATGGAACAAGTTAATATACCTAACCCTCCGCCCTCACTCTGCATCCCTCTCGAAAATCTCCCCCTTTTGCATGACCCAAGGAAGTGAGGATGGGATTTTTACAGAACCTCCCCCCCACCGACTCCCTATCTATCAGCGGGAAAGTGGGGTCCCTGTACTTTCTCAGCCTCTCCTCACCATTGTTCATCCAGTAGGGAGCCGGTCAGGAATGTTGGTGGCCTGTGTATCCTGATTTGAATGGCGAGGTGTTAACTGTGGAGTCTGTCCGCCCAGATGGATATCATCGGGTCACCCAATCAGACCATCAGAACGCACTGTGTGAATGTCACTCCCCAATGTCCTCTTTACTTCTTTTGCAATCACCTTAACTCCATTTTCTCTACTCAGCAACCCATCAGCAGGGGTAACAGTTTCTCCTTATTCACTGTAACAAATTCCTTCATGAATTTGAACACAACTGGTAATGTTCTCCTCTGAGGTAAACATATTAATCATATGCACGGATTGGTGAAACAATAACTTGGATTTTTCATTTGGAGATAAGACTCCAGATAACATTCACTGGAGGCCAATTACAGTACATCTCATCTCTACCTTGTTCCTTGCAGACTGACGACAAGCAATGGGGCTAATAGATCATACCCGCCAAGGTGACAATGATTGAAAATAGTTTAAGATAGGACTCCTTAAAGGTACATGCACATCATGGGCGGGATTCTCCCAACGGGAGACTAAGTGCCGACGCCGGGGTGAAAACCGGAGTGTTTCACTCCGGCTTCGGAGGCCGCTCCTCGCCCCCTATTCTCCCA
This sequence comes from Scyliorhinus canicula, assembly GCF_902713615.1. Lineage (NCBI taxonomy): Eukaryota > Metazoa > Chordata > Chondrichthyes > Carcharhiniformes > Scyliorhinidae > Scyliorhinus > Scyliorhinus canicula. Next base: position 239,626,588 of record NC_052149.1, on the reverse strand, counting down.
GCCCCGGGGGGCGAGGAGCGCACCGCGTCATTTATATGCGCCGGGCCTTAGCGCCGCATAAAAGCGGCGCCGCGTAAATGACGTCACCCACGCATGCGCAGGTTGACCGGCGCCAACCCGCGCATGTGCAGTTACCATCTATCCGGGCCGGAGAATCGCTGCTCGCCCGTTACAAATGGCGAGCGGCGATTCTCCGAGCGGCCAGCCGTAAATCTCGCCACACCGTTTTGGGGGGGTGGGATAATTGCGTGCGGGTGCTGGGGCGGCGTGGCGGGACTTGCCCGGCGCCCCCGCGATTCTCCCACCCGGCGGTGGGGGGGTTGGAGAATCGTGCCCCATATCATGCCACCTCACTGAAACCTCTCCTCACTTTTGCTATTCTAAGAGGAGCAAACACAGCTTTTCCAAAAGAAAGTAGCAAATGTGATCCCTCTAATCAAGATGGGAAGGGGGCAGGAAACAGGAAATTATAGGTCCGTTTGACCGCGGTGTCTGTCATGGGGAAGGTGTGAGAGACAACATTAAGGAGGTTATAGCGCAGCACATCGAAAAACTGTAGATAATTAGGAACAGTCAGCATGGTTTTGTGCAAGTGAAATTAAGTTTAATCCATTATTGAAGGTCTTTGATGGAGAAACATGCACTGTGTAGACGCACTGGACTTGGATTTCCAGAAGGCACTTCCACATCAAAAGTTATTGCAGAAAATAGAATCTCATGGTTTCGGGGATGACCTATTAAAATGGATGAAAGGTTAATCCTCTGGCAGAAAACAGAGATTATGCATAAATAGGTAATTTTCAGATTGGCAGGATCTGATGACTGGAGCCTCTCAGGGGTCCGTGTTGGGGGTCTCAACTTGTTCCAATTTACATCAATGACATAGATTTCTTTAAAATAAATTTAGAGTAGCCAATTATTTTTCATTTCCAATTAGGTATGTTCAATCCACCTAACCAGCACATCTTTGGGTTGTGGGGGTGAAACCCACGCAGATATGGGGAGAATGCGCAAACTCCACACGGACAGTGACCCAGGGCCGGGATTTGAAGCCGGGTCCTCAGCGCCGCAGTCCCAGTGCTAACCACTGTGCCAAATGCCACCCACATCAATGACATAGATGAGGGGAGCAAAGGCGTAGTAGCTAAATTTGCAGATGACACAATGATAGGTAGAAAAGTATATTGTTGCCAGGGTTCCAGGTTCGATTCCCGGCTTGGGTCACTGTCTGTGCGGAGTCTGCACGTTCTCCCTGTGTCTGCGAGGGTTTGCTCTGGGTGCTCCGGTTTCCTCCCACAGTCCATAGATATGCAGGTTTGGTGGATTGGCCATGATAAATTGTGTCTTAGAATCCAAAAGGATAGACAGGGTCATGGGGATTGGGCCAGGTAGGTTGCTCCTTTGGAGGGTCGGTATAGACTCGATGGGTCAAATGGCCTCCTTCTGTGATAAAGAGTTGCAGAAGCGTACAGATAGATTCAATAAGTGGGCAAAAATCTGGCAGATGGAGTAGAACATAGAACACACAGTGCAGAAGGAGGCCATTCGGCCCATCAAGTCTGCACCGACCCACTTAAGCCCTCACTTTCACCCTATCCGCGTAACCCAATAACCCCTGCTAACCTTTTTGGTCACTAAGGGCAATTTATCATGGCCAATCCACCTAACCTGCACGTCTTTGGACTGTGGGAGGAAACCGTAGCACCCGGGAACCTGGGACCCTGGTGTTGTGAAGCCACAGTACTAGCCACTTGTGCAATCGTGCTGCCCATGTACAATGTGGGAAAATGTGACGTCGTTCACTTTGGCAGGAATATAAAAAAACAGAGTATTACTTAAATGGAGATTGGCTGCAGAATTCCGAGGTACAGAGGGATCTAGGTGTTTTAGTGCATGAGTCACAACAAATTAGTCTGCAGTTACAGTGAGTCATTAAAAAAAAAATTGTAAATAAATTTTTTCCAATTAAGGGACAATTTAGTGTGGCCCATTCACGTATCCTGCACATTTTGGGTTGTGGGGGCGAAACCCACGCAAACACGGGGAAAATGTCCCAACTCCACACAGACAGTGACCCAGAGCTGGGATCGAACCTGGGACCACGGTGCCACCATGCTGCCAGAGGTACAGCAAGTGATTAAGAGGACTAATGGAATGTTACCCTTTATTATGAGAGAAATTGAACATGAAAGCAAGTGTGTTATGTTTCAGTAATAAGGGGGGGGGGGGGGGAACTGCATGAGCGGGTGGTCTTATGAGGGAAGGTTGGACAGACGAGCTTGTTTCCACTGGAGTTTTGAAGAGTGAGGGGGTGAGTTGATTGAAGTTTATAAAATCCTGAATGGTCTCCACAAGGTGGATGTGGAAAGGATGTTTCGTTTTGTGGGTGAATCCAGAACTAGGGAGCTGATGTGTTGGGCAGGCTGGGTCTATGTGGACTGCGTTTGATGCAGTGTAGCGAGAGACGGACTTCCAACACTTGATGAGTTGCAACACGATTTTATTTAACATCTAACTATTTACATGTTCAACTGTGGGTTGACACTATGCTGACTTGACTGGAGACCTGAGGCTAGCCTGACCAGACTTACTGACTACCACAAGGTGTTTGCACTGGCTATGCTCACGAGCTCTGACTATCTCAGAGGCTGGGTCCCGAGAGAGCGGGAAAACTGGTGTCCCTCTGGCTTTATAGTGGTCGTGTCCTGTCTGGTGATTGGCTGCTTACTGGTCATCCTGTGTGTCAATCACTGTCTGTCTGCACTTCATTATGAACATAGATGTATATTATGCACATTGTTCTATAATTAGGGAGCACCCTTTTAGGAAAGCGATGAGGTGAATTTTTATCTCGCAGGGGGCTGTGCGACTTTGGATCTCTCTGCCTCAGAAGGTGGTGGAGGTGCGACATCATTGAATATTTTCAAGGTGGAGGTGGATATATTCTTGTTAGGCACGGGGATCAAACGTTATCAGGGGTAGATTGGAATGTGGAACTTGAAACACAGACAGATTATCCATGATCTTATTGGATGGCGGGGCAGGTTTCAGGGGCTGAATCGCCTACTTCTGCTCCTATTTCATATGTTCATATGTCCAGTCTTTGTACAGAACTGAAGTCTTTCACCCCAGTACCATCCTAGTAAATCTCCTTGTCTACTCTGTCCGACAGTGTCGTGTACAGAACTGAACAAAATTCCACAGCTGGAGCCTTTAAGACCACAATCACAGAATTGTTACAGCATAGGAAGAGGCCATTCAGCCCATCAAGTCTGCACCAACCCCCTGACTGAGCATTTCACCAAGTGCCGTTCTGTTACCTTTTCCCTGCAACCCTGCAGATTGTTTCTTTTCAAATAATTACCTAATGCCCTCTCTAATGCCTCGATTGAACCTGCCTCCACCACACTTGCAGGCCGTGCGTTCCAGCCCAAACCACTTGTTGTGTGAAAAAGATTTATCTCATGTCAACTTAGCATCTTTGGCCGAATACTTTAAATCTGTGCCCTTTCGTTCTCGATCCTTTGACGAAGGAGAACAGTCACTCCCTGTGTACTCCTGATTTTGAACATCTCTATCAAATCTCTTTTCAGCCTTATCTTCTCCAAGGAGAACCGTCCCAATCTCACCAATCAAACTTCATCACTGACGTATCTCATCATGAGAACCACTCTTGAAAACATCCTCTGCACTCCCTCCAATGTGTTCGCATCCTTCCTAAAATGAGATCATGGTTTAATTATGCCAGCCACAGTTATCCAGGACTGGGTACACTTCAGAAGCCGACTGCGGCTGGCATGGGTTCATGAGGGTATCATGAGCGCCCATAGCCCTTAAATGTCTGTTGTTACCCCACAATTGTAGGCGACCTTGTTTGAAATAGTCCAGATTTTTGGGCCCCTCATTTAGCAACCAAACCCTATAAATCAGACATGCGTTGTTGTGGGCGGCCCGTTGTAATGAGTTCCAGTCCTCATTTCTTAGTTTAGTTATTGCCTGAACATCAATTTCCAGCTTAGCGATTATTTTCTTAAGGCGGATGGTCATAACCTGGTTTTTTTGCAACTATTGTTCTTCTACCATCCCCGGGAATTTTCTTTAATTGATCCCACAGGGTATTGAGCTGCACTTGGAGTTTGGCACTCTCTGAACTATTGATTAGTGAAGTTCCGATGTTCCATGCTGTCGCTGCGTCATTCGGTCATTCCTTCCTTTCTCTGCCTGAGTCAGAGAGCTGACTTCTATCCAATTCGTATAAATTCTCCAGAAATTTGTCACCATAACTAGGTTCATAAAATAGCCGCAACATTTCTTTTAATAGCTTCTCCTGATACCTTTCTGTCTCTACTGGGCATCAGTGGGGGTAGTCGTACCTCTGTACAATTCAGGACGACTGGATCTATATTGTAATGCACATCGTTGCAGCAAGGGTGGGGTGCTCTTTTGGAGGGCCAGTGCAGACTTGAGACTAGATTCTCTGGTCGCCGACGCCGAAATCGTGTTCGGCAACTAGCCGGAAAATCCGAGTTCCTGACCAAATTATGGGCAGCGCCACTTTCGCAAAGACCCGCCCGCTCCACGAGTACACCGCGCGCCGTATCGACGGCCTCAGGACATTGCCTGAGGCCCGCCCCCCCGATGCTCCGCCCCCCCCGATGCTCCGCCCCCCCGATGCTCCGCCTCCCGACCGGCCAAGTTCCCGATGGCGTTGGTTGCGTGTGGTCCTACCCGTCAGGAACTCGGGGCGGCAGCTGCGGACTCAGTCCAGTGCTGCCACAGTCAGGGGAGGACCAATCCATGGGAAGGGAGGGACATAATTCAGGGCTGGGGGCACAATGGGAGGGTGGTCCAGGGTGCGCCACGGACCCGGCAAATCTCTGGGGCATATCGGCAGCTTGAACCAGGCGCTCTATTCTGGTGGCTTGCTAGCTCACAGCAAAACCGGGAATTGGTGGTTTAGCGCCAGGTTTTCTGGCGTAAAAAAAGCCACCGTTCCCATGCCAGCGTGGGGACATAGCCCCAGAATCGGCGAATCCAGCTCTTGATGGGCCGAATGGCCTCCTTCTGCACTGCAGGAATTCTACTCTATTCTAGGATTGATGGTGAGATGCCACCTTCCCCGTCAGACTGACACTATCCCATTTCTGAACTCGTGTTGTTCGGAGACTCTTGGCTTCTATAACCCGGGCCTTTGGGGTCCTTGGCAGAGGCTGCCTTTCAAATGTTACCAGTTTGGGGGCATTGACGGCATTTGAGGGATCTGGGGCCACGCAAGAGTCTAAACTCTGAGTCCGATCGAGTCCGGATCTGGAGCTCCTTTCCAGCTTTTGTGTTCAGATCCTTCCCACTCACATCAATATAAATTCCTTACTCCTCCTCCCACTATATATCCCAACACAATTTCCCAGTCTCTCCCACTCCCTGACTGTATCAGCTGTACTCCTATCTGTCCTTCATCATCACCAGCACCTCCTCATGGAGATGTTCCCCTGTCACTCCAGGCACGCTCGCCTCCTCTTTCACCTGTACGTTGCTGGCTCTCATGCTTAATTTCGACAGGTCACTAATGTTTCACCCAGATGGTCACTCGTGGAGTTGGAGTATTTTGCTGAATTTGACCCCAACCAACCTGGTCACTTTGCTACATGGGAATGCAGAAAACTTGTCTGTATTGTGCTGAGGGAGTTTAGTGAAGTGAAAAGTAAATTAAACTAGTGGAGAAAGAATGAACTGTTGCTGAGGCAACCAAGCAGCACCTTTTGGTAGGAGGATTTGTGAGTTTAGTTTTAGCTGAATTCAAGAGCAGTGTGAGAGAAACGATATTCTCACAGCCCTGCTGGAAGAGAGTAATGGGCAAGAAGCAAGACCCATAAACTAAACGGTTGTTAATTCTCAAACAGAGAATGAAGAGACGTTTTTCAGGAAGATTACGTTATCAGTAAAATATGTACTGGAATTTTAACAGGGCACTGGCATTGAAGCTAAAGGCATGAACTGGGAAAGAGCAGATGAAGTAGCTAGAGGAAAGCCAGATATCTGAAGCAATCATAAGGTTTTGGTGTCCTTATTTCCAGTCTTTGAACAGTATTCTGTTGGGGATTGAGTATGTGAGAGTTTGGATGGAAGCTTGAATGCAGATGACATATAAAACGATAGGATACGGAAAGGGCGTTGACAGCCTGGATGTGGATCCTTGCTGAAACAGCTGAGGGAAGCATTGTTTGGATAAAGAGTATTAAGGCGTGCCTTTTGAGAGTGGATGTGGGAAACACATGTGTGATAAAATCATCTAGGGGGAAATTTGAGGAGGCAATTCACAGACAGCTCCATTGAGTGACATCCCATGACATTGGTTAAAGGAATGGGGTGTTGTCTGACCTCAGGCAGCACAACAACTATTCAATCGAAACCTTACCGCATGAAATGCACCGTGTGCTCTCCTCAACATGATGCACATTTGCCAAGGTAAGTGGGAGCGAAGGAGCAGTGTATCACAGTGAAGCTTTTCATGTTTAATAATAGCTTTTTGTTGTTGTAAAGATATTTAGTCAGCCCTGTGATTCTGTGCATCCACATTTTCTGAAAAAAATTAAAGGTTCCAGTCTTTGAGTCAGCTTGCATTCCAGGATCTAACTGATCCAGTTAGCAACACCATACCGCGATCGTGTGTCGACAGAAAGAAAGGAATAAAAGCAAAGATGACAATGTCCTGTGAGGTGGCTTCTTTCCCACCAGAGAAACAAAAGAAAACAAAAGGCTCTCCCCCCTCCCGCATAACCCCTCTCCCCCTCCCTCTACCCTCTCATTCTCTCCTTCCCCTTCTCCCTCTCTCTCCCTCCCCATCTCTCTCTCTCGCTCTCTCTTCCCACCTCTCTCCCACTGACCCTCCCTCTCTCCCTCTCCCCTTCCTTTCTCTCTCTCTCCTTCCCTCTCTCCCCTCCTCTCTCCCTCTCTCCCCCTCACCGCTCTGCCTCTATCTCTCTCTCTCCCCCCTCTCTCTCTCTCTCTCTCCTCCCCCCCTCTCTCTCTCTCTCTCTCTCTCTCTCCCTCTCCTTCCTTTTCCCTCTCTCTCTCCCCTCTCTCCCTCCTCTCTCCTCTCTCTCGACCTCACCCCACCCCCTCTCCCTCTCTCTCCCTCCCTCTCCCTACCCCTCCATCTCCCCTCTCTCTTCCCTTGGGCAGCACGGTAGCTCAAGTGGACAGCACTATGGCTTCACAGCGCCAGGGACCCAGGTTCGATTCCCCGCTGGGTCATTGTCTGTACGGAGTCTGCACGTTCTCCCCGTGTTTGCCTGGGTTTCCTCCGGGTGCTCCGGTTTCCTCCCACAGTCCAAAGATGTGCCCTCTCTCTTTCTCTCTCTCCCTCTCCCTCGTTCCCCTCTCTCTCTCTCCCCTCTTTCTCCCTTTCCCTCCCTCTCTCTCTCTCTGCACAAGCTGACAGCACAATTGGATGTAGCAGTTCCAACAACTACTCACTGATGGACACTGAGCACTGGAGCACAGCCACACAAACCCAAGATCAAAACACACAGACTGGAACTAAATCCATTCCCATATACACTCAAGGTTTCTTTTACTGTTAACGCACCATTTTAGTTATACTGTGGGTACATCGACTTCACCTCCTATAATTCCCCATCCCATTTTCTATCGTCCCAAAATGGGGTCTCTTGCACCTTGGGGTTGGTGTATGAGGGGTGATCAGGTTCGGTGACTGGTTGCTTCTCCGGCTTAGCCATTGAGAAGGAGTTGGGATGTTGGACTTCTGGCAGCCCACAGCAATATCTAGTTTTCCACGTAAAGCAGTTACCAGACGTTTTCCTGCGTCGTCTGCCTTCTCCCCCCCTTCTTCCGCTCCCTGCGGCTCTGCACCCGAGGAACACCCCATCAGCTGCTGGCTCTGTCTGACCTGGAAGAACGGGCTGCCCTGACCATGTCCCAACATAACTAAATCTCATCCTTCAAAACCGTTTGCATTTTCACGCCATTATCCCCGTGGCTGCTGATAAAATCTGGATTCACCCGAGGAAGGAGCTGTGCTCCGAAAGCTAGTGATTTGAAACAAACCTGTTGGACTTTAACCTGCTGTCGTAAGACTTCTGACTGTGCTCACCCCAGTCCAACGCCGGAATCTCCACATTATGGATAAACTCTGGTGTAATGTCCTGTCCACTGAACAAGATCAGGGGCGGAATTCTCCGTTCCTCAGACTAAGGGCGGGATTCTCCCGCACTTGGCGGGATGGCCCGATGCCGGCGCCAAGAACGGCTCAAACCACTCCGCCGTCGGTCCACCCCGGAAGTTGCGGAATCCTCCACATTTCCGGGGGCTAGGCCGGCGGCGGAGGGGTTAGCACCGCGCCAACCGGCGCCGAAGGGCCGCCGTGGTCCCGCACGTGCGCAGAACTGCTGGCGTGTTTCCTGTGCATGCGCAGGGGGGTTCTTCTCCACGCCGGCCATGGCGGAGCCCGGCAGAGGCCGGAGCGGAGAGAAAGTGTGCCCCCACGGCACAGGCCCGCCTACAGATCGGTGGGCCCCGATCGCAGGCCAGGCCACCTTGGAGGCCCCCCCCCGGGACCGGACCACACCGTACCCCCCCCCCCCCCCCCCCCCCGTGGACCCCGCTCGACGGCCTACCAGCCAGGTCCCGCCGCGATTGACCATGTCCATTTCACGGCAGCGGGACTGGCCAGGAACTGACGGCCGCTCGGCCCATTGGGGCCCGGAGAATTGCCGGGAGGGCCGCTGCCAACGGCCCCTGACCGGCGCGGCGTAAACCCCGCCCGCAAACCGGCGCCAGAGAATACGGCAGCCAGCGTCGGAGCGGCGGGATTCACGCCGCCCCCCGGGGATTCTCCGACCTGGCGGTGGGGTCGGAGAATCCCGTCCTAAGCGTTGATGGTGACGCAGAATCCGTGGACTTTCACGACAGTAAAACTGGCGCCGAACCTGGACCGATTCAGCAACTGTGGAGGGGCTAGCAATCGATTCCAGTGTAAAACAGTGCAGGTTTCAGTGGGTCCGTGATTGACACTCTGGAGGCTGACAAGCTGCAGCCGCACATACACATTACACTCCCCACACACACACACATCCCAGCCAACAAGATGGAACTGGTTGTATTGGAGCTGATGGGTCAGCTGGGGCCAGAGGGCACCTGGGGGAGTGGCTGAGCGGGACACCTGTACGACCCATGGCACTAAGCTCACAGTCGGCTGTCTGCGGCGTGCGCAGCTGCATAGCTGCCTTGCCGGCTGCGGCAATGGTGTTCCATGCCCGTCCATCCCAACCCCAAAACTCACCTCATGGCCACCACCCACTCCTCCCCCTGGCCCTGGCGGAAACCTCCCCACAAAGCCAGCGGAACAGCTGTCAGCAAACTATAGCGATGTTGAACACCTTCCACACTCCCACTCTCTCCCTCAGCACGTTGCTGGTTTCACGATTTTTAAAAGCACAAAAGGTAGAACGGTAGAACAGTGGTTAGCACAGTGGCTTCACAGCTCCAGAGTCCCAGGTTTGATTCTTGACTGGGTTACTGTCTGTGCGGAGTCTGCACATCCTCCCCGTGTGTGCGTGGGTTTCCTCCGGGTGCTCCGGTTTCCTCCCACAGTCCAAAGATGTGCAGGTTAGGTGGCTTGGCCATGACAAATTGCCCCTTAGTGTCCAAAATGGTTAGGTGCGGTTACTGGGTTACGGGGATGGGGTGGAGGTGTGGCCTTAAGTAGGGAGCGCTTTCCCAGGGCCAGTGCAGAATTGATGGGCCGAATGGCCTCCTTCTGCACTGTAAATTCTATGCTTCTATGATTCCAAGTGAACCGTGCCTTCGGGCACTCTGACCATCGGAGGGGAGAATCGCAGAGGCCCCGGAGAATACTGGGTCAGTCCCGCTAATGATATGCAAACCGTGTCGACTGTACATTGACGGCGCTGTCGAGGTGACGGAGAGTTGCGGTTTGGCGTCAAATCGGCACCCGCTGCGTGTTTAGCGTCAGAACCTATTCTCTGCCCAAACGCATTTTGCCATTTCTGTGTTATCGAAGAGAGAATCGCGTCCCAGCTCTTTCATCCCCTCCTCATCACTATTGTGAATTGCCCCTATCCGATCTATACCAGCAAAGTGGAGAGAGGCGTCCCCTCCGTGTTTTAGCTTTGGCACTTTGGCCAGCATCTCCTGTAGCTGGACGGATGTGCATGGGACGACGTGGTCACTTTGCAATGGACCAACACCTCCTGGGAGTGGGAAAAATATCTGCTGTCGCAAAGGCACACAGGTCTTGGTGGACCAGGTTCTTTGGGGGCCAGCCAACTCCCACTATTCTGAGTCCCGTCATCAGACTCTTTCCCCATTCCATCCCAGTCCATACCGTCTTTCCCTGATGCCATGATGTTGGCCATACTCCTGGCCCCTGACAATGCTCGCCTCAGCTTCCACATCTTTTCCCTGTCGGGCCTGTAGTCAGCCCTCTCCATGTGCCAGACCCTGAGCTACCCTGTGAGCTGCCGTAACATCTATCAGCTGCCCCTCAGCATTGCTCGCACTCTCTCGATTCCTGGTCCTCAGCACTGTTGAGCTTGGAGCTCCCTTTTACTCACTGTAACCCAAATTGCAAATACCCTACTGGGCTCTTTGCAACCTCCTCCAGCACTCTCCTCTCCTGACCTTCATGACCTAATTCTGCTGCAAGCAGTTCCACCCTGGTTTCCCCGTCATTTGCCCTGTCATCCCACTCCTCTTTTGTCCCCCTCTACTTGCTCAAGTCCCTCTGTTAGAACTTGAATTTGTCTCTTCAAATTAGCCAAACTGCTTTTTCTTTTGATTTCTTGTGGGAGCTGCTCCCTGCCCACTCTGCTGCCTTCTCCGAAAGTCAGTCAGCGCTCACCAGCTCCAACATCCACAATGCAGAAAAGTTCAATTTACCTCCTACGTACTCACGTCTCCGAGCTGCCAGTCATGGTTACTTGCCCTTGACCCTATCCATAATTTGTTCTTAACCTCAAAGTCCTGCTGTGATTGCCAGATCAGTAAGAGGTGCATGCTCCCATTTACTTTTGCAGTCAGTTCTAGATTTTAACATTTTACAAAGGACAAACTTACACACACGCATTCGGCTTTTAGGCTAAATCACTAATGCTTTGATCATCAAAAAGAAACTCTTAATCCCTAATAAAAGAGCTTTAAACTAATGTAATGGTGCCGCACCACACTCAATACAATGACTTATTAATAAAAACCTCCATGAGAAAACATTCAGTTTCTTCCGAAACTAACTCAAATCCCCTCAGGATTTAGTTGCTATCTTTAAACCTCAGCCTCAATATCTCTCCAATCTGGTTGTTACTTATAACTCCCCACACAGTTGGGTCCTTCCAGTAGAAGCCGTACATGCATCAATCAGGGTGACTGCAGTCCAAGTCTCAGTTGTCTGGCGCTTTTTATTACAAAACTTCATCAAAAATATCAAAACATGTTCTGGAGACATCGTTTGGATGGCCAGTGCTGAGCACCTTTTAATCTCTTTTAGCCTGCCTCTCGCCTTAGTCCAGATGAACCATCCATTGCGATGTTGTTTCCACGACTGAATGGACCCATCCAGGTGTGGAGTCCCCGGCTCCCAGGTCGACGTGTCTGTGATAAAGTCTATTTCTCCTCAGCTGTGGTTGACGTTGGTTTGTATAATGGCTGCTGTCTGGGCAAACAGCTCTGATGGTCTCCCAGTTTCTTCAATTAGATTGTCCGGTGGCCACTGTTTTGTCCTTGAGATGTCTTAGTTTCAATATTGACATGTTTTGAAGTTGAACAATGTGGTGAATGTATAAATACTGTTAATTCACCAGTATACTGTATTACGTTATACCATGTTATTAACCCTGTGGGCTCCATCTATGGGCCACTGTATGGCTTCACCCACAGGGGGAGATGTGGAACATGTACGGGCTCCGCCCCTTATAGGAAGTATAAGAGCAGCAGACCCGCCTTCAGTAATGTACCAGTCGCGGGCAGGCAAAGTGTTTTTTTTTATGAATTTAGAGTACCCAATTATTTTTTTCCAATTAAGGGGCAATTTAGCGTGGCCAATCCGCCTACCCTGCACATCTTTGGGTTGTGGGGGTGAAACCCACGCAGACACGGAGAGAATGTGCAAACTCCACAGTGACCCAGGGCCGGGATTCGAACCCAGGTCCTCAGCGCCGTAGGCAGCAATGCTAACCACTGTGCCACCGTGCTGCCTACAGGCAGGCAAAGTTGTAAGCTGATTAAAACCACTGTTTACTTCGGCACGAGTCTTCGAGTGAATTGATGGTCACATCAAACCCCTCGTGGTACAGTTGAGATTTTTACAGTGTTTATGTCCCTGAAGCTTTTTGGGTTTCATGTTTAATAAAAGTCCAATTGGGAGCGATCCTGATCCTGCCGGGCTCATCACCAAATCCTTCCTTGGGCTGACCTCCTACCCATCCGGCACCATGTCTTCCATTGAGCATTTCACTGTATAGCCACCACCCCCCACCATGTAACACCCCACCCCCCACCCCCAACCCACCACCTCACTGTCAAAGTCATTTTTCTGTATTGCTCTCCCGAGTACAATAAAGAATTTTCTCACCCACATCCCTTCGTTGCTTGCCTCCCTCGGCCCCAGCACTGAACAATATTTCATCCTCTTTGATTTCAGCCTTCACCTCAATTTATCATCTTCTCCCTCCTGTGAGTTCATTGCCCTCTCACCCTCCCTAATTCTCTCCGAACCCCCCCCCCCCCCCCCCCCCCCCCCCGCCCCCGCCCAAACCACATTCACGACCACCTGGGTTCGATTCTGACCTTGGGTGACTGTCTGTGCAGAGTTTATACGTTCTCCCCATGTCTGTATGGGTTTCCTCCGGGTGCTCCGGTTTCCTCCCACTGTCCAAATGTGTGCAGGTTAGGTGGATTGGCCATGCTAAATTACCCCATAGTATCCAAAAAGTTAGGAGTGGTCACAGGGACAGGGAGGGGAACTGGGCCTCGGTAGAGTGCTCTTTCAGAGGGTCGGTACAGACTCGATGGGCCAAAAGGCCACCTTCTGTACTGTAGGGATTTTATCAACCTTACTCAAACGTAACAAAGAATACATTCTGCGAGAAATAGAATTCATCCTTGCAACTGCAAGAGAGAACCCAATCAAGATAATCATAGACATAGACATAGAACAGTACAGCACAGAACAGGCCCTTCGGCCCTCGATGTTGTGCCGAGCAATGATCACCCTACTTAAACCCACGTAACCCGTATACCCGTAACCCAACAATCCCCCCATTAACTTTACACTACGGGCAATTTAGTATGGCCAATCCACCTAACCCGCACATCTTTGGACTGTGGGAGGAAACCGGAGCACCCGGAGGAAACCCACGCACACACGGGGAGGACGTGCAGACTCCACACAGACAGTGACCCAGCCGGGATTCGAACCTGGGACCCTGGAGCTGTGAAGCATTGATGCTAACCACCATGCTACCGTGAGGTATCTTATTTCATTTCCCCAAGATAATAACAATCGCTTATTGTCACGAGTAGGCTTCAATGAAGTTACTGTGAAAAGCCCCTGGTGGCCACATTCCGGCGCCTGTTCGGGGAGGCTGGTACGGGAATCGAACCCAGCTGCTGGCATTGTTCTGCACTACAAGCCAGCTGTTTAGCCCACTGTGCTAAACCAGCCCCTAAACCAGATGATGTGAACTGTCACATTAACACTTCACACCACAACAATGGCTTCTCTTTCTGTTCCTGCGCCGTTCCTTCAAGTATTTCCCAAGGATTTATCCTTGCCCCCATTCACTGCCCCCCCCCCCCCATCTAAATGCTGGCCCTCAACAACAGTATCCAGAAGCACAGGGCGTGATTCTCCGCACCCGCGAGAAATCGTGAGGCTGGCGTTAAAAACGTGCGGGTTTGACGCCAGCCTCCGCCCCCCCCCGACCGGGAACTGATTCTGCTCCCCAGTCGGGGCTAGCATCGCACGGCCGTGAACTCCGGCATCGCGGGCTTAACGAAATTCGTTAAGCCCGCTAGCCAGAGTTAGCGACGGCTGACGCGTCAGATGACGTCAGCCGCGCATGCGCGGATTGGACGACTCCAACCCGCGTATGCGCGGATGACGTCATCACGCATTTGCGAGTAACCCGCACATGCGCGGGCCGGTATGCCCCTCAGCCGCCCCGCGAATGGATACAGTGGGGCGGCGGAATGATAACGAGTGCGCGGGGTAAGTACCCGCTGCCCGCGATCGGTGCCCACCGATCGCGGGCCCATGGCACCCTTGGCACGGCCGTGGTACTGCCGTGCCAATCGGTGCCATTGGTTCCCCAGATCGGGACTTAACGGCCGCTTTTACGAATGGTCAGACCAGGTGTGATTTACGTTCATAAAAACGGTCGTAAAGGCCTTGGAAATCGGCCCATCGGCCAGGGGTGAATCGCTGCTCGCCGTAAAAAAACGGCGGGCAGCGATTCGTGTCGGGAGGCGGGTGGGGGGGGGGGGGGGAGAATAGCGGGAGGGCGTCGGACCAGCGTGGCCGTAAAAATTTACGCCGCCCGCTATTCTCCGCCCCGTCGTGAGTGCGGAGAATTCCGCCCACAGTGTTCGTTGTCACATCTATGCTGATGAAAGCCAACTCTTCCTTTCCACAGCCTCTCTCAACTCCTCCGATGTTGTTAAATATCAGACTGCTCGTTTGACAGCCAGCACCAAATGAGCAGGAAATTTCACCAATTAAATATTTGGAAGACTGAAGCCATTTTTTCTGTCCCCACTCCAAACTCCATTCCTCTATCCCTCTCCCTGCAACAGTCTGAAGGTAATAATAATAAACTTTAATGTCACAAGTAGGCTTACATTAACACTGCAATGAAGTTGCTGTGCAAATCCCCTAGTCGCCACATTCCGGCACGTGTTCGGGCACATGGATGGAGAATTCAGAATGTTCAATTCACATGACAGCCACGTCTTTCAGGAAACCAGAGCACCCAGAGGAAACCCACGCAGACATGGGGAGAACATTGAGACTCCGCACAGACAGTGACCCAAGTCGGGAATCGAAATCTGGGACCCTGGCACTGTGAAGCAACAGTGCTAACCACTGTGTTACCGTTCTGCACCCCCTCCATCTCTGCAATCTCCAGCCCCACAGCCGTACGGGATACCTGTCCTCCTCTAATTCTGTCTCCTTGAGTATCTCTGATTTTAGTTGTTCCATCACTGGTGGCCATGCATTCAGTTGCCTGGGCCCCAGCTCTCTCTATAGCTCTCCACCTCTCTACCTCGCTCTCCTCCATTAAGAGCCTACTTAAAGCCTACCTTGATGGCTAAAGGCTTGGTCAACTGACCTTCTCACTGGTATTTTAAGTGGAGGCGGTGACCTTTAAGTGGAGAACCCACCGACCCCCCCACCCCCACCCCACTCCGAGCCCCAGCTGAAAAATCCAGGACAAGTCCCCTTCCACTTGATTGGGTCCCCCCCCCTCCCCCCCACTGCAACTTTATGGCTGTTGGAACAATAATTGGGTGAAGATAAAGTCACCAGGCTAGCAATCCAGGGGTGCGATTAAAACCCTGCCATGGCAAATGCTGGAATTTAATTTGAATTAAATAATAAATCTGAATTTGAAAGCTAGTCTGAATAAAGACAACCAACAAACCATTGTCGATTGTTGCAAATGAACCTGGTTCACTTTAGGGAAGGAAATCTGCCGTCCTTACCCGGTCCGGCCTACATGTGACTCCAGACCCACAGCAATGCGGTTGGCTCTGAACTGCCCTCCGAAAGGCCGAGCAAACCGCTCAGTTCAAGGGCAATTCGGTCTTGGCAAGAATTGCTGGTCCAGCCAGCGATACTCACAACTCATGAAAGTATAATTTATTTTTAAAATGGTTCCCAGAGAGACTTCAGCACCATCTTGGAGGATGTCCCACCTACAAGAGCTGCCAGCCAATCAAGTGGGCAGAAGTCCACGAGACCTGGCAGTATCCCTGGGCGTATTGGCCACTATAGAACCTACCAATGCTGAAAAGGCACAGGGCCAGAGGCGCAGAGGAGTTCAATGTTTCAATGGGACAAAAGCTACCAAACTGTGGCAAGGGAGGCGAGAGACTGTGAGCACGATTCAGCAATCCGGGTGCAATGGGTAAATCATGCGAGAGCCCCAAATCGGGCACTGCGTGGGGAATCAGGCCAATCTCCAGTCACCCGACCTGCTCTACCTCTACCTGATCTGAACCTCAAGGCCCATCTAAATACCTGGACCCCGGATTCAGCCAGAGATCGGGACTCAGTGGCCTGGCCTGCGAGACCATACAGATGTGGACCAGGGGTAAAGGTGCCTAACGGTTTTCAGACGTCACTCTGTAAGAAGACAGCTCTAATTTAAGGATAAAGCTCCCTTGGCCAGGATTCTGCACCAGGGGGAATAGTTTATTTCCAATCAAATCATTCTCAACACCGAGACTAGACCATCCGTTTATCTTCTATATTTAAGGGAAGGGAAGCCTTGTGGAAGTCCTCTGACTCTGGTCATTCTTAAATCGATCTCATCTTATATCAGAGAACATGGGCATGATCTCTGGTCACCAATGCCGAAATCGCATTCGGCCGAAGAATACCCGTTTCCGATTAAATTTGGGCAGTGCCGCTTTTGCGATACTCCACTCCTCCAAAGTGAGTACGCCACGCGCCGTATCGACGGCCTCAGAACGTTGCCTGAGGCCCACCCCCCGAGGCTCCGTCCCCCGAGGCTCCGCCCCCGACCGGCCGAGTTCGCGACAGCGTGGGTTTCTCATGGTCTCACCTGTCGAGAACGCGGCATGGCGGCTGCAGACTCAGTTGGGGAAGGGCTGGTCCCCCGGCAGGAGGGACTTTATCAGGGGCTGGGGGCACTGTTGGGGGCCAAAGGGGGGCAATATTCTGCAGGCCGGGTCCATGCAAGGTCAGCGCCATGATGCACGGCGCGAACGCTGTAGGCCGCCGCCGTGCGCATGCGCAGCCGCGGACCCAGCAATTCTCTGGCCCGTATCAGCAGCTAGAGCGGGTACTCTACACTCCTCGGACGCCAGCCCCGAGCCACGTGGAGGATCGGTGGCCGGTTTGCGCCGCATTTTCTGTCGTAAAACGCCACCATTCCCATGCCGCGTGAGGACATAGCCTCACAATCGGAGAATCCAGCACCATCCAGCATCCAACATCCAGCACCCCGAACAGGCGCCGGAATGTGGCGACTAGGGGCTTTTCACAGTAACTGCATTTGAAGCCTACTTGTGACAATAAGCAATTTTCATTTCATTTGTTTGATATTGAGGTGGATTTAATAACTGAGCCCTATGGGCCAGGAATGTTTCTGTATCTATCTCCCAATCTGTACTAAAGCAACTGTTTTAAAATGGAGTACTGTACCATTATGCAGTTGGCTTCAACGTCTTTGGTTTTAAGTTGAAAGTTATTCTCGTTAATTCTGCAATCACTATCCAGTTTTAAAATCAAAACACCAGACCTACTTTCCATTATCATTTCCCAGCACTTCCCATGAATTTTCCAAAGTTCCTTTCCGCTTTACTATTGTCCAAGCTGGAGTCAATTAACATAATACTGATGCAGTCCCTTTACTCGGAAAATGCAATGTCCCATTACAGTGAGTAAAATAGAACACTATAATTGCTTTTAGGACTGAGGTGAGGAGAAATTTCTTCACCAGAGAGTGGTGAATATGTGGAATTGACTACCACAGAAAGTTATTCAGGCCAAAACCTTGTGTCAGTTCAAGGAGGTGTTTGGTAAAGCTCTTGGGGTTAAAAGGATCAAGGGATATGGGGAAGGCCGGGTAAGAATATTGAACTTGATGATCAGCCATGATTGGGGGGCACGGTAGTTCACACTGTTGCTTCACAGCTCCAGGGTCCCACATTTGATTCCCAGCTTGGGCCACTGTCTGTGTGGAGTCTACACGTTCTCCCCGTGTCTGCGTGGATTTCCTCCGGGTGCTCTGGTTTCCTCCCACAGTCCAAAGATGTGCAGGTTAAGTGGTTTGGCCATGCTAAATTGCCCTTAGTGTTCAAAACAAAAGTTAGGTGGGGTTACTGGGTTACGCGGATAGGTTGCAAGGTGTGGGCTTAGGTAGGGTGCTCTTTCCAAGGGCTGTGCAGACTTGATGGGCCGAATGATCTCATTCTGCACTGTAAATTCTTTGATTCTAGGATCATAATGAATGGCGGAGCAGGTTCGAAGGGCCGAACGGCCTCCTCCAGCTTCTCTCTTCTATGTTTCTATGTCAAACCTTCATCTGAAATAGAACCAAGAACTTCTCCCTCATCTGTATGAATCAGTGGTGCTGTAAGTCATTCAACCACCAAAGGGTCTACCTCACAATGAATCAGGAAAGTTGGTTAACTGCAGGAATATTAAAGTGGAAATAAAAGATTTGCTTTTGTGTTGCAACTTTCACAAACTGACTGTTGTATTTTGTGCCTTGGGAGCTGTGCAGAGAAGACACACACCAGGGCTTTGTGCATAGATGTTTTACTCAATGTTCTACAATGTCTGCACTCTGCAGACTCAAACTTCCAGCAAGGTTTGAGCTTTTTTATTCTTTTCTGCATAGAGAACAGTTCCCAGACACACACAAATGCCAAACAATTGAACAATTAAATGTTGCACTTTTCCCCCCAGTAAAACTAAAAGACCTCATTTTAAATTAAAAAACAAAGAGAGATGCTGTAAGGGTCATAGAAGATAGCCAGTGAGTCCTTTTGTGATTTACTGTTTATTCCCTTATTTCCCCTTTCATTTATTTTTGCCGTTACATATCCGATCCATGGATGATTTATGGACACGTGCCTTTAATTCAAGCAGAAGCCTGTGCTGGTTTGAATAGGAGACCATAGGCTGACCACCACCAATGACAGAGATTGGTTGGGGCTTGGTTTGATTGATTTGGGCTGGTGGCCAATGGAAGGGCCCAAAGGGCTGTGCTCTGCCCAGTAACAGTTGGTGATTGGATCCTATCCCACTGGAATGTTTTCAGAGTCACGAGGTTCCATTTTGGCCTCACTTTCTGCACCATGGATGGGGTGATCTAACCAACTGTCTCCAGGGAAGACCCAACTAAACCTCTGCAGATGGCCCTAGTGAGGGCAGACTCACTCTCCAGCAAATCTGGGTGTCATTCTCACAAGACAGCAAAGGACAGAAGTCAACTCACGAGCTGAAAGCAAGGTTTGATGTGAAATAAAGTATCTATAAAGATAGATAAAGCCCTGGCTGTGAACCTCAAGTTCAACCTCTCCAGTAAGCTTGCTGCCTGTAAATACTGCGCTTTCCAGCCTCCGGGGACTCTGAATGAATGACTCTGTAAAGAAGACTATTACCAGTTGTAAACTAGAGGCTTTGATCAACCAGCTGTGAGGAAGGTGTTCTGAATAACCGCCATTTGAAGAAAAGACTTTTGACTTTCGACCTTGACCCTTGTTATTTTTACCCCTTTCCATCCCTCTGTGTTTGTCTGTCTTGTGTGTGTGGGTAGAGGGTGGGACAGTTAAAGGGGGTAGTAAGTATTGGCTTGTTGTTATCCACTTGCATTTGCTGCATATTTCATGATAGTTCCTGGTATAAGTAAATGGGAATCGTGTTTAAACTTATAAACCTGATGACTGTAATTATTGGCAACGAAGGGCCAAAATATTTGGAAATTTCTATGAGAATTATTATTTAATTCACTTGTGTTTTGACTCTAGGATGAGTGGGGCTGGAATTGACCGCACACTCGCCCAGGACGTCATAACAATGGATCCAGTCATTTCTTAGAGTTCGATCTGGACTTTTACTGTGAGGACAGAAATAGTCTTGTAGGTACAAACTTTGCTGATGACAGCACTGAGCTTTAGGAATTTGAGGTTATGGGTGGGTGATCAACACCTCGATCACTCATCAGACAAGGAAATGTATGCTTATTATTGTTGTCCTCGGAATATCCTGGTCTACTCACTAGGTGAATTGGACATTCTGAATTCTCCCTCAGTATACATGAACAGGCGCTGGAATATGGCAACTAGGGGTTTTCATAGTAAATTAATTGCAGTGTTAATATAAGCCTACTTCTGGCAATAATAAAGATTATTATTACAAATACTATTATTACTGTCAAGCATCTCATATTCCAATTTGAGTTGTTATTTAAGAGATAAACATTGTTAGCGAGCAACCAATCCATCTGCTTTGATCTTGACCGAGATGATGCAAATTTGTGTTAACGATTTGGCCAGTTGATGTGGAGCCAATCTCCATCCTCACATTGTGGTTTGCTCATGCGTGATTCTTTGTCAAAGTGTGCTTTTGTTTTGCGACGTCACTTTGCGATTTCTTCTGCCTTCGATGTGATATTCCTGCTGGATGGTGGTAATGGCTGAAGAATGGTCAACTGTATCCGAAAGTTCTGTCCCCAGCCATAGGTTTGGCCGATGTCTTTTTGGACAGAGATATCTGCAAAGTAGGATGTGAATGGATTGTGAATGTGAATAGGGGCTGCTTTAGCACAGGGCTAAATAGCTGGCTTTTAAGGCAGGCCAACGACACGGTTCAATTCCCGTACCAGCCTCCCCGAACAGGCGCCGGAATGTGGTGACTAGGGGCTTTTCACAGTAACTTCATTTGAAGCCTACTTGTGACAATAAGCGATTTTCATTTCATTTCCTCAAATGTTTCTCCCTCTGACATGCTCAGAGCGTCCTTGATCAATATCATTTGAATTCTGATTGTGTTGCGTTATCCGATGATTCTGTGGCTTGTTCGGACCTCTGTGAATTGACCTGAAACTTCCCGCAGTCCAATTTCTGTAGTGATAGACTCAGGCAAACCCCGTTTTGTCAGCAACTTGTCTGGAATGTCAATAATTGAAGTGGTGGTTATGGAATTTGACACAGCGATTTATGTAGATTGCTATGTAGATCATGAACAACAAGCAAAAAATGTTGATTCCTACGGCCTCCAGAAATATCAACCGTGAATTGTTGCCATGGTTTTCTTGACACATGGAGTTGGTTGAACTGATTTCTCACTGATTGTAAAGGCGCACGGTTTCTAATGAACACTTCTATTTGTTGATCTGTTGTTGGTTACTGGACTGTTTCATCTTAACAATACCCAAATGTCCTTCATAGACAAGCTGCAATATATTTTGCTGGAGTGCTTTTGGGATTACCACTTGAGTTCCGTGTGCAAAAGAAGTTTAATCAAACCATGCAAATTCAGTTTGCATTCTGTCGCATGGGACCAGCTCTCCCTCTCAGTTTTTAGGTCCTGCTCTGATCCTGCCTTCTTCTGCTCTCACGTAATAAGATTTGTGGTCACTCGTGAAATCACTGTGATCAAGTCGTCTTTGATGTTGCAAATTGCTTTGCTACTGTTAACACTGACTGCGACAGTTATTTTTCTTCGTTCATGGGGCACGGGCGTCGCTGGCTGGGCGAGCATTTATTGCCCATCCCTAATTGCCCTCAGCCATTCCACAGGGCATTTAAGAGTCAACCACATTGCTGTGGATCTGGAGTCACAGATGGGCCAGTTTGGGTAAGGATGACGGATTTCCTTCCCTGAAGGACATTAATAAACCAGATAGGTCTTTACAGTTCTCAACAATGTTTTGTGGTCATCGTTAGACTTTTAATTCCAGATTTTTATTGAATTCAAATTTGATCATCTGCCATGGTGGGATTGGAACTGGGGTCTATGGATTATTGTCTGTTGACATTGCCATGGAACCACTGCCTCCCCTAAGTAACACTGCTACACATGTCAGTTAACCTGTGAGAAATTCAACCTTAAAGTCATACTGATGAAGACAATCTGACCACCTCATTCTGACATGGCTAACAATGTAGTCAGTGCTTGGTGACCGGAGTGGAGAGTGAATTTTCAACCCTAGAGGTACATGTGCCAGTGTTTACAAGTGTAGATAAATGATACTGCTTCCATTTGCTTCTAGTGACTGGCAATGGGCATTCAAAGTACTGCGAGGACAGCTGTAATCGCAGTTCCTGGTTTATTTTTAATTTTTAATTCATTGGACGTGGGAATACGATGGCCAGCATTTATTCCACATTGCTGTGGGCCTGGAGTCACATGTAGGCCAGATCGGGTAAGGATGGCAGATTTCCTTCTGCTGAAGGGCATTAGTGAACCAGATGGGTTTGTACAATTAACAAGGGTTTCATGATCATCATTAGACTTTTAATTCTGATTTTGTTTTTAATTGAATTTGAATTTCACCACTTGCAGTGGTGGGATTTGGACCGGGGTCTCCAGAGCATCACCCTGGGTCTCTGGTTTACTAGTCCAGTGACAATACCACTCTGCCACCGCCTCCCCTGTGGTGACATATGTTTCTGTGGGAAGATTGAAATTCACAAAGACTGGCAGATATGCTACTTTCACCTTTAACATTTCAAATGCTGCTCGGTGCGAAGTTGTCTGATCCCATTGTGAATCTTTGCGCAAGAGCTTTCAAAGAGACACCGTGACTTCTGCGCACTTTGGAACAGATTTGTGACAGAAAGAAATGATTCCAATGCTTTGGAAGAGCTTGAATGATTTGGCTGTCATCATGTGTAGGCTTTACCCCAGCTGCTGCCGCTCTGCACCCCAGAATGTCAACCTTGGATGCTGTGAATGTGAGAGTCGGATTGTGTTGGGTGAGTCTGATGAACGTGACTCATAATCATGGATCATGTTTTGCTTTGTACATCCATGGATAACATCACCCAGTAGCTTCAACAGCCCCTCAACATTTAAAAAGGCTGATGAGCCGATCTTCTGGAATGCACTAGAACAAAGAACAAAGAACAAAGAAAAGTATAGCACAGGAACAGGCCCTTCGGCCCTCCAAGCCTGCGCCGACCATGCTGCCCGTCTAAACTAAAATCTTCTACACTTCCGTGGTCCGTATCCCCCTATTCCAGGGGTGGGCAAACTATGGCCCGCGGGCCGCATGCGGCCTGCCAAAGGTATTTCTGCGGCTCGCCAAGTCATTAAAAAAAAAAAAAAAAAAAATTTGTTTTTTAAATTGTTTTTTTTTTTTTTTTTAATTTTTTTTAAGGTTAATGGAGGCGGGCTGTTGGGTTACTTACTGGTATAGGGTGGATACATTGACTTGAGTAGGGTGATCATTGCTCGGCACAACGTCGAGGGCTGAAGGGCCTGTTCTGTGCTGTACTGTTCTATGTTCTATATGAGGCGCCCAGAATCATAACCGGGTGAAGTAATTATTTTACTTAATATACTATGCGGCCCTTTGTGAATTGTGAATTTTTGAATGTGGCCCTTGCACGGAAAAGTTTGCCCACCCCTGCCCTATTCCCATCCTATTCATGTATTGGTCAAGATGCCCCTTAAATGTCACTATCGTTCCTGCTTCCACCACCTCCTTCGGCAGCGAGTTCCAGGCACCCACTACCCTCTGTGTAAAAAACTTGCCTCGTACATCTCCTCTAAACCTTGCCCCTCGCACCTTAAACCTAAGCCCCCTAGTAATTGACCCCTCTATCCTGGGAAAAATTCCCTGACTATCCGCTCTGTCTATGCCCCTCATAATTTTGTAGACCTCCATCAGGTCGCCCCTCAACCTCCATCGTACCAGTGAGAACAAACCACGTTTATTCAACCTCTCCTCATAGCTAATGCCCTCCATACCAGGCAACATCCAGGTAAATCTCTTCTGCACCATCTTTAAAGCCTCCACTTCTCCTCCTTCTGGTAGTGTGGTGACCAGAATTGAACACTATATTCCAAGTGTGTCCTAACTAAGGTTCTATACAGCTGCAACATGACTTGCCAATTTTTATCCTCAATGCCCCGGCCAATGAAGGCAAGCATGCCATTTCTCTTTTTAACTAACTTCTCCACCTGTGTTGCCTCCTTCAGTGACCTGTGGACCTGTACACCTAGATCTCTCTGACTGTTAATACTCTTGCGGGTTCTACCATTCACTGTATATTCCCTACCTGCATTAGACATTCCAAAATGCATCACCTCACATTTGTCCAGATTAAACTCGATCTGCCATCCCTCTGCCCAAGTCTCCAAACGATCTAAATCCTGCTGTATCCTCTGACAGTCCTCATCGCTATCCGCAATTCCACCAACCTTTGTGTCGTCTGCAAACTTACTAATCAGACCAGTTACATTTTCCTCCAAATCATTTATATATACTATGAACAACAAAGGTCCCAGCACTGATCCCCGCGGAACACCACTAGTCACAGCCCTCCAATCAGTAAAACACCCTTCCATTGCTACTCTCTGCCTTCTATGACTGAGCCAGTTCTGCATCCATACCAGATTCAGGACACCCCAGAGCACTTTGCAGCCAATGAAGTACTTTTTGAAGATTCATCACTGCTTCTACCAGTTGTGCAGAGCAAGCTCCCACAAACTGTAATGAGATAGTGTTTGGAAAGTTTGATTTTAGCCAAGTTGATTGAGGGACAGATATTAGCTATGGAACTAGGAGAGCTGCCTTGCTTCCACATAGTTCCCCCACATCTTGTGCATCCACCTGATGGGGCTGCTAGGGTCTCAGTCCAACAGTTCAACCAAAAGACAGCAGCAACTCATCAGATCATCCCTGATATCCTTTCGAATGGGACATGAACCCCCAACCTACCCACTCAGAAATAAGTGTGCCACCAACTGAGCCATCGCTGCTACGAACCTTATCTCCAGTCCTCTCAGGATGATCATCTCTACCAGCGGAGCGAATCTCTGTACTTTTTCCCATGTAGTCTGCAAGTTGTGTGCTGATAATAATGGTGCATTGGCGGGGGTGGAGGGGTGGGGTGGGGTGAAATCTCCAATCTCACGCAATGCCTTTTCCTGGCGGTTTTGTTAGGCCAGCCAAAGAGTATTGCTGAATGAATCTGGAAAGTGTGAAAATAGATAAGTCCCCTGGGCAGGATGGGATTTATCCTAGGATTCTCTGGGGAACTAGGGAGGAGATTGCTGAGCCTTTGGCTTTGATCTTTAAGTCATCTTTGTCTTCAGGAATAGTGGCAGAAGACTGGAGGATAGCAAATGTTGTCCCCTTGTTCAAGAAGGGGAGTAGAGATAACCCCGGTAACTATAGACCAGTGAGCCTTACTTCTGTTGTGAGCAAAGTCTTGGAAAGGTTTCTAAGAGATAGGATGTATAATCATCTGGAAAGGAATAATTTGATTAGAGATAGTCAACATGGTTTTGTGAAGGGTAGGTCGTGCCTCACAAACCTTATTGAGTTCTTTAAGAAGGTGACCAAACAGGTGGATGAGGGTAAAGCAGTTGATGTGGTGTATATGGATTTCAGTAAAGCGTTTGATAAGGTTCCCCATGGTAGGCTATTGCAGAAAATACGGAGGAATGGGATTCAGGGTGATTTAGCAGTTTGGATCAGAAATTGGCTAGCTGGAAGGAGACAAAGGGTGGTGGTTGATGGGAAATGTTCAGACTGGTGTCCAGTTACGAGTGGTGTACCACAAGGATCTGTTTTGGGGCCACTGCTGTTTGTCATTTTTATAAATGACCTGGAGGAGGGCATAGAAGGATGGGTGAGTAAATTTGCAGATGACACTAAAGTCGGTGGAGTTGTAGACAGTGCGGAAGGATGTTACAAGTTACTGAGGGACATAGATAAGCTGCAGAGCTGGGCTGACAGATGGCAAATGGAGTTTAATGCAGAAAAGTGTGAGGTGATTCATTTTGGAAGGAATAACAGGAAGGCAGAGTACTGGGCTAATGGTAAGATTCTTGGTAGTGTGGATGAGCAGAGAGATCTCGGTGTCCATGTCCATAGATCCCTGAAAGTTGCCACCCAGGTTGAGAGGGTTGTTAAGGCATACGCTGTGTTAGATTTTATTGGTAGAGGAATTGAGTTTCGGAGCCCTGAGGTTTTGTTGCAGCTGTACAAAACTCTGGTGCGGCCGCATTTGGAGTATTGCGTGCAATTCTGGTCGCCGCATTATAGGAAGGATGTGGAACCATTGGAAAAGGTGCAGAGGAGATTTACCAGGTTGCCTGGTATGGAGGGAATGAGGAAAGACTGAGGGACTTGAGGCTGATTTCGTGAGAGAGAAGAAGGTTAAGAGGTGACTTAATTGAGGCATACAAGATGATCAGAGGATTAGATAGGGTGGACATTGAGTGCCTTTTTCCTCGGATGGTGATGTCCAGCACGAGGGGACATAGCTTTAAATTGAGGAGAGATAGATATAGGACAGATATCAGAGGTAGGTTCTTTACTCAGAGAGTAGTTAGGGCGTGGAATGCCCTGCCTGCAACAGTAGTGGACTCGCCAACACTAAACGCATTCAAATGGTCATTGGATAGACATATGGGCGATAAGGGAATAGTGTAGAGGGACTTTAGAGGTGTTTCACAGGTCGGCGCAACATTGAAGGCCGAAGGGCCTGTACTGCGCTGTAATGTTCTATGTTCTATGTTTTATGTTCTATGAATGTCTCTCTCTCTCTCTCCTCACGCTTCATTTATTTCTCGACAGCTTTGGCCAATTCAGTAATTCAGATATTTCTACAATTGCTGCCTGAGGCAATGTTAAAAAAAAACATCATTTTTTTAATAAAAAAAAAGCACTCCAACAGTTAATCCCCGTTTCACAGACTTTATCTTAATCTAAATGGAAGCGCAGTTGAAACATTGTTTTCTCAATCTATGTTCTTCAGGACCCGTAACTCTGAACATATTAAGTAGCGGAACACTATGATGTCTCATTGCCCCATTTTCAAAGGGACTTTTAATCTCCAATGTGATGAATAAAATGGAACACTGTCATCGACATAATTGCCTGTGTAAAGCATTCATCTGTATTTTAATTGTGGAATTCTGCTTCTTTCCAATTTCCCCCTCGCTGCCTTCTAGACCATCAGTCTTGCCGATCGTGTTATTCCAACATGTCCCTCAAACATTTTCCAAGTGCCCAGTCTTCAACAACTACTTACATTTGTATAATGCCTTATATATCAGTTGAAAGGACTTCCCAGGCAGGTCATACAGCATAAATTGGCACTGATCCACATATAAAGATATTAATTCAGATGAGCAGAAATTTGAGTCCAGAGGAAGGTTTTAAAAAAAAATATTTTTGATGGCATTTTCAATTTTACATACATTTGCATTTTGTGTTCGTTATTGTAAAGTACATCAGATTCTTTTGTGTCTCTTTACCTTTTGTCACCATCTGTCTCGGTGTGCTATCCTCCCCCCCCCCCCCCAGTACCCCCTTGATATCCTCCCTGTTCGCTCAGAGGGGGGTGCCCCCCTCGCCTCCCGCTCTCCCTTCCCCCCCTTCTTTCCTTTGTGCTTTCCACTGTGCCTACCTTGTGGGTGGGGCACCTTCCTCCCCTCCACCTTCCTCTGCGTTGTTCCCGTTATTCACCAAGGGTTGCCTTCTCTCTTCCTCCCCCCCACCCACCCACCCGGGGTTGTGTATTCCTGTCAATCCTCTTCTAATTTTTTATTTTCTTCTCTTCTAGTTATTGTTGGCCTCAAACAGGTCCTGGAACAGGCGGACAAATTGCCCCCTTGCTTGAAGGAATCCTTCCTCTGACCCTCGGATGACGTACTTAATCTTCTCCAGGTGGAGAAATTCCGAGAGGTCAGCGAGCCAGTCTGTAGCTGTGGGTGGTGCTGCCGATCGCCAGCTGAGCAGGATTCTCCGGCGTGCGATTAGGGAAGTGAAAGTAAGGGCGTTGGACCCCCTTCCCCATGTGTAGCTCTGGCTGCACCGATACCCTGAAGATTGCCACTATTGTGCATGGCTTCACCCTCACCCCCACAACCTTGGACATTGCCTCGGAGAAGGCTGTCCAGGACCCAGCCAGCTTGGGGCAAGTCCGAAACATGTGGGTGAGGTTGGCCGGGCCCCTCTGGCACCGTGCACATTTGTCCTCCACCTCTGGGAAGAACCTGCTCATTCGGGTTCTGGTCAGGTGTGCTCTGTGCACCACTTTGAACTGCATGAGGCTGAGCCTTGCGCAGGAGGAGGTGGAGTTGGCCCTGCTTTGCTCCAGAGCCCCCATCCTACCTTTGTCCCCAGCTCGTCCCTCCATTTCCGTCTGGTCTCGTCCAGTGGTGTTCGGGCTCTGTCCAGTAGCTGCCCACATATTTCCCCACAGTTTCCCCCTTTCTTTACTGTCCGCATTCATCAGGCCCTCTAATAGTGTGGCCTGGAGGAAGGATTTTAAGGGGTATCTTAACTGAGGAGAGGAAGAGAGTCAAAGAGGGCTACGGAAGGAATTCCAGAGTTTTAGGTCAGGGAAGCTGAAGGTATGAATGCCATTGTTGGAGCAATTGAAATCAGGATTACTCAAAAGCTTTGAATTGGTGGATCACATGCAGATAGCAATCATATAATCGTACAGCACAAAAGGAAGCCAGTTGTCCTGTCATACAGGCACTGACTCTTTCAAAGAGCAGTCGTCTTTTGTCTCATGTCCCTACTTTTCCGCAGGGTGCCTGTGGCTGGAGAGATTAGAGAGGTCGGAAGGGGCCACGGCTCTGCAGAAATTTGAAACCAAGGCTGGGACTATTAAAATCAAGGTGTTGCTTAACTGGCAGCTAATGTAGGTCAGTGAGCACAAGGTAATAAGTGAACAGGGACTCTGTGCAAGTTAAGACATGGATGGTCGAGATTTAGATTACTTTTAAGAATGTGGGAGGGATTAGTCAAGTTTCGAGGTAACAAGGGCACATCGACATGATCGACTTCGACTCGGTGCAAGAGTGTAAAATGTGCAATAATGAATTGGCAGCCCACTTTGTGACAGTTCAAGCCAGTGGAAATAAAACACTGAGCGATATAAAATGGGCTGCCAGCACACTATCCATTCTATTGCACCAAATCAAAAGCCGTTGAGTGCAATTGATTCGCCTCCTTAAACTTCTCTCTATCTCTTCCACTCCCCTCTCTCTCTCTCTTCTACCAAGCTTTGTAATCATCTTTCGTAATATCACCTTCTTTAGCTTCAGGGTCAATTTTATGACCCAGATATCAATAGCGGCTGAATCATTGAATTTATTTAAGAAGGAGTTAGATTTTTTGATGGAGAAGGGAGCCAAAGATTGTGAGGGGTAGACAGGAATGTGGAGGTGAGGCCACAACTAGATCAGCCACGATTCTATCAGGTGGCAGAGGTGGTCATCACCACCGGCAACACCGTCTGGACCGTGAGCTGAGCGCTGACGAGGAGAGAAGTTGGGACACCAGCCCTCCACCCGGGAGGCAGCAGACCCGGAGCTCGGGTCAGAGGATGACAGTGATTTCCCGTCCCAGCTGCCTCCAACACCCTCCACCATCCCAGAGACACTCACCCTGGTTGGGCATGTTACTGAAGAGGCTCCTGGGACACTACCTGGTGCGCACCACACAGTTGATCTGGTACAGCAGAGGGGGGCGGACGGTCAGAGAGCAGGCCCACACCAGGGGCTAGCTGCCGTCCAGACGGGTCTCGGGCTTATGGAACGAACAGCCCCATCGATCGTGGAGATGCAGTCACAGAGCCAGGGACTACAGGAGGGGTTGTCGGTGAGCATCCAGCACCTGCAGGCGCAGGTGGAGGTGTCCAACCATGCCGGCCATGTGTGCCAGCCAGGCCGAAACCGCATGGGTGGCATCCTCGGTGGAGGCATTGGGGGTGGTAGTTTCAACTATGGATCAGCATATGCAAGACCAGGGGAATTCTGGGCAGGCGCTGGCTAAGGCTCAGGACAGGGTTGCCGCCTCACAGGTAACCAGTTCGTGGAGCCACCTGTAAATCGTAGTGGCGCTCGCTCCTGAGCAGGTCAAGGCTGAGCTACATTGCCCAGGCGCTGGCCAACGTGGCGCAGATACAGAGGGAGGTGGCTCAGTCCCAGAGGGAGATGGTTCAGTCACTGGCTGGTGTGGCACAGACCCACATTGTGGTGGCACAGTTGCAGCGTGATGTGGCGCAGTCCCAGACAGCAACGGTCCACAACCTGTGCTCCATAGCCACGAGCGTGGAGACCCTGGTCTAAACCAGAGTGGGCCTCAAAGACTGGCAGCGCCAGGTGTTGGGGAGCCTCAGGGGATGGCTCCACTCTCACCCTCGTCCTATATAGTAGCCTAGAGGCCATCGGGCACCCCAAGAGAGGAGGAGGGGGTGGGGCCCGTGCTGGTGACTCTGGCATGAGAGGTACTGGAACACTGCAGCAGTTCGGATTCCCCCCTCATGTCCCTGGCGCATCTGGTGGGCAGCGGGCAGAACAGGGCGGCACCACACCACCCGGGATGCCCGAGCAGCAGCTGGGCCCATCCAGGCCCGCTCTCCCCAGAAGACGCACACAACGGGAGCCAGGTCGAAGGTCAGGAATCACAGTGGTTAGCACAGTTACTTCACAGCTCCAGGGTCCCAGGTTCGATTCCCCGCTGGGTCACTGTCTGTGTGGAGTCTGCACGTTCTCCCCGTGTCTGCGTGGGTTTCCTCCGGGTGCTCCGGTTTCCTCCCACAGCCCAAAGATGTGCAGGTTAGGTGGATTGGCCGTGATAAATTGCCCTTTGGGGTCCAAAAAGATTAGGTGGGGTTAGTGGGTTACAGGGCTGGGGTAGAGACGTGGACTTAGGAAGGGTGCTCTTCCCAAGGGCCGGTGCAGACTTGATGGGTCGAATGGTCTCCTTCTGCACTGTAAATTCTATGATTCTATGAGGACGGGAATCACAGTAGGCTGCCTCCACTCCTGCTGTACCGTCTGGGGAATCACGTAGGCATAGCGTTCGGGCCCATAAGGCCAGGAAGTTAGACACTAGTTAAGTTGGCACGGGTGCAGGGCACAGTTTAGCTATAGGGGCTCGGGCACAAATCTGTAAATAGCCGTTCACATTAAACACCTGTTCACACTGTTACAACCTGTCTCAGTGCTCTGTCTGATGGGTGTGAGGGGTGGGCTGGCCTGGGTGGGGCGAGGGGGGGGTAAATGGGCGGCCCTGTGTGTGGCCAACCAGGTCCAATGGGCTACACGGTGGCCCCAGTTGGCATTGCGGACTCTGCCCCCGCATGCCTCCTCTCCCCCCCCACCCCAGCATCCCTGGCCCCGCCAGTGGCTGGCATTGTGGGGCCTCTGGCCTGGTGCCTGCCCATGATGCCAGGCGTACAGTCCTGAGTTTACTGTATGTGCGTTCGGGTACGCATTGGTGCAGCTGACGTGGTGATGGAGAATCGCGAGTTGGCCTCAAATGGCGCCGGTCGTGATTTTGGTGTTCGAACCTAATTTCCGCCAAATCTAATTTCAGCTCGACCTGTTCATTGTTAATATACAGCTACATATAGCAACATACCTCCCCAGTATAGCCCTAACCTAGAACTATCTGTGCCCACATCTCACCCACTCCTCTACACATGGGTCTGCTGTCATATTACTGCCCACATCACATTGTGGGTGGTGTTGTTGTCCAGTCCCACATTAACACTTGCTTATGCCGAACACCTTTGTACTACAAGGCCTTCTCAGGGTGACTGTCTTTCAGATGAAAGTGTAGAGGTTTGTGTGAAACACTGAGGTGAAGAGCGGGTGTCCGTCAGAGTCCTGGACAATATTTACTCCTTACCATGTGATGCACATGATGCACAATCAATGGACACGAAATGTAGGTGAAGTCCAAAACAAAAGGCTTTAATTAGCAAGAAGTGAGCCCGGCAGCAGACATACAGGAAATGGCTGGCTGCCGGGGAACACGGGTTCTTATACCCCTCCTCGTAGGCGGAGCTACCTTCCTCTTAGCCAATAGGGATAAGAGGAACACGATACCTGGGCCAATGGGCAGCGAGTCCTCTGCACCAATGACAGCTCACACTCCCAGTAATACCCCTAGTCATACTACCACACCATGCAAAACTATCATTTGTCCCATTGCTGTTTACGAGACCTTGCCATGTGTCAATTGGTTGCCACTTTTCTCTATCATTGCAAGAGAGATGACACTTTAAAAGTATTTAATTGTCTATGAGGTTCTTTGGGGCATCCTTGAGGTTAAGATGGCATAGTAATGCAAGTTATTTTTTCTTACACCGCACAGCCTGGAGTATCACACATCTTCGTCCGCCTAAGGCTGGAAACATCAGCAATCTTTGTCCTTACAGATTAAAACACCAGTAAACCGCAGCTTGTTGTCTCGCCTGTAGCTGGACATAACAAAGTGCGAAACATTCTCCCAATGCTCCAGTTAAACTTTTCCTGAATAAGGGTGTTTCTTTTAACATTGATGAAATAAGAATTGTGTGATATCATAAGACTTTGAGATTAAAACGATCGTTCAAAAGTAATAGATTGTCTGATGCAAGGACATTTTTTGATTTGATTTATTAATGTCACATGTATTAGTATACAGTGAAAAGTATTGTTTCTTGCATGCTGTACAAACAATGCGTACCGTACATAGGGAAGGAAGGAGAGACTGCAGAATATAATGTTACAGTTATAGCAAGGTGTAGAGAAAAGACCAACTTAATACGAGGTAGGTCCATTCAAAAGTCTGATGGCATCAGGGAAAAAGCTGTTCTTGAGTCGGTTGGTACGTGATGGTATCTTTTTCCTGACGGAAGAGGATGGAAGAGAGTATGTCCTGGGTGCGTGGGGTCCATAATTATGCTGGCTGCCTTTCTGAGGCAGCGGGATTTATAGACAGAGTCAATGGATGGGAGGCTGGTTTGTGTGATGGACTGGGCTACATTAATGACCTTTTGTAGTTTCCTGCGGTCTTGGGTAGAGCAGGCTCCATACCAAGCTGTGATACAACCAGAAAGAATGCTTTCTATGGTGCATTTGTAGAAGTTGGTGAGGATCGTAGCTGACATGTCAAATTTCCTCAGTCTTCTGAGAAAGTAGAGTCATTGGTGGGCTTTCTTAACAATAGTGTTGGCGTGGGGGGACCAGGGCAGGCTTTTGATGATCTGTACACCTAAAAACTTGAAGCACTCGACCCTTTCTACTTCGTTCCCATTGATGTAGACAGGGGCATGTTCTCCTCTGCGCATCCTGAAGTTGATGACAATCTCCTTCGTTTTGTTGACATTGAGGGAGAGATTATTGTCGTCGCACCAGTTCACCAGATTCTCTATCTCATTGGACAAGGTTTCCAATATTCTTTCCCTCTTCATTGTCAATCGTAATAAATATCTTCATTTGAAAAGAAAATAATATTTTTGCAGCCAAGTGAGCAGAAAGCTGCGAATTACAAATGTTTATTTGGTAAGTCACTATTTGACCAGCTCGACCAAACGTTGTTTTACGTGCCAAGCCAATTTATCACCACCCTCTGTGGACTGAAACATCATTCCAAGTTGCTACTTATTACCACAGGACACACAGACAACAGTTCATCTAGAAGCAAACAAGGTCACTTTGCTCAGCAAACAGAGTCTGGGTAAACAGCACACTACAGGAAACAGTCCAGCGTCTCTTTTTAAAAAGAACTTCCACAAGATACACAGCGCTGCAGGTTAATAAGGCAATAAAACTAGCAAACAAAGCACTTGGACTCATTCCTAGGGGAATAGAAATTGAAAAGCAGAGATGTTATGTTAGACTTGTATAGACCCTCCTCAGTTCGACCACACATGTAGCACTACTTTCTAAAAAGAATATTGAGGCATTAGAGAATGCGCAAAAAAGAGGATTTAGAATTTAGAATTTTAGAACAGTACAGCACAGAACAGGCCCTTTGGCCCTCAATGTTGTGCCGAGCAATGATCACCCTACTCAAACCCACGTATCCACCCTATACCCGTAACCCAACAACCCCAACAATGGGCAGCAGGCTAGCATGGTGGTTAGCATAAATGCTTCACAGGTCCAGGGTCCCAGGTTCGATTCCCGGCTGGGTCACTGTCTGTGTGGAGTCTGCACGTCCTCCCCCTGTGTGCGTGGGTTTCCTCCGGGTGCTCCGGTTTCCTCCCACAGTCCAAAGATGTGCGGGTTAGGTGGATTGGCCGTGATAAATTGCCCGTAGTGTCCTAATAAAAGTAAGGTTAAGGGGGGGGGTTGTTGGGTTACGGGTATAGGGTGGATATGTGGGTTTGAGTAGGGTGATCATGGCTCGGCACAACATTGAGAGCCGAAGGGCCTGTTCTGTGCTGTACTGTTCTATGACTCTATGACTCCCCCCCTTAACCTTACTTTTAAGGACACTACGGGCAATTTAGCATGGCCAATCCACCTAACCCGCACATCTTTGGACTGTGGGAGGAAACCGGAGCACCCGGAGGAAACCCACGCACACACGGGGAGGACGTGCAGACTCCGCACAGACAGTGACCCAGCCGGGAATTTCCTGAATGATGTTGGAGCTGCGCATCGCGAATGATTGAACAGGCTGAAGCTCTCTCCCCTGGAATAGACAGGACTGAGGGAAGGCCTCATAGCGATCTTTAAGGCTTTATCAGGATTTGATAGGGTAGATGTAACGAAGATGTTTCCACTCTTGGGAGAGTCCAGTATTGGGAGCCATCAATACGAGCTGGTCCTAGATAGAATCAATTGCAAATTCTGCAGAAACTTCTTCACCCAGAGAGTGGATACATGGAGTAATTGAGATTTCAATGGTTCAGATACATTCCAGGGAAAGTTAGATAAATACAAAAAGGGGAAAGGATATGTTACTGGGGTTAAATAAATGAGGGCAAGTGGAGGCTCCATTTGTTACATAAACATCGGCGTGGACTTGTTAAGTTGGACAGCCCGTTTCAGTGTCCTACATGCTGGATGATAAGCACAATGGCACAGTGGTTAGCACTGTTGCTTCACAGCTCCAGGGTCCCAGTTTCGATTTCCGGCTTGGGTC
Organism: Scyliorhinus canicula; assembly: GCF_902713615.1. Taxonomy (NCBI): domain Eukaryota; kingdom Metazoa; phylum Chordata; class Chondrichthyes; order Carcharhiniformes; family Scyliorhinidae; genus Scyliorhinus; species Scyliorhinus canicula. The sequence goes on along the minus strand of NC_052149.1, from coordinate 239,591,732 downwards.
ACTGCCTGTGCGGAGTCTGCGCATTCTCCCCGTGCCTGTGTGTGTTTCCTCCGGGTGCTCCGGTTTCCTTCTGCAAGTCCTGAAAGACATGGGCCGGGATTCTCCCAGAATCGGCGGGGTGGCCCGTACCGGCGCCAAAGAGCGGCGTCAACCAGTCCGGCGTCGGGCTGCCCGGAAATTGCGGAATCCTCCGCACATCCGGGGGCTAGGCCTGCGCTGAAGGGCCTCCGCCGGCAGATGCGAGTTGGCACATGCGCAGGACTGCCAGCATGTTCTGGCGCATGCGCAGAACCGCTGGCGTGTTTCCTGCGCATGCACAGGGGGTTCCTTCTCCACGTCGGCCATGGCGGAGCCTTACAGAGGCTGGCGCGGAGGGAAAGAGTGCCCCCCACGGCACAGGCCCCCCCGCAGATCGGTGGGCCCCGATCGTGGGCCAGGCCATGGTGGGTTTCCCCCGAGCCCCCCCCCCCCCCCCCCCCTCCCAAGGACCCCGCTAACCGCCCTCTGTTACTCTCTTTTGTGGCTATGAATATAGCGGTTAATAAGGTCGCCTTTCTTAATCTAAATTTTGAATATGCTGTCAGAGTCGCCAGGTATCTCTCGATACCGCCACAAGGTTCAACCCGAATACCGATCAAAGAGCCAATACACTACTTAGTCAGTTCAAAGTCAATGATACTTTATTTACACACAGTATGATTCGCTCATGCACAAGAACACTACAGGCTAAACTACGTCTATCGCTAACATATACTTAACTTCGGGTGCCCACTTAAGTCAGAGGAACAATGGCCGTTGTTCAGATCTGAGGCTGTTGGGTTTGAAGAGGTAACAGGAGTTTCGCTATGGTCGTCCGTCTGTAGCGAGCGTTGAACTTGTACTTACTGCTTCTGGTGGTGCAGGTGGAAGGGTCTATCCAGTTAAGAGCTGATTCCAAGAGAGTAAACACATGGCGGGGGTTCCTTCTAATACTTGTGGGGCTTTGCGCGCTTTTAGGCATGTCTTAAACTCCGGTCCCAATTAGTAGGGCAGCTTCTTGATCACTGCCATCTATCTGAGCCAATAAAGGGGCGGGTGCCTTTGATGGCTGGCTGGCCTTGCTTTGTATCTTCTTGCTGAGGTAGTGGCGCCGGAATGTCTAGGGGTGGTATCGGCTACCTGAGCACCAGTCTTTTGTTTATCGGAGATGGGCCATCAATGTGCAAATCGGCCAAGCGTTTCGGTTCTGTCTGCAGACTGCCTTCCAAATACACATTCAGGCTCTGTGCCTGCTTGTTACTTTGCATTGTCCGTTTTTCCCTGTATGCTCTGCGAGTGTCCATTTTATATGCAGAAAGTGGCCATCCCAGATGGCTACACCTCCAAGCCAGGTCCCGCCGGCATGGACCATGCCTATTTTACGGCGAGGGGACTGGCCGAAAACAGGCAGCTGCTCGGCCCATCGGGGCCCGGAGAATTACCAGGGGGGCCGCTGCCAACGGCCCCCGACCGGCGCAGCCCGATCCCCACCCCGCCCGAAAACACAATTGTACAACTGACAAAGTATATAGTTGTGAGTGACGCGATTCTCCAGAGAGATTTCTAAGTGTGGTAGCGAGTGGGACCTGTCTCGAACTTCTTGGCCCACGGTCCAGTGAGGCCGGCAACGCTGTTCAACGTTAACTGGTTGACTTAACGAGGCCCCACGGGAATGAAATCTCGCCAGCCGATTCGCTGGGACTGAGCTCGCTAGCTCCCCACTGACAAGGTCGAGCAGCACTTAAGCTGCACTTACTCAGCCAACCCCAGTCAGCTCACAACCATGGCACCAAGGAGACTGGCCCCAAGATTCGGCAATGTGGACCTGGTGAGGCTCCAGGATGCGGTCGAAGCCAGGAGGCATGTCCTGTTCCCCCGAGGGTCCCGAAGGGTGAGCCAAAGGGTAGCCAATATCACCTGGGGAGAGGTGACAGTGGCTATTATCTCTGGGAATGTGACCAGGAGGACTGGCCTACTGTGCCGTAAGAAGGCCCCCCCTACCCTCTTATAGCGGGCCACCCTAGCGGAGGGTCCCCCACCCCCAGCCGAGGGTCCCCCATGCCCTATCGAGCATCGTGGCGGCAGGCCCCCTGGGCTGTTTGCCTGTGAGCAAAGATGGCTACTCAGCTCCCCGGTTCCCCGCAGAACCCCTTCCGCCAGATTCATGTTTTTAAAAAGTGACCACTTACTGGGGAGGGGATAATGTATGACGGGGAGCCGTTGGACATGGAGTGTCCCCATTAACTTCCTACTAATTGGGCCCAAGTGGTGACAATTAGCTTCTTGCCTCACCGCATCGAGATCCCGATTTCACCTACAGGGGCAGCCAGGTTGCATTGCAAACTGCTTGGTGCCTGGCATGGTTCTCATTTTTGACCTCTCCCACTATTCACCGGCCTCGTTTCACTCGAGCGAGTTACCAACGAGGCCGATGAATATATATTTTATATCAGGTCATTTAAAGCATGAAAACTGGGCTGAGTTCTCCGGTTGCCGGAAACTGGGGCGTCGCCATTTTTGCGATGCTCAGCCCCTCCCCGAGAACGCTGCACGCCGAATGGACGGCCTCAGGATGTCACCAGAAGCCCTCCCCCGATGTTCCGCCCCTGATGGGCAGAGTCCCCGACGGCGTCGCTCGCGTGTGCTCACACCGTTCAGGGACCTCGCGTGGCGGCTGCAGACTGTGTCCAGTGCCGCCACAGTCGGGGGGGGGGGAGCCATTCCACTGGCAGGGGTGGCTTTCACGGGGGCCGGGGGGCACTGGTGTGGGGTGGTCCAGGGATGGTGAGGCTGGTTCTAGGGGGCAGGTTTTGGCAGGCCGGATTGGCGCTACATACCTGGCCATTCTCCGCCGCATCCGCAGGTAAAGCCGGGCTTTACGCTGCGTTGCTGCTTCCCCCCCCCCCCCCCCCCCCGCCCCACCCCGGATGGAGGATCAGTGCGGGGGCACCGTCGACCTTCTGGTCATAAAACCAGACAGATTCTGTAAACAAAGTCGCAGGATCGGAGAATCCAGCCCATGGTCTTCATTCAGAAACTAACCATGAGACAATAAGGCAGGATTACGCCCAGCGAGTCTGCTCCACCGTTCAATCATGGCTGACATGTTTCTCATCCCCATTCACCTGCCTTCTCTCTGTAACCCCTGATCCCCTTAATAATCAGGAACCTATCTATCTCTGTCTTAAAGACACCAGCCTCTGGCTGAAGAAGTTCCTCCTCATTTCTGTTTTAAAGGGGCAGCAGGGCGGCACAGTGGTTAGCATTGTTGCCTCCGGCGCTGGGGACCCGGGTTCGAATCTTGGCCCTGGGTCACTGTCCGTGTGGAGTTTGCACATTCTCCCCGTGTCTGCGTGGGTTTCGCCCGCACAACTCAAAAAAGATGTGCAGGGTAGGTGGATTGGCCACGCTAAATTGCCCCTTATTTGGAAAAAATAATTGGGTACTCTAAATAAACAAAAAAGAGAAAGTAAAATTCTGTTTTAAAAGATCGCCCCTTTAGTCTGAGCCTGTGCCCTCCAGTTCCAGTTTCTCCGGTTAGTGAAAAAACCATCTCTCCGTCCAATTTATCTCGGCCTCTCGGTGTTCTGCAAGTTTCAATCCATGGGAGAATTCAAAGGGCTGCTTTGTCAATGAGCTGGCAATGATTTAATTAAAATTTTTATCAGAAGTGATGACTATTCCGTCAGCCCGACGGCTTTAACAGCTAGCTGCGTACCCTGCTGCTAAATACCCTGGATGGTACCACCTGTTGTGCCATTGGCATCGGGTGTAGCCAAGTAACTGCCGAATACAGATCAGCTTCAGGTTTCAGAAGCAATTTCCTCAGCTCTGACCTCAACAGGAGTGGCAAAAAAAACAAAATTTTCACTGGAATGAAGCAGAGCTTCGCAAAGAAAACGTGTTTGGAATTCTTGCAACAGAACTTTCCAATTCCGACAGACTGAAACAAAAGTAAAGTTCAATTTTTAACGCAGTTTTTGATTGTGAGTCAGCATTGTGGAAAGGATTAATTCAAGTACATTGCCCAAGGTGTGACCGTCTCAGCTTGTTAATTGGAGACTGTTGTGGTGGGAATGTTTGAAGAACCAATGCCCCGGATTCTCCGGTTGCCGACGGCGAAATCGTGTTTGGTGATTGGCCGGATAATCCACGTTCACGAGCAAATCGGGGGTGGCGTTTCTTTTGCGATGCTCTGTTCACTCCATAGTGGCGTACTCTGCGATTACACGGTGCGGCATACCGACGCCCTCAGGTCGTTGCCTGAGCCCCCCCCCCCCCCCCCCCCCCCGATGCTCCGCCCCCGACCGGCCAAGTTTCCGTTGGCGTGGGTCTCTCATGGCCACACCCATCGGGAACTCAGCATGGCGGCTACGGACTCAGTCCAGCTGTAGCACAGTCGGGGAGGGCCAATCCGCGAGCAGAGGCACTTTACCAGGGTCTGGGGGCAGTGTGGGGGGTGATCTGGGGCTCACAAGCCAGCCAAAAGGGGGGGCACGATTTCGCAGGCCAGGTTCGTGAGCGGCCGACGCCATGTTGCATGCGTTCGTGGCCACGGACCCGTCAATTCTTCAGGTCCTTTCGGCAGCTATGCTGTCGGCATGCTAGCCCCCAGCCAAATGGAGGATTGGTGGCTGTTTTACGCCGAATGTTCAGGCGTAAAACGCCAACATTCCCACGCCGGTGTGAAGACATGGCCTCACAATTGGAGAATCCAGCCCCATCGATTTGTTCGACACCGAAGAAATCGGGTGGACCCATCGTGTTATCGATGAGTCCCACTCCACCCTGTCCTTTCCCCAGAGACTTGAAATGTTCTCCTTTTCAAGTGCATTTTCTATTTGCTTTGGAAAGTCACTGTTAAATAAGACTGATAGCTTAAATAAAACATTTGTTTGGTGTAACATGGTTGCACAGTGGTTAGCACCGCAGTTAGCTACACAGCGCCAGGGTCCCAGGTTCGATTCCCGCTTGGGTCACTGTCACTGCGGAGTCTGCATGTTCTCCCCGTGTCTGCGTGGGTTTCCTCCGGGTGATCCGGTTTCCTCCCACAAGTCCCGAAAGACGTGCTTGTTAGGGAAATTGGACATTCTGAATTCTCCCTCTGTGTACCCGAACAGGCACTGGAATGTGGCGACTAGGGGCTTTTCACAGTAACTTCATTGCAGTGTTAATGTAAGCCTACTTGTGACACTAATAAAGTATTATTATTATAGATTATAATTATGAAATGTAATACTGTGCCCATTTCTGGACACCACACTTTAAGGAGGAGGTAAAATGTTTGCTGAAGCTGCAGCGGCGATTTATCAGGGCGGTTCCATGGATGGAGATTTTAGGGATGGGATTCTCCATCGGCGGCGTTCCCTGTTTTGCCGGCGCCCGGGGGTTTCCCGATGGCGTGGGGCTGCCCCACAATCTGGCGTAATCCGACAATCACCACAACCTACTGTATAAAATCTTGGGCGGGATTCTCCGACCCCTCCCTCCCCGCCGGGTCGGAGAATCGCCGGGGGGCAGCGTCAATCCCACCCCGCTTATCCGACGCCAGCTGCCGAATTCTCCGGCGCCGAATTTTGGGCGGGGGCGGAGATTGCGCCGCGCCGGTCGAGGGCCGTTGGCAGCAGCCCCCCCGGCAATTCGCCAGGCCTCGATGGGCTGAGCAGCCGCCCGTTTTCGGCCAGTCCCACCAGCGTGGATTGGATATGGTCCATCCCGGCGGGACCTGGCTTGGAGGGCGGTTAGCGGAGTCCTTGGGGGGGGGGTTGGGGGGGCCCACGGTGGCCTGGTCTGCGACCAGGGCCCACCGATCTGCGGATGGTCCTGTGCCATGGGGGCACTCTTTCCCTCCACGCCGGCCGCTGTAAGGCACCGCCATGGCCGGCTTAGAGAAGAAAACCTCTGCGCATACGCAGGCATGACGCCGGTGGTTCTGCGCATGCGCCAACTCGCGCCAGCCCACAGCGGCCTTCGGCACCAGTTGGTGCAGCGCCAACCCCGCCAGCTCCGGCCTAGCCCCCGGCAGTGCGGAGAACCCCCACTGCGCATGCACTGGGATAACGCCAGCACATGCTGGAGCACCCACACATGCGACAACTCGCGCCGGCTGACGGAGGCCCTTCGGCGCCGGTTGGTACGGTGTCAACCCCGCCGGCGTTGGCCTAGCCCCTGAAGGTGCGCAGGATTCCACACCTTCCAGGCGGCCCGGTGCCGGAATGGTTCACGCCACTCCTCGGTGCCAGTACTGCCCGCCCGCCGGGTAGGAGAGAATCCCGCACAAGGTATTGTTTAAGACGGTCAAAGGTTATGAGGACAATTGGCAAAGTGGATTTGAAGCCACAAGCAGATCAACCATGATCTTATCGAATGGTGGAGCAGTCTCCAAGAGCTGAGTGGCCTTCCTCTGCTCCTGTGTTCCTATGTTCAGCTGCAGCATGGTAGCATAGTGGTTAGCACTGTGGCTTCACAGCGCCAGGGTCCCAGGTTCGATTCCCTGCTGCGTCACTGTCTGTGCGGAGTCTGTACGTTCTCTCCGTGTCTGGGTGGGTTTCCTCCGGGTGCTCCGGTTTCCTCCCACAGTCCAAAGATGTGCAGGTTAGGTGGATTGGCCGTGATAAATTGCCCTTAGTGTCCAAAAAAGGTTTTGAGGGGTTATTGGGTTGTGGAAGTGAGGGTTTAAGTGGGTCAGTGTAGACTCGATGGGCCGAATGGCCTCCTTCTCCACTGTATGTTCTATGTCTATAAGCACTAGAATTCTATCCCTAACCCTCTCCACCTCTCTCCCCCTTGGTTAAGATGGTTCTTCCCTAAAACCTGCCACTTTGACAAAACTTTTCATCACCTCTCCTCAAATCTCAGTGTCACATTGTCTCTGATGATGGTCCTGGGGAGTTCCAGTATTATGGTCAAGAGGCTGTACGAATATGACTTGTTGCTTTTGAGCTAGGCTGATCTCCACACCTTAATGGTCAAATTCACCAGCAAACACCGATTGACCAAACCCATAGGTGAAAATTGAGTGGGCCGGAGGGGGAGACACATTCCATCTTGATGAAGCTTCAGGAACCAAACAAAGACTGTCTGCAGGTTACAAGCATGGCATGTGGTTTGTTGAACTGATTCCAGATGTTTTGTTGAAGATTCTACAGCTGTATAGAATAATTAATAACCCGAGTTAAAGAGATCTGTAACAATTTCCCCGCCTGCACTTTGTTTTATTATTCAGTTAATCACAGTACTTGAAGGAACAGTGCCTTGATTGCTTTAATGTTGCACATTCAAACTCAATTAAGGATAGTCAGGCCCGAATTAGCCATATCTTCACACGATACTGGAGCATGTCGTCAATCACCCTCTCTGTACCTAGTGTGGGTGGCGTTAATCGTAGGTGTTTGCAGTAAATTTGCAGCGTTTGATATCTGCGAGGGACCAGAAATCAAGGGAGTTGAAATTGGAGTAGACAGAGTACTGGACAGGGTGTAACAATTCACGGTAAGATTGTTCAGCAAGGCAGCCATGAGCTGAATGGTCACACGAAAGATGGATCTCTCCCATGAACTTCTCACGAGATCTTTTTAATCCGTCAAACAGCACCAAAAGTGAGACCAAGTTTCCCAACTTAACCCCCACTTGGTACGCAACTGACGGGGGGGCTATCGAGCCAGCAGTCAGGCTGAAAGGACAGAAAGAGCAAGGAAGACCCCAACATCAGAACAAGGGGCCACGTGGGTCAGGCCAGGCAGGAGCATGACGGAACCAGCAGGGCCCTCAGCGTCGGCCCAATTGTCGACTGAGCAACTGATGGAGGTTATCTCCATGGACCCCCAGAAACACAGAGAGACAATAGAGGAGGACCTGATGGCGACTATGAAGTGGGCAATCGAGGCTGCGCTTGCCCTCATAAAGGACATGACAGAGCGGAGACTTGAGGCCCAAGAGGCAACGGAGCGGGACCTGGAGAAATCGGTCACCAATCAGGATGAGTGGATCACCGCGCTCGAAGCCAAGTTGGTAAGGATGGTGACGATCCAGATGCTAAAAGGGAAGGTAAACGACCAAGTAAACAGGTCCAGTTGAAAGAACCTTTGAATCGTTGGGCTACCAGAGGGCGTGGAGGGCAGGAACCCGACGGAATATGTTTTGAGGATGCTGGGAAAACGGGTCGGGAAGAAGGGCTTTGCCAAGAGGTGGACCACCTGTCGCTCTGACACAGGCCCAAATCAAGGGACCCACCACGGGCAAGAATGGTGAAACTGCACAAAGTTCAGGACAAGGAGCGGGTTCTGAAGTGGGTCAGGGGCACGCGGTCATGTAAGTGGGAAGGACAAGGTTGCACCATCCACAGGTACCAGGACATCGGAGTCGACCTGGCCAAGTGGCGGCAGAATTTAATGGGGCCCAAACCGCAGTGTTTCAGAGTCAGGTGTGATTCGGCATGTTGTACCGCCAAGGTTATGGGTCACAGACAACAATAAAGAATTTTATTTCATCATGCTGGAGGAAGTGAATGAGTTTGCATGGAAGACCAGACTTGCGAGGAAAAATGAGGGGCAGTTAAGAACCAAGTAGAATTACACGATCTGAGGGGCGGAGGAGGCAACTGTAGTTGAGGACGTTGTGGGGGGGGGGGGGGGGGGGGGGGGGGGGGTACCCAGAAGGGCACAGAAATGTCCTTTTCTTGGGAGGAGCCACCACACTGCCAAACAGGCTGGTGTACGGGAATAAAAAGAGAAGGGAACCGCGGTCCATCTCCGAGAGGGAGGGAGTGTTTGGCGGGGTGGTGGGAGGGGTAAAATAGGAAGCCGGTGTGAGGGGCAGGGGTGAAAAGCAAGAGGAGGGGGACAGGCAAGAGGGAGGGGGAAAGCAACAGGGTAACGGGGTAAAGGAAAGTGACACTACACAGGCAGAGGGGTGATCGGGGGTCAGATGGGGGAATGGAGTGGAGGATGCTGGTTAAAGCAGGTCCCATTTGGAGATAGTTGGAAAGAGGAAGGCGATGACGGCCACCTTGGACGGCCTATGATTGGACGGAATCTCCGTCGTGCAGGTAAGTATGGCTGACTCCACAGGAGGAGAGGGACAGAGACTCTTCCTCAGAATAGTCACCTGGAACATGAGGGGACTTAACGGACCAGTGAAAAGATCCAAAGCCTCCGCCCATCGAGAAAGCCTGAGGGTAGACGCAGACTTTCTTCAGGAGACACATTATTTTTTATAAATGTTTTTTATTGGGTTTTTGAATAAAGTATATTTACCGTTATGTACACAAAATAGAACACATATATTATATATATATACATAGAAAAGAAGGGAACACACACAAAAAACAAAACAAACTACAACAAAGAAAGTTGGAATAAAATAACTGGCAGGGTATTATGTGCTAGCTCAACAATAGCAGCTCTGTACAATTGGCAGTATTATTTTTAGCACATAAGTAGGCATCTGTTTGTGGGACTCGGGTGGGGGTAGGGGAGAAACTGGGGGGGGGGGGGTACATATACATTTGGGCTCCGGGGAAACAAATACAGAACAATTACAGAGGGCAATACGCAAATGGATCTGGAGTTGGTGTTGTCGCTTGCTTCTCCCGGATGGTATTCGCTGCCGTTGTTGTCTCGCGATCATCTCCGCTTCAACCGTTCGCCCCGTATTTCGCCCGGATTTTCCTTGTTCTCTGCTCCTGTAGATGCCAAGTCTGTTATTGTTTCCCCTGCCCTCCTTCCGGCTGTCATTCCCTTGCCTTCCCCCCACCTCACTGGTTCAGGAGAGACATTTAAGAGAGAAAGACCGACATAGGGTAAGGAAAAGTTGGGTCGGGCAGACACACCAGGTGTCTTCAACACAAGGGTTGGCCATATTGTTCAACAAAAGGACAGCCTTTACATCGAAGAACACGTTGAAGGACCCAGGTGAATGATACACAATGGGTAGTGGGATGCTGGAAGGGTCCTCATTGTACTCGCCAATATATACGTCCCAAACTGGGACACCGGCAAGTTCATTACAAAGGCGAAGATCCCCGACTCCGAATTCCACCAATAAATCATGGGGGAGGACTTCAACCGTGTGCAGGACCCAATGACAGACAGGTCCAGCCCCAAATCGGGGCAAACTTAGGAATAGCAAGATAACTAAACTCCTTCATGCAGCAGAAGGAGGGGAGAGGGGGTAGTGGGAGGGGGGGGGGGGGGGGGGGGATAGGTGGTGGTGCAGCGTGGACCTGTTGAGGTTCAATCATTCGAGGGAGAATTCTCCTTCTCCAAAGTCCAACAAACCTGCTCCGATTGGACTTCTTTGTAATAATAATTATCTTTATTAATGTCACAAGTGGGCTTGCAATGAAATTATTGTGAAAAGCCCATAGTCGCTACACGTTGGCGCCTATTCGGGTACACAGAGGGAGAATTCAGAATGTCCAATTCACCCAACAGCAAGTCTTTCGGGACTTCTTGGAGGAAACCGGAGCACCCGGAGGAAACCCACGCAGACACGGGTGTGATGATATGTATATAGGCAAGCCAGTGAAGGGTTAATTATTACATCTCAGTATAATTCAAACACTAGAGGGCAACACCAGTTCTCAGTATAAATATCAGACCTCCGGGAATACTGGGTAGTAAGCAACGGAGAAAGACTGAGAACAGCACGAGGAGTAGATTAGGTTAGAGAATTAACACGAGGATATCATTAGTGACTGCTAGATTATTGATTACTGCTGGGCAGATTCAGCATTACTTTATTATTAATTATAGCTCGGTATTGTGTGCGAACTTCATTTAATTCATCGTTATCCAATAAATTAGTTTTGATTCAATCTAATGATTGGTGGTTTCTTTGTCATCAACTCATCGGACCATTCTGGATCAAAAGGCAAAGAATAATGACATATTAACACCCAAGATAATATAACATGGTACCCAGGGTGCCTACTGTAACTAATTAGATAGTTTAGTGAGAATCTAGTTCGAAAAACTAAGACGCAATTCGAATTTCGAAGCACCAACCTGTTGCTGCGGAACATAGAGGAATCCAGGGCTGATGGGGAAAGCTCATGCTCCATGACAACTCCGGATCACCGGGAAACTCCCCCTTCACATTCTGGGAGGCACTGGAGGTGGTCATCAGCGGGACAATAGGGCCCTGAGGGACAGGAAGGAAGAGGCGGCCACACAATGGCTGGTCGACTCCATATCAGGAGTGGATCGGCGGGATTCCACGGCCCCAACCGCAGAGCTGCCGGTGGAGAGGAAAAAGCTACAAATGGAATGTGACCTTTGACCTGCTCTCCACTGGGAAAGCAGTGAACCAGCTCCACCAGACCTTTATGAGCACGGGGACAAACCTGCTACCTACTGGTACACCAGCTGAGGAAGCAAGCAGCCACGAGGGAGATAGCACAGGTAAAGGACGGGAATGGTGGGCTGGTCACAGTACGAGGCCTTAGCAACTTTCTACCAGAGACTGTACAGCCCAGAGTACCCAGAGGGAATTCGGAGATGAGACAGTTCCTCGACAGGCTAGGCATAGCAGTAGTAGGGAAGGAAAAGAAACAGGGACTGGAAGCACCATTGGGACTGGAGGTTCATGAAATACATCAACTCCATGCAGTCAGGGAAGGCACCGGGACCTGATGGGTTCCCGGTGGACTTCTATTAGATGTTCACAGCAGGACTGACCTTGCCCTGCTGGAGATGTTCAATGACTCGCTGTCAAGGGGGGTACAGCCGCCCACACTGGTATAGGTCCCGACTGACCTCATTAACACTACACCCTGTATGCTTTATCCGATACCAGTGCTTATGTAGTTACATTGTATATCTTGTGTTGCCCTATTATATATTTTCTTGTATTTTCTTGAATTGTGTTTAATTCCCTTTTCTTCCATGTACTGAATGATCTGTTGAGCTGCTTGCAGAAAAATACTTTTCACTGTACCTCGGTACACGTGACAATAAACAAATCCAATCCAATCCAATCCAAGGTCTCGCTATCATTGATCCCTAAAAAAGACAAGAACGCGGCGGAGTTTGGGTCATTTCATTTCATTTTCATTTCATTTCATTTTTCATATAAACACACCTCACTTCTTTTTCCAATTAAGGGGCAATTTTAGCATGGCCAATCCACCAACCCTGCACATCTTTGGGTTGTGGAGGTGAGCCACATGCAGACACGGGAAGAATGTGCAAACTTCACACGGACAATGACCTGGGGCCGGGACAGAACCTGGGACCTCGGTGCCGTGAGGCAATAGTGCTAACCACTGTGTCACCGGGCTGCCCGCATCTCACTTCTGAACTCTGGCGTGAAATTCCTGGTGGAAGCTCTAGCGAGGCAACTGGAGAGTTGCTTGCCAAAAGTAATGGTAAAAGATCAGACTGGGTTTGTCTAGGGCAGACAGCTAACAGCGAACATCAGACGCCTACTGAAAGTGATCATAACCCCACTGGGAGGGGGGACACCAGAAATGATCATCTCTCTGAAGGCCTTCGACTGGGTCAAATGGAGGTTCCTCATGGAGGTGGTGTAATGATTTGGTGTGGGCCAGGTTTCCCATTGTGGGTGAGACTGCTGTACACGCTCCGATGGTGAACGTACGGACGAACACCACCAACTCTGACCACATCCGGCTGCACAGAGGCACAAGGCAGGGAAGCCAATTGTCCTCACTGCTGTTCGCCCTGGCAATCCAGCCACTATATATCGCTCTCAGAACAGTGAAGGGGTGGAGAGGCATCCAGAGGGGAGACAGAGTCTCACTCTATGTGGATAATCTCTCCTCTATGTCTCAAACCCTCTAGCCAGGAGAAAGAGCCCCAGCATCTTACAAAGAAGGCAGCACAGTGGGGGGGGGGGGGGGGGGGGGGGGGGGGGCTTCTTGACCTGCCAAAGGTCCCCCAGTTATCTGGACACACCTTACTGGACTGAGACAGCGGATGAATTAGGGGACGGTAAATGCACTGACATGTACGGATGACCATTCGAAGAGATAAGGGCCCCGCTGGATGAGACACGAGAAAGATGAGGGGAGGAACTGAGCGGGGAGATAGGGGGAGGTTCTGGATTGAGGCACTGCACAGGGTGAACTCCAAGTCCTCTGCACAAGGCTGAGCGTAACGTAGCTAAAGATGATGCACAGCGTACACCGGACCAGGAAATGTATAAGCAGGTTCTTCCCGGAGGTGGAGGATGAATGCGAGTGGTGCCAGGGAGCTTGGCCAACCACGCCCATGTGTTCTGCTCCTTCCCCAAGCTTGTTGGGCTCTGTACCACCTTTTCCAAGGCCATGTCCAGGGTCCTGAAGAAACACAGGGAGCAATCTTCCCATTTTGGGTCAATGCGGTGATCGGTGGCTCCGGGTATCTGTCCCGCCAACCACAATGACAGGATTCTGCACCAGAGACAGTGCTTGGAAGATCCTTAATTATGCAGAAGCGAATTCCCCACCAACACCCCAGGCCGGTTGGCAGCTGATCCCCCGCCCATCCTCAGCGAGTGGATTTGAAGACCATGGCGCCATATTTAAATACCAGTCCAGCACACTCACCCAGCCCACTTGTCCTTATCGGACACTTATTCCCGAAGTCCAGGCCACCCACCATGTCCTCTACCCCAGGGATGGTTGGCAAACACCATGGAGACCTTAGTCCAGCTGGCCCTGCTGGACGTGCTCCCCGCTCTGCACTCCATGGCCACGCACTCCAGTGGGCCCCATCAGGATGTTGGCCACATGGGACCAGCTACCTTGACCGCACTTCAAGCTCAAAGAAGCAGACTAACTTCTCCTCTCCGGCTTGGGAAACTGTTGCTCAGGAGACTGGTACAAATGGAAAAGTCACACGGCATCAGGGGTGAGCTGGTAAGATGGATACAGAACTGGCTCGATCACAGAAGGCAAAGGGTGGCAGTAGATGGGTGTTCTCTGAATTGAAGGTGGTGACTACTGGTGATCCACAGGGATCTGTGCTTGAACCTCTGCTGTTTGTAGTGTACATAATCGATTTGGAGGAAACTGAGGTCTGATTCGTAAATTGATGGAGTGGCAGATAGTGTTGAGGATTGTCGGAGGATACAGCAGGACATAGATAGGTTTTGGAGACTTGGGCAGAGAAATGGAAGATGGAGTTTAATCCGGACAAATGTGAAGTAATGCATTTTGTTCGGTCTAACATAGAGGGGAAATATACCGTAAATGATAATGCTCTTAGGAATACAAAAACCAGAAAGATCTGGGCATGCAGGTCCACAGATCTTTGAAGGTGGCAACACAAGGTAGTAAAGAAAGCAGACGGAATACTTGCCTTCATTGAACGGGGCATCGAGTATATAAACTGGCAAGTCATGTTACAGTTGTATAGAACCTTGGTTAGGCCGAACTTGGAATATTGCGCGCAATTCTGGTCGCCACATTACCAGAAGGATGTGGAGGCTTTGGAGAGGGTGCAGAGGAGGTTTACCAGGATGTTGCCTAGTCCGGAGGGTGTTAGCTATGCAGAGAGGCTGAATAGGCTCGGGTTGTTTTCATTCGAAAGACGGAGGTTGAGGGATGATCTAATAGAGGTCTACACAATTATGAGGGGCATGGATAGAGTGGATGGGCAGGCACTCTTTCCAGGGTGGAGGGGGTCAGTCATCAGGGGGCATACGTTTAAGGTCCGTGGGGCAAAGTTTAGAGGAGATGCACGAGGCAGGTATTTTATGCAGAGGGTGGTGAGTGCCTGGAACGCTTTGCCAGGGGAGGCTGTGGAAGCAGATACATTAACGGCGTTCAAAAGGCATCTTGACAAACACATGGATAGGATGGGTATAGAGGGATACGGCACAAGGAAGTGCTGAGGGTTTTGGCCAAGGTTGGTAGGGGCTGGTTCAGCACAGTGGGCTAAGTAGCTGGTTTGTTAAGCAGAACAATGCCAGCAGCGTTGGTTCAATTCCCGCACCGGCCTCCCCGAACAGGCGCCAGAATGTGGCGACTAGGGGCTTTTCACAGTAACTTCATTGAAGCCTACTTGTGACAGGAAGCGAATATTTTAATATCATTATTACTCATGACGGTCCAGGCTTGGAGGGCTGAAGGGCCTGTTCCTGTGCTGTATTGTTCTTTGTTCTTTTTAAGTGCACCCACCCACAAAACGGCAAGTGTAGGAAGAGGATGAATGATCTAATCCGCTCTGTCAGGGTAAGTCCTCTCTCAGCTCCCTCCACTGTCGAACTCTCAGCATGGCACAATGTGCTGTAACTTCACAGGTCCACTAGTGGGGGGGCACATATCAACAGCCACTCTCTCAACATGATTTTCACAACACCAACATCCCATCAGTCTTGCTGCTCACACTCAGTCTTGCTGCTCACACTCAGTCTTGCTGCTCACACTCAGTCTTGCTGCTCACACTCAGTCTTGCTGCTCACACTCAGTCTTGTTGCTCACACTCAGTCTTGCTGCTCACACTCAGTCTTGCTGCTCACACTCAGTCTTGTTGCTCACACTCAGTCTTGTTGCTCACACTCAGTCTTGCTGCTCACACTCCAATCTCTGTCCCCCACAGGGTAGGGCGCACCACACACACACGGGGACATGCATTTCACCCATCCTCTGCTCCATCCCTCTCATCAAATCTCTTTCCTTTGTCCCCATATGGCCATGCTCATGCACAATAGACTGGGGTTGGGATGGCGGAGATTATTGGCCTCACCGAGTTTGTGGAGGGTGCTGCAGAGCTTGCTGGCGAGGACTGCAATCGGTCCTGTAGCAATGCAGAGCTTGGGCCTCCCACAGCAACCTTGCTCTCAGCTCCATCCTTTCACAATGAGTGCCCTGGGAAAGTAACCTTAAGGGCTACTACCAGGAGCTCATAAAGCCACATGGATGAGTCTATTGCACCCTGTACCCTAGAGAACCCAAAGGTAACGGCAAGCCTGTGAATCTGTGACACTGGCTATCCTTGTGCAAAGCAAAGTTTATACAATAATGGGTCCTCCTGTCAAGGGCGTTGGTCACCTCCTGAATGCACCACCGTGTTACTGACTGAAATGCTGCACAGGGCCTGTCCCTGTAAAATCCCAGAGGCAAAGAAATTCAGCATTGCCGTCACCTTCAGGGCCAACGACAGGGGGAAGCTTCCAAACCCACATCGTGTCAGGTCTTACCGGAGAATGTGGCATATCCAGATCTCTGGACAATCACAGCCTTGTCCTGCACTGTCTCTCACTCATTTGTCAAAGGAAACACGTGGACAATAGACCCTTGGTGTTGCCAGTCACCTCCACAGTCTGGGTCTCTGCTCCTCAGTCCCCTATTGATGCTCAATCTCCTCCTGGCCCTGTCCCACATGCAGTGCCTCCTGCTGGAGTTGTTTGCACAGATGCCTTCCCCTCCCCTGTCTCCTGCCTAGAATGAGGATTTGCAGTAAAGTTCCCTGGGTTACTGGATCCATTCTCACTGTAACCTGCTCTCCCCAAAGCCACTCTCCTGTCTTCCACTGCATAGCATTCCCAAATTTGACGTGTGGCTATTGAGTGGTGCCGATCCCTTTCAAAGCACAAAACTAGAGACCTGGCTTGCTCGCGTCAACCCAATGTTCAGTGTTTCTGGTGTTCTTGATCACAGAAAAATCAAGAGGTTGGGAAAGAAAATAAGCCACCGCTTGTTATTTAAAACAAACACATTCAAAACACGGGTGGTAAGAGGGAAACAGTGCTGTTTGAGCTGACCCCTCCAATCCTGTCTGTAACGATCACATTTCTGTTTGGAGGAGCTGGCTTTATTCAAACGTCCCATTGCCTTTATATTATGACAGTGATTGCAATTTAAGAGTGCGCCATTAGTTGTAAAGTGCTTGAGAAACATCCGGTGGTCATGAAAGGTATGATTTCAACTCAGCCTTGCTTTCTGCCATTTAACAAAATGGATATGGATTAACTGGGGAAAATACAAACCATATTTGCAAGGATGATGCCAGAGTTGGGACAGCTATCAGGAAAGATCAAATACCCTCTGGTGCTCTTTTCTCTGACAATAAGGTTCAAATTATGATTGGCTTTGCTCGGATAGATATAGAAAAGATGTTCCCACTCACGGGGAATTGCAAACACTAAATATCATAAATAAAAAACAGTCGCAAATAAATTCAAATGGAATTCAAGGGAAATGTATTTTCCCCGAGATTGGTGAGAACGTGGATTGTGCTCCCACAGGCAGCGGCAAGTAGCAAAGGTGCCTTTTAAGGGAATGTTCCATAAATTCATGAGGGAGGAAGGCAGTATTTTTTTTAAAACTTAGAATGCCCAATTCTTTTTTTCCCAATTAAGGGGCAATTTAGCCTGGCCAATCTGCCTACCCTGCACATCTTTTTGGGTTGTGGGGGTGAGACCCACGCAGACATTGGGAGAATGCGCAAACTCCACACGGACAGTGACCCGGGGGTGGGATCGAACCCAGGCCCTCGGCGGTGTGAGGCAGCAGTGCTAAGCACTGCGTCACCGCGCCACCCAACTTCAATTATTCCTGATGCAGTTACAATCCTTCTTATCAACGTGCCACCATTGGATGATTTCAGCTGCAAAACGAAGGATGTTTTGCAAAATGATTTATTCCGCAGATTGCACAAGCTCAATCCATTACAGTTCAAACATGGACACTCAAATTGGTGGCTCATTTGTGTCCAATTAACAGGACGTTAATACCGCACATTAAGTTTTATTTCTGTTTGGCAACAACTGCCTCCGCACTGCAGAATTACAATGTGAAATTCTTTCATGTAACAAATTAATTGCCTGCGCAGATAAAATGTCTTTTGTTTTCGTTTTAAGTCTTTTTCAATCATGCTGCATTAACAAGTCAAATGTAAATGATGCTCAGCCACATGTATCAAGGCACGGCTACACTGGCAGTTCAATGTTCCACAGATAGCATCATTTTCCTGGAGGCTGCCCTCTCATGTCAAGGACTTGGTTGGAAATAACTGTGTCATCTTAAAAACCTGACTGTCCCAGCATAGGTCCAAGCACTGAATCTCCCTTTGTGCTGCACAGCCGTTCTTACCCTCTGCTATCCTCTCTCATGCTGTCGCCATGCAGCTCACTCAGCATCCAGCCACTAGATGGAGTAAGAGCAACCCACACGGTGGTCCACGCGATCTTGGGGAGTGAGTTAGTCGAGAGGGTTGGAGACAGCCGTGTTTTTCAGTAGTTCTGTGTATTGTAGTTATTTGATCTAATTTGATCTTTTTCGGCATACTGAAGAATTCACAATTCCGAGCGCAGTGTAAATAAATTAGCTTTGATTTAGTACAAAGTCTGCATGTTCTTTGTAGCAACACCGCAACCTTAATAATATTAATTTAAACAAACAAAGAACATCACAGTGTTCTGTTGTCTTGTCATGACCTTCTGCCAACAAAGGCTAATTCTCCATCTCGACAATTTTCTTGCCTTGCTTCTTCAAAGTGGAGACTTGTCAGATTAAAAAAATTTTTTAGACTACCCAATTCATTTTTTCCAATTAAGGGTCAATTTAGCGTGGCTAATTCACCTAACCTTGCACATCTTTGGGTTGTGGGGGCGAAACCTACGCAAACACGGGGAGAATGTGCAAGCTCCACACGGACAGTGATCCAGAGCCGGGATCGAACCTGGGACCTCGGCGCCGTGAGGCAACAGGGCGAACCCACAGCGCCACCGTGCTGCCAAGATGAAACAGTTCCAAGGGAACTGCCCGATTAGCAAGTTACCCCCATGCCAGTTTGGCACGCTTGCATCTCAACAGGTGGGGATATGGCAATAGACTTTCATCTCACTCTACGTGCAGTCCAGTCAGGATTGCCAGATAGCCTGAGTTCCTCAGAGTAGTGTCCTAAATCCGACCATACTCAGCTGCTTTATCAGTGACCTCCCTTCCAACATAAGGTCAGAAGTGGTAATGTTTGCTGCACAAACATGACTGCACAATATGCTGCACCATTCGCGACTCCTCAGATAATGAAGCAGTCCATTTGCAAATGTAGCAAGGCCTGGACAATATCAACTCTTGGGCTGATATGTGTCAAGTTACATTCGCTCCACACAAGTGCCAGATATTGACCATCTCCAACAAGAGAGAATCTAACCATTGCCCCTTAATATTCAATGGCATTACCATCACTGAATCCGCCACTATCAACATCCTCGGGATTACCATTGACCAGAAACTGAACTGAACTAACCATATAAATACTTTGGCTACAAGAGCGGGTCTGGGGTTCAGAATCCTATGGCGAGTAACTCACCTCCTGACTCCTGTCAACAATGTACAAGGCTTCAGTCAGGAATGTGATGGAAGATTTTCTCCAAACATCGATGAGTGAACCTACACCTCATGGACTGCAACAGTTCAGAAGGCAGCTCATGACCACCTTCTCAAGGGGAATTTGAGAGGGGCAATAAATGGCGGCCTAGCCAGTGACACCCAAATTCCAAGCAAGAATGACAAAAATACCAGGAGCAGGAGCAGGCTACTCGGACCCACGAATCCATTCAACAACATGTTTGCTGATCTGATTGTAACCTCGACTGCAGATTCCCACCTATCCCCGGTAACCTTTCACCCCCTTGCTCACCAAGAACCTATCTACCTTTGCCTTGAAAATATTTAAAGGCTTTGCTTTCGAGGAAGAGTCCCAAACCTCTGAGAGAAAAATACTCTCCTCTTAACGGAGCAACCCCGGATCTTTAAATATTGACCCCCCCAGTTCAGGTTCTCCCACAAATGGAATCATCATCTCCACCTTGACCCTGCCAAGACCCTTCAAGAACTAAGGGACAAATAGTGCCAAGAACAACGGAGATAAATTCTCGGCACTTCTGAATAGTGCCAAGGGATCTTTTATGTCTGTCTAAGAGGGTGGACAGGACCTCAATTCAATGTTCCATCGATAATACAGCACGTCTGACAGTGCAGCACTAACTCATTCCTGCACTGTGAGTGTCAAATCCACAGCCTCCAGGCCCAGTGTAGCTTCAAGGAACACTTCAAGTGAATTAGGTCAGGGTGAGCTATGATTTCTCCAGGAGCCCCTCCTAAGCCGAGCTTTTAGCTTGCTGGCACTTGTTGTTTGAGCTACCGCATGGAATGAGGCCACCCAGCTGAAGACTTGTCGAGTTTTAGCAGAACAGGGCAGACAATCTGGGTGGAAATGTATGTTTTCTGTGTGTGAGTAGCATTCTGAAGAGGGAAAGGACATTGAGAAGCACACAAAAAAAAAACCTCTTCAATTTCTGGGGCATTGCAACCAGTTCACTGCCGAGTACAGCTGATCAGGGGAGTAAACCAGCTCTCCACAGCAACAGGCAAAAGGAATTCTCTCTGAACTGCTTTTTGCTGTGCCGATGAAATTAATTAGTGCTGGAATATTGCGAGTGTGTTTTGCGCGGTGAATAATTAGAAAGAAATAATTGCCTTTGGCCAAATAAGAGGTGTTACCATGAATAGTTTGTTTGGACTGCAGAGGTTGGGAGGGCATTTTGATTCACCACAGTGCACAGCAGAATGTTTTGCATGTTCTCGATGATAATGTGAACTGAATTTGTGAGCAGGTTGGCATTACAAAATCCACCATAGTTCAGACACTGCTTTTGATTTCTGGCAGGCTGCGTGGAAGCATTGATTGATATCTCAGACTGATTCAGCGTTTCATTGCTGGCAAAGCAACAGCCATCAGCATTTACACAGATGCAAAGTTTAAAATGTTCAGGGAACTTTTCAGCCACACAACTGGTACCAAGTCCACAACGTCATCACTGGCTGCCTCAGTAACCTCGGGATGATATTAAAATTTAGCAGCCATCAAATTGCATGGCTCCTTTCTTTTAACCCTGGCCAAGGGATAATAGAGAGCTATTAATTTAACTTCAACCTGTCATACCCTCGTCTCTCATTGTGACAAATCTGATTGTCCTCTCTGTCTGACTGGCCTCATCAATGTCAAGAGGAACAGGAGCTGCCTTCTCCGCAATAGCTTGGTGCTCTCCAGCACTTTGGGGGGTGGATGTGCTGCGGGGAGGTGGATGAATGCAGGGAACTCCAGATCAAAGGTGGTGATATCCCCAGCGCAGGATACACAGACACAGGGAGGGTTCCTCAACATGACAGAGCAACATGACATCATGAGGCCCAGGGTTTCATGAAAGGTCATTGTTGGTATCAGCAGCCTCGTGAAACAAGACCCCCCCCTTTCAGGAGAACCAGGTGGGCGTGAATTGCTACTGGCTGCCAAGGTCACCATTGCCCTCAATTTCTTTGCCTCCAACTCCTTCCAAGAATCTTCTGTTTATCTCTGCAGGATTTCCCAATCTGCTGGCCACATGTGTATCTCACAGGTGACCAATGCCATGTTTGTATTTTTTTTTAATTGTTCATGCGACGTGGGCATCGCAGGCTGTACCAGCATTTATTATCCATCCCTAAATGCCCTTGAGGGGGCAGTTTAGAGTCAACCAGATTGCTGTGGGCCTGGAGTCACATGTAGGTCAGACCGAGAAAGGACGGCAGATTTCCTTCTCTCAAGGACATGAGTGTGTGGAAGGTTGTGGATGGCACTGCAGAGAGGAATGGAGCTGCAGGCAGAGGACGGTGTAAAGGTGGGAACAAATGCATAATAATAATCTTGAGGGCAGCACGGGAGCATAGTGGTTAGCACAATTGCTTCACAGCTCCAGGGTCCCAGGTTCAATTCCCGGCTTGGGTCACTGTCTGCACGTTCTCCCTGTGTCTGCGTGGGTTTCCTCCGGGTGCTCCGGTTTCCTCCCACAGTCCAAAGATGTTCAGGTTAGGTGGATTGGCCATGATAAATTGCCCTTAGTGTCCAAATTTGCCCTTAGTGTTGGGTGGGGTTACTGGGTTATGGGGACAGGTTGCAGGTGTGGACTTGGGTTGGGTGCTCTTTCCAAGAGCCGGTGCAGACTAGATGGGTCGAATGGCCTCCCTCTGCACTGTAAATTCTATGATTCTATGAGTGAAGCCGATGGGTTTTTATCACAATCGACAATGGTCATCATCTGACTTTGAATTCCATCACCTGTCGTGGTGGGAATTGAACCCGGATTACTAGTCCAGTGACAATACCACTATTCCACCGCCTCGCCTGGAAGCTGCTGTGATTCTTTCATTCTTTGACCGTCACATCTCCATACAGAGAGAGCAGGTGGTTCCTTGGAGACAAGCGTTGTCCTCTGTCGGCCTGGCTAAGGTTCCTGTGAGGAGAGGTAAAAAGGCAACATGGCCACAAGGTTGATGACTGAGCAACACTTTGTGTAGTTGAAGATGCGATTTCGATCCCTGATCTAATGACATCCTTTAGTTTGCGGCAGTAAAGGTCGTAGTCTTCTCAATGACACTGTAGGGAGGAATGGAGCTGCAGGCGGAGGACGGTGTAAAGGTGGGAGTAAATGCATAATAATAATCTTTATTATTGTCACAAGTAGGCTTACATTAACACTGCAATGAGGTTACTGTGAAAAGCCCCTGGTCGCCACATTCTGGCACCTGTTCAGGTACACAGAGGGAGAATTCAGAATGTCCAATTCACCTAACAGCACGTCTTTCAGGACTTGTGGGAGGAAACCGGAGCACCCGGAGGAAACCCACGCAGACACGGGGAGAACGTGCAGACTCCGCACAGTGACCCAAGCCAGGAATCGAACCCGGGACCCTGGCTCTGTGAAGCAACAGTGCTAACCATTGTGCTGCCATGCCGCTGAGATTATAAACAATCTTCATCCTGAGAGAGTGACCAAGGAGTAAGGTGGACTCGATGGTTGTAGAAAGTTTGTGGTAGGTCTGGATGTTTAATTTTGCTTACGCGGTGCTGATTGAAAAACCTGGTGTAAGAGTCGTAAGAAATTGGGCATGGAGAGTGGGATGCAACAACTTTGGAGAGAAAGGGACGTTGGTAATAGGGCAGTACTCTGCAAGGACAGAGATGTTAGGGGTGGCCTTTTGCCAAGGGGAATAATGAAGACAGATTTGAAAGGCGGGAGACAGTACCGAACAGAGGGAGTAATTTACAGTGTTAGCTGGTATGAGCACCTGGAAGAGCGGTCATCCATTCAGTGAGAAATTGAGAAAGCAGCAGGCACTCAGGTGGACAAGATGAGTTCAGAAGAAAACTAGAGAATGACTTAAGTTCAGGGCTAGAGCAGGAGGAAACATTGCACGAGACTTGGTTTTGAAGTTACGTTGTGCAAACCTGACCATAAACTATCACCTATGGGGTTAAAGATCATGTTAGACATGGAATGACATTTCCTTTGCAGCTTCCGCCTGTATGTGATATTTCTTGAACAGCGCAATTCATTGGAGGGAAAAGGCAAACAAGCTGTGTGATCATGAAGCAAGCCTGTGTTTAAAATACTGCCTGAAGACAATGGAAATTGTTGACTGGAATTACCCTTAGACAGTGAGCAGTGATGCTAATGCAGTCACCCATAGGGAAAAACTTTGCATTAATGGTCAAGTCCTGATAACAACGGCATCTCCCAGCATGTTTACAGAGAAGAATTGAATTTACTTCATAATCTATTGATCTGATCTCCTCAGTGTTCACACATTACAAGCTACCCCAGGGCAGCTTTCACATGAGATAGCATTAGGCTCCACGCATGTCTCCTTATTTTGGGACAAAGAAGGGAATTCAAATTGGCATCTACACTGCATTTCTTCAATTGCCTTCACTTTGGATCCGATACTTTTTCCTCTTTAATTTTCTTCCCCTCCTCTGGCACTTCTCCCTCAGTAACTCCTCCTACTTCTCGGAGCCTTGACAAACGATGTCAATGAGGGACTCAATCATCTTGGGCCATGTCAGCTGAGCTCAATCATGGCCTGCCCCCGACACCGCATGCAAGTGCCCAGAATCAGAGAATCCAGTTGGGAGAAATGAAGCTGGTTAGCTCCTACTCTCTGGGCACCAGATGGCCTCTGGGCAAAGCGGCCTCTGTACACAGGCACACTTTCTAGACATGACACGCGACAGGTATCGTCTTGACATATGTTTTAGCGCATGCAGTGAATACTCCTGATAGATATACAAATCAGCTAGACCGTGATATCAATCAGAGTGCAGCACTAATTTCAACATTTTAGCCAATGTCATCTCTTAATGTTCCCAATTGAACTTGCTTTCAGCAACAGGATGGCTCCGTTGCTAGCTCTATTTAAAGACATCATCTTTAATCGACGGTTGAATTTATTACTGGTTCTGCGACAATTCTACATTTATTTGGTGTTTTTCATCATTACTTGTTTCAAAGGTCTACTGGGAGTGGTATGGTCGGTGTTGAAGTATTATTTTGCTGAATTCAAGGCCTCTGTACCAACCGGTTCCCCCCCCAATACGGATTCCCCTTGGAGTACACTATGACATGCAGAATGAGCAGAGGTGATCAGAGCAAGGCAAGATGCTGGAAGATGGAGGAGGACAAATGGGGGAAGGTGTTTCACCAAGGGTATTGAGGGATTAATTCTCCTACATAAACCTCAGCAAGGAATTGTGTGGGCATTGTCTATGCCTCACTAACGATGATTATTACTGAAATCAACCACCAACTGAAGCCACAATTGTAATCTCAGAGTAGAGCATTGATGGCATTGTCAATGGTTGTAAAGATAACCAAGATGACACATATTATGTGTCTGCTCCTTCCAGAATGTTTTTTTAAAGAGTACCCGATTATTTTTTTCCAATTAAGGGGCAATTTAGTGTGGCCAATTCACCTACCCTGCACATCTTTGGGTTGTGGGGGTGAAACCCATGCAGACACAGGGGAGAATGTGCAAACTACACACATACAGTGACCCGGGGCTGGGATCGAACACGGGTCCTCAGCGCTGTAGGTAGCAGTGCTAACCACTGCGCCACCACGCCGCCCCTCCTTCCAGAATGGTACCGGTGACATTAGCAACAGCTGGCTGTCTGTTGCCCACTGTTGCAGAAGGGAGATCGCTGAGTCTATCTACTCAATGAGAGTGAACTGCCTTTCATTCCCCGTGCCAGAGAATAGCATGCACAGTGCAGGGTTCCATTGGCTGCACCCACATCATTTTGTGGACATTGTATGCCAACTCTGCCATGTGCCAGAACAAAAGGGATTCCAATCCCGCAACCTTTCCTGTGTGTAGGCAGTGAATCATGGAGGCAAGTGCCCCAATATTCTGGCAGCAGTCATGGTGCCGTCATTCTGCAACAGTCTACTGCGCCAGCGCGAAACCCAAGAGTTAAGAGTGTATGATGAAGTCTTTAGGTTCAGGTTTAGACCCATCAATAATAATAAAAATCTTTATTAGTGTCACAATTGGTTTACATTAACACTGCAATGAAGTTACTGTGAAAAGCTCCTAGTCGCCACTCTCTGGTGCCTGTTCGGGTACACAGAGGGAAAATTCAGAATGTCCAATTCACCTAACAAGCACGTCTTTTGGGACTTGTGGGAGCAGTGGAAGGAAATTAATGTGAGGATTAGTTGCCCACTTAGAGCATACATTAATTTCTGAAATAAATTTTTAAATGTCAGGTAACGGAAAAACATACCGCTTAATATTTTGTGCTCGGCCTTATTATGATAACACATTGTCCTCCCGAAAGATAACAAATGTGTACGAGAATTGTTTTTAAACCAATGGCAAAACATTCATATTTCCTCTTGGGTATGTTCCCAAGGTTTTATTTCTTCAGAGTTATTTATTTCACACTATAAATATAATGGTTGTCAACTGTATAATTCAGAGTACTGTGGAAGGGCTATTTCACCAGACCACGGCCCTCTCCGCAAATATTTGTGTCAAATAAATTTCCTGAATCGAAGCTCGAAGAATTTGTCTTTAATATATTTTCCACAACAGGAGGAAACCGGAGCACCCAGAGGAAACTCACGCAGACACATGGAGACCTCCCAGCCAGGGCTGTACCCACCGCCCCTCAAGAACAAGGACAGGGACGTGGAAAGTGCCAATAATACAGCAATGGGGCAACATCTAGGAGGGCATTTGGGAATTGTCCTGCTGTTGTACTTGGTCACTTCTTCCTTGTTCCTGATTTAGAGACAAGGGGCTTGCACTGAAGCTGCCAACTCACGTTTTCAGAAAGCACGTTGGGGAAACATATTAAACAAAAAAAAAGCACTTACAGTTTAACAATATTCAACAAAATCTAGTTGTGCCTCAGTGAGAAGTCCAAATAGCAAAGCAGCATTCAGTCTAAACTGCTAAAATTGAAGCAGAATGATGACATATTTCCACATCAGGCAGGAAGCCCTCAAATCCAATTAAGCTGAAAAGTTCAACAAATTTCCCAATTACAAAAAATAATTAAAAGATGCAAAGAGAATGACTGTGACAGAGAAATATGGTGATTGAAAGGTTACCTTAGACTATTGTACTGGGCCTCCCAGAAGGAATCAAAAAGGGGAATATCAAGCAATTTGTAGCTAATTGGTTGCTGGAAGCAGTGGGATTAAACTTCATAACTATTAGCTGCAGTTCAAAAGGTTCTGTGGTATCCCAGTGGATAGATGGTGTTGATCACACCTCGACCTGACACAGTTCTCCATGCACTGTGCTGATTTGCTTGCCTTGTCACTCTGTGAGGTGGTCAGTACTGGCTGTCACCATCTCCTTCTTTGGCTTGGTGTCAATTTTTAAAACATCTAATTATGGCTCCTCGGAATATTTTAGGAACCCTTACTGTCTCCAAGCGTGATCCCATCATGGATCTCATATGGACATCTTCCACTTGTTTAGCTCCTGTATGTCTCCCAACACCATTGACTTCAACACCATTGCTATGATATCGGACTGGTTGTCCAACATCAAGAGTTGAATGAGCCCAACTCTCCTCCAGTTCAAAGTTCAGAAGACAAATGCTTTTACATATCTCTGACTCTTGTAGCCATCTAAAATGGCCACCTGCAAAGGACCATGGGAATTATGGCCAACCCAGGACTCAGACAGATACAGAGCCTATGTGTATCTGAAACACAGGTAACCAGACCTGATCGAAAACCCCCACTTGTTTGCATTTTAATGGCCCATTTTCCCAGCACAATAGAACTCCAATCAAGCAGCCGGTACAGCCACAGACTGATTGGTGCCACTCCCCTCACTCAGAATGCCCAACTGCCAAGGTCAATGACCTCTAAGGACCCGCCCAGCTACCATGGCTCCCGCCCCTTTATTGGCCGAAATCGAAAACAGTGATCAGAGCCCTGTCGAACTATTGGGTCCAAGGTTAAGGACCGCCCCAAAGAGCGCAAAATCCCAGAGGGATAAAAGAGAGCACAGCCATGTGTTCTGCCTGTTTTGGATCCGGCCTGTGCCAAACCAATCGTAGCAGGAACAGCCAGCCAATTTCAAGACCAACGATTGCTACCTGACGGATGAGCCCAGCAGAGACAGAGCAACTTTTTTCGAACCAGGCAAGTGAAATGCAGATACAGGCCTTATCCATTTGCACGGTGCCAGTCGCCCTGATGTTAAGTATAGGTTATTGTAGCTGATAGGTGTAGTTTAACTCATCGTGGATATTGTGTTTGCATGTTGAGATAACTCTTGTGTATGTAAATAAATCATCTTTTGCACTAACTAACTGGTTGTGTGGTCATTTGATCGATATAAGGGAAGGCTTGTGGTTCACCAACATTATTATAGAGCAACTTTATGAACTCAAGTTAATTTCTCCAGGTGCTTGCTAAGAGGCAGAACTAAGCCAAAACAGAGTTCCATTGAACCCTGAACTATTGCGGTCTATCCCTGACACTGCATTCCTCCACTGCCATGCTATGTTTGCTGATGCATATCCACCTCTGCTGGTGAATCCCACAATATGGGGGCTGGTTTAGCACAGTGGGCTAAGCAGATGGCTTGTAATGCAGAACAAGGCCATCAGCGTGGGGTCAATTCCCACACCGGCCTTCCCGAACAGGCGCTGTGAAGCCTACTTGTGACAATAAGCGATTATTATCATTATATTATTAAATATTCCTTCAATACATTCTGAAATGATTCCTTATATCCCCTCCAGATCAGCCTTTGTGTCTTCACCCTTCATAAACTTGATTGAATCTGGGCTTCTGGGGCCATCATGCCCATCCCACTCACTTATTTAATGCTGGGTAGTATCATGACCGTTACAGGCTTGGAGGGCCGAAGGGCTTGTTCCTGTGATGTATTGTGCTTTGTTATTTGTACATTTCTTTGTATTTAACTGCACAGCATAATTGCCACTCCACCAGCTTGTCCTTGTGCCCTTCAAGGTATCTCTGCTTTGGCATCATTGGCAAACTTTAGTGTCATATCCAAGTGCAACTTCGACAGCACCGTCCAAACCTGCGATCTCCACCACCCAGAAGGTCAAAGGCAGCAGGCCCCCGGAGGGTCCCCACTAAATTCTGCAAGTTCCCCCGCATGTCCCATAACATGCTGGTTTGGAAATATATCAATCTTTCATCGTCTTGGATCTTTCATCCCTTCCTAACAGCACTGTGGGTGGACCTACACTGCGTAGACTGCAGCAGTTCAAGAAGATGGCTCGCCACCACCTTCTCAAGGGCAATTAGGGATGGGCAATAAATGCTGCTCCAGCCTGCCAAGCCCACCTCCGGAGAATGAATTAAAGCACCTCTTTGAAATTCAAATCGGGAGGCAGCAGAGGTTCCAGCACAACTTCCCAGAGCACATCGCTACACTGATCTTGTCAATCTGAAACTCATCCATCTTGGATCGCGGTGGCACAAGTCATCTCAAAATAGCTCATTGCAACACAAAAATTATACTGTGTAAATTGTCTATCATTATGAGTAAATGACATACGGTTCTTCCATTCTTCTCAATCAGCAGGCATGAAGTCAGTGCCTCTTTAATAATGTACGAGATTATAGAGAATCTCATCCTCTTTGTGCTCTCATGCTAATTTATTCTTTATGTCAGAAGGATGCCAACTGCTGTGAAAAATCAAGATGAATCACAGGAGATTGGCATCAATCAGCAGCTCAAGTGACAATAAGACATTCATTATCATAATCAATAGCAACTTGTGTCTCAAAAGAGATTTTCTCATTTTGGGATTTATTTTTCATTCCCTTTGTTGGCTCATTGTGAAACAAAATGGTACAGCAACACATGTCTGTTTCAGTGAGGCAGGGTCTTATACACACGCTGAGGGAATGTGCCATTGTTGGCATGTATACGGAGCTATATTTGTGTTTATAAAATAAGCACGGTGCCATGTGCCCGAGCAAATACCAGTTTCATGCAGCACATGCATTAGTCATCGGCTTTCTAAGCATTCTAAACTTTCTGCCATCAAACGTCAATAATTAGGGACTTGGGGAGAAGACCTGACTTTGCCAGGCACTGCCTGGAGATAGGAGGCCTTGAAATCGGACCAGGTGCACCATCTTGTGCACCTGACTTGCTGCACGCTTGATTTTGTGAGGTTCGAGAGAGCTGAGTGAGGCACAGGACCAGCAAGCATCACTGTCACACTCATACTTGCCTGCAAAAGTCTTGAGCTGCGTCTGAAGAAGGCTCCATCCAATGCTTTCAATATATTGAGACCTCCGGGGAATAAGAATTGGGAGGGCTGTAAAACTGGCTGCCACCTCCCTGTCTCCCATTTTGCATGTTCGTGCAAAGTCCAAACGTGCCGCTAGTATTTCATCTTACCGACTCCTTATGTGTTTTTCACAACTCCCTTTGGGATGGCTGCAGTCAGCTGGAACAAATTCTAAAGAAATTCCAGCAGATGAACTGTAAATCTAGTGGGATTTTGCAATGGTTATAGAGTGGAGTAGTTAAATGGAGCATGTTGATTGTATAACAATGTCACTTCTGTTTTGCTATTCATTTCATCTTTACGTTGTTACAGTGGGTTAATCTCTCAGTCCCTTTGTCCCCTTCTATATCATTACAATCTCCTCCAGCATTCTGTTTGGCCAGATGCTTAGGGGACAATTTGAGTCCTAACTGACCCACAGGAAGCAGGCGAGCAGGGAGTTAAAACCCCTTGATTCATGTATTTACCCTGCCTCTCCCTGGAGCCCATCCAGCTGCCAGTTTAACCTCCTCTCCTGAGAAGGCGGCAAGAACATCTGTCTGAAGTCAGTGGGGTTCCTCTTTACGTATAAGTGTCAGGTCCTGTTGACCTATTTGGGACATGACCACAATTTTAACTCTGGGGCGAGTAGGGCAGCTGTGTTACCGTACCTTATCCATGTAGGAGTAAAGACAATTCAATAGTCCCAGCACCATAGAAACGTACAGCCCACAAGGAGACACGTACCCCATTCCATGCCTGCTAGCTTTCTGAAAAAAGTATTCTCTTCACCTAAGCTCACATAATCTTTTTTTTATAACAGTAACATAAACAATGACATCAACTGGTAAAATAAACATTTCCCCCCCCAGCCCAATCTTTACGCACCTCAACCATACAACAACTATCCTCCTCCTACCCACCCCGCCCCCCCCCCCCCCCCCCCGCACCCCACCCCCCCCACCCACCCCGCACCCCCCCCTCTCCCCCCCCCCCCCCCCCCCACCCCCCCACAAAATACTGCATCTGCTGACATTTTAATTTTCCCCGAGAAAGTTGACGAACGGCTGCCACCTCCGGGTGAACCCTAACATTGAGCCTCTTAAGGTGAACTTTATTTTCTCGAGGCTGAGAAACCCAGCCATGTCACTAACCCAGGTCTCTACACTCGGGGGGCTTTCGAGTACCTCCACATTAACAAGATCCGTCTCCGGGCTACCAGGGAGGCAAAGGCCAAGACGTCGGCATCTTTCGCCCCTGAACTCCCGGCTCTTCCAACACTCCAAAGATCGCTACCTCTGGACTCGGCACCACCCGTGTTTTTAGCACCGTGGACATCGCCTTAGCAAAACCCTGCCAAACCTTCTAAGTTTCGGCCATGCCCAAAACATGTGGACATGATTTGCTGGGCTTCCCGCGCACCTCACACACCCATCCTCTACCCCGAAAAACCTGCTCACCCTAGCCACTGTCATGTGTGTCCGGTGGACTACCTTAAATTGTATCAGGCTGACCTGCTGGCAATTTAAATTTATCCTCCAAAGCTTTCAACCTGGGAAAGCTCCTGTCTATAAATAGATCCCCCATCCTTTTAATTCTTGTCCTATGCCAATTTGAGAACCCAATCTCGCCTACCCGGTACAATCCGATGGTTATTATAAATCGGGGTCCAAATCGATGCTCCCTCCACCCTCTTATATCTCCTCCATTGCCCCCTGATTCTCAGAGCCGCCACTACCATCGGACTTGTGGAGTATCGGGCCGGCGAGAACGGCAGAGGTGCCATTACCAGTACTCCCAAACTGGTGCCTTTACATGACGCCGCCTTCCATCCGCTCCCATGCCGACCCCTCCCCCACTACCCACTTCCTAATCATGGCTGTATTAGCCGCCCAGTAGTAATTACAGAAGTTCGGCAACGCCAACCCACCCTCCCCCCGACTGCGCTCCAGCAACACTTTCTTCACTCGCGGGGTTTTACCCGCCCAGCCGAAGCCCAAAATGATCTTATTCATCCGCTTGAAAAAGGTCCTCGGGATGAAGATGGGGAGGCACTGAAACACAAACAGAAATCTGGGGAAGACCGTCTGTACCCTCCCCGCCTGTGATAGCGGGAGCATGTCCCATCTCTTAAAGTCCCTTTCCATTTGTTCTACCAACCGGGATAGGTTTAACTTGTGCAGTACCTCCCATTCCCGGCCACCTGGATTCCCAGATATCGAAAGCTCTTCCCTACCATTCTAAACGGCAGCTCTCCCAGTCTCTTTCCCTATCCTCTCGCCTGGATCGCAAACATCTCGCTTTTCCCCATGTTCAATTTATACCCCGAAAAATTGCCAAATTGCCCCAAGATTCGCATCACTTCCCCCATCCCCTCCAGCCGGTCTGAAATGTACAAGAGTATATCATCTGCATAGAGCGAGCCCCGGTGCTCCCCCCCCCCCCCCCCGCCCCACCCGAACCAGCCCTTTGAAGTTCCGAGAGGCTCTTAACGCCATGGCCATGGCCAATGGCTCGATGGCCAGAGCAAACAGTAGCTGAAGAGGTGGCATCCTGTCCTCGTCCCTCGGTGTAGTTTAAACTACCCCGACCTCAGCCGGTTTGTATTCAGGCAGCACCTCAGCCACCTAAACACGCCTGAGGCACACTATTCCCGGAGACTGACAGCGTATCCAGTTGGCACTGGCAGGCTGGCAGGGGCACTGTCATAGTGTCAGGTTGTCGGTGCCCAGGTGTGCCCTGCCCTTATGGGGTGGGGTGTGGGGGGCTCCAGGACCCCATTATAGGTATGATCGGGAATTCGGAGGGGGGCAGTTCGGAAGCCGCAGTGGGGGGGGGGGGGGGGGGTCTAGATCTCGGGGCGCCATTTTTAAATGGTGTCCCAATCTCTTCCTGCATTGGCGAGTGGAGCTCATTCTTGCAGGAAATGGGACTGAGTACGGCCTTGGTGAGGGATTCCTCGTCGAGACCCTGATATGAATCAGAGTCCTGTTGGATAGCGTGGTCTTTCCTGGCATTGCAAGCGCCTGGAAACACTCGGCTAACGCGCTCGACACGGGACACTGTTTCATTTCTGGTAAATTGTGCCCCATGACGTCATTGTGTCAGAATTTCAACAAGGTTCCACCTGGGAGATTAGTGTGTGGAACTAAAGCGCATGGAGTTGGAGATAGTGCACTGAGATGGATAGAAAACTGGTTGGCAAATAGGAAACAAAGAGTAAGAAAGAGTAAGCAGGGCTTTTCCCAAGTGGCAGGCAGTGAATAGTGGGGTACCCCTTGGATGAGTGCTGGGACCTCAGCTATTCACAATATATATAAATGATTTAGATGAGGGAACTAAATGTAACATTTCCAACTTTGCAGATGACACAAAGCTGGGTGGGAGGGTGAGCTGTGAGGAGGATGCAGAGATACTTCAGTGTGATTTTGACAGTGAGTGAGTGAGTAGGCAAATGCATGACAGATGAAATATAATTTGGATAAATGTGAGGGTATCCACTTTGGTAACAAAAATAGGATGGCAAGTTATTATCTGAATGGCTATAGATTGAGAGAGGGGAATGTGCAACGAAACCTGGGTGTCCTTGAACACCAGTCGCTGAAGGTAAACATGCAGGTGCAGCAAGCGGTAAAGAAGGCAAATGGTATGTTGGTCTTCACAGTGAGAGGATTCAAGTACAGGAGCCGAGATGTCTCACTGCAATTATACAGGGCCTTGGTGAGGCCACACATAGAAACCTGTAAAATTCTAACAAGACTAGACATGTTGGATGCAGAAAGGACCGTCCGAATGGTGAGGGTGTATAGTACCAGGAGTGACCATCTAAGGATATAAGGCCATAAGACCATAAGACACAGGAGCAGAATTAGGCCACTTGGCCCATTGAGTCTGCTCTGCCAATCAATCATGGCTGATATTTTCTCATCCCCATTCTCCTGCCTTCTCCCCATAACCCCTGATCCCCTTATTAATATGGGGTAAACCATTTAGGACAGAGATGAGGAGACATTTCTTCACCCAGAGAGTGGTGAGCCTGTGGAATTTTTGCCACAGGAAGTAGTTGAGGCCAAAACATTGTACACTATCAGGAAGGCGTTGGATTTAGCTCTTGGGGCTAAAGAGATCAAAGGAAATGGGGAGAAAGCGGGAAAGACCATTGAGTTGGATGACCAGCCATGATCATAGTGAATGGCAGAGCAGCCTCGAAGAGATAAGTGGCTTCCTCCTGCTCCTATTTTCCATGTTTCTGTGATTGGGTCAGAGATCACGTCCAACTCTTGCTGGTCATCCAGTGCCAGTGACCTCTGAAGGTCACAGTGACCCTCAATTCTTATGCATCTGGATCATTCCAGGAGTGTGTGGTGATCTGTGTGGAGTACCCCAATCAGCTGTCCTGAGCTGCGACATGCTCATAACTGAGGCTTGGTTCAGACGGGTGCTCACATTCATCCATCACTGGACACTCCAAACTAGACAAGCTGAGAGAACCAGAGGTTTTACGCCTATTGTTAGGTTCCCCCACATCCAGACAGCCAGAAACTCCACTCTTATGGCACCAGCGGGTCAACTGGGTGTCTTCGTGAATAGGAAGGGTTCCCACTCCACAAATGTGCAAATAATACGCGACCACAGGACCCAGATTCTCCAAGAGTGCGCGAGGTACACTGCCAGCTCCCATGATGCAGACATTCTGCAACACTCTCAGGCACCAAGGCTGCTCATGGCTCCAGCTCAGTTGGATGGTTGGCTCCTGGGTGACAAAGGGTATCCATTGAAAAGATGGCTCATGACGCCACTCCACCAACCCTTGGACAGTAGCGGCAGATAGAAGCCACGCCTCCACAAAGACGGTGGTTGAGAGAACAATCGGGGAAAATCGGGCGGCGACATATTTAAATAAGCGTAATGGCTCATTGGGCAAGATCCAGATCGGGAGGTCTCATTAGATCACGCGAGGTGTTCCAAGCGTCTCAACGCACAAGATTGAAATGCATTGTCGCGACGAGGTTGTCGCGCCTGTAATACTGTTAAATAATGAAAGCTTATTTGAATTACACCCACAAACCTGCTGACTGCAGTTCATTGGCTCAGCCAAGGTGCTCAGTTATTTTAAAACAAGATCTGATTTCACTTGTGTTGTGACTGCGGGTCAAGTGGGGCTGGAATTGACCGCGCACCAGCCCAGGGTGTCGAGATAATTTGAAAATGCTGGAAATACCCAATGGTCTGGCAGCATGCAGAGAGATAAACATGAGGTCGTGTTTCAGATCGGTGACCTTTGATCAGATTTTCAGGGCAGATCTTTCCAGTAGCAGCAAACAAATTGGGACTCAGGGCAAAGTTCACATCTTAAAGGCAGGAAGAATGAGATCATCTATGTTGTCCGATAGTGAATCCTAAACAGTTGACAAAGAGCCAGTTAGCCCAGTGCAGGTAACGCTCAGGGCGTCATGCTCACAGCTCATTAAAGAATTCTAGTTTAACAAGTTGTACAACCATCAGGTTATAACCAGCTAACAATAAGCCATTGCCTCAGTTACGATCCCCTTGTGGGCCAAGGACTGTTTTCCATACGATTTCCCCCCTTACACAGCTGAGGACGAACTGCTCCTTAGGGGATGGGGTTAACCCTGAACAAGGGGAAGCTACTCCGTGGGTGCAAGTCGTGGGGGGGGGGGGGCCTTTAGGGGAGAGGAGTTAAGTTTTCTTATTTTGCGTACAGTGTCATAAACCTGTTTCTCATTTCTACCCTACCGTGCGATCCTGTTGTCTCTCCCATTCGGGTTCTGCAGCCTCAAACCTCCGTGGAATATAAACAGAAAATGCGGGAAACACTCAGCCGGTTTGGCAGCATGTGTGGAGAGAGAATGAGAGGCCTGGATCTTCGCTACCGGGTCAGGTTTGTGGAGCCGGGGAACGTCCTGACTTTGCGCTCCAGACCCAGGAGAAAGTGGCCCACGTTTCGGATTTGTGTCCTGGGGTGGCCGGGTCTCCTGGGAATTGGGGTAGCTGACCTGGTAAGTGTGCAGAGGATGCCAGGTGCAGAGACGGGGTGGCCAGGAGGTCTGCCTCAGTGCACCAACACTGTATCAAACTCAATGAACCCCAGAAGAACATAAAATAGCCCCCTAGCCGTTACCACTCCTTCACCCCCCCCACATTCCCCATGACCCAGCCATGAAAACCATGCCATCTCATGCCCTCCCCATTCCTATGACCCCACATATCCTCCATGCCAACCTATGCCCACCACCCACTACCCTTTGCCCTTAAACCTGCTGGGCCAAATCACCCAGTATCCATCGTGGCCAAATATCAGGACTTCACGGCGAGTGGCTATTTCAGACTTTGCTGCATCAGATAAAAACTCTCATTCATGAATGTGAAAGAATAGTTGGTGGCGTAGTGGTATTGTTACTAGTCTAGCAATTCGGAGACATGGGTCTGGCGAACCGGTTTCAAATCCCATCACTGTGGATGGTGAAACACCTGGAATTGAAAAGGATAATGGTGACCTTGAAACCATTGTTGATTATTGTATAAACCCATCTGGTTCACTCATGCCCTTTAGGGAAGGACACCTTCCATCCATGCCTGGTCTGGCCTACATGTACCTCCAGGCCCACAGCAATGTGGCTGACTCTGAAATTGCTGAGGAAGTTGCTCTATTCTACTCTGCTGCAACAAATGAAGCCCAAAAAGGAATGAAGCTGGACGGACCACCTTGCATTGACCTCTGCAAGAGGATCGTCAAACTTGTATTTTTAGTTGTTCTGTTCTTC
This sequence comes from Scyliorhinus canicula, assembly GCF_902713615.1. NCBI lineage: Eukaryota > Metazoa > Chordata > Chondrichthyes > Carcharhiniformes > Scyliorhinidae > Scyliorhinus > Scyliorhinus canicula. The sequence continues at coordinate 239,555,371 of NC_052149.1, read as the reverse complement.
TTTACAGTTGAGACAAAGGATGAAAAAGTTGCCACACCGCAGGCAATTTAACCAGTGAGTCAGACTTTATTGACAGAGGTGTTATTGGCCCACAATCTCAGGTGAAAGAGGGAAAAATCTCCCAAGTGCCTCTGATGATGCCACCACATAATCATGTGACACACTATTTGGTTCACAATGCATAACACAAACCCAGCCCCCTGCAAAGTTCCCCTTACTAACATCTGGGGGCTTGTGCTAAAGTTGGGAGAGCTGTCCCACAGACTAATCAAGCAACAGCCTGGCATAATCATAATCACAGAGTTCAGAAGAATGAGGGGGGAATCTCATAGAGACTTATAAAATTCTAACAGGACGAGACAGGGGAGATGCAGGGAAGATGTTACCAATGATGGGCGTGTCGAGAACCAGGGGTCACAGTCTGAGGATTCAGGGTAAACCATTTCGGACAGAGATGAGGAGACATTTCTTCACACAAAGAGTGGTGAGCCTGTGGAATGCATTGCCACAGGAAGTAGTTGATGCTAAAACTTTGAATATATTCAAGAGGCAGCTGGATATAGCACTTGGGGAGAATGGGATCGAAGGCTATGGGGAGAAAGCAGGATTAGGCTATTGAGTTGGATGATCAGCCGTGATCGAAAGGCCAAAAGGCCTCCTCTGCTCCTATTTTCTATGTATATCTTAAAGAGATCCAGAAACCACTATCACCATCCCTGGGTATGTCCGGTTCCACCGGCAGGACAGACCCAGCAGAGATGGTGGCCAGTGGTGTACATTCAGAAGGGAGTTGCCCTGGGAGTTCTCAACATCGACTCTGGACACCATGAGGTCTCATGGCACCAGGTCAAACATGCGCTTGTAAACCACCCTCAATACCATACTCCTCCATGTTGAACTCAACTTGAAGGAAGCAACGAGTATGGAAATGGTGCAAAACGTACTCTGGATGAGGGACTTCAATGTCCATCACCAAGAGTGGCTCGGTAGTACCACAACAGACTGGTTGGCCAGGTCTTAAAGGACATAACTGCTAGACTGGGACTGTGGCAGATGGTGAGGGAACCAACAAGAGGGAAAAATGTACCTGATCTCATCCTCACCAACCTGGCTGCCGCTGATGCATCTGTCCATGACAGAATTGGTAGGAGTGACCACCGCACAGTCCTTGTGGAGATGAAGGCCCGTCTTTACAGTGAGGATACCCTCCATTGTGTTATGTGGCACGACCACCGTGTTAAATGGAATAGCCTTCGAACAGATCTAGCAACTCAAGACTGGCCATCCATGAGGCGCTGTGGGCCATCAGCAGCAGCAGAATTATATTCAGCCACAATCTGCAACCTCATGGCCCGGCATATCCCCCACTCTACCATTACCACCCAGCCAGGGGATCAACCCTGGTTCAATGAGGAGTACAGGAGAGCATGTCAGGAGTAATACCAGGCATATCGAAAAATGAGGTGTCAACCTGGTTAAGCTGCAACACAGGACTAGTTGTGTGTCAGACAGCATAAACAGCAAGTAATAGGTAGGGCTAAGTGATTCTACAACTAACGGATAAACTAAGCTCTGTAGTCCTGCCACATGTATCCAACATTCTGGCAATAGTACTGAAGACTTGTGCCCCAGAAATTGCTGCGCCTTTAGCTAAACTGCTCCAATACAGCCCCAACACTGTCCAGGTGTGCCCTGTGTACAAGAAACGGGACAAATCCAGCCCAGCCAATTACTGCCCCATCAGTCTACTCTCATCTGCAAAGTGATAGAAGGGGGGTCATCAACAGTGCTATTACACGGCACTTGCTTCGCAATAACCTGGTCACTGACACTCAGTTTGGGTTCCGCCAGTGCCACTCATCTCCTGACCTCATTACAGCCTTGGTTCCATGATGCACGAAAGAGCTGAATGCCAGAGGTGAGGTGAGAGTGACTGCCCTTGGCATTAAGACAGAACTTGGTCGAACATGGCATCAAGGAGCCCGAGCTAAACTGGAGTCAATGAGGATCAGGGGGAAACGCTCCACTGGCTGGAGTCATACCCGGCACAAAGGAAGATGGTTGTGGTTGTTGGAGGTCAATCATCTCAGCTCCAGGACATCACTGCAGGACTTCCTCAGGGTAGTGTCCCAGGCTCAACCATCTTCAGCTGCTTTATCAATGACCTCCCTTCCATCGTAATGTCAGGAGTAAGGGGCTGGGGGGGGGGGGGGGGGGGGGGGGGGGGCTTGCTAATGACTGCACAATGTTCAGCACCATTCATGACTCCACAGATAATGAATCAGTCCATGTCCAAATGCAGCAAGACCTGGGCAATATCCAGGCTCGGGCTGACTAGTGGCAAGTTACATTTGTGCCACACAAGTGGCAGGCAATGACCATCTCCAAAAAGAGAGAATCTAACATCACCCCTTCACATTCAATGGCATTACCATCGCTGAATCCCCCACTATCACCATCTTGTGGGTTACAGTTGATCAGAAACTGAACTGCACTAGCCACATTAATACTGTGGCTACCAGGGCAGGTCAAACGCTGGGAATCCTACAGCAAGTAACTCACTTCCTGATCTCCCAAAGCCTGTCCACCATCTACAAGGCACAAGTCAGGAGTGTGATGGAATACTCTCCACTTGCCTGGATGAGTGGAGCTCCAACAACACTCAAGAAGCTCAACACCATCCAGGGCAAAGCAGCCCGCCTGATTGCTCCCCTTCCACAAACATTCAAACCCTCCACACCGACAAACAGTGGCAGCCGTGTGTACCATCTACAAGATGCACCACAGTACCTCACCAAGGTTCTTTCGCCAGCACCTTACAATCCCATAACCACGGCCGTCTAGAAAGACAAGAGATGCAGATACATAGAGGCAACACCACTTGGAAGTACCCCTTCAAGTCATTCACCACCCTGACTTGAAAAGATGTCACTGAGTCGACATCTTGGAACTCTCCCCCTAGCAGCACTCTGGGTGTACCTACACTACAGGGATGGCAGCGGTTCAAGAAGGCAGATCTTCACCATCTTCACAAGGGAATCTAGCAATGGGAAATGAATGCTGGCCTAACCAGCGAAGCCCGCAATCCATAAATGAATATAAAATAACCCATTTGCTCCATTTGAATTCCCTCAACTACATTCTTCCTTATAGAAACATTTACTTCGAGTACACAATCCTTATAAAAACAAACATTGGAATTCTTCCAGTTAGACACATTGCAGCTCTTGGGACTCAACTTTGAGCAGCTTCAGATTGTCATCATTCTTCTCCATCTTAAACCCCTTTCATTTTAAATATCCCATACATGTACTGCCTCAATGGAAACCTCCATCCTTCCCTTCCCAAACCAGGCCACCTGTCCTTTGTTGTTAAAGTTGCTACATTCTCCCCCTTTCAGTTCAGATGAAGAGCCAAAGGACTTAAAACGTTAATTATACTTTCTCTCTTTGGAAATCTTGCCAGACCTGCTGAGATTTTCCAGCATTTCCTGTTCCTCTTTCCGATTCCAACGTCCACTGTATCTTACTTATTTTCTTGTGTTGAAATTCACAGTCCCACTTCAAACAGTCCTTGGCCAGTCGGAGTGGGACATCCGGAGTTGCGCCTCCTCTGCTACTTTTGTCATGATGCAGAGTCTCTCCAACATGTTGCAAGGCGGAGTTAACATTTCAGGTTGATAACCTTTTGTCAGATATGGTTATTTTTAAAATCGCTCTCTGTTGGTTAAGCATCTTATTCGAAGTCTGCTGAATTGATCCTTTGTAATCAGACTGAATCAACAGCGATTGGTTTGGCAGGTGTTTGTTAGAAGTGATGTCAGTTGAAAATAGAGATTTGAGCACAAAGTTAAGACTGACAGCTCAGTGCCGTACTGAGGTAGTACATTGTGGATCTCCCATTTTCAGGTGTGGTGTTACATTGAGGCTCCTTCCACTCACTCAGGTATATGTCAGAGATCATGTGGCATTATTCTGAAGGAAGGCAGGGGCGGAATTCTCTGTTCCAGCAGCTAAGTGCTGGCGGCAACGGAGAATCTGCGGGTGGTTCACGACAGGAAAATCAGCGCGAACCCCTCACCGATTGTGGTACCGGTGAGGGGCTAGCACCGACTATACATGAAATACCCATGGATTGCGCAGAAAACGGCCGGAGAATGGCCGGGTTCTGGGCCGCCCATGCACAGTGCTGATGGCCTGCACCGGTTGTGCAGGAAAACATGGTGCCGTCTGTGCTCGAACCCTAACCCGCCCACCCCGACCACACAGCCCACTCCCTGGCCAACCCCACCAGTCCCCCCAGCCCCAGCAGAAGCCCCCTGTCCAGCGACATGGATCCCGGATGAGTGTGCGGTGCTGGACACTGACCACAGCCGGCATCCTGGATTCCCGACCGTTGAGTCTACATGTGACCCACGCCGTCAGGACTTGGACCATCGGGAGAATCACGGGTGGGCCAGCTGATGATGCACCAGCGGCCTTGCAACTGCGCACGGTGCACGTCCCGATGATGCTGGTTTGAAGGGGGCGGAGCAACGCGCTCCGGCTTCAAACCGCCGCTTGACCCGGATCCGGCGTCAGAGTCCATTCTCCGCCCCCGAACCTGATTTCGGCGTCGGGCTACGGAGAATCCAGCCCAGGGATTTGATCCTCAGTGACCTGGTCAACATTTATCCACCAATCAACAATAAGAGTATCGACTCAGCATCGCAACACTATTTACGGGACCTTACTGTATGCAAATTGGCTGCGACGTTTCCTTCACTACAACAGCAAGTGAAATTCCAAAATCTCTGAATTGCTTTGGGATGAAAAGCACAATGGAAATGCAAGTCCCTTTGCAGTTGGGCTTGTGACGTTGTGCAGACACGCCCTGTCAAGGCTCACATGTTGATAATAGGCAGTTAGTCAAGTTGGAAGGCATTGGGAGAGCCAATCACTGTGCGAGCATGAGCCAAGCAAAGGGTGGACACCGACAGAAGTAAATTATAATATGTGAAATGAGTCATTGCAGAACAATCCAGTTAGTCCTGTTCCGCCCCTCTATCCCCGAACCTGCACATTTATACAGTAAATGATAGAACCCTCAAGAGTATTGACAGTCAAAGAGATCTCGGTGTACAGGTCCACAGGTCACTGAAAGGAGCAACACAGGTGGAGAAGGTAGTCAAGAAGGCATACGGCATGCTTGCCTTCATTGGCCGGGGCATTGAGCATAAGAATTGGCAAGTCATGTTGCAGCTGCATAGAACCTTAGTTAGGCCACACTTGGAGTATAGTGTTCAATTCCGGTTGCCACACTACCAGAAGGATGTGGCGGCTTTAGAGAGGGTGCAGAACAGATTTACCAGGATGTTGCCTGGTATGGAGGGCATTAGCTATGAGGAGCGGTTGAATAAACTCGGTTTGTTCTCACTGGAACGAGGGAGGTTGAGGGGTGACCTGATAGAGGTCTACAAAATTATGAGTGGCATAGACAGAGTGGAAAGTCAGAGGCTTTTTCCCAGGGTAGAGGGGTCAATTACTAGGGGGCATAGGTTTAAGGTGCGAGGAGCAAGGTTTAGAGGAGATGTACGAGGCAAGTTTTTCACACAGAGGGTAGTGGGTGCCTGGAACTCGCTGCCGGAGGAGGTGGTGGAAGCAGGGATGATAGTGACATTTAAGGGGCATCTTGACAAATACATGAATAGGATGGGAATAGAGGGATACGGACCCAGGAAGTGTAGAAGATTGTAGTTTAGTCGGGCAGCATGGTCGGCACGGGCTTGGAGGGCCGAAGGGCCTGTTCCTGTGCTGTACTTTTCTTTGTTCTTTGTTCTTATTTCCCTCCATTCAATTTCCTGTCCCAAAAGTCTCACACTCGGTGGTCAAACTGCAGGAAGTCTGAGGGACAGGAATTACAGGCTTCATGTGGACACTTGTGTCAGTTAAAAACCAAAGTGTAAACAAATGTTGACCTTTAATTATACTTTGGTTGACAGGATACTTACATCCATCACTGCTTAATTAGCTTGCTGCCTTGTGGCAGTTCCTTCATTGTTTTTGACAAATGGATCCCGTGTCAATAATGGACCAGATTAAATGTATCTGCCTCCTTTTTGGGGGGATGTGGTCCCAAAGGACATCAGTCACTCTCCTGCACTTCACACACCAAGCCTCTGCGAAACATGGGTGGGCAGGAGGAGGGTGTGGGAGGGATTAGATATTCAACATGGCACTAACACCTGACAGTGAAGATCAGCTACACGTTCCATTTTCATCCCTTTTGAAGCCGATCTGCCGTGAACATGCGGATTCCTGGCTCCCTGAGCTAAGGGGCGCAGAGACCCATTGTTATTTCCCTTACAATCTCTGGAGCGACAACCTCAACACAGATTATTTATTGAACCATCCTTATCCATATGGCTTATCAACACATTGGGCTGCAGTTTAACCAAATGAGTGATGTGGGTGGTTGAAAGCTGTATTTATATATTGGAGTGTCAGTCTTGGCTCAGTTGGTGTCTCTGTTGCTGCTGAGTCAGAAAGCTGTGGGTTCAAATCCCACGCTGGAGACTTGAAACATGCAACCAGACAGTTTGCAAAGTACAATACTGGAAGTCTGATAGAGAGTCATGGAGTTTGTACAGTACAGAAAGAGGTCCTTCAGCCCATCTGTCTCTGCTGGCCATCAACACCTGATGGCTGCCATTCTAACCCCATTTTCCGGCACTTGCTCCATAGCCTTGTACGTTCTGACATTTCAAGTGCTCGTTAAATGTTTTTTAAATGTTGCGAGGGTTCCCCCTCTACCACTCTTTCAGGCAGCTAGTTCCAGATTCCCACCACCCTTTGGGTGACAACGCTTTCCCCTTAAACCCTTCTAAATCTCCTGTCCCTCACTTTAAATCTTTACCCGCTAGCTATCGACCCCTTTACTAAGGTGAAAAGTTTCTTCCTGTCCACTTCTCTACCCCTCATTGCCCACCTCGATGTGCTCCCCCCCTCAGCTTTCTCTGCTCTCAGGAAACATCCCCAATCCTAACCTGCCTCTCTTCACAGCTGAAATGGTCCAGCCCAGGCAGCATCCTGGTGAATCTCCACTGCACCCTCGCCAATGTAATCCCATCCTTCCAATAGTGTGGCGACCAAGTCTGCACACAGTGCTCCAGCTGTTGGCTAACCAGCACTTTCACGGCTCCAAAATACCTTCCGTGCTCTTATGTTCTATGCCTCGGCAAACAAAGGGAGTAGAAACAGAGAAGGTTGGAAATGCTCAGCGGGTTATGGCAGTATCTGTGGAGAGAGAGACAGAATTAACAAGCTGGATTCTCCGCAGTCCGACGGCGAAATCGTGCTCGGCGATTGGGTGGAAAATGGATTTTCACGCCGAAATCAGGGCCGGAGCGGGTTTGTCCGCCATGCTCTACCCTCTCCATCGGCAGGCCCACCCTCAATGCTCCGCCCCCGGTGGGCTGATTTCCCGATGGCGCGGGACACGTGTGGCCCCAGCGGTCGAGAACCCGACGTGCTGGCTGCGGACTCTGTCCAGCGCCGTCACACTCAGCCGGGATCCGTGCCTCTGGCTGGGGGGGGGGGGTCCCGCTGCGAGGGCTGGGGTGGCCAGAGGGTGGCCAGGGGGGTGCTGTGGGGCTGCAGATGGTGGGTTGGGTTCCCCCACAGCCGGTGCCATGTTGTACGGCACGACCGTTGCAGGTTGTCAGCCGTGGCACATGCGCGGCCCAGGACCCGGCCATTCTCCCGCCGATTTCTCTGCGATCCGAGTGTTTCCCACGACACCGGTGCTAGCCACTCACCAGTACCAGAATTTGTGAGGGGTTCGCGCCAATTTGCCAGTCGTGAAATACCATGTGTCCTATGCCGGCGCCGGCACTTAGCTGCAGAAATGGAGAATCCAACCCAACATTTCAGTTGCATGACCTTTCATCAGAACTGAGAAATGTTAGGAATGGATTGGGTATTGAACAAGGGGGGAAAGGAAGATCTGTGATAGGGTGAGAGGGATTGAATGACAGAAATGCTAGTGTTCCAGCACCAAGACAATGGTGATGGGGCAAGCAAAGTAACAAAGGAACAAAGGATGTTCCTTGATTGGAGTGCTGTGAACTGCTATCAAGAAATTAAACAAAAAATTAAATATGCAAAGCAAAGGAACCAAAATGAGCATCATGATTATGGTGTGAAATTGGTGACCTTCAATGCCGAATACAGAAGGATGTAAAGTGCCTAATTGAAGGATGAGGTGCTGTTTGTCAAACGTACGTTGACCTTCACTGGAACGGTGCAGCAGGTCGAGGACAGAAAGATCAGTGTGAGAACGAGGTGGAGAATTGAAATGATAATCTAGCAGAAGCTCAGGCACGTGCTTGTGACCCGGGAAGCTTACTGTGCAGAAATTAACTGCTGCATTTTTTCAAGTTATAGTGCCGTTGCGGCACAGAAAGAGGCCATTCAACCCAATGACTCAAAGCTGGCTCTCAGTACAGCAATCAGTCAGTCCCATTCCCCCACTCTATCCTTGTAAACCTGCAAGTTTATCTTCTTCAAATGCCCATTCAATTTCCTTTTGAAATCATTGTTTGTCTTCACTTTCAGTACCCTCGTAGGTAAGAGTTCCACTTCACTATCATTTGTAGTGGAATAAAATACTTCCTCACATTTTCCCTGCATCTCTTGCCCCAAATATTACATTTTTGTCCCTAGTCATTGTACCATCAGTTAATGAGAACAACTTTTCTTTGTCTATCTTATCTAAACATATAGTAATCTTGTACACCTCAACAGGTTCTCCCCTCAATCTCCTTCGCTCCAATGAGAACATTCCTGGGTTCTGCAACCCAAAATTGCAGCTAAAATCCATTATTCCTGGGACCATTCTGGTAAACATCCCTGCGCACCCTCTCAGTGTTGTGATATGTACTCTGGGATAACACAGGTTGCAACTGGATGCAGCTTTCACCAAAAGATACTCCAGACCTTGAAGTTAGTTCAATCTGATTTATTGAACCAGTAGCACAGTTAGCACAGTTCTCTGTGAGTTAGACTCTCTGCTAACCTAAGTGTGGTTACTCTGTCTGACTGAACCACACTAGCTCTTAGCCACGTGCTGGAGGTGTGATACTGTACATACACCCTGACTCACTCTGTAGATGTTCATCAGTGGAAAGAGGCGGAGTGTGAGTGCCTCGTGCCTTTTATAGTGAGATACCATCCCTGAGTATCCTGTCGGCTCATTGGTCATGTCCTGTTCTCTGTGCTCATTAGCTGCCTGTCTGTGCCTGTCTGTATATCGTTATCAGTATGTCTACATATCATGACACTCAGGATTTTCCCATTCTTCCTAAAGTGGACACAATACTCTAGCTGTGGCCCAACCAGAGCTTTATGAAGGTTCAGCATAACTTTGCTGATCCGCAAATATCAATGAAGCCCAAGTTCCCAACTGCTTTGCTAACTACTCTCGCAACATATCCTACCATCTTCAAAGATTTATGCACTTGAAGCCCCAATTCCTTCCAACCTACAATCAGTGTCGACACTTCAAAGTGCTTCATTAGCTGTCAATGTTTTGAGATATTTGAAAGGGGCAAGATTGCAAATGTTATTTTTCTTTAACTGCTTGGCAGAAATGAAAAATAATGAAAAAAAATGAAATGAAAATCGCTTATTGTCACAAACAGGCTTCAAATAAAGTTACTGTGAAAAGCCCCGAGTCGCCACATTCCGACGCTTGTTCGGAGAAAGTATTCTTACCTCTGATTTCCCAAGCACACCAGGATTTGAACACATGCACTCGGCTGACACATTGTAGTGCTGTATTACTGCTGTTCTTCAATGAGATGTGAAGCCAAGGTTTAATTTGCTTACTCCCATATTTCAAATGGACATTGAAGATACCATGGCAGGGTCGGAAGGTTATACGGGGGTTCTCCTGTCACCTTGAAAAAAAAAGATCATTCGGCCAACAGCAACAGAAATGGTCCGGCCATTCATCTCATAGCTCTCCCCTCCAAAGTCTTTGAATGTCTTGTCGCTTCTCAAATCAAAATTCCTCTTTCCCAGAACTCCATGTTTATATCCCTCTCCAAACAGATTTCTGCTCCTGCCACGGTCTTGAAACTGTTCGACTAAAAGTCACAAATGATTTCCTCTGTGCCTGCTACAAAGATAAACTATCCTTCCTCAACCTTCTTTACCTGAATGCAACCTTTGACATGGCCGACCACACTATCCTGGTCCAATGGTCTTCCGTTGTCAGCCAACTGGGCGAGACTGCTTTCACATGATTCCATTCTAGATTCACCGGATTGATTCCAGAGATGAGGAGTTTGTCTCATGAAGCGAGATTGAGCAGTTTTGGCCCATACCTTCTCGAGCTTAGAAGGATGAGAGGAGATCTAATTGAGACATATAAGATTGTAGAAGGTATTGACAAAGTAGACGTGGAGCTTGTCTCTTGTGAGGCAACCTAGAATGAGAGGTCATAGTGTCAGGTTAAGGGGTAGCAGAGTTAAAACAAGGATGAGGAGAAATTACTTCTCCCAAAGGGTCATGAATCTGTGGAATTCCTTCCGCCAGTTTGGTGTATAAATTTAAGGAGGAGATAGACAGATTTTTAAATAGTAATGGGTTGACGGGTTATGGAGAACAGACAGGAAAGTGGAGTTGAGGCCAAAAAGAGATGATCCAATCATATTGAATGGCGGAGCCGGTTCGAGGGGCTGAATTTCCCCCCTCTGCTCCGAGTTCTTTTGATCTTATCTATTTAATTGTAGCCATTTAGAATCACCTGCAATGGTTTCCCTTCTCCTCCAATACTATTACCTCTGGTGCTCCACAGGGATGATCCCTCAGGCTTTTCCTAGTTCACCTCACTGATATCACTATATTGACATGTGTGCTGGGTGATACCCGGCTCGACCTCAACACCAGCTCCCTCAGCCCCTCCACTGGCTCCAAGTGGTCAAACTGCTTATCTGATACATGGTAATGGATGAAGAGAAAATGCCTCCAATGGATGAAGAAAAATGCCTCCAATTGAATATTGGGACGATCAAAGCCCTCAGTCCCTGCCCGAAACTCCATTCCTAGTCACTGACCATCCATCTTCCCGGCGACGATCTTAGGTTGAACTAGACGATTGGCAATCTTGGGTTGTATTTGACCTTGAGGTGAATTTCCCATCACCACTGACACCACCTCCTACCAGCCTCTATAACATCACTGTTCTGCAGCCCAGCATCAGCTCATCCATTGCTGAACACATCCATGGTGTTGATAATTCTAGATTTGTCCTAACTCACACCAGGTTCGATTCACACGTTACTTCTGTGCTCACTGATCCACATCAACCCCTGGCTCCTACGATTTGAAAATGATCATCCTTGTTTCCAAATCCCCCCATGGCCTTGGCTATCTCTGTAATCTCCTCCAGTCCCACAACTCTCCTAGATCTTTACACTCCTCCAATTCCAATAAAATTCAGATCCTCGATTCTAATTGATCCACAATTGGTGGTTGTGCCTTGAGCTGGGCCACTAAGATGTGAAATACCCTCTCTATACCACTTTCCTCCATTAAGATGTTCTTCTTTGATCAAGCTTCAGGTCAGCTTCCCCAATATATTCTTGCATGGTTTTGTTTGAAAACTGCTGTGAAGCACCTTGAAACATATTATTATGTGAAAGATATAACAAAAGTCCAAGCTATTGTTATTTTTGGTGCATATTAAATAGTTGCTGAATTAACCTCCATTTCCACCAACCGTGGTACCCTGAAGCAGCACGTCCGAACTCACCGCGGCTTCATTGGCACCACATTCCAAATCTGTGCCCTCTACCAGCTCGAAGAAGAACAGCAGATACATTGGGAACACCACCTCTACTGTACTCCCTATACACACATGACTGTATGGCAAGATTCAACTACAACTCAACCTATAAGTTTGTGGATAATACGACTGCGGTGGGCTGTATCTCAAACAACGATGAATCTTTTGGTGTTTCGGAAGACCCGGGAGTCCAGGGGGAGAAAGAGGCCAATGTTTTGGCCTTTGCTTCCCTGATAGCCCGGCAACGAATACTATTGGCGTGGAGGGACTCAAAGCCCCCGAAGACTGAGTTGTGGCTGGCGGACATGTTTAGTTTCCTAGGTATGGAAAGAATTAAGTTCGCCTTGAGGGGATCTGTACAGGGGTTCGCCCAGAGGTGGCAGCCATTTATTGACTTATTTGCGGGAAAGTGAGCATCAGCAGGAAGGGGGGGGAGTAGAGTAGAGTAGGAGGGATAAAATGGCGGGTAGTACTGGTGGGAGAGGAGCGGGCTTGTGCAGTATGTTACGATTGGATTATTGAATGTACGTGGATGTTTGCACATTTTTGCCTTTTTTGCTTTCTTTCTGTTGATGTCTGTAACTGTTTACAAAGCCAAAAACTACCTCAATAAAATTGTTTATTAAAAAAAAATAACGATGAATCAGATGACAGAAGGGAGATAGATCACTTGGTTGCATGGTGTACAACCTCCCTCTAAATGTCGGAAAGACCAAGGAACTGATCATTGACTTCAGGAAGCGCAGCACGACACACACCCCCGTCTACATAAATGGCTCCGAAGTGGCTATGGTCGATAGCTTTAAGTCCCTGGGGGTAACCATCACCAACAGCCTGTTCTGGTCCACTCACGTTGATGCAAAAGTCCAGAAAGCCCAACAATGTCTCTACTTCTTACGGAAGCTAAAGAAATTCGGCATGTCTGCATCGACTCTCACAAACTTCTACAGATGTGCCATAGAGAGCATCCTATCCGGCTGCATCACAGCCTGGTATGGCAATTGCTCGGTCCAAGATCGCAAGAAACTGTAGAGTGTGGTGAACTCAGCCCAACGCATCGCACAAGCTTGTCACCCCAACATTGATTCTGTCTCCACCTCCCGCTACCTCAGGAAGGCAGACAGCATTATCAGAGACCCCTCTAACCCAGGCTTTGCATCATCCGGCTGATGCAGCTGTACAAAACCTTGGTCAGGCCACATTTGGAATACTGTGTGCAGTTTTGGTCGCCTCATTTTAGGAAGGATGTGGAAGCTTTGGAAAAGGTGCAAAGGAGATTTACCAGGATGTTGCCTAGAATGGAGAGTAGGTCTTACGAGGAAAGGTTGAGGGTGCTCGGCCTTTTCTCATGAGAACGGAGAAGGATGAGGGGCGACTTGATAGAGGCTTATAAGGTGATCAGGGGAATAGAAAGAGTAGACAGTCAGAGACTTTTTCCCCGGGTGGAACAAATAAATTTAAGGTGAATGGTGGAAGATATAGGGGGGATGTCAGAGGTAGGTTCTTTACCCAGAGAGTAGTGGGGGCATGGAATGCACTGCCTGTGGAAGTAGTTGAGTCGGAAACATTAGGACCTTCAAGTGGCTATTGGATATGTACATGGATTACGGTAGAATGATTAATTTGTTCTTAATCTCGGACAAACGTTCGGCACAACATCGTGGGCTGAAGGGCCTGTTCTGTGCTGCATTTTACTATGTTCGATGTTCTATGTTCTTCCAGACCCTTCCATCAGGCAGAAGATACAGACGTCTGACAATCCACACATCCAGACATAGGAACAGCTTCTTCCCCACAGCTGCCAGACTCCTTGGACTGATCTGTTCCCTGTGAGAACACTATTCACGACACCCTATGCTGCTCTTACTCATGTATTTGCTTTGTCTGGCCACTTGTTTTGCACTGTAAACAATCACTGCTTGTCGATGTACCATTTGTCAATGTACTCTGTTGATTATTCTTTTTTGTCTGCATTGAACGTTCTGTGAAGAAAGGTGAACCACAGGAGAAGGGGAGAGGGGAAGGGAGAAGAAGCGGGGGGGGGGGGGGGGAGAAAGAGTGAGGAGACAGGGAACAATAGAGGGGAACCAGAGATGTGAGGGGGAGGCAGGGGAACGATAACCAACGAGGACCCTTCCAGCATCTCACTACCAATTATGTATCATTCCCTTGGGTCCTTCACCGTGTTCTTCGATGTAAAGGCTGTCCTTTTGTTAAACAATATGGCCAACCCTTGTGTTAAAGACACCTGGTGTGTCTGCCCGACCCAACTTTTCCTTACCCTATGTCGGTCTTTCTCTCTTAAATGTGTCTCCTGAACCAGTGAGGTGGGGGGAAGGCAAGGGAATGACAGCCGGAAGGAGGGCAGGGGAAACAATAACAAACTTGGCATCTACAGGAGCAGAGAACAAGGAAAATCCGGGCAAAAGACGGGACGAACGGTTGAAGCGGAGATGATCGCGAGACGACAACGGCAGTGAAAATCATCCGGGAGAAACAAATGACAATACCAACACCAGATCCATTTGCGTATTGCCCTCTGTAATTGTTTCTCCAGCACCAAAATGTATATCTACCTCCCCAGTTTCCCCCCCACCCCACAAACAGATGCCGACTTGTGAGTTAAAAATAATATTGCCAATTGTACAGAGTTGCTGCTGTTGAGCTGGTGCATAATACCCGTCCAGTTATTTTATTTTATTTTATGTTTGTTCTTTTTTTGGTATGTTTGTGTGTGCTCTTCACTTATATATATCTTATTCTGTGTACATAACAGTCAATATACTTTGTTCAAAAACCCAATAAAAACATTTATGAAAAAAAATGTACATATTGTGTACGTTCCCTTGGCCGCAGAAAAATGCATTTCACTGTACTTTGGTACAGGTGACAATAAATCAAATCAAATCAAATCAAACACCTGCAAAGCCTCCTCTGGATCATCACCCAAACCTGGACGAGGGGACTAATTGTATTATCTCCAGATCTGCAGATGATACAAAGTTGGGTGGGAGGGCGAGCTGTGAGGAGAATACAGAGATGCTTCAGTGAGATTTGGACAGGCTGAGTGAGTGGGCACATGCATGGCAGATGCAGTATAATGTGGATAAATGTGAGGTTATCCGTTTTGGTTGCAAAAATAGGAAGGCAGATTATTATTTGAATGGGTGTAAATTGAGAGAGGTGGATACTCAGCGAGACCTTGGTGTCCTCGTGCATGAGTCGCTGAAAGTAAGTGGCAGGTTTACCAGGCTGATTCCTGGGCTGGCTGGACTATCATATGGGGAGAGACTAGATTGGTTAGGATTCTATTCATTGGAAATTAGGAAAGTGAGAGGGGATCTCATAGAAACTTCCAAAATTCTGACAGGATTAGACAGATTAGGTAGATTCAGAAAGAATTTTCCCAATGGTGCGGGAGTCCAGGGCTAGGGGTCATAGCTTAAGGTAAGGGGTCAACCTTTTAGGACTGAGGTGAGGAGAAATTTCTTCACCCAGAGAGCGGGGAATCTGTGGAATTCACTCCCACAGAAAGTAGTTGCCGTAGTTGAACGTAGCCAGAATGTTGTGTAATTTCAGGAAGGAATTAGATCTCGCTCTTGGGGCTAAAGGGATCAAAGGATATGGGGGGAAGGCGGGATCAAGGTATTGACATTGATAATCAGGCACAATCAGAATGAATGGCAGGGCAGGCTCAAAGGGTCGAATGGCCTCCTTCTGCTTCTATTTTCCATGTTTCTCCATATTCCCATTCCTTTAGCAGCAAAAGAGTCAAAATCCTCAAGCACCCTATTTAACAGCATCGAGGGAGTACATTCAGCACACAGACTGCAGGAGTCCAGGAAGGTGAGCCTCTACCATATTCTCAAGGGGGCAACTACAGGCGGTCAATAAATGCCAGCCTTGCCAGTGATTTCCACACGGTAAGAATTAATTTTGAAACATTCTATCATCATTTAAAGTATGCATGTGGATGCACCATGCTCCGGGACGTGGGATGGCTTCATGCAAAAGAAAATATTCCCTTCCAATTTCCTGGAGCTGTCCTGAGATGGGTAATTCTTACCGCTTCAGCCTGATTGGTATCATACGATTTACAGGACATTTCCACGGTGAATGAGTTAATAGAGGTTTCTGATTTCAGGCATCCAATGCAGCATTCACTTCCTTGAAGAAACAGGATAATCTCAGCTCTGAAAGCTTGGGGGCCAAAGAGTACTCTTATCTCTTCCTTCAAATCAAATTTAGAACCAAAAATAGTTGAAAGAAAACTGGAAGAATTTGATTAACTGCAGCCATTTCTTGAGAAACGTGTATAAAGATATAGTCATAGATACAGCTGTTCCTTTGGGTATCAAATGCATTTTTTCTTCTGTACAATGCAATGCATTTAAGATGGAAATGGTTTGCACCTGGGCCCAGAAGGCTTGTTCACTTGAGAATTTCAAAATCATTCCACAGACCGTGAAGAATTCAATGATACTCAGAAGCAATTGATGGGAACACAAATGTAGCCATCTGGGATGGCCACTTACAAGGGAAGTATGGCCACTTGCTAAGGATCATGGGAAATATGGCCAATGCAGGTACCAGACAAACTCAGACTGTAAGTGTATATTTGCCACTAGATAACCAGACACTATCGAAACCCCCAGCCGATTTGCATTCTAATGGCCCATTTCCCCAGAACAAAAGACTTGTACTCAGGTATCAAATACAGATCCAGACTCATCGGCGCCACTCCCTTCACCCAGGAAGCCCGAACAGCCAAGGTCAATGACCACTCAGGACACGCCCAGCCATCAAGGCACCCGCCCCTTTATTGGCTAAAATCAAAGGCAGTGATCGAAGCCTACCGAATTATTGGGTCCAAAGCAATGGACCGCCCAAAAGAGCGCGAAACCCCCGAAAGATTAAAAAGAGACACTGCCACGTGTTCAGTCTCTTTTGGCCCTGGCGCGCCGGCACTCCCTTGGCCCGGCCTACGCCTGATACCAATTGCAGCACCACGACCAGAAGCAAGTTCAAGACCAACAATCGCTACCAGATGGATGAGCCCAGCAGAAACAAAGCCACTTCTTCCACCCAGCCACGCAAGATAGGAACAAAGGCCTTGTTCCTCTGCATAAAGCCGGGTGCCTGAAGTTAAGTACAGGTTGTTGTAGTGTTAGGTGTAATTTAGCTTGTAGGGTTTTATATTGCATGTGAAGTAATTCTTGTGCAAAGAAACTATCATTGAACTAACTAACTGGTTATTGGGTCTTTGATCAATATCCGGTTAAGCCTTGTGGTTGTATCATCTGATACCTGGCGACTTGAAAGAGCATCATTATTAATTGGCAACATTACTCCGGTGCCGATTGGCAACATTATTGGTGATGTGGGTGGGATAGTATTCCACTCATTAAAAAGAGCAACACAAGCAGTTTTGGCGGCAGGCTTGTGTTTACCTTGAGATATCCCAATCTCCTTTTCCCAAGAAAACGGAATGGCAAAAACCTTCATCTCACCATTTTGGCTCTCGTTTCTAATTCAGATCTGAGAGAATGAAAGACCAGAGGTGATATTCTCCCTTTCCCAACAGCGATTTCGTAACCGGCGATCCGGCGTTTTAACGACCGAATCGGGGGCGGCATGTGCCGCACGCCATCGGGACGGCCTCAGGACGTTGCCTGAACGCCCTCCCCCGACGCTGTGCCCCAATGGGCCGAGTTCCCGACCACACGGTTGACCTGTGGTCCCAGCCGTGCTGGAACCCGGTATAACAGCTACAGACTGTGTCCAGCGTTGCCACAATCGGGTGGGAGCCGTGTGCTGCCGGGGGGGGGGGGGGGGGGGGGGGCTTCTGCACGGGCTAGGGAGACTGGTGGGGATGGGCAGGGGGGTGGCGACGAGATATCCAGGGGGGCACTACCTAGCAGGTCGGGTCCGTGCACAGCTGGCGCCATGTTGTACAACGCCACCGCTGCAGATCGTCGCCGTGCGTGGCCACGGACCCGGCAATTCTCCAACCGTTTATTTCGTGGAGGCCGGCATGTTACTTGGGGATGCTGCTCGCCCCTCAACGGTCAGAGGATCGGTGTGTGGGCGCCGCCGTTTTTTTTCCACGTAAAAAGCCACGGTTCCTCCGCACTTAGCCACAGAATCGGAGAATCTGGCGCCAGGGGCGGAACTCTCCATTTCTGTGACTCGCCGGGCAGGATCCATGGACCTTCACAACAGCAACACTGACGCTGCACCTGGACCGATTCAGCGACCGTTGAGGGGAACACCATCGATTCCAATGAAAAGCGGGGCCAGATTCGCCGGGTCCAGGATTGACACTCGGGAGGCTGACAAGCTGCAGCTGCTCATACACATTCCACTCCCCACACACTCATCCCAGCCAACACACTCCCCACACACACTCATCCCAGCCAACACACTCCGCACACACACTCATCCCAGCCAACACACTCCCCACACACACTCATCCCAGCCAACACACTCCGCACACACACTCATCCCAGCCAACACACTCCCCACACACACTCATCCCAGCCAACACACTCCCCACACACACTCATCCCAGCCAACACACTCCCCACACACACTCATCCCAGCCACACACACTCCCCACACACACTCATCCCAGCAGACACACTCCCCACACACACTCATCCCAGCCAACACACTCCCCACACACACTCATCCCAGCCAACACACTCCCCACACACACTCATCCCAGCCAACAAACTCCCCACACACACTCATCCCAGCCAACACCCCTCGCCACACACACTCATCCCAGCCAACTCCCCTCCCCACACACACTCATCCCAGCCAACACACTCCCCACACACACTCATCCCAGCCAACACACTCCCCACACACACTCATCCCAGCCAACACACTCCCCACACACACTCATCCCAGCCAACACACTCCCCACACACACTCATCCCAGCCAACACACTCCCCACACACACTCATCCCAGCCAACACACTCCCCACACACACTCATCCCAGCCAACACCCCTCCCCACACACACTCATCCCAGCTAACACATTCCCCACACACACTCATCCCAGCCAACACACTCCCCACACACACTCATCCCAGCCAACACACTCCTCACACACACTCATCCCAGCCAACACACTCCCCACACACACTCATCGCAGCCAACACACTCCCCACACACACTCATCCCAGCCAACTCCCCTCCCCACACACACTCATCCCAGCCAACTCCCCTCCCCACACACACTCATCCCAGCCAACACACTCCCCACACACACTCATCCCAGCCAACCCCCCTCCCCACACACACTCATCCCAGCCAACACACTCCCCACACACACTCATCCCAGCCAACACACTCCCCATACACACTCATCCCAGCCAAAACACTCCCCACACACACTCATCCCAGCCAACACACTCCCCACACACACTCATCGCAGCCAACACACTCCCCACACACACTCATCCCAGCCAACACACTCCCCACACACACTCATCCCAGCCAACACACTCCCCACACACACTCATCCCAGCCAACACACTCCCCACACACACTCATCCCAGCCAACACACTCCCCACACACACTCATCCCAGCCAACACACCCTCATCCCAGCCATACACACACTCCCTACACACACTCATCCCAGCCAATACACTCCCCACACACACTCATCCTAGCCAACACACTTCCCACACACACTCATCCCAGCCAACACACTCCCCACACACACTCATCCCAGCTAACACACTCCCCACACACACTCATCCCAGCCAACACACTCCCCACACACACTCATCCCAGCCAACACACTCCCCACACACACTCATCCCTGCCAATACACTTCCCACACACACTCATCCCAGCCAACACACTCCCCACACACACTCATCCCAGCCAACACACTCCCCACACACTCTCATCCCAGCCAACTCCCCTCCCCACACACACTTATCCCGGCCAACACACTCCCCACACACACTCATCCCAGCCTCATACACACATTACACTCCCCACACACACTCATCCCAGCCAACACACTCCCCACACACACTCATCCCAGCCAACACACTCCCCACACACACTCATCCCAGCCAACACACTCCCCACACACACTCATCCCAGCCAACACACTCCCCACACACACTCATCCCAGCCAACACACTCCCCACACACACTCATCCCAGCCAACACACTCCCCACACACACTCATCCCAGCCAACACACTCCCCACACACACTCATCCCAGCCAACACACTCCCCACACACACTCATCCCAGCCAACATACCCTCATCCCAGCCATACACACACTCCCTACACACACTCATCCCAGCCAATACACTCCCCACACACACTCATCCTAGCCAACACACTCCCCACACACACTCATCCCAGCCAACACACTCCCCACACACACTCATCCCAGCCAACACACTCCCCACACACACTCATCCCAGCCATCACACTCCCCACACACACTCATCCCAGCCAACACACTTCCCACACACACTCATCCCTGCCAATACACTCCCCACACACACTCATCCCAGCCAACACACTCCCCACACACACTCATCCCAGCCAACACACTCCCCACACACACTCATCCCAGCCAACTCCCCTCCCCACACACACTTATCCCGGCCAACACACTCCCCACACACACTCATCCCAGCCAACACACTCCCCACACACACTCATCCCAGCCAACTCCCCTCCATACACACACTCACCCCAACCAACTCCCCTCCCCACACCCACTTATCCCGGCCAACACACTCCCCACACACACTTATCCCAACCAACACACTCCCCACACACAATCATCCCAGCCGCATACACACATTACACTCCCCACACACACTCATCCCAGCCACATACACACATTACACTCCCCACACACACTCATCCCAGCCAACACACTCCCCACACACACTCATCCCAGCAAACACACTCCCCACACACACTCATCCCAGCCGCATACACACATTACACGCCCCACACACACTCATTCCAGCCAACAACATGGCACTGATTGTGCCAGAGTGCGGCCATACAGCTGATGGGTTGGCTGGGTCCAGAGGGCACCTAGGGGGGGTGGCCTTGGCGGGGGGGGGGGATGGACGACACCGACACGACCTGTGGTTCGAGTTCACAGTGGGCAGTCAGCGGCGTGTGTAGCTGCATGGCCGCCTTGCCAGCTGCGGCAATGGTGCTCTGTGCCTGTCCACCCCCACCCCACAGCCCACCTCCTGGTCGTCCCTTGCCCCTGGCAGAAGCCCCCCGTACGGCGGCACAACTATCTGCAAACTATGGCGATGTTGGACACTTTCCGTACCCCCTCTCTCTCCCTCAGCAGTCACGATGGTGGTTTCATGATTTTTAAAGCCACAAGTGAACCACGCGTTAGGAACTGGGCCCATTGGAGGTAGAGAATAGCGGACGCCCAGGAGAATACCGGGTCGGGCCAATGAATGATATGCAAACAGTGTTACTGTACGTGCTTTCGGGACCGCATTGACGGCGCTGTTGAGGTGACGAAAAATTGCGATTTGGCGTCAAATCGGCGCCCGCCACGATTTTGGCGTCGGAGCTTATTCTCTGCCCAATTGCATTTTGCGATTTCGGCAGCAGCCACCCGGAGAATCCCGTCCCAGTTCTGAAACCTATTGAACCAACCAGCCTCGCTCATCCGGGATATTCTGTGATTTTAAGTTTGATATTTTTCCAGGTACGATGATGACAAGCTTTTTTTATACCAATGGTTTGACTTTCAGAGTGAGGCTGCACACTCTGATCACCGAACATTGGGTGTTAAAAATACCATACCATACCTTCCATATCTGTCACGTCATCACGGGCTTTCCAAGAGCACGCGTTGTGCTTTTCCATGTTTTTCTGATGGCGCTCTGAAATACTTAACGAAATGAGGCCAGATAGAATGGGTTAAGTTTCCTTATTTACAGGCTGGGAATGAAGATGAATGCTAACAGATTAAATCAGGCCTCAACTTCATTCAACTAATTCTTCAAGATCACGAATATGAAGCCGCCCCGCACCGCCCCAATGTTCAGGCCCACTTCACACAATCCAGGCCAGGCTTCTGGGATTGAGATTAATTTGTCTCCATTCACGTGGCTAGGCTTCCAGCGTTGATTCGCCGGGCTGAGTTACGCCCACACGTCTTTTCTACTTACTTTCAAAATGGAAGCTTTGTCCTTCACTTCCTCCTTTCCACTTTCCTGCTCCAGGCATCCATCTTCCTTGGCAGCCGCTGCACAGCACCCAGGGTGCCCACTGTAGAGGCATGCCCATGAGCGAAAGTCCGTTATGTAACTGGCACAGAGGAAACACGTTGGCCTGAGGTTGACTGATGTTTCTCCTCTCTGGCAGGCTCCCTTTCAGCTACCTACACATTTCTTTTATCCTCTGATTTTTCCGTGCCTTTCCTAATGCTTGTCTCAGGCACTCCGAGCAGCAACGAGGATTTCCAGTGTAACTGACTCTGTTCCTGGTCAATTTGAGATTTTGCTTATTTTGCTTCATCAGCAAAATGCTGAAAGGGGTCATCAACAGAGCTATCAAGCAGCACTTACTCAGCAAGACCGTCATAGTCGCAGGTGACCATCGGCTGCTTTGAGGTGGGGGGGGGGGAGCTGACTGGTGCTGGTTTAACCTGAGGGTCACCACACCTCAGGCGAGGGGCAATGTTGAGAAGGCGTGGCCTTCATGAATAACCTCAGCCGGTACGGTCCTATCTTCTGTATATCTATGTATGTATCCCCCTCAGAGTCTCACGGCCGTTCCCTATTGACTGCATCAACTCCAGGATAGCCTGGTCCAGAGATTCAGTATCTGACTGGGACCCAGCTGGGTCCTGGGATCCTGCAAACCTCCGACTGCCGCCTCCCCTGGATGTTCTTACGCCCACTGTGGTAGTATGACTAGAGGTACTATGGTACCTAGCAATGCCGAGACACCATTGGTGGAGAAGGCTCGCTGCTCATTGGCCCAATGGTACGTAACACTAGTCATCCATTGGTTAGAGCTGTAAGGTAGCTCCGCCCTGTAAGGCGGGGTATAAGAGCCCGTGTGTTCCCCACAGCTTCCTTTCTGTCCCTGAGCTGCTGGGGAAAACATCTTGTCTATTAAAGCCTTCAGTTTCGGACTACAACTTCGCTTCTGTGGTCAATTGATAATGCATCACCCACTTGATGGGCATCAGCAACTGTGTGGTGCTCACCAGATTGTGCCCCAGAGGCCTGTCCACAGATGTCACCCACCGAGGTGTGTGTCTTTACGCTGGTTTAAGGAGGGGGTTACAGCTGTGACACCTCGGTGGTGGTGACCTCGGAGCTGTCTTCTGTGGTGTTCTGTTGGGTGGCCGGGAGTGACGATCCTGGACGGCCCTGCCCAGTCAGGTGGAGACCCTGTGAGACAATGGACATGCGGTCAGTGAGAGGCCATCCTGTTGCAGGTGGAATGTGTGGCCTCCGCTCCTGGAGTGGTTCTGCTGGTGAGTGCCACGGTACGCTGTGGCACAAGCCTGGTGATACGTTTGTGGGGCGGGGGGAGAGGGGGTGTGGGGCAGGGGAGGGGGGTGTGGGGTGGGGGGCGGGGGGAGGGGGGAGGGGGGGAGGGGTGAGTGTGGGGCGGGGAGGGGGGTGTGGGGTGGGGGGCGGGGGGAGGGGGGAGTGTGGGGCGGGGGGGGGCAAATCGGCACCCGCCGCGATTTGCCGTCGGAACCCTTTTTCCACCCAATCGAGTTTCCCGATTCAGCCAACGGAGAATCCGCCCAATCATTTTTTAGCAACGATATTGCTTGAAGGTTAAACATTCATCTGGACATCAACCCCTCCTCCCCATCATTCTTCTCCAAAATCGTTTATGTCAACCTGAGAAGGGAGCCAAATCGTTGTTTAATACTTCGCCCGGAAGAAAGCACCTCCGACAGCGCAGCACTCCATCCGCGTTGCACTGAAGTGTCAGCCGAGATTGTGAGCCATGGGCCGGGATTCTCCGACCCGGCACCGGGTCGGAGAATCCGCGGGGGGCGGGGGAGTGGAAATCGCACGATGGGCGGAGTGGCCGGCGAGTGTGGCCAGGTCCCGCCGGCCTGCATTACTCACCTCACACACGGCGGGACCTGGAAGGTAAGTGTGCGGGGGATCCGACCCCGGGGGGGTGCCCACGGTGGCCTGGCCTGGTTCCGTGTGGGCCTATTGTAATCTGTGCCAGGTCCCTGTAGGGCTCTGCCATATTGCCCTGGGGCCGGCGTGGAGAAGGGAACCCCCGCGCATGCGTGGGAATATGCCGGCCGTTTTACACATGCGGGGACTCGCGCGGGCCGTTCCCCGCCGGATGGAGCTGCGGGGACGATTCCGGCAGCAACCTAGCCCCCTACAAAGGTGAGAATGGCTCACTTTCGGGGGCCGTTGACGCCGGTGTCGGCGCCGGTTTTCCCGCTGCCGTGGGGACACAGCCCCATTTTTAGAGAATCCCGCCCATGATCTCTGGACCTGAATCCCAGACATTCTGGTTCAGAGGAGACAGCACCGTAGCTGTCAGCACTTTAGAGCTTTCAGCACGGGAAATGAGAAAATTTAAATACTGCCGGAGAACCTTTTCGCTTGACCAAAACACAATTTAAGTTCTGTGTCCTCCTCTGGACTTCTCCTGTATCAACCCAGTGAGTCACATATGGATTTTATTCAGTACAATGAAAACTGACAGAGCTAAACAATATTATTATTTAACAACTGCTGCCTTGACATTATTTGTTGCAAAGTTATCAAATTAGCTAAATAACACCATGGCTGGAGATTATAGAAAATCTATACTGACATAAAGTTGCAGTCTATCCATCCATGAAGTGTCAAAACACTTTGGATATGGTGCAGTGCAACTGACATGTTATCCAGCATTAATTGTTTCAGTATTGGTAACCTTGGATTAATATTGGCTCATTATTCCTGCAGCTCTCTGCACCCTGATATCTATTACTGGTGACTGTGCATGTGGCATATTGTGAATGGTGTATAATTACTAAGCAACGGCCACACATGTATTTGAGTGGGAATTGCATTTATTATAAAATTAACGTAGCTGAGCCAGCACAATTACATGTTGCTTTGATTAACATGTGATTTGTGTTTGATAGAGGAAATCTATATTTAAACTAATTTGAATGTTGCGAAGCAAACAGTGCAAGTGGCAAATTTCAAGAAGGGCTTTGTGTGGCGAATGTAAGAAATTGTCATATTTTATAGATTTTTTTTCAGTAACCGGGGTTACGATGCACACAGACAGTATGACTGCTGGAGCAGTGATTAAGGTGCCATAAAAGTGAGGTCATCATTAAGTTGCAGGTGAAGTGCTCTGCCAACAGACCTTGAGAACCATTCATTTGTTTAACGAGAGTTAGCTGGTGGAATATTGTTTCGGGGTTTGAAGGACACTTGGGGGTACAGATAATTTATAAGGATTTGGTCCTGGCTAAACAAGCCAAGGGACATCTTGTAAGAAGAAACAAAAGAATGCCTTATGCTTTGGGTACAGATGATGCAGTTAATGGGAGGTTACAAGCCTATCGGAAGAGTCAGTGGGTCCTAGAACTCTGATATAAACAGAGGTGTTTCAGTTTGGTCCTGGAACGTTCCCACTCCAAAGATTCTGCACAGAGAAAAGCAAGAAAAACCCTGGGCATCAACTTTATTCATGGGTGGTATTTGAAATATATTGGTTTGCTTGATTTGAATATAGTGGCAGGTTTAGGAAGTAAGTTATGGGGCGGCATTCTCTCCCACCCAGCGGGACGGGGGGTCCCGGCGTAGGGGAGTGGTGCCAACCACTCCGGCGTCGGGCCTCCCCAAAGGTGCGGAATTCTCCACACCTTTGGGGGCTAGGCCCACTCCGGAGCGATTGGCACCACTGACCACTGCCGCTGACATCACCACCGGCGCATGCGTGCTGGGGGATTCTCTTCCGCTTCCGCCATGGCGGAGGCCACGGCGGCGGCGGCGGAGGAGAAAGAGTGCCCCCAAGGCACTGGGCCGCCCGCCGATCGGGGGTCCCGATCGTGGGCCTGGCTACCGTGGGGGCACCCCCGGGGTCCGATCACCCCGCGCCCCCCCCCCAGGACCCCGGGGGCCCGGTCGCGCCGCCGATCCCGCCGCCACCAGATGTGGTTTAAACATCGTCGCCGGGATTGGCCTGTCAGCGGCGGGACTTCGGCCCATCGTGGGCCGGAGATTCGCCGCAGTGGCCTCGCCGATCGGTGCGGACGTCACGCCAATTGGCGGGGCGCGATTCCCGCCCCCGCCAATTCCCAGGTGGCGGAGAATCTCTGCCACGGCGGGGGTGGGATTTACGGTGGTCCTAGGCGATTCTCCGACCCTGCTGGGGGTCGGAGAATTTCGCCCAAGGTTTCTTATTTTATTAAAGAACTGTTGGAACAATTAACTGTAAAGCTATATCTTTGTTGCTAATGTGGTTAATTCTGTGTTTAAATTAAAGTTTGTTTCAACATAAAAGTTACCGATGGGTCAGTGTCATCACTCCTGTGGGGCAGTAACATTTCCTCGAGAGTTTTACAAATTGAACGTAGTTGGGTTCCCGTTCGAGGTCCTAACATTTGTCAGAGGAAGACTTGGGTTTATTCAACACCTTTCATGGCTTTTGGGCATTGCAGCAATCCCTTCAGCTG
Source organism: Scyliorhinus canicula (assembly GCF_902713615.1). Classification (NCBI taxonomy): domain Eukaryota; kingdom Metazoa; phylum Chordata; class Chondrichthyes; order Carcharhiniformes; family Scyliorhinidae; genus Scyliorhinus; species Scyliorhinus canicula. Next base: position 239,528,830 of record NC_052149.1, on the reverse strand, counting down.
ACAAAACAGTTTCCAGGTGTAGTTTTAATGTTGGAAACACAGCAGTCAATTTGAACACGGAAAGCTCCTCTGAGCACCAATGCGGTAATGACCAATCTATCTGATTTAATAATACTGTAAAGAATTGGCCAGGACACGAGATAGAGCTTCCTCATCTTCAAAATTGTTTCTTAGCACCTTCGCAATCATCAGAGAGGGTGAAGGTGTTTATGTCTCAACCAAAGCTCAGCACCTCCAACAGTGCAGCACTCCCACAGCACAGGCACTGTCAAATGGATGTCTTATACATTGGCTGGAGGACCGGCAAGACCATCCCTTTGTTACATTTAGGGAAGACCCACCAAATTAAGTGCCTCTCGAGACAGAACAGTGGCACGCCTTCCTCGGGCTCAAGGACTCCAGGAGCGGAAGTCTCACTCACTGAGAGCTGCCAGAGGAGCCCACTCCACCCAGAGCCTCAGATCGAGGAGGGACTCTGGTAAAGGTGAGTGATGGCGGGCAGGAGGGGGGTCATGGTGTGGGGGTTGCAGGAGAGGGTGGTCAGCCATGATGGAAGTGTTTTCTTGATGCACCAGGCTTGCTTATTGTGGTCCCTGCACCCAGCTTCCTGGCGAGTCTCCTGCCCGCCCGGCCGCAGCTGCGTTAATACTCCCAGAGGCTTCTTTAGTTGAACAGAAAAAACTTTATTTACAAGGAGGTAGTTTTGGGCAAGCTAATGGGGCTAAAGGTAGACAAGTCTCCTGGTCCTGATGGAATGCATCCCAGAGTGCTAAAAGAGATGGCTAGGGAAATTGCAAATGTACGAGTGATAATTTACCAAAATTCACTGGACTCTGGGGTGGATCCGGTGGATTGGAAATTAGCAAATGTGACACCACTGTTTAAAAAAGGAGGTAGGCAGAAAACGGGTAATTATAGGCCAGTGAGCTTAACTTCGGTAGTAGGGAAGATGCTGGAATCTATCATCAAGGAAGAAATAGCGAGGCATCTGGATAGAAATTGTCCCATTGGGCAGACGCAGCATGGGTTCATAAAGAGCAGGTCGTGCCTAACTAATTTAATGGAATTTTTTGAGGACATTACCAGTGCAGTAGATAACGGGGAGCCAATGGATGTGGTATATCTGGATTTCCAGAAAGCTTTTGACAAGGTGCCACACAAAAGGTTTCTACATAAGATAAAGATGCATGGCATTCAGGGTAAAGTAGTAGCATGGAGAGAGGATTGGTTAATTAATAGAAAGCAAAGAGTGGGGATTAATGGGTGTTTCTCTGGTTGGCAATCAGTAGCTAGTGGTATCCCTCAGGGATCAGTGTTGGTCCCACAATTGTTCACAATTTACATAGATGATTTGGAGTTGGGGACCAAGGGCAATGTGTCCAAGTTTGCAGATGACACTAAGATGAGTGGTAAAGCGAAAAGTGCAGAGGATACTGGAAGTCTGCAGAGGGATTTGGATAGGTTAAGTGAATGGGCTAGGGTCTGGCAGATGGAATACAATATTGACAAATGTGAGGTTATCCATTTTGGTAGGAATAACAGCAAAAGGGACTATTATTTAAATGATAAAATATTAAAGCATGCCGCTGTGCAGAGAGACCTGGGTGTGCTCGTGCATGAGTCGCAAAAAGTTGGTTTACAGGTGCAACAGGTGATTAAGAAGGCGAATGGAATTTTGTCCTTCATTGCTAGAGGGATGGAGTTTAAGACTAGGGAGGTTATGTTGCAATTGTATAAGGTGTTAATGAGGCCAACCTGGAGTTTTGTGTTCAGTTTTGGCCTCCTTACATGAGAAAGGACGTACTGGTGTTGGAACAGAGAACATTACAGCGCAGTACAGGCCCTTCGGCCCTCGATGTTGCGCCGTCCTGTGAAACCACTCTAAAGCCCATCTGCACTATTCCCTTATCATCCATATGTTTATCCAATGACCATTTAAATGCCCTTCATGTTGGCGAGTCCACTACTGTTGCAGGCAGGGCATTCCATGCCCTTACTACTCTCTGAGTAAAGAACCTACCTCTGACATCTTTCCTATATCTATCTCCCCTCAATTTAAAGCTACGTCCTCTTGTGCTAGCCATCACCATTCGAGGATAAAGGCTCTCACTGTACACCCTATCTAATCCTCTGATCATCTTTTATACCTCAATTAAATCACCTCTTAACCTTCTTCTCTCAAACGAAAACAGCCTCATGTCCCTCAGCCTTTCCTCATATGATCTTCCCTCCACACCAGGCAACATCCTGGTAAATATCCTCTGCATCCTTTCCAATGCTTCCACATCCTTCCTATAATGCGGCGACCAGAACTGCACGAAATACTCCAAATGCGGCCGCACCAGAGTTTTGTACAGCTGCAACATGACCTCATGGCTCCGAAGATCAATCCCTTCACCAATAAAAGCTAACTCACCATACGCCTTCTTAACAACCCTATCAACCAGCGTGGCAACTTTCAGGGATCTATGAACATGGACACCGAGATCTCTCTGCTCATCCACACGACCCAGAATCTTGCCATCAGCCCAGTACTCTGTCTTCCTGTTATTCCTTCCAAAATGAATCACCTCACTCTTCTCTGCATTTAACTCCATTTGCCACCTCTCAGCCCAGCTCTGCAGCTTATCTATGTCCCACTGTAACTTGTAACATCCTTCAGCACTATCCACAACTCCACCGACTTAAGTGTCGTCTGCAAATTTCCTCACCTATCCTTCTACACACTCCTCCAGGTCATTTATAAAAATGATGAACAGCAACGGCCCCAAAACAGATCCTTGTGGTACACCACTAGTAACTGAACTCCATGCTGAACATTTCCCATCAACCACCACCCTCTGTATTCTTACAGCGAGCCAATTTCGGATTCAAACTGCTAAATCACCGTGAATCCCATGCCACCGTATTTTCTGCAATAGCCTTCTGTGGGGAACCTTATCAAATGCTTTATGAAATCCATATACACCACATCAACTGCCTTACCCTTGTCCACCTGTTTGGTCACCTTCTCAAAGAACTCAATAAGGTTTGTGAGGCACGACCTACCCTTCACAAAACCGTGTTGACTATCCCTAATCAAATTTTCCTTTCTAGATTATTATATAGAATCTATCTATAGATGATTATATACACTGGTCTATAGTTACCGGGGTTGAACAAGGGGACAACATTTGCTATCCTTCTGTCTTCTGGCACTATTCCTGTAGACAAAGATGACTTAAAGATCAAAGCCAAAGGCTCAGAAATCTCCTCCCTAGCTTCCCAGAGAATCCTAGGATAAATCCCATCCGGCCCAGGGGACTTATCTATTTTCACACTTTCCAGAATTGCTAACACCTCCTCCTTATGAACCTCAGGCCCTTCTAGTCGAGTAGCCTGTATGTCAGTATTCTCCTCGACAACATTGTCTTTTTCCTGCATGAATACTGATGAAAAATATTCATTTAGCACCTCTCCTATCTCCTCGGACTCCACGCACAACTTCCCACTACTGCCCTTCACTGGCCCTACTCTTACCCTAGTCATTCTTTTATTCCTGACATACCTATCGAAAGCTTTAGGCTTATCCTTAATCCTACCTGCCAAAGACTTCTCATGTCCCCTCCTGGCTCTTCTTAGCTCTCTCTTTAGGTCCTTCTTAGCTAAGTTGTAACTCTTGAGCGCCCTAACTGAACCTTCATGTCTCATCTTTAGAGCAGCACGGTAGCATGGTGGTTAGCGTAAATGCTTCACAGCTCCAGGGTCCCAGGTTCAGTTCCCGGCTGGGTCACTGTCTGTGCGGAGTCTGCACGTCCTCCCCGTGTGTGCGTGGGTTTCCTCCGGGTGCTCCGGTTTCCTCCCACAGTCCAAAGATGTGTGGGTTAGATGGATTGGCCATGCTAAATTGCCCGTAGTGTCCTAAAAAGTAAGGTGGGGGGGGGGGGGGGGGGTTGTTGGGTTACGGGTATAGGGTGGATACATGGGTTTGAGTAGGGTGATCATTGCTCGGCACAACATCGAGGGCCGAAGGGCCTGTTCTGTGCTGTACTCTTCTATGTTCTATGTTCTATGTTCTATAAGCCTCCTTCTTCCTCTTGACAAGTGATACAACTACTTTAGTAAACCACGGTTCCCTCGCACGACCACTTTCTCCCTGCCTGACAGGCACATACTTATCAAGGACACACAGTAGCTGTTCCTTGAACGAGCTCCACATTTCAATTGTGCCCATCCCCTGCAGTTTCCTTCTCCATCCTATGCATCCTATGCATTGTCTTGCCTCATCGCATCATAATTGCCTTTCCCCCACCTATAACTCTTGCCCTGCGGTATATACCTATCCCTTTCCATCGCTAAAGTAAACGTAACTGAATTGTGGTCACTGTCACGAAAATCCTCACCTACCTCCAAATCTTGCACCTGTCCTGGAGTATTGTGTTCAACTTTGGTCTCCTTACCTGAGAAAGGACGTACTGGCGCTGGAGGGTGTGCAGAGGAGATTCACTAGGTTAATCCCAGAGCTGAAGGGGTTGGATTACGAGGAGAGGTTGAATAGACTGGGACTGTACTCATTGGAATTTAGAAGGATGAGGGGGGGATCTTATAGAAACATATAAAATTATGAAGTGAATAGATAGGATAGATGCGGGCAGGTTGTTTCCACTGGTGGGTGAAAGCAGGACTAGGGGGCATAGCCTCAAAATAAGGGGAAGTAGATTTAGGACTGAGTTTAGGAGGTACTTCTTCACCCAAAGGGTTGTGAATCTATGGAATTCCTTGCCCAGTGAAGCAGTTGAGACTCCTTCATTAAACGTTTTAAAGATAAAGATCGGTAGTTTTTTGAAGAATAAAGGGATTAAGGGATATGGTGTTCGGGCCGGAAAGTGGAGCTGAGTCCACAAAAGATCAGCCATGATTTCATTGAATGGCGGAGCAGGCTCGAGGGGCCAGATGGCCCACTCCTGCTCCTACTTCTTATGTTCTTCATTCAAGAAAGGAGAGCAGCAGAAGGCAGGAACCTGCAGGCCAGTCAACCTAATATCTCGGGAAATTGTTAGACCTGTTAGTAATGCGATGATTGCAGGATACTTAGAAAATCATATTGGGATCAGGTCGAGTCAACATGGTTTTGTGAAAGGGAAAGCATGTTGAAATAATGTATTGGAGTTCTTTAAGGAAGTAACAAGCAAGTTGGATAAAGGAAAATGTGTAGATGTGGTGAGGCTCGATTCTCCATTTCATGCCGCCGGTAGCGGAGACCCCAATGTGGCATCAGGGAGAAAACGGGATCGAGGCTCGGGCCCTGTGCATCCCATTTGCATCCAACTACCGGGCTGGGCACCATATTCTCCGGGCCTGTGTGATCCTCTGGTCCCCCTAGACTGAATCACTTGGGCGAGAACTTGCTGTGGACCTTGTGGTGGACCAATGGGGTAACTCGTTCAGGGAGTTGCCTCAAAGTCCATCGGTCAGCCAGCCTTCCCCACAATGGAAGACCTGACAACCCCACGCGCACCAGGCTATTCTGCACTACCCTCCACCACCCGATACCCCCAAATAAAACAGGCCTCTCCCCACAGCGAGTGCTATTAGTTTCACAGCTGACCACTTGCAAATCACTCGACTGCGAAGCGAGATGATTGGAAAGCACTTAACTCTGTTGGATGTGGACCAGGAGCTGTCAATCAAAGTTTGATGCTCATAAATGTTGCGGTTAATTTCACAGCTGACCACTTCAAAGTTACTCAAGCGTGAAGGGACATGCATGGAACAATACTGTCAACTGAATTTGTGTGGAAGGTGTCAATCACAGTCAAGTAAAATCAATATCAAAGAGAAATCAATGAAAGGCTTGTTGATCAAAGATCTGACAAGGTTAAAACTCAGCTGACAGTTTTTTGCTTTCCAGGAATTGACATGTGCTGCATCCTCTGCCTGAGCCAGCAGGTGTATTCCCAGGAAAGCATTAAGGAGTGAATCTCTCAAGCTTCCAGACTGGAGTCTTTCTTCTGGAGAGCTCCCCGACAGGGCTTTACCTTCTTTGGGGCTCTGTGGTGAGTGGTCTCTTTATTTAGGGGGTCTTGTTAATTAGGAGGCATCTGTGGAGTCCTTCTTTATTTAGGAGTCTCTGTGGGGGTCTTATTGTTTTGGGGGCCTCTGAGGGTCTCTTTATTTCGGGATCTTTGTGGGGGTCTTGTTATTTAGGGGGTCTCTGGGAGTGTCGCTTTATTTAGGGGTTCTCTGGTGATGGGCTGGAGGGGCTGTTGGGGTGGGTCAGGTCATCCCTGTACACAGGAGAGGAGGGGGTGACCCAGGAAATCCTGGGGGGCGGGGGCGGTGCTGGATCGAATTGCGGGTGGGAGTGTGGGACGTGGGGGCTGAATTACGTTGCGGGGGGGCCAGCTTCGGGATCCCGCTGTCATGCCACCCACTCAAAATGCTGGCCCGATAGCGGGATTCCCGAGGTAATCCCTTGCAATCCTCGCCAAGCATAAATTTGCATGGTTCAGGATTGGGAATCGCTTCCTGATACTGCTCACAGAGCGAGTGCGAATCAGGTGCAATACAGCTCCGGCGGGAGATCATCGTCTCCCAAATGGAGAATCCTGCCCCAGGTGTGCTTAGATTTCAAAAAGTCATTTGAGAAGGTGCTGAAAGAGACCAGAGTTCATGGTGTAGGGAGTAACATATTAGCATGGATGAAGGATTGGTTCACTAACAGGAAGCAGAGAGTAGGGATAAGTACATCTTTTTGAGTTTGGCAAGATGTCATTAGTGGAGTGCCACAGGGATCAGTGCTGGGACCTCAACTATTTGCAATCTATATTAATGAGGCGGATGAAAGGACCAAATTTATGACAGCTAAATTTACATGAGATAGATCGGAAAGTAAATGGTCAAGAGTCTTGACCAATGGTTGAGAGTCAGCAGAGGGGTCTGGACAGTTTTAATAAGTGGGAAAAAAGTTAGCAGGTGGAGTATAAATTAGGAAAATATGAACTTTTCACTGTGGATGGAAGAATATATGAACACTATATTATTAAAATGGAAAGAGATTGCAGAACCCTGAGGTACAGAGTGATCTGGGCACACATGATACATGAATCACAAAATGTTAAAAGCAGATACGGCAAGTGATTAGGAAGTAAAGTGAAATGTTGGCATTTATTGCAAGACGAACGGAATATGGCTGTGGGGAAATTTTACGGCAGATATACTGGGCCTTTGTCAGACGTTATCTGTAATATTGTGCACAGTTTTGGCCTCCTTATTTGGGAAAGGATACAATTGCAATGCAAATGTTCACTCGACCCATTCCTGGGAACAGGGCTTATCCTGTGTTATGGGCCAGGGTTTAGAGAACCCCAAAGTGTATCATGGAGTTCACCTGACCCACAACCTTTACTAGATTGTGGTTATAGGGAGTGCACCGCCCACTCTACAGGTGTGAGAGATCGACAGTACTTTAAAATTAAAACAATGTTTATTCATGAAACCAGTTAACAGTTTATAAACCCACAGCAAACATCTTAACAACTATCAACACCAATAAATCCCCCAAGGGATACAGTACTCTATAAGTAACTCTTAATCTTTCCTTGCAACATCCATAAGACAAAAAATAACCCTTTTTACAGAAAGACATCAGGTTTAATTTCTCTACTGAGAGCAGTTACCACTTTGAAATCACCAAATGAACATTCTTTGCCTATCAGAGATTCATACACATCTTGCTGTGACTGCAGCTTCTCTAAATCTAAAACAAAACTAAAACACACCCTGTAGCAGACAGCCCAAAGCGAAAGCAAAAGCAGACAGACAGCCCAGCTCCACCCACACTCTGACATCACTGATAAACACCCATTTCTTAAAGGTACAGCCACTGCAGCTATTTTATAAACCCCCATTTCTTAAAGCTACTCTCACATGACACCTGGAGGAAAGGTTGAACAGGTTGGTCCCAAACCCATTGGAAACTAGAATAATGAGAGGTGACCTGATTGGAGCATGGACGACCCTGAGGGGTCCTGATAGGGTGATACCAGGACGATGTTTCCACTTGTGGAAGAGACTGGAATTGAAAATTAGTAATCTCCCTGTGATGATGAAGACAAAGAGATTTATTTTCTCTCAGACCCATGACTCTGTGGAATTTTCTTCCCCAGGGGGCAGTGGAGGATGGATCATTGAATTTATCCCCAGCCGAGTGAGATAGATTTGTGAAAGGTAAGGGTGTCTGGGGTAATGGGGAATCAGATAAGAAAGTGGAGTCAAGACCACAATCTGGTCAGCCATGATTTTTGCTGAATGGTGCAGCAGACTCGAAGGGTCGAATGGCCACTTCTTCTCCAAACTCCTCAATTCGGCATGGTGGCAGATTGGTTAGCACTGCTGCCTCACAGCGCCAGGGACACGGGTTCAATTCCGACCTCGGGCCAATGCCTGTGTGGAGTTTTCTCATCTCCCCTGTGTGCGCCTGGGTTTCCTTTGCGTGCTCCAGTTTCCTCCCACAGTCCAAAGTTAGGTGGATTGGCCATGCTAAATTGCCCCTTCGAGTCCAAAGGTTAGATAGGGTTATGGCATAGGGTGGGGGAGTGGGCCCAGGTGGAGTGCTCTTTCGGAGGGTTGGTGCAGATTACATGGGCTGAATGGCCTCCTTCTACACTGTAGGGATTCTATGGAACATGGAGAAGTTCCCATGTTCAAACATGGGACTGCTACTGAGCTCAGGTGTTGAGGACAGTGCTCGAACTGATGGACAATCAGATTGGCTGATAACACGAGAGAGAGTTTTTACCTCACTAAGGAGGAGATATTGATCAGTAAGACTGTTGACCTCTTTGGAACCGGCTTTCACATAGAATACACAGTGCAGAAGGAGGCCATTCGGCCCATCGAGTCTGCACCGACCCACATTAAGCCCTCACTTCCACCCTATCCCCGTAACCCAGTAACCCCTCCTCACCTTTTGGGACACTAAGGGCAATTTAGCACGGCCAATCCACCTAACCTGCACGTCTTTGGACCGTGGGAGGAAACCGGAGCACCCGGAGGAAATGTACGCAGACGCGGGGAGAACGTGCAGACTCCTCACAGCGGGGAATCGAACCTGGGACCCTGGCGCTGTGAAGTCACAGTGCTATCCACATGTGCTACCGTGCCTTCCTCATCGGCCCCTCCCTCCACCCCTCCCCCATAACATCCAGCCCTCTGACTCCAAGACATAACGGTGTGTTTCTGGAGACTGTCTTTGAGGTCTTGCCCTCACCTGATTGGCTGACTGGAATAAAGACCCTCACAGTTGATTGCAGGTCCGGGAGATGAAAGACTTATTCCTGAACATCATGTATTATTACAGACATTCATAATCACATTGTCATTGTGTAGCTAGGTTGAGTGATTTTTCTCACCATTACATATCCTTTTAAACTTTTTATCTTGCAGATTTATTTTCTTAAGAAGAATGAGATTGGAACAATGTAAACTAACTGATACAATTTAAAAGTGAATGCAGGAACAGGGAGGCCTTGAGGCGGAAATGCATAAATCTTTGAAGCCAGCAAGGCAGGTTAATAAATCTGTGAAAGCAGCATATAATGGGCAGGATTCTCTGATCTTGTTTATGCCGTCGTAAACGCCGTCTTGTTTACGTGTGAGGCGATCCTGCGCCTCACAGGTGGCCAGCACGGCATTGGAACGACTCACGCAGCTCCAGCAGCCAATACCGGCGTTAAACGGGCACCGCGGGTCTGCGCATGCGCGCTCCAGCCGGCGCTGTTTCACGCATGTATGTTATGACCGGCGCGAACTCGCGCATGTGCACTAGTTGCCTTCTCCACGCTGGCCCTGATGCAACATGACAGAGAGCTACAGGGGCCTGGTGTGGACTAAAATAGGCCCCCACCTGGAGAAGCCCGCCTGCCAATCATTCGGCCCCGATCTCGGGCCAGGCCACGGTGAATGCCTCCCCCCGGGGGCGTGATGTGTTAGGCAGGTCAATTCGATCTGGACTGCACTTGATGCAGTGAAGCGAGAAACAGACCTCTAACACTGGAGAAGATCCAACTCGGTTTTATTCAATGATAGAACTGATATACATGTTCAGCTGTGGGTCGACACTACACTGAACTGACTGGAGACCTAGTAGTAGCCTGACCAGACTTACTAACTACCACATGGTGTTTGCACTGACTAGCTCGTGGACTCTGACTGTCTCAGTGGCTGGGTCCAGAGAGAGCGGGAAACCTAGTGCCCTCTGGCTTTATAGTGGTAGTGTCCTGTCTGGTGATTGGCTGCACTGTGCTATGTGCTTGCTGGTCATCCTGTGTGTCAATCACTGCCTGTCTGCACCTCATTATATACATGAGTGGATCTTATGACAGGGCGGATCCCCCTTCCCCCCCACCATGCCGCCCCTTGCAGGATGAACGGCGAGGTCCCGTTGGGAAAGACCACATGTGAACGGCGCCGGCAAATCTCGGGGTATCTCGGCGGCTACTCGGTCCAACGTGCGGGGAGAATCGGCAATGGGAGCCGCATAGAGCGGCCCCCGACTGGCGCAACGCTGACCTTGCCGGCGCCAGTGGTGCTGATTCTCCAGTTACCGGAGAATCGGCGGACCGGCGTCGGAGCGGCCTCACGTGAATCGCGGCCCCCTCCCCGGTGATTCTCCGGCAGGGCCTGGGGTCGGAGAATCCCGCCCAATACCCGAGGTTTGATTAACAAAGGAATTGATTCTAAAGAGGATCTAGTTGGATTAAATCTTGAACCAAATCTTCCAGTCCTTCCCACAGGCGTGATTGGCCGGTCCCACTCATGGCGGACCCCCGCGGTGGGCTCCCCGGCAGCGCGACTGATGAACAACGGAAAACGCGTTTGACATCGGTGGGAACAGATGATCCTGCCACCGGCCAATGCTGAGCTTCCTCCACTGACGGAAAACACGGGAGGGGAGGTCCCGGAAAATCCCGACCGTAATAATATATCAGCGTAGCCTTGGGATTCTCTTTTCCCACTGATCCCGAACCCTGGCCCACGGGATTCCCGGTGACGTGGGGTGGCAACCATGGCAAATTCCATTGACAAGCGGTGGGAAGAGAGAATCTTGCTGCCAGTGAACACGCGCGGCCGAGAAACATGCAGCTGGGGGAACCCCGCCCAAATACTTTATTACGACCCGGTTAGGAAGGATGAACTGACTCCTCTCTGCCACACTCCTGGACTGATCTTAAGACCAGGGTGATATTGCCGATTGAACATATATAATACTTCAGTGTGTGTAGCTCGGTGTGAGAAATGGGTCTGCCAGCTTGCTGAAGTCAACGAGAAAAGAGTTAGCGTTATTTCTCAAACTCACTCAGGCAAAGACGCAGAAATTATCAAAAGGCTTAAAATGTACAAATATATCCATCTACCCAGAGATGCAAAAGCATCACACTTGCAAACCCTCACCCCGAATATGCAAAAGTCAGGAAAATACAATTTCACGATTGTCCGGATATTTGTCCACAGCAGAAAGAAATGTGCTGCAATAACCATTGGTGCTTGGGTGTCTCGCTGGAACAGTTTTGTTTGGTTAATTTCCTTTGTTCTTGGAGGCAGTGATGTTGGATGTGATTTAGTAGCTAAAACTCCGCTTTGGATGCATAAAGCAAGGTGTTCTCTGCTACCAATCGGGCTCTGGCAAGGAAGAGCCAGCCGAGACTGCGCGTACCTCAACTTCCTGCTAGTCAGTACAGAAAGAGATCGGGGCACCATTTCTAAATGCCCCAATCTCTCGACCTCCACAGACTCCCCACTACAGGCTCTGAACCTTCCTAACGCCCTAACTTACCTCTTAAGGCGTTCTCGAGCACCCGTCACACCATCTCTTAAGGGCAGGACACCCCCAGGCCTGATCCCTGGCATGGACAACCTGGCACCCAGGGCAAGATCCATATTGTGAAATCTTGCAAGATATCATTAGATCTCGCGAGGCATTCCGAGTGTCGCTCATCTCATGAGAGGTCTCTTGCAAGGTTTAATGGCCTCGTTACATCACTGAGTCGGGCTCGACAAAGCCGTTCGATCGCACCCGTTGGTTCTGAATCTCTCTCAAAGTGCTCTCAGTTTGTCGCAATGAGGCCTTCTGGTGGGTTGTCAAATCATAAATTGCTAAGCTGTGATGAAGGAGGTTTCAGAGAAAGAGGGGGATGGGGTAAGCCTTTTACCCCTGTGGTAGCCTCTCTGGATGTTAGTTAAAATCCAGAATATGGTACACCCAAGATCTGGGTCAGATAATCTCCAGTTTCAATCGACGCTTATGTTAGCCATTGTCTATATAAAGCAACTTGTGTCTTTTGCAAATGTGTCACGGTCAACCAGTATCCTCTGTCCAGCAAAGTGACCTTTTCAAAAATGTTCAATATATGTATGTCATTATAAATGAATATATCATGCAACACATTTTCGAAACAACTTGAAAGAAAGGAATTCACAGGCTTATAGGAAAAGAATGGGTGATTGAGTCTAACTGGATAACAATAGATCTTGCAAATGCATAGTGGACCAAATGTGTTGTCCAAGAAGGTAAGAAATATGAGCAGGAGTCGGCCATCTAATCCTTCGAGCCTGTTCTGCCATTGAAAAAAGAATTTGCCTGATCTCCCGACTACACTTTCCCGCTCTCTCGTCAGATCCCTTGAGTTCCTCAGAATCGTTCGCTGTCTTGAAGCAGCCCGCGATTCTTCCACTGGGGCGAGCCTTCCTTTAATTTACTTTGACAACAAACAAGTTTCATGTGAATCTTCCAATATATTCCTCAGGAAACCATGCCAGCTTTGCTGAATACTGATATTGCTTTTTCACCTGAAGTGCTGACAAGTAACCACAGCATTTTGACTACACTGAGTAGAATCTTAAAAGGCCATTTAAATCTTCCTGAGTTTCTCAGATGAAATCAGATGTTTAATGACAACACATTTCTGCCACAGCCAGATATCATGTACGATAGGCTTCTTCAGAGGTAGTCTGAATGCGATTACACACTGTTGGAATGGCCTCGAGCTCTTTGGACGCTATGATGTTAGATTAAAGTTGGATTTATTTTTCAACAGGAAAATCCAGGCCATTTATTTAATTTTTAAAATTTAGAGTACCCAATTATTTTTTTCCAATTAAGGGGCAGTTTAGCGTGGCCAATCAACCTACCCTGCACATCTTTGGGTTGTGGGGGGTGAAACCTACGCAGACACGGGGAGAATGTGCAAACTCCACACGGTCAGTGACCCAGAGCCAGGATCGAACCCAGGTCTTCGGAGCCGTGAGGCAGCAGTGCTAACCACCGCGCCACCATGCCGCCCAAAAATCCAGGTAATGGTGACTGGCCCATGGTATCAGGTGCGGAAATTTCAAAACAGCAAGAATCTATATTTTAAATAGCACCTTTAAACTAATTGAAGAGCATTTTAAAACAAAGTATGACACTGAAGCCACAAAAGGAGATGTTAGGTCAGGTGAGCAAATGCGTGGTCAAAGGACAGTGTGACGTGACTTAAATGAATTTAACTTTCTGGCGTTAGGGTGTCAAGGGACATGGAACAAAGTTGGAATGACAGAGCAGGCACAGAGGGGCCGAAAAGGACATTCTTGTTCCCTTTGTTACCATGCAAACCTTCCATGCAAGGATTCTTCTTTAAGACGGTTTCTCTGCAGGTGCTTGTAGTGATCTTTCCATGGGTATGTACAGAAGGGATTGATGGGAAATAGAAAGATCACTAGGGGGCAGCACCGGGGGGTATAAAAGGAGAAGCAAGCAGCCCTACGGGCTCTTTGGCTGATTAGACTGTGAGGAGAGCAGAAGCAGAGATTTAGCTCAGCGCTGCGAGTGTGGTCAGGATGAGTTGCTGTATGTAGAAGTTAACCTTTCTATTAGTATAGTTCCTAAAATAAGAACTCACACAGTTGTTAAGTTCTGTTACTTAATAAACTTCTGGACGACTTTGAGCATACTTCCGGAAGCCTCTGCTGTAACTGGAATTGAATCCGCGCTGCTGGTCTTGTTCTGCTTTACAAGCCAGCTCTTTAGCCCACTGTGCTAAACCAGCCCCTTGCATTTTATCCGGAACCCTTTGCGTCGCACGCCTGTCTGATTGCTGCTTTGCTTCTGAGATGAGGTGGAATTTCCAAACTGTGAAAACTTTGTGCTCATGTTCGGTAAGATCCGGACAACCTGGTGCTCAGGTTTCCTCCCACACGTCTTGAAAAACGTGCTTGTGAGGTGAACCGGGGCTGGTTTAGCACAGTGGGCTAGACAGATGGCTTGTAATGCAGAAGTCCAGCAGCGCGGGTTCAATTCCCATACCAGCCTCCCTGAACAGGCGCCGGAATGTGGCGACTAGGGGCTTTTCACAGTAACTTCATTGCAGTGTTAATGTAAGCCTACTTGAGACAATAAAGATTCCTATAAAACCCAACATTGATGGTTTACCAGGTGGTAGTGATCCCAGCGCTACCATATACTTCAAAGACTTTCTCAGCCTACAGCAGGCACCTCAAATCACTGAAGAAAGACCACAAGAGATTCCTTTGCACGGTCCGGCGGTTGATCAGATAGACAGTGTAACAGCAGCATCCTTTCCCAAAAGAACATACCCAGTGTAGAGACGCTAACAACTCCTCCCGGTGAGATATGTTGTTTGAATCTCTGATACCCGGGGCTGGATTGTCCGCATCCCAACGCCGAATTCGCATCCGGCACCAGGGCGGAGAATCCAGTTCCACGCAAGAAATCGGGACCGGCACCGGTTCGGTGATACTCCGCCCCCCCGAAAAGTGGCGTACCCGCGACAACCGGAGGCCATTGACAGAGGCCTGCACCGCCCACTATTCTCCACCCCCGACCAGCCGAAATCCCGACGGTGTGAACCACTCTTGGTCCTGCCCTTCGGGATACCCGCGAGGCGAATGGGGACTCAGTCCGCGGCCGCCATAGTCGGGGTCGGGCCGATCGGACGGCAGGAGGGGCCTCATACGGGACTGGGCGGTCCGGGTCCAGGACTGATACTTAGGTCTGAGATGAGAATCCTCTGTGTCCGGAGAGATGTGGATCCCCCATCGTTAAAGATATTTAAGGCTGGGATAGACAAATTTTTGGTCTCTCAGAGAATGAAGGGATCTGGGGAACGGGTGGGAAAATGGAGTTGAAGCCCAAGAACAGCGATGATTGTATTGAATGGCGGAACAGACTCGATTAGCTATGGGGAGCGGTTGAATAAACTCGGTTTGTTCTCACTGGAACGAAGGAGGTTGAGGGGCGATCTGATAGAGGCCTACAAAATTATGAGGGGCATAGACAGAATGGATAATCAGAGGCTTTTTCCCAGGGTAGAGGGGTCAATTACTAGAGGGCATAGATTTAAGGTGCGAGGGGCATAGATTTAGAGGCGATGTACAAGGTAAGTTTTTTACACAGAGGGTAGTGGGTGCCTGGAACTCGCTGCTGGAGGAGGTGGTGGAAGCAGGGACGATAGTGACATTTAAGGGGCATCTAGACAAATACATGAATAGGATGGGAATAGAGGGATAAGGACCCCAGAAGTGTAGAAGATTTTAGTTTAGACGGGCAGCATGGTCGGCACAGACTTGGAGGGCCGAAGGGTCTGTTCCTGTGCTGTACTTTCCTTTGTTCTTTGATGGGCCGAGAGGCCTACTCCTGCTCCTATTTCTTGTGTTCTTGTGAATCTGAGCAGCCATTTTGCATACAGAAAGCTCACACAAATGTCATCATGATAATGGCCAGGTAACCACTATCGCTGGCACCAATTCAGGTGTTAGTATTGACCAGCGCACATAGCAGGTGCCCCTGCTCGTCTTGAAAGTACTGCCATCAGATATCTTACAGCCATCTTAGCAGGCAGTCATTGAGAGGCGATTGGCTGGATTCTCCATAGCCCGACACTGAAATCAGGATTGGCGATTGGGCGGTGAATGGATTCCGATGCCAGATCTGGGGCATTGACGCTGGTTTGCAATGCTCCGCCCCCCTGCAAACCAGTCTCATTGGGAACCACGCTGTGCGCAGTCGCAAGGCCGTTTACGCGGCATCTGCCGGCCCACCCACGGTGCTCCGCCCTCGATGGGCCGAGTTCCCGACGGGGCGGGCCACATGTGGTCTCAGCGGCTGAGAACCCGGCGTGTCGGCTGCGGACAGTGTCCAGCGCCGCCATACTCGTCCGGGATCTGTGCGGTCGGCCGTGGGGGGCTTCTGCTAGGGCTGCGGGGGGCTGGTGGGGGTTGGCCAGGGGATGGGCAGGTTAGGGTTCCAGCATGGCTGGCGCCATGTTTTTCAGCACGACAGGTGGAGGCCGCTGTCCTGCGCATGCGCGGCCCAGGACCCTGTGATTCTCCGGCCGTTTTCAGCGTGATGTGTGGGTGGTTCACGCGGCATCAGTGCTCCTCACCGGTATTGGAATTGGTGAAGAGTTCACGCCGATTTTCATGTCGTGAATCACCCGTGGATTCACTTAGCTGCAGGAATGGAGAATTCCGTGCGACCACCACCTGACTGACTGTAATGGAATGTCAGCCTCAATGACTCACTCGAATCGCTGGAGTGAAACTTCATCCCACATTCATCGGGTTGATCATAGAATTTACAGTGCAGAAGGAGGCCATTCGGCCCATCTAGTTTGCACCGGCTCCTGGAAAGAGCACCCTACCCAAGGTCAACACCTCCAACCTATCCCCATAACCCAGTAACCCCACCCAACACTAAGGGCAATTTTGGACACTAAGGGCAATATATCATGGCCAATCCACCTAACCTGCACATCTTTGGACTGTGGGAGGAAACCGGAGCACCCGGAGGAAACCCACGCACACACTGCGAGGATGTGCAGACTCCGCACAGACAGTGACCCAAGCCGGAATCGAACCTGGGACCCGGGAGCTGTGAAGTGATTGTGCTATCCACAAGGTAAGAGGTCGTAGCAATTGAAGTCAACTGAAAAGAGACACGGAAATGAAGTTGCCTCTAAATAAAAATAACTAGAAACTGAAAATGTCGGCACCACTCCAAATGACTCCATCCTACAATTATTGTGGGTGCATTCTTGAACACCCGCCACAAAAAAATGTTTGAATATTTTTCCTCACCAATTATCCCTGCCAATTTCTGATAATTAGCGCAATAAATATTCATAAGGTGTCAGGATGAAAATGCTTCGACCAGGTCACATCACCAGCCCACCCACGCAGAGCTGTGCATTGCTCCGCGATTACATTCACATTGAGCTGCAGAACAGGCAAACCAAATAACTGGAGGCAGGCACAGAATACATTTCGCATTAAATGAATCCGACTTTGATTTATTTTCAGAAGAAAACTTTGCAATGGCCAAAATCAAAGTTAAATTGGCTTCCACTCAAATTGGTGCAGAGCGGGGCTGCCTCTGTCTAATTATGCCGCCAACAAACACAAGCAAATTATGGAAGTGAAAACTTTGTTTTGTTTAAGTTAGGAACGAAGATGCTTCTGCACAATGAAGATATTGCAGAGGGCCTACAACAAGAGCACCAATATGCATTTGCACAGCGCCTTTGATGTTGCACACTGTCCCAAGGCACTTCACAGAAGCTATTATCAATCAAAATCTGACATAAGTAGACCCATGACATGTGATGAAAAGATTGATTTTAACAGGTAGGTTTTGAGGAGTGTCCTAACGAATGAAGAAGGGAGAAATGGAAATCCAGCTGAATTGTTTCTGGGATGTCATTGCCGATAAACTAACTTTAATAACAACACACATTTCCATACCATGTGCACTGTGGTGATTTGTGGTGATTGTCCCTTTAAGGCAACACAGCAGTAAGGGTCATCTGGCTTGGGGAACCAATTGGGGCTGTGAGTGGGTTATCACCCCGGGGGTGGAGTTCCTTCACTGGCAGAAGTTATGTGAAGACCTAGGGCTGCTGTTCTCTATACAGCTTCTCTTATTAATAAATAACTTTTGTGTTTCTAATGAAGTCTGCGAAAGTGCATCATTTCAAACACACAACTGGAAGGCTTGTTCCAACCATCTCTAGCTTGTGCTGTCTGACCTTCAAACCCCAGGTCAGGTATCTAATATCACTGCTGAGGTTATTCATGAAGTCCCTGCTTTCTCAACCTTGCCCCTCGCCTGAGGTGTGGTGACCCTCAGGTTAAATCACCACCAGTCAGCTCTCCCCCCTCACAGGGGAAAGCAGCCTGTGGTCATCTGGGACTGTGGCAACTTTACATTTATCTTTTACTGATCTCTGTACCTCTGTGGGGTTTTTTTTCACAGTTATTCCACTGGGCGCTCTGTCCGAAATTATTTGAAGGACAAGGAAGGGGCCTTTGCCTGCTCTGAATCACTTTCACCCCTTAGTTTTCAGGACTCCCAGGCTTGGCCTGGTTATTCATTGCTTCTCTGGTGGATTCTGGTTCTTGTTCTTCAGCTACACTCTCTGATTGGGAGCTGGGTCACTTCTCATTTGTTTTCTGGATGAGTTTCCGGTTCCTCCTGTCCTGCTGTCCGTTGGGATCTGCACTTTGTGAGAACTCGGTTCTCCTGGGATTCCTGTGACAACAGCAGGATTCCAGATCCCTTCCTGCTGCATCGTCACTCTGTCTCCCATGTTCAATTCAGACAGAGGCTGAGTTCCTCGGCCAAAGGGCACTTTCTGCATCTTCTGCTGCCTCAGTTTGAATAGGCCCTGCACCTTGTAGCTCTCAGGCTGTGGCAACGGCAGCTGGAAGCTCAGTTCTCAGTCTTCTGCCCATCTGGAGCTTTGCCGGAGAGGATCCCAAGCCTTCCGATGAAGAATTCCTGAAATCCAGCAGGACCCGCTCAGGGTCTCTTCAGCCTGTCTTCACCTTTGCCATCAAGTATTGTAAGGTCTTCACAGCACGCTCCATTGGATTGTGAATTGATGCAGAACTCCCATTTCTGTGCAACTGTGTGAACTCAGTGCCAGAGAGTTTTGGGCTGTTGTGAGATGAGCATCTCAGGTATGCCATGGTGAGCAAAACATTGATTTGAAATGATTCATTACAGTGATGCCCTGACTATCCTTTCTCAGCAACACAGACTCAAAAAAAATTTGAATAAAAATCTGCAGTTAGTGGACAGTCACTAGAGTCAAATGTGAACAAGTCCAGTCCAATTTTCCACCAGGGCCCCTCTGGAACAGAGTGTGGATGAGGTGATTCTTTCTGTTGTGTTTTGCTGCACTTTTTGAAGTGTTGGCTAGTGTAGACTTAAGAGATGAACAGACACTTCCAACACTGATGAAGGTTCAACTCAATTTTATTAACTAACTTCTAACTAACTAACACATGATGACTGTGGGTCTAAATGATGCTAACTTAAACTAGAGACCTAAGCCTTGTCCGAACCAGTTGATTCTCTCAGCACGCGGTGTAAGTCTGTGCTGGGCTGGATGAGTTCCTGTTACACTCAGAGGCAGCTCCCAGAATGAGCAGGAACCGTGGTGCCCTCTGCCTTTATAGTGTGGGTATTCTAACTGGTGATTGGCTGCGGTGTTTGTACATGTTGATTGGTTCCTGTGTGTCCATCAGTGTGTGTCTGCACCATGATATACTGGTGTATATTATGACACTTTTGACACAATGTGCACACATTCACCATTTCTCCAATTTGTGTTCCGGTTCCAGGCCAATGTACTCCACCTTGAGCTCATCTTCTACATATTTCTGTGCCAAGGTGACATAGCACGTATCTTCCCTCGGTGCTGCAGGAATGATTAACTTTTCTCCCTTGAAGAGTATCCCCTCTACACACGATGTTCCTCACAAACACTCCATCCTCTTGTACAGCAGGAGGTGCTCTGCTCCGATCTGTGGGCAGGCAGTCTGCACAATTTGCTTCAGCTTTCCGAGCGTGCGTTGCTCTTCACTGATTCCCTGATCTTCATTCAGTTTGGATCAGACAGAGTCAGCATGGATTTGTGAAGGGCAAAATCATGCTTGACAAATCTCCTGGAATTCCTTGAGGTTGTAACTAGTAGAGTTGATGAGGCGGGGGGTGGGGGGGGGGGGGGCAGTGGATGTGGTTTATTTGGACTTTCAGAAGGCTTTTGATAAAGTTCCACATAAGAGATTTATTCCCTGCAGATGGTAAAATTTGAATTCAATCAAACCTGTACTGAAAAGTCTAATGATGACCATGGAACCATTGCCGATTGTTGTACAAACCCATCTGGTTCACTAACGTCGTTTGGGGAAGGAAATCTGCCACCCTTACCTGGTCTGGCCTACATGTGACTCCATGTGGTTGACTCTTAACTGCCTCCTCAAGGGCCCTTAGGGGTGGGCAATAACTGCTGGCACAGCCACACCCCATGAACGAATAAAGAAAAAAAAACTTACACTGCCCCGTGTCCCCAAATCAAAGCAAATTACTGCGGACGCTGGAATCTAAAACAAAAGGGAAAATGCTGGAAAATCTCAACACGTCTGGCACCATCTGTAGGGAGAGAAAAGAGCCAACATTTCAAATCCAGCTGTGACAAAGGGTCATCTGGACATGAAACGTTAGCTCTTTTTTCTCCCTACAGATGCTGCCAGACCTGCTGAGATTTTCCAGCATTTTTTCTTAGGTTCCATGTCCCCTGATGCGCATCCACTGCCTCTGGTCCAGGTCACCTCGCCCTTCACTTCTTGAGTGATGGTGCTTCTCGTGGCCTGGTGACAGTGAACGCTCCATTTCCCCGAGGCTCAAGCCCGACCAAGGACACCCTCTTCCACTGAACTAAGCTGGAATATTGAGCCTGGGCCGTGGCTGAGCTTTCATTGATGATGGACAGTCGAGGTGAGGCTCGAGGTTATCAGGATTCCGGGAGGGCTCCGCTTCCCACAGAGATGAAGAGGAGCCTCTGGTGGATGGTCAGTATTGGACATCACGCCGTGTTCTTCCTGATGCTTAGCTGTTCTCAGTAGGGCAGCCACTGAAGTACCCAACACTTCAACACCGACTTACAGCTCCATTGATAGGTTTGTGCCTGCATCATCATCTGCAATCGCGTGTACTTTCTTCGATTTACACATCTTAGCGAAGTGATCTCGCCGATCACAGTTCTGACACTGCTGGACCATGACATGGCAAATGCTCCATTCCTCATCGACTGTTTTTAAATGTTTTAATAGCAGTTTCGTTCATTTTACCTTCTGTCCATTTGTATTTCCCCAGCGCTGTTTCTGTTTAACTGCAAGTAACTGTTTGACCGTGTGCAGCGGACGTATCAACTACCGTCACCTAGTTAACCTGCCATTTTGTTATCTTGGCCTCGGCCGCTCTGCAGATATTTATTGATTTTTCTTGCACGAGATCCACTTCTCTTAAAAGCCATACGCTCAGAAAATAATTTGGGATCCCACAAAATATTCTATCTCAGACGATTGATTCTCCAAGCTCCACAAATTTACACAATTTAGCTGATTTCTCAGCTCAGTTGTGCGCTGACTAATGTTAGAACATAGAACATAGAACATGACAGCGCAGTACGGGCCCTTCGACCCTCGATGTTGCGCCGACCTGTGAAACCATCTGAAGCCTATCTGACCTACACTATTCCATTTTCATCCATATGTCTATCCAGTGACCACTTAAATGCCCTTAAATTTGGCGAGTCTACTACTGTTGCAGGCATGGCGTTCCACACCCCTACTACTCTCTGAGTAAAGAAACTGCCTCTGACATCTGTCCTATATCTACCACCCCCCAATTTAAAGCTATGTCCCCACGTGTTGGTCATCACCATCCGAGGAAAAAGACTCTCACTGTCCACCCTATCCAACCCTCTGACAATCTTATATGTCTCTATTAAGTCACCTCTCAGCATTCTCCTCTCTAACGAAAACAACCTCAAGTCCCTGAGCCTTTCCTCATAAGACCTTCCCTCCATACCAGGCAACATCCTAGTAAATCTCCTCTGAACCCTTTCCAAAGCTTCCACATCCTTCCTATAATGTGGTGACCAGAACTGCACGCAGTACTCCAGGTGCGGCCGCACCAGAGTTTTGTACAGCTGCAGCATAACCTCGTGGCTCCGAAACTCAATCCCCCGACTGATAAAGGCTAGCGCACCATATGCCTTCTTAACAGCCCTATTAACCTGGGTGGCAACTTTCAGGGATTTATGTACCTGGATGCCGAGATCTCTCTGTTCATCTACACTACCAAGAATCTTGCCATTAGCCCAGTACTCTGCATTCCTGTTACTCCTTCCAAAGTGAACCACCTCCCACTTTTCCGCATTAAACTCCATCTGCCACCTCTCAGCCCAGCTCTGCAGCTTATCTATGTCCCTCTGTATCCTATAACATCCTTCAGCACTATCCACAACTCCACCGACCTTCGTGTCATCTGCAAATTTACTAACCCATCCTTCTACACCCTCTTCCAGGTCATTTATAAAAATGGCAAACAGCAGTGGCCCCATAACAGATCCTTGCGGTACACCACTAGTAACTGAACTCCAGGATGAACATTTGCCATCAACCACCACCCTCTGTCTTCTTTCAGCTAGCCAATTACTGATCCAAACCGCTAAATCACCTTCAATCCCAGCCTTCCATATTTTCTGCAATAAATTGCAGTTGTCGCTGCTTTACGTGGATGGCAAAAATCTACACCTTTCATTCGTGTTGTTTTTCTTTGAGCCATAGTAAACTGCGATCTTCTTTCAAGTCTTTTTGTTTCTAATCACTTTCGAATGTGAATTGGGTTGTAAACTTCTCGGCTTCTTCTCCTGCTACGTGAAGGTAAAATGGAAGATTGTACCTGTGGGCCTTCTCACTGCCCATCGCTGTGAGGTCCAGCGTGATGTGCTGCCAGACCCATTTCCAGTTTGTGGTGAGAATGCCCTCCAAACTGAGCTCTGTCAGTGGCTTCAGAATATCCATTGTTGCATTTAGTTTACTTCCAACATCATGTCTTGTTTCTGTGATACAGGATGACTGACTCCAATCCTGCTGAACTAAGTTTATTAATAACACGTTTTCATGGCATGAACACAGAACTGCAAGGCATCGGAAAACTTGTTCCCACCATCTCCAGCATGTGCTATCTGACCTTCAAACCCCACGACAGATGACCCCATGCGTAGTTCAGGGTCTATCCGATGGTATTTGATATTGGAGCCCACAACCACAATCAAGTATTGTCATGACACTGAAGGCTCAGCCATCATTAGTGGGCATTGGGGTTACACAAGGTGCCAGGATTGGAGAAGCACAGAGTTCCCAGAGAATTGTGGTGTTGCAGGAGATTACAGAGATAGAGAGTGTAATAACCTCGCCAACACCAGTCTTCCAACACCAAACCCCTTTATTGTAGTGACAGAAAACGCCGCTGCCGTAGTTTACAATACGTGTCCATGGAAATCTATGGCGACGCAGGTCTGGGTTGGAACAACAGGTTTAAACTCCCACCATCTATTCCCATTGGCTAGCTACTGTGGGCTTAATGGGAGAATTCATATTCCACGAAACCCACAGGGTTTATTTTTTGCCGAGCTCCTGCATCCTTCATGGCCACTATATCATCCCGCCCCTCGAATCCATTTCTCTTTCAGTATACCCGTAGTGAGGAAGTGTCTTCCGCCTCTTCACGATCGGTCTGAGTTCGGTCGAGCGTGGAACTGGATCGGGGGTGCCGAAACGAATTGGAGACCTTCACTGCTGGAGGAAGCGCTGAAGCGTTACCAAGGCGGATTCCTCCTCGACGTCTACTATTGTCGGAACATCTGTTTCCTCTGATTCCATCTTGGGACTTGTGTCCTCGTTATCAGGGGAGATGGACACAGGATTCTCTTCAGGCTGTTGCCCCACACTCGAGGCAGCCACCTCTGTGGCCGATAGGGAGGCTTGGATGGGGATGACTCCCTACTTCTGAGATGGTCCAGTGTTTCCTCAAGATCTTACTTTGTAGGACACTTGTCCTGTTTTCTCCAGGGACCCAGAAGGAACTCCGAAGTTCCGTACATAGAACCAGGTCACCTATCTTGAATATTCTTTCGTATCTCACAGAGACAAAATTTATTTTCGGATTCTCTTGTTGGAATCCCACCCTCCTCACAAGGTTTGGGTTTATTTGGCTTAATCTCGGTGTCACCGTGACCTCGTCCAAATCTGGCAAGGGAGCAGGGCTTGTGGGCAGTGGGAAGCAACTCATTCGTGTTTCAGAGCGATGCTCTAAGAGATATTCAGAAGCTTTAAGTAACAGGGCCCAATGCTGTATCCAGGCAGAGGCCTTGTCCTCCATTTTATCAATTTAGAGTACCCAATTATTTTTTTCCAATTAAAGGGCAATTTAGCGTGGCCAATCCACCGAACCTGCACATTTTTTCAGCTGTGGGGGTGAGAACCATTCAAACACCGAGAAAATGGCCGGGATCGAATCCGGGTCCTCGGTGCCGTGGAGGAGCAGTGCTAACCACTGCACCGGCACACCGCCCCTGCCTTGTCTTCCTTAAAGAAGTCCCAATAAGGGTTGTGGTTGGTCACCATTAGAAAACACTTGCCAGTGATCACAGAATGCCTACAGTGCAGAAGGAGGCCATTTGGCCCATCAAATCTTCACCGACCCTCTGAAAGAGCACTCCACCCATGCCCACTTCCCCACCCTATCCCAAGAATCCCTTAACCTAATCTGCACATCGCTGGAAACTAAGGGGCAATTTAGCATGGACTATCCACCTAACCTGCACATCTTTAGAATGTGGGGGGAAACCGGAACACCCGGAAGAAACCCACGCAGACACGGGGAGAAAGTACAAACCCCACACAGACAGTCACCCGAGGCCGCAATTGAACCCAGGACCCTGGAACTGTGAGACAGCAGTGCTAACCATTGTGCCATTGTGTCACCCTATATACTGGTGAAATTGTTTTCCACCAATCACGACCACCAAGTCCTCTTTCTCAATTTGAAAACACCTCCTCTCTGCATCCGAGAGAGTCCTGGAAGAGTAGGCGATGGGCCTTTCTATTCCACCATCCCAGTGGTGTGAAAGTACCGCCCAACCCCATAGGGAGATGTATTGTATGCCAGGCTGAGTTCCTTTTAGGGGTAGAAATGGGCCAATAAATGGGATGACTGCTACTGTCATTTTACTTTCTCGAAAGTCTCCATCTGTGGTGCCTTCACAGACCATTTCTGGTACTTCTGCAGCATTATGAGTAGCGGAGACAGCAAGAAGGCCAAATTTGGGATAAACATTCCACAATAATTGTTTTGTCCAAGAAAGGATTTCAATTCTGTGATGTTACTTGGAGTCAGTGCTTACGGATGCCGTTCACCTTGTCCGTTACCGGATGTAATCCTTTTCTATCTACCCTACACCCAAGTAAATCACTTTGCTCACTTGGAAATGTGTTTTTCCCTTTTTAAATTTACCCCATCCTCCAAAAACCACCACAAAACCTTCTCTCGGTTTCCCAGTTGTCTCGTTCTGAAGCCCCCATGACCAGAACATCATTCAAGTACACCGTTACTTTAGGTAACCCTTGGAGTATGTTGTTCAGGATCCGTTGGAATATAGCAAATGCTGATGAGGCCCCTAATGGTGAACGAGTATACTCATATAGGCCTTGTGTGTGGGCCGTAACATATTTGTGTTTTGTCAAATTTTGAGTTGGGCGTGGTTTGTATTTAACTTAGTGAACACCTGACCACCTGCTAGATTGTCATATAGGTCTTCTATTCGAGGCATGGTGTACCTGTCCAGTTTGGAAACCCGATTGACCATTAACCTATAATCCCCGCAGAGATGGATTGATTTGTCCGGCTTTAGGACAGGGACGACAGGCGCTGCCCCCTCTGCGAATTGTACGGGTCATATTATCCCCAGAGTTTCCAGGTGCCCAAGCTTGATCTCTACCTTCTCAACAGGGAATATGAAACCAGTCTTGCTCTAAAATATTTGGACGTAACATCAGGGTCAACATAAATTCTGGATCTGGCTCCTTCTATTTTTCCACGCTCATTCTGGAAGACTTTGGGGTATTTTCTGGTGACTCCATACAGTCCTCCTACGCAAAGCCTGAAAATCACATTTCAGTTCAAACTGAGCCGTTGGAGGCAAACTCTCCACATAAGACTTGGTCTCTGTTTCCGTGTAGTGACGAGTGGAAATCGGGCTGATTGCTGCGTGTGGGTAACTGAGGTGCCCCTAATCAGCAGGTGGCTTGTCTGGCCCCAGTGTCTTTTATACTTAAGGGATGGAGACCATTTTGGAGGTGAGCAAATGTCTGCTCTCCAGTGACATATACGACAGCTCTTGTATCCACCTCTATTTCCAATGGCTGACCATTTATCAGCAGCCCTATCATTATTGGGTAGACCTTGGTGGTGATGATATGATTTACTTGCATTGCCTCTGATTCTGGGAATGGTTGTAGCTGCATGGTGTGGGCCTGTGCTGGCCTTTGCTTCTTCCCTGAGTTTCACAGGTAGTGCCTATGGGCAAATTAACAGATTATATTAAGGTGGTAGCCCTCTTCATGGGGCACAGCAACAAAAGGCACAAATCTTAATTGTAAATTAGCGAATGAAAACAAAATGTTGTTTTGGGGGTTGAGGAAACACTCGAGCCCATGCTGTTGCCCAGCGGCTGGGGAAGTCTCTCTTTATAATTGCTCTAGGTACTTGAGTAAACAATGTCCCACACTTGTGCGTCTCAGCAATATAATTAATAGACATTAGCACAACCAATCGAGCCACAATTGACGCTGCGGTGAGCAAACGGATGCACGTATCTGCAGAACTGAACCCCAGTTATTGGCGAGGAGGGGAGCAAATAAGGCACAAGGAAAATCAATTAGAAAAAGAGAGGTAAGACAGGCGTAAACAGAGGAGGTGAACCGAAAGGCAGAGCTGGGAGAGAAAAAGGGGCAGTAACCACATGGAGACAGAAATAGCAAAGAAGATTCCAATTGGCACCGAGTCCATGAGCCTGTATTTTAGGTAAGAGATCAATCTAATTTCACCTCTCATTTTTCTGAACCAAATTGTGAAAATCATAGCGTTTACGAGGCAGAGCCAACAGAATTCAGCTTAAATCCTTGAATATCCAGGAGGATGTGAAAGTAGTTTAACCTTTCTGAACTAGATAAAAGCTTCTGGAAATGGCTGTTTCAATTCTCCAACCCCAGGAATCAAACACAGTTCTTACTGAAAGACAGTCAGAAAGAGGCTTTTATTACTTTCCTAAGGGTTACCTCACCTCGAGATGGTGTACAGAATATTCATCGAGCATGTTGTGCCACATAACTAAAAATCCTTTGTTGGAAAAGTTATTCATGGAATTAAATAGTAAAATCTATATGCAAGTGCCGCGCTGGGCACCTTAATTTGTTTTGAACCAAGGTGAAAAGTCAAAACATAGAGTGAAATTGAAATATGCGTTTTGATGAAGCATTTCAGGTGCCTAAAGTTCAGAGGTTTTCTGATTTCCATTTTAATTTATCTATTTTTCTTTCCTCATTTTTCCGCTATTGTCAGCCCCAAGGTGAAGCAGCCCGTCACAGAGAAGGTTAAGGGGATATTTGATAGCAGTGTTCAAAATTGTAAAAGGTTTCGATAAAGGAACTAAGGAGAGTTTGTTTCCAGTGGCAGGCAGTAGGCGAGGAGACAGATTTAAGGTGATTGGCAAAGGAACCAAAGGGGAGATGAGGAGAACTATCTTTCACAGGGCGGCATGGTAGCACAGTGGTTAGCCCTGCCGCTTCACAGCGCCAGGGTCCCAGGTTCGATTCCTGGCTTGGTCACTCTCTGTGCGGAGTCTGCAAATTCTCCCCGTGTCTGCGTGGGTTTGCTCCGGTTTCCTCCCACAAGTCCCGAAAGGCATGCTTGTTAGGTCATTTGGACTTTCTGAATTCTCCCTCTGTGTACCTGAACAGGCGCCGGAATGTGGCGACTGGGGGATTTTCACAGTAACTTCATTGTAATGTTAATGTAAGCCTACTTGTGACACTAAAGATTATTATTATTATACTGTGTGAGCTATTACAATGTGGGACCCACTGCCTGATAGAGCAATGGAAGCAGATTCAGCAGCAAAATGGAATTTGATAAATACTTGAAGGGGAAAGCATTTCCACAGCGATGAGGAAAGAGCAGGATAATTGAAACTGATTTCACATCGCCAACACAATGGATTAGAATGGCCTGCTTCATCATTCTGAGATTGTGCACTTGAGGGTTCTTCTTACTGTGATGATATGCCTGTAAGCAATATTATAGATGGCTGGTGGTGAGACCTCCAGCCAGCAGGTGGCGGTACAGACCCACCTTGCGGTCTCAAGACTGTGGTCATGTGACAAGGCACTCAGCTATAAGTAGGGGCACATCCGGTGATCGACAGATAGTTATAAGACATACAAGAGGATTGTTGCGCCTAGGGGTAGTTCCAGGGGAGTACAAAGAAACTTCATGATAAATTGCTTTGCAACAGATCGTTATATTATCGTGTGTGATTCAATAAATACCCTGGTTTGGACAAGTCACAAGTCGTTTGGTAGATTCCTTGCTAGACATCGAAAACCAAACACAACACTTACTTTGACAAATGTTCAGTCACATTTCATGTCATGTCTTGCACAGATCAGTGGCAAGGGGGAAATCCATTACTGCCCTGTTCCTGAGGAGCACTCAACGTTACGCCAATGAGACATTTGAATTTGCCTCTTTCTGCCTGACTCCTGTGTCGCTGACCCAACCATCATCAGCTGCTTCAGCAATGACTTTCCCTCTCTCGAAACGTACAACCGGGATGGAATATTCTCCACTTGCCTGGATGAGTGCAGCTGAATGAAATGAAAGTGGGAACATCCAAATGCATAATTTCCTCATCATTTCTTGTCATGCCTGAGCAAGAATTGGGTTTAATGGCTCCTGGAGGAGACCTGCTAACTTAGGAATTCTGGCCTGGATTTGTGGAAGGTGGAACAAGTTGGCTCCTTGCACTGCGACTTAGAGGGAAGGCAACACTGAGCTCTCAAACAGGATGGAGATTCCCTATGACAGGTCGGGGCTCCTTCGTGTGTGGCCTGCTTATGACAGGGTAGGAAACTCCCTACAATGAGGTGGGACCTCTTATGATTGGCGGGGGAGTTGGGGGGGGGGGGGGGGGGGGGTGGGGAGAGATTCCCTATGACAGGGTTGGCAATACTTTTCCTTTGTGGGGTGTCCTGCACTGGCTCATCAGCCTTTCAAGTGAGATGCAGCTGGTAGAAGCAATGAGATCACCTGAAATGAGTCCCACTTAAGCTTCTCGATGGTGAGTAGGTCTGGAGCAGAAAAATGATTTGCAACTTTGGGAATGGATTGGTTGAATGAGACAGCAGAGAAGGAGCCATTCAGCCCATCATGCCTGTATCTCTGAAAGTACGATCCATATTAGCCCCACTATGCATACTCCTGAAAATATATCTTCCATTGGGAGAGAGAAATTAAAAACTATACCCACAACCCGTCCAGGGTGTGGTGAATGCAACAATATGTTGAGGTTTTGGGAAGGGATCCCTGGGTTTAGCCCATCTCCTGATCATGGCCAGGTATTAAATTTAGCAGTTGTATGGGGAGGGAGATACATCTGTATTGGCATCACATCCAGCTCCCAACCCATTCCCACCCGATATCCAAACACGCAGATTTCCCACAGGGGTTACAGATTGGCAAATGGGAAGGGGAAACTTGGTTGATTTCCACCCTCAGTAATTTACAAGTGTAGGCTGACATCAGGACTGCACCCGGATGTGATGTCCGATAGGCGATCATATCGGGACCTTCAGCATGGCTTTAAGAAAAAAGGAAGACTTGCATTTACATGGCGCCTTTTATGATCTAAGGATATACTAACGCTCTTTGCAACTAAAGGATTGCTTTTTGAAGTGTAGTCATGTATCCAGGCAGAGTGTTGTAATGTGGAAAGAGCAGAATTTGCCAGCAGCCAGCTACCAAGACCATGAAAGATGATTGAATGATATTAACATACCATAGGCAGCATGGTAGCTTAGCGGTTAGCACTATGGCTTCACAGTGCCAGGGTCTAAAGTTTGATTCCCGGCTTGGGTCACAGTCTATGCGGAGTCTGCACGTTCTCCCCGTGTCTGCGTGGGTTTCCTCCGAGTGCTCCGGTTTCCTGCCACAAGTCCCGAAAGACGGGCTGTTCGGTGAATTGGACATTCTGAATTCTCCCTCTGTGTACCCGAACAGGTGCTGGAGTGTGGTGACTAGGGGCTTTTCACAGTAAATTCATTGCAGTGTTAATGTGGGCTTACTTGTGACAATAAAGATCATTATTATTATAACAGATGGGCTTGGGCAATTCCACTGTCATGATTTGAAATTGTATGAAGGCGTCTGTTCTATCCAACTTACAAAGTAGACAAGTTTTGGGTTTGTATTTCATCTAAAAAGTAGCACCTTTAACTGTGCAGCACTCTCTCAGTGCTGTCTTGCAATGTCAGATGATATTTTTGTGTTAGAGTGGGATTTAATTAGGATGTAGAACAAGAACAAAGTGGTACGAGGAGCTTCACAGCGGCGTGATCAGAAAATAATCCATTCTGAGACACATCTAGATATATTGGGACAGGTTGACGAAAAGCTAGGACAATGAGGTCGGTTTTAAGATTGTACCTTAACGGAGGAGAGAAAGGTGCAAAGGTTTCAGGAGGAAATAACAGAACTTGGGGCTGAGGTGTTTCAATGCACAGCCACCAATGGCAAAGTGATTAAAATTGGCAATGCGCAAGAGACCAGAATTGGAGTGATGCAGAGATCTCCGAAAATGTGTGTCCTCCCAGCCCCACCATCTCTCGAAGTAAATAGTTTACAGCAGAATTTGAAGATTAAGCGTATTTTTGAGATGCTAACTTTGCTGGAATCAAACACCCAGCCCAATAATTGATTACGTTCCATTTCTGGAGTTGGCGGTGTCGCAGTTTTGGACTTCACAGTGATGGAGTTTGTTTTGAGATTTTGCTGCATCTTTACTGTTAACATGAGGCTAAACACCCACATTATTTTTACAGTAAGTCCGTGATCTCCACAGTAATGCTGGCTGACATCTCCAATTTAAATGTTAATTGGAGGGTGTTGAAGGGGATTATAAAGGTCTTAATAACTCTCCCGGTGTCCCTTTCCCTATCAGTTGCTTTTCACTGCTACCAATCTGCTCAACCAATGATAATGTCAGGAGCAGCAATAATAGTTTTCTCTAAGTATGAAGTCTGACAACACCAGGTTAAAGTCCAACAGGTTTGTTTCGAATCATTAGCTTTCGGAGCACTGCTCTTTCTTCAGGAGAATGAAGAGGTACATTCCAGAAACATTAATATAGACAAAGTCAAAGATGCAGCACAGTAGCATTGTGGACAGCACAATTGCTTCACAGCTCCAGGGTCCCAGGTTTGATTCCGGCTTGTGTCACTGTCTGTGCGGAGTCTGCACATCCTCCCCGTGTGTGCATGGGTTTCCTCCGGGTGCTCCGGTTTCCTCCCACAGTCCAAAGATGTGCAGGTTAGGTGGATTGGCCATGATAAATTGCCCTCGGTGTCCAAAATTGCCCTCAGTGTTGGGTGGGGTTACTGGGTTATGGGGATTGGGTGGAGGTGTTGACCTTAGGTAGGGTGCTCTTTCCAAGAGCCGGTGCAGACTTGATGGGCCGAATGGCCTCCTTCTGCACTGTAAATTCTATGGTACTCTATGTGCACTATGCAAGACGACACTTTGAATGCGGGTCTTTGCAGGCAATTAAGTCTTTACAGGTCTGTTGGGGATCGATATATTATGGTTAGTGGTAAGCTGGAGGGGATGAAGGTAGTGCTGGTTAATGTATATGCGCCAAATTGGGATGACGTGGAATTTATAAAGAGGATGTTGGGGGAGATACCAGACCTGGACTTGCACAAGCTGATCATGGGAATAGATTTTAATATAGTTATTGATCCCGGCCTGGATCGGTCATGCTCGAAAACGGGCAGGGTGCCAGCAATGGCAAAGGAACCGAAAGGGTTTATGGAGCATATTGGAGGTGGGTGGATCCATGGAGATTTAGGCAGCCGAGGGTGAAGGAGTTCTCCTTCTACTCTCACATGCATAAGGTATACTCTCGGATTGTTTTCTTTGTTTTGGGTAGGACCTTGCTGGCAGGGGTGATGGACACGGGGTACTCAGCGATCACAATCTCGGACCATTCTCCACACTGGGGTGACCTGCAGGTTAGTAATGATAGCAATCAGAGCTCGCAGAGGATATTAGATGTAGGGCTATTGGCAAGCGAAGCAGTGTGCGAGAGGCTGAGGAAATGCATGCTGAATTACCTGCAGGTAAATGATACGGGGAAGGTCTCAGCAGCAGTGGTCTGGGAAGCGCTGAAGGCAGTGTTGAGAGGAGAGCTGATCTCGATCCGGACTCACACGGACAGGGCGGACAGGGCAGAGACGGACCGACTGGTGAAAGAGATCCTACAAGTCGACCGGAGGTACGCGGAGACTCCAGAGATAGGGCTTTTAAGGGAACGGCGGAGGCTACAGGCGGAGTTTGGCTTGTTAACCACAGGGAGGGCAATGGAACAGCTCAGAAAGGCGGGGGGGGGGGCGATGTACGAGCACAGGGAGAAGGCCAGCAGGATGCTTGCACAGCAGCTCAGAAAGAGGGAGGCAGCTAGAGAAATAGGGAAAGTTATTGACGGGGATGGAAACTTAGTTGGGGACTCGGTAGGGATTAGTAAGACGTTTCGGGATTTTTACAGCAGGTTGTACAGGTCAGAACCCCCTGCGGGGCCGGAGGGGATGAGGCACTTCCTGGAGGGGCTGACTTTCCCGAAGGTGGACAGGGAGCTGGTAGAAGGACTGGGGGCCCCGAACGCGTTGGAAGAGATAGTGGAGGGCTTGAAGGCCATGCAATCGGGTAAGGCCCCAGGACTGGACGGGTACCCAGTGGAGTTCCACAAAAAGTTCTCCGGGATATTGGGACCGGTGCTGATGAAGGTGTTAAATGAGGCAAGGGAAAGGGATTCTGCCCCAGACGATGTCAGAGGCCACGATTTCGCTTATCCTGAAACGGGACAAGAACCCGGAGATATGTGGGTCTTCCAGGCCGATTTCCCTGTTGAAAGTAGACGCCAAACTGTTGGCCAAAATTTTGTCCTCCAGGATTGAGGATTGTGTACCGAACGTCATTGCGCAGGATCAAACGGGGTTTGTTAAAGGCAGGCAGCTGGTGGCCAATGTAAGAAGGCTGTTAAACGTGATCATGATGCCCCCCGGAAAGTAGGGAGGTGGAGCTCGTAATCATGATGGATGCGGAGAAAGCTTTTGACCGGGTTGAGTGGGATTATTTATGGGGGTTCTGGGGCAGTTCAGATTTGGGAGGGGCTTTATTGACTGGGTCAGGTTGCTGTACCAGGCTCCTGTGGTAAGTGTACGGACGAACAGGACAACTTCAGCCTATTGTAGGCTGCACCAGGGGACAAGACAGGGCTGCCCCCTCTCCCCACTGCTGTTTGCGCTGGCTACAGAGCCATTGGCAATTGCCCTGAGGGCCTCAAGGGGCTGATCCGGGAGAGGGTGTGTGGGGGGGGGGGGGGGGGGGGGGGGGGGGGTGTGTGGAGCACAGAGTCTCGCTGTCTGCGGACAACCTGCTTCTGCATGTTTCCGATCCAATTGAGGGGATGGAAGAAATCATAAGAATTTTAGGGGAATTCGGCCGGTTTTCAGCGTATAAGCTTAACGTGGAGAAGAGCGAGATGTTTGCGGTCCAGGTGAAGGGTCAGAAGAGGCGACTGGGGGAACTGCCGTTTAGATTGGTAGGGGACAGTTTCAGGCACCTAGGTGTCTAAGTGGTTCCGGGATTGGGACCGGCTACATAAATTGAACTTGGCCCGGTTGGTGGATCAGATGAAAGATGATTTCCAGAGATCGGATGCGCTCCCGTTGTCTCCCAGTGAAATGACAGTCCTCCCGAGATTCCTGTTTGCCTTTCAATGTCTCCCCATCTTTATTCCGCATCCTTTTTTAAGCGGGTCAATAAAGTTATATCAGGCTGTGTATGGGGGGCAAGTCCCCGCGAGTGAGGAGGGTAATGCTGGAGCGGAGTCGGGGGGGGAGGGCGGGCTGGCGCTGCCAAATTTTAGCAATTATTACTGGGCGGCTAACATAGCCATGATCAGGAAGTGGCTGGTGGGGTGGGGGGGTGGGGGGGGGGGGGCGTTGGCATGTGTGCGTATGGAGGCGGCCTCTTGCAAGGGCGCAAGTTTGGGGGCGCTGGTAACTGTGCCTTTGCCATTTCCGCCGGGGCGATACTCCACCAGCCCCGTGGTGGTGGTGGCCTTGAGAGTCTGGGGCAATTGAGGAGACATGTGGGAGACATGTGGGAGCAGATGGAGCATCAATCTGGTCCCCAATCTGCGATAATCACCGGTTTGCCCTGGGGAGGATGGATGGGGTGGTTCCGAATATGGCGGAGGACGGGGATTGAAAGGATGGGGGACTTGTTTATAGAGGGGAGCTTTCCGAATATGAGGCCGCTGGAGGAGAAGTCTGCATTGGCGGGGAGAAACAAATTTGGATATCTACAGGTGCGGGACTTTCTGTGTCAACAGGTACCAAACTTCTCACTCCTGCTGCCAAGGGGGATTCAGGACAGAGTAGTTTCCAGAGAATGGATAGGTGAGGGGAGCGTCTCGGACATTTATAAGGAACTTATGGGATCAGAGGAGATGCAGACGGAGGAGTTGAAGCCAAAGTGGGAGGAGCTGGGGGGAGAGATAGAGGAGGGTCTTTGGGCGGATGCATTGAGTAGAATCAATGCGACCGCAGCTTGTACCAGACCCAGCCTGATTCAATTCAAGGTCATTCACCGGGATCACATGACAGTGGCCTGGATGAGCAGATTCTTTGGGGTGGAGGACGGATGCGCAAAATGTGCGGGAGGACCAGCGAACCATGTCCACATGTTCTGGGCATGTCCAAAGCTGAGGGGATTTTGGCAGGGGTTTGCCGACGGCATGTCCAAGGTATTAAAGACAAGGGTGGCAACGAGTCCAGAGGTGGCGATTTTCAAGGTGTCGCAGGATCTGGGAAACCAGGAGGAGAAAGAGGCAGACGTTCTGGCCTTTGCTTCCCTGGTAGCCCGGAGGCGGATATTACTGGCACAGAGGGACTCAAAGCCCCCAAAGTCGGAGAACTGGCTATCTGTCACGGATAGCTTTCTATGTGTGAAGAAAATTAAGTTCACCTTGAGAGGGTCACTGTTAGGGTTCGCCCGGAGGTGGCAACCATTCATCGACTTCTTCACGGATAATTAATTGTGAGCAGAGGTGGGGGGGGGGGGGAGGTTAGGTTAGCGTAGATTAGGGGGTTAATGGTGGGACCTGTTGGGCAGGGAGGTGGTATTTGCACTATGTTTATATTTTCTTGTACATTGTTTATATTGCCACTGTTACACTGCCAAAAAATACCTCAATAAAATGTTTATGAAAAAGAAAGTCTTTACAAGTCCTGATGTAGCAGGTTCAAGAGGTGTGAATTGTCTCAAGCCAGGACAGTGGGTAGGATTTCCCAAGCCCAGGCCAGATGGTGGGGGGTGAATATGATGCGACATGAATCCAAGGTCCCGGTTGAGACCGTACTCATACGTACGGAACTTGATATAAGTTTCTGCTTGGCGATTCTGCGTTGCCGCGTGTCCTGAAGGCCGCCTCGGAGGATGCTTATCCGGAGATCAGAGGCTGAATGCCCTTGACTGCTGAAGTGTTCCCCGACTGGAAGGGAACATTCCTGCCTGCTAATTGTTGCATTCATCGGATGTCCATTCATCCGTTGTCGCACACGTATGTACCATGTACCTGGTGGGTGGTGTTCTCGTGTATAATTGTGGTACCCATGTCGATGATTTGGCACGGCTTGCAGAACACAACCCTGCCATGGCAATCTCTGCAAGACGTGCCAGATCATCAACATGGGTACCACCATTACACGTGAGAACACTACCCACCAGGTACGTGGTACATACTCGTGCGACTCAGCCAACATTGTTTACCTCATACGCTGCAGGAAATGATGTCCCGAAACGTGGCACATTGGCGAGACCATGCAGACGCTGCGACAACAGGTGAACGGACATTGCGCAACAATCGCCAGGCAGGAATGTTCCCTTCCAGTCGGGGAACACTTCAGCAGTCAAGGGCATTCAGCCTCTGATCTTCAGGTAAGCATTCTCCAAGGCAGCCTTCAGGAAGCACGACAATGCTGAATCGCCGAGCAGAAACTTATATCCAATTTCCATACACATGAGTACGGCCTCAACCGGGATCTTGGATTCATGTCGCATTACATTCATCCCCCACCATCTGGCCTGGGCTTGTAAAATCCTACCAACTGTCCTGGCTTGAGACAATTCACACTTTTTTAACCTGCTCCATCTGGACTTGTAAAGACTTAATTACCTGCAAAGACTCGCATTCAAAGCATCGTCTTGCATTTTTGAATTTATCTATGTATATAAGTGTTTCTGGAACCTACCTCTTCATTCATCTGAGGAAGGAGCAATGCTCCGAAAGCAAGTGATTCAAAACAAACCTGTTGGCCTTTAACCTGATGTTGTAAGACCTCTTGCTGTGCTCAGCCCAGTCCATCGCCGGCATCTCCACGTCACAGTTTTCTCTAATAGAGAGGAGACAATGGAAGTGGCGGCTCTGCCTTGAGAATTTATGAAAATGAATGGGCTTCACATTAATTACTTTGGTCCAAAGTTTAATCTAGCACAAGAACTCTCTGTACTCTGAATCATGTCTGTAGCAAATGCAAAAATCTACTTTGCAACATCTCAAAGTGCGTCGTAAACCTTTAAAATGTGGTCACTTTCATAGAGACACAAACAGGGCAGGATGGGAGGTGAAGTCAAGGAGTTCCCTTTCCTGTTCTGTTACTTCCCAACCTGATCTCCCAAATTGGCTCCTCAGTGATGTTTGCTAACACATAGCTCAGACATGATGCACAGGCAACGCTTATGGTTTACTGACCAGAGTGACTCTGGGCAGCCAAACCTGCTGGTCATATAAGGCAAGAAAAATCCCTTGTGGGAAAATTAAGCACATTGCTTGTGGGCTGAGGAGGAGAAGGAGCCCTACTCTTCACCCAAAGGGAAAACTGGAGTCATTTGTCACCCGAGGCATCTCCACACCAATGAAATGGATCCAAACCCCTGTCACTAACAGCCCCCCCCCCCCCCCCACCTCCTGATCTACCTGAGTGCCTGTGGACTACCTGCAGGCTTTCCAACCAAGATCAGCTGCTTCTTTACCCCCATTTCAGGTAGTCAGCTAACTAGCTGGACGTGGATGGAGCCCTCCTGTTAACCCCCCCCCCCCCACAGTGAGATGGCCCATCTGGAGGTTCAATGGTACCAGTTGTATGTCGAAGTCCCACACTGTGCTTTAAAAATGCTTCTACCAGGCGGCACGGTGGCGCAGTGTTTAGCACTGCTGCCTCACGACGCCAAGGACCCGGGGTCGATCTGGCCCTGGGTCACTGTCCGTGTGGAGTTTGCACATTTCCCCCGTGTCTGCGTGGGTCTCGCCCCCACAACACAAAGATGTGCAGGGTAGGCGGATTGGCCATGCTAAATTGCCCCTTCATTGGAAAATAAAGAGAATTGGCTACTCAAAATAAGAAAAAATACTTCTGCCATTGAGAAAATTCTGTGGTCACTGTTTTCATGAGCAACCCTCCATCTAACACATTCACATTAAAAAATAACTAATTTACAGGATGTGGGCCTCACTGGTGTGGCCAACATTTATTGTCCATCTCTGATTGACCTTGACATGCGATTGGGTTTCAAATGCTGTTGGTAAATAGACAGGCAGAATACAGTGAGAGGAGATTGCAAGGCAGCTGCTCCATCATGAGGAATCGTCAGCGTCAAAACCCAAGCAAACTGGAAGGAAATATTCGGAGAAAAATTCTCAGATGCTAAAACTGTCAGACAAAGTGCTCTTTGAATTACCCGATACATAGAAATGTCAGTTACATTCCTATTGTCTGGCCGTGTAACTGGATTCTTTGGAGAGGCTTGAGCCACGTTCTCGGCAGGTTTCTTTTTTTCTGCCTGATTCTTTTGTGGTAATGTCAGAGCTGATCCCTGTTAACTAAACCCTTACTCCTGTAGGGACTGCCCTTTCATCAAGACTGCTATTGTCAGACAGAACAGGCAGATACTCCTGCATTTCAAAAGCCTCAGTGTAAAGGTCAGAACTTCACAAAATGTTCGATGACATTTCAGCGTAATATGCCAGTTTACAAAAACAAGGTTGGCGGAATATGATTTATTTTGCGGCACGTTACTCCACGTGATGCTTGCCGTTTGGCCCTGCTGCCCCTTAGCAGACTGAATGGAAAATTTCAAAATGACCATCCTTGATTTCAAAATCCCCGTGGCCTCTTGAAACCCTATCCCAGTAACATTACCCAGCCCTGTAATCCTCGGGGGACTCGGCCAATTCTCGCCCCTTGTCCATTTCTGATTTTGACCGCTCCATCATTCTCTGCCGCCCCTTCAACTGGCACGGTCCCAAGTCATGGAATTCCCTCTGCCCCCCCAACCTCTTTACCCTCTTTCAACTAGGGGCTTTTCACAGTAACTTCATTTGAAGCCTACTTGTGACAATAAGCGATTTCCATTTCATTTCAGATTCTGCCTTAAAGCAGAGTGATTTGAGCAAGCTTTTGACCACCATTCCAGATACTTATTTACCTGGTTCACTATCGCATTCTGTTTGATCATACTCCTGTGGAACATCTCACTTCACTTCAAACGTTATTCAAGTGCAGAAAATGCTGGAAAAAACTCAGCAGGTCTGGCAGAATCTGTGGAGGGAGACACAGAGTTAACGATTTGCATTCATTTGACTCGTCTACTGCTCTGGACCCAGGTTTAGTAGGCTCAGAGTTTGGTGTTCTTGGGCAGGTTGCTGTTGTTCCAAAATCTCTTGCCCAGCCTGGACACAACAGCTGCAGTTTTTGTAATGTGGATGATGATTTCACCATTTAGTGACAGATTGTTGGTAATTCTGGAGTCTCAATCACCGTCAGGGTGATTTGGCAACACCCTGGGTCAGGGCATCTGACTTCCTAATGCTGATGTTCAAAACCAACTCTTTGCAGGCCTGAAAGAGTCTCTAAAATTGCTGCTGAAGACGCTCTTCAGTGTAGAAAGGTAGTGCACCATTGCCGGCACTGAGTAAATCGCAGACAGGGACTCGCTACACCTTTGTCTCAGATCTTCTGCAGGTGTGAGCTTTGACCAGTTCAGGTATGTAAGTAGACACCCTAGGCTGGATTTCTGCTTGTGCGTGTTAAGTGCAGATGGAGGAAAATCCCTGACTTCCTGAAACCTGGAGTGCCCAAATCCAACAATCTGGAATATTCATTGCAAAAAAACACAAGACCCTCTCCCACTCAACCCTCATGCCACCTCGTCACATACACAACCCACATGCCCCATTGATGCCAACCCAAGCCACCTCATGTCCTCCACCCATCCTGCATGGCCTTCATGCCAACAACTACCTCTCTACCAACCGCCATGGCTCCTCATCGCCTTCAAATCAACCCGTAATTCCCCATTCATTTTCTAGGCTCTTTATAGTCCCAATGCCAACTTAATACCAAATCCATGTTCCCTACCCTTTACCCTTTGCCCTCACACTCTCCATGCCAGCTCACCCAATATCCATCAGGGGGAAACCTCTGGAGACATTAGGGACAGGATGTTTCCTCCGTGACGTGTTCTGCTGTGGTGAAGGGCAGCTCTGGGGCTGGTTTAGCACAGGGCTAAATAGCTGTTTTTTAAAGCAGACCAAGGCAGGCCAGCAGCGCGGTTCAATTCCCGTACCAGCCTCCCCAAATAGGCGCTGGACTGTGGCGACTGGGGGCTTTTCACAGTAACTTTATTTGAAGCCTACTTGTGACAGTAAGCGATTTTCATTTTTTCATTTCATTTCATCATAGATACAGAGAAGATAGGAGCAGGAGGAGGCCTGTTGGCCCTTCGAGCCTGCTCTGCCATTCATCACGATCATGGCTGATCATCTAACTCAATAGCCTAATCCTGCTTTCTCCCCCTTAGCCTTTGAACCCATTCTCCCCAAGTGCTATATCCAGCCGCCTCTTGAATATATTCAATGTTTTAGCATCAACTACTTCCTGTGGTAATGAATTCCACAGGCTCACCACTCTTTGTGTGAAGAAATGTCTCCTCATCTCTGTCCGAAATGGTTTACCCTGAATCCTCAGGCTGTGACCCCCCATTGGTAACATCTTACAGAATCATAGAATCATCGAATTGACAGTGCTGAAGGAGGTTATTCAGCCCTTCGAGTTTGTACCAGCCCTTGGAAAGAGCACCTTACTTAAGCCCACAGCTCCACCCTATCCTTGTAACCCAGTAACCCCACTTAATCTTTTTGGACCCTAGGGGCAATTTAGCATGGCCAATCCTCCTAACCCGCACATCTTTGGTCTGTGGGAGGAAACCGAAACACCCGGAGGAAACCCACACAGACACGGGGAGGATATGCAGACTCCGCACAGACAGTGACCCAAGCTGGGAATCGAACCTGGACCCTGGAGCTGTGAAGCAATTGTGCTAACCACTATGCTACCTATGTTCCCTGCATCTATCCCGTCAAGTCCTGTTAGATTTTTCTAAGTCTCTATGAGATCCCCCCTCATTCTTCTGAACGCCAGCGAGAACAATCCCATCATCGTCAATCTATCCTCATATGACAGTCCTGCCATCCCTGGAATCAGTCTGGAAAACCTTCGCTGCACTTCCTTGAGAGCCAGCGGCCAGATCTTCCGGTCCTCCTGTTGTGTACCGAGTTTTATATTGAACACACCCCTCACCGTTGCGGTAGGTGCACCATCGGTGAGAACGTAAGGGGCAGCACGGTAGCATGGTGGTTAGCATAAATGCTTCACAGCTCCAGGGCCCCAGGTTCGATTCCCGGCTGGGTCACTGTCTGTGCGGAGTCTGCACGTCCTCCCCGTGTGTGCGTGGGTTTCCTCCGGGTGCTCCGGTTTCCTCCCACAGTCCAAAGATGTGCGGGGTAGGTGGATTGGCCATGCTAAATTGCCCGTAGTGTCCTAAAAAAAAAGTAAGGTTAAGGGGGAGTTGTTGGGTTACGGGTATAGGGTGGATACGTGGGTTTGAGTAGGGTGGTCATTGCTCAGCACAACATCGAGGGCCGAAGGGCCTGTTCTGTGCTGTACTGTTCTATGTTCTATGTTCTATCACGTCAGCATGAGCAGTCAGAAAACCAGCCCCCAAATGTAGTATGAAATAAAGTTCCAAGTGACGATTTCAGACTTTAAAAATATTCATTTACGGGGTGTGGGAGTAGCTGGTTAGGCCAGCATTTATTGCCCCTCCCTAGTTGCCCTTCAGAAGGTGGTGGTGAGTTGCCTTCTCAAACCGCTGCAGTCCCTGAGGTGTAAGGAAGGAACTGTGCTGTAAGGGAGGGAGTTTAAGGATTTTGCTCCAGTGATAGTGAAGGAACGCCGATATATTTCCAAGTCAGGGTGGTGAGTGACTTGGAGGGGAACCTCCAGGGGTTGTGGTTTCCAGGTATTGCTGCTCTTGTCCTTCTAGACGGTAGTGGTCATGGGTTTGGACAGTACTTTCTAAGAAATCTTGGTAAGTTACTGCAGTGCATCTTGTAGACGGTACACACGGCTGCCACTGTTCGTCGGTGTGGAGGGTTTGAATGTTTGTGGAAGGGGGAGCAATCAAGCGGGCTGCTCTGTCCTGGATGGTGTTGAGCTTCTTGAATGTTGTTGGAGCTACATTCATCCAGGCAAATGGAGAGTATTCCATTACAGTCCTTATTTATGCCTTGTGGATGGTGTTCAGGCTTTGGTGGGGGGGGGGGGGGGTCAGGAAGTGAGTTACTCACCATAGGATTTTGAGCCTTTGACCTGCCCTGGTAGCCACAATATTAATGTAGCTTGTCCAGTTCAATTTCTGATCAATAGTAACTCCCAATATGTTGATTGTGAGGAATTCAGCAATGGTAATGTCACTGAATGTCAAGGGGCAGTGGTTAGATCCTCTCTTGTAGGAGATGGTCATTGCCTGGCAGTTATGTGGCGCAAATGTAACTTTTCACTTGTCAGTCCATATTATCCAGGTCTTGCTGCATTTGGACATGTACTGCTTCAGTATCTGAGAAGTTGCGACTGGTGCCGAACATTGTGCAGTCATCTGTAAACATCACCACTTCTGACCTTATGATGGAAGGGCGGCTGTTAATGAAGCAGCTGAAGATGGAGGACTCTACCTTTACTAAAAAGAAACTCCCATTTACTTAAAGCATGTTATCCGATATGACAACAATTATTTGCATTCAGAGCC
Source organism: Scyliorhinus canicula (assembly GCF_902713615.1). NCBI lineage: Eukaryota > Metazoa > Chordata > Chondrichthyes > Carcharhiniformes > Scyliorhinidae > Scyliorhinus > Scyliorhinus canicula. The sequence goes on along the minus strand of NC_052149.1, from coordinate 239,486,397 downwards.
CTACATTACAGACAGCTGATCTCTTTCAATTAGAGCTGTTAACCAAACTTTGAATTTACAAGCTCCCCATTGTAATAATGATAGGTCATAGAAGCAGTCAAGCAGTCAAGCAGCACTGACCAATATGCCAAGAAACAATTAAATAGCAAACACAGATTTGTTTCAACTTCAGGCTTTCAAACATTTAAAGGGCAGGAGATTTACATGACTTGACAGCGTGGCAGTTCCACAGAACTTATCCACTTTTTCTTTACACACACTCATTTCTACTCATAACGATTCTAAAGGGGCACTTGACCTCGACCAAATGGTGCCTTGCCTCTCCAGAGGGGCAGCTCTCTAAATAATTCCAGCAGCTTTTGACATGTTCCTCAAATGTCCCAAAAGATACAAAGGTATGTTTTGGAAATCCCAGTAATAAAAATTGGATCTGTTTGAAGGTAACTGCACAATTACATGTATAGCTGCCTCCATGGACCAGGAATGTGCAAAGTACACCCCCTCCCCCACACACACACATTGCCCCCCTATACCGGTGGCAATGGTGGGTGCTGGGTTAAGGGGCAGGCTGTCTGCACTCAGATCCGAATGCTTCTCAGACATGAGCCCTTCCAACTCTATGAAAATTCAGCTTCTGTAGACAATACCATGTGACAATATTGGTATGATTAACAGTAAATAGAAAGGCACCTATCTAACTGTTGGTACCTCCTCAGACACAGTTTAAAGAGTGTTTTGCTCAGCTTTATTTTAAATAAAGAGCTGTGAAATGGAGTCATTATTACAAATCAGTGTTGTTTCTCCTCCTGCATCTTACTTATTTTCCTCTAATAAGCTCCTGTGAACCTATCTCTTTGACTGAGCTTTCTGTCGCCTAATATGTGTTCTGTTGTGGTCCAGTCAGTATTTGGCCCTATTTTTTATAATGTGTTTCTCTGCCTTTGTTTAGTACTCTGCTTTATCTGTGTGTGGAATTGATTTTTACGTGGGCACTATTCACCTTCAGTGAGTTCTTCAATGATTTGAAATGCAACACCTAAAAGGGTGAAAGTAAATTCAATCGTCACTTTCAAAACAAGACTGGATGAGTGAGGGAAAAGCAGAATTGCAGGCCAGCGGAGAAAAATTAAATAGAGAGCTCGCTCAAAGCTCGCCAATGATAGGCCAAATGGTCTCCTTCTGCATTGCGTAATTGTGCAACTCAACTTTTGTTTCATGAAGAGTACCCAATTCATTTTTGGTTCCTATTAAGGGGCAATTTAGGGTGGCCAATACACCTACCCTGCACATCTTTGGGTTGTGGGGGCAAAACCCACACAAACACGGGGGGAATGTGCAAACTCCACACGGACAGTGACCCAGAGCCGGGATCGAACCTGGGAGCTTGGTGCTGTGAGGCATCAGGGCTAACCCACTGCACAACCGTGCTGCCTCCATTGTGCAACTCTCCTGGCTTGGAACTTCATCAAAGACACCATGTACTTTGAAGTTCCTGCTCTTTTTGTCCAACTCAATTACACTAAGGGTGCCCCTTTGACGCTGCCAATGTGCCAAGCTGGCAGTGCCAAGGTGTCGGGTGCCAGTGCGAGTTAAATTATTATTATTTAAATATCGTGATGTGGATCACGCCCAACGAGGCCCGTGATCCAGAGGACGTCGGGCGGAACGAGTCGGGTGACCCATGATTGGCCAAGAGCGCAGTACGATTTGGCGCTCCCGTGGGATTTACCCGTTGCGCCCAGATCTACGCCGGACTGCACTCCCAGCCAATCGCGGGTCACCCGATTCGTTCCGCCCGACGTGATCTGGATCCGGATCTATGCCGGGCGTAACGCGGTAGCTGAATCCGGATCGACGCCGGGCGCAACGTGGTAGCTGAATCGTGCCCACCCTTTCCCAATTGCTGCACTGCACTCAGTTAATTATTGCCCCTACTCCATTTAAAAATGCTCAAGTAACCTTTCCAAATTTACCTTCCTGGCCAAGGAGCTACTTTAAACAGCAGCGCCTGGCACACTATCAGAGGGAAAATGCTGCTGCCCCATAACGGGTCCAAACTTATTTGAAGCACAGCTGGGAGTGTGAGAGCTGTGAATTTACCGACTCCAAGGCTTTTTGGAATCCTATTGGGTGGCAAAGAATGAAAACATGAAAGAGGTGATTTATGTTTGAAAAAAGAAGCCTTTTAGCTTTGCGCTGACTCTTACACAGAGCTGTCTGGCCTTATTCCAGCATTAGGGATAATCATAAACTGGTATGAATTAATTGGTAATTAATTGGCTGTGAAAATATTTGTTTACACTCATTAACAGGGATTTCAAAAGCCGCATTTAGTGGTGGTGCTACTTCACAACAAATCCACAAGGAACTCGGGAGCTGTCAAAGATTTTAGGGATTTCCCATGCCTCTCACGTACAACACTGAAAATGCATATCTGCCCTGTACACAGATTCATGTTCAATGTTATATAATATTGTCACTCTCGGATAAAACATTTCTGCTTCATTTAGCACATTCTGTACTATTTAGCTGCTTTTCCCCATGATTGCTTATGCTGAATTTTGAGGATTTCATTTGTAGATTATATATTCCACCGAGAATAGTGACAGGTGTCACTTTTGTTTTTAATGAATCGTAGAATCATTGGACCGAGCAACACAAATGGGGACCATTCAGCCCACAACATGTTCAGCTGTTTGAATGAGCTGGCTGCTTTGCCATTGTCCTGCAATTTTTTTCCACTTCAAGTATTTTTCCGTTTCTCTTTTCAACGTTATTGTTGAATCCGCCGACACCATTGTTCAGGCAGTGGATTCCACATCCCAACAGCTCACTGGGATTATTGTCCCACCTGATGGTTTTGTGATCCCCTTTCCAATGACCTTAAATCCAGTGTTACTGACTGAGCCACGGTTGACACATAGGTTAATGTGATGAATGCAATAATTAAATCTACATTTATAAGGATTGTCTAAATTCCGGAGCAGGATTCTATGCCCCCGCGCCGCAGTCGGTGAATCACCGGGGAGGGGGCACGAATCACGCGACACCACTCCGACGCTGGTCCGCCGATTCTCCAATTCTCAACGAGCCCCCCCCCCCCCCCCCCCCCCCCCCCCGGTGATTCTCCCTGTGCGATGCACCGAATGCCCGCCGAGTCCCGCCGGCGTCATGTGGTCCTACCCGGCGGGACCTCGGCATTCATGCTGTGGGGGTGGGGGTGGGGGGCTGCCTGGTGGGAGGAAGGGGGTTCCGACTCTGGGGGGGGGCTTCACGGTAGCCTGGCCCGCGATAAGGGCCCCCCATTCGGCGGGCGGACTTATCCAGGTGGGGGCCTATGTTCCTCCACGCTGGGCCCCTGTAGGTCTCCGCCATGTTGCGTCGGGGCTGACACGGAGGTGGCAACCCACGCGCAAGCGCTAATCCACACCAGCTGTGGTGAGCATGTGCGAACTCGCGGCGCCCACGCCGACACTCGTATCGGCAGCTGAAGCAGCGTGAGGCTCTCCAGTACCGTGCTGACCCCCTGTGCCGTGCTGACCCCCTGTGCCGTGCTGACCCCCTGTGCGGCGCAGGATCCCTGATCCTAGGGGTCAGATTACGTCATCATAAAACGCTCCGGCGTTTACGGCGGCGTCAACACTTAGCACCAGGATCAGAGAATCCCGCCCCCTATCTACAGACATATTTTCACCTGAATAAGAAGGGATGCTATTTCACCCATACCTTTTTTTTTTTTTTTTTTTTAAGCAAAACTGAACTTTATTTACGAATTAGAACTGACTGCTAGCAGTAATGGCTGAGACTTGAAGTCGGAAAGCAGTCAAGTACAAACTGCTGAGTCCGTCCCAAGTCTGCGGTATTACAGAAGAATAAGGCGATTTTTATACATTATAGGATCAAGATAACATGAATACAACTTGGTCAGGAATTTGATCGAAAGTAAAACATAAGTAATAATTGTTACAATGGCGTCACCTTGCTGACCTTTAGGGGAATGGAGTTTCATATCATTATCTTGTCTTTCTTTTAAGAAAGGGACAAATTTGTTTATGTACAGGAAGAGACAGTTTTTTAGCTTATCATATATATTTAGACTCCTCTGGTTTCATGACGAACGCGTCTTATCTGAGTGTTAGAGTCAGCCAGTTCTCAGGTCAAGTTGACCTCGGCTGTTTGTATCTGTGCCTTAGGTTATGTGAACTCAGTTTAAATTCAATTGTACCAAGAACACTTGACTAGTTTTCCCATCATGTCATTATTTGCTTTGCACAATACCACACTCCCCCCTTTTGTCATATCATGACAACTAGCTAAATAGGTATATCCATGATTCGTTTGAAAATGCATTTACACAAGCAGGCAAGCAATCCTATCCCTAGTAGCATTAGTAGTAGTAGACTAAAGGCCTTAATAATCCATGACCCAACCACCCTAGCCAACCCGGCGGGTTATAGTCGTGAAATTCAATTTCTTGAATTTGAGCAGCCTGTCTCTTAATATGGTCGGCCAGGTTAGTGATAATAGCCTACAATAGCGCACGTTCCTCCCTGCGAGGCTAACAGATAATCCAAAGCCAGTCAATTTTGTAATGCCACGGTCCGGACAGCTGAAGGTGGTATACAGAGCAATCCTCATGAGGGCAAGGATGAGCTGATTCTTTGAAGGAGTAGAAGATGTGTGAACGTCGCGGGGGGGGGGGGGGGGGGGGGCGCGCTCATCACGTTCATATGTTTTGGTCCTGTCCAAAGCTAGAGGATTACTGAAAGAGGAGGTTTTTAGGGTAATTTCTAAAGTGGTGCACGTGAAACTGGATCCAGGCCCCCGGGAGGCCATATTCGGGGTGTGGGACCAGTCAGGGTTGGAAACGGGTGCGTTGATCACCAGAAGGCGGATCCTGATGGGTTGGAGAGCAACCTCTCCACCCTGTGCCCCGGGGACCTGTTGGAATTCTTGACTCTTGAGAAGGTTAAGTTTGAACTGAGGGGAAGGATAGAGGGGTTTTACAATTCATGGGCATTATTCATTATGCACTTTCAAGAACTGGATAACATCGAGCATTAGTTGGGGGGGTAGTTGGGAGGGTTGGGGGGAGGGGGGCTGTGTGGGTTAATGGTGGCTATGGGTGATTCCTGATTCCTTTTTGTCATTTGTTTGTGTGAACATGTGGGCTAATGTTTGGGGTTTGGTGGGAGGATGCGATCGTTGTTATTGATATGGGGATTCATATATTTGTTACTGATTATTGTTTATTGTTGGTGTGTGTAAATTTGGGAGAAAATGTGAAAAAGGAGGAGAATAAAGAAATATTTTAAAGAAAAGTCATAGGAGCAGGATTAGGCCACTTGGCCCATCGAATATGCTCTGCCATTCAATCATGGCTGATATTTTCACATCCCCATTCTCCTACCTTCTCCCCAATAAGACCTGTGGTGATATGCATCACAGTATATACACAAGGGGTTAATGTAAATACACTACAACTACGTAACCACTAGAGGGAACACCAGAAATGTCATGACATGCACACATAGAACCATTGGGTCATTAGAACAGGACACAACCAATGGGTAATCGGGACACCCAGAGGTGGCATTACCACAAGGGGGCACTACACAACCCATATAAAAGGACTGGGCACACAGGCTCTGTATCTTTCCACAGGCAGACATCTAGAGAGTTAGACAAGGTTGATCAGCAGCATCACACCCCAGCACGTGGCTTAGAGCAAGCTGGTACAGTTAGACTGAGTTACTACAGTTAGATTAGCAGAGAGTCGATCTCATTTGAGAACTGTGTTAATAGTTCAATAAACACGTTGAACTCACTTCAAAGTCTGGAGCATCCTTTAGTGAAGACTGCATCAAGTAGCAGCCTGTCTTATCCGAAGCAGCATAACACAAGAAGACCAAAATCATTCATTGTTTCCACTCCTATCAAAGAACAACGAACAATACAGCACAGGAACAGGCCCATCGGCCCTTCAAGCCTGTACCGGTCATGATACCAACCTTGGCCAAAATCCTCAGCACTTCCTTGTGCCATATCTCTCTATACCCATCCTAGCCATGTATTTGTCAAGATGCCTTTTGAACGCCATTAATGTATCTGCTTCCACAGCCTCCCCTGGCAACGTGTTCCAGGCACTCACCACCCTCTGCATAAAAAATCTGCCTCGCACATCTCCTCTAGATTTTGCCCCACGGACCTTAAACCTATGTCCCCTGGTGACAGAACCCTCCATTCTGGGAAAGAGTGCCTGCCCCTCCACTCTATCCATGCCTCTCATAATCTTGTAGACCTGTATCAGGTCACCCTCTCAACCTCCATCTTTCTAATGAAAACATTCCGAGTCTCTTCGGCCTCCCTGCATAGCTAACACCCTCCAGACCAAGCAACATCCTATTAAAACTCCTCTGCACCCTCTCCAAAGCCTACACATCCTTCTGGTAGTGTGGCGACCAGAATTGTACGCAAGATTCGAAGTGCGGCCTTACCAAGGTTCTATAAAACTGTAGCATGACTTGTCAGTTTTTATACTCGATGCCCCGTCCAATGAAGGCAAGCATTCCGTATGCTTTCTTGACGACCTTGTCCACTTGTGTTGCCACTTTCCAAGATCTGTGGACCTGCAGGCCCAGATTCTGTCTCTCTATATTCCTAAGAAATTTGCCATTTACAGTATAGTTCCCCTCTATGTTAGACCTACCAAAATGCATTACCTCACATTCGTCTGGATTAAACTCCATTTGCCATGGGAATGTCACTTTAAGAAATGTTTGTCTGCTCAAGTAGCTGCAGTGATGTCAGAGTGTGGGGGGAGCTGAGCTCTGGCTCTGATTTTTAGTTTCGCTTTGAGGAAAAGCTTGGGTGCGCCAGTGTTTTTTAGTTTCATTTTAGTGTTGGAACTGCAGCCAGCCAAAGAAGGTGTAATTTTGATCTCTCTCCTATCTAAAGACTATGTCTAGATCATTTGGTGAATTCAGAGTAATAAATGCTCTCAGTCGAGAATTTAAACTCGTTGTGCTTCTTTTAAAAGGGGTTTTTGTCTTATGGATGTTAAAAGGAAAGTTTAAGAATTACTTAGAGTGTTGTATTCTTTGGGGGTTGTAATTGAATTGACGGTTGCTAAGATGTTCACTATATGTTTTGAAAAAGATTGGGCGTGACCCACGGCAGCCTTCACGGCCACTTCCGGGGCCGATTCTCCCCCCCCCCCCGGGCGGGTCTAGGAACGCGACCCCGTGCGTATTTCACCCATACCTAATAGTACTAATAATCTTTATTACTGTCACAAGTCAGTTTACATTAACACTGCAATGAAGTTACTGTGAAAATCCCCTCGTCGCCACATTCCGGCGCCTGTTCGCGTACACAGAGGGAGAATTCAGAATGTCCAATTCACCTACCTAACGGCACATCTTTCGGGACTTGTGGGAGGAAACTAGAGCACCCGGCGGAAACCCACACAGACACGGGGAGAACGTGCAGACTGCGCACAGAGAGTGACCCGGAATCGAACCTAGGACCCTGGCGCTGTGAAGCAACAATACTAACCACTATGCTACCGTGCCACCCACACAGAAATATACCTTGAAAATAGAAGCAGATAGAGGCCATTTGGCCCTTTGAGCCTGCTCCACCATTCATCAAGATCATGGCTGATCATCAAGTTCAATACCCTGATCCGACCTACCCCCATATCCGTTGATTCCTTCAGCCCCAAGAGCTATATCAAATCCCTTCTTTAAATCACACAACGCTTCAGCCTCTCCTACTTTCTATGGTAATGAATTCCACATATTCACCACTCTCTGGGTGAAGAAATTTCTCCTCACCTCAGTCCTAAAAGGTTTACCACTTACCCTCAAGCTATGACCCCTAGTTCTGGACTCCCACACTATCGGCAACATTCTTTCTGAATCTACCCTGTCTAATCCTGTTAGAATTTTATAAGTTTCTATGAGATCCCTTCTCACTCTTCTGAACTCCAATTAATATAATCCTAACCGATTTAGTCTCTCCTCATATGACAGTCCCGCTAACCCAGGAATCAGTTTGGTAAACGTTCACTACACTCCTTCCATAGCAAGAACATCCTTCCTCAGATAAGGACACCAAAACAGCGCACAGTACTCCAGGTGCGGCCTCACCAATGCGCTATACAATTGTAGTAAAACATTCCTATTCCTATACTCAAATCCTCTCACGCTGAAGGCGAACATAACATTTGCCTTCTTCAATGCCTGCTGTACCTACATGCTTTCTTTCAGCGACTATGCACATGGACACCAAAGTCTCGCTGAGTATCCACCTTTCTCAATTTAAACCCATTCAATTCATAATCTGCCTTCCTATTTTTGCTACCAAAGTGAATCGCCTCACATTTATCCACATTATACTGCATCTGCCGTGCATGTGCCCACTCACTCAGCCTGTCCAAATCCCGCTGAACCATCTCTGCATCCTCCTCACAGCTCACCCTCCCACCCAACTTTGTATCATCTGAAAATTTGGAAATAATACATTTAGTTCCCTCGTCTCAATCATTAATATATAATGTGAAGATTTGGGGTCCCTGCTGTACCCCACTAGTCACTGCCTGCCAACCGGAAAAAGACCGATTTGTTCCAACTCTTTTCTTCCTGTCTGCTAACCAGCTTTCTATCCATCTCAAGACATTACCCACAATCCCATGCGCTTTAACTTTACTTATTAATCTGCTATGTGAGACCTTGTCAACAGCCTTCTGAAATTGTAAATAAACCACATCCAATGGGTCTTGCTGGTCAACTCTACTCATTACTTAAAACATAGAACACAGCATTCACAGTGTAGAAGGAGGCTATTTAGCCCATCGAGTCTGCACCGACCCATGGAAAGACCACCCCACTTAAGTCCACAATTCCATCCTATCCCCGTAACCCAATAACCCCTCCTAACATTTTGGACACAAAGACCATAAGACCATAAGACATAGGAGCAGAATTAGGCCACTCGGCCCATTGTGTCTGCTCCGCTATTGAATGATTGCTGATATTTTTCATACCCCAGTCTCCTGCCTTCTCCCCATAACCTCTGATCCCCTTATTAATCAGGAACCTATATATCTCTGTCTTAAAGACTTTCAGTGATTTGGCCTCCACAGCCTTCTGCTGCAAAGTGTTCCACAGGTTCAACACCGTCTGGCTGAAGAAGTTCCCCCTCTTCTCCATTTTAAAGGATCGTCCCTTTAGTCTGAGATGGTGTCCTCTAGTTCTAGTTTTTCCTACAAGTGGAAACATCCTCTCTATGTCCACTCTATCCAGGTCTCGCAGTATCTCGTAAGTTTCAATAAGATCCCCCCTCATCCTTCTAAACTCCAATGAGTACAGACCCAGAGTCCTCAATCGTTCCTCATATGACAAGTTCTTCATTCCAGGGACCATTCTTCTGAACCTCCTCTGGACCCTTTCCAAGGCTAGCACATCCTTCCTTAGATACAGAGCCCAAAACTGCTCACAATACTCCAAATGGGGTCTGACCAGAGCCTTATACAGTCTCAGACGTACATCCCTGGTTTTGTATTCTAGTCCTCTTGACATGAATGTTAACATTGCATTTGCCTTCTCAACTGCCGACAGAACCTGCACGTTAACCTTAAGAGAATCATGAACAAGGACTCCCAAGAGGCTTTCTGCATCTGAATTCCTAAGCATTTCCCCATTTAGAAAATAGTTTATGCCTAAATTCCTCCTTCCAAATTGCATAACCTCACACTTTTCCACATTGTATTTCATTTGCCACTTCATTGCCCACTCTCCTAGCCTGTCTAAATCCTTCTGCAGCCTGCCTGCTTCCTCAATACCACCTGTCCCTCTACAGATCTTTGTATCATCTGCAAACGTAGAAATAGTGCCTTCAGTTCCTTCTTCCAGATCATTAATGTATATTGTGAAAAGATGTGGTCCAAGCACAGACCCCTGAGGCACACCACTAGTCACCGGCTGCCATCCTGAAAAAGACCACTTTATCCTCACTCTCTGCCTTCTGTCAGTCAACCAATCCTCTTTCCATACCAGGATCTTACCCTTACCACCATGGACTCTTAACTTATTTCACAATCTCCTATGCGGAACCTTGTCAAAGCTCCTTCTGGAAATCTAAATAAATCACGTCCACTGGTTCCCCTTTGTCTAACTTCCTTGTTACCTCCTCAAAGAACTCTAACAGATTTGTCAGACATGACCTCCCCTTGACAAAGCCGTGCTGACTCAGTCCTATTTTACCATGCACTTCCAGCTACTCCGCGATTTCATCTTTAATATTGACTCTAAAATCTTGCAATGACCGAAGTCAGGCCAACCGGCCTATAATTTCCCTTCTTCTGCCTCCCTCTCCTCTTAAACAACAGTGTTACATTAGCCACTTTCCAGTTCTCTGGGACCCTTCCTGCATCCAGTGATTCCTGAAAGATCATCACCAATGCCTCCACAATTTCATCAGCTATCTCTTTTAGGATGCTGGGGTGTAGTCCATCCGGTCCAGGTGACTTATCCACCTTCAGACCTTTTAGTTTCCCCAGAACCTGCTCCTTAGTGATGACCAGTGCACTCACCTTTGCCCCCCACTAAGGGCAATTTATCATGGCCAATCCACCTAAACCTGCACATCTTTGAACTCCAAAGAAATTGGAGTCTCTGCTACCACTATCCATAGTTCCAGACAGCAACATGCACGTAAAAGTATATGTTACCACAACAACTCCAACTTTCCCAGTGATCTATAACACATCACCGCCTCGATGCTGACTGATTTGATAATTTTCTACTTGAATGTGTTGTTAACTGTGCACATCTTGCCCACAACTCAACGTTTGAATCCCTCCAATCAGGGTTTGACTGCCCCAACACTGAAACAACTCTTCTCAAAGCCACAAACGGTGGTATATGTGAGAATGACCATGGTAACCAATCCCTTGCCATTCTACTTGACCTGTCTGCAGCCTGTAACACCGTTAACCACGCCATCATCCGAAACTCAGATTCCCAGCAGGCTCTCAGGATTTTTTATTCGAGAGATTAGACATTCTGCCTCATTGACTGGTATGACACAACAACCAACAACCCTTCTCTGTTTCCCTGTCTCTCTGTATGTCTATGGACACCTATCACTCCGTAAATCCAGCTTTTCCACTTTACATTCTTTTTTTACTTCAGTAAATTACTAACCACTTGATCACCTATCACTTAATTTCAAGAGTTATAAAACCTCATTAAAATGCACAGAAACAAACAGGACCCCAGACTTCCCAGCACAAAAACATCCAGTTGAAATTTAGAACCATGTTTCAGCCTCTGCAATGATTTCTCTGCCCGCTCCTGAACTGTTACAGATGGGTTTCCACTTTGATCGATCCTTGGATCTTCTCCGACTTCTAACTTTTTTCCTCTTTTGTGTCCAGTGTCAAATTTTGACTGATGCACCCCTGTCAATATAAATTTAATTATGAAAGGAAATTACTGCGGATGCTGGAATCTGAATCAACCGAACAGAAATTACTGAACAATCTCAGCAGGTCTGACAGCATCTGTGGAGAGAGAAGGCAGCTAACGTTTCGAGTCTGGATGACTCTTTATCGATGCAGGAGATAATGAATTTACGTTGCAGGAGGCTGCCAATTGGCCACGGGGTCTGCACCAGCCCTTGGAAAGAGCACCCAACGTCTCCATCCTGCCCCTGTAACCCCACCTCACCTTTTGGAAATGAAGGGGTTGGTTTAGCAGAGGGCTAAATAGCTGGCTTTTAAGGCAGTCCAGCAGCGCGGTTCAATTCCCGTACCAGCCTCCCCGAACAGGCGCCGGAATGTGGCGACTAGGGGCTTTTCACAGTAACTTCATTTGAAGCCTACTTGTGACAATAAGTGATTTTCATTTCATTTTCATTTTTCAATTTAGCATGGCCAATCCGCCTAACCTGCACATCGTTGGACTGTGGGAGGAAACCGGAGCACTGGATGAAACCCACGCAGACACGGGGAGAAAGTGGAAGCTCCACACAGACAGTCACCCAAGGCCGGAATTGAACCCGGGTCTGTGGCACCGTGAGACAGCAGTGCTAACCACTGTGCCCCTTGCCACCCCAATAGGGTCACATTTATACTGTTGTGGGGTGGGAGGGGGGGGGCGGAGCAGTGGGTCTGGATAGGGGGCCTGCGATAGGTAGAGATTGACAAATGGGCAGAAAGACAAAGGGAATGTAAATGAACGTTATTAAGGCTATGAAGCGTGCTGATCGTCTCACATAAAGAGATTAGAATGTGTTAATGGCATGTTAAATTTAATTGTTGTTTGAATCAAGGGCAAGTCTAAGGCTGACAAGCCTAAGGAATCCAACACCACCCCCCCCATCAATTAACCTGCCCTGTCGCTCAAACATTCAGCTTGCAGATCAAGAATGTTAGCTTCAAGCATTTTAATTGATGCTTCATAAAAAAGGCTTTCCTTGACCATTTCTGCTGAGTTTTCCACCTTCCTCAGCCGAATGAACAATATGCTGTCTTTGGCACTTAAATGATTAAATAATGAAGTGTGAAAGGCATGTTGTTATAACTGGGTTATGTTTGACTGGTTACCCATCACCAACTTTGCCAAGAATGGTCTGCCCCGGAATTGTGACAACAATTTGGTGACCACCATCCTGATTGGGAATTCTGAGGTGGCACACAATATTGCCGGTTAATACTTAGCTTGACCTGACCTGAAAAAAGTAGGTTCCAGCAGTGGATTTAAGTTCAGAAACAAAGACCTTGACAATAAGTGGCACCCAAGCCGGCCAATGATGATCACTCCCTGAGAATAAAGGGGAAAAGGTGTTTGGGCGGGGAGTGGAAAATCTCTCTGGTCAACTTCAATCTGTTCTGCATTGCTGCTGATATGGAGTAGGTCTCCCATTTTGAGGTGAAGTGTGGCGGCATACTGTTGTGACAATACCTGCCCCGTTGACCAATATAGCGAGTTCCTGCATCGGATTCTGTGCTTAGATCCACATTAATTATGCACAGGCGATTTCCCCTCCCCCTCTCTGGCAGCTGATTTGTCCTCTTGCCATCAGCTGATGGGTTCAAGGTTCCAGCCACATTTAAACACCAGCCCAGCGCTCTCGTATCACTCCCTCCAGCCCACCTGTCTTCACCAGACCATGCAGGATGTCAGCCAACCAGAGGGAAAAGGTTAGCAGCTTCAAGAAGGAACCCGTTCTTGCATTCAATCACTCTTGAGAGCTTTTCATGCAGCCTTGTTTCATAGATTTCATAGAATTTACAATGCAGAAGGAGGCCATTCGGCCCATCGAGTCTGCACCGGCTCTTGGAAAGAACACCCTACCCAAGCCCATACCTCCACCCTATCCCCATAACCCAGTAACCCCACCCAACACTAAGGGCAATTTTGGACACTAAGGGCAATTTAGCATGGCCAATCCACCTAACCTGCACATCTTTGGACTGTGGGAGGAAACCGGAGCACCCGGAGGAAACCCACGCAGACACGGGGAGAACGTGCAGACTCCGCACAGACAGTGACCCAAGCTGGGAATCAAACCTGGGACCCTGGAGCTGTGAAGCAATTGTGCTAACCACTATGCTACTGTGCTGACCTTGTTGAGATCCAGCTTCCCTCCCCTCGGTTTTTACCTCTGCCTTCCATTGTTCCTCTTCATCATCCACCTCCCTGACCCTCTGCCCATCAATGTGAGGCCTTATTCTTGCAAATCCCTCCTTCCACATTGCCCTCTTTCATCAGCCTCGCCCCCCCCATCACCCCGCCCCCGACCCATCTCACATTCCACTCCCAGTTGAAATTCGGACTCAGACCTTTGTTGTGGTGGTTACTCCCACAGCACAGGGTTGTCCAGAGAGACACAGGTGTGTGGCACCAAGGGGAATCAGATGCAGGTGGTGTCACAGGAGGCTCCATGGGACCAGCTGCACGGTGCTGCTGTCCGTGAAGAGCAGCTCAGTGCGGAGATGAAGGGCAGGAGCTGGTCTGCCCCGGTTTGCCCCGGTCTGCCCCGGCAGTGAGGTGATCAGCGCTTCAGGAGCAGTGCGGCACTGTGACAGAAAGTTGTTGCACTCACCTTGAAGTCTCTGGCGAAATGGGGGCTGCCTTGTGGGCGCCAGTCTTTACCATTCGCGTTTGATGCCAATGTGATTAACAGCTGATGCCACGCAAGATCGGAAGAACTGATGGGGCACCGCTGGGCAGCTGTTTTCATGAGCATTCATGAGATGCAAATGAACTCAAATGCCGTTTGCATCACCCGCCAGCAGAATAACTGGCCTACCATTAACCCGGGAGAATCGCAACGTAATTTGACATTGGCAGGTTTTTGACTTTTTGACTCTTGTCAGATTCTCGACGCCACATTGATCGCGGGCGGGTGAATTGGGGGAACTCTCATCATGGTCTACTTGTTGGAAAATATTTACTGAAAAGCTTTGCGAATGGGGGTCTTGGACAATCACAACAGCCAATCAAACCTGATTATAAACAATTCCATTCTAACTTACCAAACGAGGCACGATTTTTAATGCTGGTCACTGTGCATTTGTCTTTCTCCCCATCTTACGTTGCATCAGGAGTTTTGAGTTTTATTGATCCTGTGTTGTGGGAGAGATGTGTGACACACTACCACGAGATAGAAATGTTCTGCAACTCCAGTCCTGCCCAAAACGTGGCATTTTCTGCCAGGAATGTGTGTGGTAGTATGACTAAGGGTATTACGGTGCCTGGGAGTGTGAGCTGCCATTGGTGCAAAGGGCTCGCTGCTCATTGGCCCAGGTATCGTGTGCTTCTTATCCCGATTAGCTAAGAAGAAGGTAGCTCCGCCTACGAGGCGGGTTACAAGAACCCGTGTTCGCCAGCAGTCAGGCCATTTCCTGTACGTCTGCTGCCAGGCTCACTTCTTGCTAATTAAAGCCTTTCATTTCGGACTTCACCTACGTTTCGTGTCCATTGATTGTGCATCAATGTGTGGTCGTCAGCAGCTGGTGATGAAAGTTGAAGGAAGATTGACTCCCTGACATAAAGGGACGAGGATTGATGTTAACAATTCTGTCATGGATCATGGAATGATGCAGAAGGTTGCCATTCTGACCATCTTTTATTTTGCTGGACAGATCCAATTAATCTCACTTGCCTGTTCCTTCCCCATTGTCCCATAATTTATGTTTCCCTTCAGATGTTCATATACTTCTCTTTTTAATGCTGCAACTTTTTTTTTATTTGTTCATGGTATGTGGGCATCGCAGGCTGTGCCAGCATTTATTGCCCATTCCCTAATTGCCCTGGAGGAGGCAGTTAAGAGTCAACCACATTGCTGTGTGGGTCTGGAGTCACATGTAGGTCAGACCGGGTAAGGATGGCAGATTTCCTTCCCTGAAGGACATTAGTGAACCTGATGGGTTTTTAACGACAATCGACAATGGTTTCATGATCATCATTTGACCTTTTAATTCCAGGTATCTTACTGAGCTTAAATTCCATCACCTGCCATGGAGGGATTCGAACCTGGGACCCAGATCAGTATCCTGTGACTCTGGATTGCTAGTCCAGTGACAATACCACTTCCCCAATCTGATTCCACCACCCTTTCCAGGCAATGCATTCCACATCGGGCCAATTCACAACAGAAATGTGCAAGCTATTCAAGGTGCCGGAATCAAATTGGTGGAGCCACTCCACAGTCCTTTGCTCAGCGTTAAAGATACTGCCAGTGAAGCAAGGCTGACAGAGGTACATGTCAAAAAAGAGGCAAAATAACAGGTTTGGGAGAAGATGAGAAAGGGCAGTGGAACCATTCCAAACGTGGCATGGGGTACCATTTCTTCGTAAAGAACCTCAGCAAATCACGACTTCCAAGAGCATCAGCTGACACATGGCATAGGAACTTGGGAACATTGGAACTTGGGAACATAGGAACAGGAGTAGGCCATTCAGCCCATCATCCCTGCTCTACCATTCAGTACGATTGTGGCTGATCATCCACTTCATTTACTTCTACCCACACTATTGTGAACAGCTGGGGCCCAAGTACCGATCCTTGTGGTGCCCCCAATGGCCACATTCTGCCAATTCAAGAATGACCCATTTATTCCTCCTCTCTGTTTTCTGCCTGGTTAGCCAATCCTGATTCCATACCAGTATATTGCTTTTTATTCCATCTTGCTAATCAACCTCCTGTAGGGGACTTTATCAAAAGCCTTCTGAAAATCCAAATAAACTGTGGCTATCAACTCTCCTTTGTCAATTTTGCTAGTAACAGCCTCAAAATCTCCAACAAGTTTGTAAGCATGATTTCCCATTCATACATCCACCCTGACTATGTCCGATCAGATCATGATTATCAAAGTGTCCATTTATCACATTTATGATAGCATTTTCCCCACTACGAGGGCTAACAGGTCTGTCATTCTCTGTTTTCTCAAGGCTGATGGAGACAGTCTTCCGCAAGTAAATTTCTACCGGTTCTGTGACAGTTATTGTAAGGAAGAGATTGTTTTTATGCCCTTATATCATTGCTGTTTAATTTGGAGTCGAAGGGGTAAATATTCACCTTCACATCATGGGTAATAGCTGACAGTGTATAGAGACTGACCGTTATAATACCTTCCCATCTTTCACTCCATTTGACAAAGTTCTACAATGCTCTCGATCAGATTACTCTCCAGACGGTGGAAAGTAAAAACTACCATCAAATGTCAGAAACTCCCTTCGGCTGTAAATTGTTCTCTCAGCTGTCAAACATATCCATCTGTTCCTTTCCCTAAAATTGTCTTATCAGCTTCTCTTCTAATACATCTATGCTAATTGCTTCTACCACTACATTTGGATCAGACTTTGAATGAACAAGTTTCAATCAAATTCTTCCCTGCATTTATGAATCACTATTGTTTATACCCCTCCGTTTGGGACTGATAAGTGGAAACATCTTCCCTGTGTCTTTCCTATCAAGCCACGTTTACACTTTTTATGTCCTCTATTAGGTCCTCTCTCGGTCTTGTCCCAGCCTGCTCATTCTTTCCTGGTAAGTATAGCCTCTCAGATCTGGCATGATCCTCCTCAATATTTGTTGCACCTTACCCAGGGCCTCAACACCCTGTTCTGTAATCTCGAGACCCGCACAGTGCTCCAAGTGTGGTCAATCAAGATTCTCTCCACGTTGAACATAAATTTACTGTTTTTTAGTTCAATGTTACTTTATTAATAATGGAACAGCATCATCTACATGGTTCAATGCTGTTGTTTTCTATCTGACCGGTTTAATGATGTATGAAATAGTACATATCGCAGTAAATATTTATATAGCTTTAAGTGGCTCCTCCACATGCGATGAAATGTACCAAATAGGTCACAAATCCAAATTTTCTTCCAGCAGAATGTCTCACAAACCTGCAGAAAATAAATGTAATTTGTGTTGTGCAGCATGTCCAAAATCTAGAATTGCTGAAACACCATTCTCCACAATCTTTTTTTTATAAATTGAAAGTGCCCAATTCTTTTCTTTCCAATTAAGGGTCAATTCAGCGTGGCCCATCCACCTACCCTGCACATTTTTGGGTTGTGGGGGTCAGACCCACGCAAACACGGGGAGAATGTGCAAACTCCACACAGACCTGGGGCTGGGATTGACAGTGTCCTCAGCGCCGTGAGGCAGCAGTGCTAACCACTGCGGCACGGTGCCGGCATTATGCTCCATAATCTTATTCTGTTTGCATATGGTTTGAATCTACCTATCCACATTACTGATTCAGTTACGCTTGTTCGGAGCCAAAATACCAGCAACCTGCCCAATGGTTTCATATCAATGCCAAATCAGCTGGGTGTAGACAGGTACATTTAAAATTTCTAAATTTCTGTCCTTCTACGTCATCAATCCTCTCATCTCTGTTAACCAGCTTCCCTACCTTTCTATTCAATTCCATAAAAATGGGCAGCACGGTAGCACAGTGGTTAGCACCGTTGCTTCAAAGCGCCAGGGTCTCAGGTTCGATTCCCGGCTTGGGTCACTGTGCGGAGTATGCACGTTCTCTTTTATTTTCTTTTTTATAAATTTAGTGTATCCCATTATTTTTTCCAATTAAGGGGCAATTTAGCGTGGCTAATCCGTCGATCCTGCACATCTTTGGGTTGTGGGTGTGAAACCCACGCAGACGTGGGGGGAACGTGCAAACTCCACATGGACAGTGACCCAGGGCCGGGTTTCAAACCCAGGTCCTCAGCGGTGTAGGCAGCAATGCTAACCACTCTGCCACCGTGCTGCCCTAGAGTCTGCACATTCTCCCTGTGTCTGCGGGGGTCTCCTCCGGGTGCTCCGGTTTCCTCCCGCAAGTCCCGAAAGACGTGCTTGTTGGGTGAATTGGACATTCTGAATTCTCCCTCTGTGTACCCGAACAGGCTCCGGAATGTGCTGACTAGGGGATTTTCACAGTAACTACATTGTAGTGTTAATATAAGTCTACTTGTGAAAATAATAAAGATTATTATTATTATTATTATTATTAATAAACTCCTTCAGTCCTGTAACAATCTGTGACCTCTGTGCTCTTTTAATTCTGGCCTCTGTTATAACCCACACAAGACCTATGGGGTTGGAACAATCAGTCTCCGTGAGTCTCGCCGGATCTGAGCACCCCGGCTAAGTGGGAGGACATTCATGATGGAGCTCTGTATAAAGGCGGCCAGGTATGGAAGTGAAAAAGCAAACCCGGCTGGGATCTGATGGATGTTGTAAATATAATTGCTTTGCAATAAACCTAGTTTTCTTTTTACCAACTCGATTCCGGCTTGTTTGTGGCTGGCAAAAGCCTCCTAAACATTCCCATTTTAATCACTCCTCCGTTGGCTGTTCCTTCAGTTATCTGAAACCTACTCTCTGGGATTCCATTTGTAAGCTATCTGTCTGTCTACCACTCTCTCCTCCTTTAAGACCCTTCTTGGAACCTTGCTCTTTGGCCGAGCTTTTCGTCATTGCCTTAATATCACCCGATGAAGATTGGTGTAAAATGTTGTTTGTTAGTGCACGTGTAAAGCACTTTGAGATATTACACCATGTTAAAGGTACTGTATCAATGTAATTTGTTACACCAGTATGTTCAGTCTCATGGTGATACTGCAGTTCCACATTCCGAGTGGTGAGTTAGACTCGCAGGGCATCACAGAATGGGCAATCAGAAGACACAATTTCCTGAGATTCCTCCCTGTGGGCAATACTGGATTATGGAATTCCGCCACCCGTCTCCATCCCACGCGGCTTGCCCCCTCCCCCCCACCCCCCGCCCCACAATCGATTGGCCAGGAGTGCCTTGATGATCTGATAGTCAGAGACTATTCTGTGTTGCTGTCCTCCTAGCCAAACATGAAGATACATAATACTGTACTGCATTCACCGCAGAGTAAAGGATTGGGGAAGTATCACTCCGGTGCATTTGCAATCAGTTGCCGCCGATCATTACACCATCCTTTACCCTCACAAAGCTGACCTCCAAACTTCATGCCCAATCCAACAAACACTAGCTCTCTGTTCAACCCCCTCCAACCCCACACTGAAGCCTTGTTCTGTTGAGACAGCCACACGGTATCTTTAGAGCAGGAATAATGGCATACATTTCCAAAGCACCTTTCACAGGACAAAACTTAGCAGTGCATCAAACAAACCTGACGCTGATCCACATAAAATGGCAAAAGCCAGGTCAAAGACCTAGGAAAATGAAATGAAAATGAAATGAAAATGAAAATCGCTTATTGTCACGAGTAGACTTCAATGAAGTTACTGTGAAAAGCCCCTAGTCGCCACATTCCGGCACCTGTTCGGGGAGGCTGTTACGGGAATCGATCCGTGCTGCTGGCCTGCTTGGTCTGCTTTCAAAGCCAGCGATTTATCCCAGTGTGCTTGAAGGAGAATAAAGATGTGGACACGCTGAGAAGGGCTATTCCAGAGTTTAGGATGTATAACTTCCAAGAAGGTGAACAGAAATTCTAACTCTTTGTACCTTCTGTGGAAGTGCCCTGGTACACCCTGCTTACCGCTCACAATCAACTAAACTTAATGGCTGACGTAAGTTTATTGCTGTCTCTACTTCATTTTGCTTGTGACCAATTTGTCCTTTAACTTCCTTTAACCCGTGTGAAATTTAACTGACAGGCTATACTCCAGATGATGGCCCATTTTATTTCAATGAACTGGTGTCTACCCCATTACATCTTGTGTCTACAAAGCTCTTTCAATTCACTAATATCTTCAGAGTCACTTCACTTTGAGGAGGTGATAAAGAGGTGATAAAGTGTAGCCTAATTTAATATTTTTGAATTTAAAGTGTCATCCTTGTGTTCAAGTCATCCATGGTGTTACGAACAGAAAGGGGGTTAATTTCTGCTTGCACTATCCCTCCATAAACAGTAAGGTGTTTCAATTTGTCTCTCTCTTTATTAGTGGTGGTATTTCCCAACCACTCGCTTTTGGTGTGGTCCAATTTCTAGAATAATCGCACAGCAAAGTCAAGATTGGATGAACTCGAAGGGTTAGTTTATTTGCACACACTTAAACATGGGAGGAGGGTAAGTGCACTGCCTCTTTTGTGCAGTAAAAGACAAATAGAGAAAAGAAAGATTTACAGTGCAGAGACCAAAGTTTTATGCGAGTCCAGAGGACTAAATCAAAGTCAAATGAGGTATCCCTTCACGGAAAGAGGCAGGTTCAAAGCCAACGCTGCATAATTCACTTGTCCGGTGATGTTGACGTTACATGGATGAATGAATGAAATGAAAAATGAAAATCGCTTATTGTCACAAGTAGGCTTCAAATGAAGTTACTGTGAAAAGCTCCTAGTTGCCACATCCCGATGCCTGTTCGGGGAGGCTGGTACGGTAATTGAACCGTGCTGCTGGCTTGCCTTGGTCTGCTTTCAAAGCCAGCGATTTAGCCCTGTGCTAAACAAGCCCCTGATGAAATAGATGTGAATCAGTCTTGTAGGCAATGGCAGAGAGGTTCCAATAGAAGCAATGTTGATGGGAGCAGGTATTCTATCTGGACAGAGCCACTTTACTGTGATGCTGCTAGTGTTATGGGCCAGGGTTTAGAGAACCCCAAAGTGTATCATGGAGTTCGCCTGACCCACAACTTTTCATAGATTGTGGTATGGGGAGCACACGGCCCACTCAACAGGTGTGATACAGCATAAATGGAAAAGTATTTTTTAAAGCAAAACAATGTTTATTCTATGAACTCAAGTTAACCTTTTTAAAACATACAGTGAACATCTCAGCAATCATCAATTCAAATACAACCCCCAAAGAATACAACACTAAGTAATCCTTAATAACTTCCCAAACAACATCCAGAAGACAAAACAAACAGCTTTTAACAGAAGCACATCAGGTTTACATTCACTGCTGAGAACATTTATAATTCTGAATTCACCAAATGATCAAGAGATAGTCTTTACATGGCAGAGAGATCAACAGTACACCTGCTCTGTCTGGCTTCAGCTCCAACACTGAAAACGAAACTAAAACACACCCTGCAGCAAACAGCCTAAAACAAAAGTAAAAAGCTGACAGACAGCCCAGCTCCACCCACACTCTGACATCACTGCAGTAATACGAGCAGCCAAACATTTCTTAAAGTGACATTCTCATGACATTAGTTAGGTGGTAATATGGCAGGCTGAGGTTTTTCAGTGCAGCAAGGCAGCAGTACTGGTTACACAAGCTAGAGATCCATGTCGCATGACTCCCACCTCACTATGTTGTCTTGGACAAGGGAATTGTATCCCTCGTCTGGATTTTTGAGAGAGTGAACTATCCCAACCATTAAGGACAGAGCAGAAGGAAGGTGGCGGGGCCCTTTGTCCTAGCAGATTAGTAGACTCTGGTTGGCCAGCCTGTGCTATAAAATGCAGATGGCCTTTGTATAGTTCTCTTTGAATTTGGTCTCCGTTGTCCACATGAAGTCTTTTCAGAGATAACGATACTGCCACGGGAGCTCCTTTTGTTCAGTGGTCACAGACAGTCATAGTTTCAAACATTTTAAATTGTCTGTACAGTTTTTGAAATTTTGGAAATAGCCATGAGGATATCTATATAAATTTTGTAAAAAAATATCCAGGGTGAGGTCTTAGTCCCCTCATAATCACCTTGACGCTCCCCAGCTCTGTAACATTTTCCAAATGGCCAAAAACTGGATCAAAAGGGTGGGTTTTTTCAGAAATGTTTTGGAAAATCAAAGCGAGGTGAAGAGTTTTAAGGTGGGAAATTCCAGAGCTGAAGACGGAGGGAACTGAAATCGCGGCCACAAACAGCGAAGTGATGAAATACACAAATGTGCAAGCGGCCTGAGTTGGAGCGATGCAGAGGGGCTTTGGGCTGGAGAAAGGTTAGGGAGGTCGGGATGACTGATCGTGGAGGGATCTGAAAAGGAGGATGAAAACTTTAAAATTGAGTCTTTGCCGGTCTGGGAGCCATTATGTCAGCGAAAAAGGGAAAAAAGGAAGACTTGCACTTTCACATCACTTTTCACAGCCTCAGCATCTCCCAAATGTCTTCACGGGCAATGAAGCACATTTGAAGTGTTGTCATTGTGGTAATAAAGGAAGTACGGCAGAAAATTAATGCGCAACAGACTCGCACAAATGGCAACGTGAAAATGAACAGATATTCTCAGATATTCTGCTCTTGTGAAGTTAATTCAATGATAAATATTGACCTGGACACCGGGGAGAATTCCTCTGCTCTGCACAAAATAGCGCCTTGGATCCCCTATGTCCATTTTGCAGACAGGACAGGGCCTCGCTTTGATGCCTCATCTGCAAAAAGTCATCCTGTCCCTCAGAGCATTCGCGCATTACTGCATCTTGGTGTTAGAGGGCGGTAGGGTAGCACAATGGTTAGCACTGTTGCTTCACAGCACCAGGGTTCCAGGTTCGATTCCAGGTTTGGGTCATTGTCTGTGTGAAGTCTGCACTATCTCCCCGTGTCTGTGTGGGTTTCCTCCGGGTGCTCCGGTTTCCTCCCACAGTCCAAAGATGTGCAGGTTAGGTGGATTGGCCATGCTACATTGCCCCTTGGTGTCCAAAGAGGTTCGGTGGGGTTACTGGGTTATGGAGATAGGATGGAGGCGTGGGCTTAAGTAGGGTGCTCTTTCCAAGGGCCGATGCAGACTCGATGGACCGAATTGCCTCCTTCTGCACTGTAAAGTCTCTGATTCTATGACCTTAGTTGGGGAAAGGGCGAGCTTCCCGTCCGAGGACATGACTGCCACAGTGTACAATCGCATCCCGGAGGGAATCCTCACCATTTAATTTCACATTGCCCACCTTGCCTCAGAATCTGGGGAGGGGGGTGACGGGTTAGCGTTAAACAATGGCCATGGAAAGGTCTATGGCCCAGAAAAATGCTTTATGACTAATTTTGTCTGGCCTTGTCAAAAAGGACTGGTCTGGTGCCACTTTCCAGATCTTGCCTATAGTTATGTGGGTAACGTCACCTCGAGTGCACATCCAAGTGTTTTATTTTCAAAGCAATGGGCGTTCCTTCCTCCACCATCCTTCCAGGCAGTGAGAATCAAACACCGACCAACCTCTGGGTGAAAAAATGTCTCCTCAATTGTCCCTTTGATCCTTCACCTTTCTTTCAGTGTGCGCATTTTGGTTGTTGACCTCTTTGCTCAGTGAAATCAGGCCTTCCTGTCCATTGTGTGTAAGTCCTTCATCATTTTACACACCTCATTTAAATCTTCCCACAGCCTGCTCTCTTCCAAAGAAAACAACCTCAAGCCGTTTAATCTTTCCAAAGAGCGAAGATGTCCACTCCTAGAAATGAAAAAATGGGCCCACACGGGAGCCTTCACCCAAACTCCATCTCACCCGATTAGCTTATATTGCTATTCCTTTCCTCCTCAGATATTTATTGAGCTTCACCTTAAGGGGCATCTACACTATTCACCTCATTTCCACTTTCTGGTGGTGAGTTCCATCCAACCACTCTGTCAGTAATGTAGCCACTCCAAAATTATTTCTCGGATTAATCAATGGAACGCAAACTAGAACTGCGCTACAGACTCCAAGCACAGGCCAACCACATTTGAAAGAACTTTCTTGCTCATCAATTCTATTCCTTATTGCTCCCAGTGATCCAGCCCCGATCTTTGGATTACATATCAGAGTTTGGTCTCCTTACTTGAGAAAGGACGTACTGGCGCTGGAGGGTGTGCAGAGGAGATTCACTAGGTTAATCCCAGAGCTGAAGGGGTTGGATTACGAGGAGAGGTTGAGTAGACAGGGACTGTACTCGTTGGAATTTAGAAGGATGAGGGGGGATCTTATAGAAACATATAAAATTATGAAGGGAATAGATAGGATCGATGCGGGCAGGTTGTTTCCACTGGCGGGTGAAAGCAGAACTAGGGGACATAGCCTCAAAATAAGGGGAAGTAGATTTAGGACTGAGTTTAGGAGGAACTTCTTCACCCAAAGGGTTGTGAATCTATGGAATTCCTTGCCCAGTGAAGCAGTAGAGGCTCCTTCATTAAATGTTTTAAAGATAAAGATAGATAGTTTTTGAAGAATAAAGGGATTAAGTGTTGTGGTGTTCAGGCCGGAAAGTGGAGCTGAGTCCACAAAAGATCAGCCATGATCTCATTGAATGGCGGAGCAGCCTCGAGGGGCCAGATGGCCTACTCCTGCTCCTAGTTCTTATGTTCTTATGAAGCTGGGCAGACATTCAAAATGGCTGCCGTTTTTCAAGGCAGTTTTAAGAGTTGTCTTTGTGTTATGGCCAGCATTCCCCTTTTCATTTACACGCTTTGGACATTATCAGGGCACACAATGGTTGGCACATTAACAACACCTGACAACATTATCATGAAATATCTTTGGCTAACAGGGTTAAGGAAAATCCCAAGGCCTTTTATGCGTATCTAAGTAGCAAGAGGGTAACTAGAGAAAGGATTGGCCCACTCAAGGACAAAGGAAGAAAGTTATGCGTGGAGTCAGAGGAAATGGGTGAGATTCTTAATGAGTACTTTGCATCGGTATTCACCAAGGAGAGGGACAAGACGGATGTTGAGGCTAGGGATGGATGTTTAAATACTCTAGGTCAAGTTGTCATATGGAAGGGGGAAGTTTTGGGTATTCTAAAAGGCATTAAGGTGGGCAAGTCCCCAGGTCTGGATGGGATCTATCCCAGGTTACTGAGGGAAGCGAGGAACAAAATAGTTGGGGCCTTAACAGATATCTTTGCAGCATCCTTGAGCACGGGTGAGGTCCCAGAGGACTGGAGAATCACTAATGTTGTCCCTTTGTTTAAGAAGGGTAGCAGGGATAATCCAGGGAATTATAGACCTGTGAGCTTGACGTCAGTGGTAGGCAAACTGTTGGAGAAGATACTGAGGGATAGGATCTATTCACATATGGAAGAAAATAGACTTATCAGTGATAGGCAGCATAGTTTTGTGCAGGGAAGGTGATGTCTTACAAACCTAATGGAATTATTTGAGGAAGTGACAAAGTTAATTAATGAGGGAAGGGCTGTAGATGTCATATACATTGACTTCAATAAGGCGTTTGATAAAGTTTCCCCTGGCAGATTGATGGAAAAAGTGAAGTCATAAGGGTTCAGGGTGTATGAGCTGGATGGATAAAGAACTGGCTGGGTAACAGGAAACAGAGAGTAGTGGTGGAAGGGAGTGTCTGAAAATGGAGAAAGGTGACTCGTGGTGTTCCACAGGGATCCATGCTCAGACCATTGTTGTTTGTGATATACATAAATGATTGGACGAAAGTATAAGTGGTCTGATTACCAAGTTTGCAGATGATACTAAGATTGGTGCAGTTGCAGATAGCGAGGGGGACTGTCAGAGAATACAGCAAAATATAGATAGATTGGAGAGTTGGGCAGAGAAATGGCAGATGGAGTTCAATCCAGGCAAATGCGAGGTGATGCATTTTGGAAGATCCAATTCAAGAGCGGACTATACAGTCAATGGAAGAGTCCTGGGGAAAATTGATGTACAGAGAGATCTGGGAGTTCAGGTCCATTGTACCCTGAAGGTGGCAATGCAGGTCGATAGAGTGGTCAAGAAGGCATACAGTATGCTTGCCTTCATTGGACGGGGTATTGAGTACAATATTTGGTAGGTCATGTTACAGTTGTATAGGACTTTGGTAAGGCCACATTTGGAATACTGCGTGCAGTTCTGGTCGCCACATTACCAGAAGGATGTGAATGCTTTAGAGAGGGTGCAGATGAGGTTCCCCAGGATGTTGCCTGGTATGGAGGGTGCTAGCTATGAAGAAAGGTTGAGTAGATTAGGATTGTTTTTGTTGGAAAGACGGAGGTTAAGGGGGGACCTGATTGAGGTCTACGAAATTATGAGAGGTGTGGACAGGGTGGATAGCAACAAGCTTTTTCCAAGAGTGGGGGCGTCAATTACAAGGGGTCGCGATTTCAAGGTGAGAGGGGGAAAGTTTAAGGGAGATGTGCGTGGAAAGTTTTTTACGCAGAGGGTGGTGGGTGCCTGGAGTGCTTTGCCAGCGGAGGTGGTAGAGGCAGGCACAATAGCATCATTTAAGATGCATCTCGACAGATACATGAATGGGTGGGGATCAGAGGGAAGTAGATCCTTGGAAAACAGGCAACAGGTTTAGATAAAGGATCTTGATTGGTGCAGGCTGGGAGGGTCGAAGGTTCTGTTCCTGTGCAGTAATTTTCTTTGTTCTTTGTTCTTTAACAAGTATACAGCACTTCGCAGGGCAAGGGAGCTGAGAGTTGCAAAAATGGGCCAGGAGAATAGAATTTGGTTTGTGTAGTAATCCAGGAGACATGAGGGTGAAGGTTTAAACAGATTTATTCTCAACTCGAAAGCTAAGACGCACCTGTATTGCACAGACCGGGATTAACGGAACACCCGGTCCTGGTATGGGTTTCTGATTAGCAACGTTCTCCCCTTAAGGCCCGGTGATGTCTGGACGTCTCCCTCCCACCATATTCCCTGAGACATGATTGCCCCCTCCCTCACCCCCTTCCTCAGAACCACCCTACACTCCCTACCCTGGACCCCATACCACTAACCTGTCCTCTGGTTCCCGGGTCCTCCTGCCAGGCAGCTCCTTGCAGTACCTCTTCTGGCCACTGCAGCGTTGTGCCTGGAGTGAGCTGTCTGCTGATCTGATTGGCCACCAGCTCTCCGAGGCTGGGCTCCCTCCCAAGTCCTGCCCCTTTAAAGGGCTCGGTAACAAGTCCCCGCTGGGCGGGCTCCGCCCGTTACCATGGGAACTCGTACTTTACGATCCTCACAGGGAGTCGATGAGGGTCATCACATCCCTCGCACCCCAAATCCAGATCCTCCCTCTCAATCCTGCGACGATGAAGCCTCTTTGATTCTTTGCGCGTGGCCTTGAGTCAAACATTAATCATCTTTATTGTCACAAGTAGGCTTACATTCACACTGCAATGAAGTCACTGTGAAAAGCCCCTTGTCGCCGCATTCCAGTGCCTGAGAGAATTCAGGATGTCCAATTCAGCTAACAGCACGTCTTTCGGAATATGATGCTATTGGTATTACTGAGACTTGGTTGAGGGAAAGGCTGGACTGGCAACTGAATATCCCAGGGTATAGATGCTTCAGGAGGGATAGAGAGGGAGGTAGAAGGGGGGGAGGAGTTGCATTACTCATCAGAGATGATATCACAGCTGTGATTAAGGAGGGCACGATGGAGGATTCGAGCACTGAGGCAATATGGGTGGAGCTAAGAAATAGGAAGGGTGCAGTAACATTGTTGGGACTTTACTACAGGCCTCCCAAAAGCGAGCATGAAGTAGAACATAGAACATAGAACATTACAGCGCAGTACAGGCCCTTCGGCTCCTGTGAAACCCTTCTAAAGTCCCTCTACACTATTCCCTTATCGTCCATATGTCTATCCAAGGCCATTTGAATACGTTTAGTGTTGGCGAGTCCACTACTGCTGCAGGCAGGGCATTCCACGCCCTTACTACTCTCTGAGTAAAGAACCTACCTCTGACATCTGTCCAATATCTATCTCCCCTCAATTTAAAGCTATGTCCCCTCGTGCTGGACATCACCATCCGAGGAAGAAGGCTCTCGATGTCCACCCTATCTAATCCTCTGATCATCTTGTATGCCTCAATTAAGTCCCCTCTTAACCTTATAGGACTTTGGTTAGGCCACATTTGGAATACTGCGTGCCGTTCTGGTCGCCACATTACCAGAAGGATGTGGATGCTTTGGAGAGGGTGCAGAGGAGGTTCACCAGGATGTTGCCTGGTATGGAGGGGGCTAGCTAAGGATGAGTAGATTAGGATTGTTTTCATTGGAAAGACGGAGGTTGAGGGGGGACCTGATTGAGGTCTACAAAATTATGAGAGGTATGGACAGGGTGGATAGCAACAAGCTTTTTCCAAGAGTGGGGGTGTCAGTTACAAGGGGTCACGATTTCAAAGTGAGAGGGGGAAAGTTTAAGGGAGATGTGCGTGGAAAGTTTTTTATGCAGAGGGTGGTGGGTGCCTGGAACGCTTTACCAGCGGAGGTGGTAGAGGCGGGCACGATAGCATCATTTAAGAGGCATCTAGACGGGTATATGAATGGGCGGGAACAGAGGGAAGTAGACCTTGGAAAATAGGAGACAGGTTTAGATAAAGAATCTGGATCGGCGCAGGCTGGGAGTGCCGAAGGGCCTGTTCCTGTGCTGCAATTTTCTTTGTTCTTTGTTCTTTTTAGGAGGAAACCGGAGCACCCGGAGGAAACCCACGCAGACACGGGGAGAACATGCAGGCTCCGCACAGACAGTGACCCAAGCCAGGAATTGAACCTGGGACCCTGGCGCTGTGGCTCTGTGAAGGAACAGTGCTAACCACAGTGCTACCTTGCCACAATCAGAGCCAGATCTGGAGGGGGGAGTGGAGGGGAGTTTGGGGATCGTCGCTTCCTAGCCGAGCGGCAAAGGGCCAGGCTGCTTCACAGTAACTTCATTGAAGCCTACTCGTGACAATAAGCGATTTTCCATTTCCATGTCAGTCACTTCAGTCTCCATTTCTGAGCCCGAGTCTTCACCCTCTTTGGGGTTGTCTATTGGGTTTGACATGGGTTGAGTCCCATGCCTGAAGATCGTTCCAAGGACATTGAGGGCGTTGCCCCACCTAGTGTAGTTTCTGCATTAGAGGGTTCTTTGTTCCTGAGACGGTCTCCGTGTTTTTTATGGTCTTCTCCCTGGTCTTGACATGGGGCCAATCTTTTCAGCTACAACTCCCAGGACCCAGGGGGATACATCTCTGAAATCAAAAACATAGATGGAATCTCCCAGCCTGACGGAACTGTCGGGCCATCAGGTGTTGTAATTTTTTTCTTGTTTTGACTCCCCTTCACACCGAGTTTGGAAACAATAGACTGAGTCTGGTCCAGTCCATCACCAATCCACTGGCCCAACCCCCATCATGGTCTGTGGCCTGGTCCAGTAATTGAAGAGGAACCAAGCTAATTTGGTGTGGAGCGAGCCGGCAATCTGGTTACTTCAAGGTTGGATGCTGGCCTGGGTGAGGGGCAACCACTCAGGCCTCCCACAGGATGATGCCTACTTCCATGCTCAATTCTAGCCATTGCGATAGGAATGGCTTTAGATCCGCCGCTTAGGATCAGGCAGTGTTTTTGCCAGCGTGAGATCTTTCTGGGCCCATGTCAGGATTTGCTTGGCGGATACGGGCAGGGTGTTCCAGACTGGGACTAACGGGATACCCTGTCCGGCTCTGGGATGGGATTTAAAGGGCTCAGTAATGAATCCCTGCTGGCGTGCCTCCGCCCGTTACCGTGGAAGCTCATCATCATCCACGAGCCCCATGGGGAGATTGATGAGCGACTCCCCCTGGTGCTCGGGTGGGTTAGCATCACAGTTTTCTTCTTTTACAGAGGTTATGCCACCTACCAAACATTATTCTGCTTCATGGGACCAATCACAACTCGAATGATGCAGAGGAATGTAATTAACATTGGAGGCTTCCTGCATGTTGACACCCAGCCTGTTGACCATCAAGGTAGCTGCCTGGACCCTCTTCTCCCTCTTTCCACGCGACTCTGACCACTTTTCCCACCGAGGGGCTGCCGTACTGATGCGGCAGGATGTTGGTCGGACAGGATCACTTAACATTCTATTCAACTGACTGTTGTGCTTTTGTCACTCGGGCCTGTACATATTCACTATTATTGGAATTAATGAGCGCAGGGATGGGGCAGGAGCAGCCCGGCTATTAATAAATATGTGACCTCATACCCTGATTTGCTGTAAATCATTTGAGTGTCTAAGGAGAGGAGACACTATTTAATTCTCTCACATGGAGATTAAACAGGGAACAATATCTATCTATAGAGTATTACAATATCTCATTATTCCCTCATACCGACTAAGCCCAGTTAATTTGACATTTCCTTAAATTAACATTCCGAAAGTCTATTGTCCACAAAAGAAACTTAATTAACTGTCCTTCCAAACCAAAGCCTTCCCAATAGGACAGTGTGCAGTCTTTAGTCACTCCATTTAAATAGTTTATGAAGTGAAGTGCCCTGTACATCTCATTTCATAAACACAGTGACTATTGCGACAAGAATATGCAAAGAATAGGCTTCAGATTGGAGGCCAGCTCCATGCTCGGTTAAATCAATACGAGCCAATTATTTTGCTCCTAGTTTTGAGTGGCAAAACGAGCCCGGGTGCCCGCTCCTGTTGACCGTTACAAATAGAAGCCAATTTGATATTTTTTTCAGGTGTTGTCACTGTCATAATGTAGAAAAGACAGCAGTCAGTTTGCACACAGCAAGGTCCCACAACCAGCAACGTGGAAATGGCCATAGGACCAGTTTTTCTGAAACTGATTGAAGACTAAATATAGGCCTGGACACAAGGGAGAACTACCTCTGTTCTTCTTCAATGTATTGCCACACGGGATCTTCCACACCAATTGAGATCGAAGGGGAGGGAAATAGTGCCATGAGATTGTTTTGCTCACAGAAGGAGAGATGGAATCTGGGTTTAACATCTCATCCATGAATTGGCTTCTTTGGTAGGGCTGTACCTCCACAGTACCTCCACGGTGGGCAGCACGGTAGCATAAGTGGATAGCACTGTGGCTTCACAGCACCAGGGTCCCAGGTTCGATTCCCCACTAGGTCACTGTCTATGCGGAGTTTGCACGTTCTCCCCGTGTCTGCGTGGGTTTCCTCCGGGTGCTCCGGTTTCCTCCCACAGTCCAAAGATGTGCAGGTTAGGTGGATTGGCCATGATAAATTGCCCTTAGTGACCAACAAAGGTTGGGAGGGGTTATTGGGTTTCGGGGATAGGGTGGAATTGAGGGCTCAATGGGCCGAATGGCCTCCTTCTGCACTGTATGTTCTATGTACTATATGTACACAGTACTGCCCTGAAATACTAACCTAAGTTGGGCTCAAGTCAAGTCTTTGGAGTGGGTCTTCAACCCACAACCACCAGTGGTCCCTGGGTGTGGAAGGTGGGCGATAATAAGACGCGGCTTGCCCCTCCCCCTGCGGTCATAGGAACATGCAAATTAGTGACAAGAGGAGGCCACTCGGCCCCTCGAACCTGCTCCGCCATTCAATAAGATCATGGTTGACCTGATTGTCACCTCAGTCCCCCAAATTCCCACCTACCCCCTTGCTTACCAAGAATCTATCTGGCTCGGCCTGAAAAAATGTTCAACGCTTCCACTTCCACTCCCTTTTGATGAAGAGAGTTCCGCGACACACGACCCTTTAAGAGAAAATAAATTCTCCTCATCTCCATCTTAAATAGTCAAGTCCTTGGCAGGAACCTTAGGGCCGTACATTCCAGAGAATTCTTTCGGTCCTGCCGACGGCACACCCCGTCCCGGTTTACCGGTGGTGAGGCAAACTCACTCAACAAGAACGAGAGGGTTTAAACTAGTCTGGCAGGGGGGTGGGTACCGGAGCAATAGGTCAGAAGGTGAAAACATTGAGGGAGAACTAGGAATTAGGGCCAGTATGGCTCTGAGGAAGAGCAGACAGGGAGATGTTGCTGAAAACAGCGGGTCTGGTGGCCTGAAGTGCATATGTTTTAATGCAAGAAGTATTATGGGTAAGGCAGATGAACTTAGAGCTTGGATTAGTACTTGGAACTATGATATTGTTGCCATTACAGAGACCTGGTTGAGGGAAGGACAGGATTGGCAGCTAAACGTTCCAGGATTTAGATGTTTCAGGTGGGATAGAGGGGGATGTAAAAGGGGTGGCGGAGTTGCGCTACTGGTTAGGGAGAATATCACAGCTGGACTGCGGGAGGACACCTCAGAGGGCAGTGAGGCTATATGGGTAGAGATCAGGAATAAGAAGGGTGAAGTCACAATGTTGGGGGTTTATTACAGGCCTCCCAACAGCCAGTGGGAGATAGAGGAGCAGATAGGTAGACAGATTTTGGAAACGAGTAAAAACAACAGGGTTCTTGTGATGGGAGACTTCAACTTCCCCAATATTGACTGGGACTCACTTCATGTTAGGGGCCTGAACGGGGCAGAGTTTGTCAGGAGCATCCAGGGGGGCTTCTTAAAACAATATGGAGACAGTCCAACTAAGGAAGGGGCTGTACTGGACCTGGTATTGGGGAATGAGCCCGGCCAGGTGGTAGAAGTTTCAGTAGGGGAGCATTTCGGGAACAGTGACCACAATTCAGTAAGTTTTAAAGTGCTGGTGGACAAGGATAAGAGTGGTCCTAGGGTGAATGTGCTAAATTGGGGGAAGGCAAATTATAACAATATTAGGCGGGAACTGAAGAACCTAGATTGGGGGAGGATGTTTGAGGGTAAATCAACATCTGACATGTGGGAGGCTTTCAAATGTCAGTTGATAGGAATTCAGGACCGGCATGTTCCTGTGCGGAAGGAGGATAAATACGGCAAATTTCGGGAACCTTGGGTAACGAGAGATATTGTAGGCCTCATCAAAAAGAAAAAGGAGGCATTTGTCAGGGTTAGAAGGCTGGGAACAGACAAAGCCGGTATGGGATATAAGGAAAGTAGGAAGGAACTTAAGTAAGGAGTCAGGAGGGCTAGAAGAGGTCACAAAAAGTAATTGGCAAATAAGGTTAAGGAAAATCCCAATGCTTTTTACACGTACATAAAAAGCAAGAGGGTAGCCAGGGAAAGGGTTGGCCCACTGAAGGACAGGGGAGGGAATCTATGTGTGGAGCCAGAGGAAATGGGCGAGGTACTAAATGAATACTTTGCATCAGTATTCACCAAAGAGAAGGAATTGGTGGATGTTGAGTCTGGAGAAGTGGGTGTAGATAGCCTGGATCACATTGAGATCCAAAAAGAAGAGGTGTTGGGCGTCTTGAAAAATATTACGGTAGTTAAGTCCCCAGGGCCGAATGGGATCTACCCCAGAATACTGAAGGAGGCTAGAGAGGAAATTGCTGAGGCCTTGACAGAAATCTTTGGATTCTCACTGTCTTCAGGTGATGTCCCGAAGGACTGGAGAATAGCCAATGCTGTTCCTTTGTTTCAGAAGGGTAGCAACGATAATCCAGGGAACTACAGGCCGGTGAGCTTTACATCAGTGGTAGGGAAATTACTGAAGAGAATTCTTTGAGACAGGATCTACTCCCATTTGGAAGCAAATGAACATAGTGAAAGGCAGCATTTTATTTGTGGAGGGGAGGTTGTGTCTCATTAACTTGATAGAGTTTTTCAAAGAGGTCACAAAGATGATTGATGCAGGTAGGGCAGTGGATGTTGTCTATATGGACTTCAGTAAGCCCTTTGACAAGGTCCCTCATGGTCGACTGGTACAAAAGGTATCAAGGTATCACATGGGATCAGGTATGAGCTGGCAAGGTGGATACAGAACTGGCTAGGTCATAGAAGGCAGAGAGTAGCAATGATAAGGTGCTTTTCTGATTGGAGGGCTGTGACTAGTGGTGTTCCACAGGGATCAGTGCTGGGATCTTTGCTGTTCGTAGTATATATAAATGATTTGGAGGAAAATGTAACTGGTCTGATGAGTAAGTTTGCAGACGACACAAAGGTTGGTGGAATTGCAGATAGCGATGAGGACTGTCAGAGGATACAGCAGGATTTAGATTGTTTGGAGACTTGGGCGGAGAGATGGCAGTTGGAGTTTAATCCGGACAAATGTGAGGTCATGTATTTTGGAAGGTCTAATGCAGGTAGGGAATATACAGTGAATGGCAGAACCCTCAAGAGTATTGAAAGCCGGAGAGATCTAGGTGTACAGGTCCACAGGTCACTGAAAGGGGCAACACAGGTGGAGAAGGTAGTCAAGAAGGCATACGGCATGCTTGCCTTCATTGGCCGGGGAATTGAGTATAAGAATTGGCAAGTCATGTTGCAGCTGTATAGAACCTTAGTTAGGCCACACTTGGAGTATAGTGTTCAAATCTGGTCGCCACACTACCAGAAAGATGTGGAAGCTTTAGAGAGGGTGCAGAAGAGATTTACCAGTATGTTGCTTGGTATGGAGGGCATTAGCTATGAGAAGCGGTTGAATAAATTTGGTTTGTTCTCACTGGAACGACAGAGGTTGAGGAGCGTCCTGATAGAGGTCTACAAAATTATGAGGGCATAGACAGAATGGATAGTCAGAGGCTTTGCCCCAGGGTAGAGGGGTCAATTACTAGGGGGCATAGGGTTAAGGTGCGAGGGGCAAGGTTTAGAGGAGATGTGCGAGGCAAGTTTTTACACAGAGGGTAGTGGGTGCCTGGAACTCGCTGCCGGAGAAGGTGGTGGAAGCAGGGACAATAGTAACATTTAAGGGGCATCTTGACAAATATATGAATAGGATGGGAATAGAGGGATACAGACCCAGGAAGTGTAGAAGATTTTAGTTTAGAAAGGCAGCATGGTCGGCACGGGCTTGGAGGGCCGAAGGGCCTGTTCCTGTGCTGTACTTTTCTTTGTTCTTTCCTTATTCTTGTTCTATTGACACGGGCGGGACCAGAAGACCCTGCTGCTGGCCAATGACAGGCCATCTTTGTGGTTGGGTTGAAAATCCCACACCTTATATTTATATAGTGACACCTAGTTCTATATTCCCCTGCAAGATGAAACATCCTCTCCACATCCACCCCGTTAAGACCCCTCAGGATCTTAAAGGTCTCGATCAAGTTGCCTCTCACTCTTCTAAACTCCACTGGATACAAATCTACCATCACCAACCTTTCCTCATAAGACAATCCACTCATTCCTGGCATAAGTCCAAAAAACCTTCTCTGAACTGCTTCCAACGCAAATAAAAGTGGCCAACGTTGCACACAGTACTCCAGAAGTGGTCCCATGAATGTGCTGTATAACTGAAGCACAATGGGCCAGATTCTCCATTTCTGAGGTTAACATAGAACATAGAACATTACAGCACAGTACGGGCCATTCGGCCCTCGATGTTGCGCCGACCTGTGAAACCATCTGAAGCCTATCTGACCTACACTATTCCATTTTCATCCATATGTCTATCCAGTGACCACTTAAATGCCCTTAAAGTTGGTGAGTCTACTACTGTTGCAGGCAGGGCGTTCCACACCCCTACTACTCTCTGAGTAAAGAAACTGCCTCTGACATCTGTCCTATATCTATCACCCTTCAATTTAAAGCTATGTCCCCTCATGCTAGCCATCACCATCCGAGGAAAGAGACTCTCACTGTCCACCCTATCTAACCCTCTGATTATCTTATATGTCTCTATTAATTCACCTCTCAGCCTTCTCCTCTCTAACGAAAACAACCTCAAGTCCCTGAGCCTTTCCTCGTAAGACCTTCCCTCCATACCAGGCAACATCCTAGTAAATCTCCTCTGAACCCTTTCCAAAGCTTCCACATCCTTCCTATAATGTGGTGACCAGAACTGCATGCAGTACTCCAGGAGCGGCCGCACCAGAGTTATGTACAGCTGCAGCATGACCTTTTGGCTGCGAAACTCAATCCCCCTACTGATAAAGGCTAGCACACCATATGCCTTCTTAACAGCCCTATTAACCTGGGTGGCAACTTTCAAGGATTTATGTACCTGGATGCCGAGATCTCTCTGTTCATCTACACTACCAAGAATCTTGCCATTAGCCCAGTACTCTGCATTCCTGTTACTCCTTCCAAAGTGAACCACCTCACTCTTTTCCGCATTAAACTCCATCTGCCACCTCTCAGCCCAGCTCTGCAGCTTATCTATGTCCCTCTGTATCCTATAACATCCTTCAGCACTATCCACAACTCCACCGACCTTCGTGTCATCTGCAAATTTACTAACCCATTCTTCTACACCCTCTTCCAGGTCATTTATAAAAATGGCAAACAGCAGTGGCCCCAAAACAGATCCTTGCGGTACACCACTAGTAACTGAACTCCAGGATGAACATTTGCCATCGACCACCACCCTCTGTCTTCTTTCAGCTAGCCAATTACTGATCCAAACCGCTAAATCACCTTCAATCCCATACTTCCTTATTTTCTGCAATAGCCTACCGTGGGGAACATTATCAAACGCAAGTGCGGAGGATCTGTGGCGTTTTACGTGGCAAAAAATCGTCGGCACCCTCTCACTGATCCTACCTCCCGGCCTTCACAAAATAAACACTTGAAGAATGGTCGGATCTCTAGCCGCCCATGAACATGGCGACGACCTGCAGTGGTCGCGCCGTAAAACATGGCACCGGCCGTCCGAGGACCCGACCTGCCAGATAGTGCCCCCCTGGACACCCCCACGCTACCCCCTGGACACCCCCCACCAATCCCCCCAGCACTCGTGGACGCCTCCCCAGCCAGCAGCCCGGCTCCCACCTGTCTGTGGCAGCGCTGGACACAGTCCGCAGCCACCACGCCGGGTTCCCGCATGACTGAGACCATGAGTGAACCGGGCGTTTGGGAACTCGGCCCATTGGGAGAGGAGCATTGGGAGAGGACCTTCAGGTGACGTGCTAAGAATTTAGAGTGTCCTATTCACCTAACTTGCCCATCTTTGGACTGTGGGAGGAAACCGGAGCACCCGGAAGAAACCCACTTAGACACGGGGAGAACGTTCAGACTCCACACAGACAGTGACCAAAGCCGGGAATTGAATCCGGATGCCTGGTGCTGTGAAGCAACAGTGCTAACTACTGTGCTACCGTGCTGCCCATTTTTATTTGATTTTAGCTTGATTTTAATCATCAGTTTAATGTCATGATGTTTCCTGGCATGATTGTTGAATTGGATATTGGCAGAATTTGCTCTCTGGATGTATGCACTGATACCATGGCAGCACGGTAGCATTGTGGATAGCACAGTTGCTTCACAGCTCCAGTGTCCCAGGTTCAATTCCCGGCTTGGGTCACTGTCTGTGTGGAGTGTGGATTGGCCATGATAAATTGCCCTTCGTGTCCAAAATTGCCCTTAGTGTTGGGTGGGGTTAATGGGTTATGGGGATAGAGTGGAGGTGTTGACCTTGGGTAGGATACTCTTTCCACGAGCCGGTGCAGACTTGATGGGCCGAATGGCCTCCTTCTGCACTGTAAATTCTATGATAATTCCATTATGACCTTCATTAACAGCGGCATTACCAGAGAGCACACGGCCAGTATGTGAACATTCCTACAGCCTTTGCCAGCCTCCCTGAACAGGCGCCAGAACGTGGCGACTTGGGGCTTGTCACAGTAACATCATTGAAGCCTACTTGAGACAATAAGTGATTAGTATTATTATTAAAAGGACTATCCGGTTCAATACCACCCTCCAGCTCTTTGATCGCATCCCTGTAGATTACGGCATCTCAGGCGCATATCCGAGTAATCTTTCCATGCGACAAAGGTTCCAGGGAGTGAGTTCCAGAACTCCACCAGACTCTGGATGACAATTAGATGCAATTTCATATATTTATGTTCACAATGAGCGACATGGGAACCTCACGCGATCAGCTGTGAAGCGCCCAATGACTGCAACCTCTCAGACCAACAGTGTGGCCTCCTGCTGGGTCTGGATGGCCTGGTGATGTTGGATGGAGGTCAGCAGTTGTCCTTCTTCCAGCAGTGTGAGATTGAGAATGCCTGAGTATTCCAGGCTCAAGCGACAAAGAATGGCGGCTACCTGTACAACATATCAAATTCTCTCCCCAGGGAACTCTACCCCAGGAAGGGGAGAAAACCGATGAGGAAATGAGGGGCAAGATAAACACCAGTGAGAGGTGGATCATTCTAGCCCAACTGTGTGACAATAAAGGCATTCAATATGGACATTTTTATGATTGGACAACACTTAGCAACCCTCCTGTGTGGGATTGTATGAGCTGATCTGAGACTGTCTAATGTGCCGACCATGTTTGACGTTGCCAGAGATGAGATTCCCTTTTGGGCTCTGACCCCTGCAGCCTCTATGGCGTCAGCCGCAATGTGAATTCACTCCTCAGCTCTGTCTGTAGCTCATGCAGCAGCTGTGAAACCACAAAGGGAATCACTGCTGTCCGTAATAATAACTTTATAATGGAAACAATATCACAGCTGTAATCCGGACAGATACATTTTTACTCACAATAATCCATGATCATGGCAGCATCTGTTTGCCACTGGAGGAAGTGGAGTGGGGTTGCATGGGGAGAGGTCAGTAGAGGTTTGTGGCCTCTGTTTTCTCACTCACAGTTGATTGTAAATAATAGACTGCAGTTTGTAGTCCGCAGGCCCTGGCTGACCTTATTAAAACTAGTTTGTTTCCTCTAATATCATTTTATGAGAAAAAGTATATCCACTTGTTGCCGCAGCTGGACACAACAAGTAAGAGCATTTTTCCACAAACTATTCCATGCCCTTTAAGCTCTTGTCACTTTTCAAATGATTAACAAGCAGGTCAAAGGCTGGGAATTCCGCAGCACGTAACTCACTTCCTGTCTCCCAAAACCTGACCACCACCTAAAAGGCCAAGCCTAACGAGCGCCAACGATTACACTCAAGGAACTCAACACCACACAGGACAAAACCACCCACTTGATTGTCCCATCCAACACGTGCAACGTTCATTCCCTCCACCATCGGTGTACAATGGCAGCAGTGTGTACCATCTGCAACAGGGCTCTTCAACGCCGGGTCGCGACCCGTGGGTGGGTCGCGGGCAGGTATGGGGGGGGGGGGGATTGGGGAGCGATCAGCTGTGAAGCGCCCAATGACTGCGACTGGCTTTTAAGAATGTCGGCCACGCCGGCTTTTAAATGAGAACTGTGCAGCCATCCTGCCAGAAGTGACGACAGAGAGCAAGTCACACACCTGTCATGTGTGGGGCCTCACGGTAGCATGGTGGTTAGCATCAATGCTTCACAGCTCCAGGGTCCCAGGTTCGATTCCCGGCTGGGTCACTGTCTGTGTGGAGTCTGCACGTCCTCCCCGTGTGCGCGTGGGTTTCCTCCGGGTGCTCCGGTTTCCTCCCACAGTCCAAAGATGTGCGGGTTAGGTGGATTGGCCATGCTAAATTGCCCTTAGTGTAAGGTTAATGGGGGGATTGTTGGGTTACGGGTATACGGGTTACGTGGGTTTAAGTGGGGTGATCATTGTTCGGCACAACATCGAGGGCCGAAGGGCCTGTTCTGTGCTGTACTGTTCTATGTTCTATGTACACTGATGTCACGCGTGCTACACGTCCATGCTTCTGGCGCAAAATCAAAGAGGGGAGATTCCTCCATTTTCTAGCTGCGAGAAAGAAAGGCAACGGAACTGAGAAGAACTGAGGATGGTTTGTTTTCTTATAAGGAAGAGAGGGCCAGAGGCACAAACAGGCCAGGATCTCGCAACAGAATCTTCTAGAGAGAGCTGAACAGGAGAGTCCACAGCAGGACAAAGCAATGCTAGTGTGAGCTGCTCAGAAGAGTCCACAGCAAGACAAAGCAGCGCTAGTGTCAGCTGTATGTAGAGCTCAAGAGTGAACAACCTATTAAGAAGTAACTGAATTTGGGAACAAAGCAGTATAAAGATGATTTATTGATGTATGGCTTTGTTAATAGTGCGAATGCAAATCTGGATGCAAATCTCATGTGTGTTATATGCAGGAAAGTACTGGCGAATGTGAGTTCAATGCTAATTATGTCTTACGTTGCAGACATCATTTCAATTCTAAACAAAGTGAATTTCAAATTGCAAGGGAAGGATGATGTTTGCTTTCGGTATTGTGAAGAGATAGATGCTTTCCAAAAGTCATTGAAAGTTTCGCAAATGCGGGTGCAAAGCCAAAACTACGACATGTTCCACCCACTGCACCGACACTTGGAAGAAAACAGTCGGGAAATAAATTGTCAATGGACTGATGGGCCTTATTCAGTCGCATCTGTCT
This sequence comes from Scyliorhinus canicula, assembly GCF_902713615.1. Lineage (NCBI taxonomy): Eukaryota > Metazoa > Chordata > Chondrichthyes > Carcharhiniformes > Scyliorhinidae > Scyliorhinus > Scyliorhinus canicula. Next base: position 239,446,036 of record NC_052149.1, on the reverse strand, counting down.
GCGCTGATCAACAGCTTTTGTCAATACTTTCCAGAGGAGACGTTTCAGATTTTGAAAGAGAAGCGGTGGGTGAAAAATCCTCTTGAGTTTGAGACCCCAGAGTCAATTATTAACTGACAGCTGATTCCAAATGAATAGACTGAACTTCTGCGCCTCACCTGTGACAACACATGAAAAACACAGCACAAGTCCAGGAGGCTGTCAGCATTCTGGAATAGCATCTCCGAAGAGTATCCAGAGCTGAGTAAAACAAGCAATTTGTTGCTTTTACCCTTCACAGTGACCTACAAGTGCGAGATTGGATTTTCCATCCTCACAAAGGTGAAGACGGCACAAAGGAACCGGCTGATCCTGCACCCGATATGTGCATTGCCCTCTCCCCCTGTGCACCTGATTGGAGTGAGATCATGAGGATCAAGCAGGCTTACTTTTCGCATTAATGATAAGCAAAAATGGTGGGTCGCGGATGTTGGCCGGCATGGATCGTGAAGATTAGCTGGCGTGAGTCGCGAAGGGTCGGCTGGCGTGGATTGTGAAGATCAGCTGGCGTGGGTCGTGAAGGTCAGCGGACTTAGGTCGCGAAGGGCGGCCGGCGTGGGCCATGAAGGTCAGTCGGCATTGGTCACCAAGGTCGACCGGCTTGGGTCGAAAAGGTTGGCTGATTGGTAAAAGTGGGTCTCGGAAAAAATGCTGATCTATGAGATGCACTAAAGCAACTCGACAAGCTCCCTTCAATAGCATCTTTCAAACTCACAACCTTTACCACCTAAGGGTAACAAACATGTGGAAAAAACACGACCTGAAAGTTGTCCTCCAAGCCACACTGGAGCCACACTGATTTGGAAATATATTGCTGTTCCTTTGCTGTCGCTGGGTTAAACCCCTGCAACACCCACCCTGACAGTACTCTTCAAGAATTCTTCGAGACAGAATCTACTCCCATTTGGAAGCAAGGGGTCGTATTAGCGAGAGGCAGCATGATTTTGTGAAGGGGAGGTCGTATCTCACTAACTTAGTAGAGTTTTTCGATGAGGTCTTAAAAAATGATTGATGCAGGTAGGGCAGTGGAAGTTGTTGATATGGACTTCAGTAAGGCCTTTCACAAGGTTCCTCATGGCAGACTGGTATAAAAGGTGAAGTCACACGGGATCAGGGGTGAGCAGGCAAGATGCATACAGAACTGGCTAGGTGATAGAAGGCAGAGAGTAGCAATGGAAGGGTGCTTTTCTGATTGGAGGGCTGTGACTAGAGGCGTTTCGCAGGAATCAGTGCTGGAACCTTTGTTGGTCGTACACATAAATGATTTGGAGGAAAATGTAACTGGTCTGATTAGTATGTTTGCAAACGACACAAAGGTTAGTGGAATTGTGGTCAGCAATGAGGACTGTCAGAGGATACAGTAGCATTTACATCGTTTGGAGACTTGGGCAGAGAGATGGCAGATGGAGTTTAATTCGGATAAACGTCAGGTGATGCATTTTGGAAGGTCTAATACAGATAGGGAATATACAGTGAATGGTAGAACCCTCAAGAGTATTGACAGTCAGAGAGATCTTGGTGTACAGGTCCACAGGTCACTGAAAGGGGCAACACAGGTGGAGAAGGTAGTCAAGAAGGCATACGGCATGCTTGCCTTCATTGGCCGGGGCATTGAGTGTAAAAATTGGCAAGTCGTGTTGCAGCTGTATAGAACCTTAATCAGGCCACACTTGGAGTATAGTGTTCAATTCTGGTCGCCACACTACCAGAAGGATGTGGAGGATTTAGAGAGGGTGCCCAAGAGATTTACCTGGTATGGAGGGCATTAGCTATGTGGAGCGGTTGAATAAACTCAGTTTGTTCTCACTGGAACAAAGAAGGTTGAGGGGCGACCTGAAAGAGGTCTACAAAATTATGAGGGGCATTGACAGAGTGGATAGTCAGAGGCTTTTTCCCAGGGTAGAGGGGACAATTACTCGGGGGCATAGGTTTAAGGTGCGAGGGGCAAGGTTTAGAGTAGATGTACGAGGCAAGTTTTTTACACAGAGGGTAGGGGGTGCCTGGAACTCGCTGCCGGAGGAGGTGATGGAAGCAGGGACGATAGTGACGTTTAAGGGACATCTTGACAAATTCATGAATAGGATGGGAATAGAAGGATATGGACCCCGGAAGTGTAGAAGATTTTAGTTTAGACGGGCAGCATGGTCGGCACAGGCTTGGAGGGCCGAAGGGCCTGTTCCTGTGCTGTACTTTTCTTTGTTCTTTGTTCTTTAGTACTGTGGATGCACAGGTATTGTTGGGGTTAAAGAAAGTGGCTCATCAGCACTATCATGACGGCAATTAAGGATGGACAATAAATACTAGCCTGGCCAATGATACTCACCTTCCATGAATTAAGAAAAAGTAAAATGCTGTCACTTCCTGCGCAGTACTGAGAGAGCGTTGCTTAGTCAGAGATCCTTGTCGGAATTCTCCATTCCTGAGATTAAGTGTTGACGTTGGGTCAGGATTCGTGGATTTCTACGACAGCAAAACTGGTGCCGCACCTGGACCGAATCAATGACTGTGGAGAGGCTAGCATCAGCCCTACCTGGAACACAATCGTTTCCAATGAAGAACGGTGCGGGATTCGCCGGGTCCGGGATTGACACTCGGGAGGCTGACAAGCTGCAGCCGCACATACACATTACACTCCCCACACACACTCATCCCAGCCAACTCCCCTCCCCACACACACTCATCCCAGCCAACTCCCCGCCCCACACACACTCATCCCAGCCAACACCCCTCCCCACACACACTCATCCCAGCCAACTCCCCGCCCCACACACACTCATCCCAGCCAACACCCCTCCCCACACACACTCATCCCAGCCAACTCCCCGCCCCACACACACACATCCCAGCCAACACCCCTCCCCACACACACTCATCCCAGCCAACACACTCCCCACACACACTCATCCCAGCCAACACACTCCCCACACACACTCATCCCAGCCAACACACTCCCCACACACACTCATCCCAGCCAACTCCCCTCCCCACACACACTCACCCCAGCCAACACACTCCCCACGCACACTCATCCCAGACAACTCCCCTCCCCACACACACTCATCCTAGCCAACACACTCCCCACACACACTCATCCCAGCCAACACACTCCCCACACACACTCATCCCAGCCAACTCCCCTCCCCCCACACACTCATCCCAGCCAACACACTCCCCACACACACTCATCCCAGCCAACACACTCCCCACACACACTCATCCCAGCCAACTCCCCTCCCCACACACACTCATCCCAGCCAACACACACTCATCCCAGCCAACTCCGCTCCCCACAAACACTCATCCCAGCCAACTCCGCTCCCCACACACACACTCATCCCAGCCAGCACACTCCCCACACACACTCATCCCAGCCAACTCCCCTCCCCACACACACTCATCCCAGCCAACACCCTCCCCACACACACTCATCCCAGCCAACACACTCCCCACACACACTCATCCCAGCCAACACCCTCCCCACACACACTCATCCCAGCCAACACCCTCCCCACACACACTCATCCCAGCCAACTCCCCTCCCCACACACACTCATCCCAGCCAACTCCCCTCCCCACACACACTCATCCCAGACAACAGGATGGCACTGGCTGCGCTGGAGCGCCCCCATCCCGCTAATGGGTCGGCTGGGGCCAGAGGGCACCTCGGGGGGTGGTCTGGGGGGTCACCTATATGGCCTGTGGCTCTAATTTCACAGATGGGCAGTCAGCAGTGTGCCCAGCTACATGGCTGCCTTGCCGGCTGCATCAACAGTTCTGTGCCCGCCCACCCTAACCCCATAGCTGCTACTTCTCCCGGCCCTGGTCGAAGCCCTCTGGCTAGTTGTACGGATGTCAGCAAACTATGGCGATGTTGGACACTTTCCGTACCCACTCTCTCTCCCTCAGCAGACGCGCCGCCTGTTTCACGATATTTGAAAGCACAAGTGAACCTCGGCATCGGGAGTTCCCCCAGTGGAAGCAAAGAATCGCGGAGGCTCCAGAGAATACCGGGTCAGGCTTGCTAATGATATGCAAATGGCGTTTATTGTACGTGCGAGTGGAATGCATTGAAGCCACTGTCACCGCCCTGGAGATTTGTGGTTTGGTGTGAATCCGGCGCCAGCCACAATTTCGGCGTCAAAAACGATTCTCCACCCAATCGCGTTTCCCGATTCTGGCATCAACTGATTGAGAATCTCATCTCTGTTTTTCAGATCCGATTTTAAATCTATTTGCTCTCTCAGGGGGCTGGCAGTGCACCACTTTGTTGAAGAGCAGGTGAGACGTCCCCAGTGTCCTGGCCAATAAATATCCCTCAACCATCATCATTAAACCAGAAAAAGCACTTCATTGGTTGTAAAGGATTTTGGGCATCCTGACACAATGAAAATCACGATGGCCGGAATTCTTCAGCCATTCGCTGGCGTTGGGATTCTCTGGCCCGCCGTCAGAGCGCCCCCTTCCGCGGGTTTCCCGACGACGTGGGATGGCTTCAATGGAAGCTCCCATTGATGAAGGCGGGAGCACAGAGACCCACCACCAGCGAATTGCGTGCTGCTTCCCGCTGCCGAGAAACACGTGGCTGGGAGGCCAGTGTAAATGTAAGTCTTTCTTTCTTTTGTTTTTTTCACTCTTTGGCCTTTTAAAACCTCAGCTTGTCTGATCCAACCTTTACTTGTAGGTTTGTCTCGCCTTCTCTCTGAATTTTATTCCCTCCATTTGGTGAACTGAACTGAGCCGCTTCCCTTCATTGAGCTTTAGAGTTCAATATTAGATATTTAAAAATCTGTTCCCATAGGCTTGGGGTGGGATTTAATAATAATCTCCATAATTGTCACAAGTAGGTTTACATTGACACTGCAATGAAGTTACCGTGAAAATCCCCTAGTCAGCACATTCCGGCGCCTGTTCGGGTACACAGGGCGAGAATTCTGTCCAAATGATCGAACAGCACATCTTTTGGGACTTGTGGGAGGAAAGTTCAGTGCCCGGAGGAAACCCACACAGACACGGGGAGAACTTGCAGACTCCGCACAGACAGTAACCCAAGCCGGGAATCGAACCTGGGACACTGGCGCTGTGAAGCAACAGTAGCAGGGCTAACCACTGTGCTCCCATGCCGCCCTCTACATCTGGGTATAGTATAATGTGATGTATAAGAGGGCGGAACTGGAATAAGCTATTGGACGAGATTGTGGCTGAGCTTCGATCTCAGATGCACCTTCCCACTTTGTCCCCATATCCCTTCATTCCCTTAGCATTCCAATATCTATGAACCTCTGTCTGGAATATACTCAAGGAACAAGCGTCCACAGCAATTCCAAATATTCACAACCACTGGAATGAAGAAATTGTTTCTCGCCTCGGTCCGAAATGACCAAGCCGTGATTCTGAACATGTGGCCACGTGTTGAAATGAAATGAAAATGAAAATCGCTTATTGCCACGAGTAGGCTTCAATGAAGTTACTGTGAAAAGCCCCTAGTCGCCACATTCTGCCGCCTGTTCGGGGAGGCTGGTACGGGATCTAGATTTCCCAGCCAGGGGAAACACTTTTTCAGCATCTATCCTGACAAGGCACTTCATGATTTTATATGTTTCAATTTTGTGACCTCCTCTATCCCTAAACTCCAGTTAAATGCCCTTGTGTAGGCAATCTCTCCCCAGACGACAACCTCCCCATTCCAGGGGTCAGTCTCGTGAACCTTGGATCCACCTGTCTCTGTTCAGCACTGTTTAGGTTGGGGGACTGAAGCTGCAGACAGAACTCCAGATGTGGCCCATCTAGGACAGCAGCCCAGAAGGTGAAGAGCGATGAATTTGTTTATTTCTCTGATCCATGTGGAAGAGGTTTTGAGCAATACTCTTCACGCCATCAGTCCCGCACCCTGGATAATAGTACATCCAACAAGTGGATCGCATACAGAAGACTTAATAGAATGACATTCCCATCCTCTTGCATTTTGTCACTTCTCATTACTGGGTTTTTGAAAAGCAGCAGATTGTTATTAATTTTTAATTAAACGCTGTGCAGAATAAACAGGATCTCATGTCTGGGAGTTCAGTGTATTTGACATGTCACTTGTATGAAAGACAGTTATAATGTGCTCACATTAGCAATGTTAATGAACCAGATAATATTTATCGTGAGACATTCCAGTGTTTTATTCAGTGGAAACCCTTTGTCATTCAGGATGGGAATAAAATCAACGTGATTTGGCAAAACAAATGGAGGACGGTGATTCAGGGATGAAGTGACAATAAAGTGTCCTCCTCTCTCGGCTTCTCACCTTCCCCTCCCGACAGAGGGAGAAAGGATCGGGAATGCAAGGGAAAAAGAATGGAGAGAACCGAAAAGAAAGAGAAAAAGAAAGAATAGAAGGAAGATTTAATGTGCAGGTGTGGAAGCCGTTTGCTTCGAGTATCCCAATGCTCAGTCAATGAAATACTTCACTGTTGTTATGTAGGAAACACAGCAGCTAATTGTGCACAGGAAGCTCCCAAAACCAACAGTGGGAGGATTTTCTTCACTCTTTCACTTCGCTGGGTCGTCCAGCATTTACTACCATCCCTACTTGTCTTTGATTCTTGTTCTTCACTGAACAATTGCCAGGACAGCCACACTGCTTGTCTTCAAATATTGCTGCCCGAGATGGAACCTCATTTGAACATCGAAACTAAGAACAAGCACCTGTCCTATAGTGCAGCACTCCCTCAATCCTTCACTGCTAGTCTCAGTGAGAATTATATGCCCTGGACTGAATTCGAGATGTGAGCATCTTAATGAGTCAGGATTGACATTAATATGCCGTAACTGTTCGAAAACTTCAACAACACTTCAGATCCTAAATCCAAACAATTGACACAATCTTTTTTTTTGAGGGGTTGCTCACTTAAAATTACTTTGGGGCCCTTGATGTTTTATGCATGTCCCTTTTATACATATTGTGAGCAGGCTATGTGCTAAACAGATGCACTGGAGTGTGGTGCGCACGTTGACAGAGCTCCGGTTTTTTTGTCTGACATCAAGGGGTCTTTAACATGGCTGGCCCCCGTGCTAGGAGCATATTCCATCACAACTGGATCACTCACTCACTCACTCGTACTTACTCACTCACCCGCTCACTCAGTCATTCACTGCACCTCAAAAGCGCCACACCTCTTAATCGGGGTTCAAGTTCCAGTCTTGCCATTTGCGAAGAGATCAAGGCTGATACTTCTGTTGTCCACATGAGGTGTGTTGTACCATTGGGGGTGCATTCCATTAGATGTGGTGTTAAATTGTGGATGTGTTTGTTCTTTCAGTGTGAATGTAAAAGATTCCATGGCACAATTTGTAGAAGAGCAAATGAGCTCCCCCCTTGGTGCCCTGGCAAATATTTATTTCTCAACCAACATCACAAACAGTATAGATGGCATGGTCATTTTCATATCAGCCATGATCTCATCCAATGGGAGAGCAGGCTGATGGGCCGAATGGCCTACCCCTCCTCCAAATATGTATGTTCGCGTTTGTGAAATCTCACTGTGCACGAAAATCGGCCACCAATTTTCCTACGTTGCATTAGTGACTGGACTTCAAAAGAACTTCATTGCAGGGCAGCACGGTGGCCTAGTGGTTAGCACAACCGCCTCACGGCGCTGAGGTCCCAGGTTCGATCCCGGCTCTGGGTCACTGTCCGTGTGGAGTTTGCACATTCTCCCCGTGTCTGCGTGGGTTTCACCCCCACAACCCAAAAAATGTGCAGAGTAGGTGGATTGGCCATGCTAAATTGCCCCTTAATTGGAAAAATAATTGGGTACTCTAAATTTATAAAAAAAAAGAACTTCATTGCCCACAGACGGCTCTGTGAGTCGTGAAGGGCCAAATAAGGGCAAGTATTTATTTTACGTGTTCACATTTCAGCAGAAGCTGACAAACGCTGCTGAGAAATGGTGACTCGTTGAGACCCGGTGTATCTGCGATGATTTTAAACAATCATCAGTTTATGCGACATAGATTATCATAGAATTTACAGTGCAGAAGGAGGCCATTCGGCCCATCGAGTCTGCACCGGCTCTTGGATAGAGCACCCCACCCAAGGTCAACACCTCCACCCTATCCCCATAACCCAGTAACCCCACCCAACACTAAGGGCAATTTTGGACAATAAGGGGCAATTTAGCATGGCCAATCCACCTAACCTGAACATCTTCGGACTGTGGGAGGAAACCGGAGCACCCGGAGGAAACCCACGCACACACGGAGAGGATGTGCAGACTCCACACAGACAGTGACCCAAGCCGGAATCGAACCTGGGACCCTGGAGCTGTGAAGCAATTGTGCTAGCCACAATGCTACCGTGCTGCAGTCATTTTAAGGACACTGCGGCGTATTCTTTCAGTCTGCCCGTGTTAATAATACGGTTTTAAGACTGCAACAGACTGACACAGCACGGTGATGCAATTTTAATAGTATATTATTTTTCAGGTACAATTGAATAATGTTTGGCAATATAGAGAGAACATGGGCGGGATTCTCTGCTTGCCGACGTCGATTTCGTAATCGCCAAACGAGTGGAGAAACCCTTTTTACGGCCAAATCGGGGGCGCCGCCAGTTTTTGGATGCTCCGCCACCTCCAAAACGGCTTCATCGAGGAGTATCGCACACAGCGTTGGGACAGCCTCAGATGGTCACCTGAAGGCCCTCACCCGATGCTTCCCCCCCGATGGGCCACGTTCACGAAGGCGCGGGTGACTGGTGTTCTCAGTCTTCGTGAACCTGGTGTGGCGGCTGCGTACTGTGTCCAGTGCTGCCACAGTTGGGGGGGGGGGGGGGCGTGCCGCTGGCCGGGGGGGGGGGGGAGGCTTCAGAAAGAGCTGGGAGGACTGGGGGGGGGGTGGTCCGGGGTTGTGGCGAGGGGATGTCCAGGGGGCACTATCTGGCAGTTTGGGTCTGCACGCGGCTGGCACCGTGTTGTACGGCGCGACCGCTGCAGGTCATTGCCGTTGCCGTGCGCGGCCACGGTTCCCTGCAATTCTCTGCCCGTTTATTTCATGAAGGCTGTTTGTTTTACAATAAGCGGCTGCTAACCCCGGCACCCGATCGGAGGGTGGGTGCTGGGGCCTCGCCTATTTTTTCATCGGAATACTAGACACTTCCTCTAACAGAGGGTCTGCGCAGAAAGGACTTGATTTAGCTGTTTGTTAAACTCATCAGCACATGGCTCAGCCAACATCAATAAAGGACAATTCACCAGCTATCAGTTCATAGAAGAGGTCACGAGCCAATCGTTTTAAAGAGTTCATGTCGCGATTTTTCAGCCTCTGCCCCGGGACAGATTTTCCCATGACCGATGGCCGATGGTCTTATGGATGAAGCGAGACATTGGTTGTCAATGATATCATCTGGTCTCAAACTGTACAGACATGTGTATAGCTCTCCCCCCTTTGCAGGGAGTGGGGGGGGGGGGGTCAACTTCAGTGGGATTGGAAGATGCCACTGGTGGGAAGGGCCAGAACATCTCACGCGGGGGGGGGGGGAGAAGAGGGGGGTGGGGTGCAGCCGATTTCCGAATAATTGCTGCTGCTGGATGAGAACACATTTTCAAATCTAAACAACCGAATCTTTATTGGTCTGAGGTTTTTCTTAAGCATTCTCTGTTCATTTACACACAGAAAGGTCTCAAGGACATCACTGTGGTAAACGACCAGTTATTCTGTGCTATGTGTTCTTGTTGTCTTTTGGTTCCCAAACATTGTGCATTGTCGCACTTTGAGCTTGCGATGATCAGAAACTCTTCATGTGAACTTGTGCCACAGTTCAGGAAATGGGGCTGTGAGACCCTTGGCCGGATTGACGTAGGAATGAGGAGGTATTGGAGGCTTTGACGGGTTTAAAAAGAGACAAATCCCCAAGCCCGGATGAATTGCAGCCCAGGCTGCTGCAGGAGGCGAGGCAGGACGTTGCAGGGGCCCTGACGCAAGTTTTTAATTCCTCGCTAGCCTCAGGGGGAGTGCCGGAGGACTGGAGAACAGCTAACACTGCCACACCTTTTGATGCACGATCAATTGTACAAAGGCTAAGGTTGGATACAACTGAGGCTTTATTGCAGTAAGATGTGTGGCCTCCCACAGCACTTGGCGAAATGGCTGCTGAATACAGGACATGCATATTTATACCCCTTCTACTGGGCGGAGCCAGCAGGCAGGGGCTACCGGCGAACCTGTGGTACAGGTCCTACCTTACATCACCTAATACAGGTGGAACAGTGGTTTACCACACTTTTCAAAAAGGGTGGACACAAAAGCTTGTGGTGGAAGCTGTTTGAGTAACTGGATGCCAATATCCAGTGCTGGGTCCCCTATTGTTTGTTGCACATATAAATGACATAGACAAGATTCTGGGCGAAATGATAAATCATCCGCAGCTGACAGCAAAATTTGGAGGATGGTTAACAAGTGAATAAAATGGTCATAGGTTACAGGAAGATATAGATGTGTTGGTCAGGTGGGCAGAGCAGGGGTGGATGGTGTTTAACCCTGATAGGTGCGAGATGATGCACTTTGGAAGAAGAAACAGGACAAGGGAGCAAGCAATGAATGGCAGGACACTGGAAAGCTCAGAGGAACAGATGGATCTTGGGTGCTTGTTCCCAAATCCCTGACAGCAGCTGAGCAGGGCACTTAAGAAGCATATGGGACACATACCTTTCTCAGTTGTGGTATAGAATATAAGAGCAAGGAGGTTATGTTGGAGCTGTGCAGTATGTGGTTAGGTCACAGCTGGAGCACTGGGTGCAGTTCTGGTCACCTCACTATAGGAAGGATGTGATTGCACTGGAGGGGGTACGGAGGAGATTCACCAGGATGTTTCCTGGAATGGAGCATCTGAGCTATAAGGAGAGACTGGATAGACTGGGATTGTTGTTTTTTAGAGCAGAGAAGGCTGAGGGGGGTTATGATTGAGGTGTATAAAATTATGAGGTGTTTGGACAGGGTGAATGGAAAGCAGCCCCTTCATTGAGGGGGTCAATCACAACGGAGCATAGTTTTAGGGTGAGGGGCAGGAGATTCCGAGGGGATTTGAGGAAACCAAATTGACTCAGAGGGTGGTGAGAATCTGGAATGCACGGCCTGGGAAGGTCGTGGGGGTTGGAAACCTCAAAGCCTTTAAAAAACACTTGGATAAGCATTTGAAACAACCTCACATTCAAGGGTATGGGACAAGAGCTGGTAAGTGGGGTTAGCGGGAGATTGGGGTAGTTACTCTCGGTGCAGACTCGATGGGCCGAAGGGCCTTTTTTGCACTGTGTGACTCTATGACTCTAAGTGGTGAGTTGCCACACTGCACGAGCGACCTTGTTGTCCCTACTTTAGCAAGAGTCATGCTTGCTAATGCTGTCTCATTTGCTGGTTGTGTTGTTAATATTGTCTCCCTGGATATTAATATTTCTGGTGTTATTGATCATCTTTTCTGCTCTTCCAGATCTGGGTTCTATCCAATATGAGCTCTGTTCCTTCCCCTTTGTTCTTTGGTTTTGGTCTGAATGACTTTTGACCTGGGTGTGCTGGCTCCTGCAGCAACCTTTGCTGGATCCATGTTTTCATGATTGCTTCGTTTACGTGCAAACGTTGTCTTTTCTACAGCTCAGGTTCCGATTGAGCATACTTGTTGGCATACTGACCTCCTCTTTCCTGTGCTTCAGAGCGATGTTCTCTCACTTCCTCCTGGCCACAGAGCCATCGCATATTTCCTGCCATTCTGCACTCTGCAGCTGGTATCACGTCAGCGCTGAGAGTTGTGAATCGGAGTGACATCAAGGCAAGGTTTGGCTCTTCCTTTTTTTCCTCAGCGTTTCATAGAATATTTTTTTATAGTGCAGAAGGAGGCCATTTTGCCCATCGAGTCTGTACTCACCCACTTAAGCCCATGCTTTCACTCTATCCCCGTAACCCCTCCTGACCTTTTTGGACACCAAGGGCAATTTAGCATGACTTCGCCTGCACATCCTTGCGCTGTGGGAGGAAACCGGAGCACCCAGAGGAAACCCACACAGACACGGAGAGAACGTGCAGACTCCGCATAGGCAGTGACCCAAGCCGGGAATCGAACTTGGGACCCTGGCGCTTTGAAGCCACAGTGCTAACCGCTGTGCTACCGTGACGCCTCGTGTTTCGCGAGGATTCTTTTAGCTGTTTGAACATCTTTCATTGTGTCCTTGAGGGTAATGTTGTGATGAGGTGATAATGTTGAACCCATACTGTTCCACGAATCCCTTAACTGGCCTGTCATGTTTTTACAATGATATAAAGGCACCGATCACTCATAAGCGTTGTGTAAACAGGCTGTAGGTTTATTTCTATAGACTAGGCACAGGGGAACATTTGTACAAATGTAGAAAACTTGGAGACATCAGGAACAGGGCTGTGTCTGCTGTGTTCTGCACACCAGCTGAAGTGAAGCTGTGAAACATGACTCATTTCCCTTCTAGTGATGTCATGCTGTTATTCTTTGAATGCAGATTACAACATCCTCTTTTCTTTTTAAAGACACTTTCCTCCGCTACAATTATTTGCAACACATGTTTAGTTACCTTTACACAAGTGTATAGAACTGATGTACCTATGAATCTCGGAATCATTGATGTAATCTGATGGTACGGCCAGATCTTGTAATGGTAAGCTCATCTGGAGATTTCTTTAATTATTCACAGTGATCTGTGGGGTCATTGTTCTCAGATGTTGTTCCTGGCTGGATTTTGGATCTATTCCTTGATACAATAGGACTTCATGGCGATTGAGGAGCTGGAATGGATATAATTTGTCCTCGATTACGCTTCACCGTTGTGCTTTTTCATGCAGTAGAATCATAGCCTCTCGATTCTCAACAAACCTTTCTCACCTCAGCTCGGTGTCACGTAACTTCTGTGGGATCGCGGATGCAAACCTATTGTTCCAACTGTAAAAATGGCAATTTTATACCCGCATTTATATCGTGATCATTGGTTATCTTCTCTTGCAGATCTGAAAGTTGCTCTCTAGTTTTTGGGAGAGTATAATGGGTAAGAGTAGGTAAATTGACGCATGAAAAATAGAAAATAGCGGCAGGAGGAGACCATTCCACCTTTGAGCCTGCTCTGCAATTCATTATGATCATGGCAGATCATCCAACCCAATAGCCTGATCCTGTCTTCCCCCCATATCCTTTGAGCCACTTTGTCCCAAGTGTTATATCTAACGATTCGTGAAAACATGCAATGTTTTGACTTTAACTACTTCCTGAGGTAACAAACTCTACAGGTTCACCACTCCCCGGGTGAATAAATTTCTCCTCATCTCTGTCCTCCATGGTCTACCCAGAATCCGAAAATCCCTGGTTCTGGACACCCCCCACCATCAGGAACATACTTATTGCATCTACCCTGTCCAGTCCTGTTAGAATTTTGTAGGTTTCTAATGAGATTCCCCCCTCATTCTTCTGAACTCCAGCAAACACAATCCTAGCTGACTCAATTTCTCCTCATACATCCATCCTGCCATCTCTGGAATCAGTCTGGTAAACCTTTGCTGCACTCCCTCTAGAGCAAGAACATCCTTCCTCAGAAAAGGAGAACAAAACTGCCCACAATATTCCAGGTGGCCTCACCAAGATAGTGTATAATTAAGTGAGGAAGGATTAGTGCTCCGAAAGCTAATGTTTAAAACAAACCTGTTGGACTTTAACCTGGTGTTGTAAGACTTCTTACTGTGCTCACCCCAGTCCAACGCCGGCATCTCCACATCATAATTACAGCAAGACATCCCTGCTCCTGTACTTAAATCTTCTCGCTATGAAGGCCAAAATAGTTATGCCTTCTTTACCACCTGCTGTATCTGCATGCTTATATTCAGAGATTGGTGTACGAGGATACCGAGGTCTCATTGCACATTCCCGCCTCCTAATTTATGGCCATTTAGATAATGGTCTGCCTTCTTGTTTTTGCTACGAAATTGGATAACCTCGCATATATCCAACTTATACTGCATCTGTCATTCTTTTGCCCACTCACTCAACGTCTCCAAATCAAACTGAAGGTTCTCTGCATCCTCCTCACAGCTCACCCTCCCACTCAACTTGGTGTCATCTGAAAATTTGGAGATATCACATTTTGTTGCCTCATCTAAATCATTAATATATACTGTGAATAGCTGGGGTCCCAGTGCCGATCCCTGCGGTACCCCACTAGTCACTGCCTGCCAATTTGAAAAAGGCCCGTTAATTCCTACTCTTTGTTTCCTGTCTGCCAACCAGTTTTCTGTCCATCTTAATACGCTATTCCTCATGCAAGTGCTTTAATTTTACACACTAACCTCTCAGGTGGGACTTTGGCGAAATAAACCAACATCCACTGGCTCCCCCTCAGCAACTCTACCAGTTACATCCTCAAAGAATTCCAGTAGATTTGTCAAGCATAATTTCTCCTTCATAAATCCATGCTGACTCTGTCCGATCCTGCTACTGTTTTCCAAATGCTCTGCCATAAAATCTTTGATAATGGATTTTGGAAATGTCCCTTCTGTTGATGTTAAACTTACTGGTCTATAATTCCCTGCTTTATCTCTACCTGCCTTTTTAAATAGTGGAGTTACATTAGCTACTCTCCAATCTGCAGGAATTGTTCCAGAGTCTATAGAATCCTAGAAGATGACCACTGATGCATCTACTATTTCTAGGGCCACTTCCTTAAGCACTCTGGCATGCAGATTATTGGGCACTGGGAATTTATCAGCCTTCAATCCCATCAATTTCCCCAACACCATTTTTCTACCAACGTTGATCTCCTTCAGTTCCTCACTCTCACTAAACCCCCCAACATTATATAAATACATCAGCATGAGAGTTTTATTAGCTTTGTTCCAAACTTTTTGTTTTCGGTGTCTGTTCACGGCGCGTGACGTGGTTTTGTTGTTGTTGCTGTACTATGGTAGAAGTGTCAGGCAAATCAGTTTTGATTCTCCATAGCGTTTTTCCATTTTATATTGACCGGTAAGGATTGCATGCAAGATTCCTCATGTTTATCCGGCGGTTTACCTTTCAAGATCATGTCAATGACTTTCACCATCACCGGAACTGACCTCGTGTGTCTTTGATCTTGAGATGCAGTAATAGGTTCACCATCCACCTGGGAAAAGTGCACATAGTTCACATAGTTCTCCTGTGATTGGGCTTTGTCCACGTGGTAGAACATCAGCATTCACATCTTGCTCAGATCTTCTGCATTCAATCTCATAATCATGCACTTATCAGATGAGGGCCCATCTCTTTAACGACTCGTAGCTGGAGACGGTATTTCTTTGCATGTTTCTGTTGGGCCAAGTGCTGCCAAGTGGGATTAGGTGGGCAAGTCAGGGCTTTTATGTGTCGATGCAGACTCTATGTGCTGAAGGGCCTTTTTTGTGCTGTAGTATTCTCTGATTCTGTAAACAAAAATCATTGTCAAAGGCCAGTCATCTGTTAACGCGGTAAAATGTCTTCCACACAAGTAGTGATTAACTTGTTTGACGCTAAATATTATACTCAAGGTTTCTTTTCCCAATAAGCATAATTCTGTTCAGCGTTGTCAATGTTCTTGAAGCAAAAGTTATTGGTCTTTCATCTCCATTTGACATTATATTGAGAAACAACTGCACCCACCCCATAGGGCAATGCGTCACTTGCGAACTATAACTTCAACTTAGAATCAAAATGTGATAGATTCTGTGGTCTTGGTGCATCTAACATCACGTCATCTTCTCAAGCTTCTTGTGGAGCCTGCCCTTATCAATTACACGGCCAAGATAGCTTATTGATGATTGGAAAAATTCACATTTCTCTCTCTTGGGACTTGAAGATTGTGTCTTTCAAGACCCACTAATGTGTCTCCTAAATTTTTTAGGTGCTACAGTTCATTCCTGGTAATGAACATGTTGTCCAAATAATATTGAACACCGTTGGGGTCACTGAGGATTGGTCCCTGGGATTTTTGAATAGGGTCGATGCAGACATTATTTCAAACACTTATATCTGAACAGTCCTTCGTGTGTTTTAATAGTTAGAAGATGTTGCGACCATCTGGAGGTTCGCTTGGGAGAAATCTCTCTTTACTGAACTTCTGTCCACCCAACAATCCAGCAAATAGATCCTCTATTAATGGTAAGGGACACTGGTAGGTGCACAACATTGGGATTGTTGTCATTTTAAAGTCACCCCAGAGACTTACTAATTCATCCGGCTTGATAACTGGGACAATTGGGGTTGCCCAATCGCTCATTGCCCCACTTCGGTCGCTCCACCTTTGATCAATTTGCCAACGTTCACTTCAACGTTTGGTTTGATAGCATACGGTACAGTTCTTGCCTTTAAGCATTTCTGTAATGTGTTCTTTCCATCAACCAATTGGTTGCAGCTTACCAATTTAGTTTGATTTTGTTCAACCACGTTCTTCAGAAAAGTGCAGGAAAATTACCTTTTGCTCCGTGTAATGGCAATTTTGCAGATTGATCATTTACTTCAACTTGCATCAAGATAAAACCTTTCAATGGAACTACCTCTTCCGTGTCAGTTCCCAAGATTATGTCAGATGGTTTTAATGGTATGTTCTTTGGCTTTAGTTGATATAAATTTTCAAAGATAAGAAAAAGAGCGGCTCCCGTATCTACTTCCATTTTAATTTTGTTCCTATTTACTTTCGGATAGACCCAAAATCTTTGTGCATCAATAGTGCACCGAGTTTGAGCTCCTTGATCTCACTGCACATCGTGGCTTCCTGGGAATTTTCACAGCCTTCGGTCATACTATAGACTCTTTTTGGGGATTTGGGTGCGTTCCTGGGTTTACCACCACTGAGGTGTGAAGATTCTGTCTCGCCCAGCATGCTTTTGTTATGTGACCTTTCTTGCCACAATTACAACATTTTTTTTCTCGACACCCAACATTCCTGTGGAGAATTCCCCATCTGAGCAAACCTATGGCATGCTTACACGTTGAGAGATTTTCTTTCATAATTATTCATCCTGTTTATTTTGACAACCTGCTCCGATTTGAGAAGTTTTTTTGTGCTGCCAACAACATCGATACTGCTATTTGGTTTGAGTGTAAGAGAGCTTTCTGCCAGCAATCGTCGATGAATTGCCCCATTTCTCAATCCGTACACAAGTCTGTCTCGCAGCGTGTCCTCAAGGGTCAATCCAAATTCACAATTCTTTGCTTGTCTCTGTAGTACGGCTACACATTGTTGAATGTTTTCACCCTCTTCTTGGCTCCGTCGATGAAATCTGAACCTCTCTATGGGTGAGAAGTGTTCTTCCTCGTAAGTTATGGAACCAGGCCTTGGTAGGTGGAAAACACTTTGTAATAAGGTGAAGATTTTCCATCCAGTTGCATTCAAGAAAATTTCTACTTTAATTTAATTTGATATTCTGCTTGCAGCAAGGTAATATTGGAATCTCTTTTCATAGGAACTCCATGATTTCTCATTCTCATCGAATGATTCCACAGATCCACTTTTACCATCATCGCAGTTACCTGATCTTAACTTGTATGGCTTACTTTAACTTTCCCTTCCCACTAATTTCTATTTTCTTCTCAATTTAAGTTGTATAATATCTATTGCTGTTTCTTCGAAAAAGTATCTTTCCTTGGTTGGACTGCGACTTTATTTTCGCAACAACAATCTGTTTTAAAATCAGAAAAGCCGGAATTCTCCAGCCGCTCATTGGCGGCAGGGTTCTCTGTTCCCGTCGGCAATGCCCGCCCGCCCGCCCACGTGTTTCCCGGCAGCATGAAGTGGCTTCAGTGTGAATTCCCATTCTCAGCGACGGGAGCAGAGAATCCGGCCACCAGCGAATAGGGCGGCCATCGGCAGGAAAGAAGTGGCTGGGAGGCTGGAGAATCCAGCCCAGATTGCAGCTAAAATTCTCCTTAATCTTGGTTACTATTCATCCTATTCATTCCCGTACCAGCCTCCCCGAACAGGCGCCGGAATGTGGCGACTAGGGGCTTTTCACAGTAACTTCATTGAAGCCTACTCGTGACAATAAGTGATTTTCATTTTTCATTTTCATCCTTTTCCAGCAGTTCATTCCCAAAAGTAGCTCCCTCTCTCTCTCTCTCTCTCTCCGAGTTTGAGGATCCGAATCTGCAGCCTGCGACGTGCGAAGGCCACAGCTGGGACTACCCCCCAGCTCGATACGGAACTTGTTTTTTGACAGCGTACCCCTTATTTCCTGGCTTTCTGCTTTCTAGGAGTTTTGTTTTACTGAACCCACCGATTGTACAAATCGACTGGCACAACAGTCGAAGCTCTGGCTAAAAAAAAAGCTCTTTTCCCATTTCCGAGTCGCCAAGCACTCCCGGGTCACGGAGAAATATTTTTAGGAACTGTCCTATCAGTTCTAAAGTTAAGAATAATAATCTTTATTATTAATTTAATAATAATCTTTATTAGTGTCACAATTAGGTTTACATTAACACTGCAATGAAGTTACTGTGAAAATCCCCCACTCGCCACATTCCGGCGCCTGTTCGAGTACACAGACGGAGAATTCAGAATGTCCAATTCACCTAACAGCACATCTTTTGAGAGGAAACCTGAGCCCCCGGAGGAAACCCACGCAGACACGGGGAGAACGTGCAGACTGCGCACAGACAGTGACCAATGCCAGGAAGCGAACCTGGGACTCTGGTGCTGTGAAGCGACAGTGCTAACCACTGTGCTACCATGCCACGCATCATAATCGCTCTGAGCAAGGCCAATATCCCCACTCTCCACGGCCAGTTTTACCGCGCATTTCAGGATGGCGGATTGGTCTCCCGAAAATCGACCTGCACCTCGAGGTCCAGATCTAGGCAGTTTCCTCTGGCCGTTTACTGGAAAAACCTCCTCAACTCCAGCTCTTCCTTTTTCTGTTATCTTTTAAGGGGTTTTGCTTTTACTGACAGTAGAGACAACGGATAACCTCACCGGGTTGCCACACCAGAGATTCCTTTGTATGTTTCTGTTGAGCAAAGTGCTGTCAAGTGGGATTAGGTGGGCAAGTCAGGGCTTTTCTGTGTCAGTGCAGACTCGCTGGGTCACAGGGTCTCATTTGCACTGTAGTATTCTGTGATTCTGTGAACAAAAATCATTGTCAAAGGCAGTAGTCTGTTAGCGAGGTAAAATGCCTTCCACACAAGTGGTGATTAAATCATTTGACTGCAAATATTATACTCAAGGCTTATTTTCCTAATAAGCATAATTCTGTTCAGGGTTGTCAATGTTCTCGAAGCAAAGCATGGTAGCATTGTGGATAGCACAATCGCTTCACAGCTCCAGGGTCCCAGGTTCGATTCCGGCTTGGGTCACTGTCTGTGCGGAGTCTGCACATCCTCCCCGTGTGTGCGTGGGTTTCCTCCGGGTGCTCCGGTTTCCTCCCACAGTCTAAAGATGTGCAGGTTAGGTGGATTGGCCATGCTAAATTGCCCTTAGTGTCCAAAATTGCCCTTAGTGTTGGGTGGGGTTACTCGGCTATGGGGATAGGGTGGAGGTGTTAACCTTGGGTAGGGTGCTCTTTCCAGAAGCCGGTGCAGACTCGATGGGCCGAATGGCCTCCTTCTGCACTGTAAATTCTATGCAAAAGCTATTGGTCCTTCATCTCCATTTGACATTATGTGAGAAAGAAGTGCACCCAACCCACAGAGCGATGCGTCACATGCGAGCTGTAACTTCAACTTCCAATCAAAATGGACTTCCGATTTCTTCAGCACGTTTTAGACATCATTTCCTGCCTCTTCACAGTCTTCTGTCCAAGTCCATTGTTGATTCACACATAATAACGTATTACGTGGTTTTAATATGCCAGCAAGATTTGGAATAAACTTTCCATCCTAATGGATGAGCTCTAAAAATGATCTCAGTTGAGATTACTAAACCAGTTGTCAGAGTTTATTTTGAGGTGTCGCTCATTCACAGTCTGAGATGGAAGAGAGGAAAATCTCCCAAATGCCTCTGATGATGTCAGCAGGTAATCATGTGATGCATTGCACGGAAACTCATTGGTCACAATGCAGAGCAGGTTCCTGTGTCTATTGTGTTCTCAGACTCATTGTCATCATCATAGATGCTTTGGTTTGTGTTCCTGTCCATTTGCACAGTACCTTTGGTTCTGGCGTCTCATCTCTCCCATTCTCCTTTGCTCTGCTCATCTTTGTCCAAACATTTAAAAAACAAGTTTACAGTGCCCAATTCATTTCTTTCCAATTAAGGGGCAGAGAGATTGAATCGTTTAAGCCTAGTAGGGGCTGGTTTAGCACACTGGGCTAAATCACTGGCTTTTAAAGCAGACCAAGGCAGGCCAGCAGCACAGTTCAATTCCCGTACCAGCCTCCCCAAACAGGCAGCAGAATGTGGCGACTAGGGGCTTTTCACAGTAACTTCATTGAAGCCTACTCGTCACTGTTCGTGTGGAGTTTGCACATTCTCCCCGTGTCTGCGTGGGTTTCGCCCCCACAACCCAAAAATGTGCAGTGCAGGTGGATTGGCCAAGCTAAATTGCCCATTAATTGGAAAAAATAATTGGGTAATCTAAATTTATAAAAAAAAAATAAAAAAAATTGAAGCCTACTCGTGACAATAAGTGATTTTCATTTCATTTCATTTCCCGTGGTCAATCCATCTAGCTTGCACATCTTTTTGGGTTGTAGGGGGGTGAAACCCACACAAACACGGGGACAATGTGCAAACTCCACACGGACAGTGACCCGGGGCCAGGATCGAACCTGGGGCCTCGGCACCGTGAGGCCGCAGTGCTAACCCACTGCGCCACCGCGCTGCCTTATCTTTGTCCACAGATTGACCTTTCCACAAACTCTGCAGATTGATCCATATGTGGGACATTTCATTCTCTCTGGGCATTCATGTCGCCGTGCACAGCTCCGGCACATCTGTCTCTTTCTTTTGTTTCTGCTGCACTGTATCGATCCAGTTGCCCCTCTTTGAGCTTAAGCGGAGCCTTGGTTATGTGCGCTCTGGCAGTGTCTGCAGCCTGCGATGTGGTGAGCTCGCCCTTCCTGATTAACGTTTCTGTGCTTCAGACTGCACAGAACCCCAAATGAGTTGATCCGCCAGCCTGTCGTCTGCTTTTCCCAGACGGCCATTCTCCAGCTGCATTTTGTAATCTTGTTACAAAGTCATCAGCTGGGGCTGGCCCAATTCCTGTCTGAGGCTTTGAAATTCAGACCAGTCGATCTGATGATTCGATTCTGTCTGGAAATTGGATGCTGAACTTTTCAAAAACATTGCCTCGCTCTTTGCTGTCTTCTTCAGCAAGATCCTAGCTGTCAAATAAATTTAATCCAATATTTCCTGCCCACACAACGATATCACTGACCCTCCCTTCATTGTGAGAGCTGTTTGGGGAATGACTAAATGTTCTTCTGTATTTTTGTTAAAACTTCACAAAAGCCTCTCCAGCATCAGCCTCACAATTCATTGTGGGATGAAGCTGTGGGTTGAAGAATGACAGGTGACCTTATTGAGACATATCGGATTCTCAGGGGGCTTGACAGGGTCGATGCTGAGAGGATGTTTCCTCTTGTGGGAGAGTCTGGGACCAGAGGCATAATCTTGGAGTAAGGGGCTGTCCATTTAACACAGAGACGAGGAGGAATTTCTTCCCTCAGAGGTCAGTGAACCTGAAACTTTACCGCAGAGAGTTTTAGAGGCTGGGTGGTTAAGTATGTTCAAGGCTGAGATAGACAGGGCGGAATTCTCCGCACTCACGACGGGGCGGAGAATAGCGGGCGGCGTAAATTTTTACGGCCACGCTGGTCTGACGCCCTCCCGCTATTCTCCCCCCCCCCCCCCCCCCCCCCACACCCGCCTCCCGACACGAATCGCTGCCCGCCGTTTTTTTACGGCGAGCAGCGATTCTCCCCTGGCCGATGGGCCGGTTTCCAAGGCCTTTAGGACCGTTTTTATGAACGTAAATCACACCTGGTCTGACTGTTCGTAAAAACGGCCGTAAAGTCCCGATCTGGGGAACCATGGCACCGATTGGCACGGCAGTACCACGGCCGTGCCAAGGGTGCCATGGGCCCGCGATCGGTGGGCACCGATCGTGGGCAGCGGGTACTTACCCCACGCACTCTTTGTCCTTCCGCCGCCCCGCTGTATCCATTCGCGGGGCAGCTGAGGGGCATACCGGCCCGCGCATGCGCGGGTTTCACGCATATGCGTGATGACGTCATCCGCGCATACGCGGGTTGGAGTCGTCCAATCCGCGCATGCGCGGCTGACGTCATCTGACGCGTCAGCCGTCGCTAACTCTGGCTAGCGGGCTTAACGCAATTCGTTAAGCCCGCGATGCCGGAGTTCACGGCCGCGCGATGCTAGCCCCGACCGGGGAGCAGAATCGGTTCCCGGTCGGGGGGGGCGGAGGCTGGCGTCAAACCCGCCCTTTTCTGACGCCAGCCTCACGATTTTTCGCGGGTGCGGAGAATCACGCCCACAGATTGTTAAACAGCATGGGCAGCACGGTGGTGCAGTGGTTTAGCTCAGTAAGGGGCTGGTTTAGCTCACTGAGCTAAATCGCTGGCTTTTAAAGCAGACCAAGCAGGCCAGTAGCACGGTTCGATTCCCGTATCAGCCTCCCCGAACAGGCGCCGGAATGTGGCGACTAGGGGCTTTTCACAGTAACTTCATTGAAGCCTACTCGTGACAATAAGCGATTTACATTTTTTTCATTTCATTTTTATTTTCATTTCATTGCTGCCTACGGAGCTGAGGACCCGGGTTCGAATCCCGACCCTGGGTCACTGTCCGTGTGGAGTTTGCATATTCTCCCTGTGTCTGCGTGGGTTTCACCCCCACAACCCAAAGATGTGCAGGATAGGTGGATTGGCCACGCTAAATTGCCCCTTAATTGGAAAAAAAAATTGGGTACTCTAAATTTATTTAAAAAAAAGATTTTTAAACAGCAAGGGAATCAAGGGTCATGTTGATAAGCCAAGAAAGTGCACCTGAGGATTATCACATCAGATCGGTTACAGTCTCATCGAATGACAAAGAAGACTCGATGGGCTGAATGGCCTACTTCTGTTCTTACATCTTACAATCTGATTACTGTGCCGGTGGACATGTCATTCCTCATTTTCGCGCGCTTCAACAACGCTTCCTTCCGGCACTGATATGGCTCTATCTTGTAAATCAGAACCAACTTAATTGATAACTCATAGATACGGGGTGGTTTAGCACAGTGGGCTAAATAGCTGGCTTGTAATGCAGAACAAGGCAGCAGCGCGGGTTCAATACCGCCCTCCCCGAACAGGCGCTGGAATATGGCAAGTGGGGACTTTTGACAGTAACTTAATTGAAGCCTACCTGTGACAATAAGCGATCATTATTATTACTCGCTGCCACCAACTGATATGTTCTTGCTGTTTCTTGGTTCTCAGATGTTGTTGATAATCACACTTTAAGGTGAGAAAGATAAGACACTCTGTGGATGGGCTCTCCGTCCCACTGCTCCGGTTTCCGGGTGCGGCGCCCCCTCGCCGGTGGCAGGATTCTGCCAGCCGGCCAATGGGGTTTCCCGTTGTGGGCAGCCCCACACAATTGGGAAATCTCCGGGCTGCCTGAGCACGGAGAATCCCGACAGCGCAGAATCCCGCCCATTATTTTTATTGTTGCCATGCTGCCTGTTACAAGAAGGACCAGATTGAACTGGTTCCATTATACATCACTGAGTCTCTAGTGTAGTGAACTGTGCCCCGCGCCCCCCCCTCCCCTCCAAACACTTACACATAATTGCTAACACCTAGCTAAGGCGAGATGAGGCGAGACCTTGGTTGTCAATGATATCACCTGGTCTCAAACTGTATAGACATTTGTATAGCTCTCCCCCCTTTGCGGGGAGTGGGGGGGGGTCAACTTCAGCGGGATCGGAAGATGCCACTGGTGGGAAGGGCCAGAACATCTCACGCTGGGGGGGGGGTGGGGGGGTGGGGGGGGGGGGGGGGAGGCGGGGGTGTGGGGGGGGGGTGGGGGGGTGGGGTGGGGGGGGGGGGAGGACGCGAGGGTGCAGCTGATTTCCGAATAATTGCTGCTCCTGGATGAGAACACATTTTCAAATCTAAACAACCGAATCTTTATTGGTCTGAGGTTTTTCTTAAGCATTCTCTGTTCATTTACACACAGAAAGGTCTCAAGAACATCACTGTGGTAAACGACCAGTTATTCTGTGCTATGTGTTCTTGTTGTCTTTTGGTTCCCAAACATTGTGCATTGTCGCACTTGAGCTTGCGATGATCAGAAACTCTTCATGTGAACTTGTGCCACAGTTCAGGAAATGGGACTGTGAGGACCTTGGCCGGATTGACGTAGGAATGAGGAGGTATTGGAGGCTTTGACGGGTTTAAAAAGAGACAAATCCTCAAGCCCGGATGAATTGCAGCCCAGGCTGCTGCAGGAGGCGAGGCAGGACGTTGCAGGGGCCCTGACGCAAGTTTTTAATTCCTCACTAGCCTCAGGGGGAGTGCCGGAGGACTGGAGAACAGCTAACATTGCCACACTTTTTGATGCACGATCAATTGTACAAAGGCTAAGGTTGGATACAACTGTTGCTTTATTGCAGTAAGATGTGTGGCCTCCCACAGCACTTGGCGAAATGGCTGCTGAATAGAGGACATGAATACTTATACCCCTCCTACTGGGCGGAGCCAGCAGACAGGGGCTACCGGCGAACCTGTAGTACAGGTCCTACCTTACATCACCTAATACAGGTGTAACAGTGGTTTACCACACTTTTCAAAAAGGGTGGACACAAAAGGTTGTGGTGGAAGCTGTTTGAGTAACTGGATGCCAATATCTTGTGCTGGGTCCCCTATTGTTTGTTGCACATATAAATGACATAGACAAGATTGTGGGCGGAATGATAAATCATCCGCAGATGACAGCAAAATCAGGAGGATGGTTAACAAGTGAATAAAATGGTCATAGGTTACAGGAAGATATAGATGTGTTGGTCAGGTGGGCAGAGCAGGGGCGGATGGTGTTTAACCCTGAGAGGTGCGAGATGATGCACTTTGGAAGAAGAAACAGGACAAGGGAGTAAGCAATGAATGGCAGGACACTAGAAAGCTCAGAGGAACAGATGGATCTTGGGTGCTTGCTCCCAAATCCCTGACGGCAGCTGAGCAGGGCACTTAAGAAGCACGGAGAATCCCGACAGCGGAGAATCCCGCCCATTATTTTTATTGTTGCCATGCTGCCTGTTACAAGAAGGACCAGATTGAATTGGTTCAATTATACTTCACTTGAGTCCTAGTGTAGTGAACTGTGCACTTACACATAATTGCTAACACCTAGCTAAGTAGTTTCTAGCTCTTTGCAGAAATGTAATGTAACAATGCACACTATCATGCATTGCTGCTTGACGTACTGACCAGGATAGAGGGAGAACTATCTCCTTCTAGTAGTGCCATCTTTTATATAGATCTGAACAGACACATAGGATCACTGGTGCAGAGGACTTTTGAATGGCGCCACCTCCAACAGCTTAGCACTGCCACCAGGCTGCATTGAGGAGTCAGCCCAGTTTCTGTGTTCAAGTCTCGGAGTGGGTCTCGAACCCACAACCTTTCAATTCAGAACTGAGCCAAATGCACACGGAAGAATGAGAGAGGGCCGAATTGCCATGCGATTCGATGTTCAGGCAGAAAGACATCAAATACGATATTCAAATGCCGCTGATAGATTTTCACATGCTAATACACTTGGGCGTAGAATTCAGCCCGTAGTATTTTACTTACAGAAAGGGTTGAATGATTAGCTGTGGGTAAAGTTTAGCAGATGATTATTCAATGAGAATAAGATTTATGGTTGACTGACTTCTAATGAGTGAAGGTGCATGTTCATCGTTGTTAAATATTGATATTCTGACTGATATGGAGCAGCATACGCATTGTGCAAAAATTAAAATTGCTAAGAGAAATATGAACCCAGAGTAATAATATATGGAACAAAATTAAGTAACGAGCTTAGAAAATTAGGTAATATTGCAGTGATGGTCCCATCCCAACTTGGTCGGGCTCCTTATATAGGGACTGGGCCAATCAACTCCATTTACCTGTTTATGCTCCACATAGTTTGACCTCCCTATGTAACAAAAATCAGGTAATCACTGTCTTGAAAGTTCAACTCTTCCCCAGCCTTCACGGCCTTTGGGAGAGAGTTCCAGGTTTCTAGTTTGAAAAACGTTCTCCCTGATTTCCCTTCTTGAATGGCCTCACTTCAATTTTCAGGTGAGATCTACTTGTTCTTGACTCTCCACCAAAATAAATAGTTTTTCTACATTTACCATCTCAAATTACTTTTACATTTTTAACATTTTTATTTACATATCTTCAGACATACACACCTTTCTCTCTCTGGGGAATAGTGGGGGAAGTGTTGAAAGGATTCCAGCGCTGATGATCAGCCTGTTGAACCTTGGTATGAACTCTTCCTTCACCCAGAGTGTCTGGCCCAGATGTCGAGATGCTACCTGCTGTGACACAAGGGGCTGGATTCTCCGATCCCGATGCCGAAATCGGGTTCAGCGAGGGGGTGGAGAATTCCCGATGATGCTAAAATTGGGGGCAATGCTCCACCTCCTTGCAAGCGGCATACTCTCGGAGTACGCCGCACGCCACATCCCCGGCCTCAGGCCATTGCCCAAAACCCGCCCGCGATGCTCCGTCCCCGATGGGCTGAGTTTCCGATGGTGTGGGATACGTGTGATCTCACCCATCGTGAACTCAGTGTGGCGCCTGCCACAGTTGGGGGAGGGCCGATTCGCGGGCAAGCGGGGCTTCATTCGGGACTGGGGGCACTGTGGGGGTGGCGGTCCAGGACGTGCATGCAGCTGAAGGGTGGTACTATTTTTGCGGTCCAGGGTCTATGGGCTGTGTCCGCCATGAAGCAAGGCACGGCCACTACAGTTCGCCACCGTGCGCATACGCGGTCACGGAGCTGGGAGCTCTATGCTGCCGCATGCTAGCCCCCCCAGCCAAACAGAGGATCGGTGGCCGTTTTACGCCATTTTCTATGTCGTAAAATGCCACCATTGCCACACCAGCATGGGGGACACAGCCTCAAAATTGGAAAATCCAGTCCGGGGTATTTCTTGGTGCTGAGACCCACCCCGTTAAACATGCTCTAAACTAGACGTAGATTTTTCTTCTGGTTAAATCCCACATTATTCTGCATCTGCCAGATTCCTGCCCACACACTAAATCTGTCAACATCCCTTTACAGACTATGTCCTCTTCACAACTTACTTTCCTGTCTATCTTTGTGACATCTGCAAATTGAGCAACTATACATCGAAACATAGAAGACAGGAGCAGGAGGAGGCCTTTTGGCCCTTCAAGCCTGCTCCGCCATTCATCACCATCATGGCTGATCATCCAACTTAATGGCCCAATCCTGCTTTCTCCCCATAACCTTTGATCCCATTCTCCCCAAGTGCTATATCCGGCCGCTTCTTGAATACATATTCAATGTTTTAGCATCAACTACTTCCTGTGGTAATGAATTCCACAGGCTCACCACTCTGTGTGTGAAGAAATGTCTCCTTATCTCTGTCCGAAATGGTTTACCCTGAATTATCAGACTGTAACCCCTGGTTCTGGACACACCCACCATTGGGAACATCTTCCCTGCATCTACCCTGTCTAGTCCTGTTAGAATTTTTTAAGCCTCTATGAGATTCCCTCCTCATTCTTCGGAACTCCAGCGAGAACAATCCCAACCTAGTCAATCTCTCCTCAAACCATGCGTTTGATCCTTACATTCATTTTTTAAAATTTTTTAATTTTTTTGTTTATAAATTTAGAGTACCCAATTCATTTTTTCCAATTAAGGGGCAATTTAGCGTGGCCAATCTGCCAACCCTGCAATCTTTGGGTTGTGGGGGTGAAACCCACGCAAACACGGGGAGAATGTGCAAACTCCACACGGACAGTGACCCAGAGCCGGGATCGAACCTGGGACCTCGGCGCCGTGAGACAGCAGGGCTAACCCACTGCGCCACCGTGCTACCCTGATCCTTACATTCATGTCATTGTATCAATTACAATTAGTTGAGGTCCCAGCGCTGATCCCTGTGGCACTCCACTCATCTTACCAACACCATTTACCCCTACTCTTTTCCTGCTGTTAACGATTCTCTATCACCATTGTTAGTCAAACACGATTTCCCTTTCACAAAACCATGTTGATTCTGCCTGATAGTGTGGAGATTTTCAAAGTGCCCTGCGGAGGAGGGATTTCCAGAGCACAGGCAGCTGATGATACTGCCAGCAATGCTGAGTGCTTAAAATCAGGGGCGCTCAAGATGGGAGACTTGTTGGAGCATAGAGAACACAGGGGGGAGGGGGCGGTGTGGAGGGGGGGGGGTCACAGGGCTGGAGACGGTTACAGAAATAGGGAGGGGTGTCTTAATGCTCTGGAGTGCCCACTTCTCCCTCCACCAAAAGAAATGTGTGATGGAATCGCAGATCTGAATGCAGCACAGAAGGAGGTAATTCAACTCCAAGTACACACTCCCTCTGTATGGCATTGAGATGTCAGCCTAAATTATGTGCGTGAGTCTCTGGAGTGGGACTTGAACCAACAACCTCATCATATCAGAGGTGCGCTCCACTGAACCACAGTTGGGACTTTACTGCTGGTTTTATAATATTGCTAGAAACACTGACCAGATGAATTACGGTCGACCATGGCTAACAGCGCTGCTGAATATCCTGTCTAATTTCTACTGACAGCCAGAGATAAACTTGCTTAGTCGGAGAAAAGACTGTAATGGACTGCACGGGTTAAATTGGAGAGGATTGTGTGATGCAGTGTGACTGAGAAACTATTAAATGGTGCCAGCCAGGTACCACTGTTTATGCAGCGTTCAATCATTGTGACATTGATGGAGCGATCTTACTTCTGTTGTTCGGAAGCTTTCATATTGAAAAGATGGAGCCGGAAAATCATAATGAACTGTAAATCTCCGAGTGAAGACTCTACTGCGTGTTTTCAGAAAGGCTCACAAATGTGCATTTACTCTTTGCTGAAATGATTTACTGAGTGCTGTGAACTGCTGTCACAAATGGTAACAGCACAACCAGCTTTGGCTATTAAATAAGGCCAACGCCTGAAATGTAAGCATATTGCTTTCTGACTTTCACCTCGTCTCTCTCTCTCTAAAGTGCTGACTCTGGCTAATGTAAACTTCTGCAAGCAGCAGCCACTCTCCGGTAACTTGTCCGAGTGACTGTTTTTCTCTGTGAGTCTAGCCGGTGAATGTCGGTGGCTTATTTTACCACGGGGGCCATCACAGTCCATCTTGATCCGATCCTCCTTGGTGTCTGTTCGCATCTGAAGAGCAGTACTTAACCATGATGCTCTCTGAATGCTGGGATGGGAGGCAGGTTCAGGGGACCTCTTTATGCCTGCCCACCAATCATGTAGGTTACTAATATTGCACAGTCTACATGACAACCCATTGCTGTCTAATTACCAAAGATTCAGTGACTTTGGGAAATGGATTGGAACATCTCAAAGGTTTGCGTCGGAAATGACCACACTTGCCCAAGAATGTTCTCTTTCAGAAATTATGCCTTCCTGTTGATCAGGTCGATAAAGAGATAAAGAGAAACTGTCCTCTCTGGTTGCGGGAGGCTAGAACAAATGGGTTGAACTTTAAAATTCAAGCCAGGCCGTTCAGAGGTGATGTCTGGGAGCACGACAGAAGTACAGGTGAATTACTGATTCACTTGGAAGGGGTTTCTGACATCGGATGACGAGAAGGGAGGAAGTAAAAGAGCAGGTCTTGCATGAATCCTTTTGTGACGATGTCGAGATGACGGCGTTGGACTGGGGTGAGCACAGTAAGAAGTCTTACAACACCAGGTTAAAGTCCAACAGGTTTGTTTCGAATCACCTGAAGGAGCTGCGCTCCGAAAACTAGTGCTTCAAAACAAACCTGTTGGACTTTAACCTGATGTTGTAAGACTCCTTACTGTGCCCTTTTGTGATGTAATCTGTCCTGTCCTCCACACTACCACATACTTTCCATTTCCCCGAACAGGCGCCGGAATGTGGCGACTAGGGACTCTTCATAGTAACTTCATTTGAAGCCTACTTGTGACAATAAGCGATTTTCATTTGATTTCATTTCATTTTTTCATTTTCATTTCCCCTCCCCGCTTTCATTTAAAACCTATTACATTCCTCAGTTCCGGCGAAAGATTACAGAACCAAAACATGACCCTCCACAGATGCTGCAAGCCCTCATGGAGTCATTACAGTCCAGGAGACCACTTGGCCCATCAAATCTATGTCAGATCGCCAAAGCCCTTCAAGATAATTTCCTTCAAATGCCATCCAATTTCCTTCGGAAATTCGTTGAGCTTCCACCATCCTGTTGGGCAGCCAGCTCACCGTCACGCACTGTGCAAACAAAAGGCTCTGCCTGAGCATTTCCAGCACTTTCAGTTTTTAGTTCAGATTTCCAGCACCTGCAGAATTTTGGCTTTTAGTGAGTATTTTTAAAAAATGTATTACTTTATTATCGCAAAATCTGGGCCCACACTGCCGGATCGCTGCATTGTTGTAGGTCCACGACGGGATTCTCCGTCGGCGCGATCCTTCCGCCCGCCAGCAGTGCCCCCACGCCGTGAGGTTCCCTGACGGCAGGCGGTGGCCCAAAATGGGGATCCCCATCGGCCAGCTGCAGGAGGGGAGAATCGCACCGTCGGCGGGGGCACGCCATGCCAGAAAATGGGGCTGGCGGACGCAGAATTCAAAACAATATTTTGAGAATAGCAAAGGCGGCGGGGGGGGGGGGGGGGGGGGGGGGGGGGGGTTCTTCCCGGTTTGATGGTCAAAGTTTATCCCTCGATGAAATCTTAATCCAGCAGACCTCGTCATTTATGTGGGAGCAGATTGCGTGCAAGTCGGCTGCTGTGTCATAACGTAGAACATAGAACATACAGTGCAGAAGGAGGCCATTCGGCCTATCGAGTCTGCACCGACCCATTTAAGCCCTCACTTCCACCCTATTACCGCAACCCAATAACCCTTCCTAACCTTTGTTTTTTGGACACTAAGGGCAATTTATCATGGCCAACTCACCTAACCTGCACGTCTTTGGACTGTGGGAGGAAACTGGAGCACCCGGAGGAAACCCACGCAGACAAGGGGAGAACATGCAGACTCCGCACAGACAGTGACCCAGCGGGGAATCGAATCTGGGACCCTGGCGCTGTGAAGCCACAGTGCTATCCACTTGTGCTACCGTTCTGCCCCGTGTTGCCAAGACAACAGTGACTACACTTCAGAAATACCTGATTGGCTGTGAAGCAGTCTGAGACATCCTGAGGCTGTGAAAGGCACTGCACGAGGGCAGTTTTTGTTTTCTTTTTACTGCATTTTTGTGCTTGCTGTGGCAACTGCTGATTGCCCTTCTCCCTAAGGGCGGGATTCTGTTCTCTAATGTGTGTATCATCTCTTATCAGAGTTACTGCTGCGTTTGCTCCTGTTGGGAGCTGCAGGTTGCAATCGAGAAATTGGAGTCAGTATCGTACCATGTGGAATAACAGATGGCTTTTACCACTCTATTGATTGTAAAGGAATGGTGCTGGATGCTTGTAGTGGTCCACAATCTGAGTGTTTGTGATTTGGAAGAGCTGACAGTGGAATGCGTTTACATGATCTATTGTAAACGGTGAAATAATAGACTTCTCCAACAGAACTAAACTCTCTGTGCACTGTGGGCACATTCAAACAGAAGGGCACTCACTCACTGCCTTGAAGTCTTATGTATTTGGGTTCAAATCAATAATCCAAAGTACAGGGTCTCCATTGCTAAAACGTCTTCCTGTAGGATTTATTCCCCATTTGAGAAACATTAAACTGACCGATTTCCGAAAGGGAGCTCGGAGCTGCCAGTAAAGATTGAGAACAATTTGAATTCTAATCTCAAGCCTAACACCTTGCACAAATCCCCAGTGCTCTCCTACAATGTGACAAGTGCTTTGTAAACTTGCCCCGGCTTTCATGGATGGTGGTCAACCAATCATGGCAAACCCTCCCCCTTCCCCATCCCGTCAACCCCCCCCCCCACTCTCCTCCATTATTGGTTTAGCACACTGGGCTAAATCGCTGGCTTTGAAAGCAGACCAAGGCAGGCCAGCAGCACGGTTCAATTCCTGTACCAGCCTCCCCGAACAGGCGCTGGAATGTGGCGACTAGGGGCTTTCACAGTAACTTCATTGAAGCCTACTCGTGACAATAAGCGATTTTCATTTCATTATTCCCGTCACCAATGCTTCACCTGATACAGTAAACATAACTAAACTGTGAGGACTGGGCTGTGTTCAATGGACTGATTACAGTCTAACTCCCAATGATGATTCTACATTCAGCCCTCATATCAGCGGGTCTCGAAGGCTTCCTATACCTGCACTGTACCTCGAGGAGGAAAGCAGGCCTGCCTCAATTATCAGGCGAGAATCAAATTGGGGCTGTCGTGCCTCCCCCCACAGCTGAATAGTGAGCGACTCGCACAGTCTTGGGGTCATTCATCAAGAACGCCCCTCAAGGAGAAGTATTAATGGGTGGCCTGTGCTGATGTCCTGCAGCACCAAGCTACAGTGAGCACCAGGGGAGGGGAGAATGTGGGAAGGAGGGAAAATGTCCTGATCTCGTTCATCTCCACCGACAACTCCCTCTACCTCTCTGCACCCACCCTTCCTGATTCCTTACTCTGAACAAAAAAGGGAAAAAACCGGGACAAGCACCATCAGGAATAAATGGAAGGCACTGAGCAGAGATTGCCCCCAAAAATGGCAAAGTGTCATTTTCGGCGAGAAGATCGGTATGATTCCTGGAGGCCCCCATGGCACGATCTGTAAGGCCAACATTGGGCACTTTGGAAAAATGTTCCCCCTCGTGAAAAATGCTGCGCCTCAGACATGGAGATTGAGTGATTTGTTTTTTCAAAAGATGAGAACATCGGGTTAGGATAAAAATGGCCTGTTTGGTACCAACCCCAGTATCTCTCCGTGACGACAATGTCGAGTCATTTCATAAACAAATCCAATACCTTGGCCTCGGCTCCAATTCCAGTTGCTGGTTTTGGTCAATGTGAGGAAATAACTCACGGTATTTAGTCGCCACTGCGCCCCCTTTTTTTGCATCAAGAATACTTTTCTCAGACCCTTGGCGAGGTCGCGGCCCTTTTCAATGACAATTAGTGCCAAAAGTGAGCCCCCACGAGATTCTCACCATTCCTGGCTGACTCGCCATCTGATTCGCCGCACTGCTGCATCAGCGTCTCGCGACTAACAAGAGGGAGCTGCATTTAAACACTCCCTCACCACTCACTGCCAGTCAACACACAGGCATTACAGAGCGCAGACCTGCTCCTCGCTTTGGAGATGCCGACCTGGCCTGGCTCCTTAATGCATTGTTGATGCGAGACAGGACATCCTGGGCGGGATTCTCCAATAGTGGGGCTATGTCCCTACGCCTGCGTCAAAACGCTGGCGATCCACTCTGGACTTTCCTTAAGAAAGTCCCCAGTGATTCTCCTACCTGTAGGGGACTGGCAGGGACCCGGAGTACTTCTCGCAGCTCTGGCTGTGGATACGGGCCCCACACTTGCAGTCGAGAGTCCGTGCATATGCACGGCGGCGTCCTGCAGCGACCACCCCATGGGACATGGCGGACTCAGACTGCGGAACGTCACCAGAAATGTCGGCCACCCCGGGATCGCGTGCGCCCACGGATTGGTGTCACCCTATCACCCCCCTGGCCATCCATGAGTCAGCCCCCCACCCCGGTGATCGATCCCCCCCCCCCCCGCCCCCCACCAGGGCGGCCGTTACCGATGGCCGATAGGTGGTTGGAACCACGACGTCGGGAACCCGGCCGGTTTTCCTCGGAGAATCGCGGGGGGGGGGGGGGGGGGGGTCTGTCAATGGCCCCCTACCCCCTACCCGCGGCATCGGAACGGATTTTGGCGTAAACGCCCATTCTTCGTCCCCGCACCGATCGCGATTTCGGCTCGGAGAATCCAGCGCCCGGTTCCCCTGAGGGGTTCTGAAGACCAGCAGCAGGGTCCGCAATACGGCCTGGGAGGCAGTGGCAGTGGCTGTCAGTGTGGGCAGCATGACCAGGAGGACCAGCGTCCAATGTAGGAAGACCAATGACCTCCACTGAGCTGCCAGGGTACGTTACCACCTCTCTCCTGGCATCGGTTTGGCCTGCCACCCCTCAAATTCCCAAATCCACCCCCCACACCCATGTTCATGCTTGTTCCTCAACAGCCCCTGGCACCCACCAACACACCCCTTCAGGTGCGGTGCCCACACATGCCACACACTGTAGACCCCCCTGATCCATCAAGCCCTTTCTTTGTCCCCGCAGGGGAAGATAGCCCATTGTAATTGGGAAAGGGCCAAGGCCGTTGTGGGGTGGTGGGAGGAATCCCAGAGATTCGAGTCCTCAACTACTATGAAGAACAGGCCCTGGAGATCGCAAGGTGCTCGAGTAGGGAGCAGTCACTAACAATGAGGTTGGCTCGTGTCAGAGAGGTGAGGATCCACTGACCCTTCACCCAGGTAACCTGTCTGAATTGAGTTGTTAATAGCAGACAAAAATGATCCCTCCCTCTCACTCACCACATGTCCATTGTCTCACAGAATCTCCATCTGATTGGGCCGGGCCATCTGGACTCAACCTTGGAGGAGAGCTCAGAGGAAACCACCATTCAGGCATCAGAGTTATCGGCCACGCCTTCCACTGGCGCAGACACACACGTTGGTGGGTGACATTAGTGGACAGGCTTCGGGGTGAGCACCCCACAGCTGCAGCAGCACATCAGGTGGAGGTAGGAACATCCAAGGGAGACAGCAGTCGGAGGTCTGCTGGATTCCAGGACCAAGCTGAGGCCCAGTCAGATTCCAAGCCTCTGGACAAGGTTCTCCCGGAGCGGATACAGATGCAGATGATTGGACATAGCTGTGAGATTCAGGAGGGGTTGTCAGCGGCATTGCAGCGACTGCAAGGGTGATTGGAGCAGTCCCAAAGGCTTTGGGCGCAGGAGATGATGCTGCCCATGCACGGCACCAAGTTCAACACTGCTAGGGTGGAAAACATCTACATCTTGAGTGGTGGCACCCAAGGCATGTCTCTCTCTGTGATGACCATGGCTGAGGGCTTCGACATCATATCACAGTCAGTGAGGGACATGTCCCAGACGCAGATGGTCATGGCTGAGACACTCCACAGAGTGGCCCAGTCATTGAGGAGAATTGCTGAGGGCATTGACACCCTGGAGCAGACAATGGGGAGCCTCCAGGTCTGGCAGAACCAGGTGACTCAGATTCCTCTGGAGCACTCCAGCTGCCCCTCCGTCCCATGGTCATCGACAGAGAGGAGGAAGACCTGGAGGCCAACCAAGGAGACAGCGGTGGTCTCTAGCTCTCCTGAACCCCTTCCCCCTCCTGACATTGGCGCATTTCAAGGGCAGCGTGCAGAACAGGGTGGCACAGGAACACCTGTGACGCCGGGACATTGGCCGGGGCAGCCCTGACTCCAATGAAAATTTCTCACTATGAAAACGTATTACACATGATAAATATCATTTAGCTCACTCGGCTAAATCGCTGGCTTTTAAAGCAGACCAAGCAGGCCAGCAGCACGGTTCGATTCCCGTACCAGCCTCCCCGGACAGGTGCCGGAATGTGGCGACTAGGGGCTTTTCACAGTAACTTCATTGAAGCCTACTCGTGACAATAAGTGATTTTCATTTTCACATATGAAGCTCTGTTCGGGTAATCTTCACAGCGGGTCTGCCAGTACCCTCAGCCCCTGCTGCCCTCTGCTCCCTACCTCCCGCCCAACCAAGCATAGGGATCCAAGATCAAATGTTGTGATGTAGACCCCGTTCAGAGGATGGGGGTGAGCACGTGGTCAGCAGACAAACAGGAGTCAGATTGTGGCATAAACTGCGGAGCTCCAGAGCTTCCCTCACAGCGAGTGAGCATCATGCTCCAGCCTTGTAGAGTGACCCGCTGACAGTGCCCATGACAAATCAAGTTCTTTACCCATCAGTCTGGCCTCAATAAAACTCGAGAGGGATTTGTAGGTATAGTATTATTTATTTTCAAACAACTTGCGAGGCTGACCCGCTCTAAAGAGATTCAGAACACAGGCAGTCTTCTGAAGCCCCAGAGCCAAGTGAGATCGGAGACAAAGAGAACTCTACACATATCATTCAAATGGCATCAAGTTTCACATACAAGATTTCCATAGGTGATCCTATACACCTCCTGACCTGGCCATATATCCTGATTGGTTCACTTCGTATTCCTCAACCCTGGGCCTCTTGTTACCCAGCATCCTTTTCACCACCCTGCACGAGGCTCCCCCCCCCCCCCCCCCCCCCCTCCTAGCCATGCTTTGCTGAATCCCTTTGTCCTTTGTCTATGAGCTCACTACTATCAGACTGGCTCACATCTACATTATTCTATTCTAACTAATAATCCTATTTTATATCTCATTTGTTTGTTCAATTCCTTACCCACACAGCCCATCACCCAGGAATGATATTACACAGACCCTTGTAGGGTGCAACAGGCTAGCCAGGGAGGGAACAGTGTGATGGGGAGTGGGGGTATTGGGGGAGTAAGGGCACAGTGGAGGTTTGGGGGAGGGGGGGGATTGTGTGGGGGGAATTAGGGAAATAGGGGGCGGGAATTAGGGGTAAGGAGGGAATTGAGGAGGGGGGATTGGGGGAAGGAGGGAAATGGAGGAGGGTTGAAAGGCTGGACTCTCTGGGATTCCTCCCCCCCCCCCACACGGTCTTGGCCCTTTCCCGATTACAACGGGCTATCTTCTCCTGTGGAGGGAATTAGGTAAATGGGGGGGGCGGGGGGATTTGTGGGAAGTAGGGAAATGCACCAGAGGATTAATAATATTCTCATCGCCTTTGGGTGCAATCCAAAACTCGCCATCGGGAGGGGGCCAGCTGAATTAGTTTGTCCCCGGCGCGAATCTCAATTTTTGGCCTTTCCCACTACTTACCTGGCGCGTACCGAGACCCACGCCGAGCACAGCACGATGCTTGATTTATGCACCCTGTGTAAATACCGCCAATAAATTAACCATTATAATTCGTCACACATATTGACTGGTGGTCGTCAGTCCTTCCTTTGCTACAGTTGACGACTCTGGTGTTAGGCAGTTGCTCGAAGAAATTGGAGCAACTTGAAAATCAGTGAATAGTAGGCAAAGGAGCTTACAATAAAATGGTTCCTGATGAAGGCAAACAAGGAACGATCTTCTGATATCACAGAGCGATAAAATATATTTACTCTGCACTTAAATCATAGTGCACGTCAATACAGGAAACTATCAGTAAATTGCCTGCATCCTGTTCCTTTGTGAAAACTGAGGCTGAAATGGTGAGTAATTGAGAATCATTGTTGAACATCTCATTCGCCATCATCTCAGGTACTTCCTATTATACAATCCAATCCTTGTTGTGCTTCAGTGAGTGTTTGTTGCTGTCTGTCCAATTTTATTCACTTTAGTTCAATTTTAAAGGAAGCGAGTGGAATTTTCTCCTTTCGATAGAGGCATTGTTCCCAAGAGGAAAGATGAGCTATGTTTGCTGTGGCGCCCATTCTTAATCCAGGCATTAGTTTAGCTGCTCCCTCTTTACTGTCCTCTCTCGCGCGCAGCATCCAATTGAGTTCACAAAGGAGGATTGTTTTTGAAAATATTTAAATCCCCCATTGAAAGAAAGCGCCCCACCCGTTTTTTGACGTGGGTCCCCCCTACCGGCAATGGGATCCTCTGTCCCATTGTGCCCCCTACGCCGTCGGGCAATCCATGGGCATGAGTGCGCTGCCGGCAAAGCGGAAGAGTACCGCCGACGGAGAATCCCACCCAGCATCTTCAGTAATTGGATAATAGTTTTGAGTCAAAAAAAAACGCTGGAAAATCTCCACGGGTTTGGCAGCCTACGTGGAGAGAGAAGGGAGCTGATGTTTCGAGCCTGGGTGTCTTTTCATCACCTCTGATGAAGAGTCACCTGCATCCGAAACCCGCTGAGATTTTCCAGCGTTTCCTGTTTTTGTTCCAGATTCCAGCACCCGCAGGAATTTGCGGTTTTGAGTGCAAGCTCGTGATTGGTTCAAACGAGGCTCAGCAGTTTTTAATCAGAGTGTAATAGTGTGACCCCGCTCGTGAATCATAGGACAATTCAGCCCATCAAGTCTGCCTCTCTGGAGGGAATTCACCTTGTGCCATTTTCCTGCCTTTTCCCTGTCGTCCGGCAAATCTTGTCTTTTCCGACAAGGATCTAATTTCCTTTTGAAAGCTTCTGCCTCCACCCTCAGGCCGTGCGTGAAAAGTCGTTTCCCTCATGACACCATTTTGTTTTGCCAGTAACTTTAAATCTGTGCCCTCCAGATCCC
This sequence comes from Scyliorhinus canicula, assembly GCF_902713615.1. Classification (NCBI taxonomy): domain Eukaryota; kingdom Metazoa; phylum Chordata; class Chondrichthyes; order Carcharhiniformes; family Scyliorhinidae; genus Scyliorhinus; species Scyliorhinus canicula. Next base: position 239,407,500 of record NC_052149.1, on the reverse strand, counting down.
TGTCTTTCCGCTAACGGGAATAATTTCTCCCTATTCACTCCGTCCTCACCCCTCACGCTACTCAGCCCCTTCAAACAATTCCCTCTCAACGGTTTCCTTCTCCAAGAGCAAAGGCCCCAGCTTCTGATGGGACGAAAGTTCCTCACCCTGGAACCATTCTCTTGAATTTTTCCTGTACCCTCTCTAATGCCTTCGCATCCTTCATAAAGTGAAGCATCCAGCACAATACTCCAGTAGATGCTGGGTAAGAAGTCTTACAACACCAGGTTAAAGTCCAACAGGTTTGATTCAAACACGAGCTTTCGGAGCACTGCTCCTTCCTCAGGTCCTTCAGTAGATGCTGAACCAAGCTACAAAGAAGAGTAAGATAGATTATGAGAGGAAACTTGCTCAGAATATAAAAACAGACAGTGAAAGTTTCTACAAATATATTCATGAGGCCATCAATTCACAAGACACATGAGTGGAAGTGAACAGTGGTTTTAATAGTCTTACAACTGAGTCTGCCTGCGACGAGATGAACTGGCAGCAGGCTCACGACTGCAAAGCTTTATACTTCCGGTTAGTGGGAGGAGCTGCAGGTGGTGACGTTGTCCAAGTACGGAAACGTGGCCCGCAGCCCGTACTGGTCCACCATTCGGTCCATTGCTCGTTGGAACACCGAGACCCCATTCGTGACGCCAAAGGGAACCCGGAGGAAATGGAAGAGGCGGCCATCGGCCTCAAACGCCGTGTAGTGGCGGTCCTCTGGGCGGATTGGGAGCTGGTGGCATGCAGACTTCAGATCCACCGTGGAGAAAATGCGATACTGGGCGATCTGATTCACCATGCCTGCAATCCTGAGGAGGGGGTACGCATCAAGGAGCGTAAACCGATTAATGGCTTGGCTATCGTCCACTACCATTTGGAATTTTTCCCGGTCTTGACGACCACCACCTGAGCTCTCCAGGGGCTATTACTGGCCTCTATGATCCCCTCACGTAGGAGCCTATGGACCTCGGTTCTGATAAACACCCTGTCCTGCAGGCTGCACCGCCTGCTGCGAGTGGCGGAGTGAGGTTAGCAAAGAGTGGAGGGAGGTCGATTTTTAGTGTCGCTAGACTGCAGATAGTGAGTGGAGGTAGGGGCCCGCCGAAGCTGAGTGTGAGGTTTTTGAGGTTGCACTGGAAGTCGAGTCCCAGTAAGAGTGGGGCGCAGAGTTTGGGGAGTACGTACAACTGGAAGTTCGAGTAGCTGGCGCCCTGAATCGTTAGGGTCGTGACGGTGCGCCCTTGGAGGTGAACAGAGTGTGAGCCCGAAGCGAGGGAGATAGTTTGCCGTGCAGGGAAGATAGGGAGCAAACAGCGTCTTACCAGATGTGGGTGTACGAAGCTCTCGGTGCTCCCGGAGTCGAAGAGGCACGGTGTACTGCTCCCATTGACTTAAACGGTCAGCATCGAGTTGCGGATGTGTTTCGGACGCGACTGGTCCAACGTGACCGCGCTGAGTTACGGGTAGTCGGCGGCTCGATCAGCTGTGCTGGAGTGGCCCCGTGATGACTGCCTGCCGAGGTCGTAGTCTTCGAGGTGAGTTTCAGAGTTTGAAGAGGATGGAGCCCAAGATGGCGGCCCCCATGAGTCGCACGTGGCCGGCCACATGGAGGAGGGTTGCCAAGATGGCGGCCCCCATGAGTCGCACGTGTCGGGTGGGGGCGGAGTTGGCATACAGGCTGCAGCACTTCGGGGCCTGCAGGCCTGCGAGTTTTGGAAGCGAGCGCTCTGGGCTGTGGGAGAGTTTGGAGAGGGGGATTTCTTCGCCAGGCAGACCCGGGCATAGTGTCCTTTGCGACCGTAGCTGCTGCAGGTCGCATTGCGGGCTGGGCAGTGCTGCCGGAGGTGTTGGGGCTGCCCACAAAAATGGCACGCTGGAGCTGCGTAGTAGGCGGGTGGCCGCGCGGTGCAGGCCTGGGGCAGTCACTGGTCGGGGGCCCAGGATGGGGTCGCTTGGTCTGCGGGGAACGTGGTGAGGCTGCGGAACAAGACCTCCATGGTTGTAGCTAACTCTACAGTGTCCTCCAAGTTCTGGGCCCCTTTTTCTAGCAACCGCTGGCGCACATAGTTGGACCTGAGCCCTGCCACGCACACATCTCAGACAGCGAGCTCCATCTGCTGGGCGGCTGATACAGCTTGATAATTACAGTCCTGAGCTAAGGCTTTTAAATCCCGCAGGAATTCGTCCAGCGACTCCGCGAGGCACTGGCGGCATGTCGTAAAAATGTGTCACGCGTAGACCTCGTTGATGGGCCTCACATACATTCGATCGAGCATGGCCAGGGCCTCCGTATACGAGGTAGTACTGTTAAGTTGAGTAGAGAGACGGTGGCTCACCCTTGCGTGCAGTAGGCTGAGTTTCTGCTCATCCGCAGTTTCTGAAGTGCTTGACTCAGCCAGGTAGGCCTTGAAACCTCTGAGCCAGTGTAGAAAGATTTATTTTGCCTCTGCAGACTGCGGGTCGAGTTCTAGTCGGTCAGGTTTGAGGGCTGATTCCATAGCCGTTTTCTTCAAGTTTCCTAAGACTATTAAATTGATGAGACCATCAATTCACAAGACACCTGATTGGAAGTGAACAGTGGTTTTAATAGTCTTACAACTGAGCCTGCCTGCGACGAGATGAACTGGCAGCAGGCTCACGACTGCAGATCTTTATACTTCTGGTTAGTGGGAGGAGCCATGGGCGGAGCCATGGGCGGAGCCAAGGGTGGAGCCTAGTACAAACTCCTGATCTCCCCCTATGGGCAGAGCCGCGCAACGGCTCATATACAGAGCCCACAAAGACACAATACATATAATACAACACAGTGTGAATTACTAGGTTTATAATTCACCACATATATAAAATGAAAAAGAGTGGCTAAGGTAAATATTGGTCCTTTAGAGGATGAGAAAGGAGATTTAATAATGGGAGATGAGAAAATGGCTGAGGAACTGAACAGGCTTTTAGGGTCGGTCTTCACAGTGGAAGACACAAATAACATGCCAGTGGTTTATGGAAATTAAGCTATGACAGGTGAGGATCTTGAGAGGATTTTTATCGCTAAGGAGGTAGTGATGGGCAAGCTAATGGGGCTAAAGGTAGACAAGTCTCCTGGCCCTGATGGAATGCATCCCTGAGTGATAATAGAGATGGCTAGGGAAATTGCAAATGCACTCGTGATAATTTACCAAAATTCATTAGACTCTGGGATGGTCCCAGCTGATTGGAAATTAGCAAACGTGACACCACTGTATAAAAAAGGAGGTAGGCAGAAAGCAGGTAATTATAGGCCAGTGAGTTTAACTTCGGTAGTAGGGAAGATGCTGGAATCTATCATCAAGGAAGAAATAGTGAGGCATCTGGATAGAAATTGTCCCATTGGGCAGACGCAGCATGGGTTCATAAAGGGCAGGTCATGCCGAACTAATTTAGTGGAATTTTTTGAGGACATTACCAGTGCAGTAGATAACGGGGAGCCAATGGATGTGGTATATCTGGATGAGGTATATATGTGGTATAATGGATATAAGGGGCTGGTTTAGCTCACTCAGCTAAATCGCTGGTTTTGAAAGCAGACCAAGGCAGGCCAGCAGCACGGTTCGATTCCCGTACCAGCCTCCCCGGACAGGCGCCGGAATGTGGCGACTCGGGGCTTTTCACAGTAACTTCATTGAAGCCTACTCGTGACAATATGCGATTTTCATTTCATATCTGGATTTCCAGAAAGCTTTTGACAAGGTACCACACAAAAGTTTGCTGCATGGCATTAAGGGTGAAGTAGAAGCATGGATAGAGGATTGGTTAATTAATAGAAAGCAAAGAGTAGGGATTAATGGGTGTTTCTCTGGTTGGCAATCAGTAGCTAGTGGTGTCCCTCAGGGATCAGTGTTGGGCCACCATTGTTCACAATTTACAAAGTTGATTTGGAGTTGGGGACCAAGGGCAATGTGTCCAAGTTTGCAGACGACACTGAGATGAGTGGTAAAGCAAAAAGTGCAGAGAATATCGGAAGTCTGCAGAGGGATTTGGATAGGTTAAGTGAATGGGCACAATACTCCAGTAGATGCTGAACCAAGTGTTTTACACAGGTTTAACATAGCCTCCTTGCTTTTGCACTCTCTGTCCCTATTAATAAAGCCCAGGGTGCTGTATGCTTTATTACCACTCCCTCAACCTGTCCTGCCACCTTCAATGAACATAACAGCCGTCACGTAAAGCAGGAAAATCATATTTGCTTTAATTCATTACAAATGGTTTGAGACTAGAGAACACAAAGGTGTTCTCGCGAGTGAGGTGAAAAGTGGCACCACTTTACTCAACATCGAAGAGGAAGGAAATTAAGCTAGTACTGTCACTCCAGCTGACTTTAGTCAAGGAGGCAGATGGCACAAGTGATGAAGCTCTGATTTATTGCAAACATCACATGACAAGTGCTTGTGTGCACTCCGGTTTATTTCATGGTAACCTCGGCAGTAAGATCCATAGCTCTGTTTATTTTAGTTGTTTTTGCTTCTCACCGGACTGCACTCGGGCAAAAGTAAGTGCCCAACTTCACGGCAAAGTTGCTGATCAAGCTGGGTCGGTCATGAGATAAAGTTGCGTTCTGAGCACTCTGAAACAATATCAAAAATCCATTCCTTATCAACAGGTTTCACGGTTGTGCTCCGTTTATTGCATAGGATTTCACAGCTGAGAGGCAGCTTATTCAACCCAACAGGTTTATGCTGCACATGAGTCTCTTCCTGCCTTGCTTCATCTCAACCTATCAGCATTTCCATCTATTCCTTTCTCCTCAGATGTACTTATCTAGTTTCTTCTTAAATACATATCTACCAGACGCCTCAGAGGAACGGTGCAGCATCTCTACCACATCGCCCTCATTTGTCTTCATCCACCAGATTTCACATTTACCTGGGCACCTGCTTCAATGGCCAAGTTGGTATAAGTACCACAAACACATATTCAGAGAAATGTTATGCACAATTAAACTTGCAAAAAACAGAGTCCTGTTTTGGGAGCGTATAGCCCGCTATTAAATGGGACTTTGTTTTTTTGTGGGGCTTCGTGGGGCATCCTGCCAAAGCTGCAATTACTTCACTTGCTGCACTGACGAGTTCAGCTTGTCAATGCAGGAAGAGATTGGAACGCCATTTTTAAATGCCCCACTGCGACCTCTGGACCCCCCACTGCCCCAACTTACCTCTCAGGGGGTCCTCGAGCCCTTCCCCCCCTTATGCCAACTCTGAAGGGCAGGGCACCCCTGGGCATGATTCATGACATGGCAAACTGGTACCCAGGCACTTTGGCACTGCAAGCCCACCACATTGGCAATGCCCCTGCCAGCCAGACAATGCCACCTGGGTACCCTGTCAGAGTGTCTGGGTGGCTGAGCCAAGGTGCAGGGCTGGTGGCGCCAGGGTGCCAGATGGTGTGCCAGGGTGACACCCTGCCCAGAGCCCGATGACCTTGGACACCACCCTGGAGCCATGAAACCTAGCGCACCTTTTTTGCCTAATGGTTCATTTAAATATGTGAACCTGGATCTCACCCAGCAAGGGCGAGATCCAGAACGCATCATGTCATGAGATTTCCTTATATCTCACAACGCGTTTCGACCATCGAAAATCTCATGAGAGGCCTCCTTCGAGACTAACAGCCTCGTCACATCACCGATTCGAGCACAACTAAGCTATTCGATCGCACCCGCTGAAGGCTGACTGTGCAGAATCCTACCAGAATTTGTCAAAGAGTCAGGCTCGACAGAAAATTCGTGTGAAGCTCTCCAGGTGCACAGACTGGTTTTCTCTCCAGATCACCTGCCCCTGTTATCTTCCAATCACTGGAACAGATGCAGCAACTTATTCTCAGCCTCTGGATTGTCTTCTTCAATATTCTTCAGCCTTGCCTGCACTCTAACAGTGAACTCAACAAATGCTGCTGCTCAGCTTGGACCACTCACCTGCGTCCTTTTATATCTCTCACCCAGGGGAAGTTTGCCCAGAAGGTTTGGTTTCCAAAGGTCAATTTGTTTTGTTCCCTTGGAAACTGGGAGGGTCAGTTTACTTTCCCTGTTTAATTGCTCTGTTTCCCTCCTCAGGTCAGTTTATGATTTAGTTATGGGTCTGCCTCAAAAACACAAAATAAGGGAAATAAGCATGCTGCAGAAAAGATTAATCAAATGGAAGTCTGTGAGGCTAATGCCAATATTTGAAAATTGACCTCCGATGTTGCAGCTACAATTGGAGGGTTCGGGAGCTGGCACTGGATTTGGACATCGGAACAGGAGGCGGATACACAGCGCCCCCAGGCTGTTCCACCATTAAATCAGATCACGGTCGACCTGTATCTCAACTTGAGTTTGGTTTTGTACCTGCTTTGGAGTTTGATTCAGACTGAATTGGGCAAAACATGCTGTTGTTCCACATTACTGAAAGCTTTATTTGCAACATACGATAAAAGAGAAAGGACAGAAATGTCAAGTGTTTAAAAGTTTTTCTTAAAAACAATACAACGGTCTACAACCAGTCATAGCACCATTCTCTTGAAAGCATTGTTTTGGTGGCCTCTTCTTGCAGGTGATATAGTGAATTGACTTCTTCTTGTTTTGAAGGACTGCAAAGGACATAGTTTTAAACTAGTAATCCCAGGTTCTCACTGAAACAAAGGAGTGGCTAGAATAAAGAGGCCAGCACTATTCTGCATTTATGTAGTGTCTTTATCACAGTAAATATCCCAAGTCACTTCACTTGCATTAATGGTCAAACGTTGACAACATAAGGAGTTATCAGGACAGGTGACCAACGGCCTGGTCAATGAGGTAGGTCTTAAGGAGATAGGTAGAGAGGTGGGGGCGTCTAGGGAAAGAGTTTCAGAGTTTATGTCCCAGATGTTGAGACACAGCCACTTATGATGGGGTGAAGGGAATAGGAGATGGACAAATGGTCAGAATTGAAGGAACATGGATATTTCAGAGGGTTGTCGGGCTGGAGGAGGTTATAGAGCATGACCACAGAATGAATTGGGCATAAGAATGAAATTTATTAAATTCTAATCATTGCTCGACAGGAAACCAATGTCCATCTGGTTTGCCTTCATTTCATGAAGCAATGATAATAAATTTGTTGATATTTGGTTATTTTTGGCATTCAGTCTAACATTTGGTGCTGAGGGACGCACTGGAGATGCCTTCATTGACTCAAAATTAAAAAGGGAGACAAACTTTTTCTAGACATCGAAAAATGTATTGGCAGTATTTGCAGACTGCCAATTGTGATAGGATTAGGCTGGGTAGAGAAACTCCACCCCAATTGGTCCTATTTGTCCAATCACATCAATCACCACAAGAAGTGGTGTTCCCATTCTATACTTATCAAACATTGCACTCCCCATGGAATTCCAGTCCTTTTAGCAAACAGTCCATATTTACTCCCAGCTTCCAATTGGATTGAATTTGGATTTGTTTTATTGTCACGTGTACCAAGGTACAGTGAAAAGTATTGTTCTGCGAATAGTCCAGACAGATGGTTCCGTACATGAAAAATAACATAGGACATGTGATAAAATACACAATGTAAATACATGGACACAGGCATCGGTGAAGCATACAGGAATGTATTACTACTCAGACTTTTGTACCTCCTGCCCGATGGAAGAAGTTGGAAGAGTGAGTAAGCTGGGGGGGGACACGGGTTTTTGATAATGCTGCCCACTTTCCCAAGACAGCAGGAGGTGTAGATGACTCAATGGATGGGAGGCAGGTTCACATGATGGACTGGGCTGTGTTCATGACTCTCTGTAGTTCCTTATCGTCTTGGGCCGAGCAGTTGCCATACCAGGCTGTGATGCAGCCAGATAGGATGCTTTCTATGGTGCACCTGTCAAAGTTGGTAAGAGTCAATGTGGACATGCCAAATTTCCTTAGTTTCCTGAGGACGTTTAGGTGCTATCGTGCTTTCTTGATTGTAGCATCAGCGTGGGTGAATCAGGACAGATTTGGTGATGTGCACACCTGGGAATTTTAAGTTGTCAACCATCTCCAACTCGGCACCAATGATGCTGACATAGGTTCCCCTATCAGCTGAGTAGTAACTTTGAGTGACCATCTTCAGGCACTATCCTCAGTTTTTGGAGAGGGTCTTAAATCCACCATCAGTGGTCAAGTCTGTTCCAATGATTCTCCCCCGCCCCGTGACCATGGCTGAACAAATTTCCCACAATCCATAGAAAGCTCTTGGATGTATCTCTTCGACTCGGGATCATCTGCCTCCCCAACCGGCTGTGGTAGCTCACACGGTCAAGCACAGGGTGCTGACCACGCAGAAGGTCTGCTGTTTGAACGTGATATTCATTAATTTGCTTCTTCTGTCTTTTTTCCATGGTAACATAAAGTACATTAGCCCTGTTTCCAGGTAGAAATTCTACTTAGTTGTCTTTGATCCAAACTCGCTTTCATCTTAGAAGTAAATAGACAATCTGCAGCACATCGCTTTGCAGTGCGACACCTCCAACACTTTTCTGGGGCTTTGGGAGACATTCTTCTCAGGAAAACAATCCAAGCCTACCTTTGATCTCTAACATCAAACAACCCGGGCTTCTGGCTGTCATGTTCTGTGGACTGGCCGATATAAATGGTGCACTACAGAACATCTAGTTTAAATAACTTATTATGAAACAACTACGTGGCAAAGATAACTAGAATAAATAAATAACAAGCTACTAACACTAACTAATATTATAGAGCTACTGCAAAATGTGCACATCCACCAACATGACCTATTCCCAACTCCCCTAGACTCAGAGTCACGTGGTGGGTTTACACTGCCACCCAGTGATCGGAGGTCGTGTATAATATTACGTACAGAGTTGCTTTATGCATATCATCACATGTCTCAGGCAGAATTCAAAACAGGTCACATGATGCCCGTTTGTACTCCACTTTGTCTAAAATGAGACATACAGATTAAAACCTTATAAACCTCAATATTGTAACACTTCATTTCAATTTACATTAATGCAATATGTCACTGTTGCTGATAATATAAATTAAATTAGTATGGAAACAGGAAATGATCAACACTCACATATAACTTATGTTATGGGGATTAGTTAAGTGCACAAACCACAGTGAAAATAAATCCCTGCTGTTTGCAACCCTTTGGAAACACAATTGTGAGAAACTGTAAAAGTCGGGAGAGTGTAATGAGCGCCTTCAATGAAGCAAGTCCAGATTTCCTCACAAAACTCCAAGTTTTCGAAACCCATTGTTTATTTGAATCTTAGTCCTGCAGCAAATCAGAGAATCCAGGGAAATGATCACGTAGGTCATGGGAGCCCCAAACCAAGTTAGGTAGCCCAGGTTCTGAACTGGCCTCTGGGTCACAATCTCCGAGGCATCCAGACCTTAACTAAAAGGACACCCGCAAGTCAGATACGACGATGGCGGACGTTGGCACTAACAACCAGGAGACGGTCGGCTGACGGCCGTGACCATTGGAGGAGGTGAGCGAAAATGGAAAGCTCAGCCGGCACAGAAGGGGCCCAGAGTAAACAGAGGCCAGCGAATCTTGCACCTTCTCAGTCTTCCTCTGCAGTCAATGCAGCAGAGACCGGCAAGGCAGAGTGTGGGCCCTGAGCCTCACCGGGAGATGTTTAACACCGAGTGGACTACACTCGGCATGAAATATAAGAACATAAGAACTAGAAGCAGGAGTCGGCTATCTGGCCCCTCGAGCCTGCTCCGCCATTCAGTAAGATCATGGCTGATCTTTTTGTGGACTCTGTTCCACTTACCCCGTCCGCTCACCATAATCTTTTATTCCTTTACTGTTCAAGAATTTATCGATCTTTGCCTTAAAAACATTTAACGAGGGAGCCGCAACTGCTTCGATATGGGCAGGGAATTCCACAGATTCACCCTTTGGGTGAAGAGGTTCCTCCTCAACTCAGTCCTAAATCAAGGCCGACACAGTAGCACAGTGGTTAGCACTGTGGCTTCACAGCGCCAAGGTCCCAGGTTCGATTCCTGGCTTGGGTCACTGTCTGTGCGGAGTCTACACGTTCTCCCCGTGTCTGCGTGGGTTTCCTTCGGGTGCTCCGGTTTCCTCCCACAGTCCAAAGACGTGCAGGTTAGGTGGATTGGCCGTGATAGATTGCCCTTAGTGACCAAAAAGGTTAGGGGTGTCATTGGGATACGGGAATAGGGTGGAAGTGAGGGTTTAAGTGGGTCGGTGCAGACTCGATGGGCCGAATGGCCTTCTTCTGCACTGTATGTTCTAAATCTGCTCCCCCTTATTTTGAGGCTATGCCCCCTAGTTCTAGTTTCACACACCAGTGGAAACAACCTCCCCGCATCTATCCCATCTATTCCCATCACAGTTTTACATGTTTCTATAAGATCCCCCTTCATTCTTCTAAATTCCAATCGGTACAGTCCCAGTCTACTCAGTCTCTCCTCATAAATTAATCCTCTCAACTCCGGAATCAGCCTCGTGAATCTCCTCTGGATTGGATTGGATTGGATTTGTTTATTGTCACGTGTACCGAGGTACAGTGAAAAGTATTTTTCTGCAAGCAGCTCAACAGATCATTCAGTACATGGAAGAAAAGGGAATTAAACAAAATTCAAGAAAATACATGAAAATACAGAATAGGGCAAATAGGGTGGGAGGGATCCTTGATTAAGCGGGCAGCATAATCAAGGATCCCTCCCATCCGGCTTACTCACTTTTCCAACTTCTTCCATCGGGCAGGAGATTCAGAAGTCTGAGAACACGCACGAACAGACTCAAAAACAGCTTCTTCCCCACTGTCACCAGACTCCTAAATGACCCTCTTATTGACTGACCTCATTAACACTACACCCTGTATGCTTCAACCGATGCCAATGCTTATGTAGTTACATTGTATATCTTGTGTTGCCCTATTATGTATTCTCATGTATTTTCTTGAATTTTGTTTAATTCCCTTTTCTTCCATGTACTGAATGATCTGTTGAGCTGCTTGCAGAAAAATACTTTTCACTGTACCTCGGTACACGTGACAATAAACAAATCCAATCCACAAGATATACAATGTAACTACATAAGCATTGGCATCGGTTGAAGCATACAGGGTGTAGTGTTAATGAGGTCAGTCAATAAGAGGGTCATTTAGGAGTCTGGTGACAGTGGGGAAGAAGTTGTTTTTGAGTCTGTTCGTGCGTGTTCTCAGACTTCTGTATCTCCTGCCCGATGGAAGTACTCCAGGTGTGGCCTCACCAGCAACCTATACAGCTGCAACATGACCTCTCTGCTTTTAAACTCCATCCCTCTAGCAATGAAGGACAACATTCCATTTGCCTTATAATAATCTTTATTAGTGTCACAAGTAGGCTTACATTAACACTGCAATGAAGTTACTGTGAGAATCCTCTGTGAAAACTGTCAAATTCTTAATTACCTGCTGCATCCGCAAACCAACTTCTTGCGCTTCATGCACAAGGCCACCCAGGTCCCTCTGCACAGCAACATGCTGCAATACGTTACCATTGTTTTGCGAGACGGAAGGCTGCCGACCCCACAGACCCCCCCATGTTACCACAAGTGAATATTGAAATTGAATTAGCCAATAATGTTTTTAATTAAATCAGATAAACGCAAGAGAGGAATTTTAAATTGTACAGGATCAAAGCAATGTTGATGTTTGCAGAACTCCACCGTGACTGTCATCGTTGACCATCTCATTCAAACTCACTTGACTGTCCCGCTTTGCTTGACTGAATTACAATTGGTAATCCCTGAACATCGTAAGGCTTATTCCTTGTTCACCAAAGTTATATCCCACACATTGTAGAGTTTTGCTCTGTAAGATGCCCATATGCTGTATAGATTGTGAGCAATGGTCACCCATGCTTTCTATCACATGCTTGTCCTGTCCGCTGAATTTCACCTCCACCTGAACTCCGGTCATCTACGCAATTCAGAGCAGCAATCTTTTGTGTCAGGAAGCTAAAAGTGATGAAGACTGTGGACTTCAGGAGGAAGTGCTCGGTTGGATTCCACAGGCAATGAGAGAATGAAAACAATGGTCCATCCTGGCATGACACTGGATCAATAGATTGCCATGAAAAGATCCATTCTATCTGAACCTCGAATGGATTTGTCTGCAGCTATGCTGAATGGTAGAATTTTCATAATGATATTCCCCCCCTCCTGCTGCTCAAAGAAACAAATCGACTTTGCCTTGACAGGCCTTTACAACCTCGAGTAGCATTATTACTCATGTCACTTCATAAACACAGTGACGTTCCTGTCCAGCGGCCATCTTTCAATAGCTTGAAGACAGCTGGAGGCTGGTTCCTGAACCGTGGCTGCCTTGAGAATGAAGTGTGTCAGGAGCTTGTGCAATCAGCAAAACAAATGATTGAAGTCAAGCATGCAAATGTTTGCCAGATATCAGAAGAATAATAAATTCTGGAGAAGTTTACATTTGATATATTTTCTGGTTCTCGATCTCTCTGCCTATAGAATCCATTTCTTCGTCTCTATTCCATCCAGAGTCCTCACAATTTTCAATAGCTCTGTAAAATCTCCTCTCATAGAACATAGAACATTACAGCGCAGTACAGGCCCTTTGGCCCTCGATGATGCGCCGTCCTGTGAAACCACTCTCAAGCCCATCGACACTATTCCTTTATCATCCATTTGTTTATCCAATGACCATTTAAATGCCCTTAATGTTGGCGAGTCCACTACTGTTGCAGGCAGGGCATTCCACGCCCTTACTACTCTCTGAGTAAAGAACCTGCCTCTGACATCTGTCCCATATCTATCTCCCCTCAATTTAAAGCTATGTCCCCTCATGCTAGCCATCACCATCCGAGGAAAAAGGCTCTCACTGTCCACCCTATCTAATCATCTGATCATCTTGTATGCCTCAATTAAGTCACCTCTTAACCTCCTTCTCTCTAACAAAAACAGGGTAAAGTCCCACAACTTTTCTTCATAAGACCTTCCCTCCATACCAGGCAACATCCTGGTAAATCTCCACTCCAATGATTCCACATCCTTCCTATAATGCAGCGACCAGAACTGCACGTAGTACTCCAAATACGGCCGCACCAGAGTTTTATACAGCTGCAACATGACCTCACGGCTCCGAAACTCAATCGCTCTACCAATAAAAGCTAACACACCGTGCGCCTTCTTAACAACCCTATCAACCTGGGTGGCAACTTTCAGGGATCTATGTACATGGACACCGAGATCTCTCTGCTCACCCACTCTACCAATAATCTTACCATTAGCCCAGTACTCTGTCTTCCTGTTATTCCTTCCAAAATGAATCACCTCACACTTTTCTGCATTAAACTCCATTTTCCACCTCTCAGTCCAGCTCTGCAACTTATCTATGTCCCTCTGTAACCTGCAACATCCTTTCGCACTGTCCACAACTTCACCGACTTTACTGTCATCTGCAAATTTACTCACCCATCCTTCTACGCCCTCCTCTAGGTCATTTATAAAAATGACAAACAGAGTGGCCCCAAAACAGATCTTTGTGGTACACCACTAGTAACTGAACTCCAGGCTGAATATCTCCCGTCAACCACCACCCTCCGTCTTCTTACAGCGAGCCAATTACTGATCCAAACCGCTAAATCACCCTGAATCCCATCCCTCAGTATTTTCTGCAACAGCCTACCGTAAGGAACCTTATCAAATGCTTTACTGAAATCCCTATACACTACATCAACTGCTTTACCCTCGTCCACCTGTTTGGTCACCTTCTCAAAGAACTCAATAAGGTTTGTGAGGCACGACCTACCCTTCACAAAACCGTGTTGACTATCCCTAATCAAATTATTCCTTTGTAGATGATTATAAATCCTATCTCTTATAAACCTTTCCAAGACTTTGCCCACAACAGAAGTAAGGCTCACTGGTCTATAGTTACCGGGGTTGTCTCTACTCCCCTTCTTGAACAAGGGGACAACATTTGCTATCCTCCAGTCTTCTGGCACTACTTCTGTAGATAATGACGACATAAAGATCAAAGCCAAGGCTCAGCAATCTCCTCCCTAGCTTCCCAGAGAATCCTAGGATAAATCCCATCCAGCCCAGGGGATTATCTATTTTCACACTTTCCAGAATTGCTAACACCTCCTCCTTATGATCCTCAAGCCCTTCTAGTCTAGTAGCCTGTAACTCAGTATTCTCCTCGACAACATTGTCTTTTTCCTGCATGAATACTGAAGAAAAATATCCATTGAGCACCTCTCCTATCTCCTCAGACTCCACGGACAAGTTCCCACTACTGTCCTTGACTGGCCCTACTCTTACCTTAGTCATTCTTTTATTCCTGACATACCTATAGAAAGCTTTAAGGTTATCCTTAATCCTACCTGCCAAAGACTTCTCATGTCCCCTCCTGGATCTTCTTAGCTCTCTCTTTAGAGCCTTCCTAGCTAACTTGTAACTCTCGAGCACCCTAACTGAACCATTACGTCTCATCTTTACATAAGCCTCCTTCTTCCTCTTGACAAGTGATACAACTACTTTAGTAATCCATGGTTCCCTTGCTCAACCACTTCCTCCCTGCCTGACAGGTACATACTTATCAAGGACATGCAGTAGCTGTTCCTTGAACGAGCTCTATATTTCAATTGTGCCCATCCCCTGCAGTTTCCTTCCCCAAACCTATGCATCCTAAGTTTTGCCTCATCGCATCATAATTGCCTTTCCCCCAGCAATAACTCTTGCCCTGCGGTGTATACCTATCCCTTTCCATTGCTGAAGTAAACGTAACTGAATTGTGGTCAGTATCACCAAAGTGCTCACCTACCTCCAAATCTAGCACCTGTCCTGGTTCATTACCCAGTACCGTAGCCACCTGGAGTGGCCACGTCCCGATTACAAAATAGACACTTTGCAAAGAATGAAGGGAAAAATGGGCAATGCTGAGAAAGCAAGCAGTTGCAAGGTTTGTCTGTTGATTGGAGCAGTAGCTCCCAGACAAGACCGATACTGCAAAGCCATTACCATACTAATGAGCCACCTCTGGGGACAAAAGGGTAACATTTAGGTAAACGATACTAAAGCAGACACCCCGGCGCCAGAGGAGACTAGAACAAAGCAGGCCAACGGCCACCCAGCAATCAGGGCAGACACCCCTTTATTGGAGGAAATCGATACCAATGATTAGGATACGGTCCAATTAATTGGGACCAAGTTCAAGGCGGGCCCAAAAGCGCGCGAAGCCCCCTTTGGGTATAAGAAGAAGCCCCCAAGAGAGAATCGCTCTCTTGGCCTTGGCTCTCAGCGATGAGAGGCCTGCCGAGCAGCTGCACCAGAACAAGTAAGTCTAATTCAACGCACGCTACGAGATAGACGCTCCTAGCTACTATTCCGCAGCAGCTCGACCCCAGCAGCCTCAGAACCGGATAACGGCCATTGTTCCCCTGACTGAGTGGGCGCCCGAAGCTAAGTATAGGCTTTAGTAGTAGTGATAGTTTAGTGAGTAGAGTTTGTGCATGAGTATAATTGACTGTGTGTGTAAATAAATGAGCATTAATTTCAAACTTACTAACTGGTGTATGGAGTCTTTGATCAGTATTCGGTTTTGAACCTTGTGGCGGTATCGAAAGATACCTGGCGACTCTTGAGCAAACGTAATTAGAATTAAGGACGGCGATCATATTAACCACCATAAACAGAGCCAATTAAAGAGACAACACAACGAGCAACAGTACCAAATCCAATGTGGCCTCGCCTCTTGTTGGCCTATCTACATACTGTGTCAGGAAACCCTCCTGCTCATATTGGACAAAAACGGACCCATCTAAAGTAATCGAACTATAGTATTTCCAGTCAATATTTGGAAAGTTAAAGTCCCCCATAACAACTATCCTGTTACTTTTGCTCCTATCCAGAATCATCTTTGCAATCCTTTCCTCTACATCTCTGGAACTTTTCGGAGGCCTATAGAAAACTCCCAACAGGGTGACCTCTCCTTTCCTGTTTCTAACCTCAGCTCATACTACCTCAGGAGACGAGTCCTCATCAAACGTCCTTTGTGCCACCGTAATACTGTCCTTGACTAACAATGCCACCCCTCCCCCTGATTTACCACCTTCCCTGAGCTTTCTGAAATATCTAAACCCCGACACCTGCCTGTCCTCACTCTAGACATTTCTCCGAAATGGTCACAACATCGAAGTCCCAGGTACCAACCCATGCTGCAAGTTCACCCACCTTATTCCGGATGGTCGTGGCGCTGAAGTGGACACACTTTAAATCACCTTCCTGCCTGCCGGTACACTCGTGCAAACTTGAAACCTTACTGATGACCTGACTGGAGCTACAATTCAGGTTCTGAACCCCCCTGCTGAATTAGTTTAAACCCTCCTGAAGAGCATCAGCAAATTTTCCACCCAGGATATTGCTACCCCAATCTCAGCCTTCTCTTCTCTACAGAAAACAGCCCCAGCTCTTTAAATCTATCTATTTAATTGAAGTTTCTCATTGCTGGAACCATTCCTGCGAATCCTTCCTGCATCCTCTGAAAAGCCTTCCCATCTTTCCTGAAGGGTAATGCCCAGAACTGAATACAATAATCCAGTTGAGGCGGAACTAGTGTTCTGTCCAGATCTATCATCGCTTCCTTGCTTTTGTACTTTAAGTGTGACAAAGTCCAATCACAGATTCCCCCCAACCATGGCAGATACCACCTTCATAAGATGGAGGCGGGACAGGGGCACACTGACGGTCGGGGACTTCTACGTAGGGTACAGACTGACGCCACTGCACGAACTGACAAGGAAGGGGAAACTAACAAGAGGACAGAAATTGAGACACCTTCAAATAAAGCACTTCCTACGCAAAGAGACAGTAGGGTACCCCGGGGCCCCAGAAAGCACACGACTAGAGGACCTGATAGGCACAAGCAGCGGGAAGGGGGGCAATGTGGGAAAAATTACGGACAGCTACGAACACCACTGGACGGGACCAGGCAAAAATGGGAGGTTGAACTGGGGACAGAGGTAGGGTGGGGACTCTGGAGCGAAGCCCTGAGCAGGGTGAGCTCCACCTCCTCCTGCGCAAGGCTAAACCTAACGCAGCTCAAAGTGGTGCACAGAGCACACCTGACCAGAACCCGAATGAGCAGGTTCTTCCCGGAGGTGGAGGACAAATGTGAGCGGTGCCAGAGGGGCCCAGCCAACCACACCCACATGTTTTGGGCTTGCCCCAAGCTGGCTGGGTCCTGGACAGCCTTCTCCGAGGCAATGTCCAAGGTTGTGAGGGTGAGGGTGAAGCCATGCCCAATAGTGGCAATCTTCGGGGTTTCGGAGCAGCCAGAGTTACACATGGGGAAGGTGGCCACGCCCTTGCTTTCGCTTCCCTAATCGCACGCCGGAGAATCCTGCTCGGCTGGCGATCGGCAGCACCACTCAAAGCTGCAGACTGGCTCGCTGACCTCTCGGAATTTCTCCACCTGGAGAAGATTAAGTGCACCATCCGAGGGTCAGAGGAAGGCTTCCTGGATACTTGGGGGCAGTTCGTCGGCCTGTTCCAAACCCTGTTCGAGGCCAACAATGAGGAGTAAAATAAGATGAAGAACAAAAGGACTGCGCCACCCCGGGGGGGGGGGGGGGGGGGGGGGGGGGGGGGGGAGGAAGGGGAGGAGGAAGGGGGGGGATATCATAGACCGATCCAGAGGACAGAAAAATGTACGTACATGTGGTAGTCACCGCTGTTGTATTACATTGTATATACTGGTATTACGGTAAGGCCCTTGTACTACAGGTACTGGGGTAGATCCATGTCTGCTGGCTCCGCCCAGTAGGCAGAGTATAAATGTGTGTGATCTCCGAACTGTAGCCATTTCGCCAGCTGCTGTAGGAGGCCACACATCTCTGTGTAATAAAGCCTCGATTACTCTCTCCTCACGTCTCGTCAATTGATAGTGCATCAATTTATTACAGAGATTTTTCAAAGGTGGACCTCTGCATCAAGCCAGATTGCCTGCAGCAGCATCCTCAAGCAGACAACGCCAAAAACAACTTGCACATTGGCTGGCTTGCTTTGAAGCGGACATCGGGTCTGCGACAGACCCAATCTCAGAGGCACAGAAGCTCCAGATTCTGTACACGCGGCTGAGCTCCAACGTGTTTCCCCTCATCCAGGACACGCCTACCTATGCAGAAGCCATGGCGCTACTGAAGGAGAACCACGCTCAGCAGACCAACAAGATCTACGCCAGGCACCTCCTGTCCATGCGGCACCAACTTCCCAGTGGGTCTGTGGAAGATTTCTGGCATGCCCTGCTCGCCCTGGTGAGAGACTGTGACTGCCAGGCCGTTTCAGCTGCTGAACATTCGAACCTGCTAATGAGAGACGCGTTCGTTATGGGCATAGGGCTGAACTACATCCGCCAGCGCCTCTTAGAACGGGTCACGCTTGACCTCGCGCCGACTAAGAAACTAGTGCTCTCGCTCACAGTCGCCTCACGCAACGTACAGGTTTATGCCCCCGACGGCATGGCCCACCCTTCCTGGGCATCGTGGATCCCGCCAGCAGCCACCCCATTGTGGACCCCATCAGCGACCGCCCCCAGCCAACCCCACGCCTGTGCCGCGCGGCAGCCACCCAACCCCAGGGGACCCAAGTGCTACATCTGCGGACAGACAAAACACCCCCGGCAGCACTGCCCGGTGCGGAGCGCACTCTGCAAGGCCTGTGGCAAGAAAGGACATTTCACTGCAGTGTGCCAGGCCCGCTCAATCGCCACTATTGTCCCTGCACCCCCCACGTGCGGCCAGTGGGTGCCGCCATCTTCCTCTCCTCAGACCACGTGCGGCCCATGGGCGCCACCATCTTGTTTGCCTCAGAACTGATGGGCGCCGCCATCTTGCCTGCACCAGGACACGTGCGGCCCGTGGGCGCCGCCATCTTACCCACCTCATGACCCCTGCCCGTCGGGCACCTCATCGGGCCGCTCATCGCCTGCAACCGCCGATGACCAGCCGCATCTCGCCTCCGTCACGATCGACCAGTCACGACCGCACAACCTCGCGACTGCGTCGACAAAGGTGAAGATCGACGAGCACGAGATATCCTACATCCTGGACTCCGGGAGAACTGAGAGCTTCATCCACCCCGATACGGTAAGGCACTGCTCCCTCACTAACCAGTGAATCTCCCTGGCCTCCGGATCCCACTCCGTGGCGATCCGGGGGTACTGCACTGCCACCCTCACCGTCCAGGGCATAGAGTTCAGCGGCTTCCGGCTCTACGTTCTCCCCAACCTCTGCGCTGTTGCTACTCGGCCTGGACTTCCAGTGCAACCTCCAGAGCCTAACCCTGAAATTTGGCTGGCCCCTACCACCCCTTAATGTTTGCGGCCTCATGACCCTGAAGGTCGACCCGCCTTCTCTGTTTGCAAATCTCACACCGGATTGCAAACCCGTCGCCACCAGGAGCAGAGGGAAGAGGGGCCTCACGGTAGCATGGTGGTTAGCATCAATGCTTCACAGCTCCAGGGTCCCAGGTTCGATTCCCGGCTGGGTCACTGTCTGTGTGGAGTCTGCACGTCCTCCCCGTGTGTGCGTGGGTTTCCTCCGGGTGCTCCGGTTTCCTCCCACAGTCCAAAGATGTGCGAGTTAGGTGGATTGGCCATGCTAAATTGCCCGTAGTGTAAGGTTAATGGGGGGATTGTTGGGTTACGGGTATACGGGTTACGTGGGTTTAAGTAGGGTGATCATTGCTCGGCACAACATCGAGGGCCGAAGGGCCTGTTCTGTGCTGTACTGTTCTATGTTCTATGTATCATCGAGGCCAGTGACAGCCCCTGGAGAGCCCAAGTGGTAGTGGTGAAATCTGGGGAGAAAAACAGGATGGTCGTTGACTACAGTCAGGCCATCAATCGGTACACGCAGTTCGACGCGTATCCCCTCCCACGAATATCTGATATGGTCAATCAGATTGCACAGTACCGGGTCTTCTCGACAGTGGACTTGAAATCTGCCTACCACCAGCTCCATAAGGCGCACCGCCCATACACTGCGTTCGAAGCAGACGGCTGCCTTTACCATTTCCTTAGGGTTCCCCTCGGCGTCACCAACAGGGTCTCGGACTTCCAATGGGAGATGGACCGAATGGTTGACCTGTGTGGGCTGTGGGCCACTTTCCTGTACCTGGACACCATCACCATCTGCGGCCACGACCAGCAGGACCACGACGCTAACCTTTCCAAATTTCTCCACACCGCCACACCGCCACACTCCTCAACCTAACTTACAACAAGAAGAAGTGTGTTCAGCACAAACCGATGAGCCATCCTCGGCTATGGGTCCAGAACGGAGTTCTGGGGCCCGACCCCGATCACATGCGCCCCCTCATGGAACTCCCTCTTCCCCACTGCCCCAAGGCCCTGAAACGATGCCCGGGGTTCTTTTCGTACTACGCCCAGTGGGTCCCTAACTATGCGGACAAGGCCCGCCCACTCATCCACTCCACTGGTTTCCCACTAACGGTTGAGGCTCACCAGGCCTTCAACCGTATCAAGGCCGACATCACCAAGGCTGCGATGCACGCGGTCGACAAGACGCTCCCCTTCCAAGTCGAGAACGACGCATCAGACGTCGCTCAGGCCACCATGCTCAACCAGGCAGGCAGACCCATGGCATTCTTTTCCCGCACCCTCCATGCCTCTAAAATTCGGCACTCCTCCATCGAAAAGGAGGCCCAAGCTATCGTTGAAGCTCTGCGGCATTGGAGGCATTGGAGGCATTGGAGGTTCACTCTTCTCACTGACCAATGGTCGGTTGCCTTTATCTTTAACAACACACAGCGGGGTAAGATCAAAAATGATAAGATCTTGCGGTGGAGGATCGAGCTCTCCACCTTTAATTATGAGATTTTGTGTTGCCCCAGTAAGCTCAACGAGCCCTCCGATGCCCTGTCCCGAGGTACACGTGCCAGCGCACAAGCGGACCAACTTTGGACCCTGCACGACGATCACTGTCACCCAGGAGTCACCCGCTTTTACTACTTCAGTAAGGTCTGCAATCTGCCCTACTCCATCGAGGAAGTCAGGGTTATTGCCAGAGACTGCCAGGTCTGCGCGGAGTGCAAACCGCACTTCTACCGGCCGGACCGTGCGCCTGGTAAAGGCCTCCCGCCTCTTTGAACACCTCAGCGTGGACTTCAAAAGGCCCCTCCCCTCCACCGACCGCAACACGTATTTTCTCAATGTGGTCGACAAATATTCCCAATTCCCCTTCTCCGTCCCATGCCCCGATATGACGTCTGACACCATCATCAAAGCCCTCAAAACCATCTTCGCCCTGTTCGGTTTTCCCGCCTATGTCCACAGTGACCGCGGATCCTCATTTATGAGCGTGGAGCTGCGCCAGTACCTGCTCAACAGGGGCATTGCCTCGAGCAGGACGACCAGCTACAACCCCCGGGGAAATGGGCAGGTGGAGCGGGAGAATGGGACGGTCTGGAAGGCTGTCCAGCTGGCCCTACGGTCCAGGAATTGCCTGGCTTCCCGCTGGCAGGAGGTCCTCCCCGACGCACTTCACTCCATTCGGTCGCTCCTGTGCACTGTGACTAACGAAATCCCCACATGAACGTCTCTTTGCCTTCCCCAGTAAGCCCACCTCCGGGGTTTCGCTCCCAACATGGCTGGCAGCTCCAGGACCCATTCCCCTCCGCAAGCACGTGCGGTTCCACAAGGTGGACCCGTTGGTTGAGAGGGTACAGCTACTTCACGCCAACCCACAGAACGCCTGCGTAGTGTACCCCGGCGGCTGCCAAGACACAGTCTCCCTCAGGGACCTGGCACCAGCTGGGTCCCCGCAGCCCCCCCCCCTCTGTCCCGATGTCACCCTCCCTCCCCCCAGCACACCCCACCACAGGCCCCGCTCCAGGACAATCTGCCCTCCCCTTGGTCCCACCCGGGGATGAAGAGGATGTCGACACGCTCCCGGAGTCACCGAAGACAAGCCGACGCCTGAGTCGCCACCAGCACTGCGGCGCTCTCAACGACAGATCAAGGCTCCAGATCGCCTAAATTTGTAACCTTCTCTGTAATTGTAAAGCCAATCTGTATGTAAATAGTTTCCCACCAGCCCCGCTGGACTCATTTGTAACAGGGGTGAATGTGGTAGACACCACTGTTGTATTATATTGTATATATGGGTATTACGGAAGGCCCCTGTACTACAGGTATGGTGGTAGATCGCTGCCTGCTGGCTCCTCCCAGTAGGTGGAGTATAAATGTGTGTGCTCGCCGAGCTGCAGCCATTTCACCAGCTGCTGCAGGAGGCCACACATCTCTGTGTAATAAAGCCTCGATTACATTCCACTCTCGTCTCGTTGTAATTGATTGTGCATCAGTAAAATGGGGAAACCGCAAGAGGAAGAGGAGGAGGAAGGGGGGATATCATAGACTGATACAGCGGCAGCAAAATGTACGTACAGTTCGTCAAATGAAGGACAAAACAAACCTCTCTGTAAAATAAAGCAAATCAGCGCAGGCAAGAAAAATGTAATGTATATAAGTAACAACTGTTTATAAATATGAGAAAAGCCAATAAAAAGATTTTCAATAAAACAAAGTGTGGCAAAGTCTGATAATTGTGTAGTTAGTGGTTTTTCTAAACTTTCGGCGAGGAAGCACATTTGATGCAAAGTGGGCTCGAGAGAAGCACAGAACATCTGAGACAACAGCTGAAGGTTGGCAACTCTGTGCTGTGGAGTAGAAGGTCAAAGGTAGACTTTGGAACAACGATGTTCTGCTTGGCATGGCGGGAGATCTGAAATTGTGCTTGGAAGGTGAAACTTGAGTGGACACCGAGATCCAGATAAGACGAGGTTGAAACCCTGGAGGTGGATCCTTGTTGAAGTCATCCGAGTGGAAGTGGTGTTTGAAGAGAATTCCAAGGTACGTTCTTCAAATGTGGAGATTGGAAACCCTCATGAGAAATATATGGGCGGGATCTAAGAGCCGCGTTGCACTTGAGCAAGAGCGCAGGGCAGCCAGTAGATGCCAAGGAGGCCTCCCGTGGACATCACGGCAGCCATTACGCGTTGCAAGATCTACTCAGATCTCACGAGCTATCGGAATCAGAATCCTGCCAAAAATGCACACACCAAAGTAGGATTCAAACCTACTTAGGTGAGCTTACCCAGGTGCTATTCAGTACTGGTCTACACAAACGTGCACGAGGTGGAACAACACCCCGGGTGCCTCCCAGGCTATCAATAGCTCCTGGGGCCAGCAATAGTGCGGGTTGGTCCTTTGACCCACCCCCTTGAATGTTGGCATCTTGGTACTGCCAGGTTGGCACCTTAGTACTTCCACCCTGGCACGGCCAAGGTGTCCAGGTGGCACTGCAAAGCTGACAGGTGCACTGCAGGCTGGCAGGGCGACAGTGTCAAGGGTCAGGGCTCAAGCGGGACCATGCCCATGAAAGGAGGGTGGAGGGGTTATGAAGAGTGTGGGGGTGGGAACAGAGCAGGTAGGAAGGGGCCTCTGTGGGGTTGGGGGAATGACGCATGGAGGCGCTGGAAGAGGGAGCGTGTAAGGGAGCATGAGGGGCTGGCTTAGCATAGTGGGCTAAATGGCTGCCTTGTAATATAGAGCAAGGCCAGCAGCACGGGTTCAATTCCCGTACCGCCCTCCCCAAACAGTGGACGGAATGTGGCGATTTGGGGCTTATCGCAGTAACTTAATTTGAAGCCTACTTGTGACAATAAGCGATTGTTATTATTATTATTATATTATGAGGGGGACCTGAAGAGGGGTCCCCTAGGGACCACATAATGGGGTATCCTTACTTGGAGGGTATGGGGTAGTGTCCATGTGTGTGGTGGGTGACATTTCCCATGGGTGGGGGGTGTGGAAGACCCACAAGCTCACTTAGAGATCGGAGCACCCTTTCAAAATGGCGGCCTGATCTCGGAGTTCAGCTCCCCAGTGATGAAAATAATTAATTCTAAGTGTGGACTAAACCAGTAAGAACCTCGGGTTCAGAAAAGTGACAAAAGGCACGGTTTAATGGCTGTGTTGCGCTTAAGCGAAAGTGTGACAAATCTGTTAAATTGCGAGAGAGGCACTGATCGAGAACCGCGCTGGGCACCAACCTGTTTGCTCTCTAAATGGCCCACTCCCATTGGCAAAATCAGAATCCCAACTTAGCATGGGGAGAAATCAATAATCACCACTTCAACCCAATGTCCACACAGCTATCGGGAGCAACCCTATATTTAACGGCCTCCCCAGGAAGTGGTCACATGGCGGTAGGGCTGCTGCGGGAACCCGAGGAGGTGAGTAGCCGTCTTCGCTGCCAGGCAATGAGCCCAGTGGCACTGGGGTTGATGCCCCGGTACTCAGAGAGGGTGGGGGGGGGGCAGCCTCCGTTGGCATGGGCTGCCATTGGTGGGGGCGGGGGTTGGAGGTGCGGGGGGAGGTAGGTGTCTCAGCGCCCACGCGTTTGCCATGCCAACCCTGGATTGTGTGGTCCTGTTCTGGGGACAACCCTAGCCCGCCTGCCCCACCCAACACCCACTGATCATGGAGCCACTGGCCGGACGACAGAAGACTAGTTGGGATTGGCAATCGTAGTTAAGTTGCACTTCACACATCCCAAGTGGATTCCCATGCGTAGGCAGGCCATGTAGCACGTGGGAGTTATTGCCCAGCATCCCAAACAGACCGTGATGCCTGGACAATGCGGGAGGCAACACCACACATACAGCACCCAACACCCAGGGCTGAACACCAGACCTGGGGACATCTCCGCGACCAGAGAGTGGTTGTGTGCACCGGGGAGGGGACAAGCGCCTGGTCCACATAATGTTACATCCAGGTGTCTGGGGTGCAGGGTGTGGGGTCCGCTGAGCAGGGGCCCCGACTGTGGCTGGGGGGTGAGGAGGCTGGGCGTGCCATATGGGCTGGGGGAGGAGTAATAGGGGGACTGGAATGCCCCAGGGTGGAAGACACCACTGGTTGTCAGTCTCATACCTTCTCCCAATTCCATACTGATATCAAACGATGTGGACATTTAGGGGCCAGGCCCTTATATTGAGGGGCTAGGCCAGTGCCGGAGTGGTTCCCACTCTGCGCAAAAGGCCGTTCACGCCAGCCGGGGCCGAAAGGACTTCGCCAGCCAGCGTCAGTCCGCGCATGCGCCGGAGCGTCACCGGCTGCTGACATCATCCTGGCGCATGCGCAGGGGAGGGGGTCTATTCCGCCTTCACCATGGTGAAGACCATGGCGAAGGCAGAAGAAAAAGAGTGCCCCCACGGAACAGGCCCGCCCGCCGATCGGTGGGCCCCGATCGCGGGCCAGGCCACCGTAGGGGCACCCCCCAGGGTCAGATAGCACTGCCGCCCCCCCCCCAGGACCCCGGCGCCCGGCTGCACCGCCTGCTCCCGCCGGTCTGGTAGGTGGTTTAAAGGAATAATTTGATTAAGATAGTCAACATGGTTTTGTGAAGGGTAGGTCGTGCCTCACAAACCTCATTGAGTTCTTCGAGAAGGTGACCAGACAGGTGGATGAGGGTAAAGCAGTTGATGTGGTGTATATGGATTTCAGTAAAGCGTTTGATAAGGTTCCCCATGGTAGGCTATTGCAGAAAATACAGAGGCATGATGGGATTCAGGGTGATTTAGCAGTTTGGATCAGAAATTGGCTAGCTGATAAAAGACAAAGGGTGGTGGTTGATGGGAAATGTTCTGACTGGTGTCCAGTTACTAGTGGTGTGCCACAAGGATCTGTTTTGGGGCCGCTGCTGTTTGTCATTTTTATAAATGACTAGCCGTACCAGCCTCCCCGGACAGGCACCAGAATGTGGTGACTAGGGGCTTTTCACAGTAACTTCAGTGAAGCCTACTTTTGACAATAAGCGATTTTCATTTTCATTTTCAAATGACCTGGAGGAGGGCGTAGAAGGATGGGTGAGTAAATTTGCAGATGACACTAAAGTCGGTGGAGTTGTGGACAGTGCAGAAGGATGTTACAAGTTACAGAGGGACATAGGTAAGCTGCAGAGTTGGGCTGACAGGTGGCAAATGAAGTTTAATGCAGAAAAGTGTGAGGTGATTCATTTTGGAAGGAATAACAAGAAGACAGAGTACTGGGGTAATGGTAAGATTCTTGGTAGTGTGGGCGAGAAGAGAGATCTCGGTGTCCATGTACTTTGATCCCTGAAAGTTGCCATCCAGGTTGAGAGGGTTGTTAAGAAGGCGTACGGTGTGTTAGCTTTTATTGGTAGAGGAATTGAGTTTCGGAGCCATGAAGTCATGTTGCAGTTGTACAAAACTCTGGTGCGGCCGCATTTGGAGTAGTGTGTGCAGTTCTGGTCGCCACATTTTTGGAAGGATGTGGAAGCATTGGAAAGGGTACAGAGGAGATTTACAAGGATGTTGTCTGGTATGGAGGGAAGATTTTATGAGGAAAGGCTGAAGGACTTGAGGCTGTTTTCGTTAGAGAGAAGATTAAGAGGTGACTTAATTGAGGCATACAAGATGATCAGAGGATTAGATAGGGTGGACAGTGAGAGCCTTTTTCCTCGGATGGTGTTTTCTAGCACGAGGGGACATAGCTTTAAATTGAGGGGAGATAGATATAGGACAGATGTCAGAGGTAGGTTCTTTACTCAGAGAGTAGTAAGGGCGTGGAATGCCCTGCCTGCAACAGTAGTGGACTCGCCAACACTAAACGCATTCAAATGGTCATTGGATAGGCATATGGACGATAAGGGAATAGTGTAGAGGGGCTTTAGAGGGGTTTCAAAGGACGGCACAACATCGAGGGCCGAAGGGCCTGTACTGCGCTGTAATGTTCTATGTTCTATGCCGGCGGGAGTAGCTTGTCAGCAGCAGGACTTCGGCCCATTGCGGGCCGGAGAATAGCCGGGGGGGCCCCGCCGAATGTCGGGTGGCGGAGAATTCGGGACACGGTGGGGGCGGGATTGACGCCGGCCCCGGGCGATTCTCCGACCCGGCGGGGGGTCGGAGAATCCCGCCCATGACCTCCCTTCAACCAAACCATGTTGACCGTTAATTGAGGTAATCCTTGCTTCTCCAAGTGGATATTAATTCTGTCCCTCAGAATATTTCCCAGTAGTTTCCCATCATTGAAGTTAGACTCACCGGCCTGTAATGTCCTGGTTCGTCGCAACTTTCCTTATTGAATATTGACACCACTTTCACTGTCCTCTAGTCCTCTGGCACTTCTGGCCAGAGAAGACCTGAAATTTTTGTCAGAGCTGATGGCATCTCCTCCTTTGCCTCCCACAGCAACCTGGGATATGTCTCAAGTGGCCCTGGGGATTTATTCACTGTTAGATCCGTTGAAACTGTTAATACCTCCTCCCTCTCAACGTTAAATCGTTCAAGTAAATCACAACGTGCCTCCCTGATTTCCACATCTTCATCAGCCTTCTCCTCTTTTCTGGAGAGGGTCAAGCACGGTAGCATTGTGGATAGCACAATCGCTTCACAGCTCCAGGGTCCCAGGTTCGATTCCGGCTTGGGTCACTGTCTGTGCGGAGTCTGCACATCCTCCCCGTGTGTGCGTGGGTTTCCTCCGGGTGCTCCGGTTTCCTCCCACAATCCAAACATGTGCAGGTTAGGTGGATAGGCCATGATAAATTGCCCTTAGTGTCCAAAATTGCCCTTAGTGTTGGGTGGGGTTACTGGGTTATTGGGATAGGGTGGAGGTGTTGACCTTGGATAGGGGGTAGGGTGCTCTTTCCAAGAGCCGGTGCAGACTCGATGGGCCGAATGGCCTCCTTCTGCACTGTAAATTCTATGTCTAAGGGGTGGGCTTTGATATTTTCCCATTGGGAAGGAGGTCAGGAACGATCCATTCACTGGATGTTCTGACACATCTCACGACAGTTGACTCAGTGCGCAAACGTTAAAGGGCCAGGAGCAGGTTACTAATGTTCACAGCTGTAAACAGTGCACCGTCTGACATTGAACAGGAAACAAGAGCAGAGTATCACATCCTCAGAAAAGACTGCAACAAATAAAACATGAAGGGGTAATGTTGGATCGAAAACTGACGCGTTCTGAAGAACCAGCAGGTTTATGCACAATATTTCACCAGAGGGCATTCACTTTTAGAAAAGTAATTGCCACCAGACCCAAACTGGATGGATTGCTGATCAATACGCTGATGTCTTTCACTCAATCACTAAAGCTGCTTTTCATTGATTAACAAAGGTCAATTGATTTAATGCAGATAAAGAGAAGGTAAACATGCCAAAAAAACAGGAGGAAACACTGATCTTTGAAAGCAGCAGATTTAAACTGCACCTTTTGGTAATGTGACCAGGAGGTGGAATATATCCAGATTTGATCATCAGTGGGGGATGATCTGAGCCTGGGTGATAATGGTGCCTGATGTATGGATGTGGGGAGATCAATAAGCTTTACCATCCTTGTGGGCTCTTTGTAAGATTAATATTAAGGTTAATATTAAAACTGCGATTGGCAGACTTTTCTTGAGCAAATGTGTCAAACCGTTTGGGGCAAAATTGGACAGAGGTTTCAGACCAGCCATGGTCGCACTGACTAGTGAGAGAGGCTTGCGGGGGTAAATTTCCTAACCCTCTTCCGATGTTCCAAGGCTTTATTTCAGGACACCAATGGCACAGCTTGGGCACCTTTCCACCATGCTGTAGGATGGACTGGATCGATAGTGAGTGGGGTAGAAACACATTCCATCAGATATCTCCCGACTTTCCCACCTGTCTCATTTCCCACTGTTATTTCTTCAATTCCTAGCATCTCCTGGTGGGTTGCAACCCTGCGTGAGGATCGCTGTGCTCTAATGCTCCAGAGCAGAGAAGATACAAATAATTGTCCAGACTTAAACATGAGAAATAATAATAATAATCTTCATTAGCGTCACAAGTGGGCTTACATTAACACTGCAATGAAGTTACTGTGAAAATCAGTTGTTTGAAGTACTGCTGTAAGAAACCCATTCTAAGTGTGTCCTTTTGGTGGACAGCGAGAGCCTTCTCCCGCGGATGGAGGTGGCTAGCACGAGGGGACATAGCCTTAAATTGAGGGGTAATAGATATAGGACAGAGGTCAGAGGTGGGTTTTTTACGCAAAGAGTGGTGAGGCCGTGGAATGCCCTACCTGCAACAGTAGTGAACTCGCCAACATTGAGGGCATTTAAAAATTTATTGGATAAGCATATGGATGATAAGGGCATAGTGTAGGTTAGATGGCCTTTAGTTTTTTTTTTCCATGTCGGTGCAACATCGAGGGCCGAAGGGCCTGTACTGCGCTGTATCGTTCTATGTTCTATGTTCTATGTTCTATCCCCCAGGCGCCCCTGTTCGGGTACACAGAGGGAGAACTCAGAATGTCCAATTCACCTGACAGCACCTCTTTCGGGACTTGTGGGAGCAAACCGGAGCAAACCCACGCAGACACGGAGGGAATGTGCAGACTCTGCACAGACCCAAGGCGAGAATCGAACCTGGGACCCAGGCGCTGCGAAGCAACAGTGCTAACCACTGTGCTACCGTGCCACGCATGAAATATTGAGTCAGATTTATGGAGAAGTGGAGAGAAAACTGGAGGCAGAAAATAAAGGTAATTAAAAATACACATTTTTCTTTGAAAAAAAGCTCCCCGTGAGATGTGAAAATGGTAACTTGGTGCAGTTTGATTAATGCGGCAGGAAATGAGTTTATCACCAAAATAACTGTTTTTAACCAGGTCTTACCCAATATCTAATAACTGAAAGTGACTGCGGGGCCATTTACTAATTACACGTTGGGCAGCATTTCTTCGGGCATCAGAGATTTCTGAAAACATTTTGGCCGTGAAAATCAATGAGAATGCGTGGGCCCCGGCGGCGTGTCCGGATCGTGATCTTTCACCAGGTGAAAAACACCACACCTGAGACACAAACGTCTGGTTTGCCCGCCCCAGGGGTCATCTGGGAGCTTCAACCAAGGGGGTGCCGCATGTAAATGGCTCCACCGCAGTTACTCACAGTTCAGGAGGTTGGCAGCTGGAAGAGCAGCTCTCAGATTTTCGGAGAGGGACCTGACTTGACTCCTCGATGCCGTGGAGGAGAGGCAGGCCACTGTTTAGCCACAGGTTGCCATGGAACCCCACTCCTCCCCGCCCCATCCGCAGCACGGTCACAAATCCGACCTTAGAAACGGTTCCAGCATTGGTCAGCACTGGTCAGCACTGGTCAGCACTGGTCAGTGCCAGCAGCCTTGCCAAGGGGACAGGGATTCAATGGAGAAAAATAAAGATGACCGACTGCGATCTGAAATGGTAATTGTCCCCTCGCTCGCTGGGCACTCCACCCTTCCCCCAACCCCCGAAATGTCACCTTGAATTCACATTGTGTCACTTAACAAGTTCCCAGCTCTCGCCCTCCCACCAGCATCCTCAACCAGCTCCCCAGCATTCCACATCCCAAACCTTCTCTGCAATGTGCCTACACTTGCCAGCGACCATCAACCTTTAACCCGCCAAGAAACATGCTGACATTATCCTCTTTTGTATCCCTCCAGGAGAGGCGAACCCTCCTCGGGGGAGGCAGTGGGGTAGTGGTATTGTCACTGGATAGTCCAGAGACCCAGAGGGGACTGTGGTATTATCATGAATGTAAGAACTGAATGGGTTAATGAAAGTCGCAGAACAGCCACTAGAGGGAGCTACACTTACCAGTATAGAAGACATTGATGCTAAGCCTTGTGGGAGAGAGTAGTGCAGGAGTTAGCCAGAGACAAGCTCATGTAAAGATAGTGTGAGTAAGAGGAGATCATAGTTCATAACAGTAAAGACATTAGTTGTAGATGAGTGTAATTTAAATGTTAATAATTAACTGCTTATTATTTAGGAGTACGTGTCGAATCCAAATTGGTAGTGGAAATAAATCTATAGCTTTGTTTAAGTTAAAGCTATTTTGTGGCCTTTGTGAACACGACGCCAACCAGCCTGACACAAAGAACACCACAGGGACTGGGGTTTGAATCACACCAGGGCAGACGGCGAAACTTAAATTCAATAAAAGCCTGGAATCAAAAGGTCCAATGATGACCATGAAACCATTGTCATTGTTGTAAAACCCACCTAGTTCATTAATGTCCTTCAGGTGAGGAACTCTGCAACCTTACCTGGTTTGGCCCACATGTGTCTCCAGACCCACAGCAATGTGGTTGACTCTTAAATGCTCTCAGGGATGGGCAATAATTGCGAGCCCAGCCAGCAATCTCCACATCTCATGAACAAATAAAGGAAGATAGAAATCGCAGAGAGAGAATATGGGTGGAGGAATGCCCAAGCTAAGGGTCTTCACTCCTTCCAAGGTACCATGGAGCTTGCAGGGGAGGACCAGGTGTGAGCCTGCACAGATACCACGGTTGGCCTGTGACAGAAAAGTGAGGAGCCACTGCACCTTCATCCAGATGACAAGTCCCAAGTGAGTTATTTGTTGTCCAAATCCTTGATCAGGCCCTGTACTAAAACCATGTCCATTGTCATGCATGAACATCAATCAACGAGCCTAACCCATCTACCACCAGTGCCCCCCTGGCCATCTTTGACACCACCTTGGAAGAGATCTCTGAGGAGGGCACGGATGAAGCGTCACAGCTATCACCCCGGCCATCCACCATCACAGAGACGAGAACCTCAGTGGGTGAACTAAGCAGGCAGACTGAGCAGGTGAGCGTCACAGAGTTTTTGATGCACAACAGGTGGAGGCAGGAGCGTCCTAGGGATTGGACAATTGGAGGTCTGCTGGATCCCTGATGTCGGCTGTGCTCCAGCCAAGTGCTAATCTCCGAAGCATAGCTCAGCCCCAGAGGCCCATGGTTGAGGGGTTCAACACCACGGACAATGAGGGCCGACCAGCTCCTGGAGGGAGGAGGAAGCGCTGGAGCACCTCCCCAGGTGCCCCACCCAGGAGAGCCTGTGAATGACCAGCTGTCTGAATCGCCTCTTCCTGACACTGACGCTTCTCAGGGGCAGCGGGCAGAACAGTGTGACGTGGTGACATCAGTGCCATCTGAAGGTAGTTGTCGGCCCTCTGGAGGAGGTCCGCCAAGGACATCTCAGGCAATAGGGCTTGGAAGGCAGCTGGCTGCCTCCACCTCTCTGCACCGATATGTAGTGGTAAGATTCGCAAGGCTAAGGAGGTGTAGGGGCACAGAGTGGGAGCGGGTGAAGTAAGACACAGATAGTTGGAGGCCATTAGAAAATGTCACAATTGCGCATGTCACTTTATTAAAACCTCTTATTCTTCGCAACCTGAATGCCTCACTCTGTTTGACTCTTCGCCTACTGTCAGAGGCCTTCACCTATCTGGACACAGCTTTCCTTACATGCCCTCAATGTAAAGGAAATAGTCAGGCCATTAAAACCGAGAGTAACATACATTCTGGGAGGACTCTGGCATTAATCAGTGAACCCTATGCCCTCACCCCTAACCCCCTCTAATGTCAAGGGAAAAAAACAATATAATCCTGAATGTCACTCACACATGAGCACCGTACTGGCAGCTGACAGACAGGCATCAGACATGCACAAAAACTGAGGAACTTTCCTCCCTGCGAGTCGTCATCACCCTCCTGCACTGATAGGCTAAGTAGGCACAGGGACTCCCGAGGCCCAGCACCCTGAAGACTTGTTTGCATCGCACTTTCTCCCTCGGTCGCAAAGGGCTCATGAGGTCGTTACGGGGTGGGGGGGGTGGGGGGGGGGGGGGGGGGTGGGGGGGGTGAGGGGGGGGGGGTGGAGATGGCGGCTGTAAAGCTGTCGAACAACATGATGGCGTTATTGTGTGAAGCGGGATGTGGTGGGGGCATCCCTGATCCTCCACCCCTTGCGAACCCTTACTCCAGCCTGGCCTTCATTCTCTTTAGCCCTCCACTCAGTCCTGGACTTCCTCCTCATCAGAGGAGGCGCTGCACTCCTCCTGGCCATCATCAAGATCGTCGCCTGCTGCTACACCAAGCTATGATCAGCACAGGAGGATACCATGATGTGGGAGACTCTCTGGGGACTGTACTGCAGGAAGTGCATCTTCAGAAGACCACTGTCCGCTCAGTCACAGACTGGGTGGTACTCTGAACCTTGTTGTAGTAGGGCTCTGCATCGGTCTCATGTCTCAACACTGGCATCATCAGCCAAGAGATTAGCGGGTATCCTTTGTCCCGGTGAGGCATACCCTGTAGCCTGGGGTGACACTCAAACATCCCTGCTGCTTTGGACTGCCCAAAGATGAAGCTATAATTCCTGCTGTCTGGAAAACGTGCGCACACGGTGCATGGTCATTATCTGATGGTCACAGGCCATCTGGACGTTGAGTAAGTGGAACTCCTTCTGTTTATGGAGGGGACTCTCTGATACCACGGGAAACATAGATCCACATGAGTTTCATTGATGGCCGCCTGCACCTCATCATAGAATTTACAGTGCAGAAGGAGGCCATTCGGCCCATCGAGTCTGCACTGGCTCTTGGAAAGAGCACCCTACCCAAGGTCAACACCTCCACCCTATCCCCATAACCCAGTAACCCCACCCAACACTAAGGGCAATTTTGGACACTAAGGGCAATTTATCATGGCCAATCGACCTAACCTGCACATCTTTGGACTGTGGGAGGAAACCGGAGCACCCGGAGGTAACCCACGAGTTCACGGGGAGGATCTGCAGACTCCACACAGACAGTGACCCAAGCCGGAATCGAACCTGGGACCCTGGAGCTGTGAAGCAATTGTGCTATCCACAATGCTACCATGCTGCCCCCACCTGAGCCATTCCAGCTATGGTCCCAAATCCCGCGGCTCTCTTGTACTGATGAGTGAGGTCTAGGTCGAAATTAATGTAGTCTGATGTGTTGGCATAGCATGTATCTGGGACCTGATGGATGCATTTGTGGATAGATAACTTTGAAATGCCACACAGGTCACCGGTTGAGCCCTGGCACGATGGTGTGACATAGGAGGGTGCCATGACCTTCATGACCACAGCGAGTGGGTGCCCTCATCCTCACTTGGTTGGCTTTGTTCTATGATTCTGTGAATGTGGAGAACTGGTGTTGTTAATAATCTTTATTATTGTCACAAGTAGGCTTACATTAACACTGCAATGAAGTTACTGTGAAAATGCCCTAGTCGTCACATTCCGGCGCCTGTTCGGGTACACAGAGGGGGAATTCAGAATGTCCAATTCACCTAACCAGCACGTCTTTCGGAACTTGTGGGAGGAAACCGGAGCACCCGAAGGAAATCCACACAGACACAGGGAGAACGTGCAGATTTTGCACAGACAGTGACCCAAGCCAGGAAACAAAATCAACCTACTCCTGCTCCTAGTTCTTATGTTCTTATGTTCTTATGTCCTGGCTCTGTAAAGCAACAGTGCTCAAAAGCTTTCTAAATGTGCCTCTTAGCTTTCCTGCGGCCAAA
This sequence comes from Scyliorhinus canicula, assembly GCF_902713615.1. Lineage (NCBI taxonomy): Eukaryota > Metazoa > Chordata > Chondrichthyes > Carcharhiniformes > Scyliorhinidae > Scyliorhinus > Scyliorhinus canicula. The sequence goes on along the minus strand of NC_052149.1, from coordinate 239,373,038 downwards.
CAAATGTAACTGTTAGAGCCTTTTTAAAGGCCCCTAAATGATTCCAATTGGTGGAAGCTCACTGTGATGATTAATTCAATCTGCGGGCATGGCAGTTTGTGTGTGTAACTGGCGACCAGCAGCGCGTGTTTTCAAACCATTGCAGCAGATCACAGAAACGCGATGTGCTCTGAATGTATCTTCTGCTTGTAACTCCACACTCTTTTGCATTGGTTTGGTCAACTTCAAGTAAATGGTGCTTAAAAGGTCAACCTCGTGGAAACGTCTGCCCAAATGTGAAGATTTTACCAGCTTTTCAGCAAGGCGTCAATTTCAAAAATGTATCAACTGTATCTCTATTGACTTACAAGTCATGGACGGGATTCTCCGCTCGCTGACACTGATTTCGTAATTGCCGATTGGGCGGAGAATCTCTTTTTACGATCGAATCGGGGCAGCGCCTGTTTTTGGATACTCTTCCCCTACCAAAACGGCGTAGTCGAGGAGTACGCCGCACGCCGCTAGGACGGCCTCAGGGCGTTACCTGAAGGCCCTCCTCCGATGCTCCGTCCCCGATGGGCCGAGTTCCCGACCGCGTGCGGTCTCAACGGTCGTAAACACGGCGTGGCGGCTGCGGAGTGTGTCCAGCACTGCCACAGTCGTTGGGGAGCCATGCTGTTGGCCAGGTGGGAGGGGGGGGGGGGCTCGGCAAGGGCTGGGGAGACTGGTGAGGGTTAGCCTGGGGGTGGCAAGGAGGTGCCCAGGGGGTACTATCTGGTAGGTCGGGTCCGCATGCGGTCGCCATCATGTTGTACGGTGCCATGTTGTATGGTGCCATGCTGTACGGTGCCATGTTGTACGGCAGGCTATCGCCGAGCGCACGCGCGGCCACGGACCCGGCAATTCTCCGGCTGTTTATTTTGGAAGGCCGTGTGTTTTACTATTCGCGGCTGCTGGCCCCTCATCTGGTTGGAGGGTCGGTGCTGGAGCCTCGCCGATTTTTTCATCGTAAAACTAGACACGTCCTCGGGACATAGCCTCAAAATCGGAGAATCCAGTCCCATGTCGTTTACATAAGAATTTAGTTTTTATCATTATTTATCATGGATTGGCCATGAAAAATTGCCCTTACTGTCCAAAATTCTATGATTAACCTAGGACAAAAGTTCGGCACAACATCGTGGGCCGAAGGGCCTGTTCTGTGCTGTATTTCTCTATTACTGAACAAAGTCAAGCTCTGCAACTGCCTCCTTTGCGTGAAGTCTCCATCACCATTGTCTGCAACTAAACAAGTGCAGGAATAGCTCCAGACCCTGATTACATCTTCATCTTTACTTTATCTTTTCTTGTCCGCTTCATCTGTTTCTTTGGCAGAAACAAATGTATATCAATGGCTTTTGTGCGTAAGTTCATTCCTACAGCTTCTTTAAACATCGGAACGTTAGTTAGCAAAGGGCCTATATTTAGAGATAATGTCATCGGCTTTTGACAGATGAATACTGATGATTGCTATCGACTTTTACGCTGACAATGGACTGCCTGTGCATTCTCCATGTTCCCCATTAATGTGCTTTGGCATCTTGACTGGATTTGATGGTTAACGTGCCAGTGGGCATTCATCCCATTAGCTGACTGACCACTGCGTTGGAATGGAGCAGACACACTCAACAAATGAAAAATACCCCGAGGCTCCCGACAGACTCAGAGGCCACTGCAGAATAGCATCATTGTGTTTGGAGTGAAAAGGCAGCAAAGAGAAGGGGAAAGGGAAAGAGTGAAACTCACAAACTCCTCTGCCAAAACCCTTTGCAGAGCAAGAAAAAAAAATGACGCCCCGGTTGTCAAGGCGACCAATGTTGGTTTGTTTCGTTTGAAACATTCTTGAGGATCTCAAAGTGTTAATACAGTGAGCTCACGATAAATACCCACCTGATCTGACCACAAGTTTGATCCATTTTATTTGAATTACATTGTGAATAATCATTTCTCCTTTGTATCAATTTTAATGCACCAAATTACATCCTATTCTATTCCTCCAATTATATCAAGCTCGAATGCGTCAGATGACTTTTCACTCATTTCTTCCCATTCAAGCAGAATTTCGATCCCATGCAGAATTCCATTGTGCTAAAATCACTTTCCATTCATTCCCCTTCCAACACAAGCAAAGCTTGAATAAATTATTCCTGAGCCCTGACCTTGAGATTAGATTCATATTTTTTGCTTCAATTTTCTCCTCTCCTCCTACGAAGTCACTGGCTTTTGTTGGTCCATTGAGTTGTGTCTGCTAAGTGGATCGGGGGGTAAACTTGGCTGTAGAGTTTAAAATGTTTACATGGCGTCATTCACATCCCCGCCACACCTCCCTCCCCCCCCCCCCGGTCCCGTTCATGTGCTTTGCGGTCAATAAATCTCTTTTGAAGTGTTGCCATTGCTGCGGTGTCGGATACAGAGTGGCAAAAATGTACCCTGCAAGATCCCAAACTCAGCAAAGTGTTAACAACCAGATCGTCGGTTTTTAATAATGTTGGTTTGGGATGAATGGGGGGCGACACGGTAGCACACTGGTTAGCACTGTTGATTCACAGCGCCAGGGACCCAGGTTCGATTCCCGGCTTGGGTTACTGTCTGTGCAGAGCCTGTACATTCTTCCCGTGTCTGTGTGGGTTTCCTCCGGGTGCTCCGGTTTCCTCCCACAGTCCCGAAAGACGTGCTGTTAGGTGAATTGGACATTCTGAATTCTCCCTCTGTGTACCCGAACAGACGCCGGAATGTGGCGACTAGGAGATTTTCACAGTAACTTCATTGCAGTATTAATGTAAGCCTCCTTGTGACACTGATAAAAGATTATTATTAAATGTTTGTGCACCAGGGAGCACATGTTGCCAAAACTTAAGGTAAATGGTGGAAGATATAGGGGTGATGTCAGAGGTAGGTTCTTTACCCAGAGAGTAGTGGGGGCATGGAATGCACTGCCTGTGGAAGTAGTTGAGTCGGAAACGTAAGGGACCATTTTCCCAAAATAGTGCCATGGGATCTTTTATGCTCACTAGAGAGAGCCGGCAGGATTTGGTTTCAACATCTCATTAAATAGACAGCACAGCACTCCCTCAGTACTGTACTTAAATATCATCCTAAATTTAAGGCTCAAGTGTCAGGGGTGGCACATGAACCCGAAACCTTTCTCGGGGTGCGAGTGACACCACCTGATATAGAGCTAAGACACAGGTCAACTGTGATTTATAGAGAAATACAGCACAGAACAGGCCCTTCGGCCCACGATGTTGTGCCGAACTTTTGGCCTAGGTTAATCATAGAATTTTGGAAAGTAAGGGCAATTTATCATGGCCAATCCACCCAACCTGCACATCTTTGGACTGTGGGATGAAACCGGAGTACCCGGAGGAAACCCACGCACACACGGGGAGGATGTGCAGACTCCACACAGACAGTGACCCAAGTCGAAATCGAACTTGGGACCCTGGAGCTGTGAAGCAATTGTGCTATCCACAATGCTACCGTGCTGCCCTTAAGAAGAAATTTATCTGCACTCCATTATTCTACCCTAATCCATGTACCTATCCAATAGCCGCTTGAAGGTCCCTAATGTTTCCGACTCAACTACTTCCACAGGCAGTGCATTCCATGTCCCCACTACTCTCTGGGTAAAGAACCTACCTCTGACATCACCCCTATATCTTCCACCATTTACCTTAAATTTATGTCCCCTTGTAATGGTTTGTTCCACCCGGGGAAAAAGTCTCTGACTGTCTACTCTATCTATTCCCCTGATCATCTTATAAACCTCAATCAAGTCGCCCCTCATCCTTCTCCGTTCTAATGAGAAAAGGCCCAGCACCCTCAACCTTCCCTCGTAAGTCCTACTCTCCATTCCAGGCAACATCCTGGTACATCTCCATTGCACCTTTTCCAAAACTTCCACATCCTTCCTAAAATGAGGTGACCAGAACTGTATACAGTACTCCAAATGTGGCCTGACCAAGGTTTTGTACAGCTGCATCATCACCTCACGGCTCTTAAATTCAATCCCTCTGCTAATGAACGCAAGCACACCATAGGCCTTCTTCACAGCTCTATCCACTTGAGTGGCAACTTTCAAAGATCTATGAGCATAGACCCCAAGATCTCTCTGCTCCTCTACATTGCCAAGAACCCTACCGTTAACCCTGTATTCCGCATTCATATTTATCCTTCCAAAATGGACAACCTCACACTTGTCAGGGTTAAACTCCATCTGTCACTTCTCAGCCCAGCTCTGCATCCTATCTATGTCTCTTTGCAGCCGACAACAGCCCTCCTCACTATCCACAACTCCACCAATCTTCGTATCATCTGCAAATGTACTGACCCACCCTTCAACTCCCTCATCCAAGTCGTTAATGAAAATCACAAACAGCAGAGGACCCAGAACTGATCCCTGCGGTACGCCACTGGTAACTGGGCTCCAGGCTGAATATTTGCCATCTACCACGACTCTCTGACTTCTATCGGTTAGCCAGTTCATTATCCAACTGGCCAAATTTCCCACTATCCCATGCCTCCTTACTTTCTGCATAAGCCTACCATGGGGAACATTATCAAATGCCTTACTAAAATCCATATACACTACATCTACTGCTTTACCTTCATCCACATGCTTGGTCACCTCCTCAAAGAAGTCAATAAGACTTGTAAGGCAAGACCTACCCCTCACAAATCCGAGCTGACTATCCCTAATCAAGCAGTGTCTTTCCAGATGCTCAGAAATCCTATCCCTCAGTACCCTTTCCATTACTTTGCCTACCACCGAAGTAAGACTAACTGGCCTGTAATTCCCAGGGTTATCCCAATTCCCTTTTTTGAACAGGGGCACGACATTCGCCACTCTCCAATCCTCTGGTACCACCCCTGTTGACAGCGAGGACGAAAGGATCATTGCCAACGGCTCTGCAATTTCATTTCTTGCATCCCATAGAATCCTTGGATATATCCCGTCAGGCCCAGGGGACTTGTCTATCCTCAAATTTTTCAAAATACCCAACACATCTTCCTTCCTAACAAGTATCTCCTCGAGCTTACCAGTCTGTTTCACACTGTCATCTCCAACAATATGGCCCCTCTCGTTTGTAAATACTGAAGAAAAATACTTGTTCAAGACCTCTCCTATCTCTTCAGACTCAATGCACAATCTCCCGCTACTGTCCTTGATTGGACCTATTCCTCGCTCTAGTCATTCTCATATTTCTCACATATGTGTAAAAGGCCTTGGGGTTTTTCTTGATCCTACCCGCCAAAGATTTTTCATGCCCTCTCTTAGCTCTCCTAATCCCTTTCTTCAGTTCCATCCTGGCTATCTTGTATCCCTCCAGCGCCCTGCCTGAACCTTGTTTCTTCAACCTTACATAAGTCTCCTTCTTCCTCTCAACAAGACATTCAACCTCTCTTGTCAACCATGGTTCCCTCGCTCGACCATCTCTTCCCTGCCTGACAGGGGCATACATATCAAAGACAAGCAGTACCTGTTCCTTGAACAAGTTCCACATTTCACTTGTGTCCTTCCCTGACAGCCAATGTTCCCAACTTATGCACTTCAATTCTTGTCTGACAGCATTGTATTTACCCTTCCCCCAATTATAAACCTTGCCCTGTTGCACGCACCTATCCCTCTCCATAACTAAAGTGAAAGTCACAGAATTGTGGTCACTACCTCCAAAATGCTCCCCCACTAACAAATCTATCACCTGCTCTGGTTCATTACCAAGTACCAAATCTAATATGGCCTCCAGCATTGGAGCATTGGTGATTTCCTGCATTGCATCTTGTCGATGGTGCACACGGCTGGCACTGTGCATCGGTGGTGAAGGGAGTGAATGTTTGTGGACGAGGTGCCAATAAAGTGGGCTGCTTTGTCCTGGATGATGTCAGCCTTATTGAGAATTGTTCAAGCTTCACTTATCTAGGCAAGTGGAGAGTGTTCCATTATTCTCCTGACTTGGTGGATGAATGATGGTTGGACATTGGGAAGTCAGGAGATGAGTTACTCACTGCAGGATTCCTAGCTCCTGACCTGCTCGTGTGGCCACATTATTTGTATATTTAGTTTGGTTCAGTTGCTGGTCAATGATAACTCCCAGGGATGTTGATAGTCAGTGATTTAGCAATGATAAAGCCATTGAGTGTCAAGAGGAGATGGTTGGATTATCTTGCACTGGTGGTGGCCATTACTTGTGTGGCATGAATGTAACTTGCTACTTGTCAACCCAAGACTCATTGTTGTCCAGATCTTGTTGCACGTGGACTGCTTCAGTAGTTGAGGATTCGTGAATGGTGCTGAACATTCTGCATTCATCAGCGAACATCCCCACTTTTTACCTTATGATGAAGGGAAGCTGAAGAGTTTGGGTTTGGGACACTATCCTGAGGAACTCCTGCCAGGATATCTGGGACTAAGAAGATTGACCTCCAACAACCCATAACCATCTTCCTTTGTGTTAGGCATGACTCCAACCAGCGGAGGGTCCATTTCCTAGGGTTCTTTGATGCCACACTTGGTAAAATGCTACCTTGATGTCAAGGGAAGTCACTCTCACCTCTCCTCCTCAGTCCAGCTTTTTTGTCCATGTTTGAACCAAGGTTGTAATGAGGTCAGGAGCTGAGTGACCCTGGCGGAACCTAAACTGTGCATCAGTGAGTCGGTTATTGCTAAGTAAGTGCCACTTGATAGCACTGTCGATGGTTCCATCCATCACTTTTATGATGATTGAGAGTAGGGGCGGTAATTAGCCAGGTTGGATTTGTCTTGCTTTTTGTGGGCAGGACATACTGGGACATTTTCGATATGAAAATGAAAATGAATATCGCTTATTGTCACGAGTAGGCTTCAATGAAGTTACTGTGAAAAGCCCCTAGTCGCCACATTCCGGCACCTGTCCGGGGAGGCTGGTACGGGAATTGAACCGTGCTGCTGGCCTGCTTGGTCTGCTTTAAAAGCCAGCGATTTAGCCTTGTGAGCTAAACCAGCCCCTATATCGCTGGGTAGATGCCAATGTTGTAGCTGTACCGGAGCAGCTTGGCTAGGGGTGTGGCAAGTTCTGGAGCAGAAGTCTTCAGGACTATTGCCGAATGTTGTCAGCGCCCACAGCCTTTGCAGTATCCAGTGCCTTGGTCATTTCTTGATGCTACGTGGAGTGAATCAAATTGACTCAAAGATATAACTTATAACATTTACACATGTTTATTTAGACATTTACTGTATTGATTTTCCAACAGATCAAGGAGCTTTTGCTAGGACCGTGCAAGTTATCAACCTCCCACTTTCATTGGACTCAAAGAATATGTATAAGTTAAGATAGGTCATGAAACAGTACAAAGGTTTCCATACAGGAACGTGATAGGTTCTGAGGACTCAACCTAGCAGAATGGGATGCTATTGTGCCTGTTCTGCTTGAATTTATTCTGGGGTGACAAGCGTCACTGGCAAGAGTGCCATTTATTGCCCATCCTGAATTGCCCTTGAGAAGTGGTAGTCGGCCACTGCTGTAGTTGTGAGGATTTTAGCTTCTTGAAGCAGGTTTTTATGACAATTTGATGAGAAGATTTCTGCGGATATGGAGCCAAATGTGACACGGTCTGAGTTCAGACGGCAGGGTTCCTTCCAGAATCATAGAATTTACAGTGCAGAAGGAGGTCATTTGGCCCATCGAGTCTGCACCAGCTCTTGGAAAGAGCACCCCATTTAAGCCCACACTTCTAACCTATCCCCGTAACACAGTAACCCTAACTAACCTTTTTGGACTCCAAGGGCAATTTAGCGTGGCCAATCCACCTAACCTGCACATCTTTGGACTGTGAGAGGAAACAGGAGCACCCGGAGGAAACCCACACAGACACAGGGAGAATGTGCAGGCTCCGCACAGACAGTGACTCAAGCCGGGAATCGAACCTGGGGCCCCGGAGCAGTGAAGCAACTGTGTTAACCACTGTGCTACTGTGCAGTGGAAGAAACATGAGTGAGCCAGCTGGGTTTTTAACAACAATCTGGTTGCTTCTCAATCAGCCATGACTGGTAATAATGTTTATTATTCCAGATTTATTTAATTGATTGAATTTAAATTACCCAATTGCCATGATGGGATCTGAACTCATATTTCCAGATCATTAGTTCAGGCTGCTGGGCAACTAGTCCCGTAACATAATCACTTGGCCGCTAGACTCATAATATGTGCAGTTTGCATCAATTGATGTAACCAGCTAGGAAAACAAAGGTAGTTTTAAGGGAATTAGATTTGTATTGGTAAACATTAGAAATAATGTATAGATTTAAGTGGGTTTAATTTAATATTTTTGTGCCTAGAACGGTAAAACCAAGAGTATGATTCATGCTAGACAATGTGTGGGAGTTGGTTCAATTCCAACTGTGTCCCTACTGTGGTTAGAGACCGTTACAGTGTGAAGAGTAAATAGAAATAAGTCAGTGCTTAGCAACCGGACACCACATTCCAGAGGGAAGGGCTTTCCTTTGTTCTTAGTTTTGACTGCAAGCCAGGGCAGTTAAAGATAGGGAGTGAGAGTGAAGGCAACTCTCACAGCTCTGCCAGAAGTGGTTGGAGACGGAACATCTCTCTCAGCATTGCTAGAAGAAAAGCCATACCATGGAGCAATGGTTAAGAAAACAAGTGCAGGGATCTGAAGAGCAGCTCGTTAAGGAATCTAGAGAAATGAAGATAGATTCCCTGGGAAGGCTGAGATATCAGAAGGTATCTGAAGTGATTTTCATTTTTGTGACATTTTACGACAGCCTATGGAATGCAAGTTGAAATAACTGTGGAAATTGGTACCTGGGTCGCAGAGTTTCTGTCAAAGCAGTTCAGATAACAATCATCCTCTATGCTTAAAGAGGACTTTTTGTGTGAATTAGATAATTGCAGTTTAAGATGTACTTTGTGATCCATATTAATCCTAAAACCTGTATGTCATTGTTAAACTAAGGGGGGGGGGGGGAGGGGGGGGGAGTTATGGAGAATTGTATAATAATCCAATTTTTTTGTGTTTGATAAATTATTTTTTTCTTCTTGTTGAAACGAATTAGTGGTCCTGTGACTCTGCTCCGCTTTGTTTTAAACAAAATAAAATTCATGGGAAGGTAATCTGCATCCTGGCTCGACTGGAATGCACTCCCCAAGAGGATAAAGAATCTGGCGTCGTGGGGGGAAAATCGGGATTGGCGCCTGGCCACGACCCAAAAGCCTTGCTGTGGCCCCTCGAAGGCAGTGTGAACAAGTTCCACGATGTACACCGGTAGGGGGATTTGGGGGGGGGGGGGCGAATGTAAATAAATGCAAATGGGTTGTAATGATCCCTTTGTATCTATTTAGTGGGCCTGTCGCCCTTTGCTCCAACCTCCCATGATTCACCAGTCCCCGTGGCCTGGAATTATGTGGGCACGGGTCACTTCTGGTCTCAGAAATTGTGTACCTGACGTGGTGAACTGAGCAGTAGGCTGAGCAACCCTTGGCCCACTGCGATGCCACCACCCCAGGGTCACAATTGCTGAGACCATCCAAGCCCCTCCGTGGGCCAACATCCCAACAACGCACCGCCTGCCATTGTCTCCTCGAGCTGACCACCCTCATGCCCCCCAACGGGACTCCTGTAATAGGGGGACCCCCACAGGTACCCCTGTAATAGGGGAATGACCCTTAAGGTCTCCTGTAATGGGGTGGCCTTCCACAGCGACGCCCCTGCCTAAAGGAACCCCCTCCACAGACCGCCGCATACGGACCCCTCCCAGTAAAGCCACCCCATCTGGAAGCTAGAGAGCTGTCCAGACTGGGGCAGTGGGACGCATCATAGCTGAAGTGCTAATCTTGCAATTCCACGTGTCCAATCCTTGAAGGAGAGTGGCTGGTTCCTACAGATCCACTATCTGAAGGCCACTCATAGGTTTCGAGTAGAGGTCTGTGATTGACATCTTGTAAAAAAACCATCTGCAGCTTTAATCCATTCATATCCCTTCATGCTTCAGTGGCCTAAGTTTGTAAACATTGACCACATCAAAGAGAGGTAAGTTCAGTAACACTTGAGTAACTGTGAGTAATTGGAATGCACTTAGTGCACTAACATCTCTTTGATGTGGTTAATGTTTACAAACACAGAAGATTTTAAAAAGCGCTGCTCATAACAGGCACTGTGAACCCTGTCATCAGTAGCCTCTCGAGTTCTTCTAATACTTTAGGCTGAATAGCATAATGTACGGTGCATGCTTTCAAACACTTAGCTCGTGCCTAAGTTTCACTTAAGCCCCAGTCATGGATCCAAGTGACTCCTCAGATACCTTTCTTTTCCCAGAAGTGATTAAAGATCATTCGTAGAATCAACAAGTTGGTTCACAATAGCCTGGTTTAGCTTAATTCTTAACCAAGATGTCCCAAAAAATACTGGAAGGTTTCCTTGAACAATGAATCAACACTTTTCTGTTTGTTAACTTCCAAAGTCACCTTAATGAAGTCCTGATGTGGAGATGGACTGGGGTGAGCACAGTAAGAAGTCTTACAACACCAGGTTAAAGTCCAACAGGTTTGTTTTAAACACGAGCTTTCGGAGTGCTGTTCCTTCCTCAGGTGAAGTCCTTCAGCGACATAACCTCCTCAGTATCTGTCCTCACGGCCATAACAGATGGCCATACTGGCAGATATTTCAATTTCTGATGGTCTGCTGATTCAGGTGTTGGTGATACTGCAGCGTCCGTATCCACTCCCATCTTAACAGAGCTCCCATTTAATTTTGGATAGACCCAATATTGTTGCTGGTCTCCTTGTACTGCTGGAAAGCTGGATTTACATTCCTTCAACTGACTTGCCACTTTGGTACTCGGTGAGTCTCCAGTTGGATCTCTTAACAGTTAAATTAACACTGAAGACTTTGCAGTATTTTTCTTGGCACACTTCTTTTGGGCTGACAAAGGTTGGTGTGACCAACTCTGCCTTGGCAATGTGACCAACTTTACCACAATCTCCAGCCACATGTCGCACCTGGTCGCAGCGATGACCTGGTAGGTTCCTGGCGGACCTGCTTCTCACAGTCTCCAGATTACGGACCTTAGCTCAAACTCCAATCAGCAAACTCGCAGCAAGTTTCATAGACGTTGCAAGTTCTATACCAGATTTTAGGGTTAATGTCTCTTCAGTAAACAATTTCATTTGGGTGGCTTTATTCCTGAGGCCCCAAACTAATCGGTCGCGAAGTGTATCTTCCAAAGTCTGCCCACATTCTCAGTACTTTGCAGCTTTCACTGTGATGCAACAAATTGTGAAATGGTTTCCCTTCCTCCTGTGGACAATGATGAAAGTGGAATATTTCAATGATTAATAGTGGACGGGGAGAGAAATGATAGTCACTAACTCATCATGTGACTTGTCTCCAGGTTTAGCTGGTGTAATTAATTCTGCCGCAACAGGAATGTTTTCGCCCAACGGAGTTGAGGAAGGTGTCAGTGTGCAGGTCTGCTGGTGTCTGATTGGCTTTAAGGAGCGGCTGGAATATTTCCTCATCTTGTTCCATGTACCATGTCTCCTCCTCATCGTCAACCGCATCCATGGTGCCTTTCCCTCCAGCCAATTTTGGATTTCAGCTCCCTGATCTGTGCTACTCCGCCCTCAGCCTGTCTCCCTGCCACTTATTTTCTCTCTGTTTAAAGCAGACATACTCACAGGGTACAAGCAGACCAGCTGTTTCTGAGCCTCATTGTCGATTCCCTGGGCAGTGGGCCGCAGGGTGGCCAGCCCAGAGGTTCAGGTTCCCGTCGGCCATTTGAATGTCTCATGTACAGTCTCATAGAATTGAATCATAGAATTTACAGTGCAGAAGGAGGCCATTCGGCCCATCGAGTCTGCACTGGCTCTTGGAAAGAGCACCCGACCCAAGGTCAACACCTCCACCCATAACACAGTAACCCCACCCAACACTAAGGGCAATTTTGGACACTAAGGGCGATTTAGCATGACCAATCCACCTAACCTACACATCTTTGGACTGTGGGAGGAAACCGGAGCACCCGGAGGAAACCCACGCCCACACGGGGAGAAAGGGCAAACTCCACACAGTCACCTGAGGCCGGAAGTGAACTCGGATCCCTGGTGCTGTGAGGCATCAGTGCTAGCCTCTGTGCCAACATGCCGAAATAAATACCACTCAGCTGGAAAAAGATGCTTTGAGCATAATTTTCTGTGTAAGAAGGTTCCACCATTCCCATTAGAATGTCATTTTACCCTTTTGAGGGATTGTCGACCCTTGACTACAATCTTTGGGCTGTATGAAGGGATACTTTCTTTGGCAGCTAGTAGACTGCAAAGATGGTCATTGATATTCATAGAAATCATAGAATCCCTCTGATATTGTCAGCACACATTTACAAGTCCCGAAAGATGTGCTTGTTAGGTGAATTGGACATTCTGAATTCTCCCTCTGTGTACCCAAACAGGCGCCGGAATGTGGCGACTAAGGGATTTTCACAGTAACTTCATTGCAGAGTTGATGTAAGCCTACTTGTGACAATAATTTTTTTAAAAAAAATTTAGAGTACCCAATTATTTTTCCAATTAAGGGGCAATTTAGCGTGGCCAATCCACCTACTCTGCACATTTTTTGAGTTGTGGGGGCGAAACCCACGCAGACACGGGGAGAATGTGCAAACTCCACACGGACAGTGACCCAGAGCCGGGATCGAACCTGGGACCTCAGCGCCGTGAGGCAGCTATGATAACCACTGTGCCACCGTGCTGCCCTTACTTGTGACAACAATAAAGATTATTTTTTAAAAATTAGTGTACTCAATTATTTAACCACTGCGCCACCGTGCTGCCCCGGCTAATAAAGATTATTATTATTGCAAGTCCGAGCAGCATGTAGGTGCTGATGATTTGTCACGATTACCGTTACAAGTTGAGCATAACCCTGAAGAACATTTTGTCAATATTTTGTATTTCTCGCTGGTGGACAGTGCACTTGTGACTTCATGTCAGGTTCAAAGGTACACAAGAACAGATCCAGTGATGGGGAAGGTGATGGACCTGGTCCAAAAAGGAACGCTGTCAGATGTTTATAGGAAACACCTCAAGCCCTGCATCACATGAAGACTTGAGTTGACAGCGCAGAATGGAGATCTATTGAAATGAAATGAAATGAAAATGAAAATCGCTTTTTGTCATGAGTAGGCTTCAATGAAGTTACTGTGAAAAGCCCCTAGTCGCCACATTCCGGCGCCTGTCCGGGGAGGCTGGTACGGGAATCGAACTGTGCTGCTGGCCTGCTTGGTCTGCTTTAAAAGCCAGCGATTTAGCTGAGTGAGTGGAATCCGTGTGATTATTCCTCCATGCTGGAGTGTTGAGGATGCAGGATTGGCTCACAGTTATTTTTGGTGGCCAGGATTAGATGCTCAAATTGAATAGAAAGTTGGGCAATGCCAGCCTTGTGCAAAACTAAGGAACATTCCACCATTACAACCATTACATCCATGGGAATGCCCGACACAGCCATGGCAGAGAATACACATCGATTATGCTGGCCCACTGGAGGGTCGCATGTTCTTAGTGATTGTGGACACGTATTCAAAATGGCCAGAAGTCGCGATAATAAAGTCAAAGATGACTGACTGAGCAGGCCATTGAGAAACTAGATGAAATGTTTGCAAAATCCAGAGTTTGGGAAAGTCCATGCCATTCTCTTGAAATTGAAAAAATTGAAAATCGCTTATTGTCACGAGTAGGCTTCAATGAAGTTACTGTGAAAAGCCCCTAGTCGCCACATTCCGGCGCCTGTCCGGGGAGGCTGGTACGGGAATCGAACCGTGCTGCTGGCCTGCTTGGTCTGCTTTAAAAGCCAGCGATTTAGCCGAGTGAGCTAAACCAGCCCCTTTGTCAATTTGTCTTATTACTATTTGTTCATGGGATATGGGTGTCACTGGCTGAGCCAGCATTAATATTGCCCATCGCTGTGGATCTAGAATCACATTAAGCCAGACCAGCAGATTTCGTTCCTTCGGTGGACTACAATGGTTTCCAGATTTTTATTGAATTCAAATTTCACCATCAGCCATGGTGGGATTTGAACACAGGCCCGCAAAGTATTACCCCGGGCCATTGGGTTACTTGTCTAGAGACAATCCCAGTGCGCCACTGCCTCCCCAACTGTTACTAGCCGAACTGGACAGACTTGAGTCCATCTGTCGTTTCAGAATTCCTCTGTGGACAGTTTGAGAAGCAGAAATAGAAGTTGCATTCATATGGAACTGAGCCCCGTGTGAAACAACACACTCGGGAAAGGAGAGGCAGAATAAAACCACATTCTTTAAAAAGTGCTGTGGGTTGAAACTTAATTTTGGATCGTCGCGATGCAATCATTTCGAGAAACATGACGTAAAATTCCATTGATGTGCAGCTTGAGTGAAGTCACGGAGACAGAGTGGGAGCTCCTCCGAGGGAATGTACTGCCCGTGATAAAACTCCGGGCTTTCCATCGTCCAGCTCGACATTCCTGTCGCTTCCGTCCCTTCACCCTGTCCCTCTTTAGATTTGATCCGCTTACCAACGAAGAAACAACAAAGGCAAACACTAACTGATTGTGTTAAGCACTGTCACTTACAGAACCACATCATCACTTAATCTACAGCCATGTCCGACAAGGAAATGATGGATGAGATATCGCATCCCATTCGCCATCATAACAACAATTGATTGATGTGGAGCTGAAGAAAAAGATTGCAGCAGTGAAATGTTCCGTCCTCAGATCACTTTTAAATTCAGGTTTCTGTCGGTAAGAACATTAAAGGATCTATAAATAACGATGATAAATCCCACATGAGCCTAATCCCAGCAGGATTTCTCAATTACACTTACCTGCCAGACTTGACAAGTGACTTCAGCCTTGAGCCTTAGAGAAATCCTTATTTTATTCACCCACTGTCCGGGGAGAAATCCCTGTGCAATGATGGATTTGACGATGCCACAGAAGTGACAAAAGGACCTTTAAAACACTGAGAAATGTGCTCAAACATAAATATATGAAGGAAATTGGAAAGCGATTTCGTTGAATTACTGGCTGCAAATCAGTCCGAATTTATCAGGTAAATTTAATCTGCATTTGAACTTGGCGTTTAAAACAATACAAATTAAATTGTGGCTGACAGTTTTAGTTTGCTGTGATATTGTCAACAGAATTCCATTCAATACAGAGCAGAGAAGCAGGCCATTTGGCCCACGTGAATTGATTGCATTTCTTCCTCAATACTTTTTTGGTCTTTAACATCGAAATAAAGGTGAAATTAATTCAGGTTGCCTTTTGTGTTCTGTGTCGACAGCTGCAGCAACATTGTTATGTCAGGAAATAGAGACATTCACCAGCCTCATCAGGACCCACACCCAGTCAGACAAAAAGATAAGTGCCCTCGGCAGCTCCAACCTGTAGAGGCTAATTAGTCATAATCTCATCAGGCCAGATTGGGTCAGCAGTACACTTTCCAGTATTGACCTGCGAGGATCTTCCATTGAAATCGATGGGAATGGGATGTGAGGGGTCCCTGAAGTCAGGGTGATAATTTTGCATGGGCAGATTTGCGTTTTCTTGGTTACCATAAGGACCTGCATTTATATAACGCCATTCAAGACCCCCCCCAGAGCTCCTTCAATAAAGTCCATTTGAAGTGCCGTTGTTGTTTTATTCCAGGCAGTCTATTTACACACAGCAAGCTCCCCCAATAAGAAAGGTCCAAGTGACCATTCGATCAATTGTTAGTGATGTTGGTTACAGGATACACATTGACCTGGACAGTGGCTGGATGGACGCGAGTGGGCCAAAACCGAGAACATTGCTGGTGAGATCCCGGGACGGGATTGTCCCCGTGCCAAGCTCTGCTAAGTGCTGGACAACATGGTGAGAAAGGCCGGCGGTGTAGCTGCCGAAAATTCCGCCCACTGTCTCATCGTGCATTCGGGGTCGTTGGGGCCCCCAAAGTAAGCTGCTTGAGACTGCAGTTTGTTAGGACCATTATTCTTTATTTACAACTACCATGTACATATTGCGACGTCCGCACAAGGTTGAAATTTCCCCTTGCTCCAGATCTCTATTACTCAGACATGTGATGAAGCATCATCATTAAATCAGCCTCATGAGTTTTTGATGTTTATAGAATCATAGAACCTCTATAGTACAGAAGGAGGACTTTTGGCCCATCGAGTCTGCACTGGCCCCCTGAAATAGCATCCTGCCTCGGCCCCACTTCCCCACCCTATCCCCGCAACCCTACCTCATAGAATCATGGAATTTACAGTGCAGAAGGAGGCCATTTGGTCCATCGAGCCTGCACTGAAACTTGGAAAAAACACTCCACCCATGCCCACACCTCCATCCTATCCCTGTAACCCCAACTAACCTTTTTAGGACACTAAAGGCAATTGAGCATAGCCAATCCATCTACCCTGCACAACTTTGTGGGAGGAAATCGGAGCACCCGGAGGAAACCCAGACAGACAAGGGGAGAACATGCAAACTCCGCACAGTCAGTGACCCAAGCCGGGAATAGAACCTGGGACCCAGGAGCTGTGAAGCAACTGTGCTAACCACTGTGCTACTGTGCTACCTAATCTGCAGCCATTAACCCTTTACATCTCCTCGCCACATCTTTACCCCTCTGATACTTACATGCTTCTACATCTGCCCCTCATCTCTGAGGTGCCTTGACCAATCTCTCCCATCTTGCTCTGATCTCTTTCTGAGGTTGAGGATATTCCACTCTCTCCCTTCTGTCAGTGTGAGGAATATTCTCCTGTGTGGCTGTCGAACTTTGCTTTTACTTCTTCTTTCGCATAAGGATCGGAGCAGAAAACCCCAGTTTCTATTGACTTTCTTTCCAAGGATATTACATTGCTGTGGTTTCTCCTCATGGTTCGCTGCTGATTCTCAATCCTGGATGATCTTGGTTGTGTTTTTCTTTGATGATTCCACCTTTCTGTTGGCCTCATACCTGTCTCCTCCCCCTTCAGCACTGATAAGCCTTTGCTCTGTTCCTGTCTATAAAGTTATGAAACTGTTTGCTTTCTCTGTTTTGACTTGTGCAGTTTCACCTCTTGCAGGCGTTCATGGGAATATCTGCTTTCACTGATTGATGCAGAGTTGTCAGTCGAGTTCTCCATCTCCTTCCCACCAATCACCTCTGATGTTGAGAAACCACTTTGAGGTTTGGTAAGAAGAGCGAAATTAAGCCCTTCTTTCTTTTTCAGCAAGCCTTTGATTGGCCTCACACCTCCCCTGGCTTCACCATTCTGTGGACACCGATATGAGCTGGTTACGTGAATGAATCCGTATTCCTTTGCTAAATTTTAGAACAATTGATTGGCAATATGTGAGGCATTGTCTGGATTGACAATGTCCGGAATGTCATGTGTAGCACAAATTCTCTTCGGTGATTGAATGACTGCTTCCGCAGTGATGCTGTGCAATCTATTCACTTCAATCCACCTTGAATAGCAATCAATGACAATAAGGAGCATATTGCCTTTAAAATCAAATATATTCACCCTAAGACCCTCCCATGACCTTGATGGAAAAAGAGAAGGCGATAGTTTCTCCTTTTGCTCTTCGGTGTTCACTGTAATGTAAGACAAGGCAAAATAATTTATTTTATAAATCGAGACTGATGGCTTCGCTCGATATTTCGATATCTCCGAGTGACCTTGGTGAATCCGTTGAAGAATATCAAACCAAAGTGTTCTCAGAATTACTATTCTGTCATTCGAATTGTTTTAAAGTTATGGGATGTGGGTGCCGTGGGCTAGACCAGCATTTGGTGCCCATCCCTAATTGCCCTTGAGAAGGTGGTGGTGAGCTGCCTTCTTGAACCGTTGCACTCCCTGAGTTGTTGGAATACCCAGAGTGCTTTTAGAAAGGAAGATCCAGGATGTTGACTGAAGAAATAAACTAGGAGATCACCAGTGAATGTGACGTATTTTCCCATTCCAAGTGCAGCCCATAGCACTGGATTGTTTGGTGTATTGTGCGGTATCCTCCCAGAAGGTACTTTCTTATCTGGACACGTTTTGATTTTGCTGCTGTGTTGTTTTATCTCCTGCAACATCATTGCACTGCTGGTAGGTTTTGAGTAACGAGAGACGTGAAGACTTCCACTTCTTCGATGAAATTCAAATCACCTAATATTACGATCATGGACCAGACCCCAACAGTTGCTCGGATACTGGAGATAAGCCCCAATATTTAATTTAATTTGCAAGACTGTGAGGAAAGGATTCCTCGCGCTGGGAATGATTCCACTCACCAATAGGGATATGGTATATTAAACAAACTTTATTACTACTGCAGCATGACGACGTTTAAGATCATAACGACAAATAGCTTTCAATTACCAGTTAAACAACGCTTAACAATACAATGAAACAATCTTAACTGCTCTCTTTATCTCCACTCAAATCAAACCCACCTTAGGTCACAATTCACGTTTAAATACAATTCGCAAATTCAAGAATAATTGCTGTAAAGGGATAGCTTGGATGAACCATTTTGAGATAGAGAGATCCTTCAGGAGCCAGCTGCAGATTATTGCCTGAGTCAAAGTACTGGTTATTCTGCCATCTTTTCCAGGCGCTATTGTTTTATTCACAGGCAACATCTTTTAAACTCACTGTTTTCAGCGATGAAACTAACCGACAGATCCAAACTGAACCTTATTGAGAGCACAGCTTCTCGTCTGCTCCCATCCCAATTTAAAACTGAACGGGAAAAAAACTCCGAAAGTCAACACCTGACTGCTTAAGCCTCTGGCTCCATCCATTAACAACATCACCTTCCTAAAATTAAACACAATTGGCAGGTTTCTCCATTTGAGATGCAAAGTGTTGGCGTTAGGACTAAATCGGTGGAATTCTACGACAACTAAATTGGCGCCGGTCCCGAAGTAATTCAGGATCCGATAATGGGAGGGGACCAGTGCCACATGGAACATGATTGATTCCAATGAATAACGGTGTTCGATTCGCCGGGGTCAGGATTTCCACTTGAGAGGCTGACAAGCTGAACCATATATTAGTGCCGCACTCCCCATGCACAATCATTCCAGCCAACAAGGTGGCAGCAGGGTGGGCGGCAGCAGTTTGCAGACTCCGTACTGGACACCCTGCTGGATGCCAAGGAGGAGAGGCGATCCAACCAGGGGTGGGAAGGAGGCTGCCACCCGCCGCAGTTCACAAGGTCAGGGTGCAGCTGGCAGAGGCCATGGGCGCCGTGGGTCCCACCGCAACGACCGGACAGCAGTGCAGGAAGAAGCTGCACAACGTCGTCAGGGTAGCCAGGGTGAGTGGGCAGCAGTGTACCCCTGGCACCAATCCCCCGGCCCGCACACCCGTAACTCCCCCCCACCCGGAGGGTGACCAAACCCCACCCGCCGGCATTGTGCTCTCTCCCCATGTGCAAACACCCATACTGGCTGCCATGGCTGGGTGCCAGGACGGCCACCAGCTTCCCACTCCCTGTGCTGCCCACGCCTGAGATTATCTGTCCCCATCCCCTCCCCTCACCCCAGGAGAAGGGGGCCCACAAACACCGTGAGAGAGAAGACCCGAAGGCTCTGACGAATCTGTGGTCCCTCACTGCAGCGGAGAGGCTGGCATTGGACCAGGTCGATGGGCCCGGGGAGAGGGACAATTTGTGAGGCGGAAGTGGGCAAGAGGCGACCAAGTAAGGCCCAGCCTGGTTGTAGTAGTATCGCCTGGCAACAAGGCGGGCCCTTCTGGTGTTCCCCCACCCCTGACCCAAATCCAAGCAGATTCCAGGGACAAGGAGGTGACAGACAGCAAAGAGAGTCAGTCCCTCAACGCCAGCCTGAGACACCCCAGAGCTCGAGTCCGGAGACAGCACTGACTTTCCGTCACAGCTTCACCAACACCCCCCACCATCCCGGAAACACTCACCTCGGTTGGGCACTGTAGTGAACAGGCTCCTGGGGCACACCACACAGCTGTACAGTAGTTGGAGGTAGGAAGCCCCGTCTCACAAAGTAACCGGTGTGCCATCGGGCATCCAGGGAGGAGGAGGTGATGGGTCCGTGCTGGTGACGTCTGCAGGGGAGGTGCTGGAACACCACAGCGCCTCGGACCCTCGGACCCCCCCCCCCCCCCCCCCCCCCCCCCCCCGCCCACCCCTGTCCCTGGCACATCCAAGGGCAGTGAGCAGAACAGGTTGGCACAACGCCACTTGGAACATCCAAGTTGGGCCCATCCAGGTTCAGTCACTCCAGAGGTCAGCCGCCAAAGGGAACCAAGGTCACAGGGCGGGAAGCGCAGCCGACCACTTCTGATATATCCCCTGGGGATCCACCCAGATGTAACATTGGGGACCGTTAGGCCAGAAAGATCGACACCGGTTGAGATAGCACGCTACAGCACACAGGATAGCTTTGGGGGCCAGGAAACACACCATTATAGAGATGCGCACATGGTCTTTGTGAAATAAACACCGGTGCACAAAAGCTCCAACCTGCCTCAGTGCTCTGTCGGAAGGGTGTGAGGGCTGGGCTGGGCTGGCTGCCGAGGGGGTGCTCCGGAGGGGAGATGGGCGGATAATGGAGGTAGTCCCGGATCAGGGCACCCAAGTCATACTCCGCATATCGTCCTGGCAACCTGCCCCTCACCCTCCCACTCGCCCAATCCCCCTCACCCTCCTGCACACCACCCCCATCATCCTTCATCCCATGCACCAGGATCCCCTGCTACTGCCAACCCAGGGACCACACCCGCAGGTAGGAATCATGGAAGGGCTTGCAGGAGAGGGGGGGGGTGGGTAGCTGGTGTAGGATGGACAGTGGGAGGGGGTGGTCGGCCTACGGTTGGAGGGGTGGGGATGGGATGGGATTGGATGTCGATGTCGTCGACTAGACTTTTCACAGTAACTTCACTGAAGCCTACTTGTGACAATAAACAATTATTATTATTATTTAATAACCAGTGTGAATAACTTTTCACACTGACCTCACTGAAAACCTTCGTGACTGGGTCAACTCAATAAAAACTCCTCTCAAACGTGCAAAGTATTGGAATGATATAACATCGGAGGAGGGGTACTGTAAATGCCGCACCCTTAGTCCTCAGACAGATAATCATCAAACTGAAGAATTCACTCTGTTTATCTTTTTCCACAGATGCTGCCAGGCTTGCTGAATATTTCCAGCATTTCCTCTTTTGGTTAACTCCGTGTTCCTCTGCTTACCCATCCTCCTTTCTCTTTATTTGGGAAACCATTCATGATTTTGAGCACCTCTACCCTATCCCTCTTTGACCTTCCCTTCTCCAAGGACATCATCCCCAGGCCCTTTCATTCTTCTCCGGTTCCCTGTTCCCTCAGCGAGCCAATGGAATAATGGTGGAATTATCGGATGAGTTATCCGGCAGCCCAGGCTATTGCTCTGGGCAGGTGGGTTCAAGTGGAACTTCAAGTCAACGAATGGAATCTGAAATTGAAAACCTGTCTCAGTAATGGTGGCCGAGGAACTTCCATTGAATTGTTGTAAAAACCCATCTGGTTCACTCCTGTCTTTTTCCTGATCTTGCCGACACTTGACTCCAAGTCCACAGTTTCTTAACGTCCCTCTGAAATAGCCTAGCCAGCAGGGCAACTCCCTGAGGTGGGCCTTCTGGGAAAAGCTCTGCATTCTTGACATCATCTTTTCGAACCCCCTCTGAACAGTGTTGTGCTGTCTGGTGTATTCAGTAATTTCAGGAAAGCATAGAAGTCTAGGGAGCTGGTTTAGCAGAGTGGGCTAAGACAGCTGGCTTGTAATGCAGAACTAAGACCAGCAGCATGGGTTCAATTCATGTTCCAGCCTCCCCGAACAGGTGCAGGAATGTGGTGACTAGGGGCTTTTCACAGTAACTTAATTAAAGTCTATTTTTGACAATAAGCGATTATTATTATTAAGTCGGATCACTGATACTCAATAGTATAATAATAATTGCTTATTGTCACAAGCAGGCTTCAATGAAGTTACTGTGAAAAGCCCCTAGTCACCACATTCCGGCGCATGTTCGGGGAGGCTGGAACGGGAATTGAACCCCCGCTGTGGGTCTTGTTCTGCATTATAAACCAGCTGTCTTAGCCTATTGTGCTGTTGGAAACAATCTGGCCCTTAGCATCCCAGCAGATACGGGCGAGCAAAGAAGTCTTGTCAAATTAGCTATTAATTGGCACTGAAGGCAACCAGAAGGAACGAGAGTTGGAGCAGTGTTGCTCAGAGGCTGAAGTTGAGAGATACAAAGATCTGCCAGCTTTGTCAAATGGAAAGGATTCAATTTCTCAAAACTGATTTTGCTTCTCCTGATAGTGTCATCGGGAAAGAGAAAATGCTTTGCGTTTAGCACAGAAATAGAAACTGTGCGACAAAGGTCATTTTGCTTGTCAACTCTGTTTTCTTATTGATGTTACAGATTTTATTTTGTCCGACAGTGCATAGTAAATGTAAGGATTTAAATCTGAGTTCGGAATATGGCTCTATGCGAATCATTTGTGCGGATCCGTGAGAGCTGTTGTTCACCAAAGATGTGTCAGCTGTTCACTGATACTACAACCTGTAAACAACATGAAGGTACTGGATTGGAAGGTGGTGGTACCTGTCGAGTCATTGGGAGAGGAGTGTGAGCCAGGGCTTGGTGTGGAGATTCTCTGTCAGTACATGGTGGCAGGGTGACCCATACCCCTGGCACATACCTTTCTCTGTCACATTCCCAGCCACAGTAACCAAAGAACAAAGAACAATACAGCACAGGAACAGGCCCTTCTGCCCTCCAAGCCTGTACTGGCCATAATACTAACCTTGGCCAAAACCCTCAGCACTTCCTTGTGCCATATCCCTCTATACCCATCCTATCCATGTATTTGTGAAGATGCCTTTTGAACGCCGTTAATGTATCTGCTTCCACAGCCTCCCCTGGCAGCGCGTTCCAGACACTCACCACCCTCTGTGTGAAAAACTTGCCTCGCACACCTCCTCTAAACCTATGTCCCCTGGCGACTGACCCCTCCACCCTCGTAAAGAGTGCCTGCCCATCCACTCTATCCATGCCCCTCATAATCTAGTAAATCTCTTTCAGGTCTCCCCTCAATCGCCGTTGTTCTAGTGAAAACAGTCCGAGTCTATTCAGCCTCTCCACATTGCTAACACCCTCCAGACCAGGCAACATCCTGGCAAACCTCCTCTGCACCCTCTCCAAAGCCTCCACATCCTTTTGGTAGTGTGGTGACCAGAATTGTGCGCAACTTTGCTGGATTTATCGTGCTCCTCAGCCCTCTGCTATTCTTCCGTGAGCACGTGCACCCCCCCCACCACCACCCCCCCCCCCCCCCCCCCCCCCACCCCGGGCTCATATTTTGATCCTACCACTTGAGCAATGACCTGTTTTCCTTTTGCCCTGCACCATCATCCCATTTGTCAATCAATCATATTCTGGCTCGTGGCTGACATGTCGCAATTCTGATGAAATATAATTGACCTGCACCCGGAATCTAGAACCTTCTCTCCAAAAAGCTGTTGAGGCTCGGGGTCGAACTGCGACTGTTGGATTTTCATCGTGCAATTGGGTTTTCAGGGTTACGGAATCAAAGTATTAGGAGGGAGTTACAATTCATATCAGTCAATGTCTTGTCCTCGGAAGGAAGCGGATGGAGAGGCAGAATGGCCTCCTCCTGGTCCTCTGTTCCTGTGACCAGAAATATTGGCTCTCATCTTCTCCCCTGCAGAGGAAGCCTGACCCAGAAATTTCCATATTCATTTTAGAACGTGAATGGTCCCAGTTAGGTTCATTATCAATGGCACCTTCGTTGATCTCAATCATAGAAGCAGTTCTGACACTATGATTGGTCAAAATGTGTCTTTGACTCAGGATCCAAATAGAATTAGCAAAGTTCCGGCTCCTGGTTGTTCGTCAATGACCTGCTCTGCAAAGCTGTGCTGCTATGGAATTCAGATAAGGCTCCAGGGTCAGCTGTGGAATAATAATACATCTTCTGACCCAGAGGTGTAAAGTGTAACCCACCAGGCCACGGCTGACATGATTTAAGGCCCCGCAATTACATTGGGAACTTTCGTCTTTGATAGATAGGCAAGGACACTCGATGCCTGGGCGCCATCTAGTGGGCCCTTGCTGGAAAGTATGTGGTTGTGGGCGGGGCTGTGGCGCCACTACCCTTGCCCCCCCCCCCCCACCAGCACCAACGAGGACAGGATAATAATAATAATAATCTTTATTATTGTCACAAGTAGGCTTACATTTACCCTGCAATGAAGTTACTGTGAAAAGCCCTTGGTCCCCACATTCTGGCGCCTGTTCGGGTACACCGAGGGAGAATTCAGAATGTCTAATTCACCTAAGAACGTCTTTCAGGACTTGTGGGAGGAAACTGGAGCACCCGGAGGAAACCCACGCATACACGGGGAGAACATGCAGACTCCGCACAGACAGTGACCCAAGGCAGAAATCGAACCCGGGTCCCTGGTGCTGTGATGCAGCAGTGCTAACCACTGTGCTACCATGCCGCCCGAAAAGTCTAGTACCACTCACTGTTCACGGTGATGGTAACGCAAGATGCCTGTTTGCTACAGAATCACATACTGAGAATTGATCATCAGATTGAGGTGAGAAAAGGTGGTGTAGGGGAGAGATGGGGTGTAGGATGGGGGAGGGGTGGGGAAACATTGATCCAACAGGAGATTAGAATCATCCCATCGAGAGGTAGCAGGCCCAATCATTCAGCTGTTGGTATACCGGAGGCACTTTCTTAAGGAGTACAAAACCCTGGCTGGTTTTCCTTTTCAGTCCCTCCAAACGGAAATGGAGTGTGTTGTAGAACAAACAGCTGATTCAATATTGCCTATTTAACTTAACCCCCCCCCCAATGTTGACTTCACTTCCACCAGCCATTACAATAGTTTGACATTTCTAAGTTTTGTCTTCAATTGACATCTATCACTGAAAACTAATGGAAGACCCTGGAACTAAAACGGTTGTCTCGTAGACGAGAAGCTTACCCCAGAGGGTGGTGGGAATCTGCAACCCGCTGTCTGAAAGGATGGTGGAGACAGAGGCCCTCGTATTTAATACTTATTCAATAATGTTTATGAGTTTCACAAGTAGGCTTACATTAACACTGCTATGAAGCTCCTGTGAAATTCTCCTCGTCGCCACATTCCGGCGCCTGTCGAGTACACAGAGGGAGAACTCAGAATGTCCAATTCACCCGATAAGCACATCTGTCGGGACTTATGGAGGAAACCAGAGCACCCGTAGGGAACCCGGGAAGATTGTGTAGGGAGAACGTGCAGACTCCGCACAGACAGTGACCCAACCAGGGAATCGAACCTGGGGCCTTGGAGCTGTGAAGCAACAGTGCTAGCCACTGTGCTACCATGCCACCCTATTAATACTTTATTATCACGCATTTAGATGTGCACTTACAATGCCAAGTGTTAGAGTCCTTCCTTTTGATTTCCCTTTGTTCCCTTTTATTTTATTACTTTTAGTCCGTAGACCCATAATCAGAATGAGTTTTTTCGAGTATAAAAACCGGCAAGTCATGCTACAGCTGTATAAAACCTTGGTAAAGCCGCACTTGGAATATTGCGCACAATTCTGGTCGCCGCACTACCAGAATTCAGAGGCTGAATAGACTCGGACTGTTTTCATTAGAAAGTTGGAGGTTGAGAGGTGACCTGATAGAGGTCTACAAGATTATGAAGGACATGGATAGAGTGGATGGGCAGGCACTCTTTCCCAGGGTGGAGGGGTCAGTCACCAGGGGCACCTGCAAAGCAAAAAGACTCATTAATAATAATAATCTTTATTATTGTCACAAGTAGGCTGACAAGGGGCTGGTTTAGCTCACTGGGCTAAATCGTTGGCTTTTAAAGCAGACCAAGCTGGCCAGCAGCACGGTTCGATTCCCGTACCAGCCTCTCCGGACAGGTGCCAGAATGTGGCGACTAGGGGCTTTTCACAGTAACTTCATTGAAGCCTACTCGTGACAATAAGTATTGGTAGCATTGTGGATAGCACAATCGCTTCACAGCTCCGGGGTCCCAGGTTCGATTCCTGCTCGGGTCACGTCTGTGTGGAGTCTGCACATCCTTCCCGTGTGTGCGTGGGTTTCCTCCGGGTGCTCCGGTTTCCTCCCACAGTCCAAAGATGTGCAGGTTAGGTGGATTGGCCATGATAAATTGTCCTTAGTGTCCAAACTTTCCCTTAGAGTTGGGTGGGGTTACTGGGTTATGGGGATAGGGTGGAGGTGTTGGCCTTGGCTAGGGTGCTCTTTCCAAGAGCCGGTGCAGACTCGATGGGCCGAATGGCCTCCTTCTGCACTGTAAATTCTATGAACTATGAACTATAAGAACAAAGAACAAAGAGCAAAGAAAAGTACAGCACAGGAACAGGCCCTTCGGCCCTCCAAGCCTTGGCCGACCATGCTGCCCGTCTAAATCAAAATCTTCTACACTTCCAGGGTCCGTATCCCTCTATTCCCATCCTATTCATGTTTTTGTCAAGATGCCCCTTAAACGTCACTATCGTCTCTGCTTCCACCACCTCCTCCGGCATCGAGTTCCAGGCACCTACCACCCTCTGTGTAAAAAACTTGCCTCGCACACCTCCTCTAAACCTTGCCTCTCGCACCTTAAACCTATTACCCCCAGTAATTGACCCCTCTACCCTGGGAAAAAGTCTCTGACTATCCACTCTGTCTATGCCCCTCATAATTTTGTAGACCTCTATAGGTCATCCCTCAACCTTCTTCGTTCCAGTGAGAACAAATCAAATTTATTCAACCGCTCCTCAAAGCTAATGCCCTCCATACCAAGCAACATCCTGGTAAAACTCTTCTGCGCCCTCTCTAAAGCCTCCACGTCCTTCTGATAGTGTGGCAACCAGAATTGAACACTATGCTCCAAATGTGGCCCAACTAAGGTTCTATACAGCTGCAACATGACTTGGCAATTCTTACACTCAATGCCCCGGCCAATGAAGGCAAACATGCCGTATGCCTTCCTGACTACCTTCTCCACCTGTGTTGCCCCTTTCAGTGACCTGTGGACCTGTACACCAAGATCTCTCTGACTGTCAATACTCTTGAGGGTTCTACCATTCACTGGATATTCCCAACCTGTATTAGACCTTCCAAAATGCATTACCTCACATTTGACCAGATTAAACTCCATCTACCATCTCGCCGCCCAAGTCTCCAAACGATCTAAATCCTGCTGTATCCTCTGACAGTCCTCATCGCTATCCGCAATTCCACCAACCTTTCTGTCGTCTGCAAACTTACTAATCAGACCAGTTACATTTTCCTCCAAATCATTTATATATACTACGAACAGCAAAGGTCCCAGCACTGATCCCTGCGAACACCACTAGTCACACCCCACTAATCAGAAAAGCACCCTTCCATTACTACCCTCTGCCTTCCTTGACCTAGCCAGTTCTGTATCCATCTTGCCAGTTCACCTCTGATTCCGTGTGACTGTCAATTTAGTGAGACATGACCTCCCCTTCACAAAACCGTGCTGCCTCTTGCTAATACGACCCCTTGCTTCCAAATGGGAGTAGATCCTGTCTCGAAGAATTCTCTCCAGTAATTTCCCTACCACTGACGTAAGGCTCACCGGCCTGTAGTTCCCTGGATTATCCTTGCTACCCTTCTTAAACAAAGGAACACAGGTTTAAGGTCCATGGGACAAAGTTTAGAGGAGATGTGCAATGCAGAGTTTTTACACAGAGGATGGTGAGTGCCTGGAATGCGTTGCCAGGGGCAGTTGTGGAAGCAGATACATTAACAGCATCTTGACAAACATGGATAGGATGGGTATAGAGGGATACGGCACAATGAAATGCTGAGGGTTTTGGCAAAGGTTGGTATTATGACCGGTACAGGGCCGAAGGGCCTGTTCCTGTGCTGTATTGTTCTTTGTTCTTTGGGAAAGTGAAAGAAAGGCAGGTCGCCAAGGTAAAGAATGGATAGCTGGGAATGCTCTGAGCTCCCCTCCTCGGATCAGGAATAAAGGTACTGAGCGTGAAGGTGAGACGTGAATGCCGAGATGTTAACATTGTAATGAAGAGTGACACTTTCATTCAGCATGTTAAACGTTGCAAGGAAAGCCCATTGGACTGGTTGGGGTTCAGGAGGAGGATTCTGAAAAGGGAATAAAAGTGAAAAACACTACTGGGCAGACTGAAGCTCCAGTTAGAATGAGGCAACCTGAGGTAAACACTGCTCTGGGAGCAGATGTGGCAGATGAGGTAGTTGAGAGATATGCAGGGTTTTTCTCGAAAGGGAAGATCACCCCATTTCATCCAATGATATAGACACATCCATAACTGTTTGAAGGGACACAGGGGCTATGCAAACTCTCTTACTGGAGAGGGATCTGGTTTTTCCTCCGAAGAGTTAATTGAAAGTTCAGGTATTAGTGAATGGGACAAGTGGAGATTATGGGCGGAATTCTCCGCTCCCCACGTGGCGTGGGAGAATCGTGGGAGGGCCTCCCGTCATTTTTTACACCCCCCTGGCGCCTCCAGCGATTCTCCCACCCCCTCGGAAAAATTCTCCGCGCTCGATGGGCCATGCGGTCGGCCCTTCACGCCCGTTTCACCACGGCAGCAACCACACCTGGTCGCTGCACTCGTGAAATGGGTGCCGGATGCCCGTTTGGGGCATCCAGGGGCCCGATTGGGACGGGTGCACCGCGACTGTGCTCCGGAGGGGACAGGCCAGCGATCGGTGACCACCGATCGTCGGGCCAGCGTCCAAAACGGACGCACTCTTTCCCCTCCGCCGCCCGGCAAGATCAAGCCGCCACGTCTTGCCGGGCGGCGGTGGAGAAAGACGGCACCGCGCATGCGCGGGTTCGTGCAGTCTGCGCGCTGATATCATCCGTGAAGCGCCGTTCGGGCGTCATTTCCGGCGGCCGAGGTCGCGGCCGGGAACGACGGGGGCCCGCTCCTAGCCCCCCGGGTGGGGGTGAATTAGGTGCGGGGAGCGGGCTCCGAGGCCGTCGTGAACCTCGGCCGAGTTCACGACGGCCTCCGCGATTTTTGGAGCCGGTGGAGAATACCGCCCTATATCCCAGTTCCATTGTATAAAGTAGAATTGGAGTGTGATTTATTGTCAGGTCCAGTAGTTGTCGGAATGGTTAAGAAGTTACCAGTGGATGAAATAGATTTATTTTTGGGGAATGTTTTCACAGGAGTGAAGGTTACACATCCACCCATGGTTACAGAGAGTGTGAGGGAAGATAAGGAGACAGAAGTTACAGGAACAATTTCCCAATATTTTTCCTTCAGTCCGCTGCTGGCCCTATCGGAAACGGAGATTTACGGCTTAAAAGAAGGCCCCGACGCCGGAGTCATCTGCACCGCTTTTGCCCGCCGGAAATGGGCGTCACGTCGGTCCGCGGAGAATTTCGCCCCTGTACTCTGAGGTTTTAGTAATAAAAGTATCTTTGCTGATTACTGTTGCCTAATGACTGGGCAGGCTGAGTATTTCCGCCAGCAGGAAGCTTGTTAATTAGCTGACATAGATTTAAGGTTGAAGAAGCAGATCTGAGCAGAGGAGGGTTCTTTGTATGCAGCGAGTTGTTGTGATCTAGAAGATGCTGCCTGAAAGGGCGGTGGAAGCAGATTCAATTGAACTTTCAAAGGGGGAAATGAATAAATGCTTGAAGGGAAAAAAGATTGACCTTTGAGTAATTGTATTTAACCTCGGTGTACCTTAGAAAATCTATACTGAACTGTTTCACAATTTCATTGGTGCACTCCAGTCACTTTTAAAAATAAATAAAATCAGAAGTAAGGATGTTTGCACAGTGTTCAGTGCAAGTTGCAAATCTTCAGTTCATGTCCAAGTGTAGCATGACTTGGACAACACTTGAGCTGACATGTTGCAAATAACATTCACGTCACACCAGTGCGAGGCAATCCAATGAGAGATTCAGTGGCATTACCATCATTGAATGCTCCACCATCAAAATGCTGGGGGTTACCATTGACCAGAAACTGAACTGGGAGAGCCATATAACATAGCCATATGTGTGGAGAGGCAATGGCTTCGTCGTATTGTCACCGGACTCGTAATTCAGAGACCAAGACTCATGCTCTGGGCACCTGGGTTTGAATCCCACCACGAACTAAAGGTGACCATGAACCCATTGTCGTTAAAAACCCACCTGGTTCACTGATGTCCTTTTGAGAAGGAAATCTGCCGTCCTTACCTGGTCTGGCCTACATGTGACTCCAGATCCACAGCAATGTGATTGAATCTTAAATGCCCTCATGGATGGGCAACATTAACAAATAAAAAACTATATATATAAATACTGTGGATACAAGAGCAGGTCAGAGACTGAGAATTCTGTGGTCTGAATCTCCTGATTACTGTCCACCATTCACAAAGCACCAGTGTACTTGTTCAAACAATGGGTGCCATATAACCTGGGCGGCATGGGAGCACAATGGTTAGCACTGCTGCTTCACAGCGCCAGGGTCCCAGGTTCGATTCCCGGCTTGGGTGTGCGGAGTCTGCACGTTCTCTCCGTGTCTGTGTGGGTTTCCTCCCACACAGTCCCGAAAGACGCGCTGTGAGGTAATTTGGACATTCTGAATTCTCCCTCAGCGTACCCGAACAGGCGCCGGAATGTGACGACTAGGGGATTTTCACAGTAACTTCATTGCAGTGTTAATGTAAGCCGACTTGTGACAATATTAAAGATTATTATTACTATATTGCAACTTTTTGAATTCATCACTCTCTCTGCTGCTTGACTTAAAGATCCATGTCCATGGATTGAACATGATCACGGCAAAAATAAAGAAAGGGGAAATAAAGGAATCAACAGGATTTCAAATCCTGAAACTCCCTTTCTAACTGCACTGTGGGTGTTCCTACACTACATGCACTGCAGTGGTTCAAGAAGGCTGTTCACAACCGTCTTCTGCAGGGAAATTGGACAGGAGAAATAAATGCCTACATCCCACAAAATGTTGCTTTTTAAGTCGGTGTGGAATGGACGAAACCATTGAAGTGTATCATTGCTAATTCCATTGATTCCAGTTTTGGACAGACTCTGCACTGAGTATATTGCCCTGGTTCAGGCAGTTTTGTGTGGATTTTGCAGATGTAATGAGTGGAAAGGCAATGCCTGGTTACAGATTCTGAATGGAAATGGAAGTGCCTGACACGAATGTCAGCTGTTCGTTGCAGCTCCTTCGTCACTATTGACCTGGGTTTACTGAAACACTTGTGAATTGCTTGCCTCCTTCTCTGAAAGAAATGTCAACATATGTCAATACTGGGACAATACGGATATTAAAATCGGAGCAGATTGCACGTCTGACAAGGAGCTGCTGTCTATTTTTCTTCTGGTGGTGGCAAGGGCTGTAGATTTTAATCAGTTGGCACCCGAATCTTTTCCTTGTAGCTTTTATATTCAGGTGTTTCAACGATGTTCTTTCTGTCGATTGATGCTGGCTTTCTGAATGGGAGATTGCTGCCCTCTACAATCGCAACAACTTGCATATATATCACAAAATTGTTACTGCACGGAAAGGGGCCATTCGGTCCACCCTGTCTGCACCGGCTCGTCGAATGGGTACTTCACCTCCTGCCAGTCTCTTGGCTCCTCCCCGTAACGCTGCACGCTGTTTATTTCCAAACAATCAGCTGATTCCCTCTGGAACGCCTCGATCGGGCCTGCCTCTAACACACTTCCAGGCAGAGCATTCCAGACCCAAACCACAGGGTCAAAAAGCTTTTTCTCACATTTGCTTCTTTTAAAGGTCACTGTGCCCTCTGGCTCTCGATAGCTCTGCGAGTGGGAACAGTTTCTCTCCAACTGCTCTATCCAGGCCCCTCATGCTTTTGAACATCTCTGTCACATTTCTTCTCAGCCTCCTTTCCTCCAAGGGAAAGAGTCCCAACATCTCCAATCTGCCCTCATAACTGAAGTATCTCATTCCTGAAATCATTCATATAAACCTCTTCTGCTCCCTCTCCAATGCACGCACATTCTTCCAAAGTGTCTCACCCAGAATTGTGCACAATCCTCCAGCTGTGGTGCAGCAAGTGCCTTGGACAAGTTCACCATAATCTCCTTGCTTGTGTACTCTGTGCCCCCGTTAATCAAGTCCACCTTTGTTAACAGCACTCTCAAACTGTCCTGTCACCTACAATAATCGATACAAATGTACACCCAAGTCCCTCTGCTCCTGAACCTCCTTTGGAATTATACCCTTTATTTTATACTGTCTCTCCACATTCTTCCCACCAAAATGTGTTAGATCACAGAAGTGCACACCAGAAGCAGCAGCACCAGGCAGACATGAAAATGAGGTGTGAACCTGTTAAAGCTACAACACAGGACAACTTGCATGTTAGGCATCTGAACCTGCATGTGATAGACAGAGCTAAGCCTGCCACATCCAGTCTTGAATAGTGATGAACAAGTAACTGGGAAAGGAGGCTCCACAAATATCCTGATTATGAAGATACCCCTTGCAATCTCACCACCCCAGCGCTTCCACCTATTGCCTCTCGACCAATGAACCAGCTCCACTCATTCAGCACCAGCTGCAGGACCTCCTTCCCTATGGCCACGTTTGGCACACACATGACCTCCGACCTTACTTCTCTTCCTGCCAATGTGCGCCCTCTTCTCCTGTAATTAAAATGCTACACTGCCGTGGTTTTGATTCTCCTGTCCAGTCATTTGTTTCCAAATATGGGCTGTGAGAACTCTAAAGCCTGAACAATTTGCACAAAGATTTGTGCAAACTAACCGTTGAGCCTTTTACATGGCCATTCCCTCCTCAAACAAAACCCCTTTAAAGTTCCAGGTCCCATGTAGACTAACATGTGTGTGTCATGCGGCCTCACACATTTTGGGAACACAGAAGAAAATCCACTATTGGTGCCTTCACATCACCATCGATGCCTGTACATCTCCACAATGGTGTCTGACTCGCCCTCGATCGTCTTAAAAGTTCCTTCAGGTGTTTGCGGCACCGAATCCAGGTTTGCTGGATGACCCCAAAGCTTCTCAACTCTGACCTCCACTCCGACTCCACTCAGACCTCCACTCCAACCTCCACTCCGACCTCCACTCCGACCTCCACTCCCACCTCCACTCCCACCTCCACTCTGACCTCCACTCCGACCTCCACTCCGACCTCCACTCTGACCTCCACTCTGACCTCCACTCTGACCTCCACTCTGACCTCCACTCTGACTTCCACTCCGACCTCCACTCTGACCTCCACTCTGACCTCCACTCCGACCTCCACTCCGACCTCCACTCCGACCTCCACTCCGACCTCCACTCCAACCTCCACTCTGACCTCCATTCTGATCTCCACTCCGACCTCCACTCCGACCTCCACTCCGACCTCCACTCCGACCTGCACTTTGACCTCCACTCTAGCCTCCACTCCGACCTGCACTTTGACCTCCACTCTGACCTCCACTCCGACCTGCACTCCGACCTCCACTCGGACCTGCTTTGGTCAGGCTGAGAGGTCTCCTCTTCCCGTCAGTGGGCAGGAAGACCTCCTGCCTGCCCCTCACAGCCTGGAGAAGGGCTGCAGGGAATTGTATTTGAGCCTTGGGACCAATCTGGACCTTTTACCCACCCCATCACCTGGCTTCCCTCTCTCGGCTTTCTGTAGAGAGACACGAAGAGTTAACAGCCTGATGTCCTGTAGCTCCCGCAACACCATATTCATCAAGGTCATGGTTCAGATTCCAAGGCTGTTTGTTCCCAACCAAAGATCCCGAAAGCTTCCTAAAAGTTGTTAATCCTTCAAATTCCCTTCTTGCAATGGTTCGGATGATTTTTGTTCACCAAAATGACTTTTCGATTCACTCTAAATGGAGATCCCTGGTGGAGCTGACCCAGTCCTGTGCCCAGGGTCCCTTTAAATGTGTGGCCGTGACCTCCTGCCAGCCACAGCCTGCCACCTCTATGCCTGGATGCCCTGCCCTCATTGGACCATCGGGAGCATAACCCAGCGTTCTCTAATGCTGTTGGTTGGTTCCGTACAACGCGGCTGTCAATTGGCTGCTTCAGGTAATATGTGGCACCTTCCAAAGGTGAAGGTGGTGAGACACTGACGTCCAGAACAGACTCCCACCCATTGGGGAGGGGGTGGGCAGAGTGGTATTGTCACTGGACTGGTAAACCAGAGACCCAGAGCAATGTTCTGGGGTCCCAGTTTCAAATCTCGCCTCTGCGAGATGGTGAAATTTGACTTCAATAAAAATCTGGACTTAAAAGTCTAATGATGACAACGGAACCATTGTCGATTGTGGTGAAAACCCATCTGGTTCACTAATGTCCTTTAGGCAGGGAAATCTGCCTATATGTGACTCCAAACCCACAGAAATGTGGTTGACTCTTATCTGGCCCCTCAAGGGGCAATTTGAGACGTGCAATGTGCCAGCGACGCCACGTCCCAGTAACGAATAAAAACATAAATCCAGCGCCATGACTCTAATTGACACCAAGACAAAAAAAACAAACAACATCGATAGAGGTGAACACTGGCATGTTCATAGCATAAGGATTAAACAGGTGGGCTAAAGGAGACGGGTGAGCTAGCACACATTGTGATTTAGGGAAGGACATCCTGCTTGTGGTGGAACAATTAAAATCAGGGATGTGAAAGAGGCCAGAATCGGAGGCAGTTTTCAGAGGGTGGAAGTGTTGGAGGCTGTCATGCAGCTTGGATGCCTGAAGGCCCTGAAGGTTCTCATCAGAAGGATGATAGTTTCAAATTTCATAATTCCAAATTAAGTTGATCAATCTAATGTCCCCTCAAGGGAAGCTGACTCCGAAGGTAATTTTGAGTTGAAATCTGAAGAGTTTTTTTTTTAGGTCATGTCATGTGGGGACGAGGCCAATTCATTGAAAGAAAATGGGTCACTACCTGGAGTGCAGCCTGTCAGCCAAACTTTCACATGGGTGAAATGAAGTGAGAGCATCAACTGCTAACCAGTGAACTCAATTAGAAACAGCAGTGAAATTATTCCAAAGTTCAGCCGATAGTGACTGCCAGGCGAGCAGCGCACAGGTTGGGAAAACAACTGGCTCAGTGTCGCGTGTTAACTGAACGAGAGGTCATCGCTTTGTAATAAGGCGTAGGAAACCTAAAACGGAGATGAGAAGGAATTACTTCTCTCAAAGGATCTGTGGAATTCGCTACCCCAGAGTGTGGCTGGTGTTGGGACTTTGAATAAATTTAAGACGGAGAAGAACAGATTTTTAATTAGTAATGGGTTGAAGGATTATGGAGAAGGGGCAGGATGGTGGAGATGAGCCCGAGTGGAGATCAGTCATGATCGTATTAAATGGTGGAGCAGGTTTGATGGACTGAATTGCCTTCTCAAGCTCCTAGTTCGCATGTTCTTATGTTGAGAAATGGATGGTGAGCCATCTTCTTGAACCACTGCAGTCCATGTTAGGGAGTGAATTCCAGGACTTTCATCCAGGAACTGAAGAAACGGCAATATATTTCTAAGTCAGTGGCTTGGAGGAGGATATTCCCATGCATCTGTCTCTCTCGTCCTTCAAGGTGGTTGAGGTTGTGGGTTTTGAAGATGCAGTTGAAGGGGGACTTCCGGTGGCGGCAATGCGGAGCTAAGCCGCACGTTCGGCAGCTCCCGCTTTCATAGGACTTGTGGGCTCTTTAAAGGGCCCCAAATGGCGCTGATTCGACGTGTAAAGGGGTCTGGAGCATTACCCCCTGGGATTTATGGTGCGGATCCGGAGTGGGGCGAGGAAAAAAATGGCAGCAGCTCCCCTGGAAAAGCGGGGGAAGGTGGACAAAATGGCGGCCGGTGGAGCCCCCGAGGAGTGGAGGCAGTGGGCGGAGGAGCAGCAGGCGGCCCTTCTGCGCTACTTTACGGAGCTGAAAGTGGAGTTGCTGGACTCTCTGAAGGTTACGGCAAGTAAGCTGCTAGAGACCCAGACAACCCAGGGTGCAGCGATCCTTGAGTTGCAGCAGCAGGCCTCTGAGCGCGAGGATGAGGTCTCGGCCCTCGTGGGGAAGGTGGAGATGCACGAGGCGCTCCACAAAAAGTGGCAGGATCTTTTTGAGGAGATGGAGTTTCGGTCAAGGAGGAAGAACTTGCGGATCCTGGGACTCGCGGAGGGGCTGGAGGGGTCGGACCTGCCGGCTTATGTGGCCGTGATGCTGAACTCGCTGGTGGGGGCAGGATCTTTCTATCTGCCCCTGGAGCTGGAGGGGGCCCACAGAGTACTGGCCAGGAGGCCTAAGGCGAATGAACCCCCGCGGGCGGTGCTGGTGCGGTTCCATCGGTTCAGTGACCGGGAGTGTGTTCTGCGATGGGCCAAGAAGGTGAGGAGCAGCAAGTGGGAGAATTCGGTAGTGCGTATATACCAGGACTGGAGTGCGGAGGTGGCCAAGCGGAGGGCCGGATTTAACCGGACGAAGGCGGTGCTCCACAGCAGGCAGGTGAAGTTCGGCATGTTGCCGCCTGCGCGCCTATGGGTCACCTACAAGGACCGGCATCGCTATTTTGAGTCCCCGGAGGAGGCGTGGGCCTTTGTGCAGGCTGAAAAGTTGGACTCGAACTAGGGATTGGGGACTGTGGGGGTTTTTTGTATCACTGTTTATGTTGTTGCTGGTTATTCTGTTTGTTTTTTTCCTGCTTTTGGATGATGTTGGTTATGGTTTGTGTTTTAAGGGGGGTGTTGGGGTCTGTGGTTGTTCTGTTTTTGTTTGTACGGGGCTGGTGGATGGGTTGGGACTGCTATTTGGGAGCTGCGTTGAGGGGGTGGGTTGCGGCAGTGGGAAAGCGCGGGCTTTCCTCTGGTTTCCCGCGCTGCGGGGTGAGGGAGATGGAGCTGGAGGAAAGGGGCGTGGATATCAGTTCCGTTTTCCCGCGCTGGAGCAGTGCCAAGGAGCTGCTGCGGGGGCGGGGGGGTGACCCCATATCGGGAGGAGTCGGAGTTAGGGCGGGAGCTGCCAGGGTCAGCAGAAGTTAGCTGGTTCACGGGAGTACTATGGAGGGAGCGTCGCGGCTTAGAGGGGTCCTAGCCTGGGGGGGAGGGGGGGTACCGGGTTGCTGCTGGAATGGCCAGGGAGGAGTTGGTGTGGGTCGGGGGGGTCGGGGTGAGGTTCTATCGCCATGGGAAATGGGCCGAGTGGGGGGTGCTGGCCAGGAGTGAGCAGTCGATGGGCTATGGCTAGTCGACGGGGGAGGGTGGTGTTAGTTAATGTGTACGCCCCAAATTGGGATGATGCTGGTTTCATGAGGCGTATGTTGGGCCGCATTCCTGGCCTGATCATGGGGGGGGGGACTTCAATACGGTGCTGGATCCCCCACTGGATCGTTCTAGTTCTAGGACAGGCAGGAGGCCGGCGGCGGCCAAGGTGTTGAGGGGTTTAATGGACCAGATGGGAGGGATGGATCCCTGGAGGTTTGGGAGGCCGAGGGCTCGGGAGTACTCCTTTTTCTCCCACGTGCACAGGGTTTATTCCCGTATTGATTTTTTTTGTCCTGAGTAGGGGGCTGGTCCCGAGGGTGGAGGATGCCGAATATTCGGCTATAGCGATTTCGGACCATGCTCCGCATTGGGTGGATCTGGAGACGGGGGAGGTGCGGGACCAGCGCCCGCTTTGGCGTCTGGACGTGTGGTTGTTGGCTGATGAGGAGGTATGCAGGAGGGTTCGGGGATGTATTGAGAGGTACCTCGAGGCCAATGATGCTGGGGAGGTTCGGGTGGGGATGGTGTGGGAGGCTCTGAAGGCAGTGATTAAGGGGGAGCTGATTTCCATCCGGGCCCACAGGGAGAGGGGGGAGAGGAGGGAGAGGGAGAGACTGGTGGGGGAGCTGCTGAGTGTAGATAGGAGGTATGCGGAGGCCCCGGAGGAGGGATTGCTGGGGGAGCAGCGTAGCTTGCAGGCCAAGTTTGATTTATTGACCACCAGAAAGGCGGAGACACAGTGGAGGAAGGCGCAGGGAGCGGTCTATGAATATGAAGAGAAGGCGAGCAGGATGCTGGCGCATCAGCTTCGCAAGCGGGACGCGGCTAGGGAGATTGGTGGAGTGAAAGAGATAGGGGTGGGAATGTGGTGCGGCAGTGGGCAGAGGTCAATGGGGTCTTTAGGGACTTCTACAGG
Organism: Scyliorhinus canicula; assembly: GCF_902713615.1. Taxonomy (NCBI): domain Eukaryota; kingdom Metazoa; phylum Chordata; class Chondrichthyes; order Carcharhiniformes; family Scyliorhinidae; genus Scyliorhinus; species Scyliorhinus canicula. Next base: position 239,334,828 of record NC_052149.1, on the reverse strand, counting down.
GAACTGTACCGGTCGGAGCCGCCAGTGGTGGGGGGGGGGGGGGGGGGGATGGAGAGCTTTTTGAACAGGCTGCGATTTCCAAGGGTGCAGGAGGAGCAGGTGGAGGGACTGGGGGTGCCGATCGAGTTGGAGGAGCTGGTTAAAGGGATTGGCCACATGCAGTCGGGGAAGGCGCCGGGACCGGATGGGTTCCCGGTTGAATTTTATAAAAAATACGTGGACCTGTTGGGCCCCCTGTTGGTTCGGACCTTTAACGAGGCATGGGAGGGGGGAGTTTTGCCCCCGACTATGTCACGGGCGCTGATTTCCCTGATCCTGAAGCGAGATAAGGACCCCTTGCAGTGTGGATCATATAGGCCAATTTCACTGCTGAATGTGGACGCCAAGTTGCTGGCGAAGATCTTGGCCACTAGAATAGAGGACTGTGTGCCGGGGGTTATACATGAAGATCAGACGGGTTTTGTGAAGGGGAGGCAGCTGAACACTAACGTGCGAAGGCTGCTAAATGTGATAATGATGCCGGTGGCAGAAGGAGAGGCGGAGATTGTAGTGGCATTGGATGCGGAGAAGGCCTTTGATAGGGTTGAGTGGGGGTACTTGTGGGAGGTGTTAGAAAGGTTCGGGTTTGGAGAGGAGTTTATTAAATGGGGAGGTTGCTGTACAAGGAATCGATGGTGAGTGTAGCGACAAATGGGAGGAGGTCCGAGTACTTCAGGCTCTACCGTGGGACGAGGCAGGGGTGTCCCCTGTCCCCCTTGCTTTTTGCGTTGGCAATTGAGCCATGGCGCTCAGGGAGTCGGGGAGGTGGAGGGGTCTGGTGCGGGGTGGGGAGGAGCACCGAGTGTCGCTGTATGCGGACGACTTGCTGCTGTATATAGCAGACCCGGTGGGGGGATGCCGGAGGTGATGGAGATGCTTGCTGAGTTTGGGAGTTTCTCGGGCTATAAGTTGAACCTGGGCAAGAGCGAGCTATTTGTTGTACACCCGGGAGATCAGGAGGAGGGGATTGGTAGGCTCCCACTAAAGAGGGCAGTGAGGAGTTTTAGGTACCTGGGGGTTCAGGTGGCTAGGAGTTGGGGGACTTTGCATAAGCTTAATTTTACTAGGTTGGTGGAGCAGATGGAGGAGGAGTTTAAAAGGTGGGACATGCTGCCGCTGTCGTTGGCGGGTAGAGTACAGTCCGTTAAAATGACGGTGCTCCCGAGGTTTTTGTTTTTGTTTCAGTGCCTCCCCATTTTCATTCCGAGGGACTTTTTTAGGAGGGTGAACAGCAGCATCACGGGATTTGTTTGGGCACACGGGACTCCGAGGGTGAGGAGGGTCTTTTTGGAGCGGGGCAGGGATAGAGGGGGGCTGGCGCTGCCCAACCTCTCTGGGTACTATTGGGCGGCTAATGTCTCGATGACACGTAAGTGGGTAATGGATGGGGAGGGGGCAGCATGGAAACGGATGGAGATGGCGTCCTGTGGAGGCACGAGCCTGAAGGCACTGGTAACGGCGCCGTTGCCGCTCCCTCCAACGAGGTACACTACGAGCCCAGTGGTGGCGGCTACCCTCGATTTGGGGGCAGAGTGGAGGCGACACAGGGGGGAAGTGGGGGGCTCAGTGGAGGCCCAGCTGCGGGGGGAGCCACCGGTTTGACCCGTGGAACATTGATGGCGGGTTCCTGGGTTGGCACAGGGCGGGCATAAGGAAGTTGGGAGACCTGTTCATTGACGGGAGGTTTGCGAGCCTGGGTGAGCTGGAGGAGAAGTTTGAGCTCCCCCCGGGGAATATGTTCAGGTACCTTCAGGTCAAGGCGTTTGCTAGGCGACAGGTGGAGGGGTTCCCTTTGCTGCCCCCGCAGGGGGTAAGAGATAGAGTGCTTTTGGGGGTGTGGGTAGGGGATGGGATGGTGTCTGACATCTTTCAGGTGATACAGGAGGTGGAGGAGGCGTCGGTAGAGGAGTTGAAAGCTAAGTGGGAAGCGGAGCTGGGGGAGCAGATTGAGGAGGGGACATGGGCGAACGCTCTGGAAAGGGTGAACTCCTCCTCTTCATGTGCGAGGCTTAGCCTCATCCAGTTCAAGGTACTGCACAGGGCTCATATGTCCGGGACGAGGATGAGCAGGTTTTTTGGGGGTGAGGACAGGTGCATTAGGTGTTCGGGGAGCCCAGCGAATCATGCCCATATGTTTTGGGCATGCCCGGCACTGGGGGATTTCTGGAAGGGGGTAGCAAGGACGGTGTCAAGGGTGGTAGGATCTAGGGTCAAACCAGGCTGGGGACTCGCGATATTTGGGGTTGGGGTGGAGCCGGGAGTGCAGGAGGCGAAAGAGGCCGGTGTTTTGGCCTTTGCGTCCCTAGTAGTCCGGCGGAGGATCTTGTTGCAATGGAAGGATGCGAGGCCCCCAAGCGTGGAGCCCTGGATCAATGACATGGCGGGATTCATTAAGCTGGAGAAGGTCAAATTAGCCCTGAGGGGGTCGGTACAAGGGGTCTTTAGGCGGTGGCAGCCTTTCCTCAATTTTCTGGCTCAATGATAGGGAACTAGGTCAGCAGCAGCAGCAACCCGGGGGGAGGGGGGGAAAGGGGGGGGGGGGTTCAGGGGGGCATTGTTTATGTTAATTTAATTTATTGTTTATTATTTTGTTGTTTATTGGGCTGGGGGGGTGGGGGGGTTCGTTATATGGTGCCGGGGGGTGTTTATTATTGTTATTATTATTATTGTTCTGTTGTTATACATTTTTCAAAAATTTCAATAAAAATTATTTTAAAAAAAAAGAAGATGCAGTTGAAGGAGCCTTGATGAACTGCTGCATTGCATCTTGTAGATGGTACACACGGCTGCCACTGTGCTTTGGTGGTCAAGGGAATGAATGTTTAAGGTGGTGGATCGGTTGCCTGTCAAGTCATCTGCCTTGTCCTGGATGGTTTCGAGCTTATTCAGTGTTGTTGGAGATGCACTCATCCAGGCAAGTGGAGATTATTTCACATTCCTGACTTGTGCCTTGTGGATTGTGGGCAGCCTTTGGGGAACCAGGAGGTGAGTTACACTCTGCAGAAATCCCAACCTCTGACCTCTTGGAGCCACTTTAATGCTTTGTGGACCCAAGGCTGACAACCTCATAAGGAATTTGATATCCTTGGAGGCTCCCGACACAAAGCCATTCGGTCAGTTAGTAACGCTGGTCAGGGTGCAGTTCAATTCCAGCCCCTCAATCATATACAAGTTTAATTCAATTGCCAGCGACTCAGGAGGAAAGGACTCTGCCTCCGTCAAACGGCACAGCACAGCGACATGCTACATGGCTGTTTAATATGCGGCATTAACGTGTGTGAAAGAGGCTTCTGGCTGAAACAAAGGTTACCCTAGACAAGGCAAATGAATGCACTCAGAATGACGCATCAGAGCTTCGAAGCTTGCAAGGTGGCAAGGTGAACCAGCTGTGGGTGGTGTGGCTGCAAGGCACTCAGCCAGGTGGACCAGCACGGAGGACATTCAGCCAAGATCCCAGGAACAGGGTCATAGTTAGTGGTCAGGAATGAAAATGAGTCATCAGCCCAGACGTCAAAATGATTGATTTGATTTGATCTACTGTCACATGTATTTTTCTGCGGCCGAGGAACATACACAGTACATACATAGTAGACAAAAAGAATAATCAGCAGGGAACATTGACACTTCCGGTGGCGGCTATGAAGGAGTAAGTCGCACATTTGGTGGCTCCCGCTCGGGTCGGACTTTTGGACCTTTTCCCCCGATTTTCTACCGGACTTGAACTGTAACACTGAAGGCAGAGGCGATTGTGTACAGAATTCCCACATCGGTGCATGGAGAGAAGGAATAGAAGTGCTCGTAAAGGCAGAAACAGAAAGATAGAGAAGGTTTGGGCTGAAGCTGCAGCAGGAGACAGCATGGCAGAGGACCGGACCTCTGGCTTGTCGACCCAGCGGTCAACGCAGCAGCTGATGCAAGTTATTCAGGAAGGGTTTGCTCAGCAGAAACGGGACTGCTTGGACCCAATAAAAGAGTCGATTGAACGGCTGGAGCTCAGATTGGACGCCCAAGATCGGGCTGTCCAGAAGGTGGAAAAGGCGCTGGCTGAGCAGGAGGAATATCATAGTGCGGTGGAGTTGGAGGTGGGGATACTGAGAGACCAGCAGAAGAAGCTCCTGGAGAAGGTGGAGGACCTCGAGAATAGGTCCCACCGGCAGAACTTGAGAATCGTCCAGTCCGATGGAACGGACGTTGGGGCAAACATAGCGGACATGTTTGAGAAGCTGCTGGGGGATGGGACATTCTCCCGACCCGTGGGTTGGCGCAGCGCCCCATTCGGTGCCGGGGAGGGAGGCTGGAGCAGCATGAACCGCTCCAGTGCCATACTGGCCCCCTGTGGGGGACAGAATCAGTCGTCCCCATACCTGTTTTGTGCCATCGTGAAATGCGACGGCATTCACGACGCGTGAACACTTGGGCTCCATTTTGGAGGATCGTCCCTGAGACGTTTGCGATCCAGGCGAGGGGACAGTAGAGGCGATTGGGGGAGCTGCTGTTTAGATTAGTCGGGGGAAGCTTTAGGTACCTCGGCATTAAAGTGGCGCGGGAATGGGACCGGCTGCATAAATTAAATCTGGCCCGGTTAGTGGACCAAATGAAGACGGTTTTTCAGAAATGGGACGCACTCCCGTTGTCGTCAGCTGGGAGGGGGCAGACAATGAAGATGACGGTCCTCCCGAGATTCCTGTTCGTGTTTCAATGTCTCCCCATCTTTAGAACATAGAACATGGGGCAGCACGGTGGCCTAGTGGTTAGCACAGCTGCCTCACGGCGCTGAGGTCCCAGGTTCGATCCCGGCTCTGGGTCACTGTCCGTGTGGAGTTTGCACATTCTCCCCGTGTCTGCGTGGGTTTCGCCCCCACAAACCAAAGATGTACAGAGTAGGTGGATTGGCCATGCTAAATTGCCCCCTTAATTGGAAAAAATAATTGGATAATCTAAATTTTTTTTAAAAATCAAAAAGAAAAGAACATAGAACATAGAACATTACAGCGCAGTACAGGCCCTTCGGCCCACGATGTTGCGCCGTCCTGTTAAACCCTTCTAAAGTCCATCTACACTATTCCCTTATCGTCCATATGCCTATCCAATGACCATTTGAATGCGTTTAGTGTTGGCGAGTCCACTACTGTTGCAGGCAGGGCATTCCACGCCCTTACTACACTCTGAGTAAAGAACCTACCTCTGACATCTGTCCTATATCTATCTCCCCTCAATTTAAAGCTATGTCCCCTCGTGCTGGACATCACCATCCGAGGAAAAAGGCTCTCGATGTCCACCCTATCTAATCCTCTGATCATCTTGTACGCCTCAATTAAGTCCCCTCTTAACCTTCGTCTCTCTAACGAAAACAGCCTCAAGTCCTTCAGCCTTTCTTCATATGATCTTCCCTCCATACCAGGCAACATTCTTGTCCTTTTTTAAATGGGTCAACAAAGTGATCTCTGGAACGAAAGGGAAAATGCTGGAAAATCTCAGCAAGTCTGGCTGCATCTGCAGGGAGAGAAAAGAGCTAACGTTTCGAGTCCGATGACTCTTTGTCAAAAGCGATCCCTGGCTTTGTTTGGGCGGAAAAGACCACGCAGGTAAGGAAGGTAATGCTTGAGCGGAGTTGGGGAGAGGGCGGGCTGGCGCTGCCAAATTTTAGCAACTATAACTGGGCAGCGAATATAGCCATGATCAGGAAGTGGGTGGTGGGGGAGGGATCGGCATGGGAGCGTATGGAGGCGGCTTCATGCAAGGGCACCAGTTGGGGGTGTTGATAACTGCGCCTCTGCCGATCCTGCTGGCACGGTACTCCACCAGCCCCGTGGTGGTGGCGGCCCTGAGAGTCTGGGGCAATGGAGGAGACACGTGGGAGCAGACGGAGCATCAGTCTGGTCCTCAATCTGTAATAATCATCAGTTTGCCCTGGGAAGAATGGATGGTGGGTTGCGGATAGCGGGAGAGCAGGGATTGAGAGGTTGGGGGATATGTTTATAGAGGGGAGCTTTCCGAGTATGAGGGCGCTGGAGGAGAAGTTTGAGTTGGCGAGGGGAAACAAATTCAGGTATCTGCAGGTGCGGGACTTCCTATATAAACAGGTGTCAACCTTCCAGCTCCTACAGCTAAGGGGGATTCAGGACAGGGTAGTTTCCAGAGGGTGGGTAGGAGAACGGTGCGTCTCAGAAATTTACAAGGAAATTATGGGGTCAGAGGAGACGCAGACCGAGGAGCTGAAGTGCAAGTGGGAGGAGGAGCTGGGAGGAGAGATAGAGGATGGTCCATGGGCGGACACGTTGAGTAGAGTCAACCCATCCGCAACATGTGCCAGGCTCGGCTTGATACAATTGAAGGTCGTTCACCAGGCCCACATGACAGTGGCCCGGATGAGCAGGTTCTTTGGGGTGGAAGATAGGTAGGTAAAGTGTACGGGAGGACCAGCAAACCATGTCCACATGTTCGGGGCATGTCCGATTTTGGCAGGGGTTTGCAGATGTCATATCCACGGTGTTAAAAACAAGGGTGGCGCTGAGTCGAGAGGTCACGATTTTCGGGGTGTCGGAAGACCAGGGAATCCAGGAGGAGAAAGAGGCAGATGCTCTGGCCTTTGCTTCCCTGGTAGCCCGGAGATGGATACTATTAGCTTGGAGGGACTCAAAGCTCCCGAAGTCGGAGACCTGGCTATCGGACATGGCTAGCTTTCTCTGTTTGGAGAAAATCAAATTCGCCTTGAGAGGGTCACTGTTAGGGTTCGCCCGGAGGTGGCAACCGTTCATCGACTTCTTCGCTCAAAATTAATCGTCAACAGAAGGGGGGGGGGGGGTTAGTTTAGCTTAGAGTAGGGGGTTAATAATGGTGGGTCCTGTAAGGGAGGGGGACGGCTTTTGCACTATGTTTAGAGTTTCATGTACATTGTTTATTGTGTTCTTGTTATAATACCAAAAAATACCTCAATAAAATATTCATTAAAAACAAAAGATAATGGGGTCTGGAAAACATCAGGGGCTGATCATACTGCCCAATAACGAACTTAATTGGAGTCACAAAACAAATGTATGTAATTGATAATTCTTATGATTAGATTGTGTCCAGCCGAGGTGGCGCTGACTAACTATTTGAAACTGTCTAAATGATGATGATTCCCTTTGTTCAGTGGAAAGGAGTCTGGTTTGCCCAGTGACCCAATTGCCGCCAATGTTAACCCAATGAACTGCTTGACGTATGGAGCAAAAAAAAATCGGGAACACTGACAAATGGTAAAACGACAAAACAGTGATTGGTTACAGTGTGGAACAAGGGGCCAAACAAGAGCAGCATAGGGCGTCTTGAATAGTGTTCTTACAGGGAACAGATCAGTCCAAGGAAGAGTCGTTGAGGCGTCTTGTCGCTGTGGGAAGAAGTTGTTCTATGTCTGGATGTGCGAGTCTTCAGACTTCAGTACCTTCTGCCTGATGGAAGGGTCTGGAAGAAGGCAATGTCTGGGTGGGAGGGGTCTCTGAAAATTCTATCTGCCTTCCTGAGGCAGCGGGAGGTGTAGACAGAATCAATGTCGGGGCGGGGGGGGGGGGGGGGGGGGGGGGTTTGTGTGATGTGTTGGGCTGAGTTTACCACACTCTGCAGTTCCTTGCAATCTTGGGCCGAGCAGTTACCATACCAGGCTGTGATGTAGCTGGATAGGATGCTCTCTATCGCACATCTGTAGAAGTTTGTGAGAATTGATGCAGACATGCCAAATTTCTTTAGCTTCCGTAGGAAGTAGAGACGTTGTTGGGCTTTCTTGACTGTTGCATCAATGTGAGTGGACCAGGACAGACTGTTGGTGATGGTGACCCCCAGCAACTTAAAGCTATCGACCAGCCCCACTTCGGAGCCATTGTTGTAGACGGGGGTGTGTGTCGTGCTGCGCTTCCTGAAGTCGATGATCAGTTCCTTAGTCTTTTCTACATTTAGAGAGAAGTTGTTTTCAGTGCACTATGCAACCAAGTGATTTATCTCCCTCCTGTAGTCTGACTCATTGTTGTTTGAGATACGGCCCACCACAGTTGTATCATTCGCAAACTTATAGATTGAGTTGGAGTTAAATCTTGCCACACAGTCGTGTGTGTGTATAGGGAGTACAATAGAGGACTGAGCACACATCCTTGCGGGACCCCTGTGTTGAGGACTATTGTGGAGGAGGTGCTGTTACCTATCCTGACAGATTGCGGCCTGTTGGTCAGGAAGTTGAGGATCCAGCTGCACAGGGAGGGGTCAAGCCCAAGATTGCGGAGTTTCGTTATTAGTCTTATTGGGATAATGGTGTTGAAGGCTGAGCTGTAGTCTATGAACAGCAGTCTTACATAGGTGTCCTTGTTGTCGAGGTGTTCGAGTGTTGATTGTAGAGCCAGTGAGATAGTATCTGCTGTGGACCGGTTGCGGTGATAGGCAAACTGCAGTGGATCAAAACCGTCTGGAAGGCTGGATCGTTATTGATGTGGAGTGACCACCCCCAGGAAGTGTGCCGCTGTAGGGAGTTTATTTGTTTTTGGTGGAACAGGAAGGGCCATATCCAGGTACGTTGCCATGCCAGGTAGAATGTGCTTAATCGAAAACAAAATATCTTGACTCCAGTGAACGATGTGGCGAGGAATTCAGATGAAGACCCTGTAACATACAGATTCAACATGGTAAAGGTGAAGAAGGCAGACCCAATGGAGATAGTCCTCACTGTAAATTGAAGACCACTAGAGATGAAGGTTGACACTGGGGTGTGGGCCATGGTTGTGGGCGAACAAACATTCAGAAATCTTTGATAAGGAGATCCGTCTTTGAGCCCAAAGAGCACCACAGCGAAGTTGACGACATATGCGGGGGAAACCTGTAAAAACCTGGGGACAACCACAACGCCAATGTCCTATCAGCAACAGGATGCCCAGCCACTTTAATCATTGTTGAGGGACATCGGCCAAGTCTCACGGGATGGGATTGGCTGGACCAAATCAAATTGAACTTATTGGAGATTTTCAAAATTTCGGACAGTGTTTTTGAGGACGTCTTATGTAAATATAAAGATGTATTCCAGAACGAGCTGGGCCAAATAAGGGGAGTGAAGGCCAAGATTTACATCAGTCCTCATTCCCCAGCAAAGCATTTCAAGTTGAGACCCTCGCCTTTTGCCTTACATCTAAAAATGGAAGCTGAACTTAAACTCCCGGAAGAATTGGGGATTATCAGACCTGTGCCGTTTTTGGAGTGGCCAGCCCCCCACGTCCCTGTGCTGAATCCGGACCACTCAGGTACAATCCGCGGGGACAAGCTTGCAACAAAGCAGGCAGCCCATGCAGACAAATATCCAATTCCATACATCGAAGGGGGGGGGGGTGCTCATGTACACCAAACTCGACCTCAGTCATGCCTATTTGCAGTTAGAACTGGATGAGGATTCTCGAAAATTTGCAACATTTAACATGAATTCTGGCCTGTTTCAGTGCACCAGGTCACCCTTTGTCACCTGCTCAGCCTACCTTTACTTGTTACCAATAAACCCTTGTGCAGTTGTACTGGACGCCTCCCCAGTATTACCTTGAGCCACCACACAACGGTTCTATGGGTAAAAGGGAAAACAAAACCATGGGCGGGATTCTCCGTCGGTGGGATTCTCCGTTTTGCCGGTGCCCGGGGGTTTCCTGACGGCAATGGGAAAACCCATTGACTGCCGGGCGTGACGGAGAATCCCGCCAGCAGGTCAAGGCAGAAATGCGGCTTGGCAGGGCGGAGAATCCCAGCCACATGTACTTGGACATTTTAGAACCTCAGGATGCTCCAAAATATTTTACACCTAATGAAGTCCAGTAATGTCCAGAAATACAGCAGGCAATTTATAATAATCTGCGCTGGCAACATTGATGGAGGGAAACCTCCATTTCTCCTCCTCACACCCGAAACTCTTCTGTCCAACTGGTAGAGCAGATGGGGCCTCGTTTTATCTCGTTTAAAATGCTACACCCTCTGAGGGTGCCGCATTCCCCCAGTATATCAGCTGGGTCATTTGTATTAAGTCTCCAGAGTGAGACTGGAACTCGCAACCTGCTGACTTAAAGGTGAAAATTCCACCAGCTGAGCTACAGCCACCAATGAGACTGAGACAGAATCCTGCAGAGTTACGTTCCAGGATCCAGAGGCAAAGAAGGGGACTGTGGTGTGCTTTGTGTTGCTAATTCTAGTATGGTTGGCAAAGTGTTCATAAAGACCACAAATAGCTTTTATATTGAACAAAGCTAAAGATTTATTAACACTATTTAATTGGACTCGACACTTACTCCTACAAAGGAAACAGTTGATAATGAACATACAATCTACACTCATCTACTACTAAACTCTACACTAATACAATAACCATGATCCGCTCTCACTCACACTATCTTTATTACAGTCTGTCTTCCGGCTTTCTCCTCAACATCTCGCCCACAAGGCTTAGCATCAATGCCTTATATAATTCCACATCTAGCTCCCTCTAGTGGTTGATTGGGACATAACATTAACCCTTACAGTTCTGTATATTCATCATAATGTCACAGATTGAACTGGTCAAGGGTCTTTGTTTATAAAAAACTATCCTGTGCCCTCAGGCGGAGCATCAGTATTTTTTAATACTCTTTCACAGGGTGTTGGTGGGCATCAGTGGCTAGGCCAGCATTTGTTGCCCATCCCTAATTACTCTGGAGAAGATGTCGGTGAGCTGCAGTCCATGCGGTATTGGGAGAGCCTGCTAACTCCCGGTTCACAGTTGAAGAATGGGTATTTGTGGTGGTACCAGAGCAGTGACAGAGTTCATAGATGTTAAACTTCAGCCTTAATCGCTCCCTTTTAGAAAAGAAAGGACGAATAACAAAAAAATAAATGGGATTTCGTAACGTTAAAAGTGGAGGAGATTTGTGCAAAGCATCTCCATTATTCCTGACTATATACATGGTGTGATCTCGAAATCATATTGTCCCCTGTGTGAACATCCATTTACTTAAATACTTTTATTTCTTATTCTTTTGCGACTTCCTCCCAGGAGAACATCTTGCCATCACTGTTCATCCATTAGCCAAGATTAGCTTGCCTGTCATTTTTGTTTCAGACAATTTCAATTGCCCACCAGCTCATGAGAACCTAAGTGATAAGAAGCAAAGAAAAGTAAGAACAATGTTCCTGTACCTTTTCAATGAGCTCTGAGATATTTATTGCTGCTTCCCCTGCATTACAACACCGATTACGCTTCCAAAGCACTTCATTGCTTTGCAAAGTGCTTTGGGACAATCAGAGATTGTGAAAGGTTGGAAACAAATGCTGGTTCTTTCTTTCACCCAGTCACAGCGACAGCAACCTGCATTTATATAGCATCTTGACAGCATCTCGAGGCATTTCACAGGGGTGCTGGCAAACAGATTTTGACACTTGGTTACGGAAGGTAATATTGGGATAGGTGACCAAAAGCACATCGAAAGCGGTAGGTTGTAAGGTACGTCTTAAAGTGTAAAGATATGTTTGGGAGGCAGTGAGGAGATGCCACAGCTTAGAGCAAGGCAGCTGGAGGCCAGGTGGGCGGCACGGTAGCATAGTGGCTAGCACTGTTGCTTCACAGGTTGGAATACTGTGCTGAGTCCGCACGTTCATAGAATCATTGAATTTGCAGTGCAGAAGGAGGCCATTTGGCTCATCAAGTCTGCGCTGGCCCTTGGAAAGAGCATGCTGCTCAAGCCCACATCCCCACCCTATCCCCATAACCCAACCCAACACTAAGGGCAATTTTGGACACTAAGGGCAATTTATCATGGCCAATCCACCTAACCTGCACATCTTTGGACTGTGGGAGAAAACCGGAGCACCCGGAGGAAACCCACGCGTGCACAAGGAGAATGTGCAGACTCCGCACAGACAGTGACCCAAGCCGGGAATCGAACCTGGGACCCTGGAGCTGTGAAGCAATTGTGCTAACCACTATGCTACCATGCTGCCCACTTTCCCGTGTCTGCATGGGTTTTCTCCGGGTGCTCCGGTTTCCTCCCACAAGTTCCGATAGACATGCCATTAGGTGAATTGGACATTCTGAATTCTCCCTCCATGTAGCCGAACAGGCGCCGGAATGTGGCGACGAGAGGCTTTTGACAGTAACTTCATTTGAAGCCTACTTGTGACAATAAGTGATTTTCATTTCATTTTTTTTCAGGTTGGAACTTCCTCTACCTTCTGTCCTGCTCACCACGCTGGGCAAAACCAACTGGTTTTGGCTCACCCTCTGATTTCACACACGTCACCGTGCAGTTGACGCAGTTTTACAAAGCTTTGCACCGGGGCTCCTATTCCCTTCCAACTTTGGGCAGACATTATGGGATGGATTTTCGGCTTGAATTAATGACGGGAAAAATCCTGCCCTGTTGTGCAGTCGGGAATTGCAGACTTCAGTCTAACGTGTTGTGTGTTATTGACGTGTTGTAGGATCCCTTCGCAGTGCTGGTAACAGTGACATGTTTCAGAGTGCGATGCAACTGGGGATCTGCAAATATATTCGAGTCCAGGAAGTGAAGCTTTGCATTAATTCACATTTGTTATGTTGCACACATAGGCTTGGAGCATGCTTGGGGAGACAGCTGGGCTGAAGTTTCACTTGCAATATTAGCAACAAATGTGTCAACACATTTGTTGATCTGCCTATTTTAACAAAGGTGTTAATTAAATTAAAATAACCGACCATTTTGTTGAACTGCCAGACAAAGTAAATCTACATCTCGGGATAATTCAGCCTGTCCGTTCCACAATGCCTGCGCCAGCTCCTTGGATGAGCTATCCAAATTGTACCACACCCCTGCTCTTCCCTGTAAACCTCTTGTTTCAAAGGAAACATCCACCCCGCACTGGAAGATTACCACTGAATCTGCCTCTACCACCCACTCAGGCAGCGCATTCCAGATCACAACAACTCACTCAATTAAACACATTCTCCTGGACCCACAAAGCCCCCCTCGCCACACACCTGCCAACCATCTCAAATCTGTGTCCTCCAGGCTGCACAGGAGAGTGAATTAGGGAGGGTGAGTTCAGTGGTACAGATAGAAATCAGACGTGAAAGACAAAGAGCGGGATTCTCCGGGAATTGGCGGGACAGGCAGAAATGGCGCAGTAGAGTGGCGGGAACCACTCCGGCGTCAGGCCGCCCCAAAGGTGCGGAATCCTCTGCACCTTCAGGGGCTAGGACGGCGCCGGAGTGGTTTGCCAGCCGGGGTCGAAGGGACTCCGACGGCCGGTGCGGGTCCGCGCATGCCATTGCAGAGGCCAACACGGCCGGTGCGTAGGGATAGAGTGCCCCCGCGGCACAGGCCCGCCCGCGGGTCGGTGGGCCCCAACCGCGGGCCAGGCCACCGTGGGGGCACCCTCCGGGGCCAGATCACCCCGCGCCCCCCCCCCGAGGATCCCGGAGACCGGCCATGGAGCTGGGTCCCGCTGGTCGGGACCTACCTTGATTTACGCCAGCGGGACCCGGCAAATACAGGCGGAAACTCGGCCCATCGCGGGCCGGAGAATTCGTGCAGCCCCGGGACCCATTGAGTCACGCCGGTCCCCGCCATTTTCCGTGGCGGGTGGCGTGATTCACGCCTCGGCGACTTTTGGGGGGGGTGGGAGAATTCGGAGGCCGGTGGGGGTGGGATTCACGCCGATCCCCGGCAATTCTCCAACCTCGCGAGGGGTCGGAGAATCCCGTCCAAAAGGATGGAAAGACTATGTGGAGTTTGCACATATCTGCGTGGGTTTCCTCCGGGTGCTCCGGTTACCTCCCACAGTCCAAATATGTGCAGATTAGATGGATTGGCCATGGTAAATTGCCCTTTAGTATCTGAAAGGTTGGGTGGGGTTGCTGGGTTACGGAGATAGGGTGGAGGTGTGGGCTTAAGTAGGATGCAGATTTGATGGGCCGAATGGCCTCCTGCTGCACTGGAAATTCTATGATTCTATGAAGAGAGAAAATAAACAAACAGGGCAAAAAAAAATGTTTCAAAATAACTTTTAAACATTTTTATTTCCTTGATATAGTGAGACTCAGTATCTCTTCACCTACACCTAGTGGTGCATTAAGGCTGATTTTTGTCTGTTTCCATAGCTAGTATTTCCCAGAACAGATCACTCTTCTGTCACCACTGGCTGAACGCTTGAGGAGTGCTGCTCCACATCAAGCATGGGTGACCAGGAGACTCCCGCTCTGAAAGCCAGCCATTGGTGTGTCTGCAGGTTGACACAGTCAACCTGTTTGGCCGAGTTATCAACAGTCCTTTCTTGGCCATCAAGTTCTGGGGTGGGGCTTGAACCTGGGACTATTGACTCAGAGGCAGGGACACGACCCACTGCGCCACATGGCCTCTAGACAAAGCTAAAGGGAGATTTAATTGAGGTGTTCAAATTTTATAGGGTTTTGCTAAAATAAATCGTGAGAAATTATTTCCAGCAAGTTGTGAACATAGATTTAAGATGGATGACAAAAAAACAAAGCCAGGTGAATGATGAGAATTTTTTTATCCAACGAGTTGTTATGATCCAGAATATCGGCCCAAGACCATAAGAAACTTCAGAGAGTCGTCCAGTCCAGCACGCAAACCTGCCTCCCATCTATTGACTCTGTCTACACCTCCCACTGCCTTGGGAAAGCGGGCAGCATAATCACACTGGGCTAAATCGCTGGCTTTGAAAGCAGACCAAGGCAGGCCAGCGGCACGGTTCGATTCCCGTAACAGCCTCCCCGAACAGGCGCCGGAATGTGGCGACTAGGGGCTTTTCACAGTAACTTCATTGAAGCCTACTCGTGACAATAAGCGATTTTCATTTTCATAATCAAAGACCCCTCCCACCCGGCTTACTCACTCTTCCAACTTCTTCCATGGGGCAAGAGGTACAAAAGTATGAGAACACGCACTAACAGGTTCAAAAACAGCTTCTTACCCACTGTTACCCAACTCCTGAATAACCCTCTTATGGACTGATCTGATCACTTCACACATCTTCTCTACAGAGTAGTATTACACTCCTGTATGCTTCACCGATGCCTGTTCTTACATTGTATTTAAATTGTGTATTTCCCGTATGTCCTATGTTTTTTTCATGTCGGGACCGATCTGTCTGGACTGCACGCAGAACAATACTTTTCACTGTACCTCTGTACACGTGACAATTAACCCAAATCCATTGTTTGCTAAAAGGTGGTGGGAAAGTATGTATCCCTTAATCAACATCGCATCAAACAGATTACTTGGCCATTATCAAATGGCTGCTTGTGGGAGCTTGCTGTCCACAAATTGACTGCTGTATTTCTTACAGTGACTACGTTTCAAACTAATTTCACCAGATGTGAACAAGAACAAAGAACAAAGAAAAGTGCAGCACAGGAACATGCCCTTCGGCCCTCCAAGCCCGTGCCGACCATGCTGCCCGATTAAACTACAATCTTCTACACTTCCTGGGTCCGTATTCCTCCATTCTCATCCTATTCATGTATTTGTCGCGCTGCCCCTTAAATGTCACTATCGTCCCTGCTTCCACCACCTCCTCTGGCAGCGAGTTCCAGGCACCCACTACCCTCTGTGTAAAACACTTGCCTCGTACATCTCCTCTAAACCTTGTCCCTAGCATCTTAAACCTCTGCCCCTAGTAATTGACCCCTCTACCCTGGGGAAAAGCCTCTGACTATCCACTCTGTCTATGCCCCTCATAAACTGTTTGAGATATGTGAAAGATGATTTATCAATGCCAGTCTAACTTGGAGGTGGGGGTGGGGGGGGGGGGGGGGGGGGGTGATCTGGAATGGGGTTACAAGGGGATTGGGGCACATGCAAGAGATGTTACAATGCCTGAATGATGAGGCCGGTAATGGGCCTCCACCTCACAATTTCAGTGGAGATCCGCATAATTGTAGTGTTGAGCGGGTAAGTGAGGAAGAGAGATTGTTCAGTGGAGGGGCAGAGAGACCCGTGTACTTTGAACATAACGGGAGCGAGGGCTTTGCTACCAGTTAGCAACAGGTTGTGCTGTGTCAGCACTTAGCAAGGGAAGTGACAGGACTCTGGAAAATCTACAATAGGTCCTGCAAGAAGTGCAACACTCTAATTTAAATAAATTATTCCGGCTATTAAATGCTCCAGACCACTGCTTCTTCTGCCACTGCATCCAGCGAAAGAAAGATTTACATTTATAAAGAATCATTCACAACCTCAGCACATCCCAAAGACATTTTACAGCCAATGAAGTATTTGAAATGAAGTGAAATGAAATGAAAATCGCTTATTGTCACGAGTAGGCTTCAATGAAGTTACTGTGAAAAGCCCCTTGTCGCCACATTCCGGCGCCTGTTCGGGGAGGCTGGTACGGGAATCAAATCGTGCTGCTCGCCTGCTTTAAAAGCCAGCGATTTAGCCCAGTAAGCTAAACCAGCCCCTATTCCTGGAGCATTGTGACTGTTGCAGTGGAGTTGTGGTATTGTCACTCGACCAGAAACCCTGGATTAATATTCTGGGGGCCTGAGTGTGGGGACCACCGCAGGTGGTGAAATCTGAATTAAATTTTTTTAAAAAGCTGGAATGATGCAATTACTGATTATTGTACTAACCTGACTGCTTCCTAATCACCTTTAGGGACGGACATGTGACTCCACACCCACAACAATGTGGTTTACTCGTAAAATGCACTCGGTACAATGAGAGCAAAAATGTACAGCAGCAAATCGCAACAGAGAAAGGCAATAATGAACCTGAGCATCCATTTTTGCTGACATTGATTGAGGAATAAACATTGATCAGCAGGCCAGGGAGGATTCCCTGTTTTATCTTTGAAACCCCAATTGCGCAGCACTTCACAGGATTGTCAGCGTTTTTATACTTAATTAATTGGTGTGGGATTTGAACCCACAACTTCCTCGCTCAGAGACCAGGGCCACCCACATCCAGTTGGAAGCGTGAGTTCAATTCCTGCCCACCATATTGCAGGCTTAGGAAGCGTTTTAGAGGCCAATCATCAGGCTCCATGCAGCCAAATTGCAAACACTTGGGCTTAATTTAAACTCATTGCTTCGCATTCAATTTGAGAAAGGCTTTTCTTAAAACCATATTTTAAAACTGGAGCCAAGCCGAAAGAGAACAATGATGGGAAAAGCCACAGACAGCATTGCGAGAAGCGAAGAGAGCAGCGAGACTGCACGAGGCATTACAGGGATGATGTTTATTAAAACTGTTCATGGTGGTAAGTATGGATAGAATTCATCAGTGCTAATAAGGATTTGTATTGGTAAGATTATTTTAGCAGTAGTAAGGGTTAAGTAATATGGGGCTGATTTAGCACAGTGGGCTAAACAGCTAGCTTGTAACACAGAACAATGCCAGCACCGCGGGTTCAATTCCCATACCGGCCTCCCCGAACAGGTGCCGGAATGTGGCAACTAAGGGCTTTTCACAGTAACTTCATTTAAGCCTATTTGTGGCAATAAGCGGTTATTATTATTATTATAAAAGACTGGCAGGACTGCTGCAAGCTTGAGAGTACATGTCCTGTGCAATGTGGGAACTCCAAGGTTTCCCCCATGTCTTGGATAACTATTGGTGCAGGAAGTATCATCAGTCGCAGCAGTCTGATCACCAGGTTTCAGAACTTGAGCAGCAACTGGTGCCACTGGTGCATCCGTGATGTTGAGAGCTACGTGCATACCATGTTTATGGAAATGCTCAACCCACAGTTTAAGATTATACAGCGCAAGAGAAAATTGGTGGCCACCAAGCAATGAAAAAGGAACAGGCAGGGCATAGAGGTGTTCCCCAAGTACATCACATTCCCCAGCCTGTACTCAGTTCTGAACAATGATGGGAGGAATGTTTAACCTGGGGAGTGCAGTCAGGGTCAAGGGTGGCTCAGCTGCACAACAGGGTACAAGAAAGTAAGTCTGGCAGAGCAATCGTGGCAGGTGATTCAATAGTTGAGGGATCAGATAGACATTTCTATGGTTGCAGATGTGAATCCAGGCTGGGCTGTCGGTTCCCTGGTGCCATGTAGGGTCCAGGATCTCACCGAGCAGCTACATTGCACTCTGAGGCAGGGTGGGGTGCGGAGGTAGGGTGAACAGCCAGCAGTCATGGTCCACATTGATGCCAATATCAAAGGTAAGATTTTAGGGAGCTAGGTGGAAAATCAGCAAGCAGTAGCGGAACAATCCTCTGATTTCCCCCAGTGCCACAGACAAGTGAGTGCAGGAAGAGAAGAGTAGAATAGACAGCTGAATGTGTGGCTGGAAAGATGCAGCAGGAAGGAGGGCTTTAGATTTCTGGGACATTAGGATTAACACTGGGGGAGACTGCATCTGTACAAGGCAGACAGGTTGCTGCTCAACAGAGATGTGATTGAATGCCATGAAGTATTTTCCTCCTGCTGTTGGGAGGGCTGGAAACGAACTCAGCAGGACTTTGGGAACCAGAAAAAAAATCTTAGTAGGATACCAGGAGAGGAATACCAAGATGCACAAAATATTGAGAATGACAGATAACACCAGAAAAGCGAATAGTAAAGTAAAAGGTGGAATCAGATTAAGGGAGAAAGGATTAGAGACTAAACCAGGGATAAAATGCATGCATCCAGCTGCCAGTTTGGTAAATATGATTGGCGAGTCACAGGAGCAGAGTGCATTGTGGAATTGAAATGTGACTGGGTGTTAAACATTTTTGGATATGATGTTCAAGGAAGATGAGGAAGAAAGGAAAGGGTGTGGGGTGACGGTATTGGCTACGGAGAGCTTTACAGCGCTGGAGAAAGAGGATACCCTGGAGGGGACAAGGACAGAATCTATTTGATAGAGCTAAGGAACAAAAAAAGGTGCAATTGCATTCCTCAGTGTTGTTGGCAGGTTAATTAATTAGGGAAGGGCCAAATATGCAAAGGAATTAGAGAGAAAGGTGCAAACCCCTGACCATTTACAAGCACGCACCTCCATCCGAACCCACAAATTCTCTGTCTCTCACACCTTCTCCGTATTTGCCACCCAGTAATAGTGCAACAACTTCAGAAAGGCCAAAGCCCCCGACTGCCACCCCCTCTGGAGCACCACCTTCCTTATCCTAGCTACCTTCCCTCCTCACACAAACGACGAGACCCGCCTGTTCGCCCCTTGCAGGAATGACTTTGGCAAAAAGACCGGAAGACACCGGAACAGAAACAAGAACCTTGGCAGAATCTTCATTTTTGCTGCCTGCACCCGGACTGCTAGCGACAGGAGGAGAGACGACCCCATCTCCCAAATCCTCCTTCACCCTCCCCAACAGCATTGTGAAATTCACCTGACCAAGCTGTGCCAAGTCCCGTGCCATCTGCACCCCCTGTTCAGCCTCTGGCTGCTGCTGAGTAAAGGAGACAAGTGTTGTTTTTTGTTTTTTGAAGAATAAAGGGTTATGGTGTTTGGGTGGGAAAGTGGAGCTGAGTCCACAGCCATGATCTCATTGAATGGCGAAGCAGGCTCGAGGGACCAGGTGGCCTCCTCCTGCTCCTAGTTCTTATGTTCTTCTGTTCTTATGTTGTGCTTCTCCCCAGAACATCTTTATTTTCTTTGATCCCCCTCCACACAAAACTCCACCACAAGCACAAGTGCCACCTGCAACCCCTTTAAGTATCAGAGATTTTATTGGACACTTAACATCAAATCAATATGTAATTGGAAGGTCTCTGAACCCATTCCTAACACCCCCAAATAGCAAAACTGAGTTGTCGCTACCCGGAAAGGCAACCCTCTCACTCCTGTCCCTGCACCTGGAGAAGACATCACAAAATACCCACTCTTCCCTAAATTTAATTTGTACCCTGAAAACGCCCCAAATTTCCTTCGCAGCCCCATTATGTCCCTCGCCGATGAGCTCGGGTCCGAAATGAATAGCAGCAGAACGTCCGCGTAGAGAGTCACCCTATGCTCCACCCCCCTCACTATCCCCTTCCATAAGTCCGAGCCCCTTAGGGCAATGGCCAATCGGTAACATGAACAGAAGAGGGGCAATGGTACATCCCTGCCTCATTTCCCCAAATAGTGGAAAGTACCCTGAACTTTTATCATTCATCTGCACAAATGCCGTTGAGTCTTGTATAACAATTTTACCCAAGCCACAAACTTAGGCCCAATCCCAAACTTCTCCAGCACCGCAAACAAGTCACTCCACTCCACCCTGTCAAATGACTTCTCCGCATCTAACACCACTGCCACCTCTAACTCCCTCCCCTCTGCCAGGGAAAGCACCACATTCAGCAGCTACCGCATGTTTGTTGACAGCTTCCTGCCCTTGACGAACCCCGTCTGATCCTCCACCACCAGCTTTAGAAAGTACTCCTCCAGCCAAACTGCCATCACCTTCGTTAATGTCTCAGCATTCACGTTCAGTCGAGAAATGGTCGTGTACGACTCACACTCAGCTGGAACCATCTCCTTTTTCAGTAATGATGAGATGGGCACAGGGCTAAATCGCTGGCTTTGAAAGCAGACCAAGCAAGCCAGCAGCACGGTTCGATTCCCGTAACAGCCTCCCTGAACAGGCGCCGGAATGTGGCGACTAGGGGCTTTTCACAGCAACTTCATTTGAAGCCTACTCGTGACAATAAGTGATTTCATTTCATTTCATTTCATTCATCTCCGGCAAACCTCCCTTCACCATCAAGTCCTCAGACATTTCTACCATCAGCATTGCCAACATAACCTTGAATTTTTCATAAAATTCCACCAGGAAGCCATCGTGCCCTGGTGCCTTACCCGACTGTATCTCCCCTATCACTGTTTGCACTTCCTCCACCATCATTGGTTCCTCCAGTCTGGCCCTCTCCACCTCTCCCACCTCCGGACACTCCAGTACCTCCAGAAGGTCTCTCATCTCCGACTCATTCCCCGCCGGCTCTGACTTATACAAGCCCGAATGAAAGTCTTCAAACAACCTGTTCACCTGCTTCAATGCCCCTGGAACCCGGCAGTTCCATCCCTAATCCACGCGATCCCCCGAGGAGATCTCCCTGTCGACGGAGCTGCCCACCAACAATCAACCGGCCTTCTCTCCATACTCGTAGACGAGCTCCCTCACTCATGTCAGCTGCCAAACTATCCTACCTGTAGACAGGAGGTCAAACTTTGCCTGAAACTCCTTCCTCCTCACCAAAACTCCCGGCTCTGTGTGGTCCATATACCTCCCATCCACGTCCAAAATCTTCTCCATGAACCACTGCGGTTGCTCCCTCACCTCTGCGGTTCCTCCCTGACCTTCCTATTCACCTTCTCCTTGAATGAAATAGCCTTACCCCTCACTATCGCCTTCAACGTCTCCATAACCCCCAACAGTAAGCCCTTCCCAATTTGGTTAAACTCCACATGCTCTTCAATCACCTTCCCAATCCCAGTGCCAAAATTCAGGTCTTCCATCAAACCCACATCTAACCTCCACATCAGCCTCTGTGCTGGACCCTTCAAAACGTTGGAATCAGATAAGCTCAACAATGACAGCCCAGTCAGTTTAGCTTCAGTGGTGGGGAAACTTCTAGAAACAAAAATTTGAGATAGAATTAATCATCACGTGGATGTGGGTTAATTAATGACAGCCAGCATGGATTCCATAAGAGGAAAATCGTCTTGAATTAACTTTCTGGAGTCTTTTGAAGAGTTAATAGAGAGGGTTAATGAGGGAAATGTTGTTGATGTGTTGTACATGGACTTTCAAAAGACATTTGATACAGTGTCACACAACAGACTTGTGAGCAAAGTTAGAGCTCATGGAATAAAAGGGAGAGTAGCAACATGGATACAAAACTATCTGGGTGACAGAAACAGAGAGTAGTGGATAATGGGTGATTGATTTTCAGGCTGGCGGAAGGTATGCGGTGAAGTTCCATTGGGGTCAGTGTTGGGACCCTTGCTTTTCCTGATATGTATATTAATGATCTAGACCACGGTGTACATGGAACAATTTCAAAATCTGTACAAAACTTGGAAAGTTTGTAAACCGTGGGGTGGGCAGTGCAGAAATTGAAATGGACAAAGTTGGTGGAAAGGACGGATCGGTGGCAGATGAAATGCAGGGCAGGGATATGTGAGGTGGTACACTTTGGTAGGAAGAACGTAGACAACATAAAATAAACAGCACAAATCTGGAGGGGGTTCAGGAGCAGAGGGACCTGGCTGTGTGTGTGCTGAGATCAATGAAAGGTGGCAGGGCAGGTTGAAAGAGCAGTTAGTGGTGTCACGGAGGCACAGTGGTTAGCACCGCTGCCTCACGGCGCTGAGAGCCCGGGTTCCATCCCAGCTCTGGGGCACTGTTCGTTTGCACATTCTCCCATGTCTGCATGGGTCTTACCCCCACAACCAAAAGATGTGCAGGGTAAGTGGATTGGCCACGCTAAATTGCCCGTTAATTGGAAAAAAAGAATGGGGGACTCCAAATTAAAAAAAAATATAAGAAAGAGCAGTTAAGAAGCAAGGAGGTTATGATGAACTAAGGCACTAAACAGACCTTAGCTGGAGTACTGTGTACAGTTCTGGGCATCACATTTTAGGAAGGGTGAATGCAATGGACAGAGCATAGAAAATGTTTACAAGAATGATTGCAGGTCGGTTTTAAGAAACTTCAGTTTTGCAGTGAGATTGGGGAGTTAGGGACTGCTCACCTCAGCGAGAAGGCCGATAGATTTGATTTTGGAAAACATTTAGAGTACCCAATTCATTTTTTCCCATTAAGGGGAAATTTAGAGTGGCCAATCCACCTTGCCTGCACTTCTTTGGGTTGTGGGGGCAAAAGCCACACAAACACGGGGAGAATGTGCAAACTTGCAAACTCCACACAGACCCAGAGCCAGGATCGAACCTGGGACCTTGGCACCGGGAGGTACCAGGCCTAACCCACTGCGTCACTGTGCTGCTCTGGGCTGATAGGAGATTTGATGGAAGTATTCAAAATCATGTGGGGCCTGGACAGAGTTGATGGGGAGAAACTGTTCCCATTGGAGGAAGGCTCGAGAACAATATGGCACTGAGTTAAGAAAATATTTAAAAGAAGAAAAACCGACAGGAGAAAAAACATTTGCGCACAGCGAGTGGTTGGGGTCTGGAATGCTTTGTCTTGAGAGTGCGGTCGAGGCAGGTTCAAGAAGGCATTCTGCAGGAAATTTAGATGAAAAGAAAAATTTATATGAAGAGGGTTAAGAAGAAGATGGGAGAATGGCACGAGGTGAAATGTTCATTAGGGAAGTTGGTGCAAGCACAATGAGCTGAATGGCCCCATTCTGCGCCATAACGACTGTATGATCCTGTGAATCTGTGTCACAAACAGCACTGGGAAATCCTCCTCGTCCATGTGTGTGTTTTTTGCTGTGACTGAACCCTTGCTGAATTAATTCCTAATAAGCCGATTCTTGGCTGATTCATGGGGGGATTTCTGAAGCTCCGCAGACACGTCATTCCTGCTTCTCTCAGCTCATCCTTACAGCTTCAGTCAGTTAAAAGCCTTGTTGTCATGAAGACTTGACTGAATCAGAAATCCCGGAGGTGATGGGAAACGCTTGATTTATTGGACGACTATTTAAATGGTGTGGCAGTGAGAACTCAGCGATGAAAAATAACCGATGGATGTAAAGGCAATGAGTAGTTTAGAATAAATTGCCCATTGTCATTTTGAGCCACAAAGGGCAGACCGATTTTCTGCCGGGATCAACAACACTCCTGCGATCCACAGGCAGCTCCTCCTCTCAGACTTGAAGGCGCCGGAGAGAGGAAAGTTCCTAAAAATGATACCTTCCTCAGGGCCAGCATGGCAAGGCAGGTCTGGAGTCACTTGTGGTCCAGACCAGATAAGGACGGCAGATTTTCTTTCCTTTTTAAAAAATAATTTTAGAGTACCCAATTATTTTTTCCAATTAAGGGGCAATTTAGTGTAGCCAATCCACCTACCCTGCACATCTTTGGGTTGTGGGGGTGAAACCCACGTAAACACGGGGAGAATGTGCAAACTCCACACGGACAGTGACCCAGAGCCGGGATTGAACCTGGGACCTCGACGCCGTGAGGCATCAGGGCTAACCCACTGTGCCACCATGCTGCCCCCGATTTCCTTTCCTAAAGGACATTAGCGAACCAGATGTTTTTTTTTACAACAATCGGCAATGGTTTCATGGTCATCATTAGACTTTTAATTGCTTATATTTTTATTTTTTATCAAATTCGCATTTCATCATCTGCGGTGGTGGATTTGACCGGGATTCGATTGAAGGCGACCTTCAGGCCATTTCAATCAGGTGCAAATAAATGCTGGCCTAACCAGCGACACTCACAGCCTGTAGAAATTAATTAAAAAATGTTTTAAAACACGTACACACACACACTCCAGCAACCACCCCCACCGCTGGCCCACTGTCTCCAAATACCTGAGGTCTGTGGGTAGTTAGATCTGTGCTGACCCCATTTTACCTCCGGGTTGCATGGCCTATGGGTCAGGATCCTGCCGGGGAGGTGGAGTCCTAGGTATGGGCATCATATTCTATGCCTGCACAGTTCAGCACTCACTCCATTCCAGACTAAAAATTAACCCCAAAATCGCACCAAGTCATTGGGTGGAATGGTCCCAAAATCTGTCAGTGTTGGTTTCAGTCTGAAAACTGGTGTGTATATCTCCGGCTGCACAGCCAGGTTTTCTCTCCAGGTTCCCTGGCATTCAGCACATGGAGAATTTGGGGGCCTGGTCCGCAGTAACAGTCTGCCGGGGCCCCGGTGTGGTCATCACAACTGAGTTTGGTTTAAGAAAACCAGTAGAGATTTGTCCCAGGGTGACGTCACGCACGCTGGGTGGGAAGATACGTTGAAGGCCGAAGTCACGGTGTTAAACCCGCTAATTATATTATAATGTATGCAATTCAGGCTCGCGCCCATCCTGGGTGTCAACCTGATCGTGTCATCGGAGGTGGGCTGGGGCTGGGAAGATCCCACTCATTGCTTCCTCAAGAATTTAACGCTGGGCCTTGTTATTGGCTCATACGAATACTTTTTCGAGCACCTCCCCCAGGGGCCTAGACTGCATTTGCCCATATGGATGCCCATACCCAGGACTCCACCTCCCCGGCAGTATCCCCGGCATTGAGCTATCTCCCTCTGCAACCCCACCACAATGGACAAATTGGTTGCTGTCCAAAATTTTATGGACTCCTTGCCCATCACTGCATTGCGTATTCGTGACTGGATGCAAATCGACCTCATCCTTGACGAGGTGCGGAATCTGGTGCTAAATGGCGGCCATCATTGACACCTACCAGCGTTGTTGAAGGCTTTCTCCTCTAAGTTCTCAGAGCTGACCGTGAATGATGGTAACCTCCGGTAGTTGTTGTTCCAGTAAAGGACCAGGCAATCGTATTGAAGGACCTTCACAATGGGCACCCCGGAGTGTCCAAAATGAAGATGCCGGTGAGAAGCTGGTGGCCGGGTTTGGGCACGGGGCCCTTTCACGGGTGAAGAATTTGTCGCATTTGTTAAAGGCAGCGGGACTTGCCATGTCCGCACTGCCCTATACCATCCGGCATAGAAGGGCTTGACGGAGAGGGTCTGCAGATGATTGAACGGGGGAGAAAGAAGCTGACTTTGGGCTCGGTGGACACCAAGCTGGCACGTTTTCTGTTCTCATAGGACTAGGCTGCAGGCAGTAACTGAGGTAACCCCCACTGATATGTTAACGGGTCGTAGGCTTCGTAGCCGACTGAGTTTGATTCTCCCAGACATCAGTGCGAAGGTGCACCATAATCAGGATTTGCAAGGGTGTTTCCCAATTCGACGTCGGCCTCTTCAATTCTTCAACCGGACAACGTGGTTTTCATTCGTGACATCGCAGACGGTGCTCGCTGGCTCTCTGGGATTGTTGCCCATCAAACAGGACCAGTATCCTCTCAAATTCAGGTCTGGGGCGACTGATGAGGTCGCACCTGGATCATAGAATTTACAGTGCAGAAGGAGGCCATCGAGCCTGCAACGGCCCTTACACAGAACACCCTACTCAAGCCCATGTATCTACCCTATCCCCGTAACCCAGTAACCCCCACTTAACCTTTTTGGACATAAAGAGCAGTTCAGCATGGCCAATCCACGTAACCTGCACATCTTTGGACTGTGGGAGGAAACCGGAGTACCCGTAGGAAACCCACGCAGACACGGGGAGAACGTGCAGACTCCGCACAGACAGTGACCCAGCCGGGAATCGAACCTGGGACCCTAGGGCTGTGAAGCAACTGTGCTAACCATTATGCTACCGTGCTGCACATTTGCTCACGGCGATTGATCCCTCGTGACGTTCCTTGGAAGAAACCTGTTCTGGATACTCCAGCTCCATTGCTGAACCAGTCTGCTGTGATGCCTCTGGACGATCTCGATGCTGCCATGCCCGATGCTGTTTCTTCCGATTGCGAAACGGAGCCGCGGACGACTGAGTTCCCGGATGCCAATTGAACAGTTCAGCCGCCTCCTGCCGATTACCCGCCATGGTGTTCCTGCCGCGGACGATCTTCACACGCGAAATGTACGGCTACTGATCAGGTACATGATCATTTTCTGGAAATGAAGTACGCCGTCCTCCACCTGCCCCTCTAATCGGCCATTGAGGGGGTCTGCGGACCTTGGGAGGAATGTAATATCCTGGACGGGACGGGGTGGGAGAGATTATATTCCCCATTGCCCTCACGGAGTACGAGATCCCCAGTGGAAGGGCGGGGAATTCTGTTCAAACATTGGATAAAAGATCGGCCAAGAAGGCATCGAGCAGAGACGGAACCCAGAGACAAGGTAGTGTCAATTGATTATAAATAAACCAAAGTTGATTATTTTATTCGTCTTGGACTCTCCGTTTCCTTATTAAAGTGACCTTTGTGGTTTATGTCATCTCTTGCACAGAAACATAGAAAATAGGAGCAGGAGGAGGCCATTCGGCCCTGCTCCACCCTTCATTCTGATCAAGGCTGATCATCCAACTCAGTAACCCCTGATGGAGCAGACCGTTCGCTCCCCCCCAAACCTGTTCTGCCGTTCAATAAGCTTCAGCTCCACATTCCAGTTACCTCCTTATAACTTTGACCCTTATTTAGTCAAGAATCTATTTATCATAGAATTTACAGTGCAGAAGGAAAGAGCATCCTACCCGAGGTCAACACCTCCACCCTATCCACATAACCCAGTAACCCCACCCAACACTAAGGGCACGTTTGGACACTAAGGGCAATTTATCGTGGCCAATCCACCTAACCTGCACGTCTTTGGACTGTGGGAGGAAGCCGGAGCACCCGGAGGAAACCCACGCACACACTGGGAGGACGTGCAGACTCCGCACAGTGACCCAAGCTGGGAATCGAACCTGGGACCCTGGAGCTGTGAAGCAATTGTGCTACCCACAATGCTACCGTGCTTACCTCTGCATTGAAAATATTCAATGACCCTGCCTCTCTGAGGAAGAGTATTTGAAAGTTTCAAAGATTCACGGCTCTCTGCGAGAATTTTTTTTTTCTTGCTGCCGTCTTAAATGGGAGACCTCTTACTTTTAAATTGTGTGAGAGAGACAGGCTTTGAGGGACACAGGGTTGAACAAGATTGAACCCAAGTAAAACGCAGCTGTGGCAGCACGCAAGTGCTGCCTGACAGCGCCAGGGACCTGGGTTCAATTCCAGCCTCGGGTGACTGACTGTGCAGAGTCTGCATGTCTCCCCGTGTTTGCGTGGGTTTCCTCCGGGTGCTCCAGTTTCCTCCCACAGTCTAAAGATGTGCAGGTTTGTTGGATTGGCCATGATAAATTACTCCTCTGTGTCCAGGGATGTGAAGATTAGGTGGGATTAGAGTGATGGGTGAGAAAGAGAAATACAGCACAGAACAGGCCCTTCGGCCCACGATGTCGTGCCGAACTTTTATCCTAGGTTAATCATAGAATTTTGGACACTAAGGGCAATTTATCATGGCCAATCCACCCAACCTGCGCATCTTTGGACTGTGGGAGGAAACCGGAGCACCCGGAGGAAACCCACGCACACACGGGGAGGATGTGCGGACTCCACACAGACAGTGACCCAAGTCAAAATCGAACTTGGGACCCTGGAGCTGTGAAGCAATTGTGCTATTCACAATGCTACCGTGCTGCCCTTAAGAAGAAATTAATCTACACTCCATTATTCTACCCTAATCCATGTACCTATCCAATAGCCGCTTGAAGGTCCCTAACGTTTCCGACTCAACTACTTCCACAGGCAGTGCATTCCATGCCCTCACTACTCTCTGGGTAAAGAACCTGCCTCTGACATCCCCCCTATATCTTCCACCATTTATCTTAAATTTATGTCCCCTTGTAATGGTGTGTCCCACCCGGGGAAATAGTCTCTGACTGTCTACTCTATCTATTCTAAATGCCACACAGAGAGATGAAAAGGGAGTATCACTCTATACTTCAGCATGCCACTCTGTGTGATATCTCCAGTATATACAAGAGCGCTTCCAACAATTGTGTTTGCAGAATGAGTCAGCACTTGTTTGAAGGCAAGGTGGAGTCTGTTTGGCATTCACGGTACCAGCCAGCGAGCCCTCGCACTCCTTGAGCAAACACGCACACAAGATAAGAACACACTCTCAACGGGGTCAACTAGGTGAGGTTACACTTCAAACACCGAAGCTATTAAGTGCCTACAGTCCATTTAGGCAGGATGGGAACACAGAGGTCGTCATGGCCCAACACAGATGTGCTATTTGTCTTGGATAATAACACAATGAGTTATTCAGACACCGGATCGAAGATAGAGGCTTCTTTCCCACAGATCCTCTCCCTTGTGTTGGAACCATAAACACAAATCATTTTGAGATCACAACCTAAGACAGCATGAAAGTGGTGTTCGGCTCGGCTGGCCTCTCGCGTGTTTTCAGGATTGGTTTCTGATACAATGAAGCTGGAAATGCATTGAACATGTAGAGGATAAATTTTCAAATCCCACCAGATACCTATTCTCCTCTCTCAAAACCAGACAAGCAGCTAAGAGAGAAAAGAGGAGAAGTATTTGCCGACAAAGAGACCTATATTTTGCAAAGTATTGTAATTATTCAGGTGTTCATAATTGTGCAATCCGTTTATTATTTAATACTTTATATTTATTTTAATAATTGTCTGTAACTATGTTCTGGATGAGGAAAACTTGTTTTATTGGTGTTGTCTTCACAATTCGACACCTGCCACCGTGGTTCTTTGATAAGATTAGGTGCAGAGCAGTGAGAGGAAGCTTGTCTGGAGCATAAATTTCAGAGTGCTCAGAAAGATCAGCATCTGTGCTTTAATTCTCTGTCCCTGGACGTACCTCACTTTTGCAGATGAGCAACAAGATAAGTTTTTGCTCTGAGGCTTGTGCCAACTCCTGGAGTTTCAGTCACTTGTGACAGGTGATGCAAAACATTTGCGTTGTTTCAGTGTGTGTGCTTGTTACAATCTCTCTATTCCTTTGCAATTTCTTTTTTTTTAATTTAGAAAACCCAATTCATTTTCCCCAATTAAGGGGCAATTTAGCGTGGCCAATCCATCTACCCTGCACATCTTTGGGTTGTGGGGGCAAAACCCACCCAGACACGGGGAGAATGTGCAAACTCCACACGGACAGTGACCCAGAGCCGGGATCGAACCTGGGACCTCGGCGCCGTGAGGCAACAGGGCTAACCCACTGCGCCACCGTGCTGCCCTCCTCCTTTGCAATTTCAATAGCAACTGCGCTGTAATAAAATATCCCGATGTGCTTCACAGGATGGTTATAAAGCAAAGTCAGACACCAGGGCGGGATTCTCCCCTACCCAGCGGGGCGGGGGGTTGGAGAATCCCGCCCCAGAAGAGGAGCTTTTGAGGGAGAAAACCAAAAGTTTCATCAAAGGAGTCGGTTTCGAGGAGTGTTTTGAAGGAAGTGCAGTAGAGAGGTAAAGAGCTTCAGGAACAGAATTTTTAAGCAATAATAATATTTATTATTGTCACAAGTAGGCTTACATTAAAACTGCAATGAAGTTACTGTGAAAATTCCCCAGTCACCACATTCCGACACCTGTCCGGGTACACAGAGGGAGATTTCATAATGTCCAATTCACCTAACAGCATGTCTTTCGGGACTTGTGGGAGGAAACCGGAGCACCCGGAGGAAACCCACGCAGACACAGGGAGAACGTGCAGACTCCGCACAGACAGTGACCCAAGTCGGGAATCGAATCTGGGACCCTGGCGCTGTGAAGCAACAGTGCTAACTGCGGTGATGCGCCTCACTGTAAATACACAACGGGTTAATGTAAATACATGTAGACTAGCGAGACACTAGAGGGAGCACCAGAGACATCACACACTCAACCAATAGATCAGTTAGATAGGACACGACCAATGAGCATTCATGATACACACAAAGGTGACAGGGGGGCATTCCACCAACCCATATATAAAGGGCACCACACACATGATCTGCCTCTTTCCAGTGGAGACAGTCAGTGAGTACAAACACAGGGTTGATTCAATATCACTCCCACCATGTGGATTGTAGCAGACTGGTTAGTCAGTCTGGGTAGCTATAGAAGGATTAACAGCAGAGGCGAATCCGAGTAATAGAAGTGTATATAAACGTGTTGAAGTTATCTCCACGTCTGAACCTTCCTTTGTCAAGTGCACCACAAGGAAGCCGCTTATGCCACACTTAGAGCAAAACAAGACACCAACCACTGTAGTACCGTGAGTTTAGAGCACAAGCTGCTGGAGGCATCAATGGTGATGTGATTAAAATCAGGGATGCTAATGAGGTCAGAATTTGAGTGCAGATATACATTTGCTTTTCTTTTGATTGAATGCATTTCTGGAGATCTTATTAGAAGCACAGTGCATGATGTAAAGTGTAACAGTGACTACCTGGGTGGCTCAGAGTGGCCTGTGATGGTTCTAGGTTTGATTTATCCAGTCTTCCCTGAACCATTAGATTCAGGAAGCTTTAGGGATGATACAGCTGTCCTTGCAGAGGGAAACTGGACACCAGGCATAAAGTGAGTGCAAAGGTCAGGGAGGTAGT
This sequence comes from Scyliorhinus canicula, assembly GCF_902713615.1. Lineage (NCBI taxonomy): Eukaryota > Metazoa > Chordata > Chondrichthyes > Carcharhiniformes > Scyliorhinidae > Scyliorhinus > Scyliorhinus canicula. Next base: position 239,303,733 of record NC_052149.1, on the reverse strand, counting down.
GTGATTGAACAGCATGCTGACAAAAGCCTGGACAATGGACACTTGTTTTGCCAGTATCAGGCACTCAATACAACCAAACTGTAATACGTACCCTGAGCTTTCGAGATTGGAGAGGGGCGTGGGGGAGGTCGAGAGATTAGAAAAGGAAAAGGAATGAGAGGGAGTAGGGCTTTTGTCGATTTAGATTTGACAATCAGTCTGAGTGGCAGCGGAATCTGAGAAGCTCCTTCAGCTAAATCTTCAATAGCGTGCAGAACTGCCAAATAGTGAGCGTAGCGCGGGATCCGAATCTGAGGATATTCCCCTTTAACATTTCATTTTAGATGCATTTTTGAAATCAACAGAGGAACCGCTTTAAGACTGCCTTCAAACACAGCATTGTTTCTCAGCCATTCTGCTTTGCTGGGAACTTGTTGGAAATACACAGGAATCCCCCCGAGGCCATCACTGATCATTCATTACAACAGAAAGTTAGAGCTTGTCTTTGTCTTAATTTACATCTGTTCTCAAAATGAAGATGAGCTCAGACGGAATTTAGCCAGTGCGAACACACACTGCAGTTAGCTGGAGCGCTGTCATTCATGTTCACAAACACTTACACACACGCACTCCCTCTCTCACACACAGACACACACACACTCCCTCCCACACACACTGACACACACACACACACTCCCTCTCACACACACACACACACACACTCCCTCTCTCACACACAGACACACACACACTCCCTCCCACACACACTGACACACACACACACACTCCCTCTCACACACACACACACACACACTCCCTCTCTCACACACACACACACACACTCCCTCTCACACACACACACTCTCTCTCTCACACACACTCCCTCTCTCACACACACACACACACACTCCCTCTCACACACACACACTCTCTCTCTCACACACACTCCCTCTCTCACACACACACACACACACTCCCTCTCACACACACACACTGACACACACTCTCTCTCACACACACACACACACACACTCCCTCTCACACACACACACTGACACACACTCTCTCTCTCTCACACACACAGACACACACACTCCCTCTCTCACACACACACACACACACACACTCCCTCTCACACACACACTCCCTCTCACACACACTCCCTCTCCAACACACACAGACACACACACACTCCCTCTCCAACACACACTGACACACACACACTCCCTCTCTCACACACTGACACACACTCCCTCTCACACACACACTGACAGACACTCCCTCTCCCACACACACACACACACTCCCTCTCACACACACTGACACACACTCCCTCTCACACATGCACACACACACACACACACACCCTCTTATACAAACTGACACACACTCCCTCTCACACACACTGACACACATACTCCCTCTCACACACACACTCCCTCTCTCACACACACACACACACATATTCCCTCTCACGCACACTGACACACACACTCCCTCTCTCACACACAGACACACACGCCCTCACACACACTGACACACACACTCCCTCTCACACACTGACACACTCCCTCTCCCACACACAGACACACACTCCTCACACACACACTCCCTCTCACACACACTGACACACACACTCCCTCTCACACACTGACACACTCCCTCTCCCACACACAGACACACACTCCTCACACACACACTCCCTCTCACACACACTGACACACACTCCCTCTCACACATGCACACACACACACACCCTCTTATACAAACTGACACACACTCCCTCTCACACACACTGACACACATTCCTTCTCACACACATACTCCTTCTCTCACGCACACTCCCTCTCTCACACACACTGACACACACTCCCTCTCTCACACACACAGTAACACACACTCCCTCACACACACAGTGGGCAGGATTCTCCGTTTGGGAGACTAGGATGGCATCCTGTATCCCGGATGTAATGAACTCCAATTAGCTTTATTGGTTGGCCAATTGGAGTATGAGCTCCCTCAATGATAGCTCATTGAGGGGGCCCAAATAATCACCTGTGTAGGCTTTGTGAGCCAGCCTTAAGTTGACTGGACTGCTAGCAGCACTGTTTGTAGCTGCTCCTGTAATATCGTTATTGTAAATAAATATTGGTGCGGTGACGGAACTCCTGCCTCCCGTGGATTACTACACCGGATCACCCGTTTTCTGGCATGGTACTCCCCGCCAGCAGCCGGGTCCTCCGTCCTGGCAACCAGCCAATGGGCTTTCCCGTTGTTGCCACCCCCATGCCGTGAGTGCACTGCTGGAGAAATGGAGGATCCCGCGGATGGAGAATCCAGCCCTGTGTTCTCTCGCCGGAGCTGAATTGCACCTGATCGGTGTGTTGCGTGTGTGTCTGTTAGTATGTGTGTGTGTCAGTGTGTGTTTGTGTGTGCATGTGTCTGCCTGTCCGTCAGTGTGTGTGTGTCAGTGAGTGTGTCAATGTGAGTGTGTCAGTGTGTGTGAGTATGTGTGTATGTGTCAGTGTGTGAGTGTATCAGTGTGTGTGTGCATGTGTCTGCCTGTCCGTCAGTGTGTGTGTGTCAGTGAGTGTGTCAATGTGAGTGTGTCAGTGTGTGTGAGTGTGTGTGTATGTGTCAGTGTGTGAGTGTATCAGTGTGTGTGTGCAAGTGTGTGTCTGTCAGTGTGTGTGCCAGTGTGTGTGTGTGTCAGTGCCTGTGTGTGTGTCAGTGTGTGCCTGTTTCAGTGTGTGTCAGTGTGTGAGTGTTTCAGTGTGTGTGAGCGTGTGTGTATGTGTCAGTGTGTGAGTGTATCAGTGTGTGTGTGTAAGTGTGTGTCTGTCAGTGTGTGTGCCTGTGTGTGTGTCAGTGCCTGTGTATGTGTCAGTGTGTGAGTGTATCAGTGTGTGTGTGTAAGTGTGTGTCTGTCAGTGTGAGTGCCAGTGTGTGTGTGTGTCAGTGCCTGTGTGTGTGTCAGTGTGTGCCTGTTTCAGTGTGTGTCAGTGTGTGAGTGTTTCAGTGTGTGTGAGTGTGTGTGTATGTGTCAGTGTGTGAGTGTATCAGTGTGTGTGTGTAAGTGTGTGTCTGTCAGTGTGAGTGCCAGTGTGTGTGTGTGTCAGTGCCTGTGTGTGTGTCAGTGTGTGAGTGGTTCAGTGTGTGTGTGTATCAGTGTGTGTGTGTTTCAAGGATGGGCAGAATAGGGTTAGTTTGAAATGTTTCTGATTTCCCTTCCTTGTGGTTAATCCAGGATGTGGTATATTTTCACACAACAGCAAGAGACCGCCAGCAAACTACCAGGGGAGTCAGAGCAATCCTCAGAGAGGAAAATACAACGTCATCATGTGATCAGGACATCCCCTGATCAAACCTCCAAGTATGCCTTCAAACAGAGCTGGGATCTCCATATCACCTGTCCCTTTCAGCAGAAACATTACAGTTTGGTGTGGTGTATCTGCTCTGCCTAAAGTCAGGTTCTTGGCTAGTTGGCTGCAGGTGGATTATTCTGAACAGTTTCCTTGCCTGTGTTTTAGAATTCATAGAATTTACAGTGCAGAAGGAGGCCATTCGGCCCATCGATTCTGCCCCAGCTCCTGGAAAGAGCACCTAACCCAAGGTCCACACCCCTACCCTATCCCCATAACCCAGTAATCCCACCCAACACTAAGGGCAATTCAGCATGGCCAATGCACCTAACCCGCACATCTTTATACTGTGGGAGGAAACCGGAGCACCCGGAGGAAACCCACGCACACACGGGGAGAACGTGCAGACTCCGTACAGACAGCGACCCAAGCCGGCAATCGAACCTGGGACCCTGGAGCTGTGAAGCAATTGTGCTAACCACAATGCTACCGTGCTGCCCTTTTGTCAGTGTAGCTTTGGCATTGGCGTCACAAGGCAGAGCTACGTAAACCAGCAGCTGTGGGGAGAGTATAACGTTCAGGGCAGAGGACCTTTCAATACTTGTTACCTTTGTACTTGTCTAATAACAGAGGCTGGACCCTCTTGGGGTATTTTGCTAAGTCACCCAGTTCAGTTTGAAGGGTCAGTGAAAAGCAGCTTCAGGGTCAGTCAGCTTCAGTCAGGCAGGGAGTTAGAGGCAGAGAGAGGGAGAAACCCCATGCAGCTAATGTGCTGCCGTTAGCAGTGAGGAGCTGGATTGAGAACTCAGAGATGTCCAGGGAGCCACATGGCAGCTACATGCAGTTGGGGCTCAGAGGAATCCTCGGGAGCCATTGAAAGCTCGGGGCAGCTGAGAGTTGGTGCTCAAGAAGGCCCACATGACTGGGTGTGTCCAGAAGAAGGGAACATAGGAACAGGATGTAGTGATCACTGTATGGGTATGTACATAAGGGGTTAATGGTAAATCGGAAGATCACTAGAGGGCAGCACTGGCGGGTATAAAAGCCAGACACAAGCAGCTCTCTCTCTCTTGGTGATTAGAATGTGAGCAGGAGCATTGATCTAGCTCAGGGTGACTAGTGTGGTCAGACATAGCTACTGTATATAAATTTTGTAACCTTTCTACTGGTATTGATCTCAAAGTAAGAACTCATGCAGTTGTTAACTCTGTTACTCAATAAACCTTTCAATGCCTCTGGATGACTTTGAGCCTTCTTCATCAAGGTACAGAAATCCTCTGCAGCAACTGGATTGAGCAACGCACATTACGCACAGTAGTGCTACCAAACACACTACAGTAAGGTAAGAAAAGACAGGAGTTGACCACATGGTCCTTGAAGCCTGCTCTGCTATAGAATACGATCATGACTGATCTTGGGTTTCAACTTTATTTCCCTGCCACCCCCACGATGCCTTGATTCGCTGAGAGAATAGAAATCTGTCCATCCCAGCAGTGAATGTATTCAGCGATGGAGAATCCACAACTCTCTGGGTTGGAGAATTACGATGATTCACAGCCCTTGGAGTAAAGTCATTTGTCCTCATCTTAGTTCTGAGATTTACCGTATTCTGAGATTGCGTCCCTCTGTTTTAGATTCCCCAAAAGGAACAATTTCTTAGTGCCTACCCGATTAAACCCATTTCCAATTTTTTAGGTTTCAATGAGTTTGTCTCTCATTCTTCCAAACGCCAAAGAATATAAACCCAATTTGCTCAGTATCTCATCACGAAAGAACTCCCTTAGCCCAGGAACCAATTCAGTGAATTGTCACTGTACCGCCTCTGATGCAAATATATTGGGCGCGATTCTCCGCTGCCCACGACGGGTCAGAGAATAGCGGGAGGGCGTCCCCGACATTTTTCCCACCCTCCCGCTATTCTCCCCCCCCCCCCCCCCCCCACGGCCACCCCACGACACGAATCGCTGCTCGCCGTTTTTTACGGCGAACAGCGATTCTCCCCAGGCCGATGGGCCGAGTTCCCAGGCCTTTACGGCCGTTTTTACGCACTTTAGCAACAGTCGCTTAGGCCGCGATGCCGTGGTTTACTGGGCCCCGCTGCAAGCCCCGCACGGGGGAGGGGGGGGGAGAATCGGGTCCCGGGAGGGGGCACGGAGGCTGCCGTGAAACACGGCCAGTTTCACGGCAGCCTTTACGACTCGCCGCATTTGCGGAGAATCGCGTCCATTGTTTCTTAAATCGGGAGACCAACACTGCACACAGTGTTCCAGCTCTGCACCCTGTACAACTCTAATAGGCTTGTTTACTCCTTTACTCTAATCACCTTGTAATCAAGGCCAATGTCTGTCTAATTGCTTACTGCACCTGCTTGATAATGTTCTGTGTCCCTGTGCAAGCACACCCAAGCCTCTTTGAACATCAAGACTTACAAGTTCCTCACCCGATAAAAATACTATTTTTTTCATTCTTACAACCAAAGTTAAAAGCTTTGTACTTTCCTACATTATCCTATATCCTCCCCACAGCTTGCCCTTTCGCCGAGCTTGGCATCATTAGGAAACTTAAATATTGCTCTCTGTCTTTCCATCTAAGTCATTAATAAAGATTGTGAAAAGCTAAGGCCCCAGCACTGATCTTTGTGACATTTCATTATTCATTGTCTCCGAGCTAGAAAAAAATCTCTATTTGTGCCCACTCTCTGATTTCGCTCCATTAACCAATCCTCTGTCCATGCTAATCTCTCAGCTCCCACTCCATGAACCCTTATGTTGTCTGTTAACCTTTTATGTGGGCACAGTAAGAAGTCTTACAACACCAGGTTAAAGTCCAACAGGTTTGTTTCAAACACGAGCTTTCGGAGCACTGCTCCTTCCTCAGGTGAATTCATTCACCACATTCACCTGAGGAAGGAGCAGTGCTCCGAAAGCTCGTGTTTGAAACAAACCTGTTGGACTTTAACCTGGTGTTGTAAGACTTCTTACTGTGCTCACCCCAGTCCAACGCCGGTATCTCCACATCATGGCTTTTATGTGGGCGTATTGTGAATGACTTTTGGAAATCTAGGCAAACTACATCTATGGTTCCCCATTACCACACATGTCACATCTTCAAAAAACAAATAAATTTGTCAAATAGAATTCCTCTTCAGGAACACTATGTCAATTTGTTTAATCAGGGGCTGGTTTAGCACACTGGGCTAAATCGCTGGCTTTTAAAGCAGACCAAGACAGGCCAGCAGCACGGTTCAATTACTGTACCAGCCTCCCCGAACAGGTGCTGGAATGTGGCGACTCGGGACTTTTCACAGTAACTTCATTTGAAGCCTACTTGTGACAATAAGCGATTTTCATTTCATTCATTTAAAGATTTTCCTAAGATTTTCTTAATAATCATAGAATCATAGAATCCTTCCAGTACAGAAGGAGGCCATTTGGCCCATCGACCCTGCACCGACCCTCTAAAAGAGCACCCTACCTGGGCCCACTCCCCCGCCCTATCCCTGTAACCCCACATCTCTGGATACTAAGGGAAAATTGATCATGGCAAATCCATCTCGCCTGCACATTTTTGGACTGTGGGAGGAAACCGGAGCACCCGGAAGAAACCCACGCAGACACAAGCAGAACATGCAAACTGCACACAGACAGTCACCCAAGGCCGGAATCGGACCCCGGTCCCTGGTGCTGTGAAGCAGCAGTGCTAACCACTGTGCCACTGTGCCAACAATAGTAGACTCCAATAGAGTCCATTCGTAGCACAGGGGTTAACACTATTGCTTCTCAGCTCCAGGGTTCCAGGTTCGATTTCCGGCTTGGGTCACTGTCTGTGTGGAGTCTGCACGTTCTCCCCGTGGCTGCGTGGGTTTCCACCGGGTGCTCCGGTTTCCTCCCACAAGTCCCGAAAGACGTGCTGTTAGGTGAATTGGACATTCTGAATTCTCCCTCAGTGTACCTGAACAGGCGCCGGAATGTGGCGACTAGGGGCTTTCACAGTAACTTCACTGCAGTGTTAATGTTAGCCGACTTGCGACAATAAAGATTATTATTATTAAGATTTTTCCAATGATTGCTGTGAGGCTAACTGGCCTGAAATTGAGATAAGATGACAAAAGGTGTTGACAAAGTAGATGTAGAGTCGATGCTTCTCTTTGTGGGGCAATGAAGAATGAGATGTCATAGTTTTAGGATAAGGGGGAGCAGATTTAAAGCAGAGATAAGGAGAAATTGCTTTTCTCAAAGGCTCGTTAATCTGTGGAATTCACTCCCCCAGAGTACGGGGGATTCTGGGACATTGAATAAATTTAAGGAGGATATAGACAGGTTTTTAATTATAATGGGTTGAAGGGTTATGGAGAAAGGGCAGGAAAGTGGAGTTGAGGATGACAGGAGATCAGCCACGATCATGTTCAATGGCGGAGCGGGATCGAGGGGCTGATTGCCAACTCCTGCCCCTTGTTCTGCAGTTCACTGTTTTACAGGCATACAAAATATACGAATCAGGAGCAGGAATAGGTCACTTGGCCCCTCGATCCTGCTCCACCATTCAATAAGATCACGGTAAATCTGATTGTAACCTCAACTCCACATTCCTGTCTACCCCGATAATCTTTCTCCCTCCTTTCTTGAAATGCGGTGTAAAATTTTCCACCATCCAATCTGCTGGGACCATTCCCGAATCTGAGGAATTTTGGAAAATCATGGTTGTGCATCCAATGTCTCTGTAGAGTCCTCGGGTATAGGCCATCAGGTCCTATGGATCTGTCAGATTTTAATCCCATAAATGCCTACACATTTTTTTAGGGGCTGGTTTAGCTTACTGGGCTAAATCGCTGGCTTTTAAAGCAGACCAAGGCAGGCCAGCAGCACGGTTCGATTCCCGTACCAGCCTCCCCGGCTTAAATCACTCCTCAAAGGGGAAAGCAGCCAGTAGTCATCTGGGACTGTGGCGATTGTACCTTGACCGACTTTACCTTTTGTCGTATATGTACAATCTCCCCACACATGCACACAAACACACACACACACACACACGCACACAGTCCATGATTCCTCAATTGTAACCTCAATATTCATTTGCCTGAAAGTCGGTGCTGTTTCTGAGCAAACAACAGATGTGTCAGAACCGTGCCTGCTGACCTGATGGGGATAGCAGTGGATAGCCATTAGCATTGACTATGGATAGGTGAGGGAAGCAAGATCAGTGAATCATTAGGGGCTGATTTAGCACAGTGGGCTAAGCAGCCGGCCTGTAATGCAGAAAAAGGCCAGCAGCGCGGTTCAATTCCCGTACCGGCCTCCCTGAACAGGCGCTGGAATGTGGCGACTGGGGGCTTTTCACAGTAACTTCATTGAAGCCTACTCGTGACAATAAGCGATTTTCATTTCATTTCTCTGATATTAATTTCTCTAATTTCCTTACCTTTTAGTCCCCAGGTTACTGTCTTTTTTTCTGATATGGAACTAGTTCCTTCTGCTATGAAGACAGACTTAAAGCCTCTGCCATTTCTTCATTCCCCTTGATAATTTCTCCTGTTTCTAAGGGTAAAACATTTGCTTTAGCTACTCTCTTCCTTTTGGTATACTTATAAAAACTCTAAATATCTGTTCTTATATTACTGGCTAGTTTACTCTTCTATTCCATTTTTTCATTTTTTATCAACTTTTTGGTGGCCCTCTGCTGGTTTCTGAAATGTTCCCAGTCCTCAGAATTGTCGCTGTTCTTGTAACATTTTAAATGCTCTATATCCTCAGAATTGCTATTGTTTTTGCAACATTTCAAGCCTCTTCTTTTCATCTAAACTATCCTTAATTTCCTGAGTGAGACAATGCTGAGTCATAGAATCATAAAATCCCTACAGTGCAGAAGGAGGCCATTTGGTCCATCGAGTCTGCACCGACCCTTTGATTGCACTCTACCCACGTCCACCCCACTCTATCCCCACAACCCTGTAATTTAACTTATACATCCCTGGACACTAAGGGGCAAATTAGCATGGCCACTCCACCTAACCCGGACAGCTTTGGACTGTGGGAGGAAACCAGAGCACCTGGAGGAAACCCGCGCAGATACGGGGCGAAAGTGCAAACTCCACACTGACAGTGACCCGAGGCTGGAATTGGGACCCGGGTCCCTGGCGCTGTGAGGCAGCAGTGCCAACCACTATGTCACCCTGCCGTCCCTCGCTGAGTCCTTGCTGTGTTTCTGTTCTTCAATGGAATGTATTTTTTGTTGAACATTTTGAATAATTCTTTAAATGTTTCCTACTGTTTATTTACCTACATACCTTTCAGTCTGTTTACCCAATCTTCTTTTATCAATTCTTCCCTCATACCTATGCAATTGATCTTGTTTGCAGTTGCAACACGTCACTTCCAAACTTCACAGAGTATTAATTAGTATTATGGTCACTCTTTCCCAGTGGCTCTTTCACTATGACATTACTAATTAACCATGCTTCATTACAAAACACTCGATCTAAGATAATTTATATCTAGTCAGTTCCACTATTCACTGTTCCCAGAAACTGTCAAAAAAACATTCGGCACTCATCTACTCGACCATCCTTGTCAATTTGATTGTCCCAGCCGATATGAAGATTAAAGTCCCCCACCATTATTACATTTTCTTTGTTACGGACTCCAATGATTTTTTTATTTACTGCGCTGCCTATTGGTATAGCTACTGTTCGGGAGCCTATGAACTACTTCCCCCAGTGTTTTCTGACTCTTCTGTTTCCTAATTACTACCCATAATGATTCTATTTCATGACCTTCAGAGATTGGGTACTTCCAACGCTAATATCTTTGCATCTTCTTTTACTATCAGAGTTACCTCCTTTGCCTTTATGTCTATCCTTCTGAAATTTGGAATATTTATTTTCCAACCTTGATCCGCTTGTAACCGAGCACTTGCTATACTGAAAATCCAGCTTCATGTTTTTGTAATGGTGATTTGATCTAAATCATTGACCTCCATTTGTGCCACCAATTCTTATTGAACATTCGCCTTGCATTCAGATAAAGAAACTTTAATATCATTTTTTTTGGAAAAGGGGCTGGTTTAGCATAGTGGGCTAAACAGCTGACTTGCAAGACAGAACAAGGCCAGCAGCACGGGTTCAATTCCCGTAGCAGCCTCCCCGAACAGGCGCCGGAATGTGGTGACGAGGGGCTTTCCACAGTAACTTCATTGAAGCCTGCTTGTGACTATTATTTTTTTACTTGCGCTTGTTGCAATGACCTTATTTCACTGATAGACATTTTTTGTTAAACTCTCTGTCCCTTACTGTCCCTCTCTATTTGTCTTTACCCATATCACTGTACTTTTCTGATGCCTCAACCGTTGTCTTTGAATTTCTAAACCTCCCTTCATCTGAACTGTCCCCCTAATCTGTTCAGTGAGGGGAGAGGAGACTCCAGGTCGCAGAGGGGTTGGGGTTGACAGGCTCCAAGAGGTGAAGGATTGGGCGAAGCTTGGCAGAGCTGAAAAGGGCAGCACAAGGCTTGTAACCCTGTGCTGCAGGCCACTGGGGCAAAGGCTGAAGAACAGGAGTTGTCTCCGTGAGCCATTGCGAGAGTGCAGACTCGGCAATGCAGGGAAACCTATCTCGGCAGGCGATGCTGAAACCCAGGGAGGTGATTAGTCATTGAGGCAATCTGAGTAGTAATGGGCGGCACGGTGGCACAGTGGGTTAGCACTGCTGCCTCACAGCACCAGGGACCCGGGTTCAATCCTGACCTTGGGCGACAGCGTGGAGTTTGTATTTTCTCCCCGTGTCACCGTGGGTTTCCTCCGGGTGCTCCGTTTTCCTCCCACAGTCCACAGGTTAGGTGGATTGGCTATGCTAAATTGCCCATTGGTGTCCAAGGATGTGTAGGTTCAGTGGGATTGGGAGTGGACCGAGGTAGGTTACTCATACATAGGGTAGGTTCAGACTCAATAGGTCGAATGGCCTCCTTCTGAGCTGAAGGGATTCTATGGGTTTCATGGAACAACCTTTGGAGGGTTTAGATCTTCAAAAGGGAAGAGTGTAGACTTACAATCCCTCATAAGGGAGACAGCATTTTAAAAAGATTGTGTAACTTACAATGAACAGTGATATTTGGATGGGCTGCTGAGAAAGCTGTAGGATCTGTCCTGGTTGACATTTACTGTTTACATAGAACAGTACAGCACAGAACAGGCCCTTCGGCCCTCGATGTTGTGCCGAGCAATGATCACCCTACTCAAACCCATGTATCCACCCTATACCCCTAACCCAACAACCCCCCCCGTAACCTTACTTTTTAGGACACTACGGGCAATTTAGCATGGCCAATCCACCTAACCCGCACATCTTTGGACTGTGGGAAGAAACCGGAGCACCCGGAGGAAACCCACGCACACACGGGGAGGACGTGCAGACTCCACACAGACTGTGACCCAGCCGGGAATCGAACCTGGGACCCTGGAGCTGTGAAGCATTTATGCTAACCACCATGCTACCGTGCTGCCCATCTGATATTTATTTTTGTGTGTTGTGTCGATCACAGTTTGTCTGTTCATTCAAATTTACCCCATGTTCATGATCCAGTCGGCCCATCAAGTCTGCACTGACCCTATGAAAGAGCACTCTGCCTAGGCCCACTCCCCGGCCCTATCCCCTTAACCCCATCTGGCCTGCACATCTTTGCACAGTAAGGGGCAATTTAATGCGGTCAATCCTCGTAAACTGCACATCTGTGGACTGTGGAAGGAAACCGGAGCACCCGGAGGAAACCCACGCAGACACGGGGAGGAAGTGCAAACTCCAAACAGACAGTCACCTGGGGCCGGAATTGAACCCGGGTCCCTGGCGCTGTTAGGCAACAGTGCTAACCACTGTTCCACCACGCCACCGTGCTGTGTTAATTCAGAGTATACGATAGATATTGTGAACTATTTTCTTTTTCTGACCTGGTATAGTAAAGTTTATTATGCTTGTTCAAGAAAAATTATGTCTTGTGGTTTATTCTCACAGTAAGCACCTGGGATTTCAAAGTTTGTTACCTTAAACAAAAAGTTACTGGTCCCCGGCCAGATCGTAACATAAATTTGAGGGTCTGGCTCAGGATAATAACACTTTTAGTGAACTATATTAAAACATTGGAAGGCCGGATAAATTTATGAGTAACTTCCTGAGGTGAAGTAGAGGTGAGTAAATGAGAAAAGTTAGGTGTCATTAATGAGGCAATTGTTATAACAGCCGCACGTTCCGCAAGTCCAGGTTATTCAAATCTGAATGGGGTGAGGGACACAATACAAACACAAATAAAATGGGATTTGTTCTTCGTGCCCAAGGATCACAGATTGAACATTTCAGTTTCAGAATTACATTCTTCCACTAGCTTCCCTGACAAACTTAGGCAATGGCATTAATATCAATCTCTCTTACTCTTTTCTCATCAGTACAGGGATATGATGATACCACAAGCTGGTTAACTTTGATGCTGCTGTGCTCCTTCAGTGCCTCGATATTCAGGTTTGTTGGAGGCGTTGACATATACCTAATCTATTATTTTGTGGGACGTGGGCATCTTGACAAGACCAGCTGTGTTGTCCATCACTAATTTTCCTTCAACTGACTGGTTTTCCACATCATTGTGGAGGACATTGTTGTGGGTCTGGAGTCACATGGAGGCCAGACCAGCTAAAGACAGCACATTTCCTTCCTCAAAGCACATTAGTGAACCAGATGGGTTTTTACAACAATCAACATCGCCATTACTGAGATTCGCTCATAATTCCAGATTATCGCAGAATGCAAATTCCACCATCTGCCTTGTTCCCCCAAAGCAATATCTTGGGTTTCTGGATTAATTGTCCAGTGACATTATCACTACATCACCACCTGCCCATAACGGCTTGTGGTGTTAGGTCAACATGGGCAAGGGAACGTCCTGTTGATAATCACATGCTGCCCTCATCCCCCACCCTCAGCCCGTTGGACACCACTTGGAGGAGGCATTGAGGGTGGTAAGGGCACAGAATGCACTCTTGAGTGTAATATTGCAATGGCCATCACCAAAGGTGGCTTGGTAGCACCGTGACAGATCGAGCTGGCCAGGTCATAAAGGACATAACTGCTAGACTGAGACTGTAGCAGGTGGTGAGGGAACCAACAAGAGGGAAAAAGATACTGGACTTCACCCTCACCAACCTGCCTGTTGCACATGCATCTGTCCATGACAGCATTGTTAGGAGTGACCACTACACAGTCCTTGTGGAGTCAAAAAAAACACTTTCACACTGAGGATACCCTCCATTGTGTTGTGTGGCAGTAGTACCATCGTGCTAATTGGATACATTTCAAACAGGTCAGAACTGGGCATCCATGAGGCGCTGTGGGCCATCAGCATCATCAGAATTGTACTCAACCATAACCTGTAACCTCATGGTGCGGCATATCCCCCAGTCTACCATTACCACTGAACCAGGTATTAACCCTGGTTCAATGAAAAGTGCAGGAGCGCATGCCAGGAGTAGTACTGGGCATATTTAAAAATGAGATGCCAACCTGGTGAAGCTACAGCACAGAAAGAATTATTTGTGCGCCAAATAGTGTAAGCATCAAGCAATGGATAGATCTAAGCGATTCCACAATAAATGGTCAGATCTAAGCTCTGCAGTCCTGTCACATCCAGCCGTGAATGGTGGTGGACCATTAAACAACTGACTGGAGCCCAGCACATCAGTGCAAAAGGCAAGGCTGAAACATTTGCAACCACCTTCAGCCAGAAGTGCCGACTGGGTGATCCATCTTGGCCTCCCCAGCATCACAAATTCAAGTTTTCAGCCAATTTGAGATTCACTCCGCGTGATATCAAAACATGGCTGAAGACACTGGATACTGCCAGGGCTTTAGACCCTTTCAATATTCCAGAAATAGTGCTAAAAAAACTGGAGTTCCAGAACTAGACACATTTCAAGTCAAGTTGTTCCAGCAGGGCTACAGCGCTGGCATCTACAAGGCAGTGTGGAAATTACCCAGCTATGTCAAGCCCATGTAAACCAGGACAAATCCAGGCAGCCAGTTGCTACCCCATCAGTCTACTCTTGATCATCAGCAAAGTGATGGAACGTGTCTTTGACAGTATCAATAGCATCAAACACCAGATGCTGGGCAATATCTAGGCTTGGGCTGATAAGTGGCAAGTAACATTTGAACCATGCAAGAGCAAGACCATTACCATCTCCAGCAAGAGAGAATCTAACCATCACCCCTTTGCATTCAATGGCATTACCATCACTGAATCCCCCATTATCAACATCCCTGGAGGTTACCATTGACGAGAAACTGAACTGGACTAGTCATAGAAATATTGCGGCTACAAGCACAGGTTAGAGGCTATGAATCCTGTGGCAAACGCCACTCCTGAACTCCCAAAGCTTGTCCGCCATCTACAAAGCACAAGCCAGGAGTGTAATGGAATACTCTTCAATTAGGTGGATGAGTGCAGCTCCAACAACACTCAAGAAGCTCCTTAAAAATCCTAAGTTGTTTTACAAGTACATGAATGGGAAAAGGATAATTCGGGAAAGAGTAGGGCCCATTAAGGACTGCAGTGGCAATTTGTGTGTGAAGCTGGAGGACAGAGGTAGGGTTCCAATTGAATACTTTCTGTTGGTGTTCACCCGTGAGAGGTGCATCGTGGGTATAGAAATCAGGGAGTAGGACTGTAATAAAATTAAAGAAATTAACTTGGACCGAGAAGAGGTTCTGAGCGGTCTGGCAGGCTTAAAAGTAGATCAATGTCCAGGTCCAGATGAAATGTGGTTGAGTGAGGCAAGGTGGAAATAGCAGAGATGCTGGCAATAATTTTCAATTCCTCTCTGTACACAGGAGAGGTGCTGGAGGACTGGAGGATAGTCAATGTGGTGCCATTATTCAAGAAGGGAGGAAGGGATAAACCAGGAAACTACAGGACAATCAGTCTAACCTCAGTGGTGGAGAAACTATTGGAAACAATTCTGAGAGACAGAACTAATCTACATTTGGAGAGGCCGGGATTAATCAGGAACAGTCAGCATGGTTTTGTTAAGGGGAGGTCATGTCTGACCAACTTGATTGAATTTTTCAAAGAGGTGACCAGGTGTGTAGATGAGGGACATTTATTTGAGGTAGTCTACTTGGATTCAGGAAAGCTTTTAATATCATGAAGAAAAAACATTTTACCCAAGGGTGATGAGAGTTTAGAACTTGCAGCCTGAAAGGGTTGTGGAGGCAAAGACGACCCTTATAACATTTAAGAAGTATATAGATGTGCTAGGGTACTCAAAAGTATGGGCCAAGTACTGGAAAATTGGATTAGAATAGTTAGGTGGTAGTTTTTGACCGGCGCAGATGCGATTGGCCGAACGGCCTATTCTGTGCTGTAGGCATTTATGACTCTGTGACCATCCAGGATAAAGCAATTAGCCCTTTCAGGGGATGTGGGCATCACTGGCAAAGCCAGCATTTGTTGCCCATCGCTAATTGCCCTCGAACTGAGTGGAAAATTGAAGAGTCAACCACATTGCTGTGGTTCTGGAGTCACATTTAGTCCAGATCAGGTAAGGATGGCTGATTTCCTTCCCTAAAGGGCATTAGTGAACCAGATGGGTTTTTAACAACAATCAACAATGGTTTCAATGTCATCACTAGACGTTTAATTCCAGGTTTTCATTGAATTCAAATTTCACCATCTGCAGTGGTGGGATTTGAACCCAGGACCCCAGAACATTACTCTGGGTCCTGGATTACTAGTCCAGCAGCAATACCTCTACTCCACCACCTTGCCCTACTTTGAAAAGCAATGTTTCCACAAACATTCATTCCCTCCACCACAGACAGCAAACAGCAGCAACCATGTATGCAGCCCCATATTTGCCGGAAAGCATGGGGCCAGCCATGCTGGACAGTGTACCCGCCCATCCTAACGCCACAGCCCACCCCTTGGCCACCGCCCACCACTCCCCCATGCCCCAGAGGAAGCCCCCCCGGCCCCCATGGATCTTGGCCGAGTGTGGCGGCGGTGGGCACTTTCCGTAGCCAGCACGCCAGACTCACGACCGCTGGCACCACACGTGGCCCGTGCCGTCAGGAACTCAGCCCATTGGAGGCAAAGCGAGGGCCGGCCGATGGCACAACAACGCCATTGTGGCTGTGCGAACGTGTCCCGATGATGCCGATTTGGAGGGGGTGGAGCATCACAAACAGGAGTCAAACCTGAAGTCAGCACTTGCCCTGATTCTGGCGTCGGAAACCATTCTCCGCCCGATCGCCGATCCCGATTTTGACGTCGGTCTACGGCGAATCCCACCCGTGCATTTCCATGCTTTGGAGCATCTATATTTGGAACTAGGCAACAGCAAATCAATGTCCCTCAGATAAACTTAAAGGATTTTCTTTTCCTCCTGTCACTCTGTGACTGAATTTAAACCCGTGTCCTACAAGTGAAAGGTAATTTCAAATTTATGACCACTTCAAAAGAACTGTGATTTTATTTTCGGCGCTGCATTCACACTGTGGCAGCTGAGAGACAAGGGCCTGTTTCAAATCTCTTCTGGGAATGTAAACTGCATGCGCGATGTAACACGCTTGGGAATTTCACAAGCCTGTGACAGAGCTCTGTGAACAGTCTGACGTCTGTTGGACCTAACAATCAACAGAATAGGTAAAGTGTCAGGCCATGTGCTAGATTCAGTGCAGGGTGAGTTGTTTTCAGTGTAGTTTGTGACTGTGAACAAACAGATAACCTCCTGTGATTGAGAGCAAGTTTATTTTGCAAAAGCATGTGTCATATAGTGTCACGATGGATGCAGTGCAGTAGTAACTCTGGTCTAGATTTTTCTTACACCTGAATGTCAGCATAAAGTTTAAAAATATTTTTTAATGTTAATTTGACGGGATGTGAGCATCGCTGGTTCGGCCAGAATTTATTGCCCATCCCTAGTTGCCCTTCAGAAGCTGGTGGTGAGCTACCTTCTTGAACCGCTGCAGTCAGTGAGGTGTAGGTATACCCACAGTGCTGTTAGGGAGAGAGTTCCACTATTTTGACCCAGCGACAGTGAAGGAACGGCAGTACATTCCAAGTCAGGATGGTGCGTGATTTGGAGGAGAACCTCCAGGTGGTGGGGTTCCCAGGTATCTGCTGCTCTTGTCCTTCTAGATGGTAATGGTCGTGGGTTTGTCTAAGGATCCTTGGTGAGTTACTGCAGCGCATCTTGTAGATGGTACACACGGCTGCCACTGTCCGTCAGTGGCGGAGGGAGGGAATGTTTGGGGAAGGGGGAGCAATCAAGCGGGGCTGCTTTGTCCTGGATGGTGTCAAGTTTCTTGAGTATTTTTGGAGCTGCCTCATCCAAGCAAGTGGAGAGTGTTCTATCACACTCCTGACTTGTGCCTTGTAGATGATGGACAGGCTTTTTTGGGTCAGGAGGTGAGTTACTTGTCGTAGCATTCTGAGCCTCTGACCTGCCCTGGTAGCCACAGTATTAATGTGGCTAGTACAATTCAGTTTCTGATCAATGATAACGCCCAGGTTATTGATTGTGGGGGATACAGCGATGGTAATGCCATTGAATGTCAAGGGGTGGTGATTAGATCATCTCTTGTAGGAGATGGTCATTGCCTGCTACTTGTGTGGCGCCAATGTAACTCTGTACTTGTCAGCCCAAGCCTGGATATTGTCCAGATCTTGCTGTATTTGGACATGGACTGCTTCAATATAAACTAACAGAATAGGACATCTATCGTCAGCCCATTAATCTCAGAGATGTTCCGCACATCTCAGTGCCGTTCAGCACATGGCTCAGGGGGAAGCATTCTCGCCTCTGAATCAAACAGTCTGTGGTTCCATCCCACACGTTTGAGGACAAGAATTATGAAGTCACTCAGTGTGTTACTGAGGGAATGCTGTCTGTTAAATGAGATTTTGTTGGATTTTGGATTTGTTTGTTTATTGTCACGTGTACCGAGTTACAGTGAAAAGTATTTTTCTGCGAGCATATCAAACAGATCATTTAGAACATACAGTGCAGAAGGAGGGCATTCGGCCCATCGAGTCTGCACCAACCCACTTAAACCCTCACTTCCACCCTATCCCCGTAACCCAATAACCCCTCCTAACCTTTTTGGACACAAAGGGCAATTTAGCATGGCAAATCCTCCTAACCTGCACGTCTTTGAACTGTGGGAGGAAACCGGAGCACCCGGAGAAAACCCACGCAGACACGGGGCGAACGTGCAGACTCCGCACAGACAGTGACCCAATGGGGAATCGAACCTGGGACCCTGGTGCTGTTAAGTCACAGTGTTAGCCATGTGTGCTACCGTGCTGCCATTAAGTACATGAAAAGAAATGGAAACAAAAGAAAATAAATAATAAGGTACAGAATGTAAAGCATAGACACCGGCATCGAGTGAAGCAGACAGGAGTGTAGTATTAATCAGGTCAGTCTATAACAGGGGAACTTGTGGGCAGGACGGTAGAAGAGTGGTTAGCACTGTTGCTTCACTACTCCTGGACACCAGGTTCGATTCCCGGCTTGGCTCACTGTGCGGAGTCTGCACGTTCTTCCCGTGTCTGCTGTGGTTTCCTGCCACAAGTCCCAAAAGACTTGCTGTTAGGTAATTTGGACATTCTGAATTCTCCCTCAGTGTGCCCGAACACTAGGGGATTTTCACAGTAACTTGAAATGAAATGAAATGAAAATCGCTTATTGTCATGAGTAGGCTTCAATGAAGTTACTGTGAAAAGCCCCTAGTCGCCACAACCCGGCGCCTGTTCAGGGAGGCTGGTACAGGAATTGAACCGTGCTGCTGGCCTGCCTTGGTCTGCTTTAAAAGCCAGCGATTTAGCCCAGTGTGCTAAACCAGCCCTTGCGACATCATTGCAGTGTTAATGTAAACCTACTTGTAACAATAAATATTATTATTATTGAGAGGGTCATTTAGGAGTTTGGTAACAGTGGGGAAGAAGCTGTTTTTGAGTCTGTTCGTGCGTGTTCTCAGACTTTTGTATCTCCTGCCTGATGGAAGAAGTTGGAAGAGTGAGTAAGCCGGGTGGGAGGGGTCTTTGATTATGCTGCCTGCTTTCCCCAGGCAGTGGGAGGTGTAAATGGAGTCAATGGATGGGGGGCAGGTTCGTGTGATGGACTGGGCTGTGTTCACGACTCTCTAAAGTTTCTTGCGGCCCTGGGCCGAGCAGTTGCCATACCAGGCTGTGATGCAGCCAGATAGGATGCTTTCTATGGTGCATCTGTAAAATTTGGTAAGAGTCAATGTGGACATGCCGAATTTCCTTAGTCTCCTGGGGAAGTACAGGCGCTGTTGTGCTTTGTTGGTGATAGCGTCGGCATGGGTGGACCAGGACAGATTTTTGGAGATGTGTACCCCTAGGAATTTGAAACTGCTAACCATCTCCACCTCGGCCACGTTGATGCTGGCAGGGGTGTGTACAGTACTTTGCTTCCTGAAGTCAATGACCAGCCCTTTAGTTTTGCCGGCATTGAGGGATAGATTGTTGTTGCTGCACCACTCCACTACGTTCTCTATCTCCCTCCTGTATTCTGACTCGTCGTTATTCGAGATCCGACCAACCATTGTCGTGTCGTCAGCAAACCTGCAGATGGAATTGGAACCAAATTTTGCAACGCAGTCGTGTGTGTACAAGGAGTATAATAGGGGGCTAAGTACGCAGCCTTGAGGGGCCCCGGTATTGAGGACTATCGTGGAGGAGGTTTTGTTGATTATTCTTACTGATTGTGGTTTGTGGGTCAGAAAGTTGAGGATTCAGTTGCAGATGGAGGAGCCAAGTCCTAGGTTTTGGAGCTTTGATACGAGCTTGGCTGGGATTACGGTGTTGAAGGCGGAGCTGTAGTCAATAATAGGAATCTGATGTAGGAGTCCATGTTGTCAAGATGCTCCAGGGTTGATGGCACCTGCAGTAGGCCAGTTGCGGCGGTATGTGAATTGCAGTGGATCTCGGCATCCTGGGAGTATGGAGTTGATATTACACTGAGGCTGTAGATGATGCTATATAAAGAATGACAGGGGAGCTGTCCAGGGTCCTGGCTAATATTCATCCCTCAATCATCACATTGCTCCTTGTGGCAATTCTCTGCTCGCAAGTTGGTCATTCTCATGTCTAAGTCCCAACCTATCCTCAAGCATACACACTTTCGGGTTAGCCCTGCTGCCTCAGGACGCCGAGGCCCCAGGTTCGATCCCGGCTCCGGGTCACTGCCTGTGTGGAGTTTGCACATTCCCCCGTGTCTGCATGGGTTTTGCCCCCACAACCCAAAGATGTGCAGGTTAGGTGGATTGGCCATGTAAAATTTCCGCTTAATTGGGAAAAATGAATTGGGTACTCTAAATTTATAAAAAAGCGTACACACGTTCTAGTGGAGTGGCGGGGGAGGGGGGGGGTTCCATATGAGGGTGGGGCTGGAATGGGGGGAGTCACTGAACAACAAAGAGTCTGAGAATCCTAATTGATTACATAGATACATCGATACATAGAAGATAGGAGCAGGAGGTGGCTTTTTGGCCCTTTGAGCCTGCTCCGCCATTTATCACGGTCATGGCTGATCATCCAATTCAATAGCCTAATCCTGCTCGCATCAGGTGCAATATCGAACCACCTCTTGAATATATTCAGTGATAATAATAACCGCTTATTGTCACGAGTAGGCTTCAATGAAGTTACTGTGAAAGGCCCTCAGTCGCCACATTCCAGCGCCTGTTCGGGGAGGCCGGTACGGGAATTGAACCGTGCTACTGGCCTTATTCTGCATTACAGGCCGGCTGCTTAGCCCACTGTGCTAAATCAGCCCCTAATGATTCACTGATCTTGCTTCCCTCACCTATCCATAGTCAATGCTAATGGCTATCCACTGCTATCCCCATCAGGTCAGCAGGCACGGTTCTGACACATCTGTTGTTTGCTCAGAAACAGCACCGACTTTCAGGCAAATGAATATTGAGGTTACAATTGAGGAATCATGGACTGTGTGCGTGTGTGTGTGCGTGTGTGTTTGTGTGCATGTGTGGGGAGATTGTACATATACGACAAAAGGTAAAGTCGGTCAAGGTACAATCGCCACAGTCCCAGATGACTACTGGCTGCTTTTCCCTGTGAGGGGGGGGCTGACTTGTGGTGATTTAACCTGAGGGTCACCACACCTCAGGAGAGGGGCAAGGTTGAGAAGACGAGGGGCCTTCATGTTTAACCTACCACCCACTCATTGAACTCAATTGAACCGTGTACTACCGCTCACTCATTGCATTGGCAAAATGAAGGTGCTTCATCAAATTTTATGATCTATTTGTGCTGTATGAAAATTATGCCTCTCCCTCAGATAAACAGCTCCTTATTCATATCCTGGGAAATTTCCAAGTAAACAGGTTTTTAGTGCAGAGGAGATTGTATATTGATTGCAAGAGGCATTGAACTCAGTGTGTCATTGTGCAGTAGTGCTGAGAACTGTCGTCAGGATGAAGGATAACCGGTCCACCCTTAATCCATTTTCTTTCAAATTTATATCAGGACGAAACACTGTTTTTTTTATTAATGTGCTAACTCAGTAAGATTGCAAGGAAGAAGGTTGCTTTTGTAGCGGCAAAGATGCTTACTGGAAAATGTTTTAAAGTAATTATTGCATCTGCCGTCCTCCAGCACGACATAGATAACCAGTGCATCGTGCACCCCGGCTGCACTAACGTCCTGCCTCCCACTGAAACGCTCAGCTGCACCCTGGTCACTACTCAACTTGACTGTATCATTCTCCTCTGGCTGCCCCTGCCACCCACCGCACCTTCCCCCTCCCCCTCCCCACCCCCCCAGCTGCCCCACCACTGCCTAATGTTCCACCCTCCGTTAAATTGAGCTCGTCCAAACCACAGCCACCATATCCCAACTCGCAACAAATCTGGTTCGTCCGTCACCCCTGTGCTTGGGCTCCAGTCCATGGTCCTTTTTCCAACTCTTGCTCTTACTCTTGCGGCATGGTTTCTGCTTCTGCTCAGTGTTGTTCAGCAAGAATGGAGCTTCAAACTGCGGGGTCGGGGAGATTCCATTTCATAGAATCCATACAATCGCTACAGTGCTGAAGGAGGCCATTTGGCCCATCGAATCTGCGGCAACCCTTTGAAAGAGCATCCTACCTAGGCTCACTCTCCCGCCCTATCCCTGCACCCCCACCTAACCAGCACATCTCTGGACTGTGGGAAGAAACTGGAGCACCCAGAGGAAGCCCACCCAGGTACGGGGAGAACGTGTAAACTCCACTTAGTCACTCAAGGCCAAAATTGAAACGGGGTCCCTGGCGCTGCAGGGCAGAAACGCTAACCACTGTGCCACCATTTCCTTTGCTCCAGTTACCATCAGCCACACACTCCAGGTTTGATTTAGGTTAATTGGTAATAATAATAATAATAATAATCTTTATTAGTGTCACAAGTAGGCTTACATTAACACTGTAATGAAGTTACTGTGAAAATCCACTCGTCGCCACACTCCGGCGCCTGTTCGGGTACGCTGAGGGAGAATTCAGAATGTCCAATTCACCCAACAAGCACGTCTTTCGGGACTTGTGGGAGGAAACCGGAGCACCCGGAGGAAAAGCACGCAGACACGGGAGTACGTGCAGACTCCGCACAGACGGTAACCCACACCGGGAATTGAACCCGGGTCCCTGACGCTGTGAAGCACCAGTGCTAACCACTGTGCTAAGCTCTTTGCCATATAGAAACCACAGAAGAAGGTCCATGATGCCTTTGGCATCAGTTAACACCATCAGGGAAATTATCCAAATAACAGGAATCTTGGAGTCTCCCGATGGCTGTGAGAGATTCTGAGAACTTTTGAGGACACACTTGAAAGTTCTGATGATGGAATTTGGTAACAGATATAAGTAATACCTCAATGAAGATTGATTAATACATTAATCAGATGTCTGGATAGAGTAGAAGCCATGGAATCATTCAAGAATTGTTAGATACCTGGGATGGGGAGACTGTTGTTTTCCTGAATTGTTTAGTTGAGGTGGACACATTGGTTTTCATCATCTACATCTACCTTGAGATCTCTTTGTGATTCATCTCCGTGTTTTTAGCTATTATCATATGATTCCGCGCATTCTTATGTACCCGTGAAACCTTGGGCATGCAGTGTGATGATTAGAGTGTTGACATCTCAGGAGTTGGCAAAAACAGATGTTGTGTGGACATGGCAATTGGAAGAGGGAGGGGCAAAGGACAAATTTCACCCTCTGAAATCAAAGGGGCAGCAGACTGAAATGATGCCGTCAGTTCTCGCATCACCTCTGCACCGTGTCAAGCGGGGTCTCGTCAGGTTTTAAACACTGGGCAAATCAAATACTGGGGGGGCGATTTTTCACCCACTCTTGTGAGTGCAAAGGAGAAAGTGGGCACAAAATCTCAGGAGAATTGGAAAATTAGATTATCGTCGGCGAGATCTCGTTTTCTGATGTTCCCCATCTCTCGCCGGTGACTCAGTGAAGCCCCTGCCCATGAAGGGGGGGAGAACCTCATTTCAATAGCTTTTAGCAAATCTCAATATTATTAATGGACTCCCTGCCATCTGATTCACCCACATTACAAATTCCTGTTCACAGCAGTTATTTAAAAATGTGAAGCAGTGGGCGAGGTCCAGATTAGCGGGCTCCACTACCCTCTGTTTAAAAAACCTGCCTCGCACATCACCTCTCAACTTTGCCCCTCGCACCTTAAACCTGTGGCCACCTCGTAATTGACTCTTCCACCCTGGGAAAAAAACATCTGACTATCCACTCTGTCCATGCCACTCATAACTTTGTAAACCTCTATCAGGTCGCCCCTCAACCTCCGTCATACCAGTGAAAACAAACTGAGTTTATCCAACATAACTTAACTTCCGTCACTGTGAAAATATTAGAATCCATTCTAAAGGATGTAATAGCAGAGCATTTAGAAATACCGAATATAAACAAGCAGAGCCAGCATGATTTTCGGATGAGGAAATCATGCCTGACAAATGTATTTCTTTGAGGTAGTAATCAGCAGGTTAAATGATGAAGAGGAACCACTGGACGTAATATACTTGGATTTCCAAAAAGCGTTTGATAAGGTGCCACACAAAAGGCTAATAAATAAGATAAGAGCGCCTGGTGCTAGGGGTAATATATTAGCATGGAGAGTATTGGCTAACTGATAGATTTTATTGCATAGTGGAGATGACTCAATGGGCTGAATGGCCTGCTTCTGCTTCTCCATATCATTGGGTCTTGTGGAAACAAAATGCTTACAGGTGCCAGGTGTAAATGGTGCGCCTGGAACACCCACAGAGCCAGCAGGAAGTAAGAAATTCTCCAAAGGCTCAAAGTACAGACTCATTTTAATAGAATGTGGACAATCTTCAACCAATCATTTCTGATATTATTTATACGTTATTCCTCACTACTTCAGACAAGGTAAAAAGAGTTATTCTCAACCAGTTCCAGATCATTGGTAAGGGCGTGTTTGCAACATTATATATTGGCTTTGGCACCTTCCCTCCAATGGATATTAATATCTTGGAGAGTTCAGACAACAGCAACAACAACAAGTATAGGATTTATTGCTGTAAGTCAAGAAAAAAAAATTCACAGAGCTGAGCTTATTTTATTATGGAAAAGAAAATGAAGAAATATGATTGAGGATTGTAAAATGCTGGGGTATGGATAATGTAGATAACTTAACTTTGACAATAAGAGTATAACTAGCGGACAAGGACAGCAGGAACAAACCTTATAAAAGTTGAGATTGTGAATTTATGAACAAGGAGCAGGAGTAGGACATCTGGACCCTTGGACCTTCTCTGATCTTTAGTAAGGTCTAATAGTAACCTCAAATCTGCCCACTCCCGCTAGGCTATCCCTATCCCCCCTTCGCTTCCCGAGTATCTACCCACCTCTGCTTTAGAAAAACTCAACAATTCTGCTTCCATCCCCTCTTCCAGAAATAGGGTCCAAAGACTAAGGTCCTCGAAGAGAAAAAACTTCCCCTCATTTCCGCTTTAAATGGACAACCCCTTATTTTTAAACAGTGACCGCTACTTCTTGATTTTCCCATAATAGGAAACATCCTCGCCACATCCACCCTGTGAAGACCCCTCAGGATCTCACATGTTTGAAACAAGCCACCACTTGCTCTTCAGTGGATTCAAGCCTAGATTTTCCAACTTTTCCTCATGAGACAACCTGCCCATTCCTGGTCTGCTAAAACATCTCTGATCTGCTTCCAATGTATGTACATCCTTCCTTAAATAAGGCGACCAATCCTGTGCACAGTACTCCAAATGTGCGCTCACGAGCGCTCTGTGTATCTGCAAAGTAACTTCCCTAATTTTGTATCCAAATTCCCTTGCAATAAATTCTAACATTTATACTCGCCATTTGCGATTCATGCACCGAGACTTCCAGATTCCTCTACACGCTGCAATCTCTCGTCATTTAGATAAGGTCCAGAATTCTCCATTTGGGAGGCTATGTTCTCGCGCCGGAGAGGAATCGTCTCTGATTTGCACTCACTTTGTGAGCGAGAATCCAAAGGGGATTAACTGTCATTTGCTGTGCAAATTTACGCATGGCGGAGATTGCGAAGGATTCCCTCATAAATCCCACTATCCCAGACGCCCCCGATAATGAGATAATGAAAGCGATATAGCTCCTATAATTCCTCAGGAAACTAAGGTATTTTGGCATGTCCACAGTGACTCTTAATTCTTACAGATCCTCCATAGAAACCATCCTATCTGGCTGCATCACATCCTGGTGTGGCAACTGCTCAGCCCAAGACCATAAGAAAGTACAGAGAGTCATGAACACAGCCCAGTCCTTCACACAAACCTGACTACCATCCATTGTAACTTTGTCTACGCCTGCCTTGGGAAAATGGGCGGCATAATTAAAGACCCTTCCCATCTGGGTTATTCCCTCTTCCAATCTCTTCCATTGGGCAGGAGATACAAAAGTCTGATAACACGCATTAACAGATTCAAAAACAGCTTCTTTCTTGCTGTTACCTGACTCCTGAATAGCCCTCTTATAGACTGAACTGATCTCTCCGCACATCTTCTGTATTCGGTAGTACTGCACTCTGTATGCTTCACACAATGTCTGTGTCTATGTATTTACATTGTGTCTTTACTGTATGTCCTATGTTTATTCATGTATGGAACGATCTGTCTGGACGGTACGCAGAACAGATTTTTCATTGTACACGTGACAATAAACCTAAATCCAATGGAATTTTGGCCTCTATAGCTAAAGCATATACAAGTGTTGTTGCAACTGTAATTGTAAAGTCACCACAGTCCCAGATGAACATACTTCTCCTTTGAAGGGTGAACTGACTATTGTGATTTAACCCAAGGATCACCACACCTCAGACGAGGGGCAAGATTGAGAAGGTGGGCCTTCATGAAAATGTACAGGCCATCCATCAGGCTCTGGTACTCAATGGCCCGATGGAACTACGCTCGTTTTTGAGCCTCGTAAATTACTAAGGCAAGTTTATTCCAAATCTTGCCATGCTATTGGTCCCCTCCACTGCCTACTTTTAAAAAAGGGTCAACGTTGGAAGTGGTCCCAGGCCCAAGTGGGGGTCTTCACGTCAGTCAATTAGTGACGGTCCTCCTCCCGTCTACTGACTCACTTTGACCCATCCAAATCGTTTTGTTGAAACTCGATGTTTCTGCCTTTGGGTCAGGGCTGTCCTCACTCACCGAATGGACAATGGGTCAGAGCGCCCAATTCCTTTTGCATCTCGGGTGTTGGCGGATGCCGAGAAGAACCACACACAGATCGGAAAAGAGGATTTGGCTGTGGTGGTTGGGGTGAGAAAAATGTCACCAATATGTCTACGGGCATCCTTCAACCATCTTCACTGCTTATAAATCCCGATTAGTCAGGGTTATTTAAGGAGGACAGGACAATTCCCCCCGTCACCTCTGCTAGTATCCAATGATCAGCGTTACTATTAGTTGTTTACATATTGGAACACCGGTCTGGGTCCAAAATTCCACACCCCAACGCATTGAGCCATCTCCCTCTCCCCAACAGGCCACCTGCACTGGTGACAGCCAACAATGTCATTGCCACCCTCCATTTTATGGTTTCCCTGCCTATCACAGCATCCCGCACCATGGTTGGACTCAGGCAGACCCAGAATTACCCCAGGTAGCGACACGTCATCCAGTCTGGGGCCCAGCGCTGCACTTTGCCGAGGCACTTGAAGGCGTACAGTGGGCCGCCCGACATGGAAAGCAGGATTAGACTATTGAGTTGGATAATCAGCCATGATCATAATGAATGGCAGAGGAGGCTTGAAGGGCCGAATGGCCTCCACCTGCTCCTATTTTCCATGTTTCTAAGAAAAGAGGAAACAACAAGAGATTTTGGACAGATGATGCCAAACATGGGGTTTGAAGTGCCTATAACTATTCAAAGGATAGATTGACAGTGGTAATGGATACACAGTTTAAAGTTCCTGAGAAATGATTTAAATTCAGATGTGGTGTGAGGCATCTTGACTTCAAGAAAGCAATGAGGATACTTGTGAATTTTGAAATGTGTTGGAAAAAGGAGAACGTCCAGTCACTTACCGCCATCCGCAACACTTTTCAAAGTGTATTCTCCGCTGTAAAAGAGGGAATGCATCAATCAATTCGCACACAGCAAATTTTGTTATACTACAATGAGATAAATGATCAGATCATCAGGATCGGTATATTGTCCAGATGTTGACTGAGAGCTAAATGCTGTGCAGAACGCTCTGAATCAACTGTGCTTTGGTTACCTCTAAACATGACTTTCCCTTAAACTCCTGGCTAACCTCCCATGACCTGCCTTCCATAAACTCGAGGCCAGCAACCATTATGTTCCCCGTGATTGAATTCTCACCAAATCCCATTCACCCATCACCCCTGTGCTGGCTGAATTACATTGGCTCCCTTTCATAATCAATGCTTCAATTTAAAAATTCTCATCTTTGTTTTCAAATCCCTCCTTAACCTCATCTCTCCCTATCTCTGTCATCTCCTCCAGCCCCACAATGCTCTAAAACAGTGTGTTTCAAACTTTTTGTTCCCGGGACCCACTTGTATTCATTGGACGACCTTCGCAACCCATCATTTTCACCGATCACTTAGTCAGAGGAACAATGGCCGTTGTTCGGATCTGAGGCTGTTGGGTTCGAAGAGGTAACAGGAGTACAGCTAAAGTCGTCCGTCTGGTAGTGAGCGTTGAACTTGAACTTACTGCTTCTGGTGATGCTGGTGGAAGGGTATCTCCGCCTGAGAGCCGAATCCAAGAGAGTGAACCTTTGTCGGGGCTTCCTTCTTATACTTGGAGGGACTTCGCGCGCTTTTCGGGGAGGTGGTGGCCTTGTGGTATTTTCACTGGATTGGTAATCCAGAGACCCAGAGTATGCTCTCTGGTCCGGGATTCGAATCCCACCACGGCAGGAGCTGGAATATAAACTCAATAGAAAAAAAAAGTACCTGGAATTAAAATTCTAATGATGACCATGAAACCATTGCCAATTGTCATAAAAACCTATCTTTGTTCTTTCTGCCGGAGGAGGTGGTGGAAGCAGGGACAATAGTGACATTTAAGGAGCATCTTGACAAATACATGAATAGGATGGGAATAGAGGGATACGGACCCCGGAAGTGTAGAAGATTTTCGTTTAGACGGGCGGCACGGTCGGCACGGGCTTGGAGGGCCGAAGGGCCTGTTCCTGTGCTGTACTTTTCTTTGTTCTTTTAGGAGGGTCTTAAAGTTGGCCCCAATTAATTGGGCAGCTTCTTGATCATTGCCATCGATCTAAACCAATAAAGGGGCGGGTGCCTTGATGACTGGGCGTGTCCTTGGTGGCCATTGGCCTTGCTTTGTTTGTGTCTTTCGGTTGGGGTAGTGGGGCCGGGATGTCTGCGACAGTATCAGCTACCTGAGCGTTAATCCTTTGTTCCTCGGAGATTGGCCATCAATATGCTAATCAACCCAGGGTTTCAATTCCGTCTGGTCACTGCTTCCCAAATATACGTTCAGGCTCTGTGCCTCAAACAGGGTCTTTCTTTGACATCTTATTCAAAATATGGCACCTTAGACAGTGCAGTGCTCTCTCAGTAATTTCCCAAACTGTCAGCCTCGATCATGGGCTCAAATCCTTCGAGCACGGCTTAAATCCATTCTGTCTGACTCAGAAGGAGGAGAGCTTTCAACGAGCCACATCTAATACTTTGGAATAAAGCCATAGAATGGCAGTCATCCACAACACCAATGACAATCGAAGACCGGCTGAAAACGGGTATTCGGAATTCTAGACAAATAACCCAAAGCTCACAAAAGAGTCACAAAGGTGCAGAAAGCTGAAGCATTGTTGGCAGATTCACAATAAAGTACATCTTCTCTTTCCTGACTATTCTTTCAAACGAGCAACCATTATGATGCACTGACCTTTCAACACCCTCCCCAACACCAAGCGAGATCAGGTCTCAGCAAAGTATGAATTAAACAACTCATTGGCGTGTTAATATCAATCGCTCCAATCTTAGAAATAATATTCTCCCTGCTCAAAATATACACCTGACATTCGGGGCCTGAAAGTGTAACAGAAAAATTTGGATGAAACGCAGTTATAACACATTTTCAAAAATAGATTTAAACATTCTGCAGATACAGAGCGGAATTAGCCTTGTATTTAGGGGTGACCGATCTGTGATCAAGTGTTTTCATCAGACAGATGTGGTGATATGCCTGTGCACAGTTTCATACATAGTTAGCGATGTGACCTCCAACCAGCTGGTGGCGATGAAGATCTATTATGTGACTCGAGACGCCCGCCAGTTGGTAGTGAGTTGTACAAGAGGATGGTCGTACTTAGAGTAACTCCAGCAGAATTCACTGAATTCATTTAGCGGCCACTGTCTGGGCAGCAGGGTAGCATGGTGGTTAGCATAAATGCTTCACAGCTCCAGGGTCCCAGGTTCGATTCCCGGCTGGGTCACTGTCTGTGCGGAGTCTGCACATCCTCCCCGTGTGTGCGTGGGTTTCCTCCGGGTGCTCTGGTTTCCTCCCACTGTCCAAAGATGTGCGGGTTAGGTGGATTGGCCATGCTAAATTGCCCGTAGTGTCCTAATAGTAAGGTTAAGGGGGGGAGTTGTTGGGTTATGGGTATAGGGTGGATACGTGGGTTTGAGTAGAGTGATCATTGCTCGGCACAACATCGAGGGCCGGAGGGCCTGTTCTGTGCTGTACTGTTCTATTTATCTATCTATCTATCTATCTATCTATCTATCTATCTATCTATCTATCTATCTATCTATCTATCTATCTATCTATCTATCTATCTATCTATCTATCTATCTAACAGTTATCTTTTGTTATCTTTATTATAGTTAGTTATCTTTCCATGTGTTTGTTAATAAATCATTTTTCTAAACAACTAGATGGTTTGTCCACGTCACAACGCAAAGCACAACAACAGATAGTTGGGTCTGTTTCAAAGGAAACAAAGCAAAAAAATCCCCAATTACCATTTTTAAAGAAGGGTGCACATTTTGCTTGGTTGAATTATACAGAAAAGTGATCAGCGTAGGATGGTTGATGGATGGTAAGATGTGTTTCACAACCCAGGGGCTGGATTCTCTGTCGGCGGGATCCTCCATTTCGCCGGCAGCTCACTCACACCCACAGATTTCCCGATTGCCCGGCTGGCTGGGCGGAGAATCCCGCTGCCGATGGAGGGGCACCACACAAGAAAACGGGTGCGGCGGGACAGACAATTCCACCCCAGATCTATGGTGAGCTGTAAAAAATACAATGCAATTACAGCTGATTTATGTATCTTTTAGTCTGTGCGGTGGATCTGTTCCCCAAATGTATGCATTACCGTCCAGGTTTTAACCATACCATTGTATTTGTTATGGTCTTTCCGATTTGATAGTACATTTGCTCCTCCAGCATGTGGTATTATCATAATTGGAAGAGCTGCAAGGGTTAATGAAGTGTCGAGAGTAGTCATTTGAGGGAGCTACAGTTATAGGGCAGTGATGCAAAGCCTTGTGGGAGAGTGTGTGGAGGAGCTAGCTGAGAGAGTCAGAAGTACAAATAGTGTGAGTGAGAGCAGATCATAGTTTATATCAGTAGTGGGATTAGCTGTAGATGAGTGTAGTTTAAATGTTAATAATCAACTGTGTATTATTTAGGAGTACATGTCGAATCCAAATAGTAGTGTTTATAGCTTTGTTTAAGTTCAATCTATTTTATGGGAACACTATACCAACCATCCTCAAAAAGCAACACAAAGAACACCACATGGCAGAGGGTTGCAGATACAAGTCCCACTCCTCAGTCTCGATTTTCATGCCTCTGACTGTGTTGGAATGGAGACAATGTAGGGGGAGGGGATGGAGATTATACATTGGTGGGCAGGACCTGATTCCAGGATTCCTGCCCCCCACATTCCTGTCTTATGGAATTTTTATGACCCTGTGATGGCAAAGTTGAGTTGAGACCACAAATAGATTAGCCCTGATCCTATTGAATGATGAAGCAGGTTTTCAAAGCGCTGGACAAACTAATCATGGCGTTCGTATGGGGGGGGGGGGGGGGGGGGGGGGGAGGCTATCCCTCCCAAACCTTCAATTCTACCACTGGGCGGCGACGGCAGAGCGAATAAGGGGATGGATCCAGGAGCCAGAAGCCGAGTGGGTGCGTGCGGAGGAGGCCTCCTGCATGGGGACCTCCCTCCGGGCCCTCGCCACGGCAGCATTCCCATCCCCACCCAAAAAACACTCCAGCAGCCCGGTGGTGACAGCCACCCTCCAATCCTGGAACCAACTATGGCAGCAATTTGGCCTGACCAAAATGTCGGACAAAGCTCCCATCTGCAACAACCATTGGTTCACACCAGCACTGACTGACGCCACCTTCAAAAGGTGGAGACAGGACGGGGGGACACTGACAGTCAGGGACCTATACACGGACGACAGGATCGCAACACTGGACGAACTGACAGAGAAATTTCAGCTAGCCAGGGGTAACGAGCTAAGGTATCTGCAGCTTAAAAACTTCCTACGAAAGGAGACAAGGAAGTACCCACAACTTCCACGACAGACACTACTGGAAGAACTACTGGACGCAAGCATACTAGATAAAGTAAATTGTAGTGACATGTATGACCGACTGGTAGAAAGGGCCGACACCGTACTGGACGCAACAAGAAAGAAATGGAAGGACGACCTGGGGACTGAAATAGGGTGGGGACTCTGGAGAAAAGCACTGGATAGGGTCAACTCCACCGCCATGTGCGCAAGGCTCAGCCTGACGCAGCTAAAAGTGGTGCATAGAGCCCACTTAACGAGAAACCGTATGAGTAGGTTCTTCCCGGAGGTGGAGGATAGATGTGAACGGTGCCAAGGAGGCCCGGCCAACCACGGCCACATGTTCTGGTCTTGCCCCAGACTGGTGGAGTACTGGACAGCTTTCTTTGAGGCAATGTCCAAAGTGGTGGGGGTGAGGATGGAGCCATGCCCTATAGTGGCGGTCTTCGGGGTCTCGGACCAGCCAGATCTATTCCTGGGGAGGAGTGCGGACGCCCTTGCCTTTGCCTCCCTGATCGCCCGCCGTAGAATCCTGTTTGGCTGGCGGTCAGCAGCACCACCCAGAGCTGCAGACTGGCTGTCCAACATCTCGGAATCTCCCTAATTGGAGAAAATCAAATTCGCCATCCGAGGGTCAGACGACGGCTTCCACAGAACGTGGGAGCCATTCACGCGACTGTTCCGGGACCTGTTTGTGGTCAACGAACAAGAGGAAGAATAGCCAGGTAGCCAAGAATCAGGGGAAAGTAGCCAAAGCATGAGAGGGAGAGATTGACCGGGAGGGACGCGGGGGGGGGGGGGGGGTGAGAGAGACAACTAAACCTGAGGAAAGAAAGGCGAACCACGGAGGGGGGGGGGGGGGGGGGGGGGGGTGGGTGGGTGGGGGGTGGGGGGTGGAGAGGGAAGAGATAGGGAACAAGAGAGGAGAACCAGGGAGGTGGGGGGAGGCAGGTAAATGAGAACTGGAAGGAAAGCACGGGATACCAAAATGAGCATGGCATCTCCAGGAGCAGGGAACGAGGAGAATAAAGATGAAAGACGGGAGAAACGGCAGAAGCGGAGGTGAGCGCGAGACGGCAGCGAGATCCGTCCGGGAGAAGCAAGCGACAACAACTCGAAACACAGCCGAGTATCTCCCA
The DNA here is from genome assembly GCF_902713615.1 of Scyliorhinus canicula. Lineage (NCBI taxonomy): Eukaryota > Metazoa > Chordata > Chondrichthyes > Carcharhiniformes > Scyliorhinidae > Scyliorhinus > Scyliorhinus canicula. The sequence continues at coordinate 239,270,106 of NC_052149.1, read as the reverse complement.
CTGTAAATATCTCTCCGGCGCCCGAATGTATCTTTGCCTCCCCAATCCCCACCCCCACTTCTCCCCACCCCCCCTCTTTCCCCCCCCCCCCCCTCCCCCCCTCCCCCGCAAACAGTCGCCTTCTTATGGGCAGCACGGTAGCATTGTGGATAGCACAATCGCTTCACAGCTCCAGGGTCCCAGGTTCGATTCCGGCTTGGGTCTGTCTGTGCGGAGTCTGCACATCCTCCCCGTGTGTGCGTGGGTTTCTTCCGGGTGCTCCGGTTTCCTCCCACAGTACAAAGATGTGCAGGTTTGTTGGATTGGCCATGATAAATTGACCTTAGTGTCCAAAATTGCCCTTAGTGTTGGGTGGGGTTACTGGGTTATGGGGATAGGGTGGAGGTGTTAACCTTGGGTAGGGTGCTCTTTCCAGGAGCCGGTGTAGACTCTATGGGCCGAATGGCCTCCTGCTGCACTGTAAATTCTATGATAAATCTATGATAAATAATTTTGCCAGGTGTACAGAGTTTCTGCTGTTGAGCTGGTGCACAATACCCTACCAGTTATTCTATTTTATTTTTTATTGTATTTTTATTTTACTATGTATTATTTTCTTCGCTTTGGTATCTTTGGGTCTGCCCTTCTCTTCTATACATGTGTATATATATATGTATATGTATCTTATCCTGTGTACATAACGGTAAATATACCTTGTTCAAAAACCCAATAAAAAGCATTTACTAATAAAAAATAATGGAGCAGGTTTGACGTGCCAAATGCCTACCTTTGCTCCCATGTTCCGATGTTCCTGATCTTGTGTTCAAATTCCTCTGTGGTTTAACCCCTTCTGATCTTCGTGACCTCACCCAGGCCTTCTTCTGCTCCTTGAACTGAATATTTCTGCAATTTTGACCATTTGTGTGTGTCCAGCTTCCTTGGCTACTCATTAAAGGTCATACCTTATCTCCAATATGTGTACTGGATGCAACCACATCTCTCTTCCCAAAGTCTATCTTTGACCTAACCTTAGCTCACTTGTCCAAATGTATCCGCCTTTACCTCAGCGTCAATGTTTATTGGAATGTGCTGTTTAAAGTCCTTTCAGTCATTTTGCTACCATAAAGGCAAGTTTCATTACATTACCTTACATGGTATTTACAGCACAGAAACAGGTTATTCAGTTCAACGGGTCCATGCTGGTCTTTATGTTCCACATAAGATTCCTTCCACCCCCCCCTTCATCAAACCTCATCAACGTATCAACAACATGTATTAATATGGTACCTTTGACTCAATAAAACGTGCCAGAGTGTTTCCCAGGAGCTTATCAAACAACATGTGACGCCGAGTCACCATGGGAAATATTAGGGAAGAGGAAAAAAACCTTGTTCAAAGAGGGAGGTCGAAGGACGGTTCTACAAGGGGAACGGGAGGTCGAGAGGTTTAGGGAGGGAGTTTCGGAGTTGATGACTTGGACAGCTGACAGCACCAATGCCGGAATGGCTAACATTGGGAATACTCAGGAGGCCAGAGTTGAACTTATCAGTTGCATATTTGTATGGGGGGGGCTCTGGGTTTGGAGGAGATTACAGGAACAGGGAGGATTTTAAAAGCAGAGCCACCATGGGAAATATTAGGGAAGGGAATTGACAAGAAAACTTCCCATTCCTATCTCCCTCGGGTGTTTCTCTGTCTTCTCGTGGAAAGGGTCTCACTTCAACTGCTCTCTACCATAGTGCTTCCACATTCTAACCTGCTGTTTTTGTCGGTGCTGCCTGCTGAAGATGGGACCTAGCTTGGATATGTTGCGACCAAGAATCTGTTAGCCTCGTGACGCTCACTTCTGAAGCCTGCAAAGAAATTCAGGTGGTTGAAGAGCATGACTTGATTGATTAAATCCCCGAAGAGGGTAGGCTTTCAAATTCTGTATTCACATTATATCCTGCTTCGAAAACCATTAATAATGAAAACTGAGCTGAAATCTCTAATGAATATTAGTCACACCAGCAACATGTAAAATGTTTAAATAGAGAGGCTCCATTGACCTAATTAATGACACCAATGCGACTTTCTCATTGAATATGCTGTGCATGGTATAACATAGTTTTAATGACTGTTGAGTTCAGCTTTAAATGAATATCATATTTGTCACAAAATGTGCTTGAACTGTTGGGTAATAGTCACTTCACAGTGGTTCAGAGTGATATATTACTACAATGAGTAACCCCTTCATATAATACTCCCTTTGGGAGCCATAAGACAACAGCATTATTATGAAGGACATGATATAAATGAAGTGTTGTGCACTTCAGTTTAGTACAAAGAAATTATTTAGTGAAATGAGCAATTGACCTCGTTGCATTTTAGGTCCATTGTTCAAAGCTGATGATGATCTGAAGTTTTCATGGAATCTGCACAAGGCACATGTTTGACGTTGTTGTGGAACTGTGGACATGATCTGTGCCAGCTTTGCTCTACAACCTCCGCCAAGTTTTCTACCTTCCTCTCCTGACAGTCACTGGCAGCATTCCAATCCTTTCCTCAAAGGGATCGAGGAACAGCAGCCGGCCATACAGCCCCTCGAGCCTGCCACATACAATCACATAAATCTGCAGCACAGAAACAGGCCATTTCGTTCAAATACTCTGTTTTTGCTGCTTCACTTGAACCTCCACCCAGTACACCTCACCCCACTGAACCAAGGGTGGCACAATGACACTGCTGCCTCACAGCTCCAGGGACCAGGGTTCAATTGCAGCCTTGGATCACTGTCTGTGCGGAGTCTGCACGTTCTCCCTGTGTCTGCGTGGGTTTCCTCCGGGTGCTCCGGTTTCCTCCCACAGTCCAAAGACGTGCAGGTTAGGTGGATTGGCCACGCTAAATTACCCCTTAGTGTGTAAAAATGTATAGGTAAAGTTGTGGGGCAGGGGATTGAGTGCTCTTTCAGAGGGCTAGTGCAGACTTGATGGGTCGAATGACCACCTTCTGAACTGTAAGGATTCTGTGATTCTATGAATATTTCCTTCTGTCTCCCTCATGTGTTTATCCAGCTCCACCTTAAAATGCACCAATACTATTAATCTCGACCATTCCCTCTGGTATCAGGACCTGCTCTCCCCACTCACTGGGTGAAGACTTCTTCTTAGTTCCCTACTGCATTAAATAGTGACTATCTTATATTTTTGTTCCCTAGGTTTGGTCTCTGTCACAAGTCTGAAAACATTGTCTTTATATCTACCCTTTCAAACCCTTTAATCATCAAAAATGTCTCCAATAGTTTGCCCCTCAGCCTTCCCTTGACAGTAGATAATAGTCCCAGCATGTTTAGTCAGTCCTCATATGTTCCACTATTAAATCGGAAGATGGTTCCTTAGCGTCTATACCAGGCTTAACACCTGATAAACTGCCCCAACAAGAATCTTACCAATCTCAGTTTCTGCATCAGATTTTGAGGCGGGATATTGGGCGGGATTTTCTGGCTGTTCCCATCGGTAGGATCTTCCTTGTCCACCGATGGGGCAGCCCCCCACCCCCCCCCCCCCCCACCCCCCGCCGCCACGGGTTCTACGGCAGAAGATGGTGTGAACAATGTAAAATCCCCGTTGGTGGCAGTGCCGCTGTCCAATGGCAGAATGCCTTTGCCGCCAGTGAAGATACCATGGGCGGGGGGCGGGGGGGGGGGGGGGGGGGGGGGGAGGAAAATCCCACCTGTTGAATTCCGTTGAACACCCATCAGTACCACTAAGTGTACAGCCAGTGATATGTAGGACTGTATCGAATTTACAGTGCAGAAGGAGGCCATTAGGCCCATCGGGTCTGCACCAGCCCTTGGAAAGAGCACCTACCCAAGCCTATACCTCCTGCAACCCATTAACCCGACCCAACCTTTGTTTGGCCACTAAGGGCAATTTATCATAGCCAATCCACCTAACCTCCACATCGTTGGACTGTGGGAGGAAACTGGAGCACCCGGAGGAACCCACGCAGACATGGGGAAAACGTGCAGACTCCGCACAGACAGTGACCCAAGCCGGGAATAGAACCTGCGACCCCGGAGCTGTGAAGCAACTAAGCTAACCACTGTGCTGCCATGATGCCCACAGCAGCATGTGACAATTGTGCAGTGGCCAGAAGTGATAGAGGGTCACATAGAACATAGAACAGTACAGCACAGAACAGGCCCTTCGGCCCTCAATGTTGTGCCGAGCCATGATCACCCTACTCAAACCCACGTGTCCACCCTATACCCGTAACCCAACAACCCCCCCCTCTTAACCTTACTTTTATTAGGACACTACAGGCAATTTAGCATGGCCAATCCATCTAACCCGCACATCTTTGGACTGTGGGAGGAAACCGGAGCACCCGGAGGAAACCCACGCACACAGGGGGAGGACGTGCAGACTCCACACAGACAGTGACCCAGCCGGGAATCGAACCTGGGACCCTGGAGCTGTGAAGCATTTATGCTAACCACCATGCTACCCTGCTGCCCTAATATGGTCACATGACCATATAACTGAAACAATTAATATCAGAGTGTAAGGATCCTCTTACAAATTATTGCTGGTTGCTTACTTTCCTTTATTTCCTGTTCTTTTGGATTTTATCATTTCTGTATCTAGATAAAGATTTGCCTATGCCTTTAAGATGGACTGCACCTTTAATTCAAAACCAGAAGGTCCCAGCAGGATGTGCTGCTGCTCTGGCCTAAATGATGGCACATCTTGATGGACTAGGATGGCAACCAATAAGCTGTTTTGGAATTCCAGGTCTCAAGTGACACTTAATGGTGATTGGTGCTGACTGTTCCGGAATGTTCCTTACTCTGTGAGACTGTGTTTGCTTTCAGTTTTCATTTTGATCATGAAGCTAGAGGGCCACACCCCTGATTTCTCATTAAAGACCTGAATAAAAGGCCCTCTCTCTGCAGGGCAGATTAACCTGGAGGGAAATCCAGTCCAGCACCAGCTGCAGGCTAGGTGGGTTCTTCGAAAATCTTTTTAAAATCACTTGTGGAGAACTCTAGTCTTATCTCAATGAGGTTGATAGATAATCTGGTGAAGGTGGAAGCAAGTCAGAATTATACAGACCTGAGGCGGATCATCCAAATGAGGCCCAAGGTTAATACAAGTTAAAGTGACTCCCTGGAGAGGCTCCCACAGCCTGAGAGTCCAGTCTAATGTTTCAGCCAAAAAAACGCAATAGCAATCCAATAAGTGGGTCCAACACCCCATGTCCTGGGAAGGCAGCCCGCTATAACGCTTTCAATATCAACAACAAGGACACTTATCTCTCTTTCCTCCATTTTAATCCCTGTCATTTTACCTATTTCCCTTCCCCCTTGTGTGTGTCTTCTGCGTGTTTGGGTAGAGCGTATAAGACCATAAGACATAGGAGCAGAATCAGGCCACTTGGCCCATCGAGTCTGCTCCGCCATTCAATCATGGCTGATATGTTCTCATCCCCATTCTCCTGCCTTCTCCCCATAACCGCTGATCTCCTTATTAATCAAGAACCTATCTATCTCTGTCTTAAAGACACTCAGTGAATTGGCCTCCACAGCCTTCTGCGGCAAAGAGTTCCACAGATTCACCACCCTCTGGCTGAAGAAATTCCTCCTCATCTCTGTTTTAAAGGATCGTCCCTTTAGAGATTGTATCCTCTGGTCCTAGTTTTTCCTACAAGTGGAAACATCGTCTCCACATCCACTCTATCCAGGCCTCGCAGCATCATACGTTTCAATAAGATCCCCTCACATCCTTCCAAACTCCAAAGAGTACAGACCCAGAGTCCTCAACCGTTCCTCATATGACAAGTTTTTCATTCCAGGGATTATTCTCGTGATCCTCCTCTGGACCCTTTCCAAGGCCAACACATCCTTCCATAGATACGGGGCCCAAAACTACTCACAATACTCCAAATGGGGTCTGACCAGAGCCTTATACAGCCACGGAAGTACATCCCTGGTCTTGTATTCTAGCCCACTTGATATGAATGCTAACATTGCATTTGCCTTCCTAACTGCTGACTGAACCTGCACGTTAACCTTAAGAGAATCGTGAACAAGGACTCCAAAGTCCCTTTGTCCTTCTGCTTTCCAAAGCATTTCCCCATTTAGAGTGTAGGACAGTAAAGTAGAAAGTAATGGATTAGCTGGCCGATATTCTATTATAATTATTGCATATCGTATCTTTATTTTTATTATGAATAAACTGTTGAGTTTCACTTTCAAATATGGGGCTTGATTCTCCCAAAATGGGACTATGTCGCCACGCCGACGTAAAAGCGCTGGGGTTTTACTCTGGAGATTCCTGGGAAAAGGTACAGCTAATTCAATGCCCTGCAGGGGGCTAGCAGGGACTCGGAGTAATTCACGCAGCTTTAGCTGTGGATATGGCTCCCGAAATTCCGGTTTGGAATCCATGCATGCGCACGGCGGCATCCTCTCGGGGCTTCCCGATGAATTGCGGGGCCCGATTTTGGCGTGAAGTGGATTCTCCGCTCCCGTGCTGAACCTGATTTTAGTGCGGGACTGCGGAAATTCCAGCTCCTGGTGCCTGTAAATTATTGGATCAGTCAAGGGTCAAAGATCTCAGACACTGTATATGAATTATTGGTTCATTCACTTGTGTTGGGTGACCGGGGCCTGTGGGGCTCAAATTGACCGCACACTCGGCCAGGGTGTCGCAATAAGAGAGGTCGAGTGATATGGGGAATGCAACAATCAGGAATGCAGTACCATGACAGGCACAAAGCCAGAAAAATAAATCTTAATGATTGGACACTGTCCAACTAAATATACAGTAAGAGGTCTTACAACACCAGGTTAAAGTCCAACAAGTTTGGTTCAAACACGAGCTTTCGGAGCACTGCTCCTTCCTCAGGTAAATATACAATTATGGATTGTCAAGGAAAAGCAAGGAATTGTCCATAGCGTTTGAGCAAAATCTCATCCCTTGCTCAATTGCACCAGAGCAGATTGGCTGCTGTAGCTGACGCTAAACTGCAATGGGACTTCAGAAGGGTTTTGGTTTGTCCTGAGAATCATTAAGGCACATGTATCTCTGTTATCTCCTTCAGCCTCGCCAAGATCTGTGCATTTCTCCGATTCTGCTCTCCTGAGCTTCCCTGATACTCGCCGCTCCACCAGTCGTGGCCCTGCCTTTGACGGCTTCGATCCTAAACTTCTTCAGCTTCCTATCGCTCTTTATTTTGTCCAGGCGCTCCTCAAACCTGCATCTTTCACCAGCCTGTCTTCACCTTCCCTAAAAGCTCCTTCAATGGCTTCCTGTCAAATGTTGTTTGATGAAGCTTCTGTAATGCACCTTCGGATGTTTTACTGTGTTAATAGCTGCTATACAAATGTACATGGCTGTTGTATAAACATAAACTCTTTGGGGCTCTGATATTCATTGTTGGCAACCCCATGGCCAGAGTGATACTGGCATTTGGCTGCAAATTCCCCCCCCCCCGCCCCTCCCTGCAACCCCGCAGAGGATAGGGTGTGGAAACCAGTTGATTATCTATCTGGCTGATTTTTACACCTAATCCCATCTCATTAATACAGAGCGATGTGTTACACTAGGTCACTCATCCCTCTCAATCAAAAACAAACGTTTCTGTTTATGTATCACCTTCAATGTAGTCAAAGATGCGAAAGAAGGCCACAGGAGGATAAATCAGGCAAAGTCTTCGCCAGACTGTGACACAGAAGAGCATATTGGGGCAGGAGAACGAGGAGGTAGATTTTAGTGTCTCTAAGGAGTGTGATGTTGTCCGAAGTAAATAATGGCATGATGAGAAAGCTCGTCAACGACTGGGTACGATGTAAGAAAAGCTGACTTCGCATAACCTAAAGCCTGAATAAGATCAGAGAAGGTCAAGCTGATCCGAAATGCCTGGACTCCATAAATTCTGATAAGATTAACTCGTCATAACCCAAAGCAGTCTAAATACGACAAGATAAGGTCAGGAAGTAACAAATCTCCTCCAACTCTTAAACATTCCATCAAAGGACAAAGTAATGACCTGAGTGACGGGACAGAGTTCTGAAAGGTCAGCAAGGTGACGCCTGTTTTATGATATTGCTTATGTTTGTACTTCTGATCGAATTCCTGACCAAGCTGTAGTCACGTAATCCTGATTCTGATAATGTGTACATACTGAGCTGATCCTCTGCGAAAGCGCGGACTTGAGTAGGAATCAGCAGAGACACTCTCTGCTCTCCGACCTCAACTTTCAGCCATAAACTGCAGTCCGTTCATAAATAAAGTCTTGTTATGTTTTCTTAACGAGCATTGTTGAATCTTTCTACCACAGTCCAGAAGCGGGAAAAATATTGACTTTGACAGGAGGAAAGAGAGTGATGCACGATCAATTGCACAAAAGACGAGAGTTGGATGCAATCGAGGCTTTATTACACTAAGATGTGTGGCCTCCTACAGCAGCTGGTGAAATGGCTGCTGTACGAGGAGCACACATATTTATACTCCGCCTACTGGGCGGAGCCAGCAGGAAGGGACTATCCCTGTACCTGTAGTACAGGGCCTTACCATACATACCCTAATATATACATCAGTGGTTACTACCACATTCACCCCCTGTTAAAATTGAGTCTGGCGGGGGTGGTGGAGAACTATATACAGCACAAGTTTAATATACAGAGAAAAAAAAAATTGAGTCCAGAACCAATTACAGGTTTAGCCGGTCCGGAGCCTTGATCTGACTTTGGTAGCGATAGAGCGGTGGCGGCGATTCTGGCATCGGTCGGGTCCTTGGTGACTCCGGGAGCATGCCGAGATCCTCTTCATCCTCGGGCGTGGGCAGGGGGAGGACAGATGGTCCTGGGGGGGTTGCTGTTGGGTACGCCAGGGGAGGGGAGTGTGGCGCCTGGCCGGGGAAGTGTGTATGGGTGGAACCTGCTGGTGTCAGGTCCCTGAGGGAGACAGTATCTTGGCGGCCGTCGGGGTACGCCACATAGGCATACTGGGGGTTGGCATGGAGTAACTGCACCCTTTCCACCAATGGGTCCGCCTTGTGGAGTCGTACGTGCTTATGGAGGAGTACGGGTCCTGGAGCTGCAAGCCAAGTTGGGTCGACACCCCGGAGGTGGACTTCCTGCGGAAGGCGTTCATGGGGTGTGTCGTTAATCGCAGTGCATAGGAGCGACCGAATGGAGTGCAGTGCATCAGGGAGGACCGCCTGCCAACGGGAGGCCGGGAGATTTCTGGACCGTAGGGCCAGCTGGACGGCCCTCCAGACCGTCCCATTCTCCCTCTCCACCTGTCCGTTTCCCCGGGAGTTATAGCTGGTCGTCCTGCTCGAGGCGATACCCTTGTAGAGCAGAAAATGACGCAGCTCATCATTCATGAATGAGGATCCCCTGTCACTGTGGATGTAGGCGGGGAAGCCGAACAGAGCGAAGATGGTGTTGAGGGCTTTGATGACGGTGGCAGACGTCATGTCGGGGCATGGGATGGCGAAGGGGAATCTGAAGTACTCATCGACCACACTGAGGAAATACGTGTTCCGGTCGGTGGAGGGGAGGGGCCCTTTGAAGTCCACGCTGAGGCGTTCAAAGGGGCGGGAGGCCTTCACCAGGCACGCACGGTCCGGCTAGTAGAAGTGCGGTTAGCACTTCGCACAGACCTGGCAGTCTCTGGTGATCGGCCTGACTTCCTCGACGGAGTAAGGCAGATTGCGGGCCTTAATGAAGTGGTACAACTGTGTGACTTCCGGGTGACAAAAGTTGTCGTGCAGAGTCCGGAGTCGGTCCACCTGTGCGCTGGCACATGTACCTCGGGATAGGGCATCGGGGGGGGGGGGGGGGGGGGCTCGTTGAGCTTACCGGGATGATGCAAAATCTCGTAGTTGTAGGTGGAGAGCTCGATCTTCTACCTTAAGATTTTATCATTTTTGATCTTGCCCCGCTGCGTGCTGTTAAACATAAAGGCTACCGAACATTGGTCAGTGAGGAGAGTGAATCTCCTGCTGGCCAGGTAATGCCTCCAATGCTGCACAGCTTCAATGATGGCCTGGGCCTCTTTTTCGACGGAGGAGTGCCGAATTTCGGAGGCATGTAGGGTGCGGGAAGAGAATGCCACGGGCCTGCTTGCCTGGTTGAGGGTGGTGGCTAGAACGACATCTGATGCGTCACTCTCCACTTGAAAGGGTAACGTCTTGTCGACTGTATGCATCGCGGCCTTGGCGATGTCGGCCCTAATACGGTTGAAGGTCTGTTGAGCCTCCGCCGTCAGGGGGAAAAGGGTGGACTGGGTGAGTGGGCGGGCCTTGTCCGCGTAGTTTGGGACCCACTGGGCGTAGTAAGAAAAGAACCCCAGGCAGTGTTTGAGGGCCTTGGGGCAGTGGGGAAGGGGGAGTTCCATGAGGGGGCGCATGCGGTTAGGGTCGGGCCCCAGAACTCCGTTCTGGACCACATAGCCGAGGATGGCTAAGTGGTCTGTGCTGAATACGCACTTCTCCTTGTTCTAATTGAGGTTTAGGAGAGTGGCAATGCGGAGGAATTTGGCAAGGTTGGCATCATGGTCCTGCTGATCGTGGCCGCAGATGGTGACATTGTCCAGGTACGGGAAAGTGGTCCGCAGCCCGTACCGGTCGACCATTCGGTCCATCTCCCTTTGGAAGAGAGAGTTGGTGACGCCGAAGGAAACCCTAAGAAAATGGTCGAGGCGGCCATCTGCCTCGAAGGCAGTGTATAGGCGGCCAGCCTTACGGATGGGGAGCTGGTGGTAGGCGGATTTTACAGTTGAGAAGACCCGGTACTGTGCAATCTGATTGACCATATCAGATATGCGAGGGAGGGGGTACGCGTCGAGCTGTGTGTACCGATTGATGGTCTGGCTGTAGTCCACGACCATTCTGTGTTTCTCTCCCGTTTTCACCACTACTACATGGGCTCTCCAGGGGCTGTTGCTGGCCTCGATGATGCCTTCCCGAAGCAGCTGCTGGACCTTGGACCTGATGAAGGTCCTGTCCTGGGTGCTGTACCTTCTGCTCCTGGTGGCGACGGGTTTGCAATCCGGGGTTAGGTTAGCAAATAGGGAAGGTGGGTCGACCTTTAGGGTTGCAAAGCCGCACACAGTAAGGGGTGGTAGGGACCCGCCGAACTTCAATGTTAGGCTCTGGAGGTTACACTAGAAGTCCAGGCCGAGTAGCAGGGCAGCGCAGAGGTTGGGGAGGACGTAGAGGCGGAAGCCGCTGAACTCTACGCCCTGGATAGTGAGCGTGGCTATACAGTACCCCCGGATCGCCACGGAGTGGGACCCGGAAGCCAGGGAGATTCTCTGATTGGCAGGGTGTACCTTGAGGGAGCAGCACCTTACCATATCGGGATGTATGAAGCTGTCGGTGCTTCCGGAGTCCAGCAGACAGGAGATCCTGTGCCCATTAATCTTCACGCTTGTGGAGGCGGTTGCAAGTTTGTACGGGCGAGACTGGTCGATCGTGACCTGGGCGAGCCGTGGCTGGTCGTCGCTGGTGTCAGACAATGGGGTTCCCGGGGGGGGGGCATGGATCCTGGAACGATGGTGGCGCCCACGTGCTGTGGGGGAGACAAGATGGTGGCACCTGATGATCCTGAGGTGGACAAGATGGCGGCGCCCACGGGCCGCACGTGGCGGGGGTTGAACAAGATGGCGGTGCCCACTGGCCGTGCATGGTCCGTGGGGGGGGGGGGGGGGAAGATGTCGGCACCCACTGCCCATACGCGGGGGGGGGGGGGGGTCAGAGCGATAGCGGCAACTGAGCTTGCCTGGCACACCACAGTGAAGTTCCCCTTTTTGCCGCAGGCCTTGCAATGGGCGCTCTGGGCCGGGCAGCGTTGGCGGGGGTGTTTACGCTGCCCACAGAAGTAACACCTGTGTCCCCGGGGTTGGCTGGTTGGCGCGTGGTACAGGCGTAGGGTTGGCTGAGTGGAGTCCCCAATGGGGCAGCCATCTGCGGGGTCCATGATGGGTAGGAGGGGTGGGCCGCGCGGCCAGGGGTGTGGGCCTGGATAATGCGCGAGGCGACCGTCATCGGTAGCGCCATCTTTTTGGTTTCCGCGAGGTCGAGCGTGGCCCCTCTAAAAGTCGCTGGCGGATGTGATCTGACGCAATCCCCGTAACGAAAGTGTCCGGCATGAGTAAATCCGAGTGTTCCGTGGCCGTGACGGCCGGACAGTCACAGTCTCTGACCAGCGTGACGGCCGGACAGTCACAGTCTCTGACCAGCGTGACGGCCGGACAGTCACAGTCTCTGACCAGCCGGACAGTCACAGTCTCTGACCAGCGAGATGGCCTGACAGTCACAGTCTCTGACCAGCGTGACGGCCGGACAGTCACAGTCTCTGACCAGCCGGACAGTCACAGTCTCTGACCAGCGTGACGGCCGGACAGTCACAGTCTCTGACCAGCGTGACGGCCGGACAGTCACAGTCTCTGACCAGCCGGACAGCCGGACAGTCACAGTCTCTGACCAGCCGGACAGCCGGACAGTCACAGTCTCTGACCAGCCGGACAGCCGGACAGTCACAGTCTCTGACCAGCCTGACAGTCACAGTCTCTGACCAGCGTGACGGCCGGACAGTCACAGTCTCTGACCAGCGTGACGGCCGGACAGTCACAGTCTCTGACCAGCGTGACGGCCGGACAGTCACAGTCTCTGACCAGCGTGACGGCCGGACAGTCACAGTCTCTGACCAGCGTGACGGCCGGACAGTCACAGTCTCTGACCAGCGTGACGGCCGGACAGTCACAGTCTCTGACCAGCGTGACGGCCGGACAGTCACAGTCTCTGACCAGCGTGATGGCCGGACAGTCACAGTCTCTGACCAGCGTGACGGCCGGACAGTCACAGTCTCTGACCAGCGTGACGGCCGGACAGTCACAGTCTCTGACCAGCGTGACGGCCGGACAGTCACAGTCTCTGACCAGCATGACGGCCGGACAGTCACAGTCTCTGACCAGCCGGACAGTCACAGTCTCTGACCAGCGTGACGGCCGGACAGTCACAGTCTCTGACCAGCGTGACGGCCGGACAGTCACAGTCTCTGTCCAGCGTGACGGCCGGACAGTCACAGTCTCTGACCAGCCGGACAGTCACAGTCTCTGACCAGCGTGACGGCCGGACAGTCACAGTCTCTGACCAGCGTGACGGCCGGACAGTCACAGTCTCTGACCAGCGTGACGGCCGGACAGTCACAGTCTCTGACCAGCGTGACGGCCGGACAGTCACAGTCTCTGACCAGCCGGACAGTCACAGTCTCTGACCAGCGTGACGGCCGGACAGTCACAGTCTCTGACCAGCGTGACGGCCGGACAGTCACAGTCTCTGACCAGCGTGACGGCCGGACAGTCACAGTCTCTGACCAGCGTGACGGCCAGACAGTCACAGTCTCTGACCAGCGTGACGGCCGGACAGTCACAGTCTCTGACCAGCCGGACAGTCACAGTCTCTGACCAGCGTGACGGCCGGACAGTCACAGTCTCTGACCAGCGTGACGGCCGGACAGTCACAGTCTCTGACCAGCGTGACGGCCGGACAGTCACAGTCTCTGACCAGCGTGACGGCCGGACAGTCACAGTCTCTGACCAGCCGGACAGTCACAGTCTCTGACCAGCGTGACGGCCGGACAGTCACAGTCTCTGACCAGCGTGATGGCCGGACAGTCACAGTCTCTGACCAGCCTGACAGTCACAGTCTCTGACCAGCGTGACGGCCGGACAGTCACAGTCTCTGACCAGCCTGACAGCCGGACAGTCACAGTCTCTGACCAGCCTGACGGCCGGACAGTCACAGTCTCTGACCAGCGTGACGGCCGGACAGTCACAGTCTCTGACCAGCGTGACGGCCGGACAGTCACAGTCTCTGACCAGCGTGACGGCCGGACAGTCACAGTCTCTGACCAGCGTGACGGCCGGACAGTCACAGTCTCTGACCAGCCTGACAGCCGGACAGTCACAGTCTCTGACCAGCGTGACGGCCGGACAGTCACAGTCTCTGACCAGCCGGACAGTCACAGTCTCTGACCAGCCTGACAGCCGGACAGTCACAGTCTCTGACCAGCCTGACAGCCGGACAGGCACAGTCTCTGACCAGCCGGACAGTCACAGTCTCTGACCAGCCTGACGGCCGGACAGTCACAGTCTCTGACCAGCCGGACAGTCACAGTCTCTGACCAGCCTGACGGCCGGACAGTCACAGTCTCTGACCAGCCTGACGGCCGGACAGTCACAGTCTCTGACCAGCCTGACGGCCGGACAGTCACAGTCTCTGACCAGCCGGACAGTCACAGTCTCTGACCAGCGTGACGGCCGGACAGTCACAGTCTCTGACCAGCCTGACGGCCGGACAGTCACAGTCTCTGACCAGCCTGACAGTCACAGTCTCTGACCAGCGTGACGGCCGGACAGTCACAGTCTCTGAGCAGCGTGACGGCCGGACAGTCACAGTCTCTGACCAGCGTGACGGCCGGACAGTCACAGTCTCTGACCAGCGTGACGGCCGGACAGTCACAGTCTCTGACCAGCGTGACGGCCGGACAGTCACAGTCTCTGACCAGCGTGACGGCCGGACAGTCACAGTCTCTGACCAGCCTGACAGCCGGACAGTCACAGTCTCTGACCAGCGTGACGGCCGGACAGTCACAGTCTCTGTCCAGCGTGACGGCCGGACAGTCACAATCTCTGACCAGCGTGACGGCCGGACAGTCACAGTCTCTGACCAGCCGGACAGTCACAGTCTCTGACCAGCGTGACGGCCGGACAGTCACAGTCTCTGACCAGCCTGACGGCCGGACAGTCACAGTCTCTGACCAGCCTGACGGCCGGACAGTCACAGTCTCTGACCAGCGTCATGGCCGGACAGTCACAGTCTCTGACCAGCGTGACGGCCGGACAGTCACAGTCTCTGTCCAGCCTGACAGTCACAGTCTCTGACCAGCGTGACGGCCGGACAGTCACAGTCTCTGTCCAGCCGGACAGTCACAGTCTCTGACCAGCCGGACAGTCACAGTCTCTGACCAGCGTGACGGCCGGACAGTCACAGTCTCTGACCAGCCTGACAGCCGGACAGTCACAGTCTCTGGCCAGCGTGACGGCCGGACAGTCACAGTCTCTGACCAGCGTGACGGCCGGACAGTCACAGTCTCTGACCAGCGTGACGGCCGGACAGTCACAGTCTCTGACCAGCCTGACCGTCACAGTCTCTGACCAGCGTGACGGCCGGACAGTCACAGTCTCTGACCAGCGTGACGGCCGGACAGTCACAGTCTCTGACCAGCCGGACAGTCACAGTCTCTGACCAGCCTGACAGCCGGACAGTCACAGTCTCTGACCAGCGTGACGGCCGGACAGTCACAGTCTCTGACCAGGGGAATTAGGGCACGCCAGAAATCTTCTATTGACTCACCAGGGAGTTGACTACGAGTGGAGAGGACGTGGCTGGCGTAAAGCGTGTTAGTCCGCTGAGCGTAATTCTCTTTCAATAGCGTCATGGCTTCATCATAGTTCGGCGGGTCCTGGATAAACAGAAAAACGCTGGAGCTCAGCTGCGGGTAGAGGGTCTGGATCTTCTGAGCTTCCGGAATTGGATCTGGTGCAGACCTGATGATAGCTTTGAAACAGGCTAGCCAGTGTTCAAAGTCCTTTTTGACGTTGCTTGATTGTGGATCCAGCTGCAGGTGATCCGGCCTGATGCGGAGGTCCATCTTCTGAAAACTTTAGTGCAATAAATTGATGCACGATCAATTGCACAAAGACGAGAGTTGAATACAACTGAGGCTTTATTACACTAAGATGTGTGGCGGCCTACAGCAGCTGGCGAAATGGCTATGAGGAGCACACATATTTATACTCTGCATACTGGGCGGAGCCAGCAGGCAGGGACTACCCCTGTACCTGTAGTACAGGGCCTTACCATACATACCCTAATATATACAGCAGTGGTTACTACCACAGAGAGGTAGTGAGTCAGAGAGAGGCACTGAGGGAAATCCAGAGTTCAGGATGTCAGCTGCTTAAAGGCATGTCATAATATTAATAATAATCTTTATCATTGTCACAAGTAGGCTTACATTAACACTGCAATGAAGTTACTGTGAAAATCCCCTAGTCGCCACATTCCGGCGCCTGTTCGGGTACAGAGAGGGAAAATTGAGAGTGTCCAATTCACCTAACCAGCACGTCTTTTGGAACTTGTGGCAGGAAACAGGAGCACCTGGAGGAAACCCAATCAGACACAGGGGAGAATGTGCAGACTCTGCACAGACAGTGACCCAAGCCGGGAATCGAACACGGGACCCTGAAGCTGTGAAGCAACGGTGCTAACCACTGTGCTACCGTGCCGCCCACATATCTGCCAACAGTGGTTAATAAGACAACTTTGTTTGAGCTGAGAAATGCATTATGGAAAGTAACAGACGCACGCCCATTGACGTTTGTGCTTGTGTTTATCAATGTGAAATAGCATGGTGTCACAGAGTGGTTAGCGGGCCCTATTGATTTTGCAGCACAGCTAGCTCTATATATCTACCACAAAGCTACACTGTGGACATGAATCTCTCAGGCAACTGATAACAGTCTTCCAAAATTGAAATCTCAGCATGTTTGAAGTCTGTTTTTTTTTTAATTCAAGCTGCGTTGGATTGATGTGATCTGTCCGTTCTGCATTCGCCTTGTGAAAAGATTAAACGCACAGTGAAAATTCATTTTGTACAATGTTCTGGATCAGAAGGCAACTGGCCATCATTTCTGCTGATGTAACTCTGTATTTCTTGTCTGCACAGATCACGGGGTCCTCAGTGGCCCACCATGTTTGGAACTAAACTTGACATTGACGAAGTAGGTACAAATCCTGACTGATTCCTTATGAGGAGGCGGTTTGGTCAGCACTATCGGGAGTATTGGAGCTGACTTCTTAATGCCTGGAAGGTAACATGATATGCAGCATGCAACCAATGAACATTCAGATTAGGACACAACCAATGGGCAGTCAGGACACTCAGAGGTGGCATCATCACAAGCGGGCATGACATAAACATTATAAAAGGGATGAGGCACTCACACCCTGCCTCTTTCCACAGACAGACATCTAGCGAGAGTTGAACAGCCAGAGTTGAACAGCAGCATCACACCCCAGCACGTGGCTTCGAGCAAGCTGCTACAGTTAGACTGAGTTACTACAGTTAGATTAGTAGAGAGTCGAACTCATTTGAGCACTGTGTTGATAGTTCAATAAACACGTTGACCTAATTTCAGAGTCTGGAGCATCCTTTAGTTAAGACTGCATCAAGTAGCAGCCAGTATTATCCGAAGCAGCATAACACAACAGAAGCGAGTGGCTCCAATAACACTCAAGAAGCTTGGCACCACTCAGGACAAAGCAGACCGCATGATCAGTACTCCATCCACAGTGGCAGCAGTCAGCACCATCTATAAGATGCACCACAGCAACTCCCCAAACCTCTTCTCACAACACCTTCAAAACCCACAAACACTACCACCTAGAAGTTGACACATGGGAACCGCCAACTGAAAGATGCCCCTCCAAGCTGCGAACCATCCTGACTTTGACCTGTATCGCCGTTCCTTCTCTGTCACTATGTTGATATTGGCATGTGAGAATACCTTTAAGAGTAGCTTTCGGAGCACTGCTCCTTCCTCAGGTGAATGAATTCCTCACCTGAGGAAGGAGCAGTGCTCTGAAAGCTAGTGTTTGAAACAAACCTGTTGGACTTTAACCTGGTGTTGTAATACTTCTTACCGTACTGCAGTGATGTCAGAGAGTGGGTGGAGCTGGGATGTCTGTCAGCTTTTTACTTTTGTTTTAGGCTGTTTGCTGCAGGGTATGTTGTAGTTTCGTTTTCAGAGCTGGATAGCTGCAGTCACAGCCAGAAGGTGTATGAATCTATTTCTGTAATTTAAAGACTGTAAATCGATCCTGGTGATCTAAAACTAATAACAACAGTGACTTAACCTGATGTGTTTCTGGTAAAAGGTGTTTTAAGTCTTCTGAATGTTGTTTGGGAAGCTTAAAGGATTACTTAGTGTTGTATTCCTTGGGGGTTGTATTTGAATTAATGGTTGTAAAGATGTTCACTGTATGTTTAAAAAGGTTAACTTGAGTTCCTAGAATAAACATTGTTTTGCTTTGAAAATTACTTTTCCATTTCTGCTGTACCACACCTGTAGAGTGGGTCGTGTGCTCCCCATACCACAATCTAGTAAAAGTTGTGGGTCAGGTGAACTCCATGATACACTTTGGGGTTCTCTAAACCCTGGCCCTTAACAATATCCTGGAACTCCCACCCTGACAGCACTGAGGCATTACCTACACCACATGGACTGCAGTGGTTCAAGAAGCTGGCACATCACCATGACCTTTTCAAGGGCAACTAAGAATGGGCAATAAACACTTGCCAAGCCAACAATGTCCACATCCCATGAACGAATAAATAAATGGAGGCACTCTGCTTCATTCATAATGAATTACTTTAATGGGATGGCAACAGGACTGAATGAACTCACATTGACCAGAGGACATCGCAAAGTGCATTGCAGCCAATGAAGTACTTTCTGAGGTATGTAATCACTGTGTAATATTGGAATTCAGCAACCAATTTTCACCGAAGCTCTGACAAAGAACAATGATAAAATGGCCTGAAGGGTCATGGTGAAAAATGGTCATGAGCCCACACTTGCTGGCAAGTGGCCCCTCAATAATTCACCTGTAAAGCCAGAAACTTACAAGTTTAAGCTAGAGAGGTGGACACTGATGAGGATGATAGGAAACATTGAGAACTGTGCCAGGAATGTTCAAAATCACCATGCTAAGGGTTAAGGGGGAAGCCCCTCCAGGACAATCGTGGGGGCCATGTTGATGGACTCATAAAATGGTCCCAAATTGGGCCTTTAATTGCGGCAAATCGCTGCTCCCTCACCTTTGAGTAGGCAACCTTTCTCCATTTCTGTTCCCAGCAATGGAAACATGGCAAGGTGGTACTACATCAGGGGAACAATATGAAGCATCCGTGGCATTTTAGCACTTAAATCAGTTCTAACTCACCTCCAGCGGGAGGACATAGGCCGGGTTTCTCTGGTCCCGCATTGGGTCGGAGAATCGGCAGGAGGGTGGGGGGCACGCAAACCCCACCGCGCCGGGGCGTCGATTCTCCGGCGATCGGAGAATTGGCTCCAATTGCGTCGGCGCAGTCACTGCGGCGCTGGTCGGGGGCTATTGAAAGAAGCCCCACCCCCTGGCGATTCTCAGCACTCGATGGGCTGAGTGCCTGCCGAGTCCCGCCAGCGCCGTTTGCGTATGGTCCGACCCGGCACAACCTCGGCGTTCTGGCAGCAGGGGCCGTCCTGGTTGGGAGGGGGGTTGGAGGGTGGAGCCGACTCCGGGAGGGACTCCACGGTGAACAGGCCCGCGATTGGGGGCAATCGATCGGTGGCAGGTTCATTCTGGGGGCGTCTATGTTCCTTCGCGCCGAGCCTCTGTAGTGCTCCGCCATATTGCCCAGGGACCAGCGTGGAGACGGCCGTGGGCGCATGCGCAGACCTGCGCTGCCCGTGGCGGGTCGGCTTTCGGTGTCGGAGCAGAGCACAGCACTCCGCCGCCATTCTAGCCCTCGAGGAAGGGGTGAATGCCTGGTCCTGGAGGCCCGTTGACGCCGGGATCGCTCGCGCCGGTTTTGACGCCGGCATCAACACTTGGCTGGGATTTCGGAGAATCCCGGCCCAAGTCTCCCAAACTGACAATCCCAGCCTTTTGTTTCTCTCGGAGGGTTGAGGATTTCTGGAACTCGCTTCCTCAAAATGCAGTGGAAGCCGCGTCTATGAATACGTTTAAGGCAGAGCTAGATAGATTATTGATTAACAAGAGACTGAAAGGTTATCAGGGATGGGTGAGAATGTGGAGTTGAGGTTACAATCAGTTCAGCCATGTTCTTATTGACTGGTGGAACAGACTCGAGGGGCCGAATGGCCGACTCTTGCTCCTAATTTGTATGCTTATATGTTCCAACTCTGGCAAGAATGAAACTAACACTGAGCCATGACAGATACCTCATGCAAGACCCCATGAAGAAACATCACTCAATAAGCCAGTGAGTAAAAGGGTACCAAGATTTATAGTCGAAAGTCCTGCGTTTGATCTTCAGTCTGTTTCCATGAACTGATTTCATCCAAATCAGCACTTGGGACATTACACTTGACTGGACTGGAGAGTGGGAAATCATCACTGACCACTATTCATTGACTCTTGCTGGAAGTTCCATTGTGACAAGGAACATAGCAATATAATCCAGCTCTTGGTGCCTATTCCACTAATCAGTTAGATCATGGTTAATTTTTATTTGAATTTCATCCAGATGCCTGGGCTGCATAAACCTTGATACCAGCTCATAACAAAAATCTATCATACTCCGTTTCAAACGTTTTAATTCAATGCCCAGATGTTTTGAGGGAGAAAGTTGCAGATTTTCGCTGCTCTTTGTGTGAAGAGATTGTGACGGAGCAGGATGAGAGAACTGAAACCCAAACTCCTTCCTTTATTGCCTATAATCTGTCTGTTTTGGAAAAGGAAGATGGATGCTTTACTTAACCCCTGAGCATGTGGTCAATTGAAATAACCAGCTCCAATTTTACAGACACACGCGCACTTGAGGAAATCAATTGTAAACATAAGAACTAGGAGCAGGAGTAGGCCATTTAGCCCCTCAAGCCTGCTCCACCATTCAATGAGATCATGGCTGATCCTTTATGCACTCAGCTCCACCTTCCTGCCCTTTATTCCTTTATTCTTCAAAAAAACTATTGATCTTTATCTTGAAAACATTTAATGAAGGAGCTCAACTGCTTCACTGGGCAAGGAATTCCATAGATTCACAACCCTTTGGGTGAAGAAGTTCCTCCTAAACTCAGTCCTAAATCTACTTCCCCTTATTTTGATGCTATGCCCCCTAGTTCTGCTTTCACCCGCCAGTGGAAACAACCTGCCCACTTCTATTCAATCTATTCCCTTCATAATTTTATATGTTTCTATAAGATCCCCCCCCCGCCGCATCCTTCTAAATTCCGAGTACAGTCCCAGTCTACTCAACCTCTCCTCGTAATCCAACCGCTTCAGCTCCTACAAAAATGAAAAACCTCACATTTGTCAACATTGTATTCCATCTGCCAGACCCTAGCCCATTTACTTAACCTATCCGAATCTCTCTGCAGACTTCCGGTATCCTCTGCACTTTTTGCTTTACCACTCATCTTAGTGTCGTCTGCAAACTTGGACACATTGCCCTTAGTCCCCAACTCCAAATCATCTATGTAAATTGTGAACAATTGTGGGCCCAACACTGATTCCTGAGGGACACCATTAGCGACTGATTGCCAACCAGAGAAACACCCATTAATCCCCACTCTTTGCTTCCTATTAATTAACCAATCCTCTGTCCATGCTACTACTTTTCCCTTAACGCCATGCAACTTTATCTTATGCCGCAACTTTTTGTGTGGCACCTTGTCAAAAGCTTTCTGGAAATCGAGATATAACACATCCTTTGGCTCCCAGTTGTCTACCGCACTGGTAATGTCCTCAAAAAATTCCACTAAATTAGTTAAGCACGACCTGCCCTTCATGAACCCATGCTGCGTCTGCCCAATGGGACAATTTCCATCCAGATGCCTCACTATTTCTTCCTTGATGATAGATTCCAGCATCTTCCCTACTACTGAAGTTAAGCAAACTTGCCTATAATTACCCACTTTCCGGTGACCTCCTTTTTTAAACAGTGGTGTCACGTTTGCTAATTTCCAATCCGCCGGGACCACCCCAGAGTCTAGTGAATTTTGGTAAATTATCATGAGTGCATTTGCAATTTCCCTAGCCATCTCTTTTAGCACTCTGGGATGCATTCCATCAGGGCCGGGAGACTTGTCTACCTTTAGCCCCATTAGCTTACCCATCACTACCTCCTTAGTGATAGCAATCGTTTCAAGGTCCTCAGCTGTCATAGCCTCATTTCTATCAGTCGTTGGCATGTTATTCCATTGTGAAGTCCGACCCAAAAAACCTGTTCAGTCCCTCAGCCATTTCCTCATCTCCCATTATTAAATCTCCCTTCTCACCCTCTAATGGACCAACATTTACCTCAGCCACTCTTTTTTGTTTTGCATATTTGCACAAACTTTTACTATCTACTTTTATATTCTGAGCAAGTTTACTCTTATAATCTATCTTACTCTTCTTTATAACTTTTTTAGTAGCTTTCTGTTGCTCCCTAAAGTTTTCTCAGTCCTCTAGTCACCCACTAATCTTTGCCACTTTGTATGCTTTTTCCTTCAATTTGATACTCTCCCTTATTTCCTTAGAAATCCATGGTCAATTTTCCCTCTTTCTACCATCCTTCCTTTTTGTTGGTGTAAACTTTTGCTGAGCACTGTGAAAAATCGCTTAGAAGGTTCTCCACTGTTCCTCATCTGTTTCACCATAACGCCTTTGCTCCCAGTTTACCCTAGCCCGCTCGTCTCTCATCCCATTGTAATCTCCTTTGTTTCAGCACAAAACAATAGTATTTGATTTTACCTTCTCACCCTCCATCTGTATTTTAAATTCCACCATATTGTGATTGCTCCTTCCGAGAGGATCACTAACTATGAGATCATTAATCAATCCTGTCTCAATACACAAGACCAGACCTAGTATCGCTTGTTCCCTCAACTATCGCGGATACATTCTATAAACTCCTCCTCAAGGCTGCCTTGACCGACCTGGTTAAACCAATCGACATGTAGATTAAAATCCCCCATGATAACTGCTGTATCATTTCTACATGCATCAGTTATTTCTTTATTTATTGCCCGCCCCACCGTATTGTTACCATTTGGTGGCCGATAGACCTCTCCTATCAGTGAAGTTTTTGCCTTAATATTCCTGATTTCCACCCAAATAGATTCAACCTTATCCTCCATAGCACCGATGTCATCCCTCACTACTGCCCGGATATCATCCTTAAATAACAGAACTACACCACCTTCGAACATAGAACAGTACAGCACAGAACAGGCCCTTCGGCCCTCGATGTTGTGCCGAGCAATGATCACCCTACTTAAACCCACGTAACCCGTATACCCGTAACCCAAAATCCCCCCATTAACCTTACACTACGGGCAATTTAGCATGGCCAATCCACCTAACCCGCACATCTTTGGACTGTGGGAGGAAACCGGAGCACCCGGAGGAAACCCACGCACACACAGGGAGGACGTGCAGACTCCACACAGACAGTGACCCAGCCGGGAATCGAACCTGGGACCCTGGAGCTGTGAAGCATTGATGCTAACCACCATGCTACCATGAGGCCCCCCTTCCTTACCATCCACTCTGTCCTTCCGAATAGTTTGATACCCTCGGATATTTAATTATGTTTCAGTAACGGCCACAAAATCATAGTCATTCACGGTGATTTGCGGCATCAACTCATTTTCCTTATTCCGAATACTACAAACATTCAGGTAAAGTACACTTATGTTGGTTTTAATACCTCAGTTCTGAATCTTAACACCTCTATCATGAACCTCTCCTGAGTTATTTTTCATTTTAACTTTTCTCCTAATTTTCCTTTGTTGAACCCACATCTTCATGTAATAACCTGCTGATTCACTTTCCATTTATGTTTTTACATCCTTTTAGTATTACTGGGCCTATTCCCTGAGCTCTCCTCAGTCACTGTACCCTGTACTATGGCCCTTTTTGATTTTGACTCTGGCTTCTCTGCCTTACACTTTCCCCCTTACTGCTTTTTGCTCCTGGCCCCGTTTTACTTCCCTCCGACCTCCTGCATTAGTTCCCATCCCCCTGCACATTAGTTTAAACCCTCCCCAACAACACTAGCAAACATTGGTTCCAGCCCTGCCCAGATGCAGACTGTCCGGTTTGTACTGGTCCCACCTCCCCCAGAACCGGTTCCAATGCCCCAGGCATTTGAATCCCTCTCTCTTGAACCATTTCTTGAGCCACATGTTCATCCTATCTATCCTGACATTCCTACTCTGACTAGCTTAGGCACTGGTAGCAATCCTGAGATTACTACCTTTCAGGTCCTACTTTTTAGTTTAGCTCCTAACTCCCTGAATTCAGCTTGTAGGACCTCATCCCATTTTTTACCTATATCATTGGTGCCTATATGCACCACGACAGCTGGCTATTCACCCCCCCCCCAGAATTTCCTGCAGCCGATCTGATTGTGTCCACAGAACCTCCTGTCTATTCCCCTTACGATTGAGTCCCCTATCACTATAGCCCTGCCATTCTTCTTCCTGCCCTCTTGCACAGCAGAGCCAGCCATGGTGCCATGAACCTGGCTGCTGCTGCTTTCCCCTGGTGAGCCAACTCCCTAAACTGTATCCAAAGTGGTATACCTGTTTTGCCGGGAGATGACCGCAGGGGACACCTGCACTGCCTACCTACTCTTGCTCTGTCTTTTGGCCACCCATTTTCTATCTCCCTAAGTAACTTTTACCTGCAGTTTGATCAACTTGCTAAACGTGCTATCCACGGCATCCTCAGCATCGCGGATGTTCTAAAGTGAGTCCATCCGCAGCTCCAGAGCCGTCAAGCGGTTGAACAGTAGCTACAGCTGGGCAAAGTTCTTGCACGTGAAAGAGCCAGGGTCAATGGACATGTCCCTGAGCTCCCACATTACACACGAGGAGCATGATACGGGTCTGGGATCTCCTGCCATGTCTTAAACCTTGGGTTAACTTAGATAACTACAATGCCAAAAAATAAATGAAAAACAAAACAAAAAAAAATAGACAAATTAAAAGAAAAACTACTTACCAGTCACCAGCAGGTCCTCTCTTGGCCAATCCAATCACAGCCTCCATGTGAAGTCACTCTTCAGTTTCTCCCCAGTCTAAACCTCAGATTCACCGTTTACTCGCTTACCTTCCCAAGAGTCTGTCCAACTCATCATCTCCGCTCTGCTCCTACCCAGGATGCTCTCTGGATCGGTCCCGGCCGATTAACAGTTACAAGCCAGAAAGAAGAAAAAAAAATGAAAGGGAAAAAGTACCTCCTCCCACTGCACAAAATTACCTCACTGCTCCAAATTACCAAGTTTCAACCTCACTCTAGCTCTCTCACTCACTCACTCAGGATGTCTCGACTTCACCGTGCGCAAAGCTTACTGAGTGTGCGCTTTATGTCTGTCTCTTATCTAGAACTTAGCTAAACTGAGATGACTCACAATAGTTAAACTTCAAACAGAAGAATGCAATTCACACTTTTTGCCTCTAATCAGGCTTCAGGTGACTGACAGATCACTGCCGCTCAGCAAATAGGGTGGGGGCAGCTTCAGCCAATCAGACACTAAACTGAACACAAAACTTTCAACTGAAAAACAGGAAAATTAAATTCAACTCTTACCTTTCTTGATTGCCTCACTAGTAAACAAAGGTACAGGTGATAATTCATATGATTGGCTCACCCTAAGTGTTGCTCATTCTGGGTGAGTGTGCTTTACACTCAATTTGGCTCTGTTTCATTCCTTAGCTGTGGAGTCGCCAGGTATCGTTAAGATACCGCCACAAGTTTCAAGTTCAAGTTCAAATCAATAACTCCACACATCAGTTAGTAAGTTCAAACAAGACACGTTTATTATAATACAGTAATCTACTAATCATGCATATAAAACAATCAGACTAGGCTAATCCTACCACTAATAGGCCAAATACTTATCTGGATAAGGGGACTGTTGGATCAGGGAACAACGGCCTCTAGCTTTGTCCTGGGTCCGCAGGCTTCCAGTAGTTATGGACTAAAGGGGGTCAGGAGTGTCTACTCTCGTAGCGTGCGTTGTATGACACTTACATGATGGTGGCTACTGTCCAGGCCTCTCCTTCTCAAGGTTCTTCTGCTGCAACGGTGTTCTGCTGGGAGGGCTGGCTGGTCAAGGAGAGGCTGACAGAGAGAGAGAGCTGGGGTCGGGAGCTCTGTCTTATACCTCTCTCAGGGTCTGGGCACACCCTCTATTCACTCGCAATCGATTGGGTCTCTTCCCAATCGATTGATTTGAATTCCCCAATAACGGGGCAGTCCCTCGATCACTGGGCGGTTCTTGGGACTTATTGTTTTGGACTTCTTTTGGCGCCGAGAAGTCTGGCCTTCCATTCAATGTATCGATTTGAGTTAACTTGTTTCCATTGTACCTGGGAATCGCCCAGTATCGCCTCATTAGTATGCTAACTTGTTTTCTTTCACAGTGCTGTCTGGTTTCTGCAGCAGTCAGAACTGGTTTCTGCAGCAGTCAGAATACACATAGCGCTTTGCAAGCTGCTTGCTTTTGCAACATGTCCATTTTCCCTGCATTCCTTGTAATCTTCCATTTTGTGTTGGGCAGTGGCCACCCCAGGTGGCTACATAAGAAATAACATACATTGCAAGCCGGGTGGAGAAGTTATTTTCGCTCCCCAAAGGTTGTTTGTCTAAGCGGATTCAATAGAACCATAGATCATAGAATTTGAAATGAAAAAATGAAATGAAAATCACTTATTGTCACGAGTAGGCTTCAATGAAGTTACTGGGAAAAGCCCCTAGTCGCCACATTCTGGCGCCTGTCTGGGGAGGCTGGTACGGGAATCGAACCGTGCTGCTGGCCTGCTTGGTCTATTTACAGCTATTTACAGAGAATGTACAGTGCAGAAGGAGGCCATTCGGCCCATCGAGTCTGCAACGGCTCTTGGAAAGAGCACCCTACCCAAGGTCCACACCTCCACCGTATCCCCATAACCCAGTAACCCCACACAATACTAAGGGCAATTTTGGACACCATGGACAATTTAGCATGGCCAATCCACCTAACCTGCACATCTTTGGATTGTGGGAGGAAACTGGAGCACCCGGAGGAAACCCACGCACACACGGGGAGAATGCGCAGACTCCGCACAGACAGTGACCCAAGCCGGGAATCGAACCTGGGACCCTGGAGCTGTGAAGCAATTGTGCTATCCACCATGCTACCGCGCTGGAGATGGAGTTGTGTATCAGAATTATTGCAGAATTCTCTCAAAGAGATGGATTTTTAGCAAGTCATGAAGTCTGTCGTCTCCTTTTCAGGAGTTTGTGTTTCTCTCCTGGCGGACCGGGAGACATTATGATGGGTCAGCCTCCAGTTTTAAGTCAGAATTATTGCAGAATTCTCTCAAAGAGATGGATTTTTAGCAAGTCATGAAGTCTGTCGTCTCCTTTTCAGGAGTTTGTGTTTCTCTCCTGGCGGACATGAAAAGGAGCAGGCCGGGAGACATTATGATGGGTCAGCCTCCAGTTTTAAGTCACAGGTGTTGTTGAGTTGGCTGCTGCTGCTTCTTGCTGTGTTGTTGCAGGCTGACTGCTTTCTCCATGCTTCTGAAGGTAATAAGATCTGTTATCTGAAGGAAGTTTTGGCCACGTGATCACGTTCAACCTGAATAAGTTAACGTTAGAAGCCATTGTTATGTAATGGAGAAATGATTGTGGCCATTCACACCTACTTACGATCTGACTGGTTCCTCTTATTTTTCGGTTTGAAGCTCAGAGATGGTGGTCGGAATTCTCCAGCTGTTTGCTGGCAGCAGGTTTCAACCGGCAACGTACCCCTGATCGAGGGTGTCCCGCCGGTATGGGTTGGTAGCACCCCAGCTAGGCCCATGCCCCCACCCCACCTACCCCACCTACCCTTTGGACAGTCAGGGGCAATTTTAGCATGCCCAATACGCCTAACCTGCACATCTTTGAACGAGGAAACTGGAGCACCCGGAGGAAACCCACGCGGAGAACGTGCAGACTCCGACTGTCACCCGAGGTTGGAATTGAACCCGGGCCCTTGGTGTTGTGAGGCAGCAGTGCTAACCGCTGTGCCACCATGCCGCCCATATCTACCCTGCTCTTGTTCAAAAGGGTGCCATGGGCTCTTTTATATTCCTCCAAGCTGCCAGATGGAGTCTCAGTTTAATTTCTCAACCAGATGATGGCTTCTCCAACAATCCAGAATCCCCTTAGTCCTGTATCAGAGCACCAGCCTTGATGTTTGTTCTCAAGTCCTGGAGCAAGACTTGAAACCCAAACCTTGTGACTCAGGTTAGGCACACTGACATGTTTTAAAAATTAATATGATTTTGAAAATTTGCACCCGTCTGCTCATGGTCTCTCTCTTTGTAACATTACCTAGCCCTAAAACCCCCCAGGCTGCATGTACTCTGTCAATACTGGCCGTGCCTTTAGCTTGCTGGGCCCTTAGCCATGGAAACGTTTCCCGCGGCACATCCACATCACCACATCACCTCATTTAAGTTGTTTCTTAAACCCTACCTCGACCCCCCTCTCCTGATATCTCCTTATACAGACAGGCGGCAGATTCTGTGTGAGAACAGCACCAGGGACCTGCTCTGGCTTGTTTCACTGTGTGACAAATGTTATACAGATGCACGTTGCTGTTCTTTGCAAACTTGAGAGTGAACAGATTTTGGTTCAACTTTCCAGCTTCCAGTGAAAAGCAAATGGATTTCAACTGTGCTCAGGCGCAACGTTTGTGGGTATAAAAGATTAATGACATTTTTCAATGTTTGTTGCATGAGATTCTCGAATGACAGCAAGCTATACAGTCTTGATTCCACATCTAATTACTTTCTAATTGAGGACCCAATTGCTCCCTCGGGACATCTTAACTCTTCGGATTGTATGACATTCTTTATTTTTAATGAGACAACAAGACATATTGATCTGTTATAATGTATACTCGGATACTTATCCTAATATGTCCCACAAAAAATGCCCTCTGATGCTCTCCGATCTATTCTCGCCTCGTGTTCAAGTTGATCTGCTCGCTTTTATCCCTGACTTTAGTGTGTTGAATTATCTCTGGTCCGGCCCTGAATTGTGAATTGTTTTTATTCGTCCTCAGGACGGGGGCATCATTGACAAGGTTGGCATTTATCATCCATCCCGAGTTGCCCATGAGATGGATGGTGGTGGGCTTTCCTGTGGGACCTTTGCCATTCTGTATGGTGAAGGTATTCCCATCCCTCCCACTCCCCCGTACTACTAGGTAGGGAGATCCAGGGTTAAAAGTCATCAACAACGGTATGCCCAGTGGATATTGTACATGTTTGGAGGGGAACTGAGAGGTGATGGACAGAGAGATCTGGGAGTTCAGGTCCATTGTACCCTGAAGGTGGCAACGCAGGTGGATAGAGTGGTCAAGAAGGCATACAGCATGCTTGCCTTCATCGGACGGGGTATTGAGTACAAGAGTCGACAGGTCATGTTACAGTTGTATAGGACTTTGGTTAGGCCACATTTGGAATACTGCGTGCAGTTCTGGTCGCCACATTACCAGAAGGATGTGGATGCTTTGGAGAGGGTGCAGAGGAGGTTCACCAGGATGTTGCCTGGTATGGAGGGTGCTAGCTATGAAGAAAGGTTGAGTAGATTAGGATTGTTTTCGTTGGAAATACGGAGGTTGAGGGGGGACCTGATTGAGGTCTACAAAATTATGAGAGGTCTGGACAGGGTGGATAGCAACAAGCTTTTTCCAAGATTGGGGGTGTCAATTATGAGGGGGTCACGATTTCAAGGTGAGAGGGGGAAAGTTTAAGGGAGATGTGCACGGAAAGTTTTTTACGCAGAGGGAGGTGGGTGGATGGACGCTTTGCCAGTGGAGGTGGTAGAGGCGGGCACGATAGCATCATTTAAAGTGCATCTAGACAGGTATATGAACGGGCGGGGAACAGAGGGAAGTAGACCTTGGAAAACAGGAGACAGGTTTAGATAAAGGATCTGGATCGGCGCAGGCTGGGAGGGCCAAAGAGCCTGTTCCTGTGCTGTAATTTTCTTTGTTCTTTGTTCTTTGTGATGGTGCTACCTTTGTCCTTCAAAAGGTATCTCCATCTCACTGCGCATTTAAAAAAATCAAGGCATTGATTTTTCTCCTCTCCATTTCCTTACCTCTTTTGCCAAAGGTGTCACAGTGAATTTCAGGAGGCTTGTTTCTGTGTGGGTAATGGGTAATGGGGAGAGGGACTCACATCAGAGACTGATCCTTGTTTCAATCGATGAGCTAGATTTAGTGATGGCAACAGGGTTCCCGTCACTGGAGCTGAAAATGGGAGCAAAATCCTCTCAAGCGGTCAACGGGAGCTGGGCTGCCAGACGATAGATAAGCTGCCACCAGCACTGTTGGCCCAGGAGTGTTGGCCATTTCTGCGGCTATACCTAGAGGACAAAGATAGCTCCATAGCCGTGCATCCCCATAGCCAAGTATGTCATTTCTGGAGTTGCTGTGGCCAGGCAGACAGGCTGCTCTGGCAATGGGGTACCGCAGGGGCTGCTATTGCCTTAGAGTATCCAAAAGGCATAGGAACAGCTTCTTCCCACAGCTACTAGACTCCTCAACGGCTCTCCCTCGGACTGATCTGTTCCCTGTAAGGACATTAGTCCCGACGTCCTATGCTGCTCTTGCTCGTGCATTTGCTTTGTTTGGCACCTTGTTCCGCACTGTAACTCTTTGTCGATGTACCATTTGTCAATGTTCTCTGTCAATTATTCTTTTTCTGTCTACTGTGTACGTACAGTGTACGTTCCCTTGGCCGCAGAAAAATATTTTCACTGTACTTTGGTACATGTGACAATAAATCAAATTAAAAGTACAGTGCAGTAGAACTATAGAGATAAGAAAGTACACCAATGTGGGGTAGATAGGAGGGTACATGTGACCTCTTCAAAGCAGCTTTGAAAAATGTTGCTGAAGTCCTCCTGGGAGCCTCCTGCCGTGACTGAGTGCTGCATATAGCAGTTGCCTGAGGTTTACGAATGACAATGATATGTCCTTCTCAGCCAAATGGGCTTTGAGTGATTGACGCCTTGATTCCAGGCATGTTGTCCTGGCAGAGGACACTACTGTTGGACAGTTCTTGCTGCAATTGGATTTGAAGAATCTTGCCTCTGACTGCTCTGCTATAATCATTGCAATAATGGATGTTGTTTTTCAAAAATATTTTTGGAAATATGCTGATATTCTGTAAAGGACGGTATGTCTGCATGTGTGTGTGCATGTGCAACTCCAGATCCGACATACTTGGCTGTGGGTATGCATGGCAATGTAGGTGTATGTATGTGTATGTGTCCATGATTAATCAACCAAACGGAAGGTTAACAAAGACAGCTTGTCTGTGAGAGCTTGGAGATAAAAGAGTAAGGTGCTGGGTGCATACATTTTTAATGAACGGCTGTGGGTGTGGTTGGATTGACAAGTGAACAGATTGTGTTTGAAATTTGCATTTGGAGATGGGTAAGAACTTGACTTTCAGCTGCTAAACTTTAAATGGGAGTTTAAAAATGACAAGGGACTTTAGCAACCTATGTTTCATAAGTAAACAGGGGAAGGCTGTTAAATTTGTATTGATTTGAAAGTGAGGACAATGGGAAAATGTGGAAGATTTTTATATTTTGGAAAATTTGAGTTGAAAGAGATGCTTGAGAACAATGGAATGCTGAGATGAAAGGGGCAAAAGATGTTGAAAAAAAAATCATTGAGCTGAGTTGTGGTGGCTATGTGGGGGAGATGTCCTGAGAAATCTGTGCACGGGTAAGGTGTGGAACAGAGGGACATAGAAAATAGATGCATCCTTTCTAGCCTGTTATGCCATTCGATATGATCATCGCTGATGCTATATCTCAATACCATACTCCTGAACTCTCAATCCTATCTCATTCCTAAACATAGTCAGTGATTTGGCCTACATAACCCTCTCGAGGAGCGTATTCCATCGGTTCACCATCCTCTGAGTGAAGAGGTTTCTTCTCATCTCAGTCCCAATTCACCCACCCTGTATTCTGAGACCATTACCCCTTGCTCCAGTACCCTGGGCCAGAGAAAACAATATTCTGACCAGCCCTGACAGAATTTTATGCATTTCAAATAGATCTCCACTCATTCTGAACTCCAGTGAATACAAGCCCAGTTGACCCAATCTCTCCTCATACAATAATCCTGCCATCCCAGGAATTAGTCTGGTGAATCTCTGCTACAGCAAGTATATTCTTCCTGAGATAAGGAGACCAGAACTGCACACAATACTCTAGGTGTGATCTCACTAAGGCCCTGTATGGCTGCAGTAAGACATCCTTGCTCCTGTACTAATGTCTTCTTGCTATGAAGGCCAAAGTACCATTTGCCTTCCTGACTATTTGCTGTAGCTGCATGCTTGCTTTCACTGACTGGTGTACAAGGACACCCAGGTCCCTTGGTACGTCAACGTTTCCCAATCTGCCACCGTTTAAATAATACTCAGGCATTCTGTTTCTCTGTCTAAAGTGGATAACTTCACATTTATCCATATTATCCCGCATCAGCCACATATTTGCCCACTCAACTTGTCACCTAGTTTTGTGTTGGCAGCAAACATGGACATATTATATTTGGTTCCCTCATCCAAATCATTGATATATATTGTGAACAGCTGGGGCCCAAGCATGGATCCCTGTGGGATCCCACTCGTCACCATTTGTCACATTGAAGAAGACCCAATTTTTCCTAATCCCTGTTTCCTGTCTGTTTATCAATTCTCAATCCATGCCAATATATTACCCCCAATCCCATGCGCTTTAATTTTTCACACTGACTTCTAATGTGGAGATGAGTATTTGTTTTCAGAAAGCAGTTTGCTTCTGAACTTTCTTTAATTTCCAGAGCGGAGCAGGGGAGTGTTCGGGGTCCTGTGATTTACCTTCACTAAAGTGACAGCAATTTTTGCCTTGGGTAATGTTCCAGGATTTATTTAGTTAAAAATGTATAAGGAAGTTGTTGCTAAAACGTCAGTTTACTTGTGTGTGTTCTGACCAGGTTGTTTCTTTGAGGAATGTTTTGAGAGACTATTTAACTGTGTAACTTTAATCTCATGTGCTAAAGTTTTTTCTTCTTGTTAATTATTTTTTTAAATGTTCTAAATGCTAATGGCGTTACTGGAGTTCTGTGCCCCTGAGATTAGTAGCTTATTCTCCTCATTTTCAATGAACAAAGAACAGTTATGACAGTGAGTATGACCCAGAATCTGGTTTGCTCATAACTTCTGTGATCGTAGTATCATTTACAATTCCTCTGGATATCCCTCATTTTTCTAATTGCTCTATTGCAAATGGTGGTGATGTAACCCAAAGGTTCAGACTAATGCACTGGGGTCATGGGTTCAAATCCCACCAAGGGTGGTTAATAAAGAAAAGAAATCTGGAATTGAAAAGCTAATCCCAGGAATGACGATCATGAAATTGTCATCAAGCCCATCTTGTTTCTTTAGGGGAGGGTATCTACCATCTTCTTGGCCAGGCCTACATGTGACTCCAGACAAGGTGAGATTGGTGGCACGGTAGCACTGTGGTTAGCACTGTTGCTTCAAAGCGGCAGGGTCCTAGGTTCGATTCCCGGCTTGGGTCACTGTCTGTGCGGAGTCTGCACATTCTCTCCGTGTCTGCGTGGGTTTCTTCCGGGTGCTCCGGTTTCCTCCCACAAGTCCTGAAAGACGTGCTATTAGGTGAATTGGACATTCTGAATTCTCCCTCAGTGAACCCGAACAGGAGCCGGAGTGTGGCGACGGGGATTTTCACAGTGTTAATGCATTGTTAATGGATTGGATTGGATTGTTTTTTGTTTTTTTTTGTAAATATTGAGTACCCAGTAATTTTTTTTTTCCCAATTAAGGGGCAATTTAGCATGGCCAATCCACCTAACCTGCATATCTTTGGATTGTGGGGGTGAAACCCATGCAGATACAGGGAGAATGTGCAAACTCCACACGGACAGGGCACAGTAAGAAGTCTTACAACATCAGGTTAAAGTCCAACAGGTTTGTTTCAAATCACTGCAGCTCCTTCCTCAGGTCAATGAGAGGTGGGTTCCAGAAACACATATATAGACAAAGTCAATGATGCAAGATGATACTTTGAATGCGAGTCTTTGCAGGTAATGAAGTCTTTACAGGTCCAGATGGTGCAACTGGAGAGAGGGATAATCACAGGTTAAAGAGGTTGTCTCAAGCCAGGACAGTTGTTAGGATTTTGCAACACCCGGGGGGGGGGGGGTGTGAATGTAATGCAATGTGAATCCAAGGTCCCGGTTGAGGCCGTACTCATGTGTCCGGAACTTGGCTATCAGTTTCTGCTCAGCGATTCTGCGTTGTCGCACATCCTGAAGGCCGCCTTGGAGAACGCTTACCCGAAGATCAGAGGCTGAATGCCCTCAACTGCTGAAGTGTGACTCGGCCCATGTTGTCTTCCTCATACGCTGCAGGAGAGGATGTTCCGAGTCTTGGTACAATGGTGAGATCACGCAGATGCTGCGACAACGGATGAACGGACATCGCGCAAAAATCAGCAGGCAGGAATGTTCCATTCCAGTGGGGGAACACTTCAGCAGTCGAGGGCATTCAGCCTCTGATCTCCGCATCTTGCCAAGGTCATTCCCACACGTGTTTGCATATATGGTTGATCTAATTCAAGCTTCAAACCCACATTCATGCCTACCCCAATAACCTTTTGCTCCCTTGCTTATCAAGCATTTTGTCTGCTTTAATGTCTAATCATTCTCCGAGCGCCTTTTCCCTGGTGATGGTGATTGCTTTAAGCTCCTTCCTCCCTTTTGCAAATGATTTTCAAGTATCCTTTGGCAGTTTTAAGTCTTCTGCAGTGAAGACAGACGCTATATATCTGTTCAACGCCTCTGCCAATTCCTTTAATCTCTGCAGGACAACACTGCCCTCAGTTACTCGTTTCTGTTTGAATACGTGTAAAAACTCTTACTATATGCTTTTGTATTTCTAGCTAGCTTTCACTCATACTCTAATTTCTCCCATTTTATTATTGTTTTCGTCATTCTTTGCTGGGTTTTAAAATCTGTCCCATCTTCTGATCTGCCATAAAGCTTTGCAGACTTGTACAGTGATTTCAATTTGATACGAAACTTAACTTCCTTATTTAACCAAGGTGATGTATCTTGATGATGTATGAATCTTTCTTTCTCACTGGGGTAAATCTTTGCTGAATGTTTTAAATATCTCCTTCGCAGTCTGCCACTGCAAGGTTCCCTGGGGTACAGGGGTTATTAATTGAACCCGAGCCTTCACAAAGGCTCCACATCCGAAATTGGAGCACCTGCATCAACTGAAAGTACTTCCATTCCCTGAGTGTTTTGGTTGTTTATGACCGTAAAATGATTTTACTTCATGTTTGTGCGCGTTTCCCCGGTAGCTGCTATTACTCTTTCGGATTGAGGAATTCTCAAGTCTCTCCGCTGCTTTAGCCAACTTCACAGATCCCAGGTTAGCTTCTCAGGTACGAGGGCTATCTCCAAAACTTTGGCTATTGACTCTCCCTTGTCGAGCTCTCAGACTGAGGCAATGCGCAAATAACAGCGATGTCGTCGCAAGGAGTGCAGTCGATGAGGCCGTTGGCATTTTTTGGCACCAGGTGCCCCAATGGTTCAGGTGGAGCTCTGCTGTACACCCCAGCAAGGGCATCCAGAATAGTGGTGGGATGTCACACACTGAACAACATCAGACTGCAGAGTGGCCTACAACTCAAAAACAACAATGCCATTGTCAGAGTTTCAAACTCTGAGGAGAAGGAAGATGAGGAGGTGGAGGAGGACGCTAATGATTGGAGGAAGATCCATAGAATCTATAGAATCCCCGCAGTGCATAAGGAAGCCATTCGGCCCATCGAGTCTACACCGACCCTCTGAAATAGCACTAGATCTAAGCGCACTGCGCCACCCTATCCCCATAAACCCGCGCATTGATCATGCCCATTCCAGCCAACAGTGTGCCCATCCCATTCAGGGTACCCAGCGCCTCGTGTATTCTGTGGATATCACCCCTCCTACCCTGGGCACACTGATCCAAGCTACTGAGGGAGGCTTGAATCCTTTCCTGGCCGAGACTCTGCTCTTGCATCCACTCCAAGTGTTGCTGCATGTATCGCTCCATGAGAGTAAGCAATGTCCCGTGGTCAGAGATCACGCAGATGATCCCCCGGGACGATGTGGAGCTCATGATGGTGATGGACTCCTCCAATTATAATCCTCGAGCTCCCACTGCTACAGGGGACTCTACCTGATGTCCACACATCTGCTCCTGATTGGACAAATACCGTTCTCCAAACAGTGACTCCTGAGGTTGCACATTTCTGAGAATCATTGTAACGTTCCTGAGTAGCATCGTAACGTTCCTGAGTATCATCGTAACGTTCCTGAGTATCATCGTAACTTTCCTGAGTATCATCGTAACGTTCCTGAGTATCATCGTAACGTTCCTGAGTATCATCATAACATTCCTGAGTATCATCGTAACATTCCTGAATATCATCGTAACATTCCTGAGTATCATCGTAACATTCCTGAGTATCATTGTAACGTTCCTGAGTATCATCGTAACGTTCCTGAGTATCATAATAACGTTCTAGATGGAATTGAGGTTCAAAAGGAGGGTGTTAGCAATTTTAGAAAATGTCAAAATAGATAAGTCCCCTGGACCAGATGGGATTTATCCTAGGATTCTTTGGGAAGCCAGGGAGGAGATTGCTGAGCCTTTGTCCTTGATCTTTATGTCGTCTTTGTCGACAGGAATAGTGCCGGAAGACTGGAGGATAGCAAATGTTGTCCCCTTGTTCAAGAAGGGGAGTAGAGACAACCCTGGTAATTATAGACCTGTGAGCCTTACTTCGGTTGTGGGTAAAATGTTGGAAAAGGTTATAAAAGATAGGGTTTATAATCATCTTGAAAAGAACAAGTTGATTAGCGATACTCAACACGGTTTTGTGAAGGGTAGGTCATGTCTCACAAACCTTATTGAGTTTTTTGAGAAGGTGACCAAACAGGTGGATCAGGGTAAAGCTGTTGATGTGGTGTATATGGATTTCAGTAAGGCGTTTGATAAGGTTCCCCACGGTAGGCTATTGCAGAAAATAAGGAAGTATGGAATTGAAGGTGATTTAGCGGTTTGGATCAGTAATTGGCTAGCTGAAAGAAGACAGAGGGTGGTGGTTGATGGCAAATGTTCATCCTGGAGTTCAGTTACTAGTGGTGTACCGCAAGGATCTGTTTTGGGGCCACTGCTGTTTGTCATTTTTATAAATGACCTGGAAGAGGGTGTAGAAGGATGGGTTAGTAAATTTGCAGATGACACGAAGGTCGGTGGAGTTGTGGATAGTGCTGAAGGATGTTATAGGATACAGAGGGACATAGATAAGCTGCAGAGCTGGGCTGAGAGGTGGCAGATGGAGTTTAATGCGGAAAAGTGTGAGGTGGTTCACTTTGGAAGGAGTAACAGGAGTGCAGAGTACTGGGCTAATGGCAAGATTCTTGGTAGTGTAGATGAACAGAGAGATCTCGGCATCCAGGTACATAAATCCCTGAAAGTTGCCACCCAGGTTAATAGGGCTGTTAAGAAGGCATATGGTGTGCTAGCCTTTATAAGCAGGGGGATTGAGTTTCGGAACCACAAGGTCATGCTGCAGCTGTACATAACTCTGGTGCGGCCACACCTGGAGTACTGCGTGCAGTTCTGGTCACCACATTATAGGAAGGATGTGGAAGCTTTGGAAAGGGTTCAGAGGAGATTTACTAGGATGTTGCCTGGTATGGAGGGAAAGTCTTACGAGGAAAGGCTCAGGGAATTGAGGTTGTTTTCGTTAGAGAGGAGAAGGCTGAGAGGTGACTTAATAGAGACATATAAGATAGTCAGAGGGTTAGATAGGGTGGACAGTGAGAGTCTTTTTCCTCAGATGGTGATGACCAACACGAGGGGACATAGCTTTAAATTGAGGGGTGAGAGATATAGGACAGATGTCAGAGGCAGTTTCTTTACTCAGAGAGTAGTAGGGGTGTGGAACGCCCTGCCTGCAATAGTAGTAGACTCGCCAACTTTAAGGGTATTTAAGTGGTCACTGGATAGACATATGGATGAATATGGAATAGTGTAGGTCAGATAGGCTTCAGATGGTTTCACAGGTCGGCGCAACATCGAGGGCCGAAGGGCCCGTACTGCGCTGTAGTGTTCTATGTTCTATGTTCTATGTTCCTGAGTATCATCATAACATTCCTGAGTATCATCGTAACGTTGTTGAGTATCATCGTACATTCCTGAGTATCATCGTAACGTTGTTGAGTATCATCGTACATTCCCGAGTATCATCGTAACGTTCTTGAGTATCATCGTAACATTCCTCCCTCCTCTGAGGGGTCTGTGCACACTGGGCTAAATCGCTGGCTTTGAAAGCAGACCAAGGCAGGCCAGCAATTCCTGTACCAGCCTCCCTGAACAGGCGCCGGAATGTGGCGATTAGGGGCTTTTCCCGGTAACTTCATTGAAGCCTACTTGTGACAATAGGCGATTTTCATTTCATTTCAGATGTCTATGACGCTGATATCTCCTTCTGCACTCTGGTGGTGGGAATAACCCATCTCGTTCTGAGTACACCTTTGTCACCTAGCATGCTCGTGTTACCTGAATGATGTAACCATATCCCTGCACTGCTCCTCATCCCAACTTCCGCTTGTGCTCAGTAACCAACATCATGGCTTCCTGCATTAACACAAGGTGCATTTCCCAACACCTTTCCCACCTTTACCACCTGTTACCACGGTTCACCATCACCAACTGATAGGTGTTCAGACACCCTGGCAATCTCCACAGCCATCTGTTCTACCAGACAAATCCACCCCCAGTCCGAGCCATCACCTCAGCGTTTTTAACTCTCTATCACTGCAAAAGGACATGAATTGATATTAGCTGATAGAGTGCATGCAGTGATAAAGTGATATTTCTATTCATTCTGTCTGTGCATCACAGTGTTCATTCACATGTATTCTGTGTGCACCTATGTGAACAGCTCACAAGCCTCGATGCTGAAGCAGGGGTATGTGCCAGGTCGCACCTCAGCTTCAGAGTGTAGAACTGCCTGTTACCTGGGAGCTCTGTGTGGAAAAGGCAAGCTGCTTACCGTACTGGAACACAGATGGTCGTTGAACATTTTCCTGCTCTGAATCCATGAGCCTTGATGGCCTCTTGCTGTGCTCACCACAGCTGCAATTTGAATTTGTGACAGCTGGAGGATTGTGCTAGCCAGGAGGGGACAACACTCCCCACCTCTTCTGGACAACTCCGAATAAAATTCCCCGCTGCTGATCTGGGAAACATGGGACAGCTGGAACAATTCCTCCCCCAGAGGCAGCTCTGTTTGACATCCTATGAATAATAATGTGAAGCGATAAAAGCACGAGCTTATAGCTTTCTTATGGAACATACAGTGTTCCATATAGGAGGCCATTCGGCCCATCGAGTCTGCACCGACCTACTTAAGCCCTCACTTCTACCCTATCCCTGTAACCCAATAACCCCTCCTAACCTTTTTGGTCACTCAGGGCAATTTATCAAGGCCAATCCACCTAACCTGCACGTCTTTGGACTGTGGGAGGAAACCGGAGCATCCGGAGGAAACCCACGCAGACACGGGGAGAACGTGCAGACTCCGCACAGACAGTGACCTAGCCGGGAATCAGACCTGGGACCCCTGGCGCAGTGAAGCCACAGTGCTATCCACTTGTGCTACCGTGCAGCCCACTATTCAGAAGACAACCTCTGCTTCACATTTGTGTGCTGACAGCCACTCATCATTTTCACCATCTCACCAATGATTACTGAAAATGAAAATTGAAAATCGCTTATTGTCACGAGTAGGCTTCAATGAAGTTACTGTGAAAAGCCCCTAGTCGCCACATTCTGGCGCCTATCCGGGGAGGCTGGTGAGGTGTGGTGGAGAAAATGTCTCTTGCGCAAATGTTTGGTGCCATGTATGATGTTGCAGCTGTCACTCCAATATAGAATGCTGTGTTCTGTGACCACTGCCCCCTCCCCCCCCCACTGGTTTAAACCCTTTCAGTCAAATGTTTGTCGCGACTGTGAGGGACCTGTTCAAGGGTCACCAGTGAGGGAGCATCCTGATAGATAGGTGGCAAGAGGGCTATTGGATAGGCTGAGAACTCCATTACTGGTCATCATGCATATACTGAGGCACAACAGCTATATACACAACTGCAGAATATCCTTTCCAGAAAGTGCTGGCAAGGTGATACCATCCCCCATGGATGTATCTTGTGAATCCGCTGTATTCTCCCAGGGCTTCAGTTCAGAACACTGGAAAGGCAGTAACAATGATAGTTTCTTCATGGGCCATCCATCCCAGGGTCAGCTAACATTTGGACAGCATTTACAGAGTTCCCTCTCGCCTGATGAGTCAATAATACCTCCTCTGAGGCGGAGGGGTTTCACCATAATCGTCTTAACTCTCAAGTGGACCGGAGAACAGTCGGGCAATCTGGTTAGCCAGCTGCTGTCCAAGGCGGGCCCTCCTCCTGAGTGAGGGGCGGCAGTCCCACTCACCACCAGTCAACACCCATTGGATGCAACGAGCTGTCATGCTCTGCAATTCTGCCTCTGCAAGGACGATGGAAGCAGACTCAACTTTCAAAGAGAATTGGGATAAGTCTCCCTGAAAAGGTGAAAAAAGTAAATAAATGCAAGTCAGTGGGGAAGAGGGAGCGGGAATAATTACAGAGCTTTTTTCAAAGAACTGGCAAATTCACAATGTCCTCCTTCAGTAAGGCTCTGCAGTGTGACCCACAGGCACTACGTTGAACATCTAAGATTGATGCCAATTATTCTTAACCGTGGCTATTCACCTGGGATCTGTTCAAACAACTTGAGCAGCACAACTCTGAATGCTTAGCATCACAACAACTATACAGAGTGACAGGGTCTAAGCAGCATTTGAACCCAAGGGAATCTGGATTAATTCAGCTGATCCTGAACTCAGACACATTAAAACAATGTTTAAGAGGTATTTGCTTCACCAGAAGGCTGGTGATCCAGGCGTTACTTCTGAGGCTGTATAAGGCTCTGGTCAGACCACATTTGGAGTATTGTGAGCAGTTTTGGGCCCCGTATCTAAGGAAGGATGTGCTGGCCTTGGAAAGGGTCCAGAGGAGGTTCACAAGAATGATCCCTGGAATGAAGAACTTGTCGTATGAGGAACGTTTGAGGATTCTGACTCCGTACTCGTTGGAGTTTAGAAGGATGAGAGGGGGATCTTATTGAAACTTACAGGATACTGCGAGGCCTGGATAGAGTGGACGTGGAGAGGATGTGTCCACTTGTAAGAAAAACTAGAACCAGAGGACACCATCTCAGACTAAAGGGACGATCCTTTAAAACAGAGATGAGGAGGAATTTCTTCAGCCAGAGGGTGGTGAATCTGTGGGACTCTTTGCCGCAGAAGGCTGTGGAGGCCAAATCACTGAGTGTCTTTAAGACAGAGATAGATAGGCTCTTGATTAATAAGGGGGTCAGGGGTTATGGGGAGAAGGCAGGAGAATGGGGATGAGAAAATATCAGCCATGATTGAATGGCGGAGCAGACTCGATGGGCCGAGTGGCCTAATTCTGCTCCTATGTCTTATGGTCTAAGGCGGGCTGAGGCATCAAACAATCCCAGGAAATCAGGGCCAAACAATGATGTGAGAGAATGCCCACCAATCTGTAAACAACTGAGGTGGGCGGGGGGCTCACACTTTTTAATTTTCTCTCGCACTCACTCTATCTCAGATTCTCTTGTTTGTTACCATGATTCCATCAGAGTTAACATTTCCTAACATGGAAATGACGCCAATATTGACTTGAGAGGGAACGAGTTGGGCTGTTGTTCACTGCAGTTGTGAGTCCACAACTTATAGATTATTCATCATAGAACAAAAAAACTTCACTTAATCAAACATTGATTTTTGACCTTTGAAAACACATCAAGGAAAATGGAAAGACCAGATATGTTTCATCCCTGGACATGTTTAACAGTGCACATTAATTACACAGTAGAATTACATTGTACCCTATGGAAATTGCCAGGGGGTTAACAGAGCAGACGCATTGGCCTTGATTCTTAGCTTTTGCTTCAGGGACAAGACCCACAAACGCACATCCCCTGCACTGTCTTAAATCTGTCATCATCTAATCGAATGGAGGAGCAGACTTGAGGGGCTGAATGGTCTATAATGGTCAATCCCTACTCCTTTGATACTGGATGAGCTTTGATCATCGATTCATAGAATCCCTACAGTGCAGAAGGAGGCCATTCGGCCCATCGAGTCTGCACCAACCCTCCGAAAGTGCACCCGACCGAGGCCCACGCCCCAACCCTATCCCTGTAACCCCACCGAGCCTTTGGACACTGAGGGGAAATTTAGCATAGCAAATCCACCAAAACCTTTGCACCTTTGGACTATGGGAGGAAACCGGAGCACCCGGAAGAAACCCACGCAGACAGGGGAAGAACATGCAGACTCCACACAGACAGGCACCCAAAGTGGGAATCGGAACCGTGTCCCTGGCGCGGTGAGGCAGCAGTGCTAACCACTGTGTCACCATGTCGCTTTGGCTGCGTTGCCCAATTCTGGTTTCGAGCAATGCTGTTGGCCTCAGTTTCATCAGTCTGGGGTGGCACCTTGATATCCGATGAGCTGTGTTGCTCCGCAGAGATAAACTTTGTGCCTTCAATGACTTCCATCAGTGCCATTGATGACTTGACACTTGTGTGATGAACTGGCACAGTCAACAGCAATTTTAATTTGTGTAGCACCCTCCACAATGAAGAAATGGCTGAAGGCACTGGATACTGAAGAGGATCGGGGACCAGCAATAGTTGGAGATTGACAAAGATGTTGGGGACAGAAAGACAGAAGAAATATAAATGGAGGTGATGAAGGCTAAGAAGGATGCTGATAGTGGCACATAAAGAGGTTACAATGTGTGAATGTTGCTTGCCATTTAGTTCATGCCTGAATGTTTTTCAGGACTTTTTGCACAGGGGCACAGACTGCTTCAGTATCTGAGGAGTCATGAATGGTCCGAAACATTGTGCAGTGATCCACAAACATTCCCACTTCTGGTGTTATGATGGAAAGAACGTCATTAATGAAGCAGCTGAAGGTGGTTGGGCCTCAGACACTCCCTTGCAAAACTCCTGCAGTGATATCCTGGGACTGAGATGATTGACCTCCAAAAACTACAACCATCATTTTTTGTGCTAGACATTGGATGATGTACACGAGGGCAGCAGATGTCCATATTAGGACAAGATTCAGTATCTTTTTTCATTCATTCATGCGCATCGAAGGCTAAGTCAGCATTTGGTAAGCCGCCTTCTTGAACTGCCGCAGTCCCTGTGTTGTAGGAATACGCACAGTGCTGCAAGGGAACAGAAGGTGGAAAAGGTAAATAAGCTGCTCAATAAACAGGGCGACAGTGAGGGATGCATGAGCACAATAAAAACAGAGAGCATCTATCATCCGTGTCTTTTCATCATGAATTAAGACAAAAGGCGGGGTTTTAAGGATCCGACAGTGGCAGGGACACATCGCGGGCAGAACAGGGACATTTGGAGAGCTGTTAAAAGCTAGGGGTTCTCCAAATGTTTCCATCTCACCCACGTCGATGTCCCTCGGTGTCGAGACTGGAAAATCCTGGCCAAAGTTACAGGAAACCCATCCTTATTATGTCCACAAGTTTTACTCATTTCCCTTCTAATTGTCCCCTTTTCTCTCCTGATTCATTTTTGTTGCAGAGGGAGATATCCCATAACTAATCCTCACGGCCATAACTAGCAAACTGTCAGTCTCAAAGCTGACATTAATGGAGGAACTGCATGGCCCTTCTGTGATTGAACCAGCAAGTGGAGAGTGGAGATCCTCAAATCGGGGAGCGTTTGTCCATTTCCTCCCACCTCAATTGATATTTTACCTGCCCTCTGGCCGATTCAGACCTATAAATGACCAATGAATGGGACAGACCACGTCATAATAGAGGCCGCCTTGCACGCTGAAGGGTTGGGGTTGCAGTTATCACGAAGACGACAGCAGATTGAAAACCCATCGACTGTCACAGTCAATGAGGTGGAACGGAAAGCAAAACAAAAAGATTCATCATTTAGCCCTCTGTGTTTGTTCCTGCAATCTGCAGATTCAGGTCTGACAATGACTTCAGTCCTTGTGAGGCGGTCTGAGAGCACTTTTCCTCCATCCCAGTTGCAATCAGCAGCTGCTCAGAGGGGAAGGGGGGAGGGCGGGGGGGGGGGGGGGGGGAGAATCGGTTCCCCACATTTACGACAAACCTGGGACTTCATCTCAAATTAAGTAGAACCCAGGTTCCACATCATCATCTTTGACACATCAGAAAGGAACAGTACTTGTATCAGCCTGAGGCAGGCACCAAAAAGTTTAACTGTTAATTTCTGCTCAATTAATTTCAATCAACTACTTTAATTTGAAGCAACCATTCTAATTAATTTCCGTTGGAGGTGAGCAGCACCTATCTCTCAAGTTATTATTTTAAAGGTTCCCCGTCATTAAAGGTAGCGTTTTCTGATCTGTGTACTTTAAGCACATTGACGCCTCCCACCCAGGTGCCAACCGGCCTGAGATGGAGAACGGATATAAAAGATCAGAAACTGGTTCAGGAATAGACCATTTGGCCTCTCCAACCAGCTCCATCATACCATACGATCTTCATCACAGTTTTCCTCGCAAATGTTTCTCCTCGTGAGGAAGGCTGTCAACTTCTCTCGTGCTGTTTCCAGTCTGATCCAGACATTCGTCTTTCGCTGCAATATCCACGTGTCCGTTTTTCTGGCCGGGAATTAGCTCTGCCTTTGCCCCGACCCTTTTACTGCTTCAGTTCCTACAGATTAGACTCAATTCTGGGTTGCTGACTTTGCACATTTTCTGTG
This sequence comes from Scyliorhinus canicula, assembly GCF_902713615.1. Taxonomy (NCBI): domain Eukaryota; kingdom Metazoa; phylum Chordata; class Chondrichthyes; order Carcharhiniformes; family Scyliorhinidae; genus Scyliorhinus; species Scyliorhinus canicula. The sequence continues at coordinate 239,225,272 of NC_052149.1, read as the reverse complement.
TCTTGGGGGGGGGGGGGGGGGGGCGGGGGGGGGGGGGGGGAGAAGTGTCTGAACGTTTAAGCCGGGATTCTCCGACCTAGCGCCTGGGGGAGGTGCAAATCCCGCCCCGCCGACCCAACGCTAATTTCCCCAATTCTCCGGCGCCGTTTTTTGGGCGCCCACGGTATTCCTGCCGCGCCGGTCGGGGGCCGTTGACAGCGATTCTCCGGGCCCCGATGGGCCGAGTGGCCGACGAGTTATGCCGAGTCCCACCGGCGTGGATTACTCACCTCCCACACGGCGGGACCTGGAAGCTAAGTGTGTGGGGGCCGTCCTGGAGGGAGGGGCGGAGGGATCTGATGCTGGGGGGGGGGCACACGGTGGCTTGGCCCGCGATTGGAGCCTACTGATTGGCGAGCGGGCTGGTTCCGTGGGGGCCTATTTTACTGTAGGGCTCCACCATATTGCCCGGGGGCCGGCACAGAGAAAGGAACCCCCGCGCAGGCGCAGAAATACGCCGGACATTCCGCGCATGCGCGAACTCGCGCGGGCCGTTCGCCGCTGGCTGTTGCTGCGGGGACGACTCCGGCAGCAACCTAGCCCCCTAGAATGGGGAGAATTCCTCACTTTCGGGGGCCATCGACGCCGGAGTGGTTGGCTTCGGTTTTCACGGCGACGTGGGGGCATAGCCCCATTATTTGAGAATCCCACCCTAGGCATGAGGAACTGGAGGAAGGGGCTGCCTGCATGAGTGGGATGGACAGGGAAAGGAAGAACTTGCATTTTTCGCCATCTCAGGGCACCCCAAAGCACTTTGCAGCCAATCACTTTGTGAAATGCAGTCATCATTGTAATGCAGGAAGTGTGGCAGCTAATTTGCACAGCAAGTTCCCACAATGTGGTCATGTCTGGATAATTTGCTTCATTGGTGATGCTGATTGATGGATAAATATTGATCAGGGTATTAGAGCGATCTCTCCTGCTCTGCTTTGATATCGTTTCATGGGAACTTTTACAATTGCCTCCGAGAGTGAGCAGGGCCTGAGTTTAACCTCTTTAACCTCTCACCTGACCGACAGCCCCCTTGACAGCTGGGCGGCGCACCTACTTCACTGCACTGAGATGTTAGCCTTGATGACGTGCTCATGTCCCAGGAGTGAGAGTTGAACTCCTAACTGGCTGAGCACGAGGGGAATGTTACCCACTCTGCCGTACCTCACTGTATCGCTATTCCTTCACTGACGCTGAGATAAAACCCTGTAACTTCTTCTCCAATAGAAATGTGGGTGTACGTACACCTGTTCTGGGTCAGGGGTCAGAGAACCCCAAAGTGTATCATGGAGTTCACCTGACCCACAACTTTTAATAGATTGTGGTATGGGGAGCACACGGCCCACTCTACAGGTGTGGCACAGCAGAAAATGGGCAAGTATTTTTGAAAGTAAAACAATGTTTATTCTATGAATGCAAGTTAACCTTTTTTTTAAACATACAGTGAACATCTAAACAACCATTAATTCAAATCCGACCCCAAAGACTAGAACCCGAAGTAACCCCGAAAGCTCTCCTTTTAACATCCAAAAGACTTAACAAACCTTCACACAGGAGCACATTAGGTTTACACTCAATATTGAGACCTTTCACAATTCTGAGTTCACCAAATGATCCATAGTCTTTGGATGGCAGAGAACAGAGTACAGCTGCTTTGTCTCTTCAGATGCAGCTCATTGAAAGACACAGACAAACCCAAGCTTTTTCTCAAACTGAAACTAAAAAGCACAAGTAGAGCTCATCTCCACCCACACTCTGACATCACTCCAGTAACATGAGCAGCTCCAGTTCTTAAAGGTACATTTCTTAAACGCCCATTTCTTAAAGGTACTTAAAGGTAAATAGCAGCACGGTAGCATGGTGGTTAGCATAAATGCTTCACAGCTCCAGGGTCCCAGGTTCGATTCCCGGCTGGGTCACTGTCTGTGCGGAGTCTGCACGTCCTCCCTGTGTGTGCGTGGGTTTCCTCCGGGTGCTCCGGTTTCCTCCCACAGTCCAAAGATGTGTGGGTTAGGTGGATTGGCCATGCTAAATTGCCCGTAGTGTCCTTAAAAGTAAGGTTAAGGGGGGGGTTGTTGGGTTACGGGTATAGGGTGGATACGTGGGTTTGAGTTGGGTGATCATTGCTCGGCACAACATTGAGGGCCGAAGGGCCTGTTCTGTGCTGTACTGTTCTATGTTCTATGTTCTATGTACTCTCACATGACACACCATATGGACTGTAGTGGTTTAAGAAGGTGACTCACCATCACCTTCACAAGGGCAATTAGGGATGGATAACAAATTCTAACCAGCAACACCTGTGAAAACGAAAATAAAGCAGGTGGGGGGCATTGCAAACCTTTTCTGTCATTTTGTGGATTGTTGCAAGTCAGTGGCTGTGTGGAGGAGTGATATTTACCAGGACGGGAGCCAAGGGAGTGGTGTTCGGCCCAGTACTGCAGTAATGAGACACATGGTAGCATTCAGCTAGGTGTCAGCTCTGTGTGAGGGTGATGATCTTGACCAAACATGGATTGAGTATTCTGCGAGTGTGGATGAGAGCGTGAGTGTGGAGGTTGGGAGGGTGGTGGTATCAGTGCCCCTCGATGAGCCGGCAGTCAATCAGTTTGGCAATCAATTTGTTTCAGAACTTGACCTTGGCTACAGTTGTTTTTAGATGTTCGCAGAAGGTCAGTGTCCTATCTAAAGTCACTCTGAGGCATGATTGAGTTGGGAGGTGCTTTAACTTGCAGCCATTCCTTTGGATTGAAGCTCTTCATTGGCTTTTGCATTGCAAAACTGGAATCCACTGAGTACTGTTTTTTCAGTATTGTTCAAGTTTTGACAAGTCTGCATTTAGGGCTGGTCCAAGGTGTTGACGTTGGGAACTTGAGTTGCGAAGCAGATGTCATCGGCGTATATGAATTTTTGGGAGCTAGTTTCTGTAAGATTGTTTGTGTGCAAGTTGAAATGTCGATAACCAATGCTGAACCTCGGGGGAGGGTGTCCATTGGTTTGTCTTTTCCCAGTACTCTGCCGGTCCAAGGTGAACACTAAACCTGCAATTGTTCAACAATATTCCAATGCTTTTAGTCACCCGGGAGTAGGGGAGGGTCCGTGACAGCTTCAGGAGGAGGCCAGTGTGCCAAACAGTGGAGGAAGCTGTGAGAGCGAGGAACACAGCACCTGTCTCCAAGTTTTTCTGAAAGAGGACGATTGAAAAATGGGGATGTCATGTAAGTGTCCCTTTAAGAAAAGTTTAATCTCTTATCATGTGACTTGTAGCACATTGGGCTGTGGCTATGAGGTGAGAGGGGGTTTCAGTTTGACTGCTTCGGTCTGCAGAAGGAGAAAGAAGTGTTTTTCTCTGTTTTCAGTTTAAAAGCTCTTCCAGTGAAAAGCACATTGGGTGTGGCCAACTGCTTTGGGAACTTTATAGATATAGTTGTTTTCCGGCAGGAATTTGAATCAGCTGGTTGGAACTGGATCAGAATTTCTGGAAAAGGACCAGTCCCATTCAAGTGAGACTACAGTGTGCTGGGCCACACCCTTGAAAAGGGATTGTAATTTATTGGATTTTGTTATTGAATTGGAACAGTTAAGGGAGAATTCATTAAGTGTTATGTACATAGATCACTGTAGCTGTGTGGTGTCTTTTTGTTTGTAATTGATAAAGAATTCTTGCCGTGTTTATATATATGTATGTTAACTACATTCTTAGACTAAACCTTGCTTTGATTAAAATGTCTGGGAAGTCTAATGAATCACACCTGCAGTGAAGACCTTTATGCTCATCCTAGCCAAATTCAACATAAAGTTGTAGGTCAGGTGAACTTCAAAAAGTGTCTCCAGATCCCATGGAAGTCATTGAATTTTCAAACACATTCGCAATCAGATTCAGGAACAGATTACAGTGCAGAAATTTGACCAACTCAGCACTGCCAGAATTTCTGCTCCACTTGAGTTTCCTTCCACCCTACTGGAACTAACCCTATAAACATATCCTCCAATTGCTTTCACACCTATATTCCCACTACCCCCATCAGCCTCCCCTTAAATCTGCCCAATCTATTTGAAGTGGGACATGGTGAGATATCGGTAATGCCATTGGGCAAGTAATCCTGTGGTCCAACTAACATTCTACAGTGATGGGTTCAAATCCCACCAAGGCAGATGATGGAACTTAAATTTATTTAATAAATCTGGAATGTACAGCCAGTCTCAGTAATAGTGACCATGAAATCGATAGTTGCAAATAAACCATCTGGTTCACTAATGTCCGTCAGGGAAGGAAATCTGCCGTCCTTACCTGGTCTGGCCTACATGTGACTCCAGACCCACATAAATGTGGTTAACTGTCCTCGCAAGCCACTCAGTTCAAGGGCACTGAATGCTGGCCTTAATTGGCAGTGACACCCACATCTGATGAAAGAATCAAGGTTGACCAACCTACCCTTGTGCTGTCACAGTTTGCTGATGGGCCATAATACATATGCTCTTGAGGGAAAATCCCCACATTTCTTTCTCCCTTTGAATAATCATTACTGATGCAATGTTCGGTATCCTTGAAGATGAATTCAGAACAAGCTAGTGCTCCACTTGCAGGTTTAGTTTAGTTGTGTTCTAGATCGATATTAACAATATTGAGCAATTGCTCAGATACTGAAGCAGTCCTTCTCCAAATGCAGCAGATAACATTCAAATTGGCGCTGAGAGGTGACAAGTGATATTCACACCACACAAGTGCCAAGCAATGGCCATCTCCAATAAGAGGGAATCCAACCATCTCCTTGACATTCAATGACATTACCATCACTGAATACCCCGCTGTCAACATCCTGGGGGTTACCATTGATCAGAAACAAAACGAGACTCGCCATATAAATACTGTGGCTACCAGAGCAGGTCAGAAAGTGGGAATTCTGCAGCGAGTAACTCACCTCCTGACTCTACAAGACCTGTCCAGCATCTACAAGACACAGGTCAAGAGTGTGATGGAATACTCTCCACTTACCTGGATGAGTGCAGCTCCAACAACACTCAACGCACTCAATACCATCCAGGACAAAACAGACAGCTTGATTGCTATTCCTTCCACCACGCTAAACATTTACTCCATCGAGCAGTGATGCACAGTGGCAGCCGTGTGTACCATCTACCAAGATGCACTGCCACAACTCACCAAGGCTCCTTCGACAGCACCTTCCACTTAGAAGGGCAAGGGTAGCAGGTGCATGGGAATAACATCAGCTGCAAGTTACCCTTCAAGCCACTCACCACCCTGACTTGGAATTCACTGTCATTGGGTCAAAATCCTGGAACTCCTTCCCTAGTGGCACTGTGGGGTGTACCTACATCACATGGACTGCAGTGGTTTAAGGTGACTCGCCACCACCTTCACAAGGGCAGTTATAGATGAGCAACAAATACTGGTCTCGCTAGCGATACCCGAGAAAATAAAAAAAATCTTGCAGCTTCTCATTGTCAAGTTCCTGCTCAGCTCTGTTTGTGTTCTGGGTTAGCATTGTTGTGGGTCAACAAGAAATTATCAATGTTTACTTCAAACTGTTTAGATAGCCTTGGACAGAAGGATTGAAAAGTTGAGGGGTTTTGAGGCCTAGGAACAGTACCTTTGCCGAATGAGGTTGATGCAGCAGTCGGGTTTTTTGCAATGACTGAGCACCTATCTGAATGTTTACATTCATATCATCGGCCTTATTGAGTTCAGTTTCATTATTTGCCATGTTGAGACGTGACACTATGAAGATAATCTCCTTAAATATGCCTCTTAAAAATCGACCGGGAGTACGTATGGTTAATCTATTTCCTCCTTTTATTGGGAGAAATGCCAATACCCAACATTTTGTTTCAGTAATGCAACATTTATTCATTGATTCCCACCGATAAGCTTCCCAAAGCTTGATCAATGCTCGCTCACGACCTGGATGTACGATTATAGAGGAACAAGCGGTGCAAAATAATAAAATATATTCAATTCCGAGTCCAAATCCTTCAATCAAAAAATCAAAATAGATCAAATTGAAATACAGTTTTAAGTTAAGTCTGGAAGCAATAAAATCTGGGGGTGTCGGTAGATGGGTCATTGAGCGCGGCGGGGAAAGTTCGGAAGGCAAACGGAATTCTTAGTGGTGGAATTTTCTGATATTTTTTCAAAGTGTCGGATTCAGGGAGAAAACCGGAGAGAATCCCTTTGGTGTCATTGGTGAGAAAATGTGTCCTATCTTCAACTACTTCGAGTCACAGAGTCATACAGCACAGAAAAGGCCATTCGGCCCATCGGGTCTACACTGGTCAAAAACAACCACCTTATAGAACATAGAACATAGAACGATACAGCGCAGTACAGGCCCTTCAGCCCACGATGTTGCACCGACATGGGAAGTCAAAAACTAAAGGCCATCTAACCTACACTATGCCATTATCATCCATATGCTTATCCAATAAACCTTCTGTGCCCTCCTCTAGGTCATTTATAAAAATGACAAACAGCAACGGCCCCAGAACAGATCCTTGTGGTACGCCACTCGTAACTGAACTCCATTCTGGACATTTGCCATCAACATAAATCACCCTCAATCCCCAGCCTCCGTATTTTCTGCATTAGCCGACCGTGGGGAACCTTATCAAACGCTTTACTGAAATCCATATACACCACATCAACTGCTCTACCCTCGTCTATCTATTCAGTCACCTTCTCAAAGAACTCGATAAGGTTTGTGAGACATGACCTACCCTTCACAAAACCATGCTGACTATCCCTAATCATATTATTCCTATCTAGATGATTATAAATCGTATCTTTTATAATCCTCTCCAAGACTTTACCCACAACAGACGTGAGGCTCACCGGCCTATAGTTACCGGGGTTATCTCTACTCCCCTTCTTGAACAAAGGGACCACATTTGCTACCCTCCAGTCCTCTGGCACTATTCCTGCAGCCAATGATGACATAAAAATCAAAGCCAAAGGCTCAGCAATCTCTTCCCTGGCTTCCCATTTCCCAGCACTTGGCCCATAGCCTTGTCTGCCCTGGGATCGCAAGGGCACGTCTAAATACTTCTTAAATGTTGGGAGGGTCTCTGCCAGTTTTAAACACTCACAGCCCTCTGGTTAACAAAGTTCTTCCTCAAATCCTCTCCAAACCTACTGCCTCACTTTGTGAAAAACATTTTCCTGGGTTTCACGGCGTGCCTGTGAGGGCCTGTCTCTGATTTGCTCGCCCGAAATTACTTAATTTATGCAATCGGGAGGGGGGCTTCTTTTAAACCCCCCCCCAACAGCACTTCCCAGCACTTGTACAAGTCCAGCCGGGGAGGATGGCAGCCAGTCAAGAACGCCCATGATTCTCTGCGGAGCCCTGACTAAGATGCTGGATGGGGTGGAGCAGAGGCGTGACATCCTCCATCCTCGCTCAGGCAGACAGCGTGGGGAGGCGGGAGGCGTATAACAGCGATAGTGAGCACCAGCTCACTGCATAAGAGGGCAGGGATCCAGCGCAGGAAGGTGAATGACCTTCTTTGTGCAGTCAAGTTACGCCTGGCTTCTCCTGTGTCCACCCACACCCCTTCACACGCCCATCGCACTTCCACCATGACCTCACTCCCACCTCATAGGACCCCAGTATTCAATTGCTGACACCCCCCAACTTCCCGTTATTCCCCCAATGGCATTGCACCCCCCTCACATTCCTTCTGCCACTCAACCACCACACATGTTGGTCTTCATCAACATCTGACCGGGCACAGATCCCACCTACACTCTCCCCGTCTGTCTCATTGTAGGACAAATGCAAACGCAGCGGCCGTGAGCAGGCATGGCCAGTGGGTGTTATGCCCCACCTAAAGACCCTCACTCCATTTGAGGAAGGAATCTTGCGCTGGCTGTGGAGGAGCACGATTGCACTTGCACAGAGGGCAAGATGGGGGCAAGAGACAACGGTGAGAGCTCACAACACACCCAGCCATGGTGCCAATCTCACGTCAGGTCAGTTTCTTATAATGATAAACGCTTATGAAATGAAATGAAATGAAAATCGCTTTATTGTCACGAGTAGGGTTCAATGCAGTTACTGTGATAGCCCCTAGTCGCCACATTCCGGTGCCTGTTCGGGGAGGCTGGTATGGGAATTGAACCCGCGCTGCTGCCTTGTTCTGCATTACAAGCCAGCTGTTTAGTCCACTGTGCTAAACCTTAGCACAGTGGGCGAAGTGCTGCCACAGTCCAGCACTAAGGCCATCTCGCTAACCTTGCAGGTTAATCCTTCAAGCAGCCCAGACCATCCTCTCGCCCTCGCAAAGCCACAGACACGATCTGCTCCGATGGAAACATCTCGGAGACAAGCACCGAGGAGGCATCGCTGCAGGCGTCCACACCGTCCACCAGCGCAGATACTCACAGCTCGGTGGGAGTAAGTCATCGTCAAGCTTCTGGGCCACTGATTGGTGAGCACCTCACAGCTGATGATCCACAGCGAGTGGAGGCAGAGACATCTCAGGGATGAATGACTCGGTGGGATGTCGGAGCCCAGGATACTGCTCAGCCCCTGGCTGATGACGTTCCCCTCATTCCGGTCAACCCAGAACTGCTGGACCTGAAAAAAGACAGAGCTGGGAATGTCAGGAAGGGATGTCAGCATCCCTGCTCAGACTTTAAAGCCAACTGGAGGAGTGACATCACATTCAGTCCGAGGAGATGGTGGCATCACTCCGAGGGAACGACTCCAACACTGTAAGGATGGCGTCCACAGTGGATGTGTATTCTGTGGCGGGGCATGTCTGCTCCATGCTTCAGGTCACACACTCCATTTCGGAGGGATCCAACTGCATGGTGCAGACACTTGTGGGAATCCAGTATCAGCTGCAGAGGATGGGATGGGGGCGATGAGGGGGCTTCTGGATCTCACTGCAGCTGTCCCTCTACCCCATGGAGCAGCCTATAGGCTCCCGTACAGCCATAGAGAAGAGCTTCATCATGTGCACAGCCCAGGGCTTTCCACACAGGAGATCCTGGGGTTGTCCATGCCATCTGGCTTCCCCTCCCTGTGAGTGATGCACCTCCAGCCCCCGCAACAGAGATGGGCAGCGCAATAACACCTGTGCTGCCCGAAACCAATTCTCAAGGTCCTGGACCTCCATGGGTCGGGCAACAAGGTCATTGCAGGTAACAAGGTGTGACAGTCAGTAGCCCACGCATCCTCAACTGTGGATCCTGGGGAGGCACCTAGATGCAGCGGAAAGGTAAGGGCAGCTAAGACAAGATAGTCACAGTGAAGGAGCGAGTAAATTTAGGCACCAGTAGAAATTAACCAGCAGTGTTAGCACCATTAAATGTACTAAAAGTTATGTTGAGGACCCTCACAGTGCCTCCCTGCTCACATTTCAATGCAACATGCTCAGCCCACCCCCCACCCCTCACACAACTCTGGTACATCCTCCATCTGCTCAGAGAGGATTGCAGCTCAATGGCTTCCTCTCCCCTCTTTGACGATGCTGATAGGTGGTGACATACACCCAGACCCCTAACCACACAGCTGAGATGTGTCAATCAGTATCACATTGCCCACAGGTTACCCTGTTCACTGGCAGATCACGCTCAGGTTTGTGCGAGGTTAGAGACAGACAATCACAGGAGATAAATAGAGCATCGCTCTATCCTCACTGAAACTCAGCATCATTCTCCTGCACCATCCAGTCATAACATCTTTGTGACCTGCTCATGAAAGGAGTGATCAACACGATGACCTCCCGCTGGCAGGACACAAGTGAAATGGTCTCACACCCCATATCTGGCCACCCTCGTCCTGGTCCTCCCCAAGGCAAGAGGCTATCAGGGCGGCCCTAAACCTGCTCCCCATTGGAACCCTGGCCATCGCCTGAGGCACTTCCTCCTCCTCCTCCAGGGGTTGCCCTTCTCCGCCCTCAATGACCTCCTCTTCACCTGAGGCGATGTGGCGCTTCTCCATCACCTCCTCATCCAGGTCCTCCCCCCGTTGCATTGGCGCGATGTGTGACACTCTCTTGGGGCTATACCGGAGCGCTCCCCTCCCCGGACCGATCCACGAACCGGAACCGTGTCTTCAGCAGACCTGTCGTCTGCTCCACCTGCGCACGTGTTGAAGCATGCGTCTCATTGTGCGGGGTTTCAGCTTGTGTTTGGGGCCTCCGCACTGGCGTCATGGCCACCTCCTGAGTGGGTACTCTTTGTCTCTGAGGAGCCATCCCTCCAACTGCTGGTGTCCCTCAAAGACGGCCGGGATCTGTGAGAGTCCGAGAATGTAGCTTTTGTGGACATTCCCCGGGAAACGGGCACATCCCTGCATTATGCACCTCACATGGTCACAGACAATCGGCACCTTGAGGGAGTGGAATCCTTTGTGGAATTAGATGTCTCCTACTCATCCCCAATTTTGATTGAGTTGAGTCCGTTTTTTAGAGTTATGTTTCACAGTGCCTTAGCAGAATGAACCTTAGTGTACAGGAGGGGGCTTTTTAAAATGTAACTTCAAATGCTCCCACCCTCCCTATGCCTCATCCAACCCCTATGTGCCTTTGTGGCCTCTCTGACAAGCTCTAGCTTTTCCATCCCCATTGACCCTCTCCAAACTTTCACGAATCAGTGAGAACTACAGTGTGAAGCCAACGTATAAAAGAAAAGTTTGAAAAAAGTATATTAATTGATCACTTTCCGCTGTGCTTGAAAAAGAAGTCTGGCCAAGCGAATAAAAGTGGCAATCACCCAGGCCCTTTGAAGTTTCAAAAATCACAAACCACAAACACTTGTAAGTACTTAACTTGTGGAACCAAACACAGTGAAATTGACTGCAAAGATCAAAGAGTCTGAGCTGTCCATCAAGCAGTGTGTCCTGTGGGGCACAGGTGTTCCGTTATGCTAATATATTTCTCGGCTCCCAGCCAAGCCTCATGAGAGAAGACATTCAACTGAGTCTTTGATGCTCTGTCAGGTCGGCATGAAATATCCCACAATACAACTCAAAGAAGAGGCACGCTTCTCCCTTGTTCTGGCCATTGTTTGTCCCTCAATCTATGTTACTAAATAAAACAAATTGCTGCACAAATTATATACCTTGTTTCCCACATAATGCAGTGACAACATCTCAAAAGGACTTAATTGGCTCCATCTGCGTTGGGGCAGACTGAGATTGTGGAATATGCTGCATAAATGCAAGTTCCCTTCTGTGGTTGGACTTGCCTGTCAGAGGCACAGGCGATTGGGTTTGATTGAGCAATGCGGATTCAGACGAAGCCATGATCAGTCACAGGTTTAATTCTTGTCGAATGGAGTGTGCGCAGTAAGGTGGTATTTGGCCTTGAGGACCTTGGGCTTAGGGAGAGAAAAGTCAAGGAGGGTTCACTTGAGTGGCTCAATCACAGTGATGTGTGTGAAAAGGTGCTCAGCTATGACCTGACCTAAAATCAAAGAGCCTGTCAACGCTGCTGGTTCAGATGCAAAGAATGGGCAAAATGCCAGAGAGAAGTGAAGTGCATTTTGAAGAGGAAAACAGGAACGAGGAGCAGGGGTTGGCTCGGCAGTTTTGAGATTTCTCCATCATTCATGTACATTGATGTACAGAGAGATCTGGGAGTTCCGGTCCATTGTACCCTGAAGGTGGCAACGCAGGTGGATAGAGTGGTCAAGAAGGCATACAGCATGCTTGCCTTCATTGGACAGGGTATTGAGTACAAGAGTCGGCAGGTCATGTTACAGTTGTATAGGACTTTGGTTAGGCCACATTTGGAATACTGTGTGCAGTTCTGGTCGCCACATTACCAGAAGGATGTGGATGCTTTAGAGAGGGTGCAGAGGAGGTTCACCAGGATGTTGCCTGGTATGGAGGGTGCTAGCTATGAAGAAAGGTTGAGTCGATTAGGATTGTTTTTGTTGGAAAGACGGAGGTTGAGGGGGGACCTGATTGAGGTCTACAAAATTATGAGAGGTATGGACAGGGTGGATAGCAACAAGCTTTTTCCAAGAGTGGGGGTGTCAATTACAAGGGGTCACGATTTCAAGGTGAGAGGGGAAAAGTTTAAGGGAGATGTGCGTGGAAAGTTTTTTACGCAGAGGGTGGTGGGTGCCTGGAACGCTTTGCCAGCGGAGGTGGTAGAGGCGGGCACGATAGCATCATTTAAGATGCATGTAGACAGATATATGAATGGGCGGGGAACAGAGGGAAGTAGATCCTTGTAAAATAGGCGACAGGTTTAGGTAAAGGATCTAGATCGGTGCAGGCTGGGAGGGCCGAAGGGCCTGTTCCTGCGCTGTAATTTTCTTTGTTCCTGTTCAATTAGATCGTGCCGGATCTTCGACCCCAACTCCATTTTATTAGACTATCTCCTAATTCCTTAATTCCTTTAGTATCCAAAAATCTATTGATCTCAGCATTGAACACAGCAGCTGAGCGCACGGTTTAGAGGTCTAAAAGTTTCCAATCATTCCCAAGAAGGGAGGCATTATGGAGGGGGGGGGGGGATGGACAGATATCCCTGCTGATTGGATGATCCTTGGCTTCGTGTGATAGTTCTATATTCATATTTGATGATGCTGCAACTTCTCGATTTGGAAATGCACCCTTCCATAATCACCCGGCAATTCTCTTTCTCTTTTCGTCCTTTCATGTCCTCGCTGTGTTTAATTATCTTGTAATCATTATGTATTATTTAATCTTTGTATTTCATGTTTCTCTCTTTAATCATCATGGTGTCCATTCCAGTGAGCTAATATACATTAAATATTGAAACCTCATTTTGCAATGTCCCTATGAAGGACTCACTGTCCCTCATTCTGTCACGGTGACTAGGTAGCAACAGATGCTTTTAATAGCTGAAAAAAGTTGATCTATGAATGGATTGAAGTCATTCATTGTTGATGTGTTTAGGACACAACCGGTCATTCTTGCACATATGGCCCTCGGTATTTGTTGAAACGCTATTTAAAAACGCATTTGCACCAATTTTCACTCCAGTTGCCCTTTCATGTGTCACCACCAATAAAGTAATTTTGCAATACAGTCGTGATGTCAGAAACCCAGCAGACAGTTAGTCCCCACGAAGAGCAATGTGGTAACCATGTGCTTCCAATGTTGGTTGGGGGATAGTGTGGTGAATGTGATTCACACCGGATTGTAACCTGTATATACATGTGTCTATATTGTAAGTGCAGTTGCACTACCTGACCTCCAGGGGGAGTAGCTCTGGGAATGCTCGAGAGTTGTACGGGGCTTCTCCCTTGGCTCCGCCCAAGACTCCTCCCCCGGGAGCTGCTGTATAAAGATCAGTGCCACAGGGTCAGCCAGCCAGTTCACCGAAAGTTCAACGGCTAACAGGCTGGCTCTGTTGTAAGTATATTAAAACCGCTATTCTAATCCTACAAGCACGTGTCCGTAGAATTGTTGGTTCCAACAGATAGGTGTTTATTTTTCTGTCCCATCTACCTGGCAGACAGAACCATGATTTAAAATCTCATTCGAAAGACAGCACCTTGGGGCCTGGAGAGTTGAAGATCCCCAGTGATGGGGAACAAAAGCTGGGGGGGATACAAAAAAAACAGGGGCGGGGCTCTCCATCGGCTGATGTAATAATCGGGAAACGCGATTGGGCGGAGAATCGGTTCCGATGCCGAAATCGCGACGGGAGACGGTTTCACGCCAAATTGCAATTCTCCATTGCCTCGACAGCGGCGTCAATGCGTTCCATTCTGCACATATATTTAACATCCGTTGCATATAGGGGCTGCACGGTAGCATGGTGGTTAGCATAAGTGCTTCACAGCTCCACGGTCCCAGGTTCGGTTCCCGGCTGGGTCACTGTCTGTGCGGAGTCTGCACGTCCTCCCCGTGTGTGCGTGGGTTTCCTCCGGGTGCTCCGGTTTCCTCCCACAGTCCAAAGATGTGCGGGTTAGGTGGATTGGCCATGCTAAATTGCCCTTAGTGTCCTTAAAAAGTAAGGTTAAGGGGAGGGGTTGTTGGGTTACGGGTATAGGGTGGATAGGTGGGTTTGAGTAGGGTGATCATTGCTCGGCACAACATCGAGGGCCGAAGGGCCTGTTCTGTGCTCTACTGTTCTATGTTCTAAATATCATTAGCGGGCCCGACCCGATATTCGCCGGTGCTTCTGCGATCCTTCGCCTAAACTGGAATGAACTCCCGACAGCGAGGTTCACCTGTGCTTTTAAAAATCGTGAAACTGGCGGCGTGGCTGACGAGGGAGAGAGAGGGCGTTGGACACCCTTTCTAATTGGCATCGATTGTGTTCCATGTGGTGCCACTGCTAGCCCCTTAACAGTAGCAGAATCCGTCCAGCTGCGGCAGCAGTTTCGTAGTCTACGAATCGTGCCCCGACATCAACAATTAGTCAACAATTTGGAGTGTTGTGAGCAGTTTTGGGCCACGTATCTAAGGAAGGATGTGCTAGGGCCTTGGAAAGGGTCCAGAGGAGGTTCCAAAGAGTGATTCCTGGAATGAAGAGCTTGTCGTATGAGGAACAATTGAGGACTCTGGGTCTGTACTGGTTGGAGTTTAGAAGGATGACGGGGAGATCTTATTGAAACTTACAGGGTACTGCGAGACCTGGATAGAGGGGACGTGGAGAGGATGTTTCCACTTGTAGGAAAAACTAGAAGCAGAGGACACAATCTCAGACTAAATGGGCATTTCTTTAAAACAGAGATGAGGAGGAATTTCTTCAGCCAGAGGGTGGTGAATCTGTGGAACTCTTTGCTGCAGAAGGCTGTGGAGGCCAAATCACTGAGTGTCTTTAAGACAGAGATAGATAGGTTCTGATTAGTAATGGATCAGGGGTTATGGGGTGAAGGCAGGAAAATGGGGATGAGAAAATATCAGCCATGATTGAATGGCGGAGCAGACTTGATGGGCCGAGTGGCCTAATTCTGCTCCTATGTCTTATGGTCTTACGGTCCTATTAGGGCTGGATTCTCTGATTTTGAGGCTATGTCCGGAGGATCCGTCTGGCCTTACGTCCAAAAAGTCATCGCCGCTCCCGCTCCGATCCTCAGCCCGGTGGGTGGCTAGCAGCCGCGCCACGTAAAGTCCCCGGCGTTACCTGCTGATACGGGTGCAGAATGGCCGGGTCCGCGCCTGCCCAAGACAGCCCCCCCTATATCCACCCTCGACACCCCTGAACCACCCCCAACCTGTCCCCCCAGCCACCCTGCCAATGGAATGGCTCCCCCCCTCCCCCGACTGTGGCGGCGCTGGATAAAGTCCACAGCCGCCACGCGAGATCCCCGAAACGTAAGAGGACACTCGCCACCCCCCCCCCCCCCCCCCGCCGTCAGGGACTCGGCCCATTGGATACAGAGCATCGGGGGAGGGACTCAGGTGGCGCCCTGAGGCCGCGCGGATGGCATGTGACGTACTCCCCAAGCACACCGTTTTTGAGGGGGCGGAGAATCGGAAAAACAGCGCCGCCCCCCCGATTCCGGCGTAAAAATGGATTCTCCGGCTGATTGGCGAACGCGATTTCGGCGTCGCCGATTGGAGAATCCCGCCTTTGTCTCAGGAATGGAGAATCTCACCGCAGAATTGGAAAGGCACAGAATTCATCCAGGACTGCAGGCTTGGAGGAGGTTACACAGCAGCTGCAGCATCAGAGAAGTCCAATGTGAGCTATTTGGATGCTGCATTGTTGGGAGAAAATCTACATTTGATAACTTGTGAAATAGAGTGCGAGTGACCACAGACATTCAGCTGATTTAAAATAACTATCATTCATCATTGTCACATCTACTGCTGTAATGGAGGAAATAATTTTCATATCTCCTGCTCCTGCTACATCTACAGAGTTATTACAGTGCCAAATTTTATTAGGACGCACTTAGCCAGAAATAATTTGAAGTTTCCAATATGCTTACTTGGAAAAGCCATAATCCAGAAATAATAATCCTCTGTTGCAAACTGGATAAGATGTTCATATTTTTCTTCAAGCTGTTTTCTCTGCTAATGGAAGCACTCTGTCATGTGTGTTCAGGAGCTTGCACTGCCTCGCCAAGAAAACAGCTAACACTTTGATCAATACTTACTGGAGAAATATTACCTCCTGGTCTCTTGTGTTGGAATAGTAAACTGGCATTTGTGATTATGCCCAACAGAACATGTGCCACATTGGCACACAGATGTATTTATTTCAGATTACTTGGTCTTCAGTTCAATACAGACGACAGTATAATAGGTGTTAATACCTCTGATGAAATATGGGATAATGCAACAGTATCGGTGTTAATTACACTAATACCTAATGCAAATTATCTGGTCATTAGCATCAAGAATAACGCTTTGCGAACTTCCGGTGACGAGGATGTGCTGAGTAGTCGCATACAAGGTGGCTCTCCTCTGAAGGACAAGAAAATAAAGAGTTCACCACGTGACAGTAAACAAGGTTGAAGAAAGGCTAGACTGTTGCTTAGTAACCAGGGCCCAACGAAGGTTGGAAGAACTTAGGCCGGATCAAAAAGTAACTGGACAAGACCAGGCAGGTGCTGAGAAATGCAGACTTCCCAAAGGAACAAGAGAAAGTCGATACAGCCAGTGAGCTGGAACAAAAAGTACATCTCAGGAAGACAGTTAAGTTGAAGGAACAAAGAAGAAAGGTTGAACAAGGTCCAGTTCAGGAGAATTCAAATAAAAGGCAGAAGAAAGTGTTCTGAGATAAAGAGACAGCTGCAGAAATCAGATTTAAAATGGGGAACTAGATATCTGAAGTAATCCTAAGGTTGGTGACTCCTTGATTGAGCCTGGGAAGCAATGGTGAGCTGTTGGCGTTACCTGAGAGATTGTGTGGAAGACTGAATGCACATGGTGTTCCAGGGCAGAGGAATACTGAAAGGAGAGGTTGAAATCCTGGAAGTGGACCCTTGGAGAGGACATATGAAGGAAAATGTTGCTTGGGAGAGGATTCTAAGATGTGGTTTTCAAGAGTGCAGCTAGGAACCACTCACGTGGCAACTAGAGTTCCAGTTGTTCCACAGCGTGACTCGCATTTGGGGGGATTTCATGGGAAATCCACAGAAGTTGAATGAGGCAGCGTCTGCCACCTGTTTTTACAATAGGGTGTATCTGACCACAGTTGGCCTGTTGGTTTACAGGGACTATGCATTTGCTGAGAATAAAATAGTATAAGATATATTCTGTAACTTGTGATATCCTTAAAAATCTATAAAGATATAGGTGGTGTGAAGGAGTAACATAGAAATATAGAAAATAGGAGCAGAAGGAGGCCATTCGGTCCTTCGAGCCTACTGCGCCATTCATTATGATCATGGCTGATCATCTAACTCAACAGCCTAATCCTGCTTTCCCCACCATATCCTTTGATTCCCTTCGCCCTAAGTGCTCAATGTAGTGTATTACAGTCAATCTTTTCATGTTTAATAAGTGTTTTATTCTTTGTTAAAAATAATTTGGCCGTCCCAGTGACTCAGTTCATCCAAGTCTCCAAACAAAAAATAAAAATTATTTAATTCTGGAACCTTACTGTCCAGTAGTTACATCAGCTGGGATTGGAACAACATGAGGGCAGAATTGCAGGAGCACAAACATCTTGGAGTCGACAAGGAAGAGATGACAGAGTGAAAGAGAACGAGAGAGAGAGAGGCTGTGAGGCAATGGGGGGATTTGCAAACAACGTTGAGAATTTTTAATTGAGGCTGGACCGGGAGCTCGAGGGCAGTGGGTGGAACTGGACTTTGTGTGAGTCGGGAAGCAGGCAGCAGAGGTTTGAACAAGCTCAAATTTGTGGAGGGTAGGAAACTGCGAGGTTGGAGAAGAAAGTGTTGGAGCAGTCAAGTCCGGAATTAAGAAAGACATGGTCAAGTGTTTCAGCGGCATTATTGGTTGTGGGACTTTGCTCAATGGAAATTGACTGCTTTATTTTTACACATTGTCACAGTTGGCTGCATGTCATACCGTGCTTCATTCAGCGTAAAGCAATTTGTGTATTCCAGAGGTCCTGCAAAACACTTTGGGCATGATCTAATGGCCAAGCTGCCCATCTGAAAAGCAGCTCACCGTGACGCTGCATGGCCAATGAAAGCCGGGAGACTCCGTTCCCGGGATCTGCCCGGCTTGCAATGCTTTGCAAAGATCTAATGCGATTTCACAAGACGTTGTGATATAAATCCCGCCCATTGTGGACGAGATAACTATTTGGCAAATCTGCATATTAGAGCGAGACAGCTAGACGCAGTTTAATGTGCAGATTTCCGAGGTTCCTGAATCTGTAGGAGCTATCTGCTTTAGCTCGGAGACCTTGGGTGAGTGCCGTCTCGCACTGGTCTCCACAAATGGGAACCAGACGGAATGATACTTTTGTAGGGGTCCCCCAGGGGATTGGAGGCCACAGTTGCATGCTCTTTGAGTAGGTTGGTTCCCTGTTGAGGGCCCTTGTGCAACACGAGTGGCGTTGTACAGCCATGTGTTTCGCGATGCTGCGAGTGTCGCTAAACATGCAGCTAAACACGCTCGCTATGTGACTTTGTTCCCGATCAGCTGAATCGCACCCTATATAAATGCCAGGTATTTATTTTTCCAATGCTGACATGAGCATGTATGTAGAATTTCCACATTGTTAGCTTTGCAGTTCAAGGTTTTGCCATGGTTTGAAACCTAATTGAATTAATGAATGTATGACCAGAGCCAGTCAAGTCCACTCATGTCTTATCTTTTCTATTCTTGCTGTAGGAAGACTTCAAATTGTTACGTCAACTGGTAAACGCGAGGCAGAGGATGGTGACTCTTTAGTCCAGTCATTCTTGGAGTTCTGAATATCAATATGGGTAATGTGCTCATCAGCTTTCCCATGATTTAATTTCCCTTAGAGCAACCAACCTTCAGCTGACAAATGGTTTTAAGGTAGTCAAACACTTTAATTAGCTTTAATCCAGAAAAATCTTCCATTTATTGCCCAAGTTATTATCTGAATAATGTATTTTTGGCTCATTGAGAATCCTGTATTCTGTGGTTTTATTTTACTGTATCCATTTTATAAAAAGTATTTTGTTTGATACTACCCTGCGTCAGGTCCGGAAACCCTCATCCATTAGTTTGTTACTTCCAGACGTAACTATTCCAATGCTCTCCCTTCTGGTCTCCCGTCTTCTACTCTCCTTGAACACAAGTTCATCCAGGAATCTGCTGCTTGATTTTCAAAAGTCTCATCTTTGTTTTAAAATCCCTCCACGGCCTCACCCATCTCTATCTCTGTAATCATCCTCTGGTCCTCTAACAGCTCGCATCTCCCTCAATTCTGGCCTCTTATGCATCCCTGATTCTTATCCATTGGCAACCATGTCTTCAGCTGCTGAGATGTGGAGATGCCGGCGTTGGACTGGGGTAAGCACAGTAAGAAGTCTTACAACACCAGGTTAAAGTCCAACAGGTTTGTTTCAACTCACCAGCTTTCGGAGCACTGCTCCTTCAGTTTGTTGAGTCACCTGAGGAAGGAGCAGTGCTCCGAAAGCTCGTGATTTGAAACAAACCTGTTGGACTTTAACCTGGTGCTGTAAGACTTCTTACTCTGTTCAGCTGCTGAGGTCATAGATTCATAGAATTATAGAATTATAAAATTCGGCCCATTGAGTCTGCATCGGCCCCTGGAAAGAGCACTCCATTAAAGTCCACGACTCCACCCTGTCTCCGTAACCCAGTCAACCCACCCAACATTTTTGGACACTAAGGGCAATTTAGCATGGCCAGTCCACCTAACCTGCACATCTTTGGAATGTGGGAGGAAACCGGAGCACCCGGAGGAAACCCACGCAGACACATGAGTATGTGCAGACATCACAGAGACAGTGACCCAAGCCGGGAATCGAACCGGGGACCCTGGAGTTGTGAAGCAATAGTGCGAACCCCATGCCGCCCAAGGTCTTAAGGTTCAGAATCATTTTGGTAAACCACTCCATCTTTCATTCTCTCTCTCTCTCATCCTGTTTAAGACATTAAAATCTACCTTTTTGATCAAGCTGTTTACCACGTACATTCATATCTCCCCATGTGGTTCTGTTAGGAAAACAACGATAGCTTTAAGGGATTTATATTTGGCTGGGTGTACATTAGAAAGGTAGAGTTTTAAGTGGGTTTAATTGAATGTTTCAGTTCCTGGAAGGGACCTATAGTTAGATTTCTGCTCGGCAGAGGTGTTTGCATGTGTGGGGGTTGGTATCAATTCCAAAAATGATTCTATTGTGCTTCGAGAGGGCTACAGCGTGAAGAGTGTGTATTTGATCAAAGCCAATCTGTGCAGTTAAATAAAAACCCTTTATGTGTTAATGAGACCATTATAGCTTCAAAAATACTTTGTTAATTGTAAAATCTGTATGTATTTGTTAACATAGGGAATACAGAAGTATTGAAGTGTAAATCAATTTTTGCATGTTTAACAGATGTTGTTTTATTGTGTAAACTAATTAGCAGTCCTGTGACTCTTCCTCCAAGAATGATAAAAGAAAATAAAAGTTATGGGTCTGGATTCTCTGATCCTGAGACTAAGTGTTGATGCCAAGGCAGGATTCATGGACTTTCACAATTGGTGCCGAACTGCAACCGATTCAATGACTGTGGGGGGGTTAGCACCAGCACCACAAACACAATCGATTCCAATGAAAAAAGGTGCAGGATTCGCCGGGTCCGTGATTGACACTCGGGAGACTGACACGCTGCAGCCGCACATACACATTACACTCCCCACACACACTCATCCCAGCCAACTCCCCTCCCCACACACACACTCATCCCAGCCAACACACTCCCCACACACACTCATCCAGCCAACTCCCCTCCCCACACACACACTCATCCCAGCCAACTCCCCTCCCCACACACACACTCATCCCAGCCAACACACTCCCCACACACACTCATCCCAGCCAACTCCCCTCCCCACACACACTCATCCCAGCCACACACTCCCCACACACACTCAACCCAGCCAACTCCCCTCCCCACACACACACTCATCCCAGCCAACACACTCCCCACACACACTCATCCCAGCCAACTCCCCTCCCCACACACACACTCATCCCAGCCAACACACTCCCCACACACACTCATCCCAGCCAACTCCCCTCCCCACACACACTCATCCCAGCCAACTCCCCTCCCCACACACACACTCATCCCAGCCAACACACTCCCCACACACACTCATCCCAGCCAACACACTCCCCACACACACTCATCCCAGCCAACTCCCCTCCCCACACACACTCATCCCAGCCAACTCCCCTCCCCACACACACTCATCCCAGCCAACTCCCCTCCCCACACACACTCATCCCAGCCAACTCCCCTCCCCACACACACACTCATCCCAGCCAACACACTCCCCACACACACTCATCCCAGCCAACACACTCCCCACACACACTCATCCCAGCCAACTCCCCTCCCCACACACACTCATCCCAGCCAACTCCCCTCCCCACACACACTCATCCCAGCCATCTCCCCTCCCCACACACACTCATCCCAGCCAACTCCCCTCCCCACACACACACTCATCCCAGCCAACACACTCCCCACACACACTCATCCCAGCCAACTCCCCTCCCCACACACACTCATCCCAGCCAACTCCCCTCCCCACACACACTCATCCCAGCCAACTCCCCTCCCCACACACACTCATCCAAGCCAACTCCCCTCCCCACACACACACTCATCCCAGCCAACACACTCCCCACACACACTCATCCCAGCCAACTCCCCTCCCCACACACACTCATCCCAGCCAACTCCCCTCCCCACACACACTCATCCCAGCCAACTCCCCTCCCCACACACACTCATCCCAGCCAACTCCCCTCCCCACACACACACTCATCCCAGCCAACACACTCCCCACACACACTCATCCCAGCCAACACACTCCCCACACACACTCATCCCAGCCAACTCCCCTCCCCACACACACTCATCCCAGCCAACTCCCCTCCCCACACACACTCATCCCAGCCAACTCCCCTCCCCACACACACTCATCCCAGCCAACTCCCCTCCCCACACACACACTCATCCCAGCCAACACACTCCCCACACACACTCATCCCAGCCAACACACTCCCCACACACACTCATCCCAGCCAACACACTCCCCACACACACTCATCCCAGCCAACACACTCCCCACACACACTCATCCCAGCCAACTCCCCTCCCCACACACACACTCATCCCAGCCAACACACTCCCCACACACACTCATCCCAGCCAACTCCCCTCCCCACACACACACTCATCCCAGCCAACACACTCCCCACACACACTCATCCCAGCCAACACACTCCCCACACACACTCATCCCAGCCAACTCCACTCCCCACACACACTCATCCCAGCCAACTCCCCTCCCCACACACTCCCCACACACACTCATCCCAACCAACTCCACTCCCCACACACACTCATCCCAACCAACCCCCCTCCCCACACACACTCACCCAGCCAACACGCTCCCCACACACACTCATCCCAGCCAACTCCCCTCCCCACACACACTCATCCCAGCCAACACACTCCCCACACACACTCATCCCAGCCAACACACTCCCCACACACACTCATCCCAGCCAACACACTCCCCACACACACTCATCCCAGCCAACACACTCCCCACACACTGTTCCCAGCCATCACACTCCCCACACACACTCATCCCAGCCAACACACTCCCCACACACACTCATCCCTGCCAACTCCCCTCCCCACACACACACTCATCCCAGCCAACACACTTCCCACACACACTCATCCCAGCCAACACACTCCCCACACACACTCATCCCAGCCAACTCCCCTCCCCACACACACTCATCCCAGCCAACTCCCCTCCCCACACACACTCATCCCAGCCAACTCCCCTCCCCACACACTCCCCACACACACGCATCCCAACCAACTCCACTCCCCACACACACTCATCCCAACCAACTCCCCTCCCCACACACACTCACCCCAGCCAACACACTCCCCACACACACTCATCCCAGCCAACTCCCCTCCCCACACACACTCATCCCAGCCAACTCCCCTCCCCACACACACTCATCCCAGCCAACACACTCCCCACACACACTCATCCCAGCCAACTCCCCTTCCCACACACACTCATCCCAGCCAACTCCCCTCCCCACACACTCCCCACACACACGCATCCCAACCAACACACTCCCCACACACACTCATCCCAGCCAACACATTCCCCACACACACTCATCCCAGCCAACACATTCCCCACACACACTCATCCCAGCCAACAAGTTGGCACCGGCTGTGCTGGAGCGCGGCCCATACAGCCGATAGGTCGGCAGGGACCAGAGGGCTCTTTAGGGGGGATGGCCTGGGGGGCACCCACATGCCCTGTGGTCCGAAGTTGACAGTGGGCAGTCAGCAGTATGTGCAGCTGCAAGGCTGCCTTGCCGGCTGCGGCAATGGTTTTCCGTGTCCACCCTGACCCCACAGCCCACCTCCTGGCGCCCCCCCCCGCCCCGCTACTCCCTTCGGCCAACGGCACAACTGTCAGCAAACGATGCCGATGTTGGACAATTTCTGTACTCCCCCCCCCAGCCCCCCCCCCCCACCCCCTATCAACCATGTCGCACGTTTCACGAGTTTTGACGCACAAGTGAACAGCGCCGTCAGGAAGTCGGCCCATCAAAGTCAGAGAATCATGGTGCCCCCCGGAGAATACCAGGTCAGACCCGCTAAAGATATGTAAACGGTGTTTATTCGACATGCGTATCGGACCACATTGGCGCAACTGTTAAGGCGACAGAGAATTGCGATTTGGGGTCAAATCGGCTTCTGCCGCGATTTCGGCATCGAAACCGATTCTCCGCCCAATCGCGTTTCCCGATTTCGGCATCGGCTGACAGACAGTCTCCTTTGAGCAAGGGTTCCATTCTGCGGTCTTCCCTTCCTGTTATAACATCAGCTGGGATTGTAACACTGTGTCACCTATGGTTTGTTGAAGTTTGAGATATCTGTATCTTTGTTAAAGGCCCTTTGCATAATTTAAAGTTGTTTCTCTTGAAGCTGGTGACTTTAACAGAAAGTAATAATTGGCCAGGATATAAAACAGGGGCCCAATCTGAGCTTGATAACTTCTCATGCGTTGTGGGGGATGTGGTGGGGGGGGGGGGGGGGGAGAGAATGGGGTCACAATTCCCCTCTATGTGTTGTTAAGGAAAAGAGACAGTTTGATAATATTTATTTGTTTTGTGAACATGAGAAATAAGATGCAAGTTTAAGCTTAATTTCTTTCTGTATTTGCATGTTAAGAAAAGATTAAAACCTCAGTTCAGCTTCATGTTGAAAAGGATGGTCTGAATGTCTGTGAGTCTGTTTAGATGCCTGTATTGTAATAAGGTTTTACAACCCCTGAATGAATCACAGGGTAACAGAAGAACTAATGCATTGCTTAGCAACCAGAAGGCCACACTATGATAGCAGAAGCAGGTAGAGTCAGTTTGGGAATCAGGTGACCCAGAGTAAGGAGCCAGGACAACTCAGAGGGGTAGAAAGACTGTCCCCAGCTAAAGAACAAAAAGTCCCAGAAACCAGGCAGTGGGACAGAGGGAAATCTCAGGAATCTTCGAAGTCAAATGAAGTGAGAAAGTCTCTCGGGTAAAGATTTTTTTAATTTTTTTATAAATTTAGAGTATCCAATATTTTTTCCAATTAAGGGGCAATTTAGCGTGGCCAATCCACCTACCCTGCACATCTTTGGGTTGTGGGGGCGAAACCCACGCAAACACGGGGAGAATGTGCAAACTCCACACAGACAGTGACCCAGAGCCGGGATCGAACCTGGGACCTCGGCGCTGAGAGGCAGCAGGGCTAACCCACTGCGCCACTGTGCTGACATTCCCGGGTAAAGATGGGGCTGCACGGTGCAGACCCAGGGGATGTCGGCGAGCGACAAGACTGCTGTCCAAGGTGACCAAAAGCCGATGAGACCTGAATACAGCCTGCGAAATGGAGGTGTTCTGTTGGCGTGGCTGAGTCCAAAGATGTGCAGGTTAGGTGGATTGGCCATGCTGACTTGCCCTTAGTGTCCAAAGAGGTTAGGTGGGGTTACTGGGTTACAGGGATAGGGTAGACACGTGGGCTTCAATCGGGTGCTCTTTGTAAGGTCTCATGCTGACTTGATGGGCCGAATGGCCTCCTTCTGCACTGTAAATTCTATTATTCTTGGTAAAGGCATCTGGGAGAAAGCGTCGTGTGGGAGAATATTTCAAAGTTTGTTCTTCGAAAACAGAGATGGGAAAGCTTCGTTAGATGACAAAGTTCCAGTGAGACCGGTTGCCTCTCAGAGTAACGAACATCTGGGGGCATTTGATGAGAAATACACAGGAGTTATTTTGGGTGGCATCTGACACTTGGCTTCAGAGAGTGATGAGCCTGATCACATTTTGCCATTGGTTTACACGGACGGCCTGTGTACTTACGAAGAACATTGGAGAATAAGATTCAAATTTGTAACTTGTGCTACCTTTACAAATCTGTATATATCTGCAGAGGTACAATTTGGTTGGAGGGGCAGTGCATTATAGTTAATCTTTTCTCATTCAACGACTGTTCCATTCTTTTTTAAGAGTTTCACGGCAGTCCTGTGACTCTGTTCATCTACGTCGCTAAACAAAAAATAAAAGTTACCATTTACCAAACCAGGCTGCATCCCGGGATCTGACTTATCCAGTAGCCACAGCAGCTGGGATCATGTCAGCATTAGCAGAGTGTTGAACTGATAGAAGCAGCACGTTCAGGCCTGTTCTGACTCAATGTCAACAGAGAGACACAACTGCATTTACATAGTACCTTTCACAACCTCAGGGCACCCAAAGCACCTTACAGCCAATGAAGTATGTGATGGAACCATCAATTGACCTGACACGTGCTTTAAGATATGAACAGTGTTTTTAATCTACTTACTAAAGAGCCAGCCTGTTACCCATTGAACTCTCGATGAACTGCAGGCTGGCTCTGGACAAGGGTTTTTATACAGCAAGTCCAGGGGGAGGAGTCATGGGCGGAGCCAAGGGTGGAGCCCTTTACAAACTCCTGAGCATTCCCAGAGCTCCTCCCCCTAGTGGTCAGATAACGCTACTGCGCTTACAATGGTATTGGTAAATACAGTGAATTACTAAGTTACATTCACCACAGTATGTTCGAAAAAATGCACTGTTGTCATCTAGCAAACACAGCAGCCAGCTAACACACAGCAAGATCCCACTAACAACGATGTGATAAGGACAGGACAATCTGTTTCATTCAGTGATGCTGGGTGAGAGCTAAAATGCTGAGCAGAAGATCAGAATGTTCCTGCTCTTCTTTACAATCGTGCCAGGGGGTCTTTTATGTCCATCTAAAAGGGGAGAGATGAAGGCCTGAGTTTAACGTCTCCATGTTTAACAAAACGAAAATGCTGGAAAATCTCAGCAGGTTTGGCAGCATCTGTAGGGAGAGAAAAGAGCGAACGTTTCGAGTCCAATGACTCTTTGTCAAAGCTTTGACAAAGGGTCATCAGACTCGAAACGTTAGCTCTTTTCTCTCCCTACAGATGCTGCCAGACCTGCTGAGATTTTCCAGCATCTTCTTTTTGGTTTCAGATTCCAGCATCCGCAGTCATTTGTTCTTATCTCCATGTTTGGATAAGCATATGGATGATAAGGGCATAGTGTAGGTTAGATGGCCTTTAGTTTTTTCCATGTCGGTGCAACATCGAGGGCCGAAGGGCCTGTACTGCGCTGTATCGTTCTATGTTCTATGTTCTATGTTTACATACATGTTCCAGCCAAGTACAATTGCTGAAGAGCAATCAGGAGTATGGAACTTGGCCCATAGCCGTGTCTGCCTTGGCATCAAAAATGCACATCTAAATACTTCTTAAACGTAATGAGGGTCTCTGCCTTCTCCACCCTTTCAGGCAGCGAGCTCCAAACTCCCACCATCCTCAGGGTGAAAAGGTTTTTCCTCCCATCCCTCTAAACCTCCTGCCCCTCACCTTAAATCTTTGCCCCCTGGTTATTGATCCCTCCTTGGTGCTACCCAGGGTCCTGCCGTTTATCATGTATTCCCTTTGCCTTGTTTGTCCTGCCCAAGTGCATCACCTCACACTTATCCAGATTGAATTCCATTTCCTACTGATCAGCTCGTCTATATCCTCCTGTAATCGCAGGCTATCCTCCCTCACTGTTTACCACCCCACCAATTTTCATATCATCTGTGATCTTACTGATCACCCCTCCTACATTCGAGCAAAATCATTTATATAAAATGCAAACAGCAAGGGCTCCATCCCTGCTCTGTGCGGGACCCCACTGGACACAGGCTTCCAGTCAGAAAAACACCCCTGGACCATCACCCTCTGCTTCCTGCCACTCAGCCAATTCTGGATCCAATTTGCCAAATTTCCTTGGATCTCATTGTGATGACATGCATGAAGCAAGTTTGTACATAACGTTATGCACGACCTCTGATGACTAGGTGGCAGTTTAAATCCACCAAGTCACCCTGTAGTCTGGGAGTTGGGAGTAGCTTGTGCTGGAAGATAGACGTATTTTGCAGTAGCTCTACAATAGTTAATTAGAGATTATCCTAATTATCTTATCACACGTTGTTCCATAATAAATTATTTGAAGTAGATGTTCTATAGTTCATCATTCACTTCAGCCAGTCTACAGAACATAACACCCATGGGCTCTTACCGTCTCTGTGAGTCTCCCACGTGGGACCTTACCAAATGCTTTATTGAAGTCCAAGTAGACTACACAACTGGTCACCTCTTCAAAAAATACAATCAAGTTGGTCAGACATGACCTCCCTTTAACAAAACCAAACTGGCTGTTCTTGATTAATCCCTGTCATTTCAAACGCAGATTAATTCTCTGTCTCAGAATTGTTTCCAATAGTTTCCCCACCACTGAGGTCAGACTGACTGACCTGTAGATTCCTGGTTTATCCCTTCCTCCTTTCTTGAATAATGGAACCACACTGACTATCCTCCAGCCCTCCGGCACCTCTCCTGTGGCCAGAGAGGAATTGTAAATTATTGCCAGCACCCCTGCTATTTCCTCCCTTGCCTCACTCAGCAGCCTGCGATACATTTCATCTGGACCTGGAAATTGATCTACTATTAAGCCTGTCAGACCACTCAGAAACTCCTTTCAGTTTATGGTAATTTCTTTATTTTCATCATAATCCTTCATACCCACATCGTCCCTCTCACTAGTGAACACTGAAACAAAATATTCATTTGGAACACTATCGACATCCTTCGGTTTCATACAGATTACCACTGCGGTCCTTAATGGGCTCAAATCTTTCACTAGTTCTCCTTGTTGTGTGCCTCACCTACTCAATGTAGCAGCCAGTTCCCAAGTTGGCCAGCAAAACGTTCTACCTTCATCCATTTGATCAATCATATGCTCATGTACAAAGTTGTTCATGGGTGCATTCGGTCCAAGAGAAGGCCATTCACCTCACAGCATCACAGAAAAATACAGCACAGAAGAGGCCCTTCGGCCCATCGAGTCTGCGCTGATGCATGAAAACCACCTGCCCTGCCTACCTAATCCCATTTGCCAGTACCAGGTCTATAGCCTCCTGGGGTTTACCCCCCCATCCTGTTTACTCATGGCTGATCTGTATCTCAACTTAATTTTCCTGCCTTTTCCCATATCTCCGATGCCATTGGCTAATCTATGGACCTAAGGTTTGAAAGCTCCAGTTATTCCCCAGTATCCACTTTCTTTTTGGTGAGAACGGTTCCAGTTTTCTGCTGCCCATCGTAAGATTTTGATAGGTCGGCTAGTTTTTATGGTCTGTCACATCTTTGGATTTTATTCCTCAGCCACTTTTAAAAAATAGCATTTGTCTGAATTTCTGTGAGTGAGAAAATGGAGTGTCGGGCTACTGTCTGTGAGAAAGGAAGTTTAATGGTTTTATGACTTAATTACATTCAGCAGCTCTGTTTGTCGAAATGGCTTCAAGTAGTTTGTTCTTAGAATCATACCTTGGTCTGAATTCTCCGGCAGTTCACTGGGGCAATATTCTCCTGCCCAGCGGGTAGGGAACCCATGCCCGCAGGCTTCCTGGTGGTGTGGGGTGTCTTCAACGGGAATTCCCATTGACAGTGGCGGGAACAGAGTATCTCGCCGCCAGTGTGTGGCACACTGGGAAACACCCGGCTGGGAGGCCACGGAATCCCACCCCTTCTGTTTAAATGAAAATTGCTTATTGTCACGAGTAGGCTGCAATGAAGTTACTGTGAAAAGCCCCTAGTCGCCACATTCCGGCGCCTGTCCGGGGAGGCTGGTACGGGAATCGAACCGTGCTGCTGGCCTGCTTGGTCTGCTGTAAAAGCCAGCGATTTAGCCGAGTGAGCTAAATAAACCATGCATTAACTCGATTGATTAATTATGTTTGCAGGGCAGGGCAACTATCTGAGAGCGGAATTTTCTGTCTTTTCTGACATTATATTCTGAAGTGCTACTGACAAGAGGATGCGACTTAACATATTTTCTTCAGATACAATCTATTTGCTTACAATGGAATGTAAACTCTGAGGTTGCCAAGGAAACAAGTGATGAATATTTGTCTTTGGTCTATTTGGCTGTAGTTACAGAGGTGGGGTGACATGAAATGACTTGCAACCAAAGCTAATAGACCAGGGAACTTGGGCTATTTCCATATAAGAGAGCCTGGATTAGCACAGTGGGCTAAATAGCTGGCTTGTAAAGCAGACCAAGGCCAGCAGCGCGTACCAGCCTCCCTGAACAGGTGCCGCAAAGTGGCGATTAGGGGCTTTTCACATTAACTTCATTTGAAGCCTACTTGTGACAATTAGCGATTTTCATTTGATTTCAAGAATGTAGAGAAGCGGAGATGAAAATGGGAAAATTGTGGTCTTTGTGTTGCCACAGAGGCTTTTAGGGTATGAATTTCTTGAACACAGTCCAATATCATTTCAAAGACAGAGAAGAGAGAGACATTGCATGTACTGGCAATGCTCAAGGACTCCTAACAACTTGAGTGATGTGGAACTTCGAAGTTTTCTTCAATCCTTTGTGTGAAGTACATGTGAACTCCTGTGTGATAAATTCTACTTGATTCACACATACTAGTTATTTGTACCTTGTAGTTCAAGCACAACTGAGGATTGTTTGAAATTAATAATTCAGTCCTTAGAGTTTTTAAATTGTAAGGGTTTTACACCTCCAAACCTGAAAAGCTTACACCAGTGTGACACTTTCTGATCTTGTCCCTGATGCATTATTGCACCATCTTCGTACAATGCATGGCTTTTGAGCTGCAAGCTTTGTTGTTATAGTGTGTATGTGTATGTGTGTGTGTGTGGGGGGGGGGGGGGGGGGGGGGGTGGGGGGAGGGGGGCAGAGATAAGAGGGGGTGAATGGATTTGGGGAAGCAAAGATTTTATTTGCAGTCAGGTGATGGGAGGGAAGACGTGACTCTGCTGTTGCTGGTCTTTGCAGAACTCTCTACGTCCCAGTCTTGATGGAAGTCCGAACCATTTCAAAATAGAACGAGAGGAACAAAGCACTTAGTCCTTCGACCCTTCAACCTTTCGGCCCTTCGAGCCTGCTTCGCCATTCAGCAAGACCATGGCTGACCTGATTGTGGACTCAACTCCACATTCCTGCCTGACCCTCATAACTCTTGGCTCCCTTGTCAATCAAAAATCGATCTTCAATAAATTCAATGATCCAACATCCGCTGCTTTCCGGGGAATAGAATTCCCCACAAGTGATGACAGAAAATAAAAATTCGCCTCACCTCTCTTTCATGAGGTAAGCACAGTAAGAAGTCTTACAACACCAGGTTAAAGTCCAACAGGTTTGTTTCAAACACGAGCTTTCGGAGCACTGCTCCTTCCTCAGGTGAGGTATTTCATGAGGTAGACCTTTTATTTTTAAATGTGGCCTCTGGATCTAATCTATAAGACCATAAGAAACAGGAACAATGAGGAGGCCATTTGGCCCCTCGAGCCTGCTCCGCCATTCAATAGGATCATGGCTGAGCCGACATTCCTCATGTCCACTTTCCTGCCTTTTCCCCGTAACCTTCGATCCGCTGACTGATGTATCTCAGCTTTAAATATACGCAATCACTCTGCCCCCACAGCTCTCTGTGGGTTCCAAACTCACAGACTCTGAGAGAAGAAATTCCTTCTCACCTCAGTCTTAAAGTGGCACTGCTTTATTCTGAGACTCTGCCCTCTAGTCCGAGACTCTCCCATGAGGGGAAACACCCTCTCAGCATTTACCCTGTCAAACCCCTCGAGAATCCTCCATCTTTCAAAGAGATCTCCTCTCACTCTTCTACATTCCAATGAGCAGAGTCCCAACCTTTGCTCATCAGACAGTCTCTCCATACCGGGGTTCACCCTGGTGAACCTTCTCTGAATTCTCTCCAATCTTTCCTTAAATAACGGCTTGAGGACCCAGGTTTAATCCCGGCCTCGGGTCACTGTCCGGCTGGGGTATTCACCTTCTCCCCATGTCTGCGTGTGTCTCACCCCCACAACACAAAGGTTTGTGGTGTAGGTGGATTGGCCATGATAAATTGCCCCTTAATTGGAATTATAAGGGGACCAAAACTGCTCACAGGGCTCCAGATGTGGTCCCATCTGTACTTTGTACAGTTGCCCGACACGTGCAAGCTGTTTCTGTTGCGATGGGAGTGTCTCTTTAAGAAATGTTTTTGTCTCATCACTTGGCTTTAGTGGTATCATTGTGTGGATGGAGCTGGACTGTGGCTCTGCGAGTTTTACTTTTGCTTTGAATTTTGGAGCTGGTTTATGGCTCTGTGAGTTTTTACTTCTGTTTTCACATTTGGCTGCTGTATTCAGACAGAGGAGTATTTTGGCCTGTCTCTCTCATTGCAATTGTAAAGAGTTATTCCTAGGAAGAAACCCAATGATTATAGTTACCTGTTGTTTTGGTAAAAAAGGGTTTTTTGGTTTATGGGATCTTGTTATTGAATTGGAACAGTTAAGGGGGGATTCATTAAGGGTTTATACATAGAATACTGTAGCTGTGTGGGGTCTTTATGTTTTTAGTTGATAAAATGTCTTACCGTGCGTGTTTATACAAATGTTAACCAAATTCTAAGAATAAAGCTTGTTTTCTGTTGGGTTAAAAGTACTGAAGAACTCTGTTGAATATCATCTGAAAGGCAGGCTCTTTGTACTCATTGTAACCAAAATCTAGAAACAGTTGTAGGTCAGGTGAACTCCATGATATACTCTGGTATTTTCTAATCCTGGTCCATAACACCATCCCTCGAGAAACGTACCGATCCTATTATTGTGTCATGTGTAAATTTGGCGACAGTACATTTGCTTCCTTCCTCCATGTCATTAGTATATATCGTAAACAGTTGTGGCTCCAGCACTGAGCTCTGTGGAACCTCACTGGCTACAGGTCGCCAACTTTGAAAAAGAACCTCTTTTCGCCTCTCGCTGTTTCCTGCCCATTGTCCAGTTCTCTATCCATGACAATATCTCTCCCAATCTCTTCCACAAAAGGAAACACCTCCTGGTATCCACCCTATTAAGACCCCTTCACCATTTTATATGTTTGAATAGGAGCAACTCTTATTCTTCCATGACCAATGGTTGCAGGTCCAACCTGTTTCAGGCCTGTTAACTCCTGTTCAAGGCATAGATAAAGTTGAGCTGATATCACCATGAAATGTCTCAGCATTTGTGCTGCTGGTGAGGGTTACATACGAGAAATAAATTTCCCATTTGAGGTCTTCCGCTGAATAATTGCCTTCTTCCTCCAACTCCACCTTTTGGAACATTACTTTGAAGCAATCAACTACATATCTGCAGTTGTCAGTTTTCTAAAGTCTTGATTAATCTACATTTGCCTTTGCCTACAAAGTTCACAGACTGTTCCGCACACAAGGAAATGTTATTGATTGCACAATAAATGGTGACAGCAATGGTGACCTAAATATAAGTTAATGCTGCCCTCGGTGATATTTAATTCTAATGGATTTCTGTTTTACAGAGCGAACTGGCACTCAAAGAGATTGGAGTCTTCCGGATTAAATGCAGAGAGAGCATTCTGATGGCCTCTTTACATTTGTCTGAAGCATTTTCTATCAAGTGCTGAGGCCCCTAGTGATCGGGAATCTACCCTGTTTATATTATGCCGCCTATATCAGAGTACAGACAGCATGGAGAAAGGATTGCAATAGATATGAGCTTCCTCGTAAGCAGTGTTTTCTAAAAGTTTGCAAATGCTTCCCTCATTACTGCTGCTAATCTACTAGAAAGTCCACACTGCAAAATTTCACAAATGCTAATTATTAATCAATACCGAGTGATCAGTTTTGGCCCAGTGGGTCGCACTCTACCCTCTGATCTGCGAAGTTAAGGGCCCAGGCCACACTCCAGTAACCCAAGTGTGTAAAGCAGGATGACACTCACAGTATTAGGACTGAGGAAATGTCACACTGTCGGAGATGTCTCCTCCAGGCCAGACATTAAACTGAGGTGAATTCTTCCCTCTCAGGTGGATAAGAAAGATCCCATAGAGGTCTATTCAAGAAGAGCAGGAGAGTTTTCTCTTGTGTCCTGGCTGTTAGTCAGACCCCAACCAACATTGCTGAGAAAGAGCATTTAGTTATTATCATATTTTGTGATGGCTTGCTATGTGTAAATTGGCTCCCCCTCATTTCCTGCAGCAATGCCCGGGCTATGAATGTACCTCATTCGTTGTGAAGTCATTTGTGATGCAGCTGGATAGGATGCTCTCTATGGCACATCTGTAAAAGTTTGTGAGAGTCGATGCAGACATGCCGAATTTCTTTAACTTCAGTAGGAAGTAGAGACGTTGTTGGGCTTTCTTGAAGTTGCATCAACGTGAGTGGAGCAGGACAGACTGTTGGTGATGGTGAACCCCAGGAACTTAAAGCTATCGACCAGCCCCACTTCGGAGTCATTGATGCAGATGGGAGGGTGTGTCGTGCTACGCTACCTGAAGTCGATGATTAGGCGCTATACAAATGCAATTCTTTCTCCCTAATCAATATGTTCTGCCTGAAACTGAATCCCTACTTTGCAGAAAGAGGCCATTCGGCCCATCGAGTCTGCACCGTCCCTCTGAAAGCGTACTCTACCGAGGCTCACTCCTCTGCCTGTCCCTGTCCTACCTAACTCTTTGCACATCTTTGGACTGCAGGAGGAAACCGGAGCACCTTGAGGAAGCCCACACAGACACGGGGAGGAAGTTCAAACTTCACTCAGTCAGGCAAGGTCAGAATTAAACCTGGGACCCTGGAGCTGTGAGGCAGCAGTGCTAACCACTGTGCCGCCAAGCAACTCATTTAATAATTTGATATTATAGAGATGGTTCGCTCTCTCCCTCTCCCTCTGACATAGACAGCCCCAAATGTGGCTTGCAATGCTGACATTCACAGTGACGGCCATTATCATTGTAAAGGTTCATCCTTCTGAGTATCTGACTGAAGATCCGAGTTGGTAATGAGCCACAAGATGATTTCATGGCTTACTTTGAATATAAGTCTCTTGCCAATGAAAAATTGAATAAAGCTCGTTAGAACTCTCCCAAAAATAAGACATAAAAAAAAATTCAAGAGAGAAAAATCACTTTGGATGGATGAGAGTTTCTCGAGTTGAACTAATGTTGTCTCCAGCCTAACTCACTAGTTAGCTCAAGATGGCTCATGGACAGAGGAAAGCTTTTCAAACTGCTCCAAGCAGGCATTGGCCGAGCACTTTGCTTGCTGAAAACCAATCTTTCATTCTGAGGAGACTGCTTCAGCAATGGAGACGCATTCCTCCTACTTCTGTCCTCTGTTTTCCTAACCCGGAACCAGTAAACCAGGTATGAGGCAATGGCACAGTGCTGATGTCAGTAGGCTAGTGATCCCAAAGCTCTGAAGACACAAGTTCAAGGAAGTTGGTGGAATATAAAGCAAGTCTCAATAATGGCCATTGAAGCTCTATCATCAATTGTTGTAAAAAAAAAACCCTCCTGGTTCACGAATGCCTGTTTAGGGAAGGAAATCTGTCTGGTTTGGCCGATACCTGACTCCAGGCGCTCAGCAATATGGTTGCTTTTTAACTTCTCTCTGAAATGCCCAGCAAACCATTCACTTGTTCGTGAAATAATAATGAAAATGGGCAGAACATCCATCGTAAATTTAGACAAAGGCACACCCAGTTCTGGTGACCCTGCAAAATCCTTCTTAGTAACAACGGTTCGCACTGCTGCCTCATAGCTCCCAGGCTCGATTCTGGCCTTGGGTGGCTGTGTGGAGTTTGCACATTGATGTGACCATCAATTCACAAGACACGTGATTGGAAGTGAACAGTGGTTTTAATAGTCTTACAACAGAGCCTGCCTGTGACGAGATGAACTGGCAGCAGGCTCAAGACTGCAGAGATTTATACTTCCGGTTAGTGGGAGGAGCTATGGGTGGAGCTATGGGCGGAGCCATGGGCAGAGCCAAGGGTGGAGCCCAGTACAAACTCCTCATCTCCCCCTATGGGAAGAGCCACGCAACGACTCGTATACAGAGCCCACAAGAACACAATACATATAGAACATAGAACAGTACAGCACAGAACAGGCCCTTCGGCCCTCGATGCTGTGCCGAGCAATGATCACCCTACTCAAACCCACGTATCCAACCTATACCCGTTACCCAACACCCCCCTTAACCTTACTTTTAGGACACCGCGGGCAATTTAGCATGGCCAATCCACCTAACCCGCACATCTTTGGGCTGTGGGAGGAAACCGGAGCACCCGGAGGAAACCCACGCACACACGGGGAGGACGTGCAGACTCCGCACAGACAGTGACCCAGCCGGGAATCGAACCTGGGACTCTGGAGCTGTGAAGCATTTATGCTAACCACCATGCTACCGTGCTATAATACAACACAGTGTGAATTACTAGGTTTATAATTCACCACATTCACCCCCTGTAAAAAATCTAGTCCGGCGGGTGTGATGGGTCTACAAATTGAGCCGATCCGGCGGCCGAGTCGCCTTTGGGATCGGCGGAGCACCGGGGTTGCAGCCTCTTCGGGTTGCTGGGTGGGGGCGGTCGGCGAGTGTACGATAGTGGACTCCGGGGGTGATTCGCCGGGAACCTATAGGCGCGGGGGCGCGGAGCACAGGCAGGGAACCTGTAGGAACGGGGGCGCAGGGCATGGAGGGTTGGGTGGGGTGTAGTGTGAGGGGCACCTCGGCGGTAGTGGTGGTGGAGTTGGATCCTGCAGGCACCAGGTCCCAGAGGGAAACAGTGTCCCTACGGCCGTCAGGGTATTCGATGAAAGCGTATTGGGGGTTCGAGTGGAGTAGGAGCACTCTTTCTACGAGTGGATCAGTTTTGTGTGCCCGGACATGCTTCCGGAGGAGAACCGGGCCCGGTGTCCTCAACCAAGCTGGGAGCGAAATCCCCCGTGGCAGTGCCCCTAGAAAAAACAAATAGCCGTTCGTGAATGGTCTGGTTGGTGGCTGTGCACAGGAGGGACCTAATAACATGGAGCGCGTCTGGGAGGACCTCCTGCCAATGGGAGTCGGGAGATTCCTGGACCGGAGGGTCAGTAGGACGGTCTTCCAGACCGTTGCGTTCTCCCTCTCCACCTGCCGTTCCCCCTGGGGTTGTAGCTGGTAGTCCTGCTCGAGGCGATGTCCTTGTCGAGCAGGTACTGACGCAGCTCGTCGCTCATAAAGGACGAACCCCTGTCGCTGTGTACGTAGCTGGGGAACTTGAACAGGGTGAAGATAATGTGCAGAGCTCTGATGACTGTGTGGGAGGTCATATCGGGGCACGGGATAGCAAAGGGGAAGCGGGAGAACTCTTCATTGACATTCAGGAAGTACACATTCCGATTGGTCGAGGGGAGTGGCCCTTTGAAATCGATGCTCAGGCGTTCAAAGGGCCGGGATGCCTTGAAGAGGTGGGTCCTGTCTGGTCTATAGAAGTGCGGTTTGCACTCCGCGCAGATCGAGCAATCCCTGGTGGATTTTACCTCCTCGGCGGAGAAAGGCAGATTTCGGGCTTTGATATAGTGGGCGAGCCGGGTGACCCCCGGGTGGCAGAGGTAATTGTGGATAGCTTTCAGGCGGTCGTCTTGCGCGCTGGCGCACGTGCCGCGGGACAGGGCATCAGGGGGCTCGTTGAGCTTCCCCAGTCGATACATAATATTGTACTTGTAGGTGGAGTGTTCGATCCACCACCGCAGGATTTTATCATTTTTAATTTTGCCCCTTTGTGAGATGTCAAACATAAAGGCAACCGATCTTTGGTCGGTGATGAGGGTGAACCTCCTACCTGCAAGGTAGTGCCTCCAGTGTCGTATAGCTTCCACGATGGCTTGGGCTTCCTTTTCGACTGAGGAGTGTCAAAGTTCCGAAGCTGATAGGGTTCGGGAGAAAAAGGCGACTGGTCTCCCTGCCTGATTTAGAGTGGCTGCGAGAGCGACCTCTGAGGCATTGCTCTCCACCTGGAAGGGGACGGATTCATCCACCGTCCGCATGGCCGCTTTGGCGATGTCCTCCTTGATTCAGGTGAAGGCCAGGTAAGCCTCAGCTGATAGAGGGAAGAGTGTGGCCTTAAATAGTGGGCGGGCTTTGTCCGCATACTGAGGGACCCACTGGGCATAATACGAGAAGACTCCCAGGCACCTTTTGAGGGCCTTGGGACAATGAGGTCGTGCCCAGGACTCCGTTTTCCACGACATAGCCGTGGATGGCTAGCCTGGTCGTGCGGAAAGCGCATTTCTCCGTGTTATACGTGAGGTTAAATTTCTGGGCAGTTTGGAGAAATCGATGGAGGTTAGCGTTGTGGTCCTGCTGATCATGGCCGCAGATGGTGACGTTATCCAAGTACGGAAACGTGGCCCGCAGCCCGTACTGGTCCACCATTCGGTCCATTGCTCGTTGGAACACCGAGACCCCATTCGTGACGTCAAAGGGAACCCGGAGGAAATGGAAGAGGCGGCCATCTGCCTCGAATGCCGTGTTGTGGCGGTCCTCCAGGCGGATTGGGAGCTGGTGGTATCCAGACTTCAGATCCACTGTGGAGAAGATGCGGTACTGGCCAATCTGATTCGCAATGTCTGCAATCCTGGGAAGGGGGTACGCATCGAGGAGCGTGAACCGATTAAAGGTTTGGCTATAGTCCACTACCATTCGGAATTTTTCCCCGGTCTTGGCGACCTCCACCTGAGCGCTCCAGGGACTGTTACTGGCCTCTATGACCCCCTCATGTGGAAGCCTATGGACCTCGGTTCTGATAAACACCCTGTCCTGCAGGCTGTACCGCCTGCTGCGAATGGCGGAGTGAGGTTAGCAAAGAGTGGAGGGAGGTCGATTTTTAGCGTCGCTAGACTGCAGATAGTGAGTGGAGGTAGGGGCCCGCCGAAGCTGAGTGTGAGGCTTTTGAGGTTGCACTGGAAGTCGAGTCCCAGTAAGAGTGGGGCGCAGAGTTCGGGGAGTACGTACAGCTGGAAGTTCGAGTAGCTGGCACCCTGAATCGTTAGGGTCGTGACGGTGCGCCCTTGGAGGTGAACAGAGTGAGAGCCCGAAGTGAGGAAGATAGTTTGCCTTGCAGGGAAAATAGGGAGCAAACAGCGTCTTACCAGATCTAGGTGTACGAAGCTCCCGGTGCTCCCGGAGTCGAAGAGGCACAGTGTCCTGTACTTGTTGATTTTAACGGTCAGCATCGAGTTGCGGAGGTGTTTCGGACGCGACTGGTCCAACGTGACCGCCCTGAGTTGCGGGTAGTCGGCGGCTCGATCAGCTGTGCTGGAGTGGCCCTGTGATGACTGTCCACTGAGTTCGTAGTCTTCGAGGTGAGTTTCAGAGGTTGAAGAGGATGGATCCCAAGATGGCCGCCCCCGTGGATCGCACATGGCGGGCGGCGAGGAAGATGGCGTCCAAGATGGCGGCCACCATGAGTCGCACGTGGCTGGCCGCGTGGAGGAGGGTTGCCAAGATGGCAGCCCCATGAGTCGCACGTGTCAGGTGGGGGCGGAGTCAGCATACAGGCTGCAGCATTTCGGGGCCTGTGCGTTTGGGAAGCGAGTGCTCTGGGCTGCGGGATAGTTTGGAGTAGGAGTTTTCTTCGCCAGGCAGACCCAGGCACAGTGTCCTTTGCGGCCGCAGCTGCTGCAGGTCACGTTGCGGGCTGGGCATTGCTGCCGTGGGTGTTGCGGCTGCCCACAAAAATGGCACGCTGGAGCTGCGTAGTGGGTGGGTGGCCGTGCGGCGTAGGCCTGGGGCAGTCGCTGGTCGGAGGCCCATGATGGGGTCGCTTGGTCCGTGGGGAACGAGGTGAGGCTGCGGATCGAGACCTTCAAGGTTGTAGCTAACTCTACAGTGTCGCAGGGAGGGGAGAATTACGGGGGGGGGGGGGAGGGGGGAAGACAGCTAAACCCGGGGAGAGGGAGGCGAACCGTGGAGGGGGGGGGGCGGGAGAGGAGGGCCAGCAGGGGGCAGGGAAGCGGGAGCCGGAGGGAGGACACGGGATGCCAAAACGTGAATGACATCTCCAGGAGCGGGGAACGAGGAAACTGGAGATGGAGGATGGGAGGAGCGGCAGAAGCGGGGGCGAGCGTGGGACGGCAGCGAGACCCGTCCGGGAGGGGCGGGCGACAGCAACACACAGCACAGCCAAATATCGCACACTGTGATTTTCTCCCCGGCACCCAAAGGTGTGCTTGCCTCCCCAGTCCCCGCCACTCCTGCCCCCCCAGTCCCCGCCCCCCCACAGGCAGTCGCCTACTTATGTGGGGTGGGTAATTTTGCCAGATGTACAGAGATGCCGATGTCGAGCTGGTGCACAATACCCCACCAGTTATTCCATTTCATATGTTATTGT
This sequence comes from Scyliorhinus canicula, assembly GCF_902713615.1. Classification (NCBI taxonomy): domain Eukaryota; kingdom Metazoa; phylum Chordata; class Chondrichthyes; order Carcharhiniformes; family Scyliorhinidae; genus Scyliorhinus; species Scyliorhinus canicula. The sequence goes on along the minus strand of NC_052149.1, from coordinate 239,185,315 downwards.
ATTTTTTTAATGTTGGGGTGTGCCCTTCTCTTCTAAATGTGTGTGTATATATATGTGTTTCTTATTCTGTGTACATAATGGTAATTATAACTTGTTCAAAAAAAACCCCAATAAAAACTCTACAGTATCCTCCAAGTTCTGGGCCCCTTTCTCAAGCAACCGCTGGCGCACATAGTTGGACCTGAGCCTTGCCACGTATACATCTCGGACAGCGAGCTCCATATGTTGGGCGGCTGATACAGCTTGGTAATTACAGTCCCAAGCTAAAGCTTTTAAAATGCGCAGGAATTCGTCCAGCGACTCTGCGAGGCACTGGCAGCGGGTCGTAAAAATGTGGCTCGCGTAGACCTCATTGATGGGCCTCACGTACATTCGATCGAGCATGGCCAGGGCTTCCATATACAAGGTAGTACTGTTAAGTTGAGTAGAGATACGATGGCTCACCCTTGCGTGCAGTAAGCTGAGTTTCTGCTCCTCCGTAGTTTCAGCAGTGCTTGATTCAGCCAGGTAGGCCTTGAAACATCTGAGCCAGTGTAGAAAGATTTATTTCGTCTCTGCAGCCTGCGGGTCGAGTTCTAGTCGGTCAGGTTTGAGGGCTGATTCCACAGTAGCTTTCTTCAAGTTTTCTAAGACTATTAAATTGATGTGACCATCAATTCACAAGTCACGTGATTGGAAGTGAACAGTGGTTTTAATAGTTTTACAACAGAGCCTGCTGGCGACGAGATGAACTGGCAGCAGGCTCACGACTGCAAAGCTTTATACTTCTGGTTAGTGGGAGGAGCCATGGGCGGAGCCAAGGGTGGAGCCCAGTACAAACTCCTCATCTCCCCTATGGGCAGAGCCGCGAAACGGCTCGTATACAGAGCCCACAAGGACACAATACATATAATACAACACAGTGTGAATTACTAGGTTTATAATCCACCACACACATCCACCCCGTCTGTGCGTGGGTTTCCTCCGGGTGCTCCGGTTTCCGCCCACAGTCCAAAGATGTACAGGTTGGGTGGATTGGTCATGTTAAATTGTCCTTGGTGTCCAAAAATGTGCGGGTTAGGCGGGGCTGCGGAGTTATGGGGCTAAGTTGGAGGAGTGGGCCTGGGTATGCTGCTCTTTAAGAGAGCCTGTGCAGACACGCTGGCCTCCTTCTTCAAAGTAAGGATTTTATGGATTCTATCTTGTGCCAAAATTTGGAGATCTGTCCCACATACAGGTCAAGAAACAGGCTGACATCAGCACTGGCTCCCATCTACAAAACGCAAAACATCAACTCACCAAGCCTCCTTCGACAGCACCTCCTGAGCTCAAAACCTCTACCACCTGTTTTGCCTGGGAACACCACCACCTGCAAGTTCCCCTCCAAACCAGTTACCAGCCCTACTTGGAAATACATCAGTCGTTCCTTCACTGCCTCTGGATCACAAATCCTGGAACTGCGTCCCTAACAGCACTCTGGGTGTACCTACACCACTTGGCCTGTAGCGAATCAAGAAGGTGGCTCACCACCACCCTCTCGAGGGCAATTAGGGATTGGCAATAAATGCTAACCTAGCCAGCGATGCCCACATACCACATACAAATGCAAACAGGATTCTCATCTGTTACAGGACGTAAGCCTTTTCTGTGTATTTATCTTACATATCATACCGAAGATGTTGCTTCTCAATTAATTACTTTAGAATTGCCTTTGATCCCACACCCTATCTCCAACCTCCCTCCCCCCCGCTTCCCCTGCCCCTGGTGCTCCACCCTTTTGGGTCATCTGTTGGTCCTGGGCCAAATCTTGACACTTAGTGGCTGGAATGCTTATTTATCCTGATAGATGGTTAGTTTAAACATTATGAGACCTTTCTGCTCAATTCCTGCATGTTAACAGATTTCATGCTCCATTCTCTTTCCTATTACTTGCCTTCTGTTTATATAAAGCTGACAGTGCGTGTATGCTGCAAATGTTTTTTAATCATATGAAATCAGAACGTCCTCACATGGAATGTAAAAATCTACGGTGCACAGAGTCACGTCAAGGGTCATCTCCATGCCTAATATCTGCTGTTTTACAACCAAACTTTTGAATCCTTGCTACAATGGCAATAAAGTGCACGAGCCATCACGAGATGGGAAATAATCTTGACCCAACTATTTCCAGGAACAAGGAGAACTCGAGAGAAATTATACCAGAGTTTAAAAAGAAGCGCATGGATTTCCCATGACCTCATCAATCTTCTTAAAAACCGTGGGAATTGTGGGCTTGTGTCACTGTGTTTCGGAGCACTGGTAAATATGAGTTTTGCATGTGAAGTTCATCCAATTCTAACCTTGCCTTTGCTAAGTTTGGAACACACAACGTAAACGAACGGTATCTGATTCATTCCACCATGAGTGAAAGTTCCTCCCTCGTCCCTACAATTGGTTGAAATTCCCATGAGTGAACACTAAAGATGGAATATTTTCCATTTGACTGAATCTAACTGGGCTACTTGCCTGGAATGTTGTGCAGCAAACTGCACGAGAGATTGGTTAGTTCCCCAGTGACTGAAGGAGTACATAGTTTGCCCTGCGAGGTCATATTTATACATATATAATTCCATTTCAGGCAGTTCAGACAAGGTTCACGATACTGACATCTGGGATGAAGGGTTAAGCACTTTGGGATGTTTCATTGCATTAAAAGTGCAATATAAATATAAATTAGTGTTCTTAATGCCGTTTGAGGCAAGGCTGAGCAGGTTTGATGTATAATCGTTAGAGTTTAGAAGAATTCGAAGGGAGTTTGATGTTAATGATATATTAATTAGGAGAACTCAGGGTAGTGTCCTGGACCCAACACCTGCTTAATCAATGATCTTCTCTCCATCATAAGGTCAGAAATGGGGATGTTTGTTGATGATTGTAATGTTCAGTCGCTTGGTGTCTCTTCAGATAATGAAGCAGTCTGTGTCCAAATGCAACAAGACCTGGGCAGTATCCAAATTTGGGTTGAAAAGTGAGGAGTAACATTTGCGCCATGTGCCAGGCACTGATCATCTCCAACAAGAATTAATCCATCCATTATCCATTGACATTCAATTACAATAGGATGATTGAATTCCTCTGCTATCAACATCCTGGGGGTTACCATTACCAGAAACTGATCTTGATTAACCACGTGAATACAGTGGCTACAATAGCAGGTCAGAGGCTAGGAATCCTGCAGCGAGTAGCTCATAGCAGGGGCTGTTTAGCACAGGGCTAAATCACTGGCTTTGAAAGCACGCCAGCAGCACGGTTCGATTCCCGGAACAGGTGCTGGAATGTGGTGACTAGGGGCTTTTCACAGTAACTTCATTTGAAGCCTACTCGTGACAATAAGTGATTTTCATTTTCATTTTCATCTCTTGACTTCCCAAAGCTTATCTACCACCCACACAGGTCAGGGGTGTAATGGAATGCCCTCCACTTGCCTGGACGAGGGCAGCTCCAACAAGCTCGACACCATCCAGGACAAAACAACCCACTTGATGGTACCCCATCCACAAACCTTCACTTGCTCCACACTGATGCGCACTGGCAACAGTCTGTGACATTGACAAGATGCACTGCAGAAAGTCACCACCGCTCCTCAGACCAGGGTTACTGCAGGTCACGATACGCGGGTGGGTCACAGACAGGTGTCAGGAGGGTGGCGGAGCGATTGGTCACGCAGTTCCCGCAGTGGTCCCAATCATGGGAGAAGCACGCAATGGCAGCTACCGGCTTTCAAATTGAGAATGGCTATTGCTGCGGGCTTTAAAATGAAAAGAAATGAGGCTGTGAGGAGATTTATGACCAGAAGAGGCAGCAGTGAGAAAGTTACGCACTTTACATGTACACTTGTCGCCAAGTGTCCTGTATGTGTTTTGGCACCAAATCAGGGAGCAGAGCTGCTCCCATTTTCATTTTTAAAAATTCTATCCAATTTATGGGAAATTTAGCGTGGCCAATCCACCTACCCTGCACATTTTTGGGTTGTGGGAGTGAGACCCATGCAGACATGGGGAGAATGTGCAAACTCCACACGGACGGTGACCTGGGGCCGGAATCGAACCCGCATCCCTGGCGACATGAGGCAGCAGTACTAACCACTGAGCCACCATGCCACCCCTGCTTCCATTTTCCAGCTGCTCATAAGCAAAGCAAGAGGACTGTGAAGATGGATCATTGTCTTACAAGTGAGAGATGGCCGTAGACACAAATAGGCAGTGTAATTACTGGACAGGACCTCATAATGGAATCTGCTGGAAAGAGCTACTAAGGAGAGTCCAGGGAAGGACAGAGCAGTGCTGGTGTTAGCTATGTACAGAGCTCCAGGGTCTCTGGTTAACAGCCTACAAGGAAGAAATTTAACGCGGGAACGAGGCAGTATGAAGATGATTTCTTGAGTTTTGGTTTTGTCAATTATGCCAATAAAAATAAGGATGCACAGCCCAGTGTGTGTTATATGCAGGGAAGTACTGGCAAATAAGAGGAGAAATTTCACGATTTTGAAAGATAAGCTGTGGGTGAAAAATTCCTTTTGAGGTTGAGACCCCAGAGCCAATTTGTAACGGCTGACTCCAAATTAAAAGATGATGCTGCTGCACCAGACCTGTGATATCACATTAAAAACACACCAAAAGCCCATGAGGCTGTCAGTATCATGGAGTAGTAACTCCCAGGAGTTTCCAGTGCTGAGTAAAACAAGTATTTTGTTGCTATTTCCTTTCATGATGCCCTACATGTGCGAAGTTGGATTTTCAATTTTCACAAAGATGAAGATGGCACAAAGGAACTGGCTGAAGCCTGTACCTGTTTTGTGCATAGCCCTCTCCTCCTGTGAACCTGATTCGAGTGAGACTGTGAGGATCAAGCAAGTTCCACTTTCTCATCAAATTTAAGTGAATGTGACTTGTCTTGCGAGGATCGGCTGGTGTGGGTTTGGTTGGCAAAAGTGGGTTCAGGGAAAAAAGGATTGGAAAACACCTCCTTAGACAGCACCTTCCAAATCCACTATCATCTTGAAGCACAAGGGAATCAGATACATGGGAACCCCCACCACATGCAAGTTCCCCTTCAAGCCTCTCACCGTCCTTGAAATATATCGCCTTTCGTTCACTGCGGCTGGGGCAAATTCCTGGAACTCACTCGCTAGCAGCCCAGTGGGTGTACCGACACTACATGGACTCCAGCCGTTCAAGAAGGCAGCTCACATTTAAAACATTAAGGTACGTGATTGAAGAGAATTGTTCAATTAAGTACTTGGAACACTTATAAAGAGAAATGTTCATGGCTATGTCAAAAAGGGAAAGTCAAAATGTAATCCATCAGAGGCAGCATGGTTTTATGAAGAGTAAATCATGTTTGACTAATTTGCTAGAGTTCTTCAAAGATGGAACAAGCTAAGTGGTAATAGGGATCCTGTGGATGTAGTATATCTGGACTAAGGGGCGAAATTCTCCCCCCCCCCCCACGACGGGTGGGAGAATAGCGGGAGGGCCTTCCCGACTTTTTTGACGCCCTCCCGCTATTCTCCCGCCCCCCCGCCGAAATCCCGACACGAATCGCTGCCGCCGTTTTTTTACGGCCGGCAGCGATTCACAGCTGTTAGAAGGGCCGAAGTCCCAGCCCTTTACGACCTTTTTACGAACGGCAAACACACCTGGTCCTGCCGTTCGTAAAAACGTCGTGACCACCTGGAAAAAAATAACCATGGCACCGATTGGCACGGCAGTACCACGGCCGTGCCAAGGGTGCCATGGGCCCGCGATCGGTGCCCACCGATCGCGGGCAGCGGGCCCGATGCCCGCGCACTATTTGTCCTTCCGCCGCCCCGCAGTATCAATACGCGGGGCGGCTGAGGGGCAACCCGGACCGCGCATGCGCGGGTTTCGCGCAAAAACGCGATGACGTCACCCGCGCATGCGCGGGTGGAGTCTTCCCACCTGCGCATGCGCGGCTGACGTCATATGACGCGTCAGCCGGCGCTAAGTCCGACAAGCGGGCTTAACGATTTTCGTTAAGCCCGACTTGTCGGAGCCTCCGACGTCGGGCTGCTAGCCCCGACGGGGGACCAGAATCGGTCCCCCGTCGGGAAGGGGCGCGATGCCGTAAAACCCGCCCGGGTTTTATGGCAGTTTGACGATTTCTCCCGTTTTGGGAGAATTTCGCCCAAGGAGTTTGATAAGATGCCGCACAGAAAGTTAATACACAAGGTAAGATCACACAGGTTTAGGGGTCATTTGTTAGCTTGGATAGAAGATTGGCTGACAGACCGAAGACGGAGAGTCGGGATAAATGGGTCTTTTTCTGGATAGCATGCTGTAACTAGTGAGGTGCCACAGGGTTCGGTCCTTGAGCCCAAACTATTTACCATCTATATGAATGACTTGTCCTCGTGCATGAGCCGCAGAAAACGAGCTTGCAAGCACAGCAGGTACTAAAGAAAGTGAATGGAATGTTGGCATTTATAGCATAAGGAACAGAGTATAAAATAGGGAAGTGTTGCAACTATACAAGCCAGTGGTAAAACCGTACCAGGAGTATTGTGCACGGTTTTGGTCTCCTTATCTGAGGAACAATGGAGTGGCATTGGATGCAGTTCAGAGGAGGTTCACTAGATTGATTCCAGAGATGAGGGGTTTGTAATATGAAGAGAGATTGAACAGTTGAGGCCTAAACTCCCGAGAGTTTAGACGAATGAGGGGAGATCAAACTGAGGTACACAAGATGATAAAAGTTACGGATAAAGTAGGTGTGGAGCGGATGTTTTCTCTTGTGGGGCATTCTAGAATGAGAGGTCATAGTGTCAGGATAAGGGGTAAAAAATTTAAAAGAAGGATGAGGAGAAATTATTTCTCCCAAAGGGTTGTGAATCTGTGGAATTCGCTACCCCATAGTGCAATGGATTCTGGGACAGTGAGTAAAATATAAGGAGGAGTTAGACAGATTTTTAATGGGTAATGGGTTGAAGGGTTATGGAGAACGGGCAGGACGGTAGAGTTGAGGCCAGGACGGGATCAGCCAAGATCGTATTGAACGGCGGAGCAGGCTCGAGAGGCTAAATTGCCGACTCCTGCTCCTCGTTCTTATGGTCTAAAAAATAACTATTCTGTCTCATTCCACCTTCCAGCTCTTAATAATAATAATAATAATAATCGCTTATTGTCACACAGGTTTGGGGCAGCAGGGTAGCATGGTGGTTAGCATAAATGCTTCACAGCTCCAGGGTCCCAGGTTCGATTCCCGGCTGGGTCACTGTCTGTGTGGAGTCTGCACGTCCTCCCCCTGTGTGCGTGGGTTTCCTCCGGGTGCTCCGATTTCCTCCCACAGTCCAAAGATGTGCAGGTTAGGTGGATTGGCCATGCTAAATTGCCCGTAGTGTCCTAATAAAAGTAAGGTTAAGGGGGGGGTTGTTGGGTTACGGGTATAGGGTGGATACGTGGGTTTGAGTAGGGTGATCATGGCTCGGCACAACATTGAGGGCCGAAGGGCCTGTTCTGTGCTGTACTGTTCTATGTTCTAAGTAGGCTTCAATGAAGTTACTGTGAAAAGTCCCTAGCTTTTTTGTCTTGGTCTGAAGCCCTGTAGGTAACAGCACCTCAAGCACAAATCTGGTGTTCTTCATTAATAAGGGGATTTCTTGATTAATAAGGGGATCAGGGATTGTGGGGAGAAAGCAGGAGAATGGGGATCAAGAACATATCAGCCATGATTGAATGATGGAGAAGACTCGAGGACTCCTATATCTTGTGGTCTTATGGCACAAAAAGTATTGCTGTGTGAAAATGGACCACGGTAGCTTGTTTATCCAAGTGTCTGCACTTTAGGATATCTTATGAGGTGGTGCCAATAGTATGTTTTAAAATTTTCATCATTCCCTTTTGCTTGCTGGTCCTTTTGGTAAACGTGGAGGACACTCGACATTTTATCACAGCAGAAAAGTCGGACTGCAGTTATTTTTGCTCAGGACCAATTTGGGATATTTCAACAACAGCTTTCAATTATACAATACTTCTGATGTGGCAAAACATACCAAGGTACTTCCAAGTTGCTTTTGCTGACAAAGCCTGCCCATTGAGCCACATAAGGAGCCCACAGTTGGACATGTGTCCAAAAGCTTGGCAAAGGGGCCTCTGAAAAGAGGAGCGATGTAGAGGGATTTTGGGAGAGTATTCACAGAAAAATATCACCCGTTATTGTTAACTTGGGTTTTACCTTCCGACAGTCCAGTTCTTGTTCTGCGCTTTGATTTTTCACAGACCGCGGACTATGTCTGACAGAAAATGAAATATTAACATGGTATTCAAGGGGTATGCAGCCTGGGGCAGCACAGAGTTTTTGCTGGGAAATAAACTATCTGTGATGTTGGCATGTCGTTCCTAAATAGAACTGCCGCTTAGAGAACCTGTACTGCAGCGAGTAATTCATCCCTTAAATAAGCTGAGTGTTGGGAAAAGAAAACATAGCCTGTGATTTACTGTAGGTTTAGGCCCTTGAACGTTCTTCTGAAAAGATTGTTTGCATTGTGTGAACAACAGGTGAGGCTGTTTTTTCAGCATTCAAAGCAGCAGGAAGCACCTGTCTCCTATGCTCTCCAATGAACTGGCCTTTCCTTATTTCCACACAGCTCAGTGAATGCAGGGAAGGATACAGCGTACCTGAACAATGATGGGAACTGAGGGTAAAGCAGTGCTGAATGCACACATACTCCTGTTCACACACAATGGCTGTGTTACCAAGACGTGAATGTTCCCACAGTATATGTCAATAAGCTTTTCATTCTGTCCTTGAGAGGGAAGTTACTTTTGAAAACCTGTGTAGTGATGGTGCTGTTGGTTCAGTAGCCTAATCGATTTAGATTAACTCTTTAGAAGACTTACTTAGATTTAGTTCCTTGGTCCCATGTAAGAAAATGGAGAGGAAGACTCCACCACTGCCCCCAGTCCATCACAATTTCTTTCACTCTGGCCCAGGTGACACTCTGCTCTTGAAGGTCCTCCTTATAGGGGCTGGTTTAGCTCACAAGGCTAAATCGCTGGCTTACCAAGCAGGCCAGCAGCACGGTTCGATTCCCGTACCAGCGTCCCTGAACAGGCACCGGAATGTGGTGACTAGGCGCTTTTCACAGTAACTTAATTGAAGCCTACTCGTGACAATAAGTGATTTTTATTTCATTAAATGTATCAGACTTTCTTCAGCCGACATTGTCTCTTTCTTCCATCTGGTGGTGTCCATTCTACCGCCACTCTGCTAGGGCCTACGCCCAGGGGATAAAACATGTGTCCCGCCAGCTCAGTCGTCTCTCCGTCACAATGCCTTTGACCAATCCTCTGCAGCACTTTGTCGTCGGTGATGGTGTCTCCAGAGGACATAAGTTCAAATCCCACTGCGGCAGCTTGGAATTCAAATTTATTTTCTGAACAACTGACATTAATTAAAGTCATGATGTGGAGCTGCCGGCGTTGGACTGGGGTGAGCACAGTAAGAAGTCTTACAACACAAGGTTAAAGTCCAACATGTTTGTTTCAAACACTAGCTTTCGGAGCACTGCTCCTTCCTCAGGTGAATGAAGAATTAACCTGGTGTTGTAAGACTTCTTACTGTACATTGATTAAAGTGACCATGAAAAAAATAAAATAGAAAGAGTTTGCAATTCTCCAGGTTAACGGCGCGCCAGTAATCCTGTCGACTAGTGGCATTGATTAACATCTCATGAATATTCATTAAAACAACTCATCACCAAGATCTCCTCCTGCCTTCCAACCTTGCATAACCTCAGCAGGAAATCAATTGGTCTAAATAATAATAATAATAATAATCTGTATTATTGTCACAAGTAGGCTGACATTAACACTACAATTAAGTTACTGTGAAAATCCCCTAACCGCCACACTCCGGCGCCTGTTCAGGTACACAGAGGGAGAATTCAAAATGTCCAATTCACCTGACAGCGGGTCTTTCGCGACTTGTGGGAGGAAACCGGAGCACCCGGAGAAAACACATGCAGATTTAAAATGAGTGACATGCACAATTCAAGAATTATCTCTCGGGCCTTGTTCAGCTCATTTTCATTCGATGAGAGGAAGATGAGAGAGTTTTATAGCTACCAGATCCTGGAGGAACACATATATCGCACGGTGGGTAGAGCCACATTCACATGACAGTGCCGCCATCCCAGGAATCCGCCTGGTAAACCTTCACTGACTGCTCTCCACAGGAACAACATATTTTCTCAGATAAGGACACCAAAACTGCACACAATACTCCAGGTGTGGCCTCACCGATGCCCTATACAATTGTAATAAAACATCCCTATTCCTGTACCCAAATCCTCTCACTATGAAGGCCTACATACCATTTGTCTTCTTTACTGCCTGCTATACCTGCGCGCTTACTTTTAGCGACTGATGCACAAGGACACCAAGGTCTCGCTGAGTATCTGCCTCTCTCATTTTACGCCCATTCAAATAATAATCTGCCCTCCTATTTTTTTCTACCGAAGTGGATAACCTCACATTTATCCACATTATACTGCATCTGCCATGCATGTGCCCACTCACTGAGTCTGTCCAAATCCCGCTGAACCATCTCTGCATCCTCCTCACAGCTCACCCTCCCACCCAACTTTGTATCATCTGCAAATTTGGAGATAATACATTTAGTTCCCTCGTCCAGGTCATTAATAAACAGTTGGGGTCCTAGCACAGATCCCTGCGATACCCCACTACTCACTGCCTGCCAATCGGAAAAATACACATTTATTGCAATTCTTTGCTTCCTGTCTGCTAACCAGCTTTCTAGTCATCTTTCTAGTGACCACCCGTCACTGTGGTGGGGCGGGGCTTGATGGGCATGGTGAAGCCGGAGGCCGGTTGCACAGAGATCGGGCGCCCTTTAAAACCAGCACTCCGATCAGCCCCCCCCCCCCCCCACCCCCCCTTCAGCGCCATCCCCTCCACAGACACGGGGACCTTGGCAACGAGATGAAAATGTGGGTAATTCTATTAAAATGAGGTTCTCGCCCTTTGTGGCCGTGCATCACGTTATAACATCAGTGAGGGGCATGGAGAATCGGAAAATCTGATCTCGTCTGTGAGAATCTCATTTGCTGATTCTCTCAAGAATTTATGTCCACGTGGCTGTTCTCACTGAGGGTGGATAGGGGTCCCCATTTCGTATATTCAGGGCAGAGATTAATAATAATAATAATAGTGATAATAGTCTTTATTGTCACAAGTAGACTCACATTAACACACTGTGAAAAGCCCCTCGTCGCCACATTCCGGCGCCTGTTCGGATACACGGAGGGAGAATCCAGAATGGCCAATTGACCTAACCAGCACGTCTTTCGGGACTTCTGGGAGGAAACCGGAGCACCCGGAGGAAACCCGCGCAGACACGGGGAGAAACGTGCAGACTCCGGTCAGACGGTGACCCAAGCTGGGAATCGAACCTGGGACCCTGGAACTGTGAAGCAACAGTGCTAACCACTGTGCTTCCGTGCTGCCCAAGACTGATAGATATTTAGATATTAAAGATAACTCGGACTGTGCGGGTTGTGTGAGAAGATGTCATTCAGGTAGTTGATTGTCTGTGATCTAGTTGAAAGGTGGAGCAGGCTGGAGGGTTTAATCCTCCCCGCCCCTCCTACTCTTATTTTATATGTTCCTAGGACCACAACAGTTTATGCTACGGGGGTAAAGGACGTTGATTGGTTAGTAAATGAGCTCTGTTTGGCCAAGGTGTTGCCATGGAGAAAGTAATGGGGAACTATTGGTTCTCAAAGCTACCGGGTAATTCCAGAAATGTGCAAGGCCTGAACGTATCCCTTTTGTTTGCAGAGAATGGCTCCCTGCGTTCGAACGTATGTCACTGCTGGCACGTGAAAATGAGCCACATCACCAATGTGGCCGACTAGCCGTTGCAGTAGCTATTAACACACATGCAAGATGTTAAGCTACAGCAATGTGTCTCCATTTTTAACAATATTATACATCCCACGGCAAAAGTAATGAGATTTTTCAGTGACCTCGTCAACATTACACCCTCAATCAAAGCAGAGTGTCAGGTCACTGAGCTCACTAATGAGCCCTCAGTGTCGACCAAATGATTGTCCGCGACAACAGTTACTCCAGTTTAAGATAGTTTATTGCGGAAAGCCACTTTAAGCCATTCTGAGAAACCTGTGCAGCTTTGAGAATAAGTCCTTTGTATTTCGTGTAAAAAGCCATCCACTTTGTTGTCTCACTTTCGAAGGAGCAACTTGTACTTGTTCCTGAAATGAACTTTGCAGTAAGCATGAGAACCTTTGCACTTTAAGAAAATCAATCCCCTGCAGCTGTGTCTCGGCCAGGGAAAAGCTGCTTCGTGGCGACGATGGTTAGGTGACGAACAGAACATAGCGTTCGGCAGCATTACAATGTGCTGCAGGAGCTTTTACTGGAGCACAATGGGCCACAATGCAGTAATCGACCACGCTTTCACCGCTATGATCCTATATATAGGCCGTTAGTCATGAAGCAACAATAAATCAGAGCGTGGGATGCCGTACATTTCCTTATTGCATGATCTTTGTATCTCTCATGGGAGCACATTGTTTTCACTATTACCAAGCCCTCTGCTGATGATTTATGTCAGCAAAACAATGGGTTGCATTTAAATATGCTTCTTAAATTTATTCTTCTCAAATATTCTGTTCCTTCAAAACCCTCTGCCACCAGTATCTGAACTTGCATCAAAGAAACTATCTCCCGGTAAACCTATCACTGGTTGTCTGCGTTGCCATGGCTCCTGGCTCAGCAAGAACTTTGCGTTTAAATTCTCAGCCTTGTTTCCAAACCCCTCCATCACTTTGCCCCTCCCTATTTCTGAAATCCCCTTTTTGTGAGGGCCACGAAGAATCCAGCACGAGTCTTCAGGATACAAAGAAATAACATTTATTTACAATAACATTTATATATACAATAGCAGCAACTTCCCTTGCAGCTGACTCCTCTCTCCCTGCTGGTTCCAAACTGGCAGGGAGTCTGCTAATGATTTCTCCGCCCCCCTCATTGGGGAAGTTCATACTCCCACAGGATTGTGGGATTGTCATTAGTCCCCAGCCAATGGTAGGCAGGCAGGTTATAACATCCCTCTTGCCTCATGACCCTCCTTCATATCCGCACTCCTCCAATTCTCTGCTCTTCGGCATTCCCAACCACCATTGAAGGCTGTGTCTTCAGCTGTCGGGGCCTTATTTATAGAGTCATAGAATTTACAGTGCAGAAGGAGGCCATTCAGCCCATCGAATCTGCACTGGCCCTTGGATAGAGCACCCTACTTCAGCCCACCCCTCCACCCTATCCCCGTAACCCAACCTCACCTAACCTTTTTGGACACTGAGGGGACATTTAGCGCAGCCAATTCACCAGACCAGCACATCTTTGGACTGCGGGAGGAAACCGGAGCACCCGGAGGAAAGCCACGCAGACACGGGGAGAACGTGCAGACTCCGCACAGAGAGTGACCCAGCAGGGAATCGAACCTGGGACGCCGGAGCTGTGAAGCAACAGTGCTAATCACTGTGCTACCGTGACGCTCCTATGCTCCAAAATTCTCTTCATAAATCCACCACCCCACCCACCTACCCACCCCCAACCAGCTTGCCACCAATTAACAGCCCACTCTGCTCGTATTTTTGTAAAATATTTTTATTCTCCATTTTCACATTTTCTTCAGAATTTACACCCCGCCAACACGCAGTAAACGGTAACAAATACAAAGTCAACCCCCTTATCAACAACAACGATCCCATCCTCTCACCACCCCAAACAACGGCCCACCTGACAATATAAGCATCAAATAAAACAAACCCTCCCACGGTGGGACAAACAAAGGAAAAAAAAGAAAACGGAATCAGGAATGGCCTAAGGTCACCATTGACCTATAGAGTCCACCCCCCCACCCCTCCCCCTAACATTCGATGCCATCCAATCCCCAAAAGAGTACCGTAAATGACACCCATGAATTGGAACCACCCCCTCCCCGACTCCTCCCCTCCACTTCCTCTGACAAAACTCCTCCCTCTAACCTCTGTTCCTTCCCCCCAACTTTCCACCCCGGCTAGATTCATCGGAACCTGTTCTGCCGGGGCCGCAGCCCCTCCCCCCACCTCACTCCCGTTCACTGGCCGCCTTAAACTGGCCAGCATGGAGGCCCCCGACCAGGTCTCCTTCCCCTTTGCCCGGTCCCAGGAAAACCAAGAAATCCCCTTTAGCACGCAACCCCGCATACACACCCAAACCCCAAAGAACCATCATTGCAAGTGGAAGTCCCATCTCTTCCCTTGTCCAAGTATATACAAGGTTGGCTCATTTAGTACATACACCAGCACGCAGTGAAAAAATACAGTTACATGAAGGTTACATCGGCATATGACCATTTTTCAATTCAGCCACAGTCCTTCTGCCTTCGCAAACTCCTCCGCTGCTTCCGCCATCCCGAAATAAAAGTCTTTGGATTTGTAGGTCACCCTCAACTTAGCTGGATATACTATTCCACACTGCACCTTGCTGTTGTACAGTGCCTTCTTCACCCAGCTGAAGGCAGCCCGCCTCCTTGCCAGCTCCACCGTAAAGTCCTGATATATGCGTATACCAGCTCCAGCCCACTGCACCACCCACTTCTGCTTTGCCCAGCACAGGACCTTCTCCTTCAAACTGTACCTACGAAAACACAGATTCACTACTCTTGGCGGCTCACTCTCCTTTGGTACAGGCCTCCACGACCGATGAGCCCGATCCAGTTCATATGGGAGGGATCATTCCTCTCCCCAATAGGTTCGCCAACAACGCGGCAAAATACTCAGTCGGCCTCGGGCCTTCCACTCTTTGGGCAGACCCACAATCCTCAGATTCTGTCGCCTGGATCTGTTTTCCAAGTCATCCATTTTGGCTCGCAGGTCCTTGTTAATCTCTGTCACCTTCTGCATCTCCTTCCCCATCGAGGTGAGTGGATCACTGAGCTGCGATAATGTCTCTTCCACTTCCTTCAGCACCTCACCTTGCTCCCACACCTCCGCCACTGCGCTCAATACCGCCGCCCTCACCGGGGCAATCGCCTCCTCCACCAGCACTTTCAATACCGCCCCATCTCCTTCCTCATCGCCTCCATGTGTTTTGTGAACTGCCTTTCGAGTTCCTCAGCTATCACCTTCGTCATTTCTTCAGCCGTGAGCAATGCGGCCTCCCCGGTGCCCCAGCCTCCACTTTTCTTGCCGTCCCCGCGGTGACCTTTCCACTCCCCGACGGACTTCCAGTTGCTTTTTTCAAGGCTGTTTATTTTACTTGTTTTCAATATTTCCCTTCGCTGTGCCTACTCCCTGCTTTTGCCGCCTCCGTTGCCCCTGGAACCGGGTGTTAAACCCCGAAAATGCCGTTCCCGAACGGGACCCTTCCAATGCGCGGCTGCCTCCCGCCCGCCGTCACCGGAAGTCCCCACTCTGCTTGTTAAGGAGCTTTTTAACCGACCTGGGCAGTTGTGAATGCGAGGTAAAATGATCTAGACATTCTGGTCCATGGATCAAAATACGAAAACTCCCTTCCCAAAAGAACTTTACATATACCGGCCCAAGCGGTTCAAGATGGCGGCTCACCAACACCTTCTCAAGAGCGATTAGGGATAGCCAACAGATGCTGGCCTAGCCAATGATGACCAAATCACATGGAAGGATTTAAACATGCTACTGCCCAATCGTTGGATTAATTGTCGGAAGTTCATCTGTCTTTGCGGAAAACTGAACAGGCAGCACGGTGGCACAGTGGTTAGCCCTGCTGTCTCACAGCGCCAGGGACTCTGGTTCGACTCCGGTCTCGGGTGACTGTGTGGAGATTGCACTTTCTCCCCGTGTCTGCGTGGGTTTCCTCCGGGTGCTCCGGTTTCCTCTCTCAGCCCAAAGATGTGCAGGTTAGGTGGATTGGCCATGCTAAATTTCCCCTTAGTGTACAAAGATATGCAAGTTAGGCGGCGTTATGGGGTTACTGGGAAAAGGCGGGGGAGTGGGCCTCGGCAGAGTGCTCTTTCAGAGGGTCAGTACAGACTCGGCAGGCCGAATGGCCTCCTTCTGCACTGTAGGTGTTCTATTGTTCTTCGGATTGACCAATTAACAGGAGGTTCAGCACTGTACCTTAACGTGATGACCCCATGTAAACACTGCTGGCCATCTTAGGACCTCCCATTTGAAATTATAACTGGACGGGAATAATGGAAACTTTAATTTGTTTAAAAATATGGACAAACAGAGCTACAGGACCGCTAAGTAGTTTCAACAACAAGAAAAAAATCTATTAAATATATAAAAAATGGATTATAATACAATATTCCTTTACTCCCTACTGGGCTTAACAAATACACACAGGCTTCAGGATTAATACAGATTACAAAGGACATTCTAATCGACAATGGTCTCATTAACGCAAATTCCCTTTTCATCACACAAAGTGACTGTGGGCCATTACACACTTCACTCTGAACTCCAAGTCAATGATTGTCTCCTCAGAGTTCTCCCAGATGATTGTCGCATGAGAGTTTCCAAACTCTGACCTGAAAAGCGCACGTTAAGATTTTCTCTCGTAATTAAGCTTTTCCTTAACGGTCTGCATTCTGAAATCCAGTCAAGGATCTGCAAATTACTTTTTTAACCCAAAGCTTTGCTCAACTTTTAAAAGTGAATACAGTCCAAGAATTTGCACAACCCCTTTTATGTTTCCTTTGTTTTAACTGCTTTTGAACAAAATCCAAGAATCAGCCACATATTCTGATAGCTATTTCAACCCACGTTCCACAGGTTGCAACAAAATCTCACAAACCTGAAAATCACTGCAGATATCTTTCTGGCATCTCAGATCTCTTCTCAGCTTGATCTGTCTTTACTGAGCAGTTCTCTGTTTTAGTATCTTTAACTGCAGACTTCTTGGAAACTTCTCTTCTTTTCTCTAGTTTCCTTACCTAGCTGCTGTAAGGATCTGTGCACTTGTTTTCATAACCAATACTCCATGATAAGGCTTTTCTTCTCGAAAAGCAGAGAGAGATGGTTCCTCTCTCGCCTTCCAACAAACCACTTCTCGCAGAGCTGTATGAGTTACTTTCTCTCGCACAACCAAACTCTAACTGCAACCAAATTAGCTAAACTAACTCTTAAAAGTTTCTCGACCTTACAAGACACTAGTTGCTAAGGAACACCCATAGGCTTCGGCCTCTTATTTATCAATGCCTTAACTGGCCTCTACTATCCTCCCAGGCAGTGCATTCCAGACTATCACCACCCTCTGGGTAAAAAATATCCCCCTTAAACCTCCTTCCCCTCACCTTGAATCTTGGTCTCCTCGTAACTGACTCTTCAACGAAGGGGAATAGCTGCTCCCTATCGACCCTGTCCCTGCCCCTCATAACCCTGTACACCTCAATCAGGTCGCTCCTCAGTCTTCTCTGCTCCAGCGAATTCAATCCAAGCCTATCCAACCTCTCTTCATAGCTTAAGTGTTCAATCTAAAGCAAAATTGTGGTGAATCTCCTCTGCACCCCCTCCAGTGCAAGCACATCCTTACTATAATGTGGTGACCAGAGATGCGCACAGTATTCCAGCTGTAGCCTCATCAAAGTTCTACACAAGTCCAACATGACTTCCCAGATTTTGTAATCTTTTCTCCGATTGATAAAGGAAAGTGTCCCATATGACTTTTTCACCACTCTATTAAACAGCCATCCCCTCTTCAGAGATCTATGGGCAAACACGCCAAGGTCCCTTTGTTCCTCAGAAATTACTAGTGTCATGCATTTCATTGAATACTTCCTTGTCAAATTACTCCTTCCAAAGTGTATCACCTCACACTTTTCATGGTTAAATTCCATATGCCACTTATCTGTCCATTTCACCATCTGTACCCCAAGACACTCAACCTCACTATTAATCACCCAGCCAATCTTTGTGTAATCCCCAAGCTTATTGATTCTACCCCACACATAATCATCTATGGTGTTTATATGAATGACAAATAATAGGGGGCACAGCACAGATCCCTGTGGTACATCACTGGCTTCTAGTCACTAAAGCAGCCATCTGTCATCATTCTCTGTTTTCTACAACTAAGACAATTTTGAATCCACCTAATCAAATTATCCTGTATCCCATGTGCATTTTTCTATATAAATAACATCAACTGAACTACCCTTATCTACACACCTGGTGACCTTCTCAAAAAATGAAAACAATTTTGTTCGGCATAACCTCCCTCTGACAAAGCCATGCTGACTTGATCAAACCTTGCTTCTCCAAGTCGGGGTAGAATCTCTCCTTCAGAATTGTTTCCAATAGTTTTCCTAACCCTGAAGTGAGACTCACTGGTCTATAGTTCCCTGGCTTATTTCAACAACACTTCTTAAGCAGTGGAACCATACTAGTGTTCTCCAGTCCTCTGGCACCTACCTCGTGGCCAGATTGGAATAAAAAAATTGGGTTATAGCCCCTGCAATCATTTCCTTCGCTTCCCACAGCACCCGGAACACAATTCATCTGGATCTGGAGACCTATCCACTTTTAAGCCTGCCAACCCCTCCAAGGGGCAGCACGGTAGCACAAGTGGATAGCACTGTGGATTCACAGCGCCAGGGTCCCAGGTTCGATTTTCCCGCTGAGTCACTGTCTGTGCGGAGTCTGCATGTTCTCCCCGTGTCTGCGTGGGTTTCCTCCGGGTGCTCCAGTTTCCTCCCACAGTCCAAAGATGTGCAGGTTAGGTGGATTGGCCAGGATAAATTGCCCTGATTGACCAAAAAGGTCAGGAGGGGTTATTGGGTTTTTGGGATGAGGTGAAAGTGAGGGCTTAAGTGGGTCGGTGCAGACTTGATGGGCCCCTTCTGCACTGGATCTTCTATGTAATACCTTGTCACTCCCTGTGTCAATTTGCTCAAAAATATCATAGCCTCACTCCTTGAGTTCCATATTTACCTCCTCAATCTCTTGGGTGAAGACATGTGAAGTATTTGTTCAACACCCTACCAATGTCCTCTGGCTCCACCCACAGCTTTCCCCATTGGTCCCTAATGGCCCCAACTCTTTTCCTGGTTATCCTCTTCCCATTGATACACTGATAGAATAACTTGGGATTTTCCCTACTTTTACCAGCCAGAGCTTTCTCATGCCCTCTCTTTGCTCTTTTAATTGCTTTCTTAAGCTCCACCCTGCCCTTTCTGTACTCCACGAATGCCTCTAATGTTTTGCTCACCTTGTGCTCGCTAAAAGCCTCTCTTTTTCCTTTTCATCTTACCCTGAATATCTCTGGGCTTTGTTGCTCCTTCCTTTCACCCGCGAGGGGACAGGTTGGGCCTGCACCCTCCCCATTTCCTTTTTGAATGCTCCCCACTGCTCTTCTGCAGATTTCCCCACAAGTGACTGTTCCCAGCGTACCTTGGCCAGATCCGGCCTTATTTTACTATTTTACTGCTCTCCCCCAATCCAAAACTTTTTTCTTTGCAACTTGTCAATTTCTTTGTCCATAACAAGCTGTGGTCACTATCACTAAAATGCTCCCCACCATCCCCTCAACCACCCGTCAAGCTTCGTTCCCCAGAATTAGGTCCAGCACTGCTCTATCCCTATTGGATCTCTATATATTGACCAAAAAAATTCTCCTGCGTATATTTTAAGAAATCGATTCCACCTGAGCCCTTCACACCAAGACTATTCCAATTAATGTTAGGAAAGTTGAAATCACCTAGTACAATTACCCGATTGTTATTATTTTTACATACCTCTGTGAATTGTGCACATATTTGCTCCTCAATTTCCCGCTGACTATCTGGGCATCTATAATAAGCAATGTGGATGTCCCTTTTTTATTCCTAAGCCCTACCTACGATGCTTCATTTGATGCCCCTCTAATATATCATCTATCGCTGCTGCAGTAACTGACTCCTTAACTAATAATGCAATGCCGCCCCCTCTTTTACTCCCTCCCGTGTCTCGCCAGAAGATTCCAGATTGTTGAACTGCCAATCCTGCCCCTCCTTCAACTATGTCTCTGTGATGGCTGCTATGTCACAATTCCACGTGTCCACCCACACCTTTAACTCATCCATTTTACCCATAATATGCCTGCCATTAAAGTGGAGGCCATTCAGCCTGGACTTACTCCCTTGAAACTTTATACTGCTGTATTCCCTCTGACTTGATTGCTTAAAATGTGTTATTCTATGTCGCTATTGCGCTAACAGTAAGTGTCCCTCTTCCCCAGCCGAATTGGTTTAAACTCCTCCCAACAGCACTAGCAAATAGACGGTCTCATTTGTGCACATTCCAGCTTCCTCAGAAATGGTCCCAGGAATCTAAAACCCTCCCTCTGGAACCAACTCTTAAACCATTCATCTGCGTTATTCTCCTATTTCTGTTCTCGCTAGCATTTGGCTCTTGGAGTAATCCAGAGATTACAGTACCAGATGTCTTGCTATCTACTTGACTGCCGAGCTCCCTGAATCCTTGATGCAAGACCTCATCCCTCTTTCTACCGATGTCATTGCTACCAACATGTAGCATGACACCTGCCTTGTCACCCTCCCCCTTACTGCTGCCTTGCAGCCATTCAGCGACATCCTGGACCCTGGCACCAGAGAGGCAACACACCACCCTCGAGTCACCTTGATGGGCACAGTAGCGCCTCTCTGTTTCCCTGACAATAGAATTTCCCATTACGAATGCTCTTGCTCTTGTTCAGCCTCCTATATGGACCTGGCTTCTTGTGGTGTCAGCGGCTTGGCTCTGTCTGCACTCCTCGAGTGCTATCCATGATGCTCTGAGCCTCACAGATGCTACACAGCTCCCCCAGCCGCCATTCTTGCTCTGAAACCTGAGCTTTCAGAAACTGCAGCTGGACATCCTTCCTGCACATATGAAGGTCCCTGGGCACTGGAAATGTGTCCAGTTTCCCACATAGAGCAGGAGGAGCATACTAAGGCTTTGATTTCTCCTGCCATGTCTAAAACCTTCAAATTTAAACCCTTCTTTAAAAAAATAAAATAATTCAAATAATCACTGCTCTTGCTTAAATAATGACTTACAATTTAATATAATTTTAAAATACCCACCAGGACTTACTCACCAATCATCTGCTCTCGTTGGTCCCATGTCACTTTCTGAACTGTGAACTCAGAATGCCTCCGTACTTTTACCCTGCCGATTGGTAAGTGAATTTGGCCTTACCTTACCTGCCTTTTGTACTCCCCTGAGCCTTGGGTTCTCTTCCCAGGTCTGAACTCTGCCGCTGCCACTGAAAAGGTAAGCACCATGGAAACACAGCAGGAACTTAACCGACCCCCACATATACAGACACCTTTGTCCAGCATGAATCCAACTACAGCCTTTATTCTTCCAGGCTCAGAAACATTAAATTAAACCCTCTTGAAACTGTGCCTTATTTCTAATGTTTACCAAAACAAATGCAAATCCCTTAAACTACTTTTATTTTCCTCACTGCTGCTCAAACTAGCAAGCCAGCTGCAGTCTCCAATATGGCTGCCACCTGCTTTTGCTGCGGGCTCCTGGAGGTGCTAAATGCCACCGGTTTGACACTAAGTGCACCTCCTGCATTCAAAAATTAAATCACCTGCGTGACTTAATCACACTTTGAAAATCAGGCCAATGGGTCAAACTTTAATCTCTTTATCACGTCTTGGCTTATTATTTCCAGTTGCTTTCAAAGCTGGTAAGAATATAGTTGGAAACAAATGGTTTTTCATATGGTGGTTTCATTTTATACAACTTAAATTTTTAATGATCAAGAACCAAGAAGTAATCACAATGTACCTGAATAAATGACCTTTCAGTGATCAGTACCGAGCATTCCATTGTCTGTGCAAAAAGCTGTGGGTTGTATCAAGAAGCCTTTTTTTAACAGACCTTTTTTAAACAGTGGTGTCATGTTTGCTAATTTCCAATCCGGCGGAACCACCCCAGAGTCGCGTGAATTTTGGTAAATTATCACGAGTGCATTTGCAATTTCCATAGCAATTTCTTTTAGTACCCTGGGATGCATTCCATCAGGGCCAGGAGACTTGTCTACCTTTAGCCCCATTAGCTTGCCCATCATTACCTCCTTAGTGATAACAATCCTCTCAAGGTCCTCACCTGTCATCAGTCACTGGCATGTTATTTGTGTCTTCCACTGTGAAGACTGACCCAAAAAACCTGTTCAGTTCCTCAGCCATGTTGATCTCCCTCAGTTCTTCCCTCTCACTAATCCTTTCATTTTCCATCATTTTTGGTGTCTGATTTGTGTCCTCTTTTATGAAGACAGAACCAAATTGTATTCAATTGCTCAGCCATTTCTTTGTCCCTTCTTACTCATTTCCCTGTTTCTGTCTGTAGGGGGCTGACATTTCTCTCAACCAATCTCTTTTTCGTCACATATCTATACAAACTCTTAGTGTCAGTCTTTATGTTCCTTGCAAGCTTCCTTTCGTACTGTACTTTCCCCTTCTTAATCAATCCCTTTGTCCTTCTTTGCTGAATGCTAAACTGCTCCCAATCCTCAGACCAATTATTTTTCTTGGAAAATCTGTATGTTTCTTCCTTGGATTGGATACTATTTCTAATTTTCTTTGTAAGTCATGGATTGATCCACTTACCCCCTTTGCTTTTCTGCCAGAAAGGAATGAACAGTTGCTGCAGTTCCCCCATGCATTCCTTGAATGTCTGCCATTGTCTATTCACTGTCATCCCTTTCAGTAACTCTCCCCAATCAATCAAGGCCAACTCACACCTCAAATCTTCATAGTTCCCTTTATTAAGATTCAGCACCACTCATCTCCAAATCAACTACTTCAATCTCCCTCTTGATAAAACACCATCTCAGCTCCAGGACATCACTGCAGGAGTTCCTCAGGGTAGTGTCCTAGACCCAACCATCTTCAGCTGTTTCATCAATCCCTTCCATCACAAGGTCAGATGCGAGGATGTTCGCTGATGACTGCACAATGTTCAGCATCATTTGCGACTCCTCAGATAATGAAGCAGTCCGTGTCCAAATGCAGCAAGACCTGAACAATACCCAGGCTTGGGCTGACAAGTAGCAAGTTACATTCGCGCCACACAAGTGCCAGGCAATGACCATCTCCTATAAGAGAGAATCTAACCACCACCCCCTCACGTTCAATGGCATTAACATCACAGAATCCCCCACAAACAATAACCTTTGGGTTACCATTGATCAGAAACTGAACTATACAAATCATATTAATACTGTGGCTACCAGGCAGGTCAGAGGTGAGGAAATCTACGATGAGTAACTCACGCCATGACTCCCGCAAAGCCTGTCCATCATCTACAAGGCACAAGTCAGGTCTGTAATGAAATAATCTCTACTTGCCTTGAGATACAAACAAAAGAACAAAGAAAAGTACAGCACAGTACTCAGAAAAATAATACCCTATGGGAACACTGGCTCCTTTCTTTGTTGGAACAATTCAATGATTGCAATTGTGAGGAAGAAGCTTTGCATGGAGGGGACTCTGGCTTGAATGTGAACAGGGCAGAGAAGAGAGTTATAGATCAGAAGCGCAGTGAGGAGGTCTGAGGGAGACATGGTGATGTTTCACCTGCAGTCTTGTACGAATGTATTAACATGGTCAATTGCTAACACTGCAGAGCATTGCCAGCATTGTGCATCGTCTTCTCTGAAACCGAAGGTTGAGAGTTCAAATTGCAAACCAGAGAGTGTTGACTCTCCTAATCCAGTACTGAGTGAGTGCTGCACTGTCAGAAGTACTGGGCATTTTGTTTGAGCCGCTTGCTATTTCAAATGAATATAAAATATCCAACGGCACTATTTTGAACAACGGCAAGTGAGTACTCCCCAACATCCTGACCAATATTTATCCCTCAACGAGCATCATTAAAGATAAAATTATCTGGTCATTTAATAGGTTGCTGTTTTTGTGTACAAAATCAACAATTCAGAAACCATAGCAACAGGCGAAAGGCATGGAGTTGGCAGTAAAATACATTGGAATGTCCTGACGTCATTAACGACCCTGTGTAAATGTCAGTTCCATGAACTTCCATGAGCCAAGTGGCCAATCCTCATCACACAGAGAATCGCAGGGAATAGAAGCAGGAGGAGGCCATTCGGCCCATCGAGCCTGCTCCACCATTCATTATGATCATGGTTGATCATCAAGTTCAATACTCTGATTCTGCCTTCCCCACACATCCCTTGATCCCATTAGTCCCACGAACTAAATTGCACAATGTTTTGTTGAAGTTGTATAGAACTTTGGTGAGGCCACAGCTGGAGTACTGTGTGCAATTCTGGTCACCACATTATAGGAAGGATGTGATTGCACCAGGGAGGGGGTGCAGAGGAGATTCACCAGAATGTTGCCTGGGATGGAACACTTAAGCTGCGAAGGGAGGTTGGACAAAGTGAGATAACACAAGAGAGGGGCAACCCCCCGTCACCACAAAAAGAACACAGCGGAAGCTGACAGAGGGAAGAAAGAAAAGGGGGGGGGAGAACAAGTAGAAAGGGGAGCACCCTCCCCCCCTGGATCGACCAGGGAGAACAACAGTGGGGGGAGGACAGTGGACAGTGGGAGGGGCTAGAGAAAGGTTGGCTGAGGGGGGCAGGTGGGTGTGGGGGAACTAGGCGGCAACAGTATGTAAATAAAACATAGAAAAGTAGAACAAAGCCTTTTTTCTACATTGTATAATGAATGAAAACAAATGGCAAATGTACATAATTTTGAAAAATGGCAATAAAAAAATTTAAACAAAAAATGAAAAGAGGTTGGATAGGCTTGGGTTGTTTTCGCTGGAGGGGTGACCTGATCGAGGTGGGCAAGGTTATGAGAGGCATGGAGAGGGTGGGTAGGGAGCAGCTGTTCCCCTTAGCTGAAGGGTCAGTTACGAGGGGACACAATTTAATGATGAGGGGCAGGGGGTTTAAGGGAGATATGAGGAAAATATTTTTTACCCAGAGGGTGGTGACAATCTGGAACGCACTGCCTGGGAGGGTGGTGACGGTCAGGAACACACTGCCTGGGAGGGTGGTAGAGGCTGGAACGCGCTGCCTGGGAGGGTGGTAGAGGCGGGTTGCCTCACATCCTTTAACAAGTACGTGATGAACACTTGGCACGGCATAACATTCAAGCCTATGGGCCAAATGCTGGCAAATGGGATTAGGTGGGCAGGTCAAGTGTCTTTCATGTATCGGTGCAGAGTTAATGGGCCGAAGGGCCTTTTCTGCGCTGCATTATTCTGTGATTATGTTTTTGCCTCAACTGCTTCTTGCGGTGGTGAATTGCACAGCTTCACCACTCCCTGGGTGAAGAAATTTTTCCTCACCTCAGTCCTAAAAGGTTTACCCCTTATCCTCAACCTATGATCCCCAGTTCTGGACTTGCCCACCATCGGGAACATTCTTTCTGAATCTACCTGGTCTAATCCTGTTAGAAATTTATATGTTTCTATGAGATCCCCTCTCACTCGTCTAAACTCCAATGAATATAATCCGAAACGACTTTGTCTCTCCTCATATGACAGTCCCGCCATCCCAGGAATCAGCCTGGTAAACCTTCGCTGCACTCCCTCCATACGAAAAACATCCTTCCTCCGATAACAGGGAATTGTACAATTGTAGTAAAACATCGCTATCCCTATACTCCACGACCAGTTTAGCTCACTTAGCTAGACAGCTGCTTTATGATGCAGAGTAAGGTCATCAGCCTGGGTTCATTTCGCATTCTCGCCTAGGTTATTCACGAAGGCCCCGCCTCATCAAGCTTGCCCCTTGCCTGAGGTGTGGTGATCCTCAGGTTAAATCACCACCAGTCAGCTCTCCCCCTCAAAGGGGAAATCAGCCAATGGTCATCTGAGACTGTGACAACTCTACCTTCCTTTACTCAAATCCTCTCGCTATAAAGGCCAACATACCATTTGCCTTCTTTACTGCCTGCTGCACCTGCGCGCTTACTTTCAGCGACTGATGCACGAGGACACTGAGTAACCACTTCTCTCAATTTACACCCGTTCAAACAATAATCATTGACATTTTTTCTGTTCCCTTGCTGGTCTGACTGAGTCACACACTGCTTTTCCCCACTGAGCTAACAGGGGAAATGTGCTAGTTACCAGTGATTATAAAATGCATTTAGAGCAGTGGCAGTTAGATATCCCATGATTATAGTCAGTTAGCTGTTCCTTCCCTGCACAATATCGGGATTCTGAAATTTAGAACAATACATTGTCCATTCCAAAGGTCATTATCAGTAACAATTTTCACAATACTGTTGTTGGAAGGAGAGAATTAATTTATATTCATTTCTGTTGTTAAACAATTCTGTCTTCTTTTCCCTTGCTCTGCTCTCTCATAAGAACATCGGGATGAACAATGGAGAGGTACCATGTTGCATCTGAGTGCTGTTAACCACAGTAGGAGTACAAACGGTGACCAAAAAGCTAATATACCATCTCCTCGGCTCTCAAAAGAAGTCTTGAGTTCATCCTCCTTCTTCAGTGATCCAGTGCGAGTCGATGAATCGTGCCTGGGGTAAGTAACCTCTGAACAGGAGATAAATGATTCACAGCCCAACACAATACATCAAGAGTCCCACAAGTGACCAGGGTAATTGCCATGAACTTTAACTGTAACACATCTTGAACCATTACACATTTTTGTCTTGTGGGATGAGGGTGTTGCTTGACTAGATGTCTTCACGTCATTGTACATATGTTGGGAGCAATTGTTTTGAAAGATTCAGGCAATCTGCTTGGTTTGAACCATTGGGAGTGAGTTGGAGTGAGGGAGGTTTTGGGTGTTTATGTCACTGGCAAGTCATAACTCAAAAGTAGACTGAGTCATCGTTGATGCTGACTTGATACATCCTGAGTACCTATAATTTGCATCATTCCACAATTGAGACATTTGAGATACTCAACAACAACCTATATTTATCTAGCACCTTTAACCTGATGAAATGTCCCAAGAAACATTTGGCAGAATCATTTTCAAACAAATAAAAATTGTTTTAAAAATGAGCTCTTAAAGGTCATCCTGACCTGAATAATTGGCTGGAGTCACCTGTCCTGGAGTTTGAGTTCAGTGGCTGGTGTGGAAGTGGAACTGCATCGTACTTAAATGAAATGAAATGAAATGAAAATCGCTTATTGTCACAAGCAGGCTTCAAATGTAGTTACTGTGAAAAGCCCCTAGTCGCCACATTCCGGCGCCTGTTTGGGGAGGCTGGTACGGGACTTGAACCGTGCTGCTGGCCTGCCATGGTCTGCTATAAAAGCCAGCTCTTCAGCCCTGTGCTAGATGTGATATGTTTTCTGCAGAGTGGGTGATATTGAAGTGATTTGGTTGGAGGCATGCACTCCGATGGAGTAGTCTCACACTTTTGGTTTCTGAACTTTTCGACAAAGACAGAGGGTGGGATTTTCTTCCGTCTTCATGACGTGTTCCGCAGTGGCAGGAGGTGGCTTGCCAGTGGCTGCTGATGGGATCTTCTGGTCTCGCTGTTGTCAATGGGGTTTCCCGTTGAATGAACCTCTTGCCGCAGCGAGGGGTGGGCCATCGGCAGGAGCGTAAAATACCGCCGGCGCAAACGGACAGAGAATCCTGCCCAATGTGTAGAGCCAACAGGAGATGGGGGTCCTTCAAACTCCTTGGGGGGTTAAGTCCTTTCTTTTTTCATCCCACTTGGTGGAATAGAAGTTTTATATTGTCGCCATCTGACGGTCCTCCATGGTCTGAAGAGGATTTCAGTTTCCATCAGTTTGTGATCCAACCAGAAAAAGAAAGAAACAGAAATCAAGGGCAGGATGTTCCATCCCCGCGGCCATGTTTTGTGGCGATGGAGGCGGCTGCCATAGGCCGGCGTCGGGATCCTCTGGTCCTGTTCACACACATTCCGCTGCTGGTGGCGGGACCAGATACTCCCGTCGGCTGAACGGCTGGAAAATCCCGCACCAAAAAAAAGCCACATCCCTGTAACAGTCTCGCCAAAGGTGCTGGGTACTCCCAGCATTATCGTTGTGGTTTGTTTTCAGATTTCCAGCTTCCATATGGTATTTTGCTTTGAAATTATAGAACTAAGTGTGACACTGAGACACACAAAGAGATATTTGGTCAGGTGACCAAACGTTGGGTCTTAGGAATGTCACAAAGGAGGAAGGTGAAGCACTGGGGTGGAGAGGTTGAGGGAAGGAATTCCAGAGTTTGGGATTGAGATATCTGAAGGTACGAACAACAATGGTGGAATGGTTAAATTTGGCAATGGAAAGAGGGCCAGAAGTAGAGGAGCTCAGCTAAATCGGAGGACGATGACGGAGCTGGAGGATATCACAGAGATAGGGAGGTGCAATGCCATGGAGGGATTTGAAAACAGGGATGAGAATTTTTAAAATCTAGACATTGCTTGACCTAGAGCCAAGTAAGTCATCATGCTCTGGGGTGAGAGGGGAATGGGAATGGCCATGCTTTCAGACTGAGGCAGCAGAGTTTTGGATGATGTCAAGTCGAAAGCACCACCATGGCTCAGTGGTTAGATACACTGTTGTGGGCAATATTAAAGTAGATGAACCAGGTTACCAGTTTGATTCAAAGTCTACTTATCAGATACAATCGTCTTAATGTCCCTGGGTTAGGAAAAGGAATAAACTGCTGTGTTTTTTAAAAATTTGATTTATTGTCACATGTACCGAAGTACAGTGAAAAGTATTTTTATGAGGCCGAAGAAACGTATACAGTGCGTACATCGTAGTCAAAAAGAATAATGGACAAAGTACATTGACAAATGGTACATCGACGAAAAGTGATTGGTTACAGTGCGGAACAAGGGCCCAAACAAATCAGTGTAACCAATCACTGTTTTCCCACACCTGGGGCGAGATTCTCTCAGCGCACGCCGGGCCGGAGAATCGCCGGAGAGTGGAGAATTGGCGCCACTGGCGCCGTCCACATGTGGTCTTACCCCGTTACCCGGCGGGACCTCGGCGTGCATCCTTCCGGGGCGGCCTGGTGGTGGTGGTGGGGGGGGGGGGATGGTGGTGGTGGGGGATGGTGGTGGTGGTGGTGGGGGGGGGGATGGTGGTGGTGGGGGGGGGGGGGTCCAGCCCCGGGGGGCCTCTGTTGTGGCTTAGCCCGCAATCGGAGCCTACCGATCGGCGGACCGGCCTCTCGCGCTGGGGGCCTCTTTTGCTCCGCGCCGGCCCCTGTTGCCCTACGCATGTTCCATCGGGGCCGGCGCGGAGAAGGAAGGTACCGTCCATGTGCACCGGTCACAGTGCGCATGCACGCATTCGCAGACCCGCGGCGCCCATTTGACGCCGGTATCGGCAGCTGGAGCGGTGTGGGTCGCTCCAGTGCCGTCCTGGCCTCCTGAGGGGCTCGAAATCGCTGCTCCTGGGGATCGTGAAATGCGACGGTGTTTACGATGGCGTCAATACTTAGCTTCAGGATCAGACAATCCCACCTTTGATCACTTTATGACATCCATCCAGGAAAGGATGCATTGTGGAGGATCTTAGATGATGACTGAACTGGACACAACCATGCTGCCTTCTTCAGTAAAACAGTTAAAACGTGTGGGAAAGAGTCTTTCGCCATTGGAAATATACCTTGAAACTTGGGTAGACAGCATCTGAGAACTTTTAATGATAATAATAGGCAATTTACCATTGATGAGGGGCAACTTGAAAACTAAAGGCAGCTAAGTGTACGGCACCTGTGACAAACTCAGGATTTACCAAATTGCTTCACAGTTAATGAAGTATTTTTGAAGTGGAGTCAATGTCATAATTTCGGCAACACGGCAACCAACTGGTGTACAGAACACTCCCACAAACAGTAATAGTGTACTGACCAAACAGTCTGTTTTAGTGATGTTGATTGAATGATAAATATTGGCCAGGGCACCGGGAATAGTTATTTACTCTTCATTGGAGGGAGAAAGGAATACCAGGTTATGTTGATGATATTAGATGAGAAAAGATGAGAGAGGAGGTTTTAGTGAAGCATAGACTCTACCATTGTCTGGTTTTGGGAAATCTTCCAAATAGTTGCAGGGGATCTTTGCTGTCCACCAGAAATGGCAAACGGGACCTCAGTCTAACGTTTAGCACCTTCTTTCCAAACTGCACTGAAACGCCAGCCTCGCTGGATAAACCCCTGAAGCCATCACCCTCTGAGCCCAGGCGAGACAGCTGCCCAATTCAACCACCGTTGGACGACTCCAGCAAACTTGGAACTGTGCCAGAATAAAAATGGTCGACTCCAGGGGAGGAAGACGGCAGGAGAAAGAAAACTGGAGAAAAAAGAACGTCCAAAAATAATGCGCCATCATTTGGTGAGCCAGAGTCCTAATGCAGGCTGCGCTGCTGAAAATATTTTCTTTGAACTCACGCCACCTCAGAAAAGGACATTCAGGACAAGGGGGGCAGAGAAAATTGCTCTACTTTTGCACTGCATCTGACAGCTTAGGCTCTCATTCGCACATGGAAATGTTTGCCCGGCAAGCCTTTTGAAAGAAAACATTGACAACGTACCTTTGACGATATTGAGATTTATTTTAGCACGCATTTTGGTGACACGAGTTTGAAAGGCCTACAGATGATTGACTGAATTTGCGATCTATAATCTGTGGGAAAATAGTGGGAGACGACAGGAAGGAATGTGTCAACAATTATTGATCCGTTTTTCGATATTTGGTTATGATTTATTGCAGACAATGAAGTCAATCACCGCTGTCAAAACCGCCAACCTCAATGTGCATTGTGATTGGGAGCTTGTCACAAGGGTGCACCAAACTTGTCATACGATCATATAATAAACCAAGAGAGTCAATTACAACCTCACTTTCTGCTGTATTTATGTTCGAAAGAGACTCACAGAGCACCTCAGAACCAACATGCGGTTGTATAGATGCAGAACCTTTAACATGGAAAAAATACCCCAAGGCTCCTCACAGAGGAATGAGGAGAGAGAAAAAAATCAATGTTCATCAAAGCAAATGGATTACTTTTGAAGTATTCTGTTGGCAACTTCAACAAGTCATTCAGTACCAGAAAGTTCTACGGATAGCAGTGAAATGCACTTTGGAAAGAGGAGTCGGGGGAGGAAATTAATACCGAAAGGCACAGTTTTAAAAGGTTTGCAGAACAGAGGGACCGAGAGATTCATGTTTTCAAATCCTTGAAGGTGACAGGATAGATTGATTAAGCTGTTAAAATAGCCTGTGAGATCCTGGGGCATTGCAAATAGAGGAATAGAGAGTGCAACAACGAGAGGATTATGCTCAATATTTAAATATCCCTGGTTTAGACCCAGTTTGTGTATTGCATCCAACTCTGCGGCACCACAATTTAAGAAGGATGTCAAATCATCAGGGTGTACATGCAATTTTAACCATGGTGCCAACTAACTAGCTCTGTAGTAAAAGATGGCAAAGATCCAGATCAAAGAGGAGCAGTCAACCACAATTACAGTAGATAGGAAAAGAGAGCTGGACTGAACAATAATGTTCTCTGTGTAGACACCCCTCTGTATGATAGTGGGTTACCCATACTGTTGAAGGTGGGGATCAGGACCAAGTGTGTGAACCTTTCAGGTGAAACAGAGTAGTGGACAAACGCATTCAAATGTGCTTCAGTTTCCATTCGCATGTCCTAGGATATTTATTTTAATTGCTATTTTTCTCCCATCTACAATGGTAACAATTGTGGGAACACATCAAATCCTCTTGTCAATAACGGCACCACAGCACCTCCATTGGGAGTAAGGAGTTATTACAATGCAGCACGGTAGCATTGTGGACAGCACAATTGCTTCACAGCTCCAGGGTCCCAGGTTCGATTCCCGGCTTGGGTCACTGTCTGTGCGGAGTCTGCACATCCTCCCCGTGTCTGCGTGGGTTTCCTCCGGGTGCTCCGGTTTTCCCCCACAGTCCAAAGATGTGCAGGTTAGGTGGATTGGCCATGATAAATTGCCCTTAGTGTCCAAAATTGCCCTTAGTGTTGGGTGGGGTTACTGGGTTATGGGTATAGGGTGGAGGTGTTGACCTTGGGTAGGCTGCTCTTTCCAAGAGCTGGTGCAGACTCGATGGGCCGAATGGCCTCCTTTTGCACTGTAAATTCTATGATAACCCTCACAAGAGCATTTCCCAACGTTAATGTGAATGACGGCAGGAAAGGTTGACACAATCCACAAGCAGACAAAGATGTAACATGAAACAATAAAATAAATTTGTAATTTCAATCTTCCGATGCAGAGGTCTGACTTTGTGCAGTCTCAGTCAGTGACTCTCCTGCTTCTGAATTGTTACGTTTTGGGTTCTCGTTTCACTCCCGGACTTGGGGACTTGCATCAATGATTCTCTCATGCCGTAGGGATGAAGGGCTGCACTGTCGGAAGTGCCGCCTTTAAGATGGGAAATTAACCTGAGACCCCGTCGGGTAGATATAAAATAAAACCCACGGCAAGTCATAATTGATTTTTAAATAGTCATGATGTTCCAGAATCTTCGAGCACGGGTTTGAGGAAGATGATGTGTAAAATGAAAATAGGCTCCCCTTGTAGCCCCCTTCAGCCCCACAACCCTCCGAAATCTCTGCGATTTTCCCATTTTAACTTTTTCTGCATCCTCAATTTTCATCACCCCCCCCCCCCCCCCCATTGGCAGCCATGAGGTGCCTGGGCCATACGCTCCAGATTTCCCTCTCTGCCTCTCTATGTCTCTCTTTTCATTCAAGGTTCGCTTAAAACCTTTGTCTTTCTCAGAGCTTTGTCGCATCAGCAATTGCATTCCTTCTCGAAATATAGCATTAATTGCACTGATCAAAATGTGCTTGAAGCACCTTTAGCCAATTCAATATGTTAAAGATGTTATATAAATGCAGTTTGCTGTTGTTGTTGCCTTAACAGCTAATCTCCTCAGCGAAAGGATCAGATCCACTGTTTGGATAGGGGAGAAGTGATATACTGGATTCATTTGACATGTCGATAGTTTATGCAAATCTTGGTCCCTTGCACCAGTCGGAGTTCCTGATCTGAAAAACCCATCAGCAGATGTCAAGGGTGCATTAGCCAGGGGCTCGTGGTGAGGATTCGAATCAACACTGGACGAGGACAGAAAGAACTGAATCAGGAGGTGATCTCAGGGAAGCATCGTGGAAAAGGTAACCCTTCCCATTGAACCGTAAAACAAAATGAAAACAATTTGTAGACAATTCATTCCTTGACCCGGTGCCGTCCCTTTTGACTGACCCCCGAACTGTCTTTCCTGATTGAGTTGTACACAAATGCAATTAGCACGCCAGTGACCTGCACACCAGTGCTGTCATCAAAATCTCCAGAGAAACATCTCTGTTTGTGTGAATTTCCTTAACTGTTCTCATCATTGCAAGGAGACAACTTAAAAATAGTTTTACTCAAATCATTCCTGCGTTTTTGAAATTCAGCTGTAAATGAAATCAAGGCTGTTTTTTCTGTCTCCCACATTCAAGCACAACAACTTGTATTTATATAGCATCCTCGTGCCTTCAACAGAGTGAAATATCCCAGAGTCTTCAGATGGGCAGCAAGGTGGCAACAGTGGTTAGCACAGATGCCTCACCCGGGTTTAATTCCAATCTCAGGTGACTGTGTGGAGTCTGCACGTTCTCCCCGTGGGTTTCCTCCGGGTGCTCCGGTTTCCTTCCACAAGTCCAAACAAGTGCAGGTTAGGTGGATTGGCCATGATAAATTGCCCCTAAGTGTGTCCGAAAGGTTAGGTGGGGTTAGGGGGAAAGGGCAGGGAACTGGGCTTTGCAGGGTTGGTGCAGACTCGATGGGCCAAATGGACCCCAATTGTAAAATTGGCCAAAATTTTACAAAAAGGTGACCAAATACAACCTAATAGAAGAGCCTTAACTAGAAAAGAGAGAGGCAGATTACTGTTTTGTAGCGGTACAGGAGAGCTTTTGACTAATGTCCCTGAAAATAAGACTAGTGACGATAAATCTAGGCTGGTGAGTGGGGCTCCTTCATCTTTGTGGGTCGAAAGGCTGAAATGAGCGTTATTTATTCATCATGATTCCATGAATAATCTTAAACACATTTAATACACGCCAAATATTTCACAACGAGTTATAAAAAATGCTTCATCATTTATGCATTGCTAGATCTATCGTCAACTTCAAACGGTTAAAACAAAATAAGTATTTAAACTTTGGGGGCAGAGGGAGCGCACGGATCTCACAGGCAATGTTGTGAGCAATCAGCTCACACCTCACTTCACTTGTCCCTTGCTTTACATGTGAATCACTTTAGCCCGATCGGTAGCAGAAAGCTAAACAGTCAGAAACCAGCGGAACATGGCAATGCTGCACGTGGACAACAGTCAACATGGTGTATCGTGGGCCACACTCGGAACCCAGATGGGCTTCATTTGGGTCCCGCGCCACAAGTTCTTCATCACTGACTGAAACGGGCGATATCACAGCATCACAGGATCACAGAATCACACAGTTCAGAAGAGGCCCTTCGTCCCATCGAGTGCGCACTGACATGTGAAGCACACCTGACGTACTTACCCAATCCCATTGACCAGCACCTGGCCCAGAGCCTTGAATCTTCTGACATGCAAAGTGCTCACCCAGGTACTTTTTAAAGGCTGTGAGGCAACTTGTCACCGCCACCATCTCAGGCAGTGCTTAGTGTTATTGGTAGGAACTTCTGACCTCATAAACCTACCACGTGAATTCCTGGTGACACTGGAGTCCCATTCAGCCATCAACACTACGCTCACTGACCAAAATCGGGTCCCAGTCTGACAGCGCCTCCGTATTAACTCCTCATACCTTGAGTTCTATTCCCGCTATGGCCTCAACACCTGTCTAAATCCTCTCAAAATCTCTAAACGCCTCTCTATCCTTCTCCAGCTCTACAACACTTCGAAAACTTAGCATTTCTCCAACTTTGGCCTCCTTAAAATCCCAGTGGCTCACTCAAATGTTTGGCGACCATGGGTGGGGATTCACCGTTCCCCGACACTGATTTCATAATCGGCGGTTGGGCGTAGAATTCCTTTTGACGCCGACGTCTGTTTGGCGCAGATATTGTATGCTCCGCCCCCTCCAAAATGGCATCATTGCGTCGCGCGTCGCAAGCCGCACGTCCTTAGCACGGCAGCTGACGGCCCATCCCCAATGCTCCGCCCCCAATTGGCCGAGTTCCTGACCATGCAGTTGACATGTGGGTTTCAGAGGTCGGGCACCCGCCCTGGCGGCTGCAGACTGTGTCCAGCGCTGCCACAGTCGGACGGGAGCTGTGCTGTTGGCCGGGGTGGGGGTGGGGTGAGGGGGGGGGGGGGGGGCTTCCGCGACGGCTCGATAGACTGGTTGCGGGGCTGGTGGGGGGTGGCCCCGGGGTGACCAGAGGGGCAGTATTTGGTAGGTCGGGTCCGCACACGGCCGGCGCCATGTTTTACGCCGCGGCCGCTGCAGGTCATCGCTGTGCATATGTGCGGCCACAGACCCGGCAATTCTCCAGGTGTTTTTATCGTGGGAGCGGGAGTTTTATGCACTGCAGCTGCTGGCCCCTCGGTCGCAGGATCGGTGAGAGGGCCCCGCTGACTTTATTGACATAAAACGCCACAGATCCTCCGCGCGTAGGCTCAAAAACGGTCAATCCAGCCCCATGTCTTTGGCCATCTGGACCCTAAAGTCTAGTATTCTCTCCCTCGCTCCCCCCCCCCCCTCTCTGCCTCCCCCGTAAC
This sequence comes from Scyliorhinus canicula, assembly GCF_902713615.1. Lineage (NCBI taxonomy): Eukaryota > Metazoa > Chordata > Chondrichthyes > Carcharhiniformes > Scyliorhinidae > Scyliorhinus > Scyliorhinus canicula. The sequence goes on along the minus strand of NC_052149.1, from coordinate 239,149,540 downwards.
CCTCTCTCCTCCATTATAAGGCTTCTGAAAACCGACCTCTGAGACCCTGCGTTTGATGACCAGTCATAACATCTCCCCATGGGGCATGGTGTTCATTTTCTTTGCCTAATTCTGCTCCTATGAAACACTTTCGGGTGGTTGGTTATGTTTGAGGTTCTATGTAAGTGCAGTTGTTGTTGTTGTTCAATCAGCAGGAACAGGGCAGTCGGGAGAGTTGTGTTGTAAATTGGAGCTGCCGAGGAAGGAGAAGCGAGTGGCACTGATATTTGCCTGTAAACAGTGAATTCAGAAAGCGGATTGCCTGCGTCACACGATTGGCTGGCATTTATGTGACAGCCAGTAGGCTGGTGACAAGGCCTTTTCCGTGGGCTTCTGTAGATCCTTTGAGTGTTGCTTCCTGTTCACACTTTACTGTGCCAACACAGAAAGATCAGAGGGGATTTAAAATAGCTCTTTGTCTCACAGCACAGAAGATGAGCAGCTTCAGTTTCTCTGAAGTGATAATGAATCCAAAATTACCTTGTACATCTGAGACGTGTGGTTAAATCCAGACCAAGTCCCTTCGTTGGCTGTCAAGGTTTTGAATTAACTCATGAGGAGTTTACATGAACTCAATTATAACTACGTGGAGACCATTCCCGCGATGATACCCTGGTTCATCGCTCCCAACAATCCCACCCCCTCCCTCGGCATCTCCCCACTCAGGCACAGGAGATGCAACATCCACCCTTTCACCTCCTTCCCTCCCGGGTTCATGGCTCCGAATAACCTCCCAGGTGAAGTTGCAATGAACTTATACTTCGTTCAATTTAGTGTATTGTGTTCATTGAGAATGCGGCCTGCTCCACATTGGGAGGTGGGAGGTGGGAGTGGGGGGGGGGGGGGGGGGGGGGGCAAGCTTCAGTTTTCTTCAAGATTTTCTTGCAGTGAAACAGTACGGAGTGTTTGGGATGCCCCAAGTTCATCAATGAATTGTTCCCCTTTTTAAAGGACCCAAGCTAATAGGAAACTAAATCAAAGATTTTAACACTTTAAATAAAGTTTCTCCTAGTCACAGGCCTAGGAGGCCTGTCGGATTCTGCACCTTTCTTCTCCTGATGCACACCTGGGGTGACCACTGCCCAACGCAAAATGGAAGATTGCAAGGAATGCAGGGAAAATGGACAGGTTGTAAAAAGCAAGCAGCTTGCAAAGCGCTTGTATATCTGGACTACTGCAGAAACCAGTTTGGCTGTTGCTGAAACCAGACAGCACTGTGAAAAGAAACCAGTTAACATACTAATGAGGCAATACCGGGCCATCCCCAGGCACAATGGAAACAAGTTAAACACAAATCGATACATTGAATGGAAGGCCAGACTTCTCGGCGCCAAAGGATGTCCAAAACAATAAGTCCCAAGAACCGCCCAGGGATCGAGGGACTGCCCCGTTATTGGGGAATTCAAATCAATCGATTGGGAAGAGACCCAATTGATTGCGAGTGAATAGAGGGTCTGCCCAGACCCTGAGAGAGGTATAAAACAGAGACCCCAACCCCAGCTCTCTCTCTCTCTGCCAGCCTCTCCTTGACCAGCCAGCCCTCCCAGCAGAACACCGTTGCAGCAGAAGAACCTTGAGGAGGAGAGGCCTGGACAGCAGCCGCCAGCAAGTAAGTCACAGCGCACGCTGCGAGAGAAGACACTCCTGACCCCCTTTAGTCGATAACTACTGGAAGCCTGCGGACCCAGGACAAAGCTAGAAGCCATTGTTCCCTGATCCGGCAGTCCCCTTATCCAGATAAGTATTTGGCCTAGTAGTGGTAGGATTAGCCTAGTCTTATAGTTTATATGCATGATTAGTAGATTACTGTAATATAATAAACGTGTCTTGTTTGAACTTACTAATTGGTGTATGGTTTTATTGTTTTGAACTTGACCTTGAAACTTGTGGCGGTATCTTAACGATACCTGGCGACTCCAAAGCTAAGTAACGAAACAGAGCCAAATTGAGTGTTAAGCACACTCACCCAGAACGAGCAACAAGAGGGGACCATGGAACAGAGGCAGGCAGCTAGAGAGACACCCACTCCCATGCCCGAACCAGCGCCCATCCCCGCCCGCCCTCCAACTCGCACTCCCACCACCACCACCTCAGGCTGTGACAAACCTGGGGCAGTGGACATTGCCTTTGGTCAGGCACATGGATAGACCAACAGGGAGGTCCTGGGACTTGCCCATGCTTTCCCACCATTCCCAATTCCCTCTGCCCCTGCATTTGCTTCACAGAGATCTGAAACATTGGACAAAAATGGATCTGGAACTTGCGGTGCAATCCCTTCGAATAGTGGAAGATTGGCAGCAATCTCCCACCCTCTATATGGGTTCCGACGCATCCAGGAAGCAGACCTGACGCTGCTTGACAGTAAAAGTTCCCCGGGTCAGGAACTTGGCTCCTGGGACACAGTGTTAACAATAAAGACATCACTGCCGACCCCAGGAATCAGGGCCTATCCGCGAGTTCCCAACCCCCTCCTCAATTCTGCACCTCCTGAGATTCAGGGAGGGTTGGCAAGATTCTGACCAAACCTGGCACAAGTCAATGAACCTTCGCGATATCTGCTGAAGAAAGACAGGGCATGGTGCTGGGACACACATCAAGAGGAAGCATTCACTAGGATCAAAGGGATCCTGTTCCAAACGGACATTCTGGTCACATGCTTCATCCACAGGCTTCCCAGAATCCAGAAATTCCATCTATGTCTCATGAGGTTCACCAAACTAGGCCAGCACACTTTCCAGAGCCACAGTAACTCTTCCAACCAAATAGGTTGTCAACCTGATTGTGGAGCTTAAAGGACACTCAGATTCACAGAATCACAGAATAAAACAGCACAGGCCCTTCGGCCAATCGAGTCTGCACCGACGAATGAAAAACACCTGACCTGCCCGCCTAATCCCACTCGCCAGCACTTGTCCCACCCATAGCCTTGAATGTTCTGACGTGCCAAATGCTCACCCAGGTACTTTTTAAAGGATGTGAAGCAACCCGCCTCTACCACCTTCCCAGGCGGCGCGTTCCAGATCAACAAGGAGACACCTACAGGTGATCACAAGTAAACTCCAAAAGATCGGGAACACAGACAAGAGGAGGAGTGTGAGCCCACAGCCACTGGTACTGCCAACAAGGGTGGCCACGACACAGACCAAGTGATGTTACTGTGAAAGCTTGGTTCAAACAATGAAAAAGCCTTACTGTCGTCGATAAAGAGTTTTTGAATACGTTTAGGGCAGAAAGTGTGTAGATTCTTGGTAAACAAAGGGGGTGGTAGGTTATGGGGTTGGGCAGGATTCCGATTTGAGGTTATTATCAGATCAGCCGTGATCTTAGTAAATGGCGGAATAGGCTTGAGGGGCTGAATGGCCTACTCCTGCTCCTTGTTCATATGTTCGTATGTTTGCATGACACGGGTCCAATCTGTCAGTGCTAGTCATTTCCAGGGAAAGTGAGGGCCTGATAGTGAACCGTCCAGTGTGCATGCTGGAGGGAATGAGGGAATAGGGTGCCCTTTATCCCCCACACCGTTCCCAATCAGGCTATGGGACAGGTTGGACATTGATTTGTTTATCCTCAACTGCAAATTATTCCCTAGCAGAGCGGATTATTTTTCCAGACGGGTTGAGGGTAAACAATCTTTAAAAAATTAATTTTACAGGACATGTGAGCCATTGGGTGGGCCAGAATTTATTTTCTGTCCCTAACAACCCTCCATTTCAGAGCACATTTGAGAGCCAACCACATTGCTGCGGGTCTGGAATCACATGTAGGCCAGACCGGGCAAGGACGGCAGATTTCCTTCCCCAAAGGACATTAGCGAACCAGATGGGTTTTTACAACAATCGACAATGGTTTCATGGTCATCATTAGACTTTTTATTTCACCATCTGCTGTGGCAGGTATTGGCTGTTGCTATCTGGGTTACCGGACAGAGCAACAGGAGAGAGGGATAATCACAGGTTGAAGAGGTGTGAATTGTCTCAAACCAGGACAGTTGGTGGTATCGATGTATATACTTTTCAGTGGTGAATAAATACTTACTGTTGAACTACCTAAGACTACGAATATCTTAATAATACCCCCGGATTATAGCCAACACTTTATGACAAGTAATGAAATGAAATGAAAATCGCTTATTGTCACAAGTAGGCTTCAAATGAAGTTACTGTGAAAAGCCCCTAGTCGCCACACTCCGCCGCCTGTTCGGGGAGGCTGCTATGGGAATTGAACCGTGCTGCTGGCCTGACTTGGTCTGCTTTCAAAGGCAGCGAATTAGCCCCTAAACAGTACTGAATCCAATGCAGCACTGAGTAAGTGCCGCACTTTGGGACGTGTCATCTCTCAGATAAACCGCTAAACCCAGCCCTTGCCTGTCCTTCCAGCTGGACAGAGACAATCCCAGAGTGCTATCCACCCTCCCCCCATCCCCCCCAACCCCAGTTTCCTGTTCAACATTTATCCCTCAGCCGGACTGAAAGCCGACAATCTGGTTGTTTAATTCGTCCTTTGACATGTGGGGATGATGCTGGAGGATAGCAAACCCTGTTGGGAAAAGGGAAAGTCAGCGATTATAGGCCAGTAAGACTAATTTTAGTGCTGAGGAAACATTTAAAGATAATGGTCCAGCACTGCACTTCTCAAAGTATGAGATAATAAATTAAGGTCATCACAGATTTGTTAAAGGCAAATCACATTTGACTAACTCGATTGAGTTCTTTGATGGTGAGAAGAACATGAGTGACAAGGGTAATGTTATGTGCATGAAATTTCAAAAGGGCTTTGATGAAGTGCTGCATAATTAACTTGTTAGCAGAATTACAGTCCATTGGATTAAAGGCAAGCTGGCAAATGTGGGTATGTAATTGGTTAAGGGACAGAGGAAGACAGTGATGATGAATGCTGGACTGTTCAAAAGGAAGGAAAGGGAATGTGTATAATGTTAACCTCCAGGGCTTAATTTTGCAGTTTGCAAGTTTCCAAAATTTGGAAATGGAGTAAGTGATGAGGTGAAAGTACCAGATGCCAGGAAGTCAGAACAAACGTGTAAAATCAGCAGGTGGCATTTGAGTGCAGGAGTAGTGAGGCCTTGTTTGATTGGGCCCCACCTGGAGCACTATGAGCAGTTTTGGTCCCTTTGCCTCAGAAAGGATATTATTACCATGGAGGGAGCGCAATGAACATTCACCAGACTCGTTCCAGGGATGGCGGGACTGTGTGATGAAGAGACACTGGGCAAACTGGGCCTGTATTCTGTAGAATGAGAGATGATCTCATTGAAACCCGCAAAGCACTGACAGGGTGGATGCAGGTAAGGGCCGGGATTCTCCAAACCCGCGGCCAAGTTCTGACGCCGGCGTGAAAAGCAGCGCGAGCCTCAACTGTGAGGTATTCACCCCTTCCGAGGGGGCTAGTACGGCGCCGGAGTGGTGTCCGCAGCTCCGGCACACGAATGCCAGTGCGCCACGGCCGGTGCGAGTCCGCGCATGCGCCTGGGTTTCTGTCTCCGCGCAGGCCCCTGGGCAATATGACGGAGCCCTACACGGGCCCGGCGCGGAGGAACATAGGCCCCACGGAACTAGCCCACCCGCTGATGGGTAGGCCCCGATCGCGGGCCAGGCCACCGTGCTGGTTCCCCCCAGGGTCGGATCCCCCCGCCCCCCACCAGGACGGCACCCGCAGCCAGAACTATGAGGTCCCACCGGGTGGGACGATGCATAACCCACACCGGCAGGACTTGGCCGAACGTGGCGGGCACTCGGCCCATCGAGGCCCGAAGAATTGCGGGGGGGGGGGTCGCTTTCAACGGCCCCCGACTGGCTCGACGGCAATGCTGCGGGGGCCCGAAAATCGGCGCTGGAGAATCGACGGGCCAGCGCGGAGTGGTGTGGCCCGAATCTCGTGCACCCCTGCCGATTCTCCGACCCGGTGAGGGATCACAGAATCCGGCCAAGGTGTTTCTCTTCGTTAGGGAGCCTGGAACCAGGGGACGCAATTTCAAAATAACGGCACTTCGGACCGAGATGAGGAGAAATTTCTTCACACAGAGGGTTGTGAATCTTTGGGATTCTCTACCCCAGAGGCTGTGTAAGGTCAGCTGCTGAGATTTAAAGCAGAGATGGATAGATTCATAGATGTCTGATTAACAGTGATGTCAAGGGTTTCGGGGCAGTGGGCGTAAAAGGCGTTGAAGTGGCTGATCAGCCGTGATCATATTGAATGGCGGAGCAGGCTCGATGGGCTGGATGGCCTCCTCCTGTTCCTGTGTTCCAAATGTGGATAAGTGATACAACTGTGTGTTCAACGTTTGACACCACACTTTGAAGAAAGGTGCCAAGGGTTGAGAGAGAGCGCAGAGGAGATTGGCGTGTATTCCCGGGTTTGCGGAGAATGGGGTGATACTGAGGTTTTCTGAACATTTTATCTCCCGTGGCATTGGGAGATGCTTCAGCATTGATCAGAACATCTGTCTCCAAGCAGCCAATGTCACAAATGTCTGGTTGCCTTGTCTTTCTGGTGTCACAAATCCGCGAGGCTGCTGGTGTTGCTTTTCAGGTGGCCCGTGAACAGTAATGAACAATGTTCACAGAAGTTGGACTTGGTGTTTGGTCATTCCTCATGGCAGCTTCGATTTCAGCAGCTCTGGACCCTGGGGGTGATAGTGATCTTCCTAAGTCCAGCTGCAGCAGCTTTTTGTCTTCCCCAGTGCCTTTCAGCATAGTCGACTGGACAGCAAACCTTTGAATATTTATATTTTTATTTCCTGATCACAAAAGTCATGTTGGTTGCTAAGTGCAAAAATGGATCAGTTGTCTTGTTTGCTGCTTGTTTAGGGTGTCGGTAGACAATTGTTTCAGATATTAAAAGCAAAATGAAAGACAACACTGCAGAGTTAACTGCCATTTCTTCCTGGGCGTGAATGTTGCGTATTTTTGCTGAGTTGCGGTTGTCTTGCATAGGTGTAAGCGTCTCTGAAATATCTGCCAATCCTTCACCTCAATCGTGAAAAAGTAAGACCTTCTACTTTTTTGCAATTGCAAAAGCCTGCCTCTGAGACATCACAGCTACTTCTGCCAATGCAGAGAGGCAGCGGTTGACTCAGAGCGCGTGACAATGTGTGTACAGTGGGCATAGCCATTGCTGTCTTGGTGGACTGGGCAGTGTTTGCATGACCAGGGAACCAGAATCGCATTGTGTCTGAAGAAAGTAAGAAGTCTTGCAACACCAGGTTAAAGTCCAACAGGTTTGTTTCAAATCACTAGCTTTCGGAGCGCAGCTCCTTCCTCAGGTGAGGAAGGAGCAGTGCTCCGAAATCTAGTGATTTGAAACAAACCTGTTGGACTTTAACCTGGTGTTGTAAGACTTCTTACTGTGTTCACCCCAGTCCAACGCCAGCATCTCCACATCATGTCTGAAGAAAGGTCTCTCTCTGACAATCCAAACACATTCCTGGTCTGGAATCCTGGAAGCAATTTTTCATATTTGCGCGGGTGGGAATCATCCCCATTGTCGATGTGATACTTCGATATAAATACTTGGGTAGATTGCTGCAACACAATCCTTAATCAGTGTTTTTGTGCGCTCTCCATTGTGCATGCTCGAACAGCACATATGCTTCGTTAAATAAATTTAACAGCTTCAAATGGAGAACACATCAGCAAAGCTGGAAAAACTGTGATTGTTATCGCTGGAACAGAAATTTGACAGAGGAGCTTAATGTGTATACAGCATAAATAAGGGTAAATGTTTCCAGTGGCAGAACATTTAGCAAATGAAGGCCAGGAATAGAAACAAAGGCGACATTTCTTTACTCTGTGGAATGGAATGCACTGTCTGAAAGCAGGTTCAACTGTAACTTCCAACAGGGAATTGGAGGAATTCACGAGGGAAAGCTCCTGTGCTGTGGGGAAAGTGTAAAGATGTGGGACTAATTGGATAGGTCTACCAAAGATTCAGCAGAGGGACAGGTTTCCCTCTGTGCTGTATCGATCGATGATTCAATGATTGCTGTTTCTGGGAGCTTGCCATGCTGCTGAATTTATTGATGTAGCAACTGTGATTCCAACATATTTCACCAGTCGCTTAAGAATCGCAAGTTCTCCTCCCATGCCTGTGGTGAAAGTCAGGACATTTGTCCAATTACAGGTGCAAATCAGAACTTTCAAATTCCGTGCTTGAGAACACAGAGCTGCAGTGATCTGTCGCAGTTCACGTCTGTGCCGGCTTGACCTTTCACCCCTGGGCAGCAGAAAGCTATTTCTGTGAAACTGTTCTTGTGTAGCGACCACCCCAGCCACACCCTGCAACAGTCAAATATTAGACATCCCACACCCAGCAACAAGTAAACTGTTATTTTTTTATTGTGTTCTTTGGCAGCGATTGGCCCATGGTAAACATTCACTTTGAAAGCATGTTTATACTGGCAGTTAATGAGGACTGAAACAAATAGCTCAGCGGTTCTGAACATCACGAGGACCGTATCTCGACTTCACTTCACTGATGCCTGAGGACATTTCAATTACATAACAAGTTTCATTAAAAGTTACATTGATAAATAACTGAAATGGAGTCTAATGGGGTTATTATCAAGCGCTAATTCTTGAACAGAATGTACAGTCCTGGAAAAGGCCATTTGGTCCAACACACGCCTGCTCCAACTTTATTTACTTCATCTCAGTCTGCCTGTAACTTTCCCCCTCGTGTGCTTAACTGGCTTCCTGTTAAATAAGAGCAGTATTACTCTCCTCAACCACATTCATCTGGTAGCGAGCTCCAAGTTCTCACCACACTCTGGTGAAAGAAAACCTTGGCGAAATTCACCCTGATTAAGACGGAAATTTGCGAGACACTTTTGTTCAGTCAGACAGTAGGTTAGCATTTGAATGGCGGCCTGTCGTAAAATTTACCATCCCAAAGTGCTTACCAGTCAAGAGATTGCTTTGCATCCGTTACTGACAAAGGCCGTCAACGTACGCACAGCAAGACTCCACAATGGGCAAAGGAGATATGTGGCCAACCAATGTGTTTTTTGCTAGCCATATTTGAGAAGGATAGCTGGCCAGCTCAGAGGATGGTATCCTGCTGATTTTTCAATCGTGTCAAGAGGTGTTTACCATCCCCTAGGGTGGAGCATCAGTATCAGGTCATCATCTGAAAAACAGCCGCATCAATAATGTAGCACTCAGTACTGTACTAATACGTCAGGTCTCCATAACCTTTAGCCAACAGGAGCCTTATACACATACATTGTGATACAACCAAGAATTGGAGTAAAAGTCATTGATGACACAACTGATAATAGTGGAGCCCAGGGCAGTACCCTGAGCAATTATAGGAATATGGCGGCACAGTTGTAATGGGCGGGATTTTCAGCACTCCCATCCCGCCCCCTGGTGGGCACGGTTTACCATTCACCACCAGCAGGATCTTCTGACCCCACTGATGTCTGCGGTGTTTTGCCTGGTTCCTCCATCCTACCGCCAGGGAATCTGTCGTGGGTGGTCACCTCTGATTGGGTTGGAAGATCCTGCCCAATGTCACTAGGCTGTTGTGGCCATTTAAAATGGCCGCCCGCAAGGGATGATGGGAATTGTGGTCAGGTTGGGACACAGACAGGACACAACTTGTGTATGTTGCTTGTTTTTTAAACAATAAATTAAAAAAAAAATGAAAATTGCTAATTGTCAAGAGTAGGCTTCAAATGAAGTTACTGTGAAAAGCCCCTAGTCGCCACATTCCTGAGCCTGTTCGGGGAGGCTGTTACGGGAATCGAACCGTGCTGCTGGCTTGCCTTGGTCTGCTTTAAAAGCCAGCGATTTAGCCCAGTGAGCTAAACAGCCCCTATTTAGCGCAATGGTACCATGGGCCAATTTAGCGCGGCCAATCCACCGACCCTGCACATCTTTGGGTTGTGGAGGCGAAACCCACGCAAACACGGGGGGGGATGTGCAAACTGCACACGAACAGTGACCCAGAGCCAGGATCAAGCCTGGGACCTCGGCGCTGTGAGGCAGCAGTGCTAACCACTGCGCCACCGTGCTGCCCAACTTGTGTATATTGCAAACAACAACTCAGACTTGTCGAGAAACTCGCACCTTCAGGAGGCCACTCACAGGTCTCCCCAGGACAATGTGATTCATAATGAAACTTAACATTAGTAGCAGATTTGGGGGTGCCTATTTGCGTTGTTTGGGAGTGCCCACGTGCCTTAGACAATAACAACTAGGACCTGCCCAGCTGTCAAGATATCCGCCCCTAATTGGCCAGAATAGATTAGGGTGATTGAAATCCTATCGATCCATTGGATTCCTACCTGTGACCGCCCAAAAGAGCGGGAAGGATCGGGGGATAAGAAGAGCTGCATGACCAACATTCTGCATCTTTTGGGACCAGCCTCTGTCCCACCAACTGCAGCACATCGACCAGCCAAGTTCAAGGACCCCCGATCTCCACCTGAAAGGTGACACTCAGCCTAGACACACCAGACGATCTTCAACTGTCACACGTGGAGAACCAGATAAAGTCCTTATCTAACCTGCACAGAGCCAGTCACTTGGAAGTTAAGTAAAGGTCATTGAAACTGCTAGATATAGTCTGATGTGTAGTAGGATGTAATTTATTAAGTATAGAACCAATCCTATGTTCAATAATAAACTGTGATTATACTAAAGACTTGTTATGTGGTCATTTGTCCAATACATGGAACACACTCGCACACTGTGGTTATTAATAGTGATAAAGATAGAAGTCAGTCAGCAACACTAATCCAGAGAGACAGCAAATGACGTGTGTTCAAATCCTTTGACAACATCTGGGGGAATTTGAATTTAGTTAATGAATCTGGAATATGGAGTGAGCCTCAGTATTGGTGACCATGAAACCATCATCAGACCATAAAACCATAGGACATTGGAGCAGAATTAGGCCAGTCGGCCCGTCAAATCTGCTCCGCCATTCTCTCATGGCAGATATTTTCTCATCCCCATTCTCCTGCCTTCTCCCCATAACCCCTGATCCCCTTATTAATCAAGAACCTATCCATCTCTTTCTTAAAGACACTCAGTGAATTGGCCTCCACAGCCTTCTGCGGCAAAGAGTTCCACAGATTAACCACCCTCTGGCTGAAGAAATTCCTCCTCATCTCTGTTTTAAAGGATCGTCCCTCGAGTCCGAGATAGTGTCCTCTGGTTCTAGTTTTTCCTACAAGTGGAAACATCCTCTCCACATCCACTCTATCCAGTCCTCTCAGTATCCTGTAAGTTTCAATAAGATCCCCCTTGTCCTTCTAAACCAACCAGTACAGACTCAGAGTCCTCAACCGTTCCTCATACGACAAGCTCTTCATTCCAGGGATCATTCTTGTGAACCTCCTCTGGACCCTTTCCAAGGCCAGCACATCCTTCCTTAGATACGGGCCCAAAACTGCTCACAATACTCCAAATGGGGTCTGACTAGAGCCTTATGCAGCCTCATCAATTGTTGTAAAAACCCATCTGGTCCACTAGTCTCCTTTAGGGAAGGACATCTGCCATCCTTACCTGGTCTGGCAGACATGTGACTCCAGACCAACAACAATGTGGTTACTCTTAACTGCCCTGAAATGGCTGAGAAAGCCACTCAGTTCCAGGGCAATTAGGGATGGGCAACAAATTTATAGTTTCCAGTGAATGTCCCATGAAAGAATAAAGAAAAGAAAATTAAACCTTGAGGACGTCCAGCAGAGATGCCCTGATCTTCAACAACCCGAGCCATCTTCCCTACGTCTTATAGTCTGACATGGTTATCACATCAGATCTGTCATGAATGGCAGAGCAGACTCGATGGGCTGAATGGTCTACTGCTGTGCCTACGTCTTTTGGCCGTTCTGATTGGTATGACTCCAGCCAATGGAGAGGTTTCCCCCTGATTCTCATTGACTTCAATTTAATCTGGATCTTCTTGACACGGCCAAACGCTGCCTTGACATCAAGGCCAGTCACTCACACCTCACATCTTGAAACAAACTGGTTTGTCCATAGGGTGTAATCTGTAATGAGGTCAGGTGACAAGTGATTCAGGCACAACCCAAACAATGCATCAAAGAACGTGGTGTTGGTGAGTAAGCAATTTCAGAACCTGGATGGGTCTTTTTCTTTTCCAATTTTCTTATTCACTGTTATCACAGTTAGCGGGCGAAATTCTCCCCCCCCCACGACGGGTGGGAGAATAGCGGGAGGGCCTTCCCGACTTTTTTGACGCCCTCCCGCTATTCTCCCCCCCCCCCCCCCGCCGAAATCCCGACACGAATCGCTGCCGCCGTTTTTTTACGGCCGGCAGCGATTCACAGCTGTTAGAAGGGCCGAAGTCCCAGCCCTTTACGACCTTTTACGAACGGCAAACACACCTGGTCCTGCCATTCGTAAAAACGTCGTGACCACCTGGAAAAAAATAACCATGGCACCGATTGGCACGGCAGTACCACGGCCGTGCCAAGGGTGCCATGGGCCCGCGATCGGTGCCCACCGATCGCGGGCAGCGGGCCCGATGCCCGCGCACTATTTGTCCTTCCGCCGCCCCGCAGTATCAATACGCGGGGCGGCTGAGGGGCAACCCGGACCGCGCATGCGCGGGTTTCGCGCAAAAACGCGATGACGTCACCCGCGCATGCGCGGGTGGAGTCTTCCCACCTGCGCATGCGCGGCTGACGTCATATGACGCGTCAGCCGGCGCTAAGTCCGACAAGCGGGCTTAACGATTTTCGTTAAGCCCGACTTGTCGGGGCCTCCGACGTCGGGCTGCTAGCCCCGACGGGGGACCAGAATCGGTCCCCCGTCGGGAAGGGGCGCGATGCCGTAAAACCCGCCCGGGTTTTACGGCAGTTTGACGATTTCTCCCGTTTTGGGAGAATTTCGCCCACCATTACTGATACTAGCTCCAGATTTATTTAATTAACTGAATTTAAATTCCTACACTGCCATGATAGGATTGTCTCTGAATCATTCATTGAAGCTCTGGCTCATTAATCTGGTAACATAACCACTTCTCTGCTTTTCCTTTATCAAACATTAAAGGACAATCTGATTGAGATATTTAAAATGCTTAGCAGTAAGGACTGATAGACAAAAACAATTTCCTGAGGTTAGAGAGTCCAGAACAAGGGGGAGAGCTCAGTCCTTCTGGCTTCGGCTACCCCAGATAAAATGGTGCAAAACGGCCACGATTCTCCGTGTTGGTGGGGGCTAGCAGGCCGGCAGTGTAGAGCACCCAGCGCTAGCTGCCGATGCGCCCCAGAGAATTGCCGAGAATTGGCCTGCAGCGGCTGCGCCGTGCTACACGGCGTCCGGCACTCGTGGACCCAGCCTGTGAAATAGTCCTCCCCTCCAGCTGGCTCGCGTGCCTCAGACCACCTCTCCACATTGCCCCCCAGCCCCGAATAATGTCCCCCCTGTCCAGGCATCAGCCCTCCCCCGACTGTGGCGGCTCTGGACTGAGTCCGCAGCCACCTCGCCGAGTTCCCGACGGGTGGGACCACACTTCACCAAAGTCGTCGGGAACTCGGCCGGTCGAGGTGGAGCACCGGGGGGGGGGGGGGGGGGGGGGGGGGGGGGGGGGGGGGGGGCTCAGGCAATGTCCTGAGGCCATCGATATGTGGCGCGCCATACTCTCTGAGTGCGCCACTTTGGAGGGGGCGGGGCATCGCGAAAGCGGCGCCGCCCCCAATTTGGTCGAGAGCTCAGATTCTTCGACTGTTCGCTGAACGCGATTTCGGTGTCGACGACCGGAGAATCCCGCCCAGTTTGTTTGAAGTGGGCAAAGTTTGAAACCGCAGTAACCTACGTGGAGAACAAAGCCACACAATTCTACAATGTTAAACAAACAAAATTAGCTTAACTCTATAAAGTTAGAAAGGTAAAACAATTCACAATAGCTACCTCAAACTCTAACATTCAGAGTGAACATGAGGTAAATATGAATCAACAGATAAATTATCGTCAAACACACCACACTGCACATTAAATGACAGATGTGATCACGGCAGATTCCCTGGATTTCTCAGTGACCCACCCAGTCATCAATGGCCACCGTCATTAAAACTTTGTCACCCTCACAAAGGACCCTTCCATTATGGATATCCAGCCTTGGAATTCCTCAACAGTTACTCAAATTTGGAATGATTCAATGGCAGCTCAGCTCCAGTTGGTTCGGCCTCTTGTGCTGAAATGGTGTTCAATGGGATTCACAACGCTGCACTCCTGCCTTTCCTTACCCTCTCACATCCAACTCTTTTGCTGACCACTAGTTTCACTAAGGGGGCGCTGCCCCTTGGTTTCTCCAAACTCCAGTCTCCCAGGTTCACCGAGCAATAAATAGCTCCCAGGACCTCTCTGTGAGCTGCAAACTACACAAGGTCCAAACTGCAACCATCCTCTTTCCCAGAAAACGCACAGATAAATTGAAACCACAGAATCTTCTTAAACCCCATCCATTTTGATAATGGCAGACAATAGATATAAGATAACAGAGATAAGATAATAGCTTTCGGAGCCTGTTGAAAGCTAATTTAGTTCCAACTCCGAAAGTAAAACATCTCTCTGGACTGCACTTCCTTGGAAACAGTGTACACACCTAATCTCCACTTCTCCAGTGAATTCAGCCCAACTTGCGCTTTTATGGCTCCATCTCTTCGATTTTGACTCTATTAAACAACCATAAGTAGCCTTCTGAACTACATTTTATCTTTCAGGTGTTGGGGCAATCTCTAAGGCCCTGCATTGTAGTCACAGCAACAATCGTCCCAGAACTAAAACTAAACATTACCTCTATAGCATTACGACACATGATCTAGTTATTCATCACAAGACAGAGCTTCATAGAATTATGGTCCATGGGGATTCCTTTTTTTTATTTGGACGTGAGCGTCGCAGGCTGTGCCAGCATTTATTGCCCATCTCTAATTGCCCTTGAGGGGGCAGTTAAGAGCCAATCACATTGCTGTGGGGCTGGAGTCGCATGTCGGCAAGACCGGGTAAGGACGGCAAATTTCCTTCCCGAAAGGTCATTCGATGGGTTTTTATGACAATGGTTTCATGGTTATCTTGAGACTTTTAATGCCAGATTTTATTTTTTATTGAATTCAAATTTCACCACCTGCAGTGGCGGGATTTGAACCCAGGTCCCCGGAGCATTACTCTGGGTTTCTGGTTTACCAGTCCAGGGACAAAACCACTACGTCACCACCTCCCGTAAGGATGTCCAAGCCTTGGAATGTCAATGGCGTTAACATACACCAGGTTGAAGGGGCTGAAAGACCCTCACTTGAGGGCAGCACGTCAGCACAAGTGGCTAGCACTGTGGCTTCACAGCGCCAGAGTCCCCGGTTCGATTCCCCACTGGGTCACTCTCTGTGCGGAGTCTGCACGTTCTCCCCGTGTTTGGGTGGGTTTCCTCCGGGTGCTCCAGTTTCCTCCCACAGCCCAAAGATGTGCAGATTAGGTGGATTGGCCATGATAAATTGCCCTTAGTGACCAAAAAGCTGAGGAGGGGTTATTGGGTTACGGGGATAGGGTGGAAGTGAGGCCTTAAGTGGGTCGGTGCAGACTTAAAGAACAAAGATAAGTACAGCACAGGAACAGGCCCTTCGGCCCTCCAAGCCTGTGCCGACCATGCTGCCCACCTAAACTAAAATCTTCTGCACTTCCGGAGTCCGTTTCCCTCTATTCCCATCCTATTCATGTATTTGTCAAGATGCCCCTTAAACGTCGCTATCGTCCCTGCTTCCACCACCTCCTCCGGCAGCGCGTTCCAGGCACCCACTACCCTCTGTGTAAAAAGCCTGCCTCGTACATCTCCTCTAAACCTTGCCCCTCGCACCTCAAACCTATGCCCTTTAGTATTTGACCCCTCTACTCTGGGAAAAAGTATCTGA
Organism: Scyliorhinus canicula; assembly: GCF_902713615.1. Classification (NCBI taxonomy): domain Eukaryota; kingdom Metazoa; phylum Chordata; class Chondrichthyes; order Carcharhiniformes; family Scyliorhinidae; genus Scyliorhinus; species Scyliorhinus canicula. Next base: position 239,133,606 of record NC_052149.1, on the reverse strand, counting down.
CTGTCCACTCTGTCTGTGCCCCTCATAATTCAATAGACCTCTATCAGGTCACCCCTCAGCCTCCGTCGTTCCAGTGAGAACAAACTGAGTTTATTCAACCTCTTCTCATAGCTAATGCCCTCCATACCAGGCAACATCCTGGTAAATCTCTTCTGCACCTTCTCTAAAGCCTCCACATCCTTCTGGTAGAGTGGCGACCAGAATTGAACACTGTACCCCAAGTGTGGCCTAACTAAGGTTCTATTCAGATGTCAGCGTTCAGCTCCCTAATTCTGAAAAACATTCTAGGTGTGGGCTGAGCAGCTGAGAAATTCCCCAGGGCCCAAAGAAAAGTGGCTAAATGTCATTGGATAGTGCTGGGAAATTCCCTGAAAAACCTGCCACAAATAAACTCGATGGGCCGAATGGCCTCCTTCTGCAATGTATGTTCTTCGCTTCTGAGCATCACTAAAGCTGTTCCGATTGAGATAAACAAACTCAACAGGAATCACAAGGGTCCAGGCTGGGAGCTGCCTTTCTATCCCTAAGTTGTTGACTCCCGATGGGGTTGAATAGCTCTCTGCTGCCTTTCCCAAAAGGCTATTCATCACCCTACATGAGTTGAGACACGCACGGTTGGCCATTCCCCAGACCATTCCTTTCGGGATTTACCAGAGAGTGTTCAGAAGCAGGAGCCCTGATGTATTATCATTCTTCACAGCCCAGGGCCCCATCTAATTATAGATTCCTGCCTCTTGTGACCGCAGGAAGGAGTCTCAAATCACACCCTCAAACAACTGGACCTCAGGAGAGCTGGAGATACATATATTCAAATGGATTACACATTACAACAGACTGAATTATTTACGACTAACTACAGTGGATTAATGCCCAAGTTTCTTATTAAAAAGGAGCAGGTTCAGCTGATCGAAGCACTTGGCTTCTGCAATTTTGCTTTAATCAGCTTTTTGCACCGAAATTCAACATTCAAATGTTGAAAGGTGATTGGCACAATGTTATTTTTTACAGGAGTAATTGCATTGAATTGCTGAGTGTAACAAAGACATCAATAACACACTTCTCCAAAGAGAGGTGAGCACTTACTGCGAACAAGCTGTACCCTTGTGGATTCCTAAGTGGCACTTGTCAATATGACGAGAGGCCAGAAACGGGAAGAAGGGCGATGGGATTTCATGGATGGGTTGCCCCTGAGCCCCTGCCAATGATGGGATGGGGATCTGGTCAGGAACTCCATTTGCATTCGTTTGGATATCTCTAATAGCCGGCCTGGCAGCACCACCCCCCCCAAGACTGGAGGGTCCACCCACGGTGGCATGACATCACGTTGGCACCATTCACAACCTGGTTTTAAAAACTGTGAAAGCGGCGAGCGCACCTCCGGGCGAATTCAGAGATGATCGCGGAGTTCGCCACGGGCCATCGGAGAGTCTCAGGGGAGAGAGGGCACTTGAAAGGTTAATGGGGGAGTGGGGGAGTGGGGGGGGGGGGGGGACGCGGTTTTGGCAGTTGGGTTATCTGGGGGACGGCTAAAGGCGTGACCGGGCATTGCTACCCAGGGTACCAGGGAGGGGTATGGAGGGAGGGACGACCAGGCAATGGGGCACGGGTACCGTGGAGTATCTGGGTTGGGGGGGGGGACCAGCTATGCGTTCCCTGGTTTGGGGGTTGCAGTGTCTGCAGGGGTCCCATCACCAAGGCATCTGGGTCAGGGGATATGGGGGGGAGGGGGGGAGGGGGGGGGCAGTTGGGGTCTGAACTGACAGGGCTGTTGAGGCTTCGTCCAAGAGGGGATGAAGCCAAGTTTAAATCCTGAGGCTGAAATCTTCTTGCTGACACTGGGAAAGGAAGCCTGAGCTACTGGGTTGGGTGAGTGTCCAGCAGACATGGTCTGAAGGATCCTCCAAGGTGGCCGGGTGGGAGATTGGGGGCTCGATTCATGACTGAGCACTTCAACTCTGAGAGGCGTGACAGCGGTGAACATCCTGTTGCTCATCAGACCACTGAGCCACTAAACTATTCACATTCCTTCAGTCTGACAATTGAGTCAATTATACCCACTAACTCAGCACTGATGTGTGCGAATGCTGTTCATTACCGATCAGCAGTTAACCCTTTGCTCGCTAGCCTCCCCATTCTGTGAGCACCATGGTTTCCCTTCACAATTTACTGAGAGGGTGACGCACACACCCTTCCTGAAGGAGGGAAAAGTAAACAGAGCACCCGGCACTGGGGCATCATTATAATTACATTTTTTTTAAAATGTATTTTTTGAATAATCTTTGTTGTCACAAGTAGGCTTACATTAACACTGCAATGAAGTTACTGTGAAAAGCCGCCAGTAGTCACATTCCAGCGCCTGTTCGGGTACACAGAGGGAGAATTCACAATGTCCAATTCACCTATAACAGCACGTATTTCGGGAGTTGTGGGAGGAAACCGGAGCACCCGGAGGAAACCCATGCAGAAACAGGGAGAACGTGCAGACTTGCACCGACAGTGACCCAAGCCAGGAATCGAACCTGGGACCCTGGCGTTCTGAAGCCATAGTGCTAACCACTATGTTACCGTGCTGCCCTCCCCCTCCTCCACTTGACACGGCAGCGCGCAGGGCCTTACAGTGACCCATTGGGCAAATGCCTGTGCCTCACATCAGAGCTCAGGAGACAGGAGTGTTGTCAATCTGTGACAACTGGGTCAGGCTGAGTGGGGAAAGGGCAGTATGGGGTCCTGTCCATTCTGGGACACCGTAAGGGAAGGCCCTGCGTGTGGTGGCCAGCACAGCAGTCAATGAATGACCATCGAGCCACTGCTGCTCGGGGTCAATCGGCGAATGGTCAACACTTCGAGGCAATTCCTCAATGTTCTCACGGTACATTGAGGGGCAGCACGGTAGCATGGTGGTTAGCATCAATGCTTCACAGCTCCAGGGTCTCAGGTTCGATTCCCGGCTGGGTCACTGTCTGTGTGGAGTCTGCACGTCCTCCCCGTGTGTGTGTGGGTTTCCTCCGGGTGCTCCGGTTTCCTCCCACAGTCCAAAGATGTGCGGGTTAGGTGGATTGGCCATGCTAAATTGCCCGTAGTGTAAGGTTAATGGGGGGATTGTTGGGTTACGGGTATACGGGTTACGTGGGTTTAAGTAGGGTGATCATTGCTTGGCACAACATCGAGGGCCGAAGGGCCTGTTCTGTGCTGTACTGTTCTATATGTTCTATGTTCTCTCTCTCTCTCTCTCTCTGTTTTACCATAGCAGTGAGTGGTGGGGGAGTGAGGTGGAGCCTGTGGAACTGATTATCATTCTCCTCGTGCAATGAAACAAGAGAAGATGTTAACAGAGGCCTCAGACTCTCCACAGGCAGCAGCAGAAGAACGAAGAGGAAAGGGGTGATCGGATCTGCTCTGCTGCCACAGGAGGGACCCCAGAGAGCAGCCGCTCAGAGGCGGCTTCTGTGAGTTAGAGCCTACAGTCGGTGGCTGACCTTCCTGCAGACCAGCGAGAACCAATGTCGATGACTTTGCCTGTTCAGGGACACGGTGGCTTCTGTGTGAAACCTTCAGGAGTTGGCATGGATTTGGAGGGCACCCATTTCCTGTGGCTTTGAAGTCACAGCCAGCCTCAACGTTTCGCCGACTGATTCCTTTCAGGTCTCCTCAGGTGATCTTTGCAGCATCTCTCTGGCCTCCTTCCGCTGATAAATGTAACAAGGGGGTGATGGATGCACTCTTTGCAAGGGGTCAAAGCCCCATCCATTTCCATTGGCATCAGGCTCACCAGCAGGAAACAGCCACCGGATGTGCCCAGATTGCAGGTTTCCACAAATGTCGGGAACCTTTGACTGCGCTCTCATTGTTCTCTGATCCCCACGGCACCAATGAGCGAAATTATACCAATTGTTGGCAGAGTGTCAGGCTCTGACAGGAAGCAGGCCAGTATCTCTCCAAACGCACAGTCGAGGTTTCAGGCCAGACTTTTTGGAACTCAGTGCACAGACGTACTCCCTCCCTCTGGTGGGGTGGAACCTGGCCGAGTCGGCAAGGCCGACTCCACAGTGATCAGGGTGCCCTCTTCAAAGGTTGACCCCAGGAGGACTCCCCAAAAGCACCTCCCCCACCTTGGAGGTATCTGTGGCCCTCTGCCCCCCCCCCTACACAATCATACCAGTATTAGGGGGAACTCTCCCCCCTCTCCCCAACCCCCCCCCCCCCCCCCCCCCCCCCCCAACTTGCCGGCGTGCATGGATCATTTGGTTGGGAAGTCCTTTAATAATACATTAATGTATTAACATTTATGGAAACGGTGTTCAAACCCTTTAACAGCCTTGTTACATCACCGGCGACGGGCAGGGAAAATCAGGAAATGAGATCGTGCCAAAGAGAATCTCGTTTCCCAATTTTGGGACTTTGGTGGTGGTGAATATTTTGTCCAGTGCGATTATTACGTTCACATGGGGTGGGATGCAAACTGCCATCAAGATAACGGAGCTGAACTCCTGCGGAAGGTAGAAGGGGCAGCATTTTAGCGTCAGGTATTCTAGGTCCGGGGAGCAGAAACCTGCCAGTGTTGCTACATCGAGGCACCAGGAGGTGTTGATTAGGAGGCAGACCCCACCTCCCCTAGCCTTGCCTGAGGCTGCCTTACGGTCCATTCGGTGGATTGAGAAGCCCTCTGGGTGTAGGGCACAGTCCGGTGAAGCAGGAGTGAGCCATGTCTCCGTGAAGCAGAGCTCACGGCAGTCCCCGAGTCCTCTTTGAAAAGTGAGTCTGGCTTTAAGTTTGTCTAGCTTGTTTTCTAGAGATTGGACATTAGCTCGGAGTAAGCTGGGCAGAGGGGTTTTGGGGCTGCTTTGTTTCACTCTCACCTGCAGGCCTGCATGTTTTCCACGTTTCCTGGAGTGACTGTTTCTTTTCGAGCCTGGGAGACGGTGAGAGTTTGCAGTGTTAAGGGAATAGTTGTGTCCAATGAGGTTATTCATTCTGGTCGGTGTGTGGATGGAGGATTTGTTGCTTTGCTTGCGGTTCCTGCGTCGGTCGGTCGGTCTGCGCGGCCGAGCGTTCCGGGTCGCTGTCGGGCTGGGGTTTGTCTTCACAGGTTGGTGGATGCCCAGACCATGCTCCGGCATGGATGGGGTGAAGGCTGCTAAGTGGATGACGTCTCTGGGATCGCGGTTGCGGATGAGGCGATGGCCGGGTCCGTGTGTTGGGGTGCGCAGGGTCCTTTCCAGACCGCGGTCTTGCTTCAGAGTAAATTTTAAAGAGCAATATTAGTGATTGTTAGGCTGTGGAAGTTGATTTTTAGGAGTGTGGGGCGACTGTAGAGGGGGGGGGAGTGGAAGGAGTACTTGGGGTCTGCAGGGGGTCGGACCTCTCCGGGTCAGTGGGGTTGGAAGCTGGGGACGGGGTTGGAGGGCTGCCGCTGCTGCGATGCTGGTCTGGTTGATGGAGAGCAGCAGAGTGGAGGTCCCGGCTTCTGTGGTGTTTTCCAGGTCTCCGGGAGCTTGTAGAGTGAAGGCCCTGGCTTCTAGGGTGTTTTCCTGGTCCCTGGCAGCTGGTGTAGGGGAATCCCCAGGCCGGGGACTGCAGCTCCGGCAGCTGCTCACACGTGGCTGGTCCGAGTCGATTTCAGATCGTCAGTTTCAGGTGTCTCCAGGATCCTAAAGATCCCGAAATCTGTAAGTAATTGAATTAGAACATTCTGCAATGTTGAATCCACTTTTATCTCTTTTTCACCCAGGTAAACTGTACATGTTAAACAACAGTGCGGAATCAATAAGTAGTTAACAGAGATTGCAAATGTCGCCAGCTCTGATGTTGCTTGTTCACAATGTTTGAGCCTCAATCTGGTACAGCGCACCCACTATCAGAGGTCAAGTGACTCAACTTTGTGGGTTTGTGATCCGAAGTATCCCACAGTGGCGCCATGTCACATCTGTAAATAAATCTGGCCTCCAACTGGAAGTTGATGTGGCCTTGCAGAAAAGCCCGGTGCAGCTTTTAAGTTGTGCTCCCGTTGTGTCTGCTGTCCGTTGTCAGTCGGGAAGAAGAGGAAAGGAAATATGTGAAGAGCTAGGTGCCAGAGCAGTGGGAAGTGGAAGCAAGTGAAAGGCAGCTCCCGATGCGAATGCACCGAGAAACCTATCAGCTGTGAAGATGCCAAACTGCTCTTCAAATCCTCCTAGGATGTCCCCTCCCCCCCCCCCCCAACAACCTCCCACGTTGTTCAATTAACGATTCCCCCTGGATGTTGTCAACAGCCGGCGCAGCAGATCACAATCTGCTTGTCATCATCTAATTAGGAGATGCAAATCAGTTCCAATTTGTTAAAACAATGAGCCACTTTTATGTCATAACAGAAAGTTTGAAATGTTATTTGATAATGCCCCTGTGAAGTGCACATGGGGGTTTTTACTGCATTGAAGACCCTGTGTAACTATGCAAAACTGCCTGACGTTGTACTTAACCTCAAAATGTTTCAGGGTAAATACTCCCAATTGGTTCGAAGTAGTCCAACTCTAGCATGCAGACTCATCGGAAATGTTTCTGCGCTCATTTATGGAATGAACTACTTATCATTATGCTATGAATACCTTAGTGTGAAGCTAGTGTTCACGATTGAGTTGGTCCTTCCTCCTCGGCAAGCTTATTTGAAGGTCCTCCTGTATCCGTCTCCTCCATGGGATCTGTTTATGACGTAACGTTTTTCTGTTCTGTGTGTTTCTCACTGAATCCAACATAAATTAGATATTACAGCGGCTGGCATTAATTATCAGCCGTGAGTTTGATTGTATTCCTGATATCTTCTGAGGTGTTGGGTGCGATCCAACCACCGCATTGTGTCTGGCCCGATTTTGGGCGCGCCGGGTAAATAGCGGGAAAGGCCAAAATCGAGATTCGACCCGGGTGCCAACCAGTTCACCCAGCGCGCTCCAGATGGCGAGTTCCAGATCATGGTCAAAACGGCCAGCATGTCATTAACCCTCATTTGCATTCATTTTAATCTTATTAGTGAGATTTAAGTTGAATGCAATGGCCTCCACGAGGTTGAGCTTGTTCATGTGGAGGGTGGGTGGGCTGAAGTATTCCAGATTGGGGATCGCACCTGGGCTCATAGGGGTGGGGGGAGGGGTGAGGGCCTTTGCATCTGTGAGGACTTCAAGCCATCTTTAAATAATGTGGACATCCTGCAGCCTGTCTCTCCCACTAAACACTTCCAGGACAGAGCCCCGCTGTGCCTTCAGTGATGACATTCATCTTCAAATCATTTGTCTGTGACCAGCTACTAGATGCACAGCTGCAGGCTATTGGAATAAGGAATTAGCCTTGTTAGCTGTGAGAGCAGTTCCCAGCTGCAGGATGTGTTTGCTGTTTGCTCCTGCTGGTGGCTGCAGATGCCTGGAGGCTGCTGTTGCTGTTTCCTTCCCTTTCTGTATCTGGACGGAAAGAAAATTTTCAAAGATGCCTGGGCCCTGGAACACTGGGATCAGGGGGCCGCGTGAGTCCAGAGATGGTATCACCGCCCCCCCCCTCCCCCCCCCCCTCCCCCTCCCACCGCACCCCAGCAGGGTCCTCAACAGAAATGGAGGATAAGCCAGAGGATGGTGTCATGTCCAGAACTTTGTGGTAGAAATGATCTGTCCATCAATGTGTGACTTGTCCCCTGTATCAGAGCCATTCTCCATCTCGGAGCCGCAGCTGTGCAGGCCCCTCCCACACGGCCCAATCTCACCTCAACCTAATCCTGACACCCACATATTCCACTGGCGCTCAAGGTGCAGTTGAACATCCTTGACTCCCAGCGTGTTTAACCCGTGGTGACGTGCCAGTTGCACGCAGCACTCACCACACCAACAACAAAAACATCAGCAATCAGGGAATTATAGAATTTACAGTGCACAAGGAGGCCATTGAATTTTAAAAACGAGACATTTGTTTGACTGGGAACTGGTTTCAATCAGCGAACACATTGGGGATTGAGAATGGGACTTGCCGTGAGTTTAAACATGCACAGTTGAGTTTTGGGTGACCTCAAGTTTAAGGAGGTCTTCCAAATGTTGGAAACCAGCCAAGACTGTGGTGGCATCGTCAAGTGCAGAGGTATCGGAGGCATGAAGGAGGGTTTCAGCAGATGAAGAGCTGAAACAGTGGCAGAGTTGGGCAATGTGCCTGATGTTGGAGGACCGTGTCAGGATTACATATGACACCAAGGTTGCCAACTGACTGGCTTAATCTCAAACTGTTGTCAGGGAGAAAGATAGAGTCAGGAGTATTTGAACTTTTATAAACCTGTGTTGCGGGATTCTCTGACCGCAGTCGCCTGGCGAGCGGAGAATCCCGCCCGAGGTCAATGGATTTCTCCATTGTTGGCGTCTCGCCCGTTCTTGCGGCAGGCGATGGAACAATCCAGCCCTGTATCTTGCTAACAGGCAGGACCATCAAGATGCTATCGGGGTTTCCAGTGTTTGTCAGGTTAGAGTGCAGCCTTGTTAAATTGTCAAGGATTGTGGTGGCCTGTTTGGGTTACGGGGAAAGTGAAGTTGAGGATCATCACATCAGATCAGATCAGTCATGAACTCACAGAATGGTGGCACAGACCCGACGGGCCAAATGGCCGTCTGGTGCTCCTGTGTCTTATGGTCTTCCGATGTGTTGGGCTTTGCACAACTTTGCCCTGGAGCAAGAATTGAACCTTCACCCGCTGATGAGAGCTCGCCAAAAATTTATGAAATGGAGGGCCTCAACATGGATGTCTGCAGAAGAAGACTGTGGGGAGGTAGGTTCAACTGAGACATTCAAGAGGGAATTATCTGAAAAAGAAGAATGAGAGGGCACTATGGTGAAAGCGGGAGAATGGTTGCCTTGTCTTGCATTTGGGGTCTAGATTGGGATTCGTTGACGTTTGCCTGTTCTGCTAAGAATTTTGCCAAAGACTGTTATGAGGAAGAACTATTCTTGTTTATTTGCAGATATATGCATAATACTGAGAGGTCGAGATAGAGAGAACGTGGAGAGGATGTTCCCACTTGTAGGAAAAACTAGAACCTGAGGCCATAGCCTCAGACTGAAGGGACGATCCTTTAAAGCTGAGATGAGGAGGAATTTCTTCAGTTAGAGGGTGGTGAATCTGTGGAACTCTTTGCCGCAGAAGGCTGTGGAGGCCAATTACTGAGTGTCTTTAAGACAGAGGTAGATAGGTTCTTGATTAATAAGGGGATCAGGGGTTATGGGGAGAAGGCAGGAGAATGGGGATGAGAAAAATATCAGCCATGATTGAACGGCCATGCAGACTCGATGGACCGAATGGACTAATTCTGCTCTGATGTCTTGTGGCCTTATGGTCTCAAATGATCTCAGTAACTCTACATGTGGCTGTACTCCTGCTTCCCGCCAGATCTGTCTCTTAGTCATGTGACACTGCATCATATTTCATTGGCGGTTATATCTGTCCAATATTCCTGATGTTAACATCACTGTACAGGCTCGAGTGAATTGCTCCTTCAAAGAACCAGAACAGACACAATGGGCCCAATGGGACCCCTTCGTGCTGTAATCATTCGCTTTTCACAGTAACTTTATTGAAGCCTACTTGTGACAATAAGCGATTTTCATTTAATTTTTCATTTCTCTATGAAATCATACAACAAAAGTGCAGATAGAAAGTGAAACTTGGGACATTTTATTTTCGGCAGCACAGACCCGTTGCAAGATATTTAATAATAATCATAGAATCATAGAGTTTACAGTGAAGAAGGATGCCATTCGACCCTTCGAGTCTGCACGGGCCGTTGGAAAGAGCACCCCACCTAAGCCCACACCTCCACCCTATCTCCGTAACCCAGTAACCCCACCTAACCTTTTTGGACACTAAGAGCAATTTAGCATGGCCAATCCACCTAACTTGCACATCTTTGGACTGTGGGAGGAAACCGGAGCACCCGGAGGAAAGCCACGCAGACAACGTGCAAACGCCACACAGACAGTGACCCAAGCCGGGCTTCGAACCTGGGACCCTGGAGCTGGGAAGCAACGGTGCTAACCACTGTGATACCGTGCTACCCACTTGAGGCAGTTCTGCTCAGCAAGATCCATTTCAGCTGCTTTGTACAAAACATTTACAACAATTTGTGTTAACATTTGACTAACTTTTAAACTGGTGCACCATTCAAATGTTTCCTGTTAATCAAATTATTTTGAGCCATTTAGAATGAGTACAGATTAATACGTAAAAACAACAACAAACTCAAGCAGAACCATAAATTCTAAATTAAATATATCCCGTGTCAGGAGGAACAGCATACCATGATTCACTCCAAAACAACTGACGGTAACGTCATCTTTGATTTATGCAACACAAAAATATTCATGTAATTAATTGTCAGCTAATTTAATTTTGTGAGCAACCTGCAACTTTACCTTAGTTTTGTATAAACTCCGCTCACAGCTGCAGCAAGGTAGAGACATTGGGCGCAATCTGACCAGATGGCAAAGTGTCAGTTCCGGTGCTGTCAATGGTCTTGGCCGGATTTCTCACAGACGTTTGAGCCTCTTAAACAAAAAACAAAGAGAAAATGAAGATTAAAACATCAAACTGAAGTGTGCTTCAAGGGGTCAATAAAGAACCCCACACCCTGCGGCGCCCACCGGGCACGGAAGGCACCCATGGTGCCCGTGGGCACTCCATACTCACTCTCCGGGGACTCCTGTAGACCTATCTGTAACCGTGGTAGAGAGGCAGACAGTCGGGTCGGATGACCTGCTGCCTGGACCTGTTTGTGGTAAGTTTAGCTAGGCCCAGGAGTAGATTCACGAGAAGGTCATCCTCCCTCCCCACTCCTCCCCACACCAGGTGATGCTTAGGATTCCAATCAGTGACAGTGAACTTCAGCATTGACTTGTCAATGAAGAGAGAGTTGGCATATCAGGATGCCGAGGCACAGTTGATTAGAATGTAGGCGGAAATTATCATAACAAGAGGACACCCTCATTCCCCAATTTCACAGCCCTACACACTAATTCCTGACAGGCAAACTTCACATGAAAAGTTGAATAGAAATTCCACAGAGCTCAATCCCTTGGTCCGCTCAGTACTGCCTGAGTGTGGGGCTTCTACTTATTGTTCACTTGTGCTTCCCAAAGTGAGAGGATCTTCATTCCTCAAGAGGCTGGGATGCAACCTATTCCTGAGTCAGCACCCTGCCCTTACAGCCTGGCCTCTCATGGAACACCAACCAGGTGCCTAACAGTCTTTCCCAGAGCAGACCCTCGGTGTTCACCTCCTCCCACCCACTTTCCAGCTCCCGCTATGGACGGGCACTCCCTCAGTGGTGATTTGGTCACAGGCTCAGCAGGTTGGACTCAGGAATTGATGCCTGCATGCCAGCCTCCAGATCCCCTCAAAGCAAGGGCGCCCCAAAGTGAATGGACGGTAAGACATTGTCCCTGAGATTGAGAGACAGATTTCCAGCCCCGGCCTCGGGTTGAACCGATCTGCGTGCCCCCATCCTCCTTGGTGCACCCTGAGCAGTGAAGACCCTGGAGAACTATGGCTGCCTCAGTGCTCACCTCCGATATCCCCCTTGGAGGTGAGGCCGCCAGGTTCCTGCTCTTGTAGGCCTATTGTAAATGACGCCAGTGAGACGTCCTGCTAGCTTCCAGTGAATATTCAGTGAGATGTGGTGGGGGGGGGGGGGGGGGGGGGGGGGGGGGGGGAGAAAGAGAGAGAGAGAGAGAGAGAGAGAGAGAGAGAGAGGAGATGAGAGAGAGAGAGAGAGAGAGAGGGTGAAGGTCTGGAGTGAGTGCTCGGTGATGACATGCTAATGTATTAAAATGAGGTTCCCGGGCTTCTGTAGCCTTATTGACACCACTCCGCCAGAGCGGGGCGGGGGGTGAAATTGGAAATCGCAATCACGCTGGAGTGTTTTTCGATTCTCTCTGAATTTTGAGACCGCACCAATTTTCTCACGGGCAGCCGGACAGTGAGGTCCCAGAATCACTCCCAATGTGAGTAATTTTAAATATAGTAACGTTTAATGTTGGCTCACAAGAAAAGTTACTGAACAAGCTAAACATTTACACACTTCAATCATGCTGGCTTTGAGGAGGAGCTCTAATCAGAAATCGTGTGCTACCCGTGTGAAATGAGGTCTGAATTTATTTTATAGACAGACCGGGTAGAATTCGCCCGTCTAGCCCATGGCGGGTTGGCTGCCAGCCAGAGAGGAGAATCCCACGGGAGCCAAATCGTCAGAAACCCACTGGCAGAAAGAGAGTTTGAAATTCTCCCAATGATGGATTGGCTCTCTTCCTGGCTGGTGGTGTAAAGGCCGTTTGAATTTATCCGGCTTACCGGAATCACGTCAGCCCTTCCAATCGTGTGTGTTATGGACTAGGGCTTAGAGAACCCCAAAGTATATCATGGAGTTCACCTGACCCACAATGTTTAATAGAGTTTGGTTATGGGGAGCACAAGGGCCTAAGTTACAAGTGTACTGCAACAGAGATCTAAAGTACTTTTAAAACAAAACCTTGTTTATTTTTGAATCCAGTTAACACTTTGTAAACACATAGTAAACATCTTAATAACTATCAAGACCAATAATCCCCACAGATAAAATATTCTGTAAGTAACCCTTCATAATTTTCCTAACAACATTCATAAGTCCAAAAGACCCTTTTTACCAGAAAGACAGCAGGTTTAAATTCTCTACAGAAAGAGGTATTGCTTTGAAATCACCCAAATGAACATTATTTACCTTCTCGAGATATAAATACACATCTGCTTGCTTTCACTGCAGCTCTCCACTCTGAAAATGAAACTAAAACACACTGACACACACCAGCTTTTTGCTCAAAGCAAAACTAAAAGCAGAGTCACAGCTCAGCCTACCCACACAGACATCACTGCAGCTATTTGACAAACACCCATTTCTTAAAGGTACTGTCACATGACATGTGTCACACCAGCGGGAAATAATATCGGTGTCAAACCCATTAAAAAAGACTGGGGTGAACAAAGTGGACCTCAGATCACTTGAGACTTTGAAGTGAGTACAGCATACATAGCCAACCTGCCACAGTGCTGTGTTGTTCCTTTCTTGCTGAATGTCACTGACCGGTTCATGTGCTCCAGCTCTGTGCTGTGAATCCATGGACTCCAACGAACCAAGGTTTAACCAAGGGTGAGGTGCCTGGCTGACAAAGACAATGTGGAAGAAGGGCTGTCGGGGAGGGGATTGGGGCGAGGGGGTGTCCCGGAGCTGGGTGGAGGTGGGGTGGGTATGGCGAGGTTGAATGACCGCATGCAGAGGTGCAAGAAGATGGATGAGGATGAAGAGAAACGGAAGACAGAGGGGAGGGATGCTGAAGCCTGACAGGGCTGCGTGAAATGCTCACAAAGTGGTCAAAACGATACTGCATTTTTTACTGGAAGGAGATGCAGACACGAGATGGGGTGGGTAGAGGTCAATGTAGGGCTTGGCACCTCGCAGGTGACGGGTTTGGGGAGAGGGTGGGACTGTCAACCACAACAACGACTGCATCCAGGACGTCTGCAGGGATGGTTGCTGGGGAATAAGGGCCCCTCACTTAAAACAATGGCTGCTGATGCCAGTCTGTCACTCCCAGGCATGTGCCGAGCAGACATACAATGCTGCTCACAGCTCCACACACTCCCTCGTAAAGCAGACTACAGAACTCCTGTGGATGTAATTCAGACGCCTGGATCGCTCAGGTGGCTCTCTGCAATAGGCACCGGAGAAGATTTGCTGCAGAATCAGCTTGCTATGTCCTTCACTATCTGGCTGTGCCAAGAGGTGATCCTTCCGCAGCAGGACCAGAGGATGTGAAATTGTTGTAGAGTTTCTGAAGTTTATAGAAGTGTATAAAAGTTCTTAAATGTTTATAGCAGCTTTCAAAAGTTTATAAAAGTGTCCAAAGACATTTAAAAGTTAATAACTTTAAAAACAATTGAAGTACTTAAAATATTTAAGTTTATAACAGTATGTTTATAAAAGCTTTTAAAAGTTGTTAGAAGTGATTCACAGCATTTGTAGTGTTTAAAACCATGATAAAGAGATTTACCTGTCTTTGAGCGAATATTGACCTCACTGAGCATGATTTCAGCTTGTGAGGTTATCAGGAGCTATGGCCTCTCTCAGAACATGACTCATGCAAAGCCTCACCGATTCCTTTGTCGGTTGGCCGTTTTGTAGCCAAAAGTTGACATTTTTGCTGCAGTTAATGCGCTGGGGATGTTCACAATTCTCAACACAGTCAGCAATAAACACCGCCCCTTCACTGCTTCCAGTGAAATCCGCTGCATTATATCTAAAGGCTTAGCGATGGCGATGAAAACACAAATCTTCATAAAGGAGCTGAGAACAGATGTAACAATTACAGACAATTGCAACTTACTAAAAAGACTTGCACAAGGAGAGGAAGGATTCCCATTTATGTGGCACCTTTCATTATCTCAGAATGTTCCAGAATATTTTACAACCAATTCAGTGCTATGGAAGTGGGGTCACTGTTGTAAAGTTAAATAACACACAGCAGCCAATTTGTACACCACAGGATCCCATGAGTTACAATGCGATAATCAACAGATAATCTGCAATGGGAATTTTGGCCAAGAAGAAATTCCCTGCTCTTTTTTGAATAGTGCTGTGGAATCTTTCACAATTATCTCTGAGGGTTGCAAGGGAATTAAAAGATGGTACTGCACAAAGAATAGGTTAGTTTAAGACCAGGCCTTAATTCTAGGTTCAGAATAAGACGGAGTTCAGAGAAATTTATGGAACGTAGCGGCTATCGTTACAACGACTTCTTATAATTGAAATGAAATGAAAATCATTTATTGTCACGAGTAGGCTTCAATGAAGTTACTGTGAAAAGCCCCTAGTCGCCACATTCCGGCGCCTGTTCGGGGAGGCTGTTACAGGAATTGAACCGTGCTGCTGGCCTGCCTTGGTCTGCTTTCAAAGCCAGTGATTTAGCCCAGTTTGTTAAACAGCCCCTGGCATCTGACATTGGGTGGCAAAGACAGACACGACTTGAGCTGGGGATGTGTGATAATCCTGCAAAACGTGTCAGACTGACAGAAAATATCGATAACAAATCCCTGAAAGGTGTGAGAGTGGATGGGCAAACTAACAGAATGTTTTAAGATCAACAGTCAGGGTGAGACAGGATACACACTGTCACCTGATTTATTTGATCTAGTGCGAGAAGCAGTAATAAAGTGTGGACAATGTCATCGACCACATTGACTTTGCAATGGAAAAATCTTAAACAACCTTAAAATTGTTGACGCCGTTGGAATGAGGGCAACATGAAAAACAGATCTGCAGGGACGAACTGACAAGAGGTTCAGAAATATGGGTTAACTTTTAAAGAATAAAAATATCCTTATTTGAGAAACATGAGGATGCAATCGAACCTGACCACGAGGGGCCAGAGTAAAACCAGTCAACTGGTCCAAAAAATAATTTAAAAAGTGAATGGAATGTTTTATCAAGGGGTGATAGTTATGTTCCAGTTGTAGAAATCGCTGATTACAACTCACTGAACCTCAGGATGGATTTATTGGTCTTGGATGAAAAGCAGCACAGATTCAGCAATACAACAAAAATAACTTATATCTTCAGTAAACTTTGAAGGTACTTGTTACAGTCAGGAAGGAGGTCAATTTAAACTACCCTGATTTCCACACTTCCTGCTGTCCATTTTTAAAAATTCTGATTTCCCTCCCTTAATCATGGAATAGAATCATAGAATTTACAGTGCAGAAGGAGGCCATTCGGCCTATTGAGTCTGCACCGGCCCTCGGAAAGAGCACCCTCCACCCTATCCCCGTAACCCAGTAACCCCACCCAATCATTTTGGACACTTAGGGCAATTTATCATGGGCAATCCACCTAACTTGCACATCTTTGGACTGTGGGAGGAAACCGGAGCACCCGGAGGAAACCCACGCAGACACGGGGAGAACGTGCAGACTCCACACAGTTACCCAAGCCGGGAATCGAACCTGGGACCCTGGCGCTGTGAAGCAACAGTGCTGCCCATTAATAAATGGTGGCATGTTTTCCCCAACTCTCACATTTGGAGTGTTGCAATGTTCTGTGAACAACTTGCACAGCAAACTCGAGGTAAGTTGAAATTAAAAAGGGTTGGTTTATTTTGACACGCACTCACACACACATGCAAGCCGGGTTTGCGCAAAGTCCACCCCTTTACACTCGCACAACAAACAGGGTATAAAGAAAAAAGAAGATGGTTCAGGGTATGACCACAGTAAAACGCCAGCTCATGTTTTATGTTTCTCCAGAATCCAAAATCAGGACTCAACTGGAATGTTCTTCAAGAGGTGAAGTTTGACTTGTGATCGAGTGATCTGTCTTTCCAGGCCAAGACTTCCATGTCGGGAGAGGGTACATGGAGCGATTCTTGGAGGAACAAGATCCAAAGTTTCAGCAGTTGGCAGGTTTTTTCCCGTACCAGCCTCCCCGAACAGGCGCCGGAATGTGGCGACCAGGGGCTTTTCACAGTAACTTCATTTGAAGCCTACTTGTGACAATAGGCGATTTTCATTTTCATTTCATTTCATTTTTGAGGAGAACCAAGGTTCCTTCTGCTGCCACCAGCTTGACCGTAGACAGCACAGGCTGTTGCCTGGAGTTCCCTTCATGTGGAGGTCAATAGAGTGACTGCTCAATTTCAATTAGAGTGGATAATATAACGGAGCAGCTTGAGGGGTGAGGATGGGGGCGGTTCGATGTGGGACAAGGGAGGCATATTAGCATGATTGGAATATTGTGCTGTTTAACTGGAGTCAGGATTCCATTTGTTCTTGGCGACACAAGTTTGGGGTTGTTAAACGAGGCTCTCTTGTTGAATCATTGCGTTCGGACAGTTAATGCTACGACCATTAGTGACAGTATTGGAGATTCGGATCTGCGAAGGTCTCTGAAGTTGGCTGGCGCAGACTGACGGCCTGCTGGGCAATTGTGTTGGCTGTGTCGGAATGTTTCTGCTGTGCCAGGTGTGTCACATTGCAGATATTTGAAGTGTTTGAAGCCTTTGTTACTTTAAAACTGTTGGCAGTCAACATGTGACCAGCTGGAGCCACATTGTCAGCTCAGCAATTGTCCATTTGGAAAAGTATTAGCAAATGACGTTATGACATCAACTAGCGAGTGAATATTTAGTTCTTGTTCCACCACTTGGCCGGAACATAATTCACAAAATTGTTACAATGCAAAATTTGAGATCACGCCATGAAAAGTGATGTGAGGATATGTTTAAATTTATTGCAAAGAGGCTGTGAAAATAAGCTGAACGTCTTGCAATTCTTGGAAATATTTTGTGGCTTGACAAACAATCTTCTCCAATGAACTGCTGTGATTGTGTTTTCTCAATCGAGCTTTGACACGGACAAATGGGGAATCTCCCGCCCCTGTTTTCAAGCGGCGGGAATGGCGGAGAGGCTGGAGATTTGAGTGGGTGACGCAAAACAGCTTTTACACCAGCAAGACTTCTCCTCTCAATTGACCCTGCCTCCCACCAATGAAAGCTTTTAAAATCGGGATCACTATTCGCATCCTCCTGAATAAGCATTCACGTCAGGTTCACCATGGTGTGCACCATGCGGACAGAACCCACTGGAGACGCATTGGTGTGGACAACCCTGAGAGGGGAGAGGGTCAAGAGTCATGCACAGGTAGAAGCCTAGCACTGCCCCCTGGCACTGGGCAGTATCTGGGCAGTGCCAGAGTAGTCATTGGGGCAGTGCCAGGTGAATTACATGGGGGAGATGCTGGGTGTGTGCTCGGTGTTCTGTGGTTGGGCGGTTTCCATGGAGATGGGTGTGGGGTGAGTTACGTGGTGGCGAGGCTGCCATGGGGGTGGGGAGGGGAGTTACGTGGTGCGGGTGTTTCCATGGAGATGAGGGTTGTTACATGGCAGGGGCGGGGGGGGGGGTATATATGGGGCCTGGATCTTTTAAAAGCCGAGTTTCCCGGCAGTGAGGCGGCCCGCCAGCAAGGCGGAGCAGGACCCGCCCCGTCACACTTTTTTCACAAAGTCTTAAACAATATGGCGAGAAAAGTCAGAAACCCCGGGGGACCCCGGTGTAGGGTAAAAAAAAAGCCAAGTAAAGATTGTCACAGGGTGGGTGCGGGTTAATTTAGGCACCAGTAGAAATTAACCAGCAGTGTTAGCATCATTAAATGTACTAAAAGTTATGTTGAGGACCCTCACAGTGTCTCCCTACATTTCAATGCAGCATGCTCAGCCCACCCCCCACCCCCCACACAACTCTGGCACATCCTCCATCTGCTCAGAGAGGATTGCAGCTCAATGGCTTCCCCCTCCCTCTATGACGATGCTGATAGATGGTGACAAACACCCAGACCCCCAACCAAACAGCTGAGATGTGTCAATCAGTATCACATTGCCCACAGGTTACCCTGTTTACTGGCAGGTCACGCTCAGGTTTGTGTGAGGTTAGAGACAGACAATCACAGGAGATATATAGAGCATCGCTCTATCCTCACTGCAACTCGGCATCATTCTCCTGCACCATCCGGCCATAATGCCTTCATGACCTGCTCATGAAAGGAGCGATCAACACGGTGATTCCCGCTGGCAGGGCACAAGTGAGATGGTCTCACACCCCATGGGGGGGACATATCTGGCCACCCTAGTCCTGGTCCTTCCCAAGGCAAGAGGCTATCAGGACAGCCCTAACCCAGCCCCCCATTCGGGCTCTGGCCATCATCGCCTGAGGTCCTTCCTCAGCCTCCTCCGGGGGCGCGAACCTTGATGCTGCCTCCAGCGGGGGACTGGAGCATCACGACGGGATCAGCGTCTGACTTTTACACGAATCAGGATTCCCTGCTGCTTCGGGAACTCCGTAACTGTCGGCAGGGAGCCGAGAATCCCCTCCCACCCCATCGAGGTCCAGTACCGGAGGAGACTGCATGGTGGAGCACTTCTGCCAGGTTATGCAAAAGTTGTGACCCCGTGGACTGGGAGATCAAACATTGCCTGTCTCCCTGAAAGTCACTGCCTCTCTGAACACCTACGCCAGCGGCTGGTTTCAGGGCTGCACGAGTGACCCGTCCGGCATCTCCCAGTCAGCCGCACACAATGGCAGAACAAAGATGAGCTGCGTGTCGAAGTTTACTTTTGTTTCAGATTCCAGTCTCGGCAGTAATCTGTGTTCACACATTGCACCTGTTTCAGCTAAATAAAGTGAGTAACAGCCATTTTGTGACTCATTCCTCAGGGCATGCTTGATCAGTCAGGGTCAAGCTGCCTGCCTTAAATTTTAAACTTTGAGACACCACTCAACTTTGTTTTGCCATTCACACATTCTAATCTCTTTCTGTGCCTTTATCAGCACTCTTCATATCTTCATAGCCTTAATCACTCCCATTTACATTCCGTATGTCTTTATGCCATGACTTCCCTGTCAATCTCCACCTATCACTGGCTCCCTATCCTGCCTCACCGCTCCACCCCACCCCCCCCCCCCCCCACAACAAGAGTAGAAATCTGACCCCATTTCCAGTTCTTTCCAGTTATGACAAAGAGCCAGATTTGAAACATTGGCTGGGATTCATTCAGCCTCCGCGGCGAAATGGTGCTTGGCGTGGGGGTGGAGAATGGGGCGTCAGACTCACAATCAGGTCCGACGGCGGGACGTAAACCTCCGGCAACCAGAGAATCGGCACCAGTCGCGCGCGCGCGGGGTCGACGCGGAGGTGGTCGAGGGCCGTTGAAAGATTCCCCTGCGGTGATTCTCCGCGGTCGACTGACTGAGTTCCCGCCGGCGTGGTTCACGTATGGTTCCACCCAGCGAGAGCTCAGCGTCGTGGCTGTGGTGGCCGTCCTGGTGGGGGGCAGGGGGATCAGTCTCTGGTGGGGGGGGGGGTCCCTCCACAACGGCCATGCCCGCGCGATCTGGGGGTGGCCAAAAAGATTCGTGCCGGCGGCGGCGTGCTGACCCCCTGTGGGCCACGGAATCTCTGGGCCAAGAGGTCCGTTGATGCCGGTGATAAACACTCCGGTGTTTACACTGGCGTCAACACTTAGCCGCCATTTTGAAGAATCCCGGCCCTTAGCTCCCTTCTCTCTCCAAAGCTGCTGTCAGACCTGCTGAGATTGACCAGTAGTTTCTGTTTTTGTTTCACTATCCAGCGTCTGCAGTAATTTGTTTTTGTGTATACATTGCTCCTGTTTCAGCTAAACAAAATGAGTGAAAGCCATTTGTTCACTCATTCTTCAGGGCATACCTTGACCAATCATAGATCATAGAATTTACAGTGCAGAAGGAGGCCATTCGGCCCATCGAGTCTGCACTGGCCCTTGGAAAGAGCACCCCACTTAAGACCACACTTCCACCCTATCCCCGTAACCCAGTAGCCACAGCTAACCTGTTTTTGGACACTGAGGTCAATATATCATGGCCAATCCATCTATCCTGCACATCTTTGGACTGTGGGAGGAAACCGGAGCACCCGGAGGAGACCCACGCAGACACGGGGAGATCGTGCAGACTCCGCACAGACAGTGACCCAAGCCGTGAATTGAACCTGGGTCCCTGGAGCTGTGAAGTAACTGTGCTACAGCACTGCCACTAATCAGGATCAAGCTGCCTGGCTTAAATTTCAAATGCTTGGCAGTTAACCTTCATTCACCATCAACTGGTGTATTCTCCACGGAGTCCACTTGCCAGTAAATCAGCGCTCTCTTCTTGTACGGTATTAATTGCTGTTTTTCCCACATTCTTGCAAATTATGCTCATGAGTGCAAGACAGAAAGTTTTGACACGTCTCTCAGTAATCCAGGTTCTGTCCGACCAAATGACTATTCAGGTGAGGACAGATACTTTGGAGGGTTGGAGGGTGAAGGAGGACACAGAGGTAGTGAGGGGCAAGGCCATGGAGGGAATTGAAAACAAGCAATGCTTAACCAGGAGCCAGGGCAGGTCAGTGAGCACAGTAGTGCCTGGAATGGTATTTGGGCTGAAAAGGGTTAAGTGATGAGAACAGGCAAGTCTTGTACTTAGAACATAGAACATAGAACAGTACAGCACAGAACAGGCCCTTCGGCCCTCGATGTTGTGCCGAGCAATGATCACCCTACTCAAACCCACGTATCCACCCTATACCCGTAACCCAACAACCCCCCCCTTAACCTTACTTTTTAGGACACTACGGGCAATTTAGCATGGCCAATCCACCTAACCCGAACATCTTTGGACTGTGGGAGGAAACCGGAGCACCCGGAGGAAACCCACGCACACACGGGGAGGGACGTGCAGACTCCACACAGACAGTGACCCAGCCGGGAATCGAACCTGGGACCCTGGAGCTGTGAAGCATTTATGCTAACCACCATGCTACCGTGCTGCCCCTTCTTTGAGATCGGAAGATTGAAGAGATCAGTCAGGTGCTAAAGATGATCAAATTACTCGATGGAGCGCAGAGAGTGAAACAAATTCCTATTTTTCCCAATCAGGGATATCCTTGAAGTTAGAGCTCAGCCTTTCAGGACAGAAGGCAGGAACTAATCCCTCACACAAAGGGGGATGAAAATCTGGGAGCCAATCCTCCAGAAGGGTAGATGCGGGAAAGATGTTCCCAATGATGGGTGTGTCCAGAACCAGGGGACACATATAAGGAAACATTTCTTCACACAAAGAATGGTGAGCCTGGAATTCATTACCACAGGAAGTAGTTGATGCTAAAACATTGAATATATTCAAGAGGCGGCTGGATATAGCACTTGGGGAGAATGGGATAAAGGCTAAGGGAGAAAGCAGGATGAGGCTCTTCAGGTGAATGATCAGCCATGATGGTGATGAATGGCGGAGCAGGCTCGAAGGGCCAAAAGGCCTCTTCCTCCTCCTATCTTCTATGTATCTATGTATAGTGAGGGATTCCGGTTCAAGTTAAATTATCAATACTGAATACAATGATTTTATTTTATTTTTCAGGATATGGGGCGGAATTCTCCGTCAGCGGGATTCTCCGCCCGCCTGCAGCACACCCACGCCCGCAGGTATTCTGACGGCGTTGGGGCGGCCACAATGGGAAACCCCATTGGCCGGCTGTAAGTATGGAGGATCCCGCTGTTGGTGAAGGCACACAGGAAAACACGGCTGTTGGACTGAATAATCCCACAGAGAGTGTTAAAATCCCAGATTAACCCCCAACATTTGATAGAATACCGGACATGGGGCTGGATTCTCTGCACCCCAACGCTGAATACGTGGCCAGCGCTGGGGCGGAGACTCCCGTTTCCCATATGGAACCGGGACCGGAGCCGGTTCCCCGATTCTGCGGGCCCGGAAAATTGGTGTTCTCTCCGAGTACACCGCACCGCGTATCCCTTACCTGCTGCCATTGCTGGACGCCCGCTCCGCCATTCTCTGCCGCCGACCGGCCGAAGTGCTGCCAGTTGGGATCCTAGCGAGGCGGCTGCAGACTCAGCCCGTGACTGCCCTGGTCGGGGCAGGCCGATCGGAGGGCAGAGGGGGCCTTATACGGGACCGGGGTAATTTTGGGTGGGCTGCCCGGATCTGTCACGCGGCCAATCGGGGGCACTATTTGGAGGGAGCAGCTCCACGGTCTGAGTCCGCCATGGAGCACGTCACGGCCACGAGAGGCCGCTGCCATGCTCATGCGCAGCATCTGACTCAGAAGTGCAGGGGCCCAAATCTGCAGCAAAAGCTGCGAGGTGCCCAATGGGTCACTGCTAGCCCCCTGCAGGGCTGTGAATATGTGACCTTTTTTACGGCGAACGGCGATTCTCCGAGCCCGATGGGCCGAGCGGCCGGTCCTTCACGCCCGTTTCACCACGGCAGCAACCACACCTGGTCGCTGCATTCGTGAAACGGGCGCCAGATGCCCGTTTGGGGCATCTAGGGGCCCGATTGGCACGGGAGCACAACGACTGTGCTCGGGAGGGGTCAGGCTCGCGATCGGTGCCCACCGATCGTCGGGCCAGCGTCCAAAATGGATGCACTCCTTCCCCTCCGCCGTCCGGCAAGATTAAGCCGCCACGTCTTGCTGGGTGGCTGAGGAGAAAGACGGGCATCGCGCATGCGCGGTTCGCGCCGTCTGAGCGATGAAGTCATCCGCGCATGAACGGGTTGGAACCGGCATCCCGCGCATGCGCGGATGACTACACAAATGCGCCGTTTTGCGCGTCATTTCCGGCGCAACGAGGTCGTGTCCGGGAAAGACGGAGGCCAGCTCCTAGCCCCCCGGGTGGGGGTGAATTAGGTGTGGGGAGCGGGCCCCGAGGCCGTAGTGAAATTCGGCTGATTTCACGACGGCCATCCCGATTTTTATCGGGAGCGGTGAATTCCACCCCACAGTTTTTATGACGGTGTGGGGACATTGTCCCAAAAACAGAGCATCCAGCCCAAGAATCCCAAACACTTTTCTTAATTTGTAAAACTGAGAAAAGGATACTGCACCCCGGGAATGATGGCTCTGACCCAGAAGTATTGTTATGTTGAAACAAACTTTAATTTACAATGATCTCTTAAACAATTCTTAAACACAAGGAAAAACTTACTGTCTATAGCTGCTGCTAACTCTGATTAACCAACCTTGCTTACATCACCTGAACCCACTATGTCCTTCCATCATCTGCTTAGCTCGGGCTGGCTGCAATCCCTCATAAATATCTTCTCTCCAGCAAATCTCCAGCAAGCACAACATTGTCCCGTTAGACATCATTCTATAAACAAGTTCACGGTTCAAATTATAATTATCTCACCTTTTACAGCCTCTTAATTGCCGATTTAGCAGACATACAGTCTGGATGACTTAATGCTCACTCATAGGCTGAAATCCTCCATCTTCACTTACATCCGGGATTTTCCGTTCTCCGTTCTCACTCACGACAAGTCCTGCCACAATCGAGACTGGAGAATCCTGTCCGCTGTGTCCTGTTGGATCTTGCATCGTCATTGATTCCAAGGACTTGATGGCTGAAATTTCCTTCGAACCTCTCTTGCTCAACCTCCAGAAATGTGCTCGGAAGGATTTCCTGGCCAATGCATTGCTAGCTCCTTTGAAACCAGCTCAGGATAACTCTGGGGATTCATCTTTGAAACTTCTGTTCGAATAAATTCTGAGGGGAAGAAATTGGCAATGCAAGATATCCAGATGTAATTTAATTGGTAACTGACAAAACAATTAATCAAGAATGTTATTGATTATCATCACCCAGAAAGTCCCATATGATAGAATGAAAGCAATCATTGAGTTAAATACAAGGCTTTATTATAATTCTTCTGACATAAGGAAGGATTTCATCGAAAACAGGATGGTGCCATGATTAATAAGATGGGAATGGCGAACAATATCAAAGGCAAGGCCATTTTATCAAGAACTCATCCAACGGCATCCTGTATCATAATATCTGATATGTACTCCCAAATCCCTGCTGTGTTTTGCAGAGTGAATTGGTCAAAAATTGAGGAAAGGTTGGATGATAATCAGTGTGACGCAGGAACCAAAGGATTTCATGCTGTTAGGAAAAGAAAAGTCGATTCAAGGGATTAATATTTTATTGCTAAACATTAGAAATAAACTATAGTTTTAAGTGTGTTTAATTTATTGTTCCTGTGCCTTGAAGGTTAAAACCTATCGTTAGATTCAAGCTGGAGAATACTGTTTGTATGCGTGATGGCTGGTTTCAAATCCAACAAAAGGTTAGGTGGATTGGCCATGATAAATTGCCCTTAGTGTCCAAAATAGCCCTTAGTGTTGGGTGGGGTTACTGGGTTACGGGGATAGGGTGGAGGTGTTGACCTTGGGTAGGGTGCTCTTTCCAAGAGCAATTGCAGATTCGATGGGCCGAATGGCCTCCTTCTGCACTGTAAATTCTATGATTCAACTGTGATTCTATTGTGCTTAGAGAGGGTAAATAATAAATCACAGTAGGAGTTGCTTAGCAATTGGAGGGCCTTGTAAGGTCAAAAAGCTTTTCTGTTTTAGTTTTGGCTGGATATTTGCATTTGGAGACAGAACACTGGGAGTTGAGTGGGCAGGAGTCTCTCAGACCGGGGCCCCTGTAGCCCTGCGGCATGTTGCATCAGGGCCGGCGCCTTGAAGTGAGCCACTGCGCATACGCGCATTGGCGCCGGTGCCACTGCGCATAGGCGGATCCCGCGGCGCCCAGTTGACACCAGGTTCAGCAGTGTGAACCGCTCCAGTGCCGTGCTGGCCCCCTGTAGGGGCCAGAATTGCTGATCCTGAGGCTGTATTTCCGATGGCGTCAACACTTAGCCTCGGGATCACAGAATCGTGCCCGAATATCTCTCAACTTTGTCAGAAGAAGGAATGGACAGGACGGGAGTTGCAAAGAGGTAAGTTTCCTGAAGAACCAGTTACTGTTGCGGTAACCAGGGAATTGGGACGGGGAGCAAAAGAGAAAATGCTTGAAAATCTCAGCAGCGACTTTATTAATGTTAGAATTAAGATGTAAAAACTTAGAACGGTTATAAAATATGTAGGAAGAGGATCTGTGGGGGCGAGCTCACAAAGAGTCACCGTACTCTGGCACCATCTTTGCATCAGGAGGGGGTTAGATTTGAGAAACCCCATGGTTAAGAAATCTGATGGCCAAATATTAGTTGCGGAACCATGCCACATCAGAGGTCAATGGCCTCAGAGGAGTCAAAGTGAAACCATGGACAAAAGAATATTTCAATTCGTGCCTGTGAACAGCAAACCGGCAGAATACTGGCAGATTATTCTTTTGACTTACGGGCGAGAAATGAAAGGAGCTGACACACCCCTGTGGTCAGGAGGCTGGACAAAGATTAGGGCTTCTGCACTAAGCTTTCATGCCCACTGTTTACAGGAGCGGAACCAAATGGAAAGCTGAGGCGACGGCAACAACCCTTCTCTCAGATTTATGTGAGATTTTCAACCCGGAGCAGAAATCTTTGGGGAGATTTTACTTTGTTTGGGTTGGAATTGTAACGGTCAATTAAGGCTGCTTACAATCTCACTGATTACAACCAGCAATCATTCCTACTTAACTGGTTTAGTCATTTACTTTGGAATGAAGCTAAAATAGCAGGGGTTCAGCAAACACTGTACACTTAGCAAATGTTTTTTTAAATTTTATTCAGCACTGTAGCTACAGGTGGCGTGAGGATAGAAAAGAAATACAGAGACCAGCCTAACTCCTGGCATCAGGGGTAATGGTTGGATGAAGTGTTTGCTGTGGCTCAGTTGTTGGTTTTTGTTCTCGAATGAGAGGGCTGTTGGTTCACTTTCCACACCAGTGAATTCAGCACAGTGTCTAATCTGACCTCTTCGCTGCAGTACTCAGGGCGTGCATCTAACTTTTGTGACGAATGGAGGATTTTAGGAATATTGGCTTCCTAATGTTGGGACAATTTAAGGATTAAACGCCTGGGGTTATCGTGTGACTGATTGCAGTTGTCATTTTAAACAAAATCCTGCATTGCAGGGGCTGGGAACTTTTCAGAGCGAGAAGGTGAAATTCATCAGAGGAACGCGTTTTTCAATCTGGGCTAATTCACTGCAGCATGAGTGGGGAGGTCCCTGGAGAGTTCATTTGTTTTTTCAGCTTGGGGAGGGATCGTCATTGCGGGGAAAGCTAAGGGATTCAGGAAGAGATTTTGAGAAAGCTTTGGGACTGGAGTTGAAGCCTGATCTGTCTGGCACTGTGC
Organism: Scyliorhinus canicula; assembly: GCF_902713615.1. NCBI lineage: Eukaryota > Metazoa > Chordata > Chondrichthyes > Carcharhiniformes > Scyliorhinidae > Scyliorhinus > Scyliorhinus canicula. The sequence goes on along the minus strand of NC_052149.1, from coordinate 239,106,884 downwards.
CCACAATTCTTTAACATTTAAAGCAGTCTGAGGACAATGACAAAGCTGAGAAATGCCAGTTGAACCAAAGTTTTGAAGATATTCAGCCAGAGTCTGAAAGCATTGTACCGGAGTCAAATCTGTCACTAAGGTATGTATGACACTCTGCCATGTTGATTTGATGATGGATTGATGGCTGTATGTTTATTTTCTTGCTTGGGGAATTGAGTAGGATTGTTTAAATGGTAACTGTAATCTGTTCTTCCAGGTGTGACTGTAAAGAGCTTAATATTGTATTCATAATAAAGTTCTGTTTTAAAATACCAAATCCCTATTTTTTCATGCAGTCATTTCTGGAGCAAATCATTCTTTCTGATCAGTCTTACAAATAATCTATAATATTTGGGTTTTGGTCCAGTATCCTAGCCACTGCTGGGGGCTGATATGAGATCATAATACTTTTGAATGAGGTGTTAAACTAAGGCCGTCTCAGGTGACTTTAAAAGACCCCCCATGGCTTTAGTGTGAAGAAGAGCAATGGAGTTCTATCCTGTGACAATTCAGTGAAATTTCATACCCCTTGGTGAGAAGCTTGTGGTTCTCGTCCCCGAACAAAATTAATATTCAAATTCAAGTGTTCTAAAGTTGAGCTGCACTGAGTTCACATAAAGTGTTAAAATCTCTCAACCTGTTTTGGCTGCTTAGGTTCGTCTTGTGTCCTTAAAATTTTGTCCCCATCCAAGATTTGGCTAAAAGATTGTCACAGAGTTAGATGTTCTTTATTCAATAATGGGATGTGGGCCAGCATTTGTTACCCATCCCTGAGGGCATTTAAGAGTCAACTGCATTGCTGTGGGTCTGAAGTCACGTGTAGGTCAGACCAGGTAAGGTTGACAGATTTCCTTCCCTAAAAGGACATTAATGAACCATCAATAATTGTTTCATGGTTGACATTAGACTTTTAATTCCAGATTCTTTATATTGAATTCAAATTCCACCAGCTGCCCTGCTGGAATTCGAACCCGGGTCTGCACAGCATTATGCTGGGTTTCTGGATTATTAGTCCAGTGACAATCGCACTCCGCCATTGCCTCCCCTGCTTAGATAGCAATAGTTCTTCCTGGTGTCTGGCCAAGATTTATGTGGGCTGCACGGTAGCACAAGTGGACAGCTCTGTGGCTTCACAGCGCCGAGGTCCGGGTTCGATTCCGGCTTGGGTCACTGTCTGTGCGGAGTCTGCACATCCTCCCCGTGTGTGCGTGGGTTTCCTCCGGGTGCTCCGGTTTCCTCCCACTGTCCAAACATGTGCAGGTTAGGTGGATTGGCCGTGATAAATTGCCCTTAGTGTCCAAAAAAAGTTAGCTGGGGTTACTGGGTTACGAGGATTGGGTGACGGTGTGGGCTTAAGTAGGGTGCTCTTTCCAAGAGCCAGTGCAGACATGATGGGCTAAATGGCCTCCTTCTGCACTGTAAAGTATCGTCCAATCAGCTTCACTAAAACAGATTATCTTGTCATTGTCAAGCTACTATTTGTGGGACCTTGCTGTGTGCACATCGGCCACTGGATTTCGTACATTACAACAATTAGTTCAGTTCCAAAGGTTCTTTGCAATTCCCCGAGGGCATAAAATGTGCTATATAAACGCAAGTCTTTCTTTTACCTCATTCGGCGTTGTTTAAGTGCGGGGGGAAATAAGAAGAATGTCTTCTTAATGTTTTCAGGAGAGCAGCTTTTTCAATGAACACATACCAGAGGCGGCATTTTGAAAAGCTGTTTTGACAGTGGTTCAGACGGGAAGGCAATGTGATAAAGGCCATTAGACCCGTGGAAAAGATCTAAGTTTGGTTCAATAGGATAATACAAAAGTCAATGGGATATTTTTAAAATTAGATACTTGGAAAAGGTCGCACCATATTTATTCACCAGTGCAGGCAAAGTCAAGGGAAATCTAAGAGGAGTGCTCATCATTATAAAAGGCTTTGAAAAAGTAAATAAAGACATATTACTCCCAAGGTTTACTGTATCACGAACAAGGGGATGAATCCTCGGATTTTCTTTTGAAATCAAGGGTTATGAGAATGGGAATGCATTGAAATGAAATGAAAAAAAATGATATCATCATGCTATCCTGTAGCAGCCAAGTCAATAATAACCTTTAAAAGTGAATTGCACAAAGATTTGAGAAGAAAAGTATTAAATGGTGGGGAAAATAGTAGGGAAATGGAATTAGATGAGGTAAATTGGAATTAACACTATCAAAGGCATTGTGTGCAGAAATGTCACAAACCCTGTAAAACAGCTTTTCTTGCTGTTGGCCTATTTTTGGCTGCTGTTGCCAGCTTTTCTTGCTCTGTTCAATGAAGGGAAAACGCAGGATGTCACAAAAGTGTTTGTATGTATTACATTTTACAGCATCAACACCACTGTAAAGTGGGAAGCTGCACCAGCCAATTTGCACAAGGCAAGACGACATAAATAACATTCGGATGAAGTGATTATTCATCGGTTTACGATTGTTCGTTGAGAAAGGGTTGCCGGCCAGGACAGCAGAAGAATGCTTTTCTCTTCTTCAAAGGTTCATGCATTTTAATGTACCTGGTGGTGATGATGGTGGGTGTGTGCTGCAGGCGGCACGGCAGCACAATGGTTAGCACTGTTGTTTCACAGCGCCAGGGTCCCAAGTTCGATTCCCGGCTTGGGTCACTGTCTGTGCGGAGTCTGCACGTTCTCCCCGTGTCTGCGTGGGCTTCCTCCGGATGCTCCGGTTTCCTCCCAAAAGTCCCAGAATACGTGCTGTTAGGTAATTTGGACATTCTGAATTCTCCCTCTGTGTACCCGAACAGGCGCCGTAACTTCATTGCAGTGTTAATGTAAGGTTACTTGTGACAGTAAAGATTATTAAAAAAATATTTTTATAAAGATAGATCAACAGGAAGTCTCAGTTGCTGGCAACATGCATGTTGTACTCTGGAGCTTTGGATGGTGATGGTAGAGGCTCAACATTCTTTCCATGATCATGTAATCTTTACTGTCACAAGTAGGCTTACATTAACACTGCAATGAAGTTACTGTGAAAAGCTGCTAGTCGCTCTCTTATTACCCTCCTGTATCATCTTTAATTCCACTTCTTTGTGTGTTTTGATATACGACGGAGTGCAATATGCGTTACTCAAACCTTGGTTGCTGATGAGGGGCCGTATTCTCCCCTACCCGGCGGGGCGGGGGGTCCCGGCGTATCGGAGTGGCGCCAACCACTCCTGCATCGGGCCTCCCCAAATTCCTCACCTTTAGGGGCTAGGCCCGCGCCGGAGTGGCTCCCGCTCCACCGAATGGCGCCAACGGCCTTTGGCGCCACGCCAGCCGGCGCCAGGGCTGGCCGAAAGGCCTTCGCCGGTCGGCGTGTGTCCGTGCATGCGCCAGAGTGTCAGCGGCCGCTGACGTCACCACCGGCCCATGCGCGGTGGAGGGGGTCTCTTCCGCCTCCGCCATGGTGGAGGCCGTGGCGGCGGCGGAAGAAAAGGAGTGCCCCCACGGCACAGGCCCACCTGCTGATCGGTGGGCCCGATCGCGGACCAGGCCACGGTGGGGGCACCCCCCGGGGTCCGATCGTCCAGCGCCACACCCCCCCCCCCCCCCCCCCCCCCCAGGACCCCGGGCTTGCTCGCGCCGCCAGCTCCCGTCGGCACAAAGGTGGTTTTTAAATAATATATAAATTTAGAGTACCCAATCAATTTTAATCCAATCAAAGGGCAATTTAGCGTGGCCAATCCACCTAGCCTGCACATCTTTTGGGTTGTGGGGGCAAAACCCACACAAACACGGGGATAATGTGCAAATTCCACACGGACAGTGACCCAGAGCCGGGATCGAACCTGGGACCTCGGCGCCGTGAGGCATCAGGGCTAACCCACTGTGCCACCGTGCTGCCCTGAGAGAAAGGTCTTTACTGTGAACCTTTAGACAGTGTCTGTCAGATCAGAGAGAATCAAACCCGTGACCTCCCAGCTTCTTGTTGAAAATGAAACTGGCTACTTACCAACAGTTTCACAGTTGTGCAGAGAGAGAAAAGTCTTTAACCACAGGTCATAGATGGGAGAGAGATCAGGCCTGTGACTCCCCAGCTTCTTGCTTAAAAGTAAAGCTATCTCCTGAGAACAGATACGTCTTTGGAGAATATTCTGGAATGGCCCACATCAATCAGAATCGAGAGTTAATAAATCCCGGGAAATTACAGTAGATGATTGGCTGCCAGCCAAGTCCATCCAGCTGAGCCACCATTGGACCAGACCAAACAGCACATTGGACCGAGGGTCTTCAGAGGACAACCCAATCAGCAAATTGTGGCGGGGTTTCCTTGTTTTTAAAATTAAAGTTCAAGTCCATCTGAAAGGTGCAAGTCCCAACAACCATCCAGGCACAAACAAATAACCTAAAATAAAGGGAATACACATGGGAAACCAGGTTTAATCATGGGGATCCTTACAACCTTTGGAGATCTATGGACGTACATGCTAAGGTCCTTTTCTTCCTTGGAACCTCCCAGTATCATGCCATTCATTGAATGTTCCTTGTCAAATTACTCCTTCCAAAATCTATCACCTCACATTTTTCAGGATTATAGAATCTTTACAGCACAGAAGGCCATTCGGGTCCATCAAGTCAAAACTGACCCTCTGAAAGAGAACCCCACTTTGGGTCATTCACCCGCCCACAGAACCCCACCTGATCTGTACATCCCTGGACACTGAGGGACAGTTTTATCATGGCTAATCCACCTAACCTGCACGTCTTTGGACCATGGGAGGAAACTGGAGCACCTGAAGGAACCCACGCAGACACAGGGAGAACGTGCAGAATCCACACAGACAGTTACCCAAGGCTTCAGTTGAATCCGGGTCCTAGATGCTGTGAGCCAGCAATGCTAACCACTGTGCCACCATGTCGCCCTTCCATCTGCCACTTCTCTGCCCATTTGACCATCCTGTCTATATCTTCCTGTACCCCAAGACACTCAACCTCACTGTTAACCACCCAGCCGACATTTGTGCCATCCGCAAACTTACTGATCCAACTGTCTATTTGTCATCTATGTTGTTTATATAAATGACAAATAATAGGGGGCCCAGCACAGATCCTTGTGGTACACCACTGGATATAGGCTTCCAGTCACAAAAGCAGCCTTCTTTCTGCTAATTTTGAATCCACCTTTTCAATTTACCCTGTACCCCATGTACATTTGCCTTCTTTATAAGTCTCCCACGTGGGACCTTGTCAAAGGCTTTGCTGAAATCCATGTAATCTCCAACAACTGCACCACCCTGATCTACACACCTGGTCACCTCCTCAAAAAATTCAATCAAATTCGTTAGGCATGACCTCCTTCGCAAAGCTATGCTGACTATTTCTTATCAAACCTTGCCTCTCCAAGTGGAGATAGATTCTCTCCTTCAGAATTTTCTCAGCTAGGTTCCCTACTACTGATGTGAGACTCACTAGCCTCTAGTTCCCTGGCTTATGTCTACCCTTCTTAAATAGTGGAACCACATTGGCCGTTCTCCAGTCCTCTGGAACCACCCCCATGGCCAGAGAAGAATTTAAAATCTGGGTCAGAACCCCTGCAATCTCCTCCCTCATCTCCCACAACAGCCCAGGACACAATTCATCCGGACCTGGAGATGTGCCCACTTTTAAGCCTGCCAACACGTCCAATACATTGCCACTCCCTCTGTCAATTTGCTCAAGGACCTCACAGTCTCTCTCCCTGGGTCCCATACCTACATCCTAATTCTCTTGGGTGAAGACAGATGTGAAGTATTCATTCAACACCCGCCCAACCGCTTCCGGCTCCGCCCACAGGTATTTCTTTTATAATTAATGGAAAATCATGTCCGGGGATCGCCGATAACCCAACCCCTGCGTCCTACTTCACCCCCTGATCACCCAGTTGCAGAACTAATTCTCATATTTCTGCACTGTTCCAAATCTCCTGGTTGCCATAATGGCCTATTAGCGGACCAAATGAACTCTTGTGAAAACTGTTGCTTACTTGGAGAACACAACTAGCCTGAGGCCATTTAGCAGCCTTTGTGATGTATCAACTAAAAGTTATCAATCATGCTGTTCATTTTGACATAAGTATGTGTACGCAATCATAATGTAATATGTAACAGAAGGATATTATAAGGCCACATTCTGCTTGCGCTGCTGAACATGAAATTCCATTTGATCATTTATTTTGTTTATCTGTTATGCCAGCAGTGAATTATGAGTGTAATTAGGTGCTCTGGGAACTTGGCTGAAACTTTAGAAACCTATTTCTTTACTTGGAAACTTTTCTAAGTTCTTAAGAAAGAGTCGTACTTGTCGAATAGGCCAAATTGGATGGAATTAACACAATTGAAAAGTATCGTACTGTCTCAGTCAATGGTGCTGAAAATCCAGAACTGGTGAAACTTACTTTGTAGACTATTACAGCAGAGGCAAAACCATTCACGTTTCTGCCCATTCTTTCAAGGAGCTATCCAATTAGCCCTATCCCTCTCTTTGTTCCCCATTCTGCTGTAAATTATCTCCTCTGACGTATTATTCCGATTCCTTTTGAGTGTTACTGTTGAGTCTGTTTGGCACCACCCTGCAGACAATGTATTGCAGACCATAATAGCTTAGAGCACCATTAAATTCTTCTCATCTCATCTATGGCAATTGCCTTAAATCAGTGTCTACTGATTACCAACCCGTCAGAGGTCAGGGCAGCCATATTAATACGGTGGCTACAACAGCAGATCAGAGGCGAGGAATCCTACGGTGAGTAACTCACTTCCTGACCCCCCAAAGCCTGTCCACCATCTACAAGACACAAGTCAGAGTGTTATGGAATACTCTCCACTTGCCTGGATGAGTGCAGCTCCAACAACATTCAAGAAGGTCAACACCATCTTGGACACAGCAGCCCACTTGTTCAACAACACATCCTCCTCTTTCTAAATTCACTCCCTCCACCACCGATGCACAGTGGCAGCCGTGTGTGCCATCTACAAGATGCACCACAGGAACTCAGCAAGGCTCCTTCAGCAACACCTTCCAAACCCATGGCCTCCAACACATAGAATACCTGGGAAGCATATACCAGGGAATAACACCACCTTCCCCTCCAAATCACTCACCAGTGAGACTTGGAAACATATCACTATTCCTTCATTATTCCTGGGTCAAATTCATGGATTTCCTTTCCTAACAGCATTATGGTTGTACATACATACACCACAAGGACTGCAGAGATTCAAGAACATAGTTCACCATCTCCTTCTCCAGGACAATTAGAGCTGGGCAATAACTGTTGGCTGTCAGTGGCACCCACATCACATGAATTGAATTGAATTAAATTCCTTACTTCCTTCATTCCCTCCTTCCTCCCTCCCTCCCTTCCTCCCTCCCTTCTTCCCTCCCTCAAGTCTTTCCTTCCTTCCTTCCTCCATTGCTCTCTTTCTCCCTCCCTTCTTCCCTCCCTCAATCCCTTCCTTTGTCTTCATTTTCTCCTTTCTTTGGTGTGATGGGAAGAGGATATATTTGGTATTTTAGAAGAATGAGATGAAATGATCTTCCACATCAGACTCTGACATGAACCTCGTGTTTACAATAATAAAGCAATTGAAACACCAAGTTAAACTTTAATATCAATTCTGAACTATAGAATTACATTTTGAAAGTGCAATTTCACCAAAAAAAGAAAAAAGAAAATGTAATGTTTTATTGCATTGGCTCAGTGGTCGTGTTTTCTTCCAATTCTCTTTTTACCCTGAAGTAGGCAACTTATTGAGTGAGGAACAAGTGAGAGCTTCTGATGTGAACACAGTAGGCGTTGCTGATATGGAATATTACTTATATTGAACATTGTGAAATTATAAACGAACAGTATCAAATTTTCATCTAAATAGTGAACCATTAATATCCTTAGCTCAGTGACCATTGATGTGTTGGGTAAGCTGGGTCTATGTGGACTGCGTTTGATGCAGTGTAGAGAGAGACAGGCTTCCAACACTTGATGAGATGCAACACGATTTTATTTAACATCTAAACGATTGTACATGTTCAACTGTGGGTTGACACTATGCTGACTTGAATGGAGACCTGATGCTAGCCTGACCAGACTTACTGACTACCACATGGTGTTTGCACTGGCTATGCTCACGAGCTCTGACTGTCTCCGAGGCTGGGTCCCGAGAGAGCGGGAAAACTGGTGCCCTCTGGCTTTATAGTGGTAGTGTCCTGTCTGGTGATTGGCTGCTGTGTTCTGTGTGCTTACTGGTCATCCTGTGTGTCAATCACTGCCTGTCTGCACCTCATTATATACATAGATGTATATTATGACAACCACCTCTTGCCTTTGAATCAGAGTTTTGTGACTTTAGCCCATTTGCACGATTTGCGCATCTGGGCATCACTTACCTTTCAGTCCAGCACTGTGGGAGTGTGACATTGTCAATCAGATCAAATTGCCTTCATCGAGATGAGAAAGAAAATACGATGGATTATTTTACAAAGACTTTTTTGTGCTTTTCCAATCAGACAATTTGTGATCCTTCAGATGCCTCCTGCTGGTCACATGCTGACTGCCAGCAGTTTCATAGTTCAGGAAAGCTACCACCTCAAACATCTGGAATGTGACACACGTGTTATCGCGTACCCATTCCAACCAAGCCAACACAAGGCACAGCGAATGGTTGGTCCACTGTCATGTGAGAGTGCCTTTAAGAAATGGGTGTTTATAAATGGGTATGTATATAAGTATCTGTAGTGAGAGTACCTTTAAGAAATGTTTATTGCTGCAGTGATGTAAGAGAGTGGGTGGACCTGGGCTGTCTGTCAGCTTTTTACTTTCGCTTTAGGCTTTTTGCTGCAGGGTGGGTTTGGTTTCATTATAGTTTGAAGAAGCTGCAATCACAGCAGGATGTGCGTGAATCTCTGCAAGCTTATGAATGTCCATTTGCTGATTTCAACGTGGCAACTGTTCTCAGTAGTGAAGTTAAGCCTGATGTCTTTCTGTGAAAAGGTGTTTTTAAGTCTTATGGATGTTCAAAGGAAAGTAAGAATTACTTAGTGTTGTATTCTTTGGGGGTTGTATTTAAATTGATGGTTGCTAAGATGTTCACTGTATGTTTTAAAAAGGTTAACTTGAGTTCATAGAATAAACATTGTTTTGCTTTAAAAAAATACTTTTCCATTTCTGCTGTACCACATGTATTGAGTAGGCCGTGAGCTCCCCGTACCACAATCTAGTAAAAGTTGTGGGTCAGGTGAACTCCATGATACACTTTGGGATTCCCTAAACCATGGCCCATAACACCACTTTGAGCCAACTTTGAACGAAGACAATCCCTCTCAGTTTCCAATATGCTCTAGGTCGAAGCAATAATGGTTCCAACACAATGGTTTCAACAAGAGAGCCTTGGTTAGCATCCCAAAACCCGTGCCTCCCAGAACAACAGGCATCCTGACTCCAGTTAAAAATCTCAAGATTCCCACCGTGGGAATAAACCTCCAGGCCGGGATTCTCCCCGTACCAGCTGGCGGGCCGTACCGGCACCAAAAAGGTGGCGTGAACCACTCCGGTGTCGGGTCGCCCGGAAGGTGCGGAATCCACTGCAACTTCGGGGGCTAGGCCGGCGCTGGAGAAGTTGGCGCCGTGCCAAACAGCGCCGCAGGGCCTCTGCCGGCCAGCTCAAGGTGTCGCATGCGCAGGAGCGGCAGCATGTTCTGGCGCATGCGCAGGGGGTTTCCTCTCCGCGCCGGCCATGGCGGAGCTTTACACAGGCCAGCGCGGAGGGAAAGAGTGCCCCCACGGCACAGGCCCTCCCGTAGATCGGTGGGCCCCGATCGCGGGCCAGGCCACCGTGCCCCCCCCCTATCCCGGGACCAGATCCCCCCGCGCCCCCCCTCCCCAAGGACTCCGCAGGCCACCTCAGAGCCATCGGTACGGACCTGGTCGAATCCACGCCGGACCCATCAGGCACCGGAGAATTGCCGGGGGGGCCACTGCCAAAGGCCCTCGACCGGTGTGGCGCGATCCCCGCCCCCGCCAAAAAACCGGTGCCGGAGAATTCGGCTGCCAGCATGGAGCGGCGGGGCTGGATTCACATCGCCCCGCCCCCCCCCCCCCCCCCCCCCCCGGTGATTCTCGACCCAGCGGGTGGTCGGAGAATCCCGCCTCCTGTGTCCAACATCGAGGAGTGGTGGGAAATGTGTCACATGAGTGGGGAAATCAGGGCCCGTTTAAATTGACCCCTTTCCTGTCCATGACAAGATATTCAACTAAATCTTTTCGGGTCAATGTGAAAGTCATTATTTGAAAAAGAGTAGGATAATTCTTTCCAGGATCCTCATGAACTTACTTCCCTCAACCAACACTGTCAAAGATGTGGGGGAGGGGGGATGGACTTTAGGCTCCTGTTTTTGGGGAGCGTGATTGGTGGTCGGGGTGGAAAATCATGTGGGAGTCCCAAAACACCGTTTACGCCGATTGATTTCCTGTTGCGATTGTCCCAGCTCCCTCCCGCCAATGATGTAAAATATCCCAATTTGAATATATTTAAAAATAATTCCCCCCCCCCCCATTAAATTGTCCATTCACACTGATGTCAATCATGAAAGGATGTGGGGGGAAGGCAGGATCAGTCACGGTCATACTGAGTGGCAAAACAGGCTCGAAGAGCCAAATGGCCCCATCTAGCTCCTATTTTCTGTGTTTCTACGTCTCCCACAAGGTGCACCTGGTGAGCTGAACCTGCCAGAGGCGCACAGGCGAATCCAGCTCCCGGGGGAGAGGGTCATGCCAGGGAGCAGTGCCAGGGGACAGTGCCAGGGAGCAGTGCCAGGGGGCAGTGCCAGGGGACAGTGCCAGGGGACAGTGCCAGGGAGCAGTGCCAGGGGGCAGTGCCAGGGCGCAGTGCCAGGGGACAGTGCCAGGGGACAGTGCCAGGGGACAGTGCCAGGGAGCAGTGCCAGGGGACAGTGCCAGGGAGCGGTGCCAGGGGGCAGTGCCAGGGGACAGTGCCAGGGCGCAGTACCAGGGGGCAGTGCCATAGGCCAGTGCCATGGGGTTGTGCCATGGGGCTTAATTGTGGGAGGTGTGATCACGAGGCTTGTGGATGACACGAAAATTGTTCGGGGGATAATAGTGAGGAGGTTAGAAGGAGGATATCATTTGACTGGTCAGTTGCTCAGAGTAGAGGCAAATGGAATTGAACCCAGAAAAGTGTGAGGTCATGTCCTTGTAGAGGGCGAACATGGCAAAGGTTACACTATGAATGGCAGGACCCTGGAAAGTACTGAAGATCAGCGAGACCTTGGAGTGCACATTGACGGACCCCTGAAGATGTTAGGGCAGGCGGATGAGGTAATTAAGAAGGCATATGGGATACTTGCCTTTATTAGCCAAGGCATAGAATACGGGAGTGGGGAAGTCATGCTGGAACTGTAAAACACTGTTTTGGCCACAACTGGAGTACTGTGCGCAGTTATGGGCACCACATTATGGGGAGAATGTGATTGGACTGGAGAGGATGCAGAGGAGGTTCATCAGAATGCTGCCTAGTGGGAGGGTCTGAATTATGAGGAGTGATTGGATAGGCTAGGGCTGTTTTCCTTGTCGCAGCGAAGATTGAGAAGGGACCCCCCGATAGATGTTTATATGGTTATGAAGAACATAGATACGGTGATTAGGAAGGTACTTTTTACATTAGTAGAGGGGTCAATACCCAGGGGTAAAAGATAGAAAGCTAACAGGGGGGTTGAGAGAAACCTTCTCACCCAGAGGGTGGTGGGAGTCTGGAACTCACTGCCTGAAAGGGTGGCTGAGGCTGAAACTCTCGTCACATTTAAGACGAATTTAGATATTCACTTGTGCTGCTGTAATCTCCAAGGCTGTGAACAAGCACTGGAAAATGGGATTAGTTTACTCAGAACCGACATGATGGGCTGAATGGCCTCCTTCTGTACTGTAAAGATCTGTGAATCTATAAACCTCGAGGGGAAGATAAGCAGAGAGGTTTTGAATTCCAAAGCTGAGGGACATGGTGAATTAAGTCGACTGCAGGGCTAACGTCTAGCTGATTAAATTGATGTACCATCAATTGAAAGCGAGACGAGTTGCTGTACAAAAGTATGGCTTTAATCAGCTGGATGTTAGCCCGGCGGTCGACTACAGTAAATGGATGACCGCCGGGAGTACTAGGTATTTATACCCCACCCTGGAGGCGGGGTTAACTCAGCCTCTCGACCAATCGGGGAGCCATCACATGACTGGTGTCAACCAATCAGTCGAGAGGCACATGACCGACCAGGGCCAATGGTAAGCTGGTGTTCTGCACCAATGGCAGGCAGCTATGTTAATCATGCCACCACATTAAGTTGTTGTCTTTTCCAGCACAGATGGACTGAATGGCTTCTGTCTGGCTCGGCTGTTTGGATCCCGAACTGCATGGTTTTAGCCAGCTCGATCAGGTGCTGAATCTTTCTTTCCGGACAGCACAGCGGGGCTAAGTTAGATGTAATGCAATGGTTTAAAAAGGCAGCTGACTACCATCTTCCCAAGGGCCATATGGGATGGCCAATCAATGCTGGACAAACAGCAATGGCCACGTCCCAGGAAACGCTCAGTCCTGAAATGACAAGATCGCCGGGAAATCTAGTGCAAAGGCTGGGAATGCCTGGTTAATGTAGAAATGGGGGCTCTCCTGGGGCTAATTGTTGGCTGCAGTGTAAAGCGACCAAACCTTAACCTTTGTATAACCTGAACCTGGAGTGCGGCGCTAAAGTGGAAACACAGTCCATTTCCCAATACCAATTAACACTACATCAAAATTGACAAATAGCAAAGTATGGGCCCTGCCCTTGAATCCCTGTTCTCCAACAACCACAGGCAAGAACATTATTCTGCTGTCGACTTTTTGAGCATTCCATTTAATACTGAGTCATCTGATGAAACGCTCCTTATCCCAAAGAAGCACTGACACACCTTTACATTGCATTCCACTGGATCTGCAGACAGCTGGACTCACCTGTCGTGAGGTGGTGCCAAGATTAATGTTTGCACAGCTTTCGCTGGCCTGACATCTTGCAATTTATCACAGCGAGATTGCACCAGAGCTTCAGAAAAAAAAGGTTTTATGGAAGAACTGAGTTATGAGACACACCTGTGCCCACCCATTTTGTTGGAGAAATCATTTTTAAAATTGAGGTAACTAGCTCAGGGTTTTCCAAACTGGGGGTTGCGACCTGTGGGTGGGTTGTAGAGTAATCAGTCGCCCCTGAGGAGCGCCCACCGGCAGCGACCAGCTTTAACATTTTTAAAATTATTCGTACACGGGACGTGAGCGTCGCAGGCTGTGCCAGCATTTATTGCCCATCCCTAATTGCCCTTGAGGGGGAGGTTAAGAGCCAACCACATTGCTGTGGTTCTGGAGTCACATTTACTCCAGACAAGGACGGCAGATTTCCTTCGCTAAAGGACATTCGTGAACCAGATGGGTTTTCACGACAAATCAACAATGGTTTCAAGGTCATCATTAGACTTTTAGTTCCGGATTTATTTTATTGAATTCAGATTTCACCATCTGCAGTGGCGGGATTTGAACCTGGGTCCCCAGAGCATTACTCTGGGTCTCTGCGTTTACTAGTCCAGGGACAATACCACTACTCCAATGCCTCCCAGGATGGCATCGGCTTTTAAATTCAGAATGCCGGAAGCGACTGGCCTTTAAGTAGAACAATGCGATCTTCCGGCCAGAAGCGGCAGCAGAGAGCAGGTGCCTTACAAGTCTCTGCTTTTTGTGCAAAATCATAGAATGAATGAAAACGAAAATTGCTTATTGTCACGAGTAGGCTTCAATGAAGTTACTGTGAAAAGCCCCTAGTCGCCACATTCCGGCCCCTGTCCGGGGAGGCTGGTACGGGAATCGAACCGTGCTGCTAGCCTGCTTGATAAGCCAACGATTTAGCCCAGTGAGCTAACCCAGAGAAGAGATTCCTCTATTTTCTGTCTGTAAGCAAGCAAGAACTCGAGAAAGATCGTTTTAAACAAAGAAAAACTGAAATCAGGAAAAAGCAGTGTAAAGATGATTTCTTTAGGTATGGCTTTGTGCCAATCCAAACCAGGAGGCAAAGCCCATGTGTTATATTCAGGGAAGTACTGGCAAATTAAAGTTTAAAACCCTCAGACCTCAAAGGCATTTGAAGACTAAGCATGGCGAGTTTGAGGACAAACCTCTTGATTTTCTTTCAAAGGATACAGCGAGAACTTAAATCAACAGCTGAAGTCCTTCGGAGAAATGCATTGAATGACAAAGCAAGTGAGATCATGAGGACCAAGCAGGCTCACCTGTTGCACTAGAAAGAAATGAAAATGGTGCCTCGCCAAGGTCGGCCAGTATGGGTCCCAAAGGTCAGCCAGTATGGGTCCCAAAGGTCAGCCAGTATGGGTCCCAAAGGTCAGCCAGTATGGGTCCCAAAGGTCGGCCAGTATGGGTCCCAAAGGTCAGCCAGTATGGGTCCCAAAGGTCGGCCAGTATGGGTCCCAAAGGTCAGCCAGTATGGGTCCCAAAGGTCAGCCAGTATGGGTCCCAAAGGTCGGCCAGTATGGGTCCCAAAGGTCGGCCAGTATGGGTCCCAAAGGTCAGCCAGTATGGGTCCCAAAGGTCAGCCAGTATGGGTCCCAAAGGTCAGCCAGTATGGGTCCCAAAGGTCGGCCAGTATGGGTCCCAAAGGTCAGCCAGTATGGGTCCCAAAGGTCGGCCAGTATGGGTCCCAAAGGTCAGCCAGTATGGGTCCCAAAGGTCAGCCAGTATGGGTCCCAAAGGTCGGCCAGTATGGGTCCCAAAGGTCGGCCAGTATGGGTCCCAAAGGTCAGCCAGTATGGGTCCCAAAGGTCAGCCAGTATGGGTCCCAAAGGTCAGCCAGTATGGGTCCCAAAGGTCAGCCAGTATGGGTCCCAAAGGTCGGCCAGTATGGGTCCCAAAGGTCGGCCAGTATGGGTCCCAAAGGTCGGCCAGTATGGGTCCCAAAGGTCAGCCAGTATGGGTCCCAAAGGTCAGCCAGTATGGGTCCCAAAGGTCAGCCAGTATGGGTCCCAAAGGTCAGCCAGTATGGGTCCCAAAGGTCGGCCAGTCTGGGTCCCAAAGGTCGGCCAGTATGGGTCCCAAAGGTCGGCCAGTATGGGTCCCAAAGGTCGGCCAGTATTGGTCCCAAAGGTCGGCCAGTATTGGTCCCAAAGGTCAGCCAGTATTGGTCCCAAAGGTCGGCCAGTATTGGTCCCAAAGGTCGGCCAGTATTGGTCCCAAAGGTCGGCCAGTATTGGTCCCAAAGGTCGGCCAGTTGGTAAAAGTGGGTCCCAAAAAACAAAGTTTGAAAAACATTGAACGGGGTCATGGCTCACAACATGACACAAGGGGCGCGATTCTTCGCTCCCCACGCGGCGTGGGAGAATCGCGGGAGGGCCCCCCGACAAAATCCACGCCCCCCTGGTGCCCCACGCGATTCTCCCCTCCCCCCCCCGCTCGGAAGAATCGCTTCTCACCGTTTTACACGGTGGCCCGCGATTCTCCGACCCGGATTGTCGTATTCAATATTTTCCCCGCTTCTTGACTGTGATAGAGAAATTCAAACAGCATTCATTAAGTAATCAAAACTGAACTTTATTTACGAATTAGAACTGTCTGCTAGCAGTAATGGCTGAGACTTGAAGTCGGAAGGCAGTCAGTACAAACTGCTGAGTCCGCCCCAAGTCTGCGATATTACAGAAGAATAAGACGATTTTTATACATTATAGGATCAAGATAACATGAATACAACTTGGTCAGGAATTTGATCGAAAGTAAAACATAAGTAATAATCATTACAATGGCGTCTCCTTGTTGACCTTTAGAGGACTCGGGTCTCATGTCATTATCTTGTCTTTGTTTTAAGCGATGGACAAATTTGTTTAAGTACTGGAAGAGACAGTTTTTTAGCTTATCGTATATATTTAGACTCCTCTGGTCTCATGACGAACGCGTCTTATCTGAGTGTTAGTCAGCCAGTTCTCAGGTCAGGTTGACCTCGGCTGTTTGTATCTGTGCCTTAGGTTATGTGAACTCAGTTTAAATTCAATTGTACCAAGAAGACTTGACTAGTTTTCCCATCATGCCATTATTTGCTTCACACAATACCACAGGATGGGCCGAGCGGCCTGCCGTTCGCGACCGTTTCATGAAGGCGGCAACCACACCTGGTCGCTGCTGTCGTGGGGCTTGTGGGGAGAGTACAGGGCTCTGAGCACCACGACTGTGCTCGGGAGGGGACAGGCCCGCGATCGGTGCCCACCGATCGTCGGGCCGGCGTCCCAATCGGATGCACTATTTCCCCTCCGCCGACCCGCAAGATCAAGCCGCCACGTCTTGCGGGGCGGCTGAGGGGAAAGACGGCCACCATGCATGCGCGGGTTCGAGCCGTCAGCGGCGTGACATCAGCCGCGCATGCGCGGGTTGGAACCGGCCAACCTGCGCATGCGCGGCTCACATCACATATGCGCCACCGTCACGTCATTCCTGGCGCGACGCCTTGACGCCAACGTCAAGACCCCGCCGCTGAGAGTTATGGAGCACCGCTCCTAGCCCCCCGGTTGGGGGTGAATTAGGTGCGGGGAGCGGGCTCTGAGGCCGTCGTGAAAGTCGGCCGATTTCACGACTGCCTTCGCGATTTTCATAGAATTATCATAGAATTTACATTCGGCCCATCGAGTCTGCACCGGCTCTTGGAAAGAGCACCCTACCCAAGGTCAACACCTCCACCCAATCCCCATAACCCAGAAACCCCACCCAACACTAAGGGCAATTTTGGACACTAAGGGCAATTTATCATGGCCAATCCACCCAATCTGCACATCTTTGGACTGCGGGAGCGGAGAATCGCGCCCAAGGTTCCTTCAATGGCACTTTCCAAACCTCCACCATTTAGAAAGACAAGAGCAGCAGATACATGGGAATACCACCACTTGGATGCTCAACTCCCAGTCACTCAGCAACCTGACTTGGAAATGTATCGGCCATTCCTTCATTGTCGCTGAGACAAAATGTTGGAACTCTCTCCCTAACAGCACAGTGGGTGTACCTACACCACATAGATTGCAGTGGTTCTAGAAGGCAGCTCTGCGCCACTTTCTCAAGGGCAATTCGGGATGAGCAGTAAATGTTGGCCTTGCTACTGTTATGGGAGCGGCGTTTTCAGAACCCCAAAGTGTATCATGGAGTTCAACCAACCTCTCCCTTTAATATATTGTTGCTTTTGAAGCACACGGCTTGGTCTCCAGGTGTGGTATTACTATTATGGACACGTGGGTTTTTAAACACAAAACAATGTTTATTCCATGAATTCAACTTAACCTTTTAAATAAACATTGGATCACTTAACACCCCTTACTTCAAAGATAACCCCGAAAATAATACAACACTAAATAATCCCTCAAAATGGTCCTTCAAACCTCCAAAAGACTTCACCTTTAACAACAGAAACACATCAGGTTAAAGACATTACTATTATCAGTTTAAATCACCCAAATGATTCAGAGATAGTCTTTCATGGCAGAGATCACAGCAGATCCAGCTCACTGCAAACACAGACACACCCAAGCTCTTTTCCTCCATGCAGCTCTCAGCAAACCAGCCAGGCACTTTTCAGCTGCTCTCGCAAACTGAAACTAAAAGCAGAAGTGAGCTCAGCTGCCCCCGCCCTCTGACATCACTTCAGTAATATGAGCTGCTACATTTCTTAAAGGTAGATTGCTTAAACATCCATTTCCTAAAGGTACTCCCACACGACACTAGCGATGCTCACATAGGAGAACAAATAAAAAAATCATTCCGGAGATGATTGTACTCCAAGCACCTCTCCATTATCGTACATTTAGTGGAAGCCTGAATCTCTGAGGAAATTCACTTGCTAAGACAAGGCCCACGTTAAAGGATGCCCCCTTTCCACAGGCCTGAGAGATAATGGAAAGAGCGAACACCACTGCCCAGATGCTATAAAGCATTCCAAGCAGAAACAGAGAAAAAGAAATGCCTTTGCACTTGCCAGCCCCTTACACCTGTGCCTCATGCAGAAGTGTTAAAAGCAGTAGCTGTGAAGCTAACCACAATATGTATAAACATTTGGCTATGATTGACTGCTCCTGACTGCATCAAAAGAATTTAAGTGTTTTCTGTTGGGAAAAAGAAGAGAAAGCAGTTTTCTCCGAGATGTTTGGAAGCATTGTGCGTAGCTTCCCAGCAGCGTGAAGTGAAATGACAATAAACAATCCAGACACCTGACTGTCTGGAAGCTATCACCCTGTCAATTACAACCTACTAAAAGCAATTTCTCTTTGAAAGTGACGAGAAGCCTCTCAGACCAAAGGATCTGGGGGGGTGGGGGGGGTGGTTTAAAGCCATGGCCTTCTACAAAGTAACAGCTGCTGCTTTTGACACTTTTGTCTGGGGCAGAGGTGTGAGGGTTTGGTAAGTGAAAAAGTGGTGAAAGTGTAAAGAGACTGACCCACCCCTGACCTCAATGGGGTCTGGAGAAGATGAGAGGTTATCCAGTGTCTCTGAACTCCATGGTCAGCCCGTTCATTGGTGGGATGTGTTCAGCTGTCTGTCAGGAAGGAGCCAGGCAGATCCACAATGAAGGTCATCATCATTCTCCCACAGAGTCCAGCCAATGGCTTTAGCGCCTTGCCCAAGAACCTGGGACCATCATGGGAACTTACCGCTGGCACCAGAGTAATGATGAGGTGTCATTCCCCACGGTGGAAGAACTCTTCTCTCCTTAGTCCTGCTCGTTCTCAAACCAAAAGTCTATATGAGCAGCCCTAGCTCTTCAGCCCATGTGGGCCCTGGCCACGGCCTGACTTCGGTCTTCCTCCTCCTCCTCTGCAGGTCGCCCCTGTTGCCCTCCTCAACCTCCTCCTCGTCCGAGAAGATGTGTTGCTCCCCCAATCCTCCTATTCCAGGTGGTCTCCACTCTGCAGCGCCAGGTTGTGGAGAACGCAGCGGACCACAGTAATGCGGGACCCCTCTGGGGGCTGGTACTGACAGGCACAGACACAGGGACAGTATCTCTATTGCCTGCTCGGCCAGTGCACCTGTTAAAGCATGAGATTCATTGTAGTGACTCTCCGCAGGTGGTTGTGACCTTGGCAGTAGTGTCATCAGCCACCTGCTGAGTGGGAGCCCTTGTGCCATGGAGCCTTCCCTCCACCCAATTCTCACCCTTAAAAACCTCAGGGACCTATCAGCATTTCAAGATGTAACAGTCATGGACACTCGCCGGGAAACAGGCACATGCCTGCATTATGGGTATCGTGTGGTCATAAACAACCTGGACATTGAGGAAGTCGATTTCCGTGCCGTTTATGAATGGCGCTATGGAGAGCACAGGTTCAAGTGGGTGCAGTCTATCACACCCTGCATCTGGGGCATGCCTGCTGAGAGGGGAAAGCCAATGGCCCTGGCGTCCTGGTGTGACTGGTCCCAATCCAAGTTTACATATGTGTGGGCCCTCGTATGAAGGGCCTCCTTTCTACATTGACTGGGAATGCCACACAGGACACCGGTACTGCCTGAAATAAGCTGCTGACGTGGACGTTCAGAGTGGCGATAACTTTAAGGGCCACGGGCAATGGGTGTCCCCCATTCCATGCGGTGCCAGCTCTTGCAGGGCCTGGCAAATGTTGTCCACTGTCCCCCCTGGACAGACACAGTCTTACCTGGCACGGAGGCTCCGACATCTGCAGGTAGAGTAACCGACATCAGAAGATCTTTGTTGTTAGTGTCTCCTACGAGGCTCCACCATTTGTGATTCCGCTCCCGTGACAGCTACATGCCTAGCCTCCTCCTTCTCTGCAGGGCACTGGTTCTGGTCACATGCAGCTTCACATCTCGGTCGCTGCTGCTGCTCCATCGCTGTGAGTAGAAAAGCCAATCGACAGGCGCCATGTCCTCCAGAATCAGACACCGAAAAGAAGAGAATGCCAAAGCGAGCGATGAAGATTCCTGACAGAGCCCTGACCCTCTGCCCTCCATGTCTCCAGGACTCCACACATACACTTCCCCCTTAGTGAATGCCTCTCCACAAAGCGTCACACCCTCCTTTCTCTCATCGTCATATCCCCACAGCTGCCCCTCTCAACTCCACCTGGATGAGGAATGTGGGCCCTCGTGAGTCTCTGTGGCACTTGAATCCCCGACCTTTCCCCAAATTGCCCCCCCCCTCCTCCCCCCACAGTGTTAAGTGAACTGGCAGTTGTGTGGATGTGGAGGACCAGCATCTGCATCCTCACAGGGGACCTCAAACACTCTATCATGTTCATATATATATAACGGGGTGAGTGATGATAGACCTCACAATCACGCCTTGTATAAGGGGCCCATAGTGTTATCTGTGTTATGTTTGTGGTAGTCACCACTGCACCTTGAGCGGTGAAAACCCGAGAAGCTGATGGCTGACTGGGAGCTCACCCCCAAAATCCCCCTCCGAGGTGAGGCCGCCAGGTTCACGTTAATGTAAACTTGTATTGACTGGACTGGCGTGACTGGAGCCGCTGAATCATCAGTGAGGGGGGTTAGTCCCGGAGTGAGTGCTCGCTAATGTATTAAAATTAGGTTCCCGGGCTTCCGCGCCATTTTTCACATCACCCGTGAGGTGGTTAAAAATCTGAAATCGCCAGAGAGAGAATCGCGTATATATTGTATATATAGGATGTATGTATAGGTGCTTTATGGTAAGGCCCCTGTACTACAGCTATGGGGGTAGATCCCTGCCTGTTGGCTCCGCCCAGTAGGTGGAGTATAAATATGTGTGTTGACCTTACAGCAGCCATTTCGTCAGCTGCTGCAGGAGGCCACACATCTCAGTGTAATAAAGCCTCGATTACATCCTACTCTCGTCCTTGCGTAATTGATGGTGCATCAATGCTAATACTGATATGAGCATTGGAGTTCAATACTTGGGACCAATGTTTCCAAAGTTTCAAGAACTTGGCTGCAATCAGTGACACCGATGTTTAACTCTGCAAATATCACTGCCGCAATTGATCAGTCAAGGAAAGGTGAAGTCGTTTTTCAGGCAAATAGGTGCCATGTACGGTTTATGAAGCACAGCTGATTTGATTGAAGCTGCCAATTGGCATGACAAGCATATCCCTACAGGCCACGCTCATTCTCTTCGTCACAAGGGCTGCCGAGTTGACAAGCCTTACAACAGCTACAAACATCCACCCCAACGCTAATTCCTGACAGTCAAACTTCCCTGACCAGTGAAACGTCTACACAGCTTAGCACCTCACAGCGCCGCCTGAGAGTGGGGTTCACCTCACACTGCAGTCATGCTTCCCACAGTGAGAGGCTGTCGTGCCTCATGAGGCAGGAATGTGCCCCGTTACTGAGTCCCCCTTGCAGTCTAGTCTTTCATGGAACCCCATCCAGCTGCCTCACAGTCACCCCCAGTGGTGACCCTCTGTCTTCACCTCCTCCCACCCACTGCCTGGTTCCCACTAAGGATGGCGCTCGCTGTGCGGCAGTTTAGACACAAGCCCAGCAAAGAGGAAACGGGAAGCAATGCCTGCGTGGCAGCCTTCAGATCCAGTTAAAGCAAGGGGCAGCTCCAGATGGTGAGAAGGTAAGGTGTGTGAGCCACCCCTCACCCGAGATCGAGTGACTGAAGCCCACCCCCGGCCCCGACCTGAACTCATCCACATCCTCCGTGGCCTCTGCAGTGCACCTTGAGCGGTGAAAACCCGAGAAGCTGATGGCTGACTGGGAGCTCACCCCCGAAATCCCCCTCCGAGGTGAGGCCGCCAGGTTCACGTTAATGTAAACTTGTATTGACTGGACTGGCGTGACTGGAGCCGCTGAATGATCAGTGAGGGGGGTTAGTCCCGGAGTGAGCGCTCGCTAATGTATTAAAATTAGGTTCCCGGGCTTCCGCGCCATTTTTCACATCACCCGTGAGGTGGTTAAAAATCTGAAATCGCCGGAGAGAGAATCGCGTTTTCCAACTCGCTCCGGATTTTGCGCCCGCGACGTCAGTCTCAAAATGGCCCCCGATGAGTTGGAAGTGGGTGGGACTTACTGCAGGTCTGATTGATCGAGGAATTAGCCAATCACCTCCATTCTGGCCAGGAAACATGGTGTCACCTTCCAAAGACTGTCGCTCACGGTTCAATCCCAGTCCCCTTGAGAGCATCACTGCTCAGTCACATGGTGCAGACTGGAGTCACAATTAGGATATGTGGTGAATATATTGCTGTTACACTTCACCATGTCCTTATCTGTATTATGCTGTTGCCCATGTGGGCGCCACCTATGGACCATTGTTTGGTATTACTAAAATGTAGCATGTTGGGGCCTGTGTGGGCTCCACCCCTGGCTCCACCCCTTGAGGGGTGGGAGAAAGAGCAGTCACCCTGTAGGCGGCTCTCACTAACAGATCAGTCGCAGGCAGGCACTGAGTTGATTAAAGCCACAGTTTACTTCTACTCCAGATTTTGTGTGAATTAATATTCGCATCAATTTAATCAACTGCAACGCCACTATGGAATCGGCCCTCAAACCTGACCGACTGGAACTCGATCCGCAGGCCGCGGAGGCGAAAGAGATTTTTTTGCACTGGTTCCGCTGTTTCAAGGCCTACCTCGCCGCTTCCTCCTCGCCTTCTGTCTCCGACGAACAGAAGCTGAGTCTCCTCCACGCCCGGGTGAGCCATCGAATCTCTGTTCAACTCGAGGAAGCCTCCACCTACGAAGAAGCCCTCGCAATGCTAGAGTGTCTCTACGTAAGGCCCGTGAACGAGGTATACGCGCGGCATCTCCTCACCACTCGCGGCCAGCGTCCCGCGGAATCGATGGAAGAGTACCTATGCAACCTCAAAGTCCTTCCACGAAGCTGCAATTACCAGGCCGTTACGGCCACTCAACATATGGACCTTGCCATCCGGGACACCTACGTGGCTGGAGTCAGGTCCAACTACGTGAGACAGCGCCTACTCGATAAAGGTACCCTAGACCTGGAAGAGACGGTAAAATTAGCCTCCTCTCTGGAAGTAGCGTTCCAAAGCCTTAACGCATTCCCGTCCGATCACGCGACCCCCTCATGGATCCCCGACCAACGAATACCCAGGCCTGTGCCGCTTGCTGCCCGCCCATCATGGGGGGCTACCCTGTTATTTCTGGGACCAGCCTCAACACCCTAGGCAGCGCTGCCCGGCCCGGAAACCAAACTGCAGCGACTGCGAAAAAAAAGGACATTTTGCTAAAGCTTGTCTGGCCAGGTCCAAAAACTCTAAATCACAGGCCCGAACCTCAGACTCACAGGCCCGCAGATCCCGCAGTGTGGCAGCAAGTCTGCCGGCTCCACACCCCCCCGGGATACGTCATCAGCTTCGTGCTGTCTGTGGGGGCAGCCATCTCCAAGCCCGCACAACGTGTCCGACTCACGGGGGCCGCCATCTTGGCCATCCTCGCCCGCCATGTGCGATTCATGGGGGCCGCCATCTTGGCCATCCTCGCCCAGCACGTGCGACTGCCATCTTGGAGCACAGAGAACTTCATTCATCCAGACATGGTAAGATGCTGCTCGCTCTCAATCTTCCCGGTGCATCAAACCATCTCCCTCACCTCCGGGTCGCACTCGGTGCAGGTCCGAGGGTGCCCTACCACAACCCTAGCAATACAGGGCGCCGAGTTTGCCAATTTTAAATTATATGTGCTCCCCGACCTCTGCGCTCCTCTCGTATTGGGACTGGATTTCCAATGTAACCTCAGGAGCCTCACCCTGAAGTTCGGCAGGCCCCGACCCCCACTCACCGCATGTAGCCTTGTGACCCTAAAGGCCGACCCTCCCCCGCTCTTCGCAAATCTCACTGCCGACTGTAAGCCAGTCGCCACCAGGAGCAGGCGGTATAGCATTCAGGACAGGATTTTTATCAGGTCCGAGGTCCAGCGACTCTTGCAGGAGGGGATCATCGAGGCCAGCAATAGCCCCTGGAGAGCCCAGGTGGTGGTCGTCAGGACCAGGGGAAATGAGCCGGATGGTTGTAGATTACAGCCAGACCATAAACCGGTACATGCACCTCGATGCGTACCCCCTTCCCCGGATCGCAGACATGGTTAACCAGATCGCACACTACCGGGTGTTCTCCACGGTGGATCTGAAGTCTGCGTACCACCAGCTCCCAATCCGCTTAGTGGACCGGCACTAAACGGCTTTTGAGGCAGACGGCCGCCTCTTCCTCTTCCTCCGGGCCCCCTTTGGCTTCATGAATGGGGTCTCGGTGTTCCAAAGAACGACGGACCGAATGGTGGACCAGTACGGGCTGCAGGCCACATTTCCGTACTTGGACAACGTCACCATCTGTGGCCATGATCAGCGGACCACGATCAACCTCCAAACATTTCTCCAAGCCGCCCAAGCCCTCAACCTCACTTACAACAAGGAGAAATGCGTTTTCCGCACAACCAGAAGAGCCATCCTCGGCTACATCGTGGAAAACGGGATCCTAGGTTCCGACCCTGACCGTATGCGCCCCCTCCTGCAACTTCCCCTCCCCCACTGCCCCAAGGCCCTGAAAAGGTGCCTCGGGTTCTTTTCCTATTACGCCCCGTGGGTCCCCAACTATGCGGACAAAGCCGCCCACTAGTTAAGGCCACCATCTTCCCACTGGCGGCTGAGGCCCGCCAGGCCGTCAGCTGCATCAAAGCGGATATCGCCAAAGCTGCGATGCGAACGGTGGACGAGTCCGTCCCCTTCCAGGTGGAGAGCGACGTGTCAGAGGTCACCCTTGCCGCTACCCTCAATTAGGCAGGCAGACTGGTAGCGTTCTTTTCACAAACCCTCACCACCTCTGAAATTTGACACTCCTCAGTCGAAAAGGAGGCCCAAGCCATCGTGGAAGCCGTGCTGCACTGGAGGCACTACCTCGCTGGTAGGAGGTCTACCCTCGTCACCGACCAACGATCGGTAGCCTTCATGTTTGATAATACGCTGCGGGTCAAGATCAAGAATGATAAGATCTTGAGGTGGAGGATCAAACTCTCCACCTATAATTACGATATAGTATATCGTCCTGGGAAGCTCAACGAACCCCCAGATGTCCTGTCCCGCGGCACGTGCGCCAGTGTGCAAGATAACCGACTACGTGCTATCCACGATTACCTCTGCCACCCAGGGGTCACCCGGCTGCTCCACTACATCAAGGCCCGCAACCTGCCCTACTCCACCGAGGAGGTCAGAGCCATGACCAGGGACTGCCCGATCTGTGCGGAGTGTATGCCGCACTTCTATCGAGTGGATAAGGCCCACCTGGTAAAGGCATCGCGGCCCTTTGAGCGCCTCAGTATCGATTTCAAAGGGCCCCCTCCTCTCCAACAACCGCAACACATATTTCCTCAACATCATCGACGAGTTCTCCTGCTTCCCCTTTGCAATCCCCTGCCCCGACATGACCGCGGCCACCGTAATTAAAGCCCTGCATAGTGTCCACAGTGACCGGGGCTCGTTGTTCATGATCGATGAACTGCATCAGTACCTGCTCAGCAAAGGCATCGCCTGGAGCAGGACTACCAGTTATAACCCCAGGGGAAACGGGCAGGTGGAGAGGGAGAACGCGACGGTCTGGAAGACCGTCCTCCTGGCTCTACGGTCTAGGAATCTCCCAGTCTCCCACTGGCAGGAGGTCCTCCCCAACGCGCTCCACTCCATTAGGTCCCTACTTTGCACGGCCACAAACGAGACCCCACATAACCGCCTATTTGTTTTCCCCAGGAAATCCACCTCAGGGGCCTCGCTTCCGTCCTGGCTGAAGACACTGGGGCCAGTCCTGATCCACAAGCATGTCAGGAGCCATAAGTCCGACCTCCTGGTCGAGAGAGTCCAGCTCCGACAGTCCAACCCACAGGACGCATACATCGAACACCCCGACGGCCGACAGGATACGGTCTCCCTCCGGGACCTGGCACCCGCAGGTTCCACTACCACCGTCACCCCACCTTACCCCGCTAACCTACGCTGACCAGCATCCCCGCCCCTACGTGGCACCCGCACCCCCTCCCACCCGCCATTCCCCCTTCACCGACCCACATGAATGACACTCCAGAAGAGACGCTCCCGGAGTCCACGTCTGTACCCGCACCGGCGACTTCACTACCCATGCCCGCACGGATGAGTTCGACGCCCGGGCCAGCAGCGATACCAGAGCTTCGGCGATCACAGCACTCAATCTGTGCTCCGGACAGGCTGAACTTATGAACCCATCACCCCAGCCGGACTTCATTTTTTTAACAGGGGGTGAATGTGGTGAATGTATTGCTGTAACAATTCATCATGTGCTTATCTGTATTACACTGTTGCCCATGTGGACTCCACCTATGGACCATTGTATGGTATTACCTATAATGTAGCATGTTGGGGCCTGTGTGGGCTCCGCCCCTGACTCCACCCCTTGAGGGGAGGTATAAAGAGCAGTCGCCCTGTAGGCGGCTCCCACTAACAGATCAGGTGCAGGCAGGCACTGTTCTAGTTGATTAAAGCCACAGTTTATCTCTACTCCTGGTTTTGTGTGAATTAATGATCGCATCAGCATATTAGTGCACATGTACAAGCAATACGTCATCTGCCAACCACACTGTGATGTGGAAAGGCACTCAAGTGCATCACTCATAAAACACAAGTGACATTATGGTTAAACAAACTGATGTTTGAAGAACAAAGCGGACTGATCAGTATCCAGATTTAAAAGAAAATCCTGATAATTATTGCTCTCTCAATATGATTTGTATGGATCAGCATTTATTAAGGCTTCCATTCAGAAACAGACTCATGGCAGATGTCTCCCATCCATCTCCCTGAGAGTATTTATGAACTGGTTGGGTCTTTACAACGAAACAGCAGCTTTTATATTTGTCCCATTCCCCTTTACCACAAATGATCGGATTTATTGAATTCAATTTCACAATTTACCATGGTGAGATATGAACTTACGGCCTCTGGCACTAGTTCAGTACCATAATCACAGCTCTGCTTCTTTCCAGACAGCAGAGAGCAATTTGAATGGTTTAGAATTTAATAGTATTGACAGCTGTCGAAAAATGAAATACGAGACATGTTTGATTGGCGAATTCATTTTGGGTTGGGATTTGAGAGTGTGCGAAAAGGAGTTATTTCTATTTCAACTTGGAACAATCAACATTGATCGCAGCCAGTCCCGATTGAGATACAGTACAACCAGGTGGACATGTAACATAGCATCATTGAAACAGAAAGAGACCATTTGATCCATCGAGTCTGCGCCAGCTCTTCAAAGAGCAATCCAGTTAGACACACAGACACACACATGTGCACAGACAAATGCACTCACACAGGCACACACACACACTTGTACACAGTCACACACCCACAACCACACACCTACACAAACACACATGTGAACAGACACACACAGGCACATACCCACATCTACACAGACACACACACAGATACACACATGTACACAGTCACACACTCACAAACAGACAGATACACACATGTACACAGTCACACACTCACAAACACACATCTACACAAACCCACACACATACACAAATACACATGAAAACAGGCACACACACACACAGACATACAGACATGCACACAGATGCACACACATACATATGCACACAGACACACATAGAGATAAACACATACAGATATGTACATGTACACAGACACATGTACACAGGCACACACACACACTGACACACATGTGCACATTACTTTTTATCCATTTCCCAGCAATTTATTTATCTTTAAAGTAATTATCCAATTCCCTTTTGAAGCTATTATTAAATCTGTTTCCAACATCGTATTTGTTTTACATTCCAAATCACAACCACTCATTTGAAGATTTATTTTTCCTTTATGGGCGGCACGGTGGCACAGTGATTAGTACTGCTTCCTCATTGTACCAGGGAGCCTAGTTCAATCCCGGCCTCGGGTGACTGTGAGGAGTTTGCACTTTCTCCCCGTGTCTGCGTGGGTTTCCTCCGGGTGTTCCGGTTTCCTCCCACAGTCCAGAGATGTGCAACGTAGGTGGATTGACCGTAGTAAATTGCCCCAGAGTGTCCAAAAGGTTGTGCGCAGTTACCGGGTTACGGGAATAGGGTCGGATGTGCTCTTTCAGAGGGTCAGTGCAGTCTCGATGGGCCGAATGGTCCCCTTTGCACCATAGTAATTCTATGCCACCTATGTTTCCAAACCTGTGGCCACTCTTATTAACAACTCTTCAGGCAACTGGAAACAGTGGCTGGATTTTACCTGGCGGGGGAAAATGACAGTGAAAAGCGATGGGGTGAGGAGCCCAACGCTGCCAGGAGATATTCGCAGAGAGTGGGGAGCTCGGCAGAGCTGACGGAGACTCCACTGGCTCTAGATTTGCTGCTCCTGGTTAAATGCCAGCCGAGGTCCTGTCACCTGTCCCAGGAAGGCTCAGGTTCTGCTTTCAGTCCCAGCAGTGAGCTTTGATAAATTCCCCGCCAGTTCATCCTTATTTGTTCTTTCTAAACCCTTCATAAGTGGAGGGAAAGGTTCAGTTCTAAATGTAAAATAAAGCAGCAGTTCCTATCTGCTGTGAGGAACCAGTCTCCATTCTAACCCGCAGGAGACCTGCTGAATGAATTGTGGTGAATCAGCTGGCGCCTCAGGTCGACTCTCTTACTGTGCGAGGTACATAATTCACAGCTTGGAGTCACAGTCGATTCACATAGCCGAAATGAAGAGCTGATGGTGAATCAACCACTGAGTACTAGAGCCCCACTGACAATTGACCAATAAACTTCCAGGAGACGAGGTGAGGTGAGAGCGACTGCCCTTGACATCAAGGCTGCATTTATAGAACATAGAACAGTACAGCCCTTTGGCCCACGATGTTGTGCTGACCATTTACCTTCATCTAAGATCAACCGGACCTCCACCCCTTCATTTTACTGCTGTCCATGTGCCTGTCCAAGAGTTGCTTAAATGTCCCTAATGACTCTGACTCCACCACCTCTGCTGGCAGTGCATTCCACACACCCACCACTCTCTGTGTAAAGAACCTCCCTCTGACATCTCCCCTACACCTTTCTCCAATCACCTTAAAATTATGTCCCCTCGTGACAGCCATTTCCACCCTGGGGAAAAGTCTCTGGCTATCCACTCCATCCATGCCTCTCATCACCTTGTACACCTCTATCAAGTCATCTCTCTTCCTTCTTCGCTTCTGTGAGAAAAGCCCTAGCTCCCTCAACCTTTCTTCATCAGACATGCCCTCCAGCCTGGGGAGCATCCTGGTAAATTTCTTCTGCATCCTCTCAAAGCAGCACATCCTTCCTATAATGAGGCGACGAGAACTGTCACAATATTCCAAGTCTGGTCTAATCAGGGTTTTATAGAATTGCAGCAAAACCTCGCAGCTCTTAAACTCAATCCCCCAGTTAACGAAAGCCAACACACCATACACCTTCTTAACAACCGTATCAACCTGGATGGCAAATTTGAGGGATCCATGTACGTGGACCACAACATCCCTCTGTTCCTCCATACTTCCAAGAATCCTGTCTTTCACCTTGTATTCAGCATTCAAATTCGACCATCCAAAATGAAACACTTCACATTTATCTAGGTTGAACTCCATCTGCCACTTTTCAGCCCAGCTCTGCATCCTGTCAATGTCCTGTTGTAACCTGCAACAGCCCTCAACACTATCTACAACTCCACCAACCTTTGTGTCAATGGGCTTGACCGTGTTTGGTAAGGGGCTGGTTTAGCACAGGGCTAAATAGCTGGCTTTTAAAGCAGACCAAGGCAGGCCAGCAGCGAGGGTTCAATTGCCATACCAGCCTCCCCGAACAGGTGCCAGAATGTGGTGACTAGGGACTTTTCACAGTAACTTAATTTGAAGCCTCCTTGTGACAATAAGCAATTTTCATTTTGTTTCATTTCAAAGAGCCCTACCAAAACTGATGTCAATGGGAATCAGGGGAAAACTCTCCACTGGTTGGAGTCATACTTGGCACAAAGGCCTCTTCTTTAAAATTAGGATTATCATAGGTAAAACAGATGTGTTAAGAGTGTGTATTGACACGTGGAGTTGTGATGTCGTTGCCATCACAGAGACGTGGTTCAGGGAGCGGCAGGTCAGGCAGTTCAGCATTCCAGGGTATAGGATCTTCAGGTAGGAAAGTGGAGGGTGTAAAAGAGAAGGTGATGTTGTATTATTAATTAATGTGTCTGTTTATGACAGTGAAAGCGACCACAACACAGTCCAGTTTAAATTTGTCGTGGAAAAGGAAAAAGATGGTCTGGAAAAAAGGGTTCTGGATTGGGAAGGCTGAATTAGTAAAATAAGGCAGGATCTGGCCAAAGTAGACTGAGAACAGCTACCTCTGGGTAAACCTGCAGCAGAACAGTGGGGGGGCGGGGAGGGGGGCGGGGGGTTGGCGGGGGGGGGGGGGGGGGGGTTCAAAATGGAATCGGCAAGAGTACAAGTCTAACATGTTCCCTTTAGGGTGAAATGTAGGAGCAACAAGTCTGGAGAACCCTGGATGTCTTGGACTTTTCAGGACTGGACAGGAAGGGAAAGAGAGGCATTTAACAGGTACAGGGAGAAATCTGCAGAGGCTCTTGTGGAGAATAGAATGTGTAGGGGAGAACTCATAAAAGTAATTAAGGGGTCATGAAAAAGCACTGATGGATAAGATTAGGGAAAATTAGAAGATAATCGATAAGTATATCAAGGGGAAGGGGATAACGAGGGAAAGAGACCAAGGGGGTAATTTTAGTGTTCAGTCGGCTGACATTGGTCGGGTGTTAAATCAATACTTCACATCTGTCTTCACTTCGGAGAAGGTGGAAATGGGTGCAGAATTCAGACAGAAGGACTGTGAGCTACTTGAGCAGTTTGTCATAGGGAGTGAGGAGGTATTGGAGGTTTTGGCGGACAATCCCCAGGTCCAGATGAGTTGTATCTCAGGCTGCTGTGTGAGACAAGGAGGAAATTACAGGGGCTCTGACCCACATTTTTAATTCCTCTCTGGCCAAAGGGGAAGTCGCAGAGAACTGGAGGACAGCGAAAGTGGTTGCACTTTTCAAGAAGGGTGGTAGAGATAAATCAATGAATTACAGACCTGTGAAACAGAGATAAGGAAACTAGTGGAGAAAATTATGAAGGACAATCTCCTCTTGGAGAGGCAAGGTTTGATCAGGAACGGTCAGCATGGCTTTGCCAGAGGGAAGTCATGCCTGACAAATTTGATTGAATGTTTTGAGGAGGTGACCAGGTGTGTAGATGAAGGTAATGCAGTTGGTATAATTTACATGAATTTCAGAAAAGCCTTTGACAAGGTCCCACATGGGAGACTGATAAAGATGGTAAAAGCAAATGGGATCCAGGGTAGAGTGGCAAGTTGGATTCAAAATTGGCTTAGGGATAGGAGACAGAGGATGGTGGTAGAAGGCTCTTTGTGTGACTGGACAACATCGTCCAGTGGCATACCACAGGGATCAGTACGAGGTCCCTTACAATATATACACAAATGAGATTGAAGAAAATACGCCCCGGGGGTGGGGGGGCTGATAACTCAGTTTGTAGGTGACATGAAGAATAGTCGAGTTGTTGAGAGTGAAGAAGAAGGTTTTCAGGTACAGGACGATACAGACAGACTGGTCAGGTGGCAGATCAGTGAAATGTAACCTTGAAACATGTGAGGTGATGGAAGGAGTAACAGGACAAGGGAGTAGTCAATGACTGTCAGAACATGAGAAAACTCAGAGGAACAGAGGGATCTTGGGTTGCTTGTCCACAGATCCCTGAAGGCGGTGGAACAGGTGAATAGGGTAGTTAAGAAGGCTTACGGGACACTTGCCTTTATCAGTCATGGCATAGATTATAAGAGCAGAGAGGTTATTTTGGATACGTTGGTCCTCACTGTGAGAGGACTTGAGCACAGCAGCAAGGATACCTTACTGCAGATTTACAGGGCCATGTTGAGATCACACCTGGAGTGTGCAGTTTTGGTCTTCTTATCAAAGAAAGAATATACTTAACATATAGCGAAGGTAGACCAGACTGAATCCTGCAGTAGAAGGATTGTTGTATGAGGAGAGATTGGGGCGACTGGGCCTGTATTCACTGGAGTTTAGAAGAATGAGAGGGGCTCCCACTGAAACGGAGACAATGCTGACAGGGCCGGACAGCCTGGGTGCAGGGATGTTGTTTTCTCCGGCTGGGACATCGAGAACAAGAGGTCACAGTCTCAGGATATGCGGGAGGCTATTTAGGACTGAGGTGAGGAGATATTTCTTCACTCGGGGTGTGGTGAACCTGTAGATTTCTCTACAGGAAGTGGAGGCCAAGTCACTGTTGTGTCTGTAAAATCTCAGACTCTTCAACCAGTTTATTACTCAAATGTTTTGCCCAGGTGCCCTTATTTGCAAGGTGAACAACAGGTTCACGGTTTAACACAATTTTATTTACAATTCTCCCACTCACAAAATATGGCTCAGACTCGTAGCTGAGCTGTAGGTATTACCTGCACTTAGTGACGGAGGCTGGCCGGGCTATGATCACTCAATGTGGCTATCTTCTCTGAACTTCGAAACCCAGGGTCCCTCCTTGCAACGGTTGTGCCTGGGGGGACTCCCATGTTATTGCTCCAGATCTGTTCCAATGTTCCTTTGTTTCTATTCATCTTCTAGCATTGAGTCATAAGTATACACCCTCAACTGGCCCGAGTTATATTGTGCTATCCAGACCCAAACTCGGTAATGGGGTACTCCTGTTCATCCTGGGTGATTCAATCAAGATCCATTGTCCTCTGACCAGCTATTAGCCCATTGTGGACTCCGATGGCTTGTTTTGTCTGTCCTTCATCCCGCTGCAAAGTTGATCACCTGTGTCTGGAAATTCATTACATATTCATAATATGGTCTTGTTCTTTTGTAGACACGTGAGTGGGCAGTCACAAGTCCATATAGCAACAATGGATTTATCTGCTGATTTGAGTGCTCTTGCAGGCGGCCAGTATCAATTCAGCCAGGGCCTCATGTGGCAGTTTCTGTTCCTGGCCTATGTGCTTTGTCAGCCTGCTTCCTGTACCATATCACTGAATATACTTAAGAAGGAAATAGAAAGATTTCTAGGGCAGCACTGTAGCCCAAGTGGCTTGCACTGTGGCTTCACAGAGCCAGGGTCCCAGGTTCGATTCCCGGCTTGGGTCACTGTCAGTGCAGAATTTGCACGTTCTCCCCGTATCTGCGTGGGTTTCCTCCGGGTGCTCCGGTTTCCTCCCACAGTCCAAAGATGTGCAGGTTAGGTGGATTGGCCATGATAAATTGCCTTTAGTGTCCAAAGGTTAGGAGGGGTTATTGGGTTATGGGGATAGAGTGGAAGTGGGGATTTAAGTGGGTCAGTGCAGACTCGATGGGCCGAATGGCCTCCTTCTGCACTGTATGTTCTATGTAGATTCTAAAGGTGTCAAGATGTGTGGAGAGAGAACGGAATGATCAGCCATGATCATAAATGGCAGAGAAGGCTCGAAGGACCAAACTGCTGCTCCTATGTTTCTATGTTTCTATTGTGATTCTGTTTATTTTGCCATGTGCTGGCCTTAATCTTGTTTTTCATGTTCTTGCTTTTGTACAGAGCTATTATTGTTCCGCCAATCACGTTAACTCTGGATAGAGATTGTGTTTCTTCACTGCAACCAGTACCATCCCCTTTACCTTTTGTTGCCTGAATCTTCTCATTTAATCTCTTTCGCCCTCTACCTCATCCTCTGCTATGACTTTTGAAATTTATGTTGCATGGGATTGGCCAACAGCAACTTCCTACAAAGGACAACGACCAGATAATCCAGTGTTGCTTTTGGTATAAATATTGCTCAGGCCAACATGGAGAATACCCTTTGCCTTTTCCAAATTGTGCCATAAGACCTTTAGCATCCATCTGAGGGGGCAGCTAAAAGGCAGCCTCTCAAGCACCCACTCGCACTGCGGTGTCAGCCTCTATTATAATCGAGACTCAACTCTGCTGAAGTCAGGTTTGAACCCACAGCTTCCTGACTCACAGACACGAGTCACTGAGTCACAGCTAAAACCTTAGCACCCCTCCATTGTGTCACGCCATGGCATCGTCATGGTTTGAATGTTTATCTGCATGCTGTTACTAATTGCTGCTTTGGGATATAATTACAATTTGTAGATCTGTCACTTCTCCTGATGCCTTTCAGGGAGTTCAGCATCGTAATTTCAAAGTGATTTGGGAGGATCTCTGCTCTCCGGGACAGGCTCCTATGTCTTGATCCATGATAGAGAAGCCCCTTGAAAGCAGCATGAAGGTGATCGAAAACAAGCTGGACGGGTTTAACGCTGGACTTACCTCTCAGATGAAGTGAGAGACGACTGTGTGCTCTGTCTCACGGAGATGTGGCTCACCCCTGTCTCACCGGACTGTGCCATACAACCTGATGGCTACTCAATACACCGTCATCGGGCAAAACAAAGGGTGGAGGGGTTTTCCGAGAGATAGCTGCAGGAAGCCCACCCAACTCATCACACTAGCCTGGGTTTAGGTTGCCAAGGTGGGCAGTGCCAGTATGGTCAGTGCCAGGGTGGTCAGTGCCATAGGGGTGTGGACGGGGAGCGCCCTGCAGTGGAGGAAATGGATGACTGGATCCAATCCACATCATCAGGAGGAGTGGACCCTCTACTCTCTGTACTGAGCTCACCATGTTTCTGAATTTGGCATGGGATGTGGGTGACAATGGCAAGACCAGCATCTGCTGCCTGTTCCTAAAAGCCCTTCAGAAGGTGGCTGCCTCATTGCCTCACTGCAGTTCATGTGGTCTGCAGGTAGGGAAGCAACATCGAGTTGCGGACCCAGCCCCACTGAAGGTACATCCATTTTGGGGGTGAGTGGAGTGGAGTGCAGTGGCTCTCCAAATGAACATTATGACTTCGGTATCATTCCCCTGCCTTTTCCCCGTACCTCTGCACATTGTTTCTAATCAAATAATCACCTAATGTGTACCTTGACTGTGAGCTTTGCGCACGAGCAGTGGGAGAGGCCACATCTGGAGTGAGGCACAGACAGAATGAGTTTTAAACTTGGGAATTAGAAACAGAGTGGCAACTCGGTGCAGAACGGGAAGAGGTCGTTTTTGCCTTTCTCTCCTTGTTTTGTAACTTTGAAATCCTCAGAGAGTGTTCTTTTCCTTTATGCAGCGGAGGCTACATGGGAGAGAGCTGATTGGTAAGTCGTGGGTAAGGTTGGTAAGTCTTTACAACTTTCATCAATTATAGTTCGAAATTTTGTTTTGTGGTTTATAATCTGTCTGGGCTATAATTGATAGTAACAAGGACAAGGAAAGAAGGGCGCGAGATAATTGGTATAATCTAATATCAAGCATCTTCCAAGGGTTTAATTTAAAGAGATAAATCATGGCAGGAGGGTTCAAAGCCTTGGTTTGCTCTTCTTGCTCCATGTGGGAGCATTTGCAGTGTCCGGGACCAGCATGTGTGCAGGAAGTGTCTGCAACTACAATTCCAGGAAGCCCAGGTTTTGGAGCTGGAGCGGTGGCTGGGGCTATTGTGGAAGAGACGGAGAGTGTCATGGATAGCACGTATACAGTTACCGCCCATAAGATGATAGAATTTTTGATCAAGTTGTAAAGTGAAGTAGTTAATTCTGAGGCTCAGGTGCTGAATCTCGATAAAGGAAACTACAATGGTATAAGGCGCAAGTTGGCTATGATCAATTGGGAAACATTACTTAAAGGAATGCCAGTGGATAGGCAGTGGCAAACATTAAAAGAGCCCATTCGCGAACTGCAACAATTGTTTATTCATGTCTGGCACAAAAGTAAAACGCGGAAGGTGGCCAACCTATGGCTTACAGGGGGAATTAGGGATAGTATTTGATGCAAGGAAGGAACATACAAATTGGTGAAGATAAACAACAGGCCTCAGGATTGGGAGCTGTTTAGAATTCAGCAAAGGACCAAGGGATTGTTTAAGATGGGGAAAATAGGGTATGAGAGTAAGCTTGCAGTGAACATAAAAACTGACTGTAGAAGTTTCTATCAGTATATGAAGAGAAAAATATTGGTGAAAACAAATGTTACAGTCAGAAACAGGGGAATGTACTGTGCTGTATTTTCTATGTATAATAGGGGACGAAGAAATGGCTGTGCAACTAAACATATACTTTAGTTCTGTCTTCACAACTGATGATAGAAATGAGATACCAGAAATGTTGGGGAACACAGGGTTTAGTGAGAGGGAGGAACTGAAGGAGATCAATATTAGTAGAGAAATGGTGTTGGGGAGATCGATGGGATTGAAGGCTGACAAATCCCCAAAGCCTGAGAATCTATATCCAAGAGTACTTCAGGAGGTGGCTCTAGATATAGTGGATGCATTGGTGGTCATCTTTCAGGATTCCAAAGTTTATGGAACAGTACCTACAGATTGGAGGTTAGCTAATATAGCTCCACTATTTAAAATGGGAGATAGAGAGAAAACAGGGAATTACAGACCAGTAAGCCTGATGTCAATAGAGGGGACATTTTGAGAACCCATTATGAAAGATTGTACAGCAGAGCAATTAGAAGACAGTGGCAGGATCGGACAGAGTCAGCATGGATGTATGAAAGGGAAATCATGCTTGACAAATCGACTGGAATTCTTCCAGGATGTAACGAGGAGGAGCCAGTGGATGTGGTATATTTGGACTTTCAGAAGGCTTTGACAAGCCCATATAAAAGAGATTAGTGTGTAAAATTAAACACCTGGGATGCGGAGAGTGTTTTGAGATGGATAGAAAACTGGTTGGCAGACAGGAAACAAAGAGTAGGAATTAATGGGTATTTTCAAATTGGCAGGCAGTGGATAGTGGGGTACCGCAGGGAATGATGTATTCTCAGCAGATTTGCAGATGACACCAACTTGTTTGGGAGGGTGAGTTATGAGGAGGATACAGAGATCCTTCAGTGTGATTTGGACAAGTTGAGTGAGTGGGCAAATGGATGGCAGATGGATTGCATTTGTTTATTGTCATGTGTACCGGGGTACAGTGAAAAGTATTTTTCTGTGAGCAGCTCAAACAGATCATTCAGTACATGAAAAAAACAACATAATAGGGCAACACAAGGTACACAATGTAAATACATAGACCAAAGTCTAAGGGGCTGGTTTAGCACAGGACTAAATCACTGGCTTTGAAAGCAGACTAAGGTAGCCCAGCAGCGCGGTTCAATTCCCGTACCAGCCTCCCCGAACAGGCACCGGAATGTGGCGACTAGGGGCTTTTCACAGTAACTTCATTTGAAGCCTACTTGTGACAATAAGCAATTTTTTTTCATTTTCAAGTAAAAATGCTGGAAAATCTCAGCAGGTCAGCAGCATCTGTAGGGAGAGAGAAAAAGCTAACTTTTCGAGTCCAGATGAACCCTTGTCAAAACTTTGTCAAAGCTTTGACAAAGGGTCATCTGGACTCGAAACATTAGACCTTTTCTCTCCCTTCAGATGCTGCCAGACCTGCTGATATTTTCCAGCATTTTCTCTTTGGTTTCAGATTCCAGCATCCGCAGTAATTTGCTTTTATCCAGTAAATAAATAGACACTGGCATCGGGTGAAGCATACAGGAGTGTAGCATCAATCAGGTCAGTCCATAAGAGGGTCATTTAGGAGTCTGGTAACAGTGGGGAATAAGCTGTTTTTGAACCTGTTTGTGTGTTTTCTCAGACTTTTCCCTCTGCCCCATGGAAGAAGTTGAAAGAGTGAGTAAGCCGGGTGGGAGGGGTCTTTGATTAAGCTGCCCGCTTTCCCCAGGCAGTGGGAGGTGTAGATAGAGTCAACGGATGGGAGGCAGGTGTCCGTGATGGACTGGGCAGTGTTCACGACTCTCTGAAGTTTCTTGTGGTCTTGGGTTGCCATACCAGGCTCTGATGTGCAAGGTTATCCAATTTGGTTACAAAAACGAAAAGGCAGACTATTATCTGAATGGCCATAAATTAGGAGAGGGGAATGTGCGACGCTATCTGGCTGTCCTTGTACACCAGTCACTGAAGTTAAGCATGCAGGTGCAGCAGCCGGTAAAGAAGGCAGATGGTGTGTTGGCCTCCATAGTGAAAGGATTCGAGTACAGGAGCAGGGATGTGTTGCTGCAATTATACAGGGCCTTGGTGAGGCCACACCTGGAATATTGTGTGCAGTTTTACTCTCCTCTGTGAAGGGATGTTCTTGCTCTCGAGGGAGTGCTGCAAAGGTTTACCAGACAAGTACCTGTGATAGTATGAGGAGAGATTGAATCGGTTAGGATTGTATTCGCTGGAGTTCAGAAGAATGGAGGGGGTATCTCATACAAACCAATAAAATTCTCACAGGACTGGACAGGGTAGATGCAGGAAGGATGTTCCGAATGGTGGCTGTGTCCAGAACCAGGAGTCACAGTCTAAGGATACGGGGTGAATTGTTTAGGACAGAGATGAGGAGAAACCTCTACAGCCAGAGAGTGGTCGGCCTGTGGAATTGAGGTCAAAACATGAAATGAAAATCGCTTATTGACACCAGTGAGCTTCAAATAAAGTTACTGTGAAAAGCCCCTAGTTGCCACATTCCGGTACCTGTTCAGGGAGGCTGGTATGG
Organism: Scyliorhinus canicula; assembly: GCF_902713615.1. Lineage (NCBI taxonomy): Eukaryota > Metazoa > Chordata > Chondrichthyes > Carcharhiniformes > Scyliorhinidae > Scyliorhinus > Scyliorhinus canicula. Next base: position 239,068,183 of record NC_052149.1, on the reverse strand, counting down.
GAATTGAACCGTGCTGCTGGCCTGCCTTGGTCTGCTTTCAAAGCCTGCGATTTAGTCCTGTGCTAAACCAGCCCCTGGTTGTATGTTTTCAAGAAGCGAATGGGATCAAAGGATAAGGGGGGAAAGTGGGATTAAGCTATTGGGTTGGATGATGAGCCACGATCATAATGAATGGCAGAGCAAGCTCGAGGGGCCAAATGGCCTTACCCTGCTCCTATTTTCTACGTTTCTATGTCTCTATGTGCCCAAACTGTGGCCGGGATTCGCCGCCAGCGGGATGCTCCATTTTGCCGGCAGCCCGAGGGTTTCCTGACGGTGTGGGGATGCCCCACAATGGGAAACCCCATTGATCGGCCGGCACAATGGAGAATCCCGCCGGCCGGTCGGGGCAGAAATGTGGCGGGGCAGGGCGGAGAATTCCGCTCCTTGTCTTTTTTGAAGGTCAGCTGCAATTCAGCTGCAGGGAGAAATCCTAAAGGATTTCTCCGCACCTTTAGGGGCCAAGCCCTCACATTGAGGGGCTAGGCCCGCGCCGGAGTGGTTGGCGCCATGCCGACTGGTGCCAAAACCGGCGCCAACGGCCTTTGATGCCCGCCGACCGGTGTCAGGACTGGCCGAAAGGCATTCGCCGGTTTGCGCATGCGCCGGTGCGTCAGCTGCCGCTGACGTCACCACCGATGCACGCGCGGTAGGGGGGTTCTCTTCCGCCGCAGCCACGGCCTCCACCATGGCGGAGGCGGAAAAGAACCCCCACGGCACTGGCCCGTCCGCCGATCAGTGGGCCCCGATCACGGGCCTGGCCACCGTGGGGGCACCCCCCGGGGTCCGATCGTCCCGCACCCCCCCTACGACCCCGGGGGTCCGCTCGCGCTGCCGATCCCGCCGCCACCAGAGGTAGTTCAAACCGCGGCGGCGGGAGAGGCCTCTCAGCGGCGGGACTTCGGCCCATCATGGGCCGGAGAATCACTGCGTGGGGCACACCGATCGGCGGGGCGTGATTCCCGCCCCCACTAATTCCGGCCACGGCGGGGGTGGGATTTTCGCCGGTTCCGGACGATTCTCCGACCCTTCAGGGGGGTCGGAGAATTTCGTCCCAGATTTCCTCACCGACCTGTCGTTCCAATCTAACCGGCCCAGCTGCATTTTTCTTCCATTGAAGTCAGCTGTCCTCCAGTTGATTAATCCTGCTTTGGAACGCCCATTGTCCTTTGCAGCCCTCACCCTAAATCTCAAAAACAATAATCGTCGTCCCTGCAATGCTCCCCCACTGATACTTGATTTATTTGGCCCACTTAATGTCCAAGAACCAGGTCCAACCTTGTATCCTTTCTTGGATTGGAGTGGATTTGTTTATTGTCACGTGCATCGAGGTACAGGACTTGACGCAAACTGTTGAAGGAACATTTCCTGAATACAATCTCGGAACTTTTGACTTTCTCACCCTTTACATTACCTCTGTCCCCGTCGACATTCAGGAAATGAAAGTTCCTCATTAAAACTACTCGGCAATGTTTGCATCTCTCTGTAGTTATCCTGCAGATTTGTGTCGCTACATCCTTCCCACTAGTTGGTGGTCTATAGACTACACCCAGCAGCCTGTTTGTTCCTTTATTCTTGCCAAATTGACTCTGTTCTTCAATCCTCTGGGACATCCTCTTTCTCCAGCACTGCATTGCTCTCTGAAACCGACACCACCACCCCTCCTCCTTTCCTTCCTTTCCCATCTTTCCTGAACACTTTCAACCCAGGAATATTTAACTTGCCGCCCTGCCCTTCCTTGCGACCTGTATCTGCAACATCAGATCTCCACAACTCGATCTGAGCTCGTAAATCTCCAATCAAATTCGCTATACTCCATGCATTCACAAACATGCACAGTAACCCTGATTTAGGCCTCATTACTTTCTCCCTTACTCCAACTTCACTTATTAACTTACTGTTCTCTATATTTGTGCTGCCTCTTTCTCCCATTGTATTGTGAATTCTGCCATTCATCTCTAATACTCCATCTTGGTTCCCACTCTCCTGCTGAGTTAGTTTAAAATCCCCCCCACCCCCCACCTAACAGCACTAGCAAAATGTCCCTCAGGAACTCAGTTGCAACTCTGTTCAGGTGCAAGCCATCTGTCTCGTATAGATGCCATCTCCCTCAAAGCCAGTCCCAGTGTCCCCGTAAGGTAACCTCCCTCCTGTACCATATTTTCAACCACACATTTATCTGCCTTATCCTCTGCATGGAATCAGCGAATCACAGAAAATACAGTGCAGAGCAGAACCTTCGGCCCATGGAGTCTACACAGACTCATGATAAACACCTGACCTGCCCACCTAATCCCATTTGCCAGCACTTGGCCCATAGCCGTGAATGTTATGGCGTGCCAATTACTCATCCAGGTACTTTTAAAAGAATACCAGGCAACCCGCCTCTGCCACCCTCTCAGGCAGTGCGTTCCAGACCTCCCTGAACCCCATGCCCCTCACGTTGAACTTGGGTCCCCTCGTGACTGACCCTTCAACTAAGGGGGACAGCTGCTCCTATCCACCCTGTCCATGCCCCTCATAACCTTGTACACCTCGACAAGGCCACCCCTCAGTCTTCTCTGCTCCAGCGAAAACACCTAAGCCTATTGAGCCCATCCTGGTGAATCTTCGATGCACCTCCTCCAGTGCAATTAAATGCTTTCAAAAATGTGGCAACCAGAATTGCACACAGTACTCCAGCTGTGACGTCACCAAAGTTTTATACCACTCCAACATTATCTCTCTACTTCTGTAACCTTGATTGATAAAGGCAAGTGTCCCACCTGTATTTTTCACCAGCCTATTAACCTGCCCGTCCACCTTCAGAGATCTATGGACAAACTCGCCAATTCCTTTGTTCCTCAGAATTTCCCAGTAACATGTCGTGGCATTGGGACTGTCCCTTTGAGAAAGGTTTTTGTTCCATCACATGGCTTCGGTGATGTCATTTTGTGGGTGGAGCTGAGATGTGACAGTGAGTTTTTCTTAGCTTCACTCTCAGATTTGACTGCTGTGAACTCAGGGAGGAAGACGCGGTTTGCTCCTGTCTTTCCATTTTCATTTTAATGAGTTGTTCGAGGAAAAAAAACACTGATTATAGCCACCTGCTGTAGTAACTTCCTCGTGTCATGCCGTTCATCGATCACATCCTTGTCAAATTTCTCCTTCCGAAGTGTATCACCTCACATATTTCAGGGTTAAATTCCATCTGTCGCTTCTCCGCCTGTTTGACCATTTGACTGTTAACCACCCGGCCAATCTTTGTGTCATCCACAAACTTACATGTTCCTACCCCGCCACATAGTCATCTATCTCGTTCATATAAATGATGTATAACAGGGGACCCAGCTGAATTCCTGTGTTACGCCACTGGCTTCCAGTCACTAAAGCAGTCGCCTGACATCACCCTCTGCCTCCAACAACTCAGCCAATTTTAAATCCATCTTATCAAGTTACCCGGTGTCCCATGTGTATTTGCATTCTTTATAGGTCTTCTATATGGGCAGCACAGTAGCATTGTGGATAGCACGATTGCTTCACAGCTCCAGGGTCCCAGGTTCGATTCCGGCTTGGGTCACTGTCTGTGTGGAGTCTGCACATCCTCCCAGTGTGTACGTGGGGTTTCCTCCGGGTGCTCCGGTTTCCTCCCACAGTCCAAAGATGTGCAGGTTAGGTGGATTGGCCGTGATAGATTGCCCTTAGTGTCCAAAATTGCCCTTAGTGTTGGGTGGGGTTACTGGGTTATGGGGAGAGGGTGGAGGTGTTGACCTCGGGTAGGGTGCTCTTTCCAAGAGCCAGTGCAGACTTGATGGGCAGAGTGGCCTCCTTCTGCACTGTAAATTCTATGATGATCTATGATATGGGACCTTGTCCTGTTTCTGTACTCATCTGTATGTAAAATAGGGGCAATTGGGGGATGATTCTGGTCTTTTGGAGCTTTCATTGACTTGAAAACCCAGTTCCCAATGACTTTCAGTGGGAAAGGCGTTCCGCTGTTAGCTCGGCCTGACAGTCAAGACCGCAAGCTCACACCGTCAGATCTTGCCAATTTCTCTCATCCTGACATATTCCTTCACCCCACACGGCACAAATCCCACTGATGGGGGGCGGGGACGTTTCAACCCATGTGATGGAATGCCCTTGTGCAAAGAAATAGCAGCACGGTAGCACAAGTGGATAGCACTGTGGCTCCACAGCGCCAGGGTCCCAGGTTCGATTCCCGGCTGGGGCACTGTCTGTGCGGAGTCTGCACGTTCTCCCCTTGTCTGCGTGGCTTTCCTCCGGGTGCTCCGGTTTCCTCCCGCAGCCTAAAGACGTGCAGGTTAGGTGGATTGGCCACGCTAAATTGTCCTTAGTGACCAAAAGGTTTCGGAGGGGTTATTGGGTTATGGGGATAGGGTGGAAGTGAGGGCTTAAGTGGATCGGTGCAGACTCGATGGGCCGAATGGCCTCCTTCTACATTGTATGTTCAATGTTCTAACCCCATGAGCTGAATGACCCCCTCCCATGCAGTAATGATTCTCTGACTCTCTGAAATGAGGTCTGATTAGTAACTGTGTTAAGAATGCTTTAAAGTCATTCTGTGAGCAGAGATGCAGCACACTCCAGACAAGTTGTCCTCTTTACTCGTTGTTTACAATCCTCTGCTTCAGTTAATCACATGTCAAAAGACAGCGCAATTCATTACCTGATGCACTAAGACGAAGAATATTGGCTCCAGCGGGTAAATTAATGAATGAAAACCCATTACTGGATGAATATATTGCTTTGCCTTGCTGTTCATCTCTTTACCGAGTAACATGTTTGCTGTCACAAGTGGTGCCAGCTTGACTCAGCTGATTGTACTCAATCCCTCTGGGCCAGAAGGTTATCTGATCAAGAACCATATTAGCGTTTAAGATCAAAACATAGTGTGTCACTGGTGGATCAGAAAGATCTTGCATTTACATAGCCTCTTTCCAGACCAGAGGATAGCATATGAAGAAATGCCTGAAGGCACTGGATACTACAAGGCATATCGGCCCTGACAATATTCCAGCAATAATATTGAAGACTCGTGCTCCAGAACTTGCCACGCCCCTCGTCAAGCTGTTCCAGTACAGCTGCAACATTGGTACGCATGCAACAATGTGGAAAATAGTCCACGTATTCACTATACACAAGAAAGAGAACAAATCCAGCCCGGCCAATTACCACCCCATCAGTCTACTCTCAATAAGGGCTGGTTTAGCTCACAAGGCTAAACGCTGGCTTTTAAAGCAGACCAAGCAGGCCAGCAGCGCGGTTCGATTCCCGTACCAGCCTCCCCGGACAGGCGCCGGAATGTGGTGACTAGGGGCCTTTCACAGTAACTTCATTGAAGCCTACTCGTGACAATAAGCGATTTTCATTTTCATTTCATAAGGGGCTGGTTTAGCACACTGGGCTAAAGAGTTGGCTTTTAAAGCACACTGTTTAACACAGGGCTAAATCGCTGGCTTTGAAAGGAGGCCAAGGCAGGCCAGCAGCACGGTTCAATTCCCGTACTAGCCTCCCCGGACAGGCGCCGAAATGTGGCGATGAGGGGCTTTTCACAGTAACTTCATTTGAAACCTACTTGTGACAATAAGCGATTTTCATTTCATCAGCAGTGAAGTCATGGAAGAGGTGATCACAGCACAATCAAACGGCACTTAGGCAGAACCAAACTGCTCACTGGGATCGTGGGATCCTGAGAGAAGGTTCAGCAGGGATAGATGCACAGACTAAATGATAGGAGACATCAAGTACGTCAGGAAGGCATAGAATGTCTCGATTAGTTAATCACCACGGAGTTTGGCAAGACTGGAGGGTAATTGTTTTAATGCGAGGGGTCAGACAAACAGGGCAGATGAATTGAAAGTACAAGTTAAACATGGTGAATGATGCCATTGCTGTCATTGAGACATGGTTGAGAGAGGGGCTGGATTGGCAGCTCGATATTCCAGGATACGGGAGCTGGATTCTCTGTTTCTGCAGCTCAGTGCCGGTGCTAACGGAGATTCCGTTGTGTTCCACAACGGGAAAATCCCTTACTGATTCCGGTACCGGTGAGAAGCTAGTAGGGGCGCCACGTGGAACACCCGTAGATCGCGCGGAGAATGGCTCGGGAATCACCGGGTCCCGGGCCGTGCATGCGCAGGGCTGGCAAGCTGTCGCCGCGCACGCCTAAGCCCCCACCTGTTGCAAAAGGAAACAAGGAGCCGCACGTCCTGGACCACGTATCCACCCACCCTGACCCCACAGTCCACCCCCTGGCCAACCTGCACCACTCCACCCAGCCCCCCCTTCCCAGCCAGTGACACGGATCCCGGGAGGGTGTGGCAGCGCTGGACACTGTCCGCAGTTGGCAAGCCAGGTTCCCGACCACTGGGACCACGTGTGACCCGCGCCATCAGGAACCTGGCCCATCGGGGGCGGAGCATTGTGGGTGGGCCGGCTGATGAGGTGCCAGCGGCGTTGTGACTGCGTGCGGCGCGTGTCCCGATGACGCCGGTTTGGAGGGGGCGGAGCATCGCGAACAGTCGTCAAACCGCCGCCTGCCCCGATTTCGGCGTCGGAAGCCATTCTCCGCCCGATCGCCGATCCCGATTTCGGCATCGGGCTACGGGGAATCCCGCCCAGGAACTTCAAGCGAGGTAGGTAAGGAGGTAAAAGAGGAGGGGGTGTCGCAAATCTGATCACAGAGTCAATGACAGCAGTAAGGAGGGACGATATCTTAGAAGGCTCTTCAAATGAAGCCATATGGGTCGAATGTAAAAACTAAAAAGGAGTAATCACATTGCTGAGAGTGTTCTATAGGCCCCCTAACAGCCTGAGAGAAACAGAAGAGCAGATATGTCAGCAAATTTCAGAGAAGTATAAAAATAATAGGGTAGCAATAGTGGGGATATCAACTTCCCCAATATTAACTGTGGTAGTCATAGTTTGAAAGGTTTAGAGGGTCCGCAATTCTTAAAATACATCCAGGAGAACTTTTTTAGCCAGTACGTAGAAGGACCTAATGAGAGGAGGTGGTCCTGGACTTAATATTCAGTAACAAAGCTGGACAAGTGGTTGATGCATCAGTGGGGGAGCATTTTGCAGACAGCGATCATAACACTGTTAGATTCAAGATTGTTATTAAAAAGGTTGAGGACGGGTCTTAGATCAAAGTTCGAAACTGGGGGACTAGGCCAATTTCAATAAGATCAGATAAGATTTGGCTAGAGTGGGCTGGGAGCAGACACTTTTAGGTAAACCTGTAACAGAACAGTGGGACGCATTCAAGAAGGTAACAGGGAGAGTGCAGGGCCAACATGATCGAATCAGGAAAAAGGGTGGGACCGGTTGATGCCGTTGTGCAGTGGTTAGCACTGTTGCCTAACGGCCCTGAGGTCCCAGGTTGGAAACCCGACTCTGGGCCACTGTATGTGTGGAGTTTGCACATTCTCCTCATGTCTGCATGCGTCTCACTCCCACAACCCAAAAGATGTGCAGCATAGATTGATTGGCCATGCTAAATTGCCCCTTAATTGGAAAATAAAATAATTGGATACTCAAAATGCAATTTTTAAAAAAAGAAAAAAAAAGTGGGACCAACAAATCCAGTGAACCCTGGCTACAGAGGGATAGACAGCATTGGATGAGGAGAAAAAGGGAGGCTTATGGAGATATCGAGGGCTCAAGACAACTGAAGTCCTTGAGGCATATAGAATATGCAAGAGGGAAATGAAAAAGGAAATTAGAGGGGCAAAAAGGGGACATGAAAGGATACGGACAGGTAAAATAAAGGAAAATCGAAAATTATTTTACAAGTACATTAAGGGTAAAAGGATAACAAGGGAAAGAGTCGGGTCCATTCAGGACCACTGAGGCAATTTGTCTGTCCAGCTGGTAGGGCTCAAAATGAATGCTTTGTGTCAGTGTTCACTTGTGAGAGAGACAGTGTGGGTATAGAAATCAGGGAGAAGGACTGAGATAAAATTAAAGAGATTAACAGAGACAGAGCGGAGGTTCTGAGTGGCCTGGCAGCCTTAAAGTTAGACAAATCTCCAGGTCCAGATGAAATGTATCCCAGGCTGCTGAGTGAAGCAAGGGAGGAAATAGCAGGGGCACTGGCAATAATTTTCAATTCCTCTCTGGCCACAGGAGAGGTGCCAGAGGACTGGAGGATAGTCAATGTGGTTCCATTATTCAAGAAGGGAGGAAGGGTTAAACCAGGAAATTACAGACCAGTCAGTCTGACCTCAGTGGTGGGGAAACTATTGGAAGAAATTCTGAGAGACAGAATTAACCAGCATTTGGAGAGGCCGGGATTAATCAGGAACAGTCAGCGTGGTTTTGTTAAGGGGAGATCATGTCTGACCAACTTGAGTGAATTTTTCAGAGAGGTGACCAGGTGTGTAGATGAGGGAAATACATTTGACGTAGTCACTTGGACGTCAGCAAGGCTCTTGATAAGATGCCACATGGGAGACTGACAGCGAAGATCAGAGCCCACGGGATCCCAGGAAATTTGGTAAATTGGATCCAGAATTGGCTGAGTGGCAGGAAGCAGAGGGTGATGGTCGAGGGGTATTTTTCTGACTGGAAGCCTGTGTCCACTGGGGTCCCACAGGGATTAGTGTTGGGCCATTCTTGTTTGTGGTTCATATAAATGATTTAGATATGAATGCAGTAAGTGTGGAGATAATTTGAAAATAGGTGGGGTGGTAAATAGTGAAGAGTAGTGGATTCGATCACAGGAAGATATAAAAATAATAATCTTTATTAGTGTCAGAAGTAGGCTTACATTAACTCTGCAATGAAGTTACTGCGAAAATCCCCGAGTTGCCACATTCCGTCGCCTGTTCGGGTAACAGAGGGAGAATTCAGAATGTCCAATTCACCTAACAGCACTTCGTTCGGGACTTGTGGGAGGAAACCGGAGGAAACCCACGCCGAGGCAAAGAGTTTAAGAGCAGGGAGGTTATGCTGGAACTGTATAAAATGTGGGTCCACAGCTAGAGTATTGTCTGCAGTTCTGGAATCCACATTATAGCAGGGATGTGATAAGACTGGAAAGCGTGCAGAGGAGATTTACCAGGATGTTGCTGGGCTGGAGTGTTTTATTTATGAAATGAAATGAAAAATCGCTTATTGTCACGAGTAGGCTTCAATGAAGTTACTGTGAAAAGCCCCTAGTCGCCACATTCCGGCGCCTGTCCGGGGAGGCTGGTACGGGAATCGAACCGTGCTTCTGGCCTGCTTGGTCTGCTTTATAAGCCAGCGATTTAGCCTTGTGAGCTAAACCAGCCCCTGAAGAGAGATTGGACAGACTTGGATTGTTTTCCTCTGAGCAGAGGGAGGGTATGATTGAGGGGATGAATGGCAGGTCTCATGTGATGAGGAGGATGAAGAGGATGGCCAGAGTGCGTAGGGCATTAGGCCCAGCTGGCTGAGGAGGCCGCCCATCAAGTGCGCCAGGGCTGACGTGAACGGGATGCGCTAATCGCCTACAGATTCACTGATTAGGGGGCCGGGCTGACAGCACGAACATCCCATCCCACCTCCACACGTCCTCCCCACCCCCTTCCCATGACCACCCTTCCTGCGCACTCACACCCATCCCTCGGTGTACCTCATCCAGGATGGCCTGCCTCTCCATGGCATCCAGCAGGGTCGGAAGCTCTGCGCTCGCGAGCCAGGGTGCCAACCTTTCTGCTGCCATCCTGTTGGCTGGGATGAGTGTGTTTGGGGAGTGGAGTGCTGATATGCGGCTGCAGCTTGTCAGCCTCTTGGCTGGCAATCCTAAGACCGACGAATTGGACACCATTTTCCTTTCGAACCGCTCGGGGTACACGTGGCACCGGTGCTAGCCCATTATCAGACCACGAGTTGCTCCGGGACTGGCACCAATTTAGTTGTCATAGAAGGTCCACCGATTCAGTACCGGCGGCAACGCTCATGCCGGGATTCTCCGCTCTGCCAACCGCGTTTTCCTGGGCGGCGCACCTGCGCCGGAAGCTGGATTCTTCATTTCCGCCACCCGCCAATGGGTTTTCCCATTATGGCCATCCCCACAGAGCCGGGAAACCGGGGGCGTGGGTCCGCTGTCGGCGGAACGCAAAACCCCGCCGACGGAGAATCTTCCTGAGTCTCTGAAACGCAGAATCCCCTCCCCACAAGTTTCACAATTTGTATCGTTCACAGCTGATGCGACTGTGTTGTGACCTTGCAGCTACGTCTGAAAACCTTTCAGTTTCCATCTCCTTTTCCCTGGGGATGTGAATCCATCCCCTGCTCGCCCCCTCATTGTAACGTTCCAGATCCAGGAACTTGAATTTGTACTCCCTTTTTTCCACGCAGCTGCACAAGGTCAAGGCCGGTGAAGATTCAAGCATAATCATTACAGCCCGTTCCTCCAAAGGGAGCTCCAGCAACGCACTCTGACTTTGCCTTCATCAAACTCCACATTATTCAGAAGTGGCAGCGTTGCTCCCCCCCCTCCCCCCCCTCCCCTCCCCCCCCTCCCCCCTCCCCCCCTCCTCCCCTCCCCCCTCCCCCCCCTCCCCCCCTCCCCTTCCTCCCCCTCCCCCCCTCCCCCCCTCCACCCCCTCCCCCCCTCCCGCCCCCCCTCCCCCCCTCCCCCCCCTCTCCCCCCTTCCCCCCCCTCCCCCCCTCCCCCTCCCCCCCTCCTCCCCCCCTCCCGCCCCCCCTCCCCCCCTCCCCCCTCCCCCCCTCTCCCCCCTTCCCCCCCTCCCCCCCTCCCCTCCCCCCTCCTCTCCCCCCTCCCCCCCCCTCCCCCCCCTCCCCCCCCTCCCCCCCCTCCACCTGAGGGGGAATTGGATGATTTAATTGAAATTGTTTTATTTAACAATCTCAATAGAGTGTTTGGTTTACTGACCAGAAGACCAAAAGAAATAGGAACAGGAGGAGGCCATTCAGCCCATTAAGCCTGCTCCGCCATTTAATAGAATCATGGCTGATCCAACACTGACTAAATCGCTTTCCTGCCTTCTCGCACGACCCTCAATTCCCCAACAGATTCAAAATGTTCAAGGACTCAGCTTCCACAACTTGCTGTGGTGAAGAATTCCAAAGATGCACCACTCTTTGGGAGAAGAAATTCTTCCTCGAAGCATGGTGGCACAGTGGTTAGCACAGTACCATGGACGCGGGTTCAATCCTGGCCTATGTTCACTGTCTGTGCGGAGTCTGCACGTTCTCCCCGTGTGTGCGTGGATTTTCTCCGGGTGCTCCGGTTTCCTCCCATAGTCCAAAGATGTGCAGATTAGGTGCATTGGCCACGCTACACAATTGCCCCTTAGTGTCCAAAGATGTGCAGGTAAGGTGGGGTTACAGAGTTGCAGAGATGGGGTGAGGGAGTGGGCCGAGGTAGGGTGCTCTTTCAGAGTGTCGGTGCAGACTTGAGGGGGTGAATGACCTCATTCTACATTGTAGGGATTCTATGGATTATTCTGTGTCTATGTCCTCCGGTCCTACACTATCCCATGAGTGGAAACTTCCCCCCCAACATTTACCCAGTCGAACCCCCTAAGAATCTTATATGTTTTAATAATATCACCTCTCTTTCTCCTGGACTCCAAGGAATGCAAACTCACCCTGTTTAATCTTTCCTCACATGGCAGTCCCATCATACCCAGGATCATCCGAGTAAATCGTCTCTGTACTGCCCCTAATGATTATAAATGTGGCCTCACTAGTACCTTGAACCTTTCCATGAACACCCCTTAACTTTTATACTCCAGCCCCCTTTAAACAAAAGCCAGCATTCCATTTACCTTCACTATTCCCTTCTGCACCTGTGTGCTAACTTTCTGGGTTTCGCGAACAAGGACCCCCCCAAGTCCCTTTGTGCTCCAGCTTTCTGCAGTTTCTCTCCATTTAAATAATAACCCGCCTTCTTATTCTTTCTTCCAAAATGAACATTTTCCCACATTGAATTCCATTTGTCAATTTTCTGCCCATTCACCTAACCTGTCAGCATCTCTCTGTAAACTATTTCTATTCTCTTTACACCTTTGTACCACACATAAATGTGGCCACAGGATACACTGTTGGTTCGGTCGCAGCACTGATCCCTGTGGCACTCCACTGCTTACTGCTCTCCAACCTGGGAAAGACCCTCATCGCTACTCACTGCTTCCTGTTAGTTAACCAATTCTCTATCCGTGCCAGAATATTACCTCTAACACCATGATCTTCCATTGCGTCTGTGCAGCACCTAATTATTTTGAAAATCCGAATATACAACATCGACTGGTTCGCCCCTATCTAGCTGGAGGATACCTTCTGAAAGAACTCCAGTAAATATGTCAGACATGATTTCTCCTTCAAGCTGACTCTACTTGAACAGATTCTGACTTTCCAAATGCACTACTATTTCCTCCTTAATAACCGATTCTAATATTATTCTTAACACAGTACTAAAATATCTTTAACGTCAGACGAGAAATAGTTTACAATCACCCCTTAAACAATACTGCTCAATACAGTGACACAATAACCCTTAACTGTTATCTTAACACTCACTCAAACAGCAAAACCACCTCAGCTCTTAATCACTTTCAAATCCGCATAGCAGACTCAGGCATATTTGCTGAAGACATATTCTTTGAGATAAGAGATAGACCTGAATCATGTGTGAACAATGCAGGATCTCTAGCTGAAGTCTTCAGAAACTGTCTTCATGGTTTGATTTCCAAGAACCAACCAAACAATCTCTGGTTCTTTGCTAAAATGCCTGGTGCTCCACCTCCTCCCATTAGTTACGTCAATTTACTAACTGAACACAAAGGTATCTAATTATCTATTCCACAGGAACCCTCTTAATACAAACAAAAATCCAAGTTCCATTTTTTTAATTGCACCTCTGGCTCCCAGAGTGGCCTTTTGAACCAGGAATTATTTTTTGTAAACGTGACTGCAGCAGACAAACACACTCTAATCCAGCCTTTTAACCCTTACTGCACCACACACCGATAATACAATACATCTGAAATTTCTACTTTCATCAAAGTAGATTCTTCCTGCCCATAGAGTCTTTACTCCTGCAAAATTATGTTAATCATAATTCTCGATCCCCCACATTTAAGAGGTAAAATCACATTTCCCTACATAGCTATCCCATGGATGGTTTTTATACTCATTGCTATTTCACTAGGTGAAACTTTTAATTATTACTTTGTCAGTGACTACAATAACACCCTTCAAGTCAGCCTGATTAACCCATTCCTAACTGTATCTTTTCTTGTTCAATTCAGGGCGGTACAGTGGCACAGTGGTGAACATACGGCTTCACAGCACCCGGGTTCAATGCTGGTCTTGGGAGACTGTGTGTGTGTGTGTGTGTGTGTGTGTGTGTGTGTGTGGGGCGTTTGCACTTTCTCTGCGTGGGTTTCCTCCGGGTGCTCCAGTTTCCTCCCACGGTCCAAAGATGTGCAGGTTAGATGTATTGGCCATGCTAAATTGCCCCATAGTGTCCAACGGTTAGGTGGGGTTAAAAGATTATGAGCAGGGGAGTGGGCCTGGGCAGGGTGCTCTTTCAGAGGGTCGGTGCAGACTCGATGGGCTGAATGGCCTCTGTAGGAATTCTATGGCAAGTTGCCATGTCTGCTTACATAACAACATGATCACTCTCAGAAAGTTATGGTCGTGAAGCACTTGGTGGTGTTCCAAGAACATAACAAGGCTCCAGAAAGGCTTTCCCTTCATCCCTCACACCCCAGTCACTGGTATTAACATAATTGTCAACGCATTGACAGTCATTATAACAGTGCGACACCAAATACTGAAGTGTTTTGAGAGATGTGTTGATGGCCATGGCAAACAAGTCCGCAAATATTTTTTCCTGGGCCTTTGGATGGTAGTACATCCTGTGCTCGCCTGCATTGCATCTCATTACATTCTGGATCAGTCTTCATTCAGATCCACTCCGATCAAGCAATTGACTTGCTCACAGGCTCCGAGACATCAGTGGCCTGTGCATTTGTTTTGCACTCGACACAACATGTGCAGGAACGTAAAACCTGATACTATTGGAAGTGATCCCATTACGTTTGCATGGAGAACGTCCATCTGCTGCACACAAAATCACCATCTTCTCTGCTGCTTCTTGGCATTTAAAGACAAATTTAAGGAGACAGTGGCTGATTTTTGTGTTCCAAAGCAAGCTGATTTCCTTTCAAAGGCAATGGGATTCTCCGTCCCGCCAGCCTCGTTTTCCTGCGCGGCGCAGGCGGCCCGGCAGCGGGATTCTCTGTTCCCACAGCCGGCCAATGGGGTTTCCCCATGGTGGGCCACCCCACCCCGTCGTGAAACGCCCGGCCTGGGTGCGCTGCCAATGGGGCAGAAGACCCCACCGGTGGAGAATCCCTTATCTGATCATTGGAACCACCTTTTTGAAAGGACGAAACATCCCCAGTTATAATTGTGGATGAGCTCTTTTGAAATTTAGAGTACCCAATTCATTTTTTCCAATTAAAGGGCAATTTAGCGTGGCCAATCCACCTACCCTGCACATCTTTGGGTTGTGGGGGTGAGACCCACACAGCCAAGGGGGGAACGTGCAAACTGCACACGGACAGTGACCCGGGGCTGCTATCGAACCCGGGTCCTCAGCGCCGTGAGGCAGCAATGTTAACCACTGCGCCATCCATAATTGTGGATAAGCTAAGTGATCACATCCTATCGGGAAAACAAACTGGGAAAAACCATTGATGTAAACAATCATCCGTAGGTCAGTCACTTTTCCAAGGAAATAGATTGTCGACATTCATCTCCTTCGATGCTGTAGCTTGGAAGTTAAGATTGCATCATACACAATAGGCAGGCAATTCTTCTGCATTCTGTCTAAGAATCACAAAATCATACAATCCCACAGCACAGCAGGACATTATTGGACCCATTGTATCAATGCTGGTCGTTTGAAAGAGCTATCCAATTAGTCGCACTGCCCCCCTGCTGTTTCCCCATGGCCCTGCAAAACGTTCCCCTTCAAATATTTAACAATTTCCTTTTTTAAATTTGCTTCCACAGTCTCTTCAGCAATCTTCATGCCAACATATTTTTCTTTGCAACTTGCAAGTGAGCATAAACTAAAGGTCTCAATGACTCTGCGGTTGGCCGCTTACTCCTGACTTGGATGCAAGCTGCCAACAAAGAGATGACAGGTTCCATGATATGGACTTTGCCTTTACCAATCTAACGCCATCGCAACACCAGCCACGTGGGAACTCTGATGTTCATTGTCAGTAATGTCGACAGGCAGACTAAGTGGCCAATCACGTTGAAGAATTCTCACAGGCAGAAAATCGGGAAGAGAAAACGGTCTGTATTCTCCGCCGGCGGGATGCTCCATTTTACCGTCACCCCGGGGGGGGGTTTCCCGATGGCATGGGGCTGCCCACAATGGGAAACCCCACTGACCAGCCGGCGAAACAGAGCCGGCGGGATGGTGAATCCAGCCCCTTTTTTTTTAATATCCTCAGCTACCTGGGATAGAGAATTCCAAAGATTCACAATCTTCTGAGTGAAGAAATTCCTTCTCATCTCAGTGAGAAACAGCCGGCATCTGGCCCTGAGATTGTACTCAGGGTCAGAGGCTTTTATTAGTTACCGACAATAGAATGTCTTTTTCCAGTGAGGAAATCCCAGGATTCACGAAGGCAAATCATAGAATTTGCAGTGCAGAAGGAGGCCATTCAGCCCATCGAGTCTGCACCGGCTCTTGGAAAGAGCACCCTACCCAAGTCCACATCTCCACACTATCCCCATAACCCAGCAACCCCACCAAACACTAAGGGCAATTTTGGACACTAAGGGCAGTTTAGCATGGCCAATCCACCTAACCTGCACATCATTGGACTGTGGGAAGAAACCGGAGCACGCAGAGGAAACCCACGCACACACGGGGAGAACATGCAGACTCCACACAGACAGTGACCCAAGCCGGGAATCGAACCTGGGACCCTGGAGTTGTGAAGCAATTATGCTAACCACTATGCTACCGTGCCCCCTATCACCCAGTTTCCAATGGGCTGGCAAACAGGGCAGTACAGACATTCAAACAAGGGTGAAAAAGCAGCCATTGTTGTCAATGGACACATTGACTGGCCTGATTCTCGTTCTGCTATTGGACCCTCCGCATGCCATGACCGGGGTAGCAGCGGCTGAATTTCTAATGGGCCGGAGGCTACAAGCCTGTTTTCGTCTTACCTTCCTTGATATTGGCAGGAAAGTACACTGCAGCCAGGAGCATCAAGAGGGTGGCCCAGTTAGACAAGAATCACACACAATGTTTCGACAAGTTCACGTAGTCTATGTTCGCAACTTTGCAGATAGCGCCCAGTGAATTTCAGGAACAATCGCCCGCTAGATGAGGCCGGTATAATATCAGCTTCAGACACAAGGTCGCATCATGAAAAAACACGCCGGCTACATAAGGCCCAGAAGACCAGTTTTACGAAAAGTTCCTCGGGAGAGGAAAATTACATTCAAACCAACTCCGATGCCAGCCAAGGCTAGAGCATCACCCCAAGAACGTCAGGACGTCAAAATGAGAGAGGTCACAGATATGGATTCTGAAATGGAGACCCAGGTGTCAGAGGTCTCCGATGGGGAAAAAGCAGTGCAACAGCCTCAAGCAACAGATCCACCACCGCGTTCCGCACCAAAGGGGTTTTCATGGTCCACATATACGCCGCCTGATCCAGCGCCCCACGTGCTGGAAGCACAGCCACGGGCGAAGAGAGTCTGGAGCCCTCTTACTCCGCAATCTTCTGAAGTGGCTTCAGACTTTGGGGAGGGATGTTATAATCTGCACGAGACTTACGGAGCTGGAGCAATCAGCTTCCCCCCGCTAGTTGTCAACTCTGGTTTGTTGCCGGTGCCACGTGATAGCGAGGCTAGGAATAGTGAGAGAGTGCAGTTGAACATGTGGCTGCAGGAATGGTATAGGAGGGAGGGCTTCAGATATTTGGATAATTGGAGCACATTCTGGGGAAGGTGGGACCTGTACAAGCAGGATGGGTTGCATCTGAACCAGAGGGGCACCAATATCCTGGGAGGGAGGTTTTCTAGTAGTCTTCGGGAGGGTTTAAACTAATTTGGCAGGGGAATGGGAACCGGATTTGTAGTCCAGCAACTAAGGAAGCCGATATTCAGGACGCCAAAGCACGTAATGACGCAGTGGGGAAGGTAACACTGACAAAGGAGAGTACTTGCAGGGAATGAGATGGGTTGAAGTGTGTATACTTCAACCCAAGAAGCATCAGGAATAAGGTGGGTGAACTTAAGGCATGGGTCGGTACTTGGGACTACGATATGGTGGCCATCACGGAAACCTGGATAGAAGAGGGGCAGAAATGGTTGTTGGCGGTTCCTGGTTATAGATGTTTCAACAAGATTAGGGAGGATGGTAAAAGAGGTGGGGGTGTGGCATTGTTAATTAGAGATAGTATAACAGCTGCAGAAAGGCAGTTCGAGGAGGATCTGCCTACTGAGGTAGTATGGGTTGAAGTCAGAAATAGAAATAGGAAAGGAGTTGCGAGGGATCAGGGGCTGGTCCCGAAAAGAAGCCCGACGGACGCGAATTAGTGCCCGAGGATTACCGTAGGAAGGTAGGCCGAATGGCCTGGACTGCTGGTCAACGGTTTGCTGGGTCAAAGGTGCCAAGCGGAACATTTGGGACTCTTTCCTTTGTTCATGGACATTGGTTTGGGTTTTTTTTTGTTTTTTCTCTTATGTTTTTGTTTTTTCCTCTTTTTTCTGTTTTTTCCTTTTTGGGCGGATTTGTACTTTTTGTGCAGCTCGCGCAGGACACTGGAGCCGGCACATTAACAAAGGGGGGCTGGTCAGCAAGGGGGGCCAAGGACGTGGGTTGGGGTTTTTTTTTTTTGGTTTTTGTTTTGTTGATGTCCATGCCTTCCTGTGCCAGTGAGTTTGCTCCAGTGGGTTGGAGAGGGGGATGGGGCGCCGGGGAGTGGGGAGGAGGACGGGGAAACAATGGGAATGAGACAGGAAGGCGCCGGAGTGTTGAGTCACCGGGCTAGCAGATTGGCTAGTCAAGGGAGTCGGGTGTGGGGGGGAGGGAGATCACAGCCAGTGGAGGGCAGGGGTGGGGGTATCGGGGGATGTTGTTAGGGGGGTGGGGTTGTTCTGCTGACATGGGAGGGACTTGAAATAGGCACTGGAAAGGAGGTCGAGGGTGGAGGCAGCCAACGGGCGGGCCAGGAATGGCGCGACGCACGGGCCGGGGGCCGGATCAAGAAAGGCTATGGCTGACCAGCATGGGGGGGGGGTTGTGACCCCCGAACAGGCTGATCACCTGGAACGTCAGGGGACTGAATAGGCCGGTTAAGAGGGCGCGGGTGTTCGCGCACTTGCGGGCTCTGAGGGCGGACGTAATTATGTTGCAGGAGACACATCTGAAAGTGTCTGACCAGACCAGACTAAGGAAGGGCTGGATTAGCCAGGTCTTCCACTCGGACTTGGACTCGAAGTCCAGGGGGGTGGCAATCATGATCAACAAGCGGGTGCAATTTGATGCGGAGGGCATAGCCGCAGACAGGGGGGGCAGATGTAGCCACCTAAAATGGATGCTGAGCTACAAAATAGGTCAAGCGCTAAGACTGCTGGGAAACAGACAGTTTAGCCAGAACAGCAGTCTGCAAAGAGCAGTTTGCATTCTGCAGCAGCAGAAACCAGTTTGGGCTCAGGTGAAAAGACCTTAGCTAGGTGCAAATGGCAAAACGCTTTGCATGCTAATGAGGCAATCAGACCTGAACACCCACACAATAGATACATTTGATTCTGAATGGACACATTCTAATCAAGGCCCAGACATCGAGGCACCAGAAACCTCCAAACAAAAGGGCATAAGAAACGCCCCCTCCATCACGGAGACCCCCTCGCATTGGGGAATTAATCCAGTATCGATAAGAAATTGATCCAATAGGTAGAGCCCGCCCAAGAAGAGGGAAGGACAATGGAACCCCTATAAAAGATAGGGACCTCGTGTTGTCCGGTCTGTTTTTCCGTGCTCCGGCTCTGACCACGACTTTGAAGATCCACTGACTCCAGCCGTTGAGCACCAGCCGCCGAACCGTAAGTGCCAGTACGACGCTCGCTACGCGAACTAAGCCCGCTAGAACCCCCAGTGACCAGAACGCTTGCTGAAGGTTGCAGCCCAAGACCAGGACGAAGGCCTCGCTCCCTGACCTTGCCTGTTCCTGTTAGATAAGTATTCTGTTTGCTTAGTTTAGTCATAGCTTAGTCTCTTAGTGTGTGCATGAATATTTATTATTACTGTATAATAAATATTATCGTTTGGACCTTACTAATCGGTGTATCGTCTTTATTACTTTGAACTTGACCTTGGAATACTAGTGACGTTGTCTATACGGCAACTGGCGACTCCTAAAGCTGAATAAATACATACGACAGAGCCTAGTGGTGTTAAGCACTTGGAAGTTAATACACCCCAATAAACGCGTTTTACGCCCATAGTAAAACGTGCAACACAGATACCTGATGGTACGGGGCAGACTGGAGGGTAGGAGAGTGGTGCTGGTGAATATATATGCCCTGAACTGGGATGACGTGGACTTCATTAAAAGAGTGCTGGGGAAGATCCCGGACCTGGACTCTCGC
This sequence comes from Scyliorhinus canicula, assembly GCF_902713615.1. Classification (NCBI taxonomy): domain Eukaryota; kingdom Metazoa; phylum Chordata; class Chondrichthyes; order Carcharhiniformes; family Scyliorhinidae; genus Scyliorhinus; species Scyliorhinus canicula. The sequence continues at coordinate 239,048,509 of NC_052149.1, read as the reverse complement.
AGGCTAATAATGGGGGGGGGGGGACTTTAACATGGTCCTTTACCCGGCTTTGGATCGGTCGTGTCCCAGAACGGGCAGACTTCCAGCAATGGCAAGGGAGCTGAAAGGGTTTATGGAGCAAATGGGGGCAGTGGACCCCTGGAGAGCCAGACAGCCGACAGGAAGGGGCTACTCGTTTTACTCGCACGTCCATAAAGTATATTCTAGGATAGATTTCTTCGTACTAAGCAGGGATTGTATAGGGGAGGTAAAGAACACAGAATATTCGGCAATTACTATCTCAGACCATGCCCCGCACTGGGTAGACCTGCAGATCGGGGGAGCGAGCTACCAACGCCCGCAATGGAGGCTAGACGTGGGACTGCTGCCGGAGGAGGGGATCTGTGAGAGGCTTTGGAGGTGTATGCGAAATTACTTGCAGATGAATGACACGGGGGAGGTCTCAGCGGCGACCCTGTTCTATAGGACGATTTCTGAGCTGGTGGGCCCGGTCTTGGCGAGGGTTTTCAACGCGGCAAGGGACAGAGGGACCCTGCCGCCGGCAATGTCACAAGCCACTATATCACTGATATTGAAGCGGGGTAAAGACCCGGAGGCGTGCGGGTCCTATAGGCCAATCTCCCTGATTAATGTTGACACCAAGCTCCTGGTAAAGGTACTGGCGGTTAGAATGGAGGACTGCGTACCGGAGGTGATTGGGGAGGACCAAACTGGGTCCGTGAAAGGTAGGCAGCTGGCGGCCAACCTGAGAAGATTACTTAATGTGATAATAATGCCCCCGTTGGGTAGGGAGGTGGAGGTAGTGGTGGCGATGGACGCCGAGAAGGCCTTTGACCGGGTGGAGTGGGTCTATCTATGGGAGGTGCTCGGACGGTTTGGGTTCGGGGAGGGACTGGTGGATTGGATCAGATTATTATATCAGGCCCCGAGGGCCAGCGTCAGGACTAACAGAGAAGTGTCGGAGAACTTTAGGCTGTACCGAGGGACCAGACAGGGCTGCCCGCTCTCCCCGCTGCTGTTTGCGCTGTCCATAGAGCCGCTGGCGATTGCACTGAGAGCCGCAGAGGGATGGAAGTGGATGGTGAGGGGTGGGGTAGAACATAGGGTCTCTCTTTACGCAGACGACCTGCTCCTGTACGTGTCGGACCCAGTGGCCGGGATGGGAAGTATACTGGGAATGTTGAGGAAGTTTGGCCAGTTTTCAGGATACAAATTAAATACGGCCAAATGTTTGTGGTACAGGCAAGGGGCCAGGAGAACAGATTGAGAGGGCTACCGTTTAGGCAGGTTGAGGAAAATTTCCGGTCTTTGGGAATCCAGGTGGCACGAGACTGGGGCAGGCTGCACAAGTTAAATTTGGCCAGGGTGGTGGAGCAAATGAAGGGAGAGTTTCGGAGATGGGATGCACTCCCACTGTCGCTGGCAGGGAGGGTGCAGACTGTAAAGATGACAATCCTCCCTAGATTTCTGTTTGTTTTTCAGTGCATCCCGATCTTTGTTCCACAGTCCTTCTTCAAAAGAGTTAACAGGATGATCATGAGCATTGTCTGGGCGGGAAAATCCCCGCGGGTGAAGAAGGCGATGCTGGAGAGGAACCGCAGCGAGGGAGGGCTGGCTTTGCCGAGTCTGATTAATTATTACTTGGCGGCCAACATCACTATGATAAGGAAGTGGATGGTCAGTACGGGGTCTATCTGGGAGCGGGTGGAAGCGGCTTCGTGCAGGGTCTCCAGCTTGGCAGCCCTGGTTACCGCTGTCGCCGGCCAGGTACTCCACCAGCCCGGTAGTGGTGGTGACCCTGCGGATATGGGGCCAGTGGAGAGGCATGTAGGGGAGACGGGGGCGTCGGTTTAGGCGCCAATCTGCGACAACCATCGGTTTGTCCCCGGGAGTATGGATGGGGGGTTCCGAGTATGGTGGCGGGCGGGGGTGGGAAGGGTGGGTGATATGTTCCTGGAATGGAGCTTTGCGAGTTTGAGGAGCTTGGAGGAGAAATTTGGGCTGGTAAGGGGAAATGATTTTAGGTACCTACAGTTGCGGGACTTTGTTCGTAGACATGTCCCATCTTTCCCACGCCTCCCGCCAATGGGGATCCAAGACAGAATAGTCTCTAGGGGGGAAGAGGGGGAGGGTAGAGTCTCTGATATTTATAAGGTGCTCATGAGGGAGGAAGGGTCCCAGACCGAGGAACTGAAACTTAAATGGGAGGAGGAGCTAGGCGGGGAAATGGAGGACGGGCTGTAGGTAGAGGCCCTGAGTAGGGTAAATTCGACCGCGACATGTGCCAGGATCGGGCTGATTCAATTTAAGGTCGTTCACCGGGCCCACATGACGGTGGCTCGGATGAGCAAATTCATTGGGATAGCGGACAAATGCGCTAGGTGCGCGGGAGGACCAGTGAACCACATTCACATGTTTTGGGTATGCCCTAAGCTTAGGGGGTACTGGGAGGGATTTGCGGGCGTCATGTCCCGGGTGCTAAAAACAAGGGTGGCGATGGGTTCAGGGGTGGCAATTTGTGGGGTTTCGGAAGACCCGGGAGTCCAGGGGGAGAAAGAGGCTGATGTTTTGGCCTTTGCTTCCCTGATAGCCCGGCGACGAATACTATTGGCATGGAGGGACTCAAAGCCCCCGAAGACTGAGTTGTGGCTTGCGGACATGTCGAGTTTCCTGGGTATGGAAAAAATTAAGTTCGCCTTGAGGGGATCTGTACAGGGGTTCGTCCGGAGGTGGCAACCATTTATTGACTTCTTTGCGGGAGAGTGAGCGTCAGCGGGGGGCGGGGGGGGGGGGGGGGGGGGGTGCGGGGGGGGGGGGGGGGTAGATTAGAGTAGAGTAGGAGGGATAAAATGGCGGGTAGTACCGGTGGGAGAGGAGTGGGCTTGTGCAGTATGTTACGATTGAAGTATTGAATGTACGCGGATGTTTGCACATTTTTGCCTTTTTTGCTTTCTTTCTGTTGATGTCTGTAACTGTTTACAAAGCCAAAAACTACCTCAATAAAATTGTTTATTAAAAAAAACAGAAATTGGAAAGGAGCAGTCTCCTTGTTAGGAGTTTTCTATAGGCCCCCCAATAGCAGCAGAGATGTGGAGGAACAGATTGGGAAACAGATTTTGGAAAGGCGCAGAAGTCACAGAGTAGTAATCATGGGTGACTTCAACTTCCCAAATATTGAGTGGAAACTCTTTAGATCAAATAGTTTGGATGGGGTGGTGTTTGTGCAGTGTGTCCAGGAAGCTTTTCTAACACAGTATGTAGATTGCCTGACCAGGGGGGAGGCCATATTGGATTTGGTACTTGGTAATGAACCAGGGTAAGTGATAGAAAGAGACTTATGTAAGGCTGAGGAAACAAGATTCAGACAGGGCGCTGGAGGGATACAAGATAGCCAGGAGGGAACTGAAGAAAGGGATTAGGAGAGCTAAGAGAGGGCATGAAAAATCTTTGGCGGGTAGGATCAAGGAAAACCCCAAGGCCTTTTACAGACATGTGAGAAATATGAGAATGACTAGAGCGAGGTTCGGTCCGATCAAGGACAGTAGCGGGAGATTATGTATTGAGTCTGAAGATTATCATAGATTATCATAGAATTTACAGTGCAGAAGGAGGCCATTCGTCCCATCGGGTCTGCACCGGCTCTTGGAAAGAGAACCCTACCCAAGGTTAACACCTCCACCCTATCCCCATAACCCAGTAACCCCACCGAACACTAAGGGCAATTTTGGACACTAAGGGCAATTTATCATGGCCAATCCACCTAACCTGCACATCTTTGGACTGTGGGAGGAAACCGGAGCACCCGGAGGAAACCCACGCACACACGGGGTAGGATGTGCCGACTCTGCACAGACAGTGACCCAAGCCGGAATCGAACCTGGGACCATGGAGCTGTGAAGCAATTGTGCTATCCACAATGCTACCATGCTGATTTCAGAGTTCATCCAACTACATGTAAACCAGGAGTAGACCACTCGGCCCCTTTCTTTGCTCCACCATTCAATAAGATCATTCCCGCCTACCCCTATTAACATTTCACCTCTTTGTTAATAAAGAATCTATTTAGCTGTACCTTAAAAATATTCAAATACTCTGCTTTCACTGCCTTTTGAGGAAGAGAGTTCCAGACACTCACAACCCACAGAGAAAACCGTTCTCCTAATTTCTGTCTTAAATAAGAGATCACTTATTTTTAAACAGTGACCCCCTAGTTCTAGATTCTCCGACAAGAGGAAACATTCTCTCCAAGTCCACCCCGTCAATACCCCTCAGGATCTTAAAGGTTTCAATCAAGTTGCCTCTCAAACCTCTAAACTCTAGTGTAATCTGCAGCCCTGGGGCCAGATATGGTCCATTTGGGTTCTGAGTTGGGACGTTTTGTTGACTGTTGTCCATGCGCAGTGTTGCCACATACTGCTGATTTCCATCCATGCAGTTTTTCTCCTGCTGGTATGACCAAAGTGATACGGACATAAAGCAAGGGCAATTGAAGTGAGGGGCATGCTGATTGCTCACAACATTGACTGTGAGAGCCATACGTTTCCTCTGCTTCCAAGGCGTAAATATTTATTTTGTTCTTACCAGTTCAAGTTGATGACAGTTCTATTAATATATGAATGATTACACATTTGCTAAAACTCGTTATGAAATATTCAACAAAGCAGAGAGTGGAAGTAATTACTGTAGTACCAAGCGTATTTTGTGTATTCAATCTTATTCATCGGGTCACGGTTAGTCGGCAAGCCCGATTTCAATCTTGCAGCCCATGGAGGTGAAGGTGATCACTCATGTAACCCATTCACTAGCCTAGGTTGTCTATCACTGTTCTAGTGGAAAAAACCTAACCTCTCCAACCTTTCCTCAAAAGACAACCCGCCCATTCCTGGCAGTCTAATAAACCTTCTTTGAACTGCTTCTAACTCGTTTACTTCTTTCCTTAAATAAGGGGACTTACTGTACACAATACTCTAGATTTGCTGTCACCCATGCTCTGTACAACTGAAGCAGAACCTCCTTACTTTTGTAATCAATTCTGCTCAATATAATAGATTAATAGCCGAGTTATGCAAGTTAATTGTTGGTAGTATTTAGTCAAACTGCTTATCTGCTCACATGCTGATAAAACTTTGATTTCACACAATGACCAAATTCCTTAATTAATTAATTAATTAATTTATAAATTTAGAGTATCTAATTTTTTCCCCCCAAATTTTAGTGTGATCAGTTCACCTACCCTGCATATCTTTTTGGGTTATGGGGGTGCGACCCACGTAGACACGGTGAGAATGTGTAAACTCCACATGGACAGTGACCTGGAGCCTGGGTCGAACCCGGGTCCTCGGAGCCGTGAAGCAGCAGATGGCGGTCCCGGTTTATTGTCCTAACTAAAAAGTATCACCTGCAGTAGGGCAGCATTCCCTCAGTACTGCAGTGGATTGTTAGCATTGATATTTGTCCTAAGCCCTGGAATGGGACTTGAACCCAATTGAAGTGATTAGACACTATCTCCCATTAAAAAAAAATAAAGATTTATTAAATAATTTCGACCTACTGCTATGAACTCACTGAAACATTCAAATTAGAAATGAACACATTATCAATTCAAAAAGAAAATACCAAAACAGAATGATGATAACAGCCAAAGTAAGTCTCATAAAGAGAACTGTTTAGGCTGAAATTCGTTTCTTTGCCATTTTTATCTTGCGGTTTTCATAAGTTGTGCTAGGAGTAGGATTCAAGTTTATCCTGAGATTCTAAGTAAGCTTCAATTGGGAAGGTAAGCCCAAAGTACATTCTTCATAAATAAAGGAAAAGCTGCCTAAAATTCACCTTTTACAAACTTATACTACTAATGACATAGCTACGTTTTTTTTTACTTTTCTAGTTTGTGTCATAATATCCACCCATGTATATAATGAGGTGCAGACAGGCAGTGATTGACACACAGGATGACCAGTAAGCACACAACACAGTGCGGCCAATCACCAGACAGGACACTACCACTATAAAGCCAGAGGGCACTAGGTTTCCCGCTCTCTCTGGACCCAGCCACTGAGACAGTCAGAGTCCACGAGCTAGTCAGTGCAAATACCATGCGGGAGCTAGTAAGTCTGGTCAGGCTACTACTAGGTCTCCAGTCAGTTCAGTACAGTGTCGACCCACAGCTGAATATGTATATTAGTTCTATCATTGAATAAAACAGTGTTGGATCTTCTCCAGTGTTAGACGTCTGTTTCTAGCTTCCCTGCATCGAGTGCAGTCCACATCGAACCAACCTGCCTGACACATCGCTTTGTAGGATAAAAATGTAAAACCAAAAAGAACACAAGCTAACCTTGCCCTGAGCAATAGAATTTCTGTTGATTCTGGTTTTAAGATTTCATAGGCCAAATTAACATCTTCAGTTCCTCGCAATAGAGCATAGATTGGTTCAATCTGTTCATTAAATCTTGCCAACAGAGTTCTGGCATCTTTCTTTGGTAACGCAAATTCATCCTCTTCCACCTCAGTGTGACAGAAGGTGCATCGGAATGTTCCACACGTTACACAGAGATAGGAGAGGTCTTGAACGAGTACTTTTCTTCAGTGTTAACAAACGAGAGGGGCCATATTGTTGGAGAGGACAGTGTGAAACAGACTGGTAAGCTCGAGGAGATACTTGTTAGGAAGGAAGATGTGTTGGGCATTTTGAAAAACCTGAGGATAGACAAGTCTCCCGGGCCTGACGGGATATATCCAAGGATTCTATGGGAAGCAAGAAATGAAATTGCAGAGCTATTGGCAATGATCTTTTCGTCCTCACTGTCAACGGGGTGGTACCAGGGGATTGGAGAGTGGCAAATGTTGTGCCCCTGTTCAAAAAAGGGAATAGGGATAACCCTGGGAATTACAGGCCGGTTAGTCTTACTTCGGTGGTAGGCAAAGTAATGGAAAGGGTACTGAGGGATAGGATTTCTGAGCATCTGGAAAGACACTGCTTGATTAGGGATAGTCAGCACGGATTTGTGAGGGGTAGGTCTTGCCTTACAAGTCTTATTGACTTCTTTGAGGAGGTGACCAAGCATGTGGATGAAGGTAAAGCAGTGGATGCAGTGTACATGGATTTTAGTAAGGCATTTGATAAGGTTCCCCATGGTAGGCTTATGCAGAAAGTAAGGAGGCATGGGATAGTGGGAAATTTGGCCAGTTGGATAATGAACTGGCTAACTGATAGAAGTTCAGAGAGTGGTGGTGGATGGCAAATATTCAGCCTGGAGCCCAGTTGCCAGTGGCGTACCGCAGGGATCAGTTCTGGGTCCTCTGCTGTTTGTGATTTTCATTAATGACTTGGATGAGGGAGTTGAAGGGTGGGTCAGTAAATTTGCAGATGATACGAAGATTGGTGGAGTTGTGGATAGTGAGGAGGGCTGTTGTCAGCTGCAAAGAGACATAGATAGGATGCAGAGCTGGGCAGAGAAGTGGCAGATGGAGTTTAACTCTGACAAATGTGAAGTTGTCCATTTTGGAAGGACAAATATGAATGCGGAATACAGGGTTAACGGTAGGGTTCTTGGCAATGTAGAAGAGCAGAGAGATCTTGGGGTCTATGTTCATAGATCCTTAAAAGTTGCCACTCAAGTGGATAGAGCTGTGAAGAAGGCCTATGGTGTGCTAGCATTCATTAGCAGAGGGATTGAATTTAAGAGCCGTGAGATGATGATGCAGCTGTACAAAACCTTGGTAAGCCACATTTGGAGTACTGTGTGCAGTTCTGGTCACCTCATTTTAGGAAGGATGTGGAAGTTTTGGAAAAGGTGCAAAGGAGATTTACCAGGATGTTGTCTGGAATGGAGAGTAGGAAAGATTGAGGGTGCTAGGCCTTTTCTCATTAGAACGGAGAAGGGTAAGGGGTGACTTGATAGAGGTTTATAAGATGATCAGGGGAATAGATAGAGTAGACAGTCAGAGACTTTTTCTCCGGGTTGAACAAACCATTACAAGGGGACATAAATTTAAGGTAAATGGTGGAAGATATAGGGGGGATGTCAGAGGTAGGTTATTTACCCAGAGAGTAGTGGGGGCATGGAATGCACTGCCTGTGGAAGTAGTTGAGTCGGAAACGTTCGGGACCTTCAAGCGGCTATTAGATAGTTACATGGATTATGGTAGAATAATGGAGTGTAGATTAATTTGTTCTTAAGGGCAGCATGGTAGCATTGTGGATAGCACAATTGCTTCACAGCTCCAGGGTCCAAGGTTCGAATCCCGGCTTGGATCACTGTCTGTGTGGAGTCTGCACATCCTCCCCGTGTGTGCGTGGGTTTCCTCCGGGTGCTCCGGTTTCCTCCTACAGTCCAAAGATGTTCAGGTTGGGTGGATTTGGCCATGATAAATTGCCCTTAGTGTCCAAAATTCTATGATGTATGATTAACCTTGGACAAAAGTTCGGCACAACATCGTGGGCCGAAGGGCCTGTTCTGTGCTGTATTTCTCTATCTAGCTAATGGGGCGGGGAGCTCGAGAACATTAAGGATTAAGTTCCATATAAAGACAGCCAGATATGGAACTGACAGAGTAGCAAAGATGTGAGGCCGGCTGGGATCTGATGTCTATTGTAATTATAATTGCTCCGCAATAAACCTAGTTTTCTTTCACCTTCTCAATTCGGACTCGTCTGTGGCCTACAAAAGGGGGCATCTACGACTCCCCTGCCTCCCAGACTCCTGCATTCCCAGCAGCACTCACCAAAACCAGCGGGCCACAGGGTCACCAATTGGCCAACAACTCTGTGAGGCGGGACCTCCACCTGGAGATGGATGGGATTCCCACCGCACACTAGTCCGGGGACAGTGGTCAGGAAAATGAAAGTGGGGTGAGCTGGCTGAGTGGGGGGGGGGGGGGGGGGGGGGGGGGGGGCGGTGCTGCAGGAAACCTTCCTTCAGCAGAGAATCCAGCCCATGGCCCCAGCGAACACGACTGTTGTCTCCAGAGGTTTGCAATGTGCTTACTCAACGTATGAGAAAGGGCTGAACATCTGCAGCTTTTTCTTTTTATTGTTCTTTTTATTATTCTTTTTATTATTCTTTTTCTCTTTTTATTGAGGTTATCTTTGGTAGCCTTTGTCAACACATGTGTGAACTCTGTGCCGTATGTTGTCATTAGCTCTGACTGAATAAAAGCACAGGAAGACTGTTATTAGTCAGGATGTACTATATATAACCGTTTCTACGGATTGATAATTAAGTTGCAGATTGCTTCTGGTAGTCAAGTAAAGGTGAATCTTGACAGATTTCATTGTCTATCTAATGCCCTCCACAGGGGCAATTAATTAATATTTTCACATCACACCCTTGACAATTGATGGTGACAGAGTTCATCATAAAAGACTTTCAAAGCTCCCACGTACTAAACTAGGGCAAAAAAATCTAAATGATTTATTATAAAATAAAGTAACCTCCAGCCTGTCATCCTTTATCAGTAACTTTCACTTTTGGACATCCCAAAGCAGTTGGCAGCCAATTAACTATTTTTTGAAGCTGTTGTGATGTCGGAAATACATCAGCCAATATGTGCACAGCAAGCTCCCACAAATGGCAACGCGATAATTACCAGGCATCCTGGGCAGGATTCTCTGATCCTGTGGTTAAGCGTCGACGCCGTCGTAAACACCGTCGCGTATTCCCGACGGCGTCAACACGGCCTCAGGATCAGCAATTCTGGCCCCTACAGGGAGCCAGCATGGCACTGGAGCGACCCTCGCCGCTCCAGCTGCTGAACCCGGCGTTAACTGGGCACCGTGGGGTCCGCGGATGCGCAGTGGCACCGGCACCAATGTGGCATGCACGGTGGCACCGGCACCAACACGCGCATGCACAGTGGCTCCCTTCTCCACCCCGGCCCTGACACAACATGGCATCGGGCTACAGAGGCCGGTGTGGAAAAATGGAAGCTCCCAGCCTGAGAGGCCAGCCCACGATCGTGGGCCAGGCCACAGGGGAGGCACCCTGGGGTCGGACCCCCTTCACCCCCCTCCCCCGGACACTCCAATGCCTGTGTCTTGCCAGCTGAGAGCCGGTGTGGATGGCGCCGGTGGGACTCGGGTTTTTTGTTGCGGCCGCTCGGCCCATCCCGGGCCGAGAATCGCCGGGGGGGGGGGGCAGAGCGGAAAATCGTGTCCCGGCGTCGGGGCGGCGTGGTGCGATAACGCGACGGTAGCGCCGATTCTCCTGCCCAGCCCCAGGCTGAGAGAAGCCCGCCTGCTCTTGTGATGTTGATTGAAGGATGAATATCAGTCGGAACACCAGGGAGAACTCTCCTGTTCAAATTCAAAACAGCACCCTGGGATCTTAGAATCCCTACAGTGCAGAACAAGAACATTCAGTCCATCAAGTCTGCACCGACCCTTCACTCCACTCAAGCCCACTTCCCCGCTCTATTCCAATAACTCCTTTACCTAACCTACACATCCCTGGACACTCAGGGGCAATTGATCATGGCCAATCCATCTAACTGGAGCACCCGGAGGAAACGCATGTAGACACGGGGAGAACGTGCACCCAGGCTGGAATTGAACCCGGGTCCCTGGCGCTGTTAGGGAGCAGTGCCACCATGTTGCCCACTATCTTCTACATCCAACTGAAAGAGCAGATTCATTTCTTATTTGAAAGCCGGCATTGCCAACAGTCCAGATCCCTCAATATTTCAGAGAAAGTCAGCCTGGATCTGTCTACGGACATCCTGGGGTGAGGGTTGAACCCATAACCTTCTAATTAAACAGTGGGACTGCTACCTATTGAGCCATAGTTAACAATTAGCTAGTCCAGTAACTCTACCACTAAATTATCATAACCACCAATAATATAATTTGAGATTATTGATGTGGGCTACATTGCAAGTGTTCTAATTGCATTATTTCACATCTTATGTGGTTGATAATTAAAAATGGCACTTTGGAGAGATTCAGCCGCTGGGAGCTGCTATGTCGACACTGAGGTCAACTTTAGTTTGCTCAATACAGCACAAACTGCAAATTGAAGCCAGTTTCATCTTAATCGCTGTTGCTTAGTTTTCACACTGGGCAGGATGATGACCAACCGAGTCATCAGGAGATGTATACTTTAATAAAACAATTTATATTAGTACAGATTATCATTGTCAGCTGATTCCATTGATTTTCTTTTCCATGACTTGTTTTCCGGTGTAATTGAACATTATTTTTTTCTGTATTACGCACTGTAAACTCCTCTATTTAATCAGCAAGTTACTTGGAGTGTGATGAGGAACAGACAAAAAATGTCATTGCAATCGAGAGGCAATGAGGGGCTTCCATGGAATATAGGGAAGTGAAGCAGGGGTAAGTCATAGAGTCTTGGGCCTGCTCTGCCACTCAATGAGGTCCTGGCTGATCAATGACCTCAACTGTCTTTTCCTCCTACCGTGTGTCCCCTCTCCCTTAGTTCCCTTAGACTGGAAGGTGCGGGTTATCTTGGAGTTAGACTGACTACTTTAACCACTGGTAGTCCATCAGCATGCAGAACAACTTCCACCCTCCCTGGCACCATTGCGGGATTGGACTTTTCAACCTCATTCCCCCCCTCACCCCCACCCGTACCCCCACCCCTTGCCCCCACAACATGAATTTAGTGGAACAGTCGTGTACCAAAGGAGAACTCAAGCTCCAAAAATGGCGACCATACTTAGATCTCAACGGGCAATGTTTATTGGTTTGATTTACATCACTGTCACCTTGTTGCAATTCGTTTTTGCTTTGAAGAATTTTCTTTCAATTTATTCATGGGATCTTGACAACACTGGTGGGTCCAGGATTTATTGCCCATCCCTAATTGCCCTTGAACAGAGGGTATTTTAAGAGACAACCACGTTGCTGTTGATCTGGAGTCACATGTCGGCCAGACCAGATAAGGGAGGCAGATTTCCTTCCCCAAAAGACATTGGTGAATCAGATGTTTATTTTTAATGTCAATCGACAATGGTTTCACGGTCATTATTAGACGTTTAATTTCAGATTTTATTCAGATTCAAATTTCACCATCTGCCATGATAGGATTTGAAGCCCAGATCATTACCCTGGGTCCGTGGATTAGTACTCCGGTGACAATACCACTGTGACACCGCCTAACCCAGTTATTTTCACTGCTTGTGTGCTTATTTGCTCCAGTGTAAGAGGTCTGCCATAGATAAAAGCTTCTGTTATTAATACCATGAATGCTGTTGATTGACACGTTTAAGAGGTAATAATCTTCATTAGTGTCACAAGCAGGTTTATATTAACACTGCAATGAAGTTACTGTGAAAAGCCCCTAGTCGCCACACTCAGGCGCCTGTTTGGGTACACAGAAGGAGAATTCAGAATGTCCAAATCACCTGAAAAGCCCTCTTTTGGGACCTGTGGGAAGAAACCGGAGCACCCGGAGGAAACCCATGCAGACATGGGGGGAATGTGCAGACTCCGCACAGACAGTGACCCAAGCTGGGAATCGAACCTCGGACCCAGGCGCTGTGAGGCAACTGTGCTAACCATCGTGCTACAGCAGATTATAAATTGAATAATTTACTTCAAAGAACACGTTGACTAACATTTTCAGGATTATTTCCAAGATTTGCCAGATTTGCGAATGGCAAAATAGTTCTCCACAAAGAGAATACTCAGAGGTAGGATATGAAGGGCACATTGGGGTGTTAGAAAAGGAATGGGGGTTTGAGGGGGAATAGAGGGGGCATGGGAGATGGGCTGGGTGAATCACCCACATCGCCCTGGCACCACCCGCGATTCTCCCACCCCCTCCGGATGGGCCGAGCGGCCTGACGACCCTGACGGGTTCATGCCGGCGGCAACGACACCTGGTCGCTGCCGGCGTGAACAGCCGTGACTGGTAAGTGTGGGGCCTGTGGGGGTCGGAGAGTGGATCGAGCACCACGGGCGTGCTCGTGAGGGGACTGGCCCGCGATCGGTGCCCACCGATCGTCGGGCCGGCGTCTCTAAGAGACGCACTCTTTCCCCTCCGCCGCCCTGCAAGATCAAGCTGCCACGTCATGCAGGCCAGCCAACCTGAGGGGGTATTGGAGATATGGGACATGGAGAGGGAATGGGGTACATGTGGCATGAAGAAGGAATGGGGTGTGAGGATGCATGGAGGCGGTAGGAGAGTATAAAGAGCTGAAGTTTGAGGATTTAAGGCCTGACCTGCATTATGACAACTAGGCTGATGTCCCAATAAATGGAGACGGGTCTTGTAGCTTGCCAGCCTCACTATCCACTTATCTCCATCATTGTCTTGGGGCTGCCTCCAGAGGCTGCAGCCCATTTCAATCCGGTCCCTGTCCCCCCGGAATGACAATATGGTGGGCGGAGGCATCCTTAATGGAGATATGTTTGTGGAGTTGGGAACTTGACCAATGCCTGGTCTCTGTCATTTCCATGAGAGAACATCTCATCCTTCTTGGCCCTGTCTACTCAAAGTCTCCTCACAGGACAGCCCTCTAATCTCAGGGCATTATTCTGTCAGGTTAGCTCCCATTTCGACCAAAGATCTCTCTACCGATCATCATACCGTGCACGTGTTATTTTCTTAATTTACCAACAAACCCTTTTGCACCGCTGGCTGCCTCACACAAGGAAACCAAAAAAGAAAACCCAGCAACATATTAAACCATAAATAAGCTGAGAAACATTGTCCAAGATATTAGAATTGGCAGACATTGCATGTGCTTGAAGGCCGGGGCGGGATGGTGGTGGGCCTGGCTAATCTACAGAAGCATGACCCCTGTGGTCACTCTGTAGGACAGGCCCCTGATGGTAGAAGCAGTTAGTACTGCTTCACTCAAATCACATTGACAGGTCTCAGAAAGTAATGGGTGGGACTTGCCGGCCACTCCTACTGGCGTCATCTTCTGGTCCCACCAATGCCCCCCCCCCCCCACTCTACTCACCCCTCCCCCCACCATCACCCCCACCACCCCAGGTTCCCCAGCAACGGAGGGTGCGAACAACCAGAGGCCAGAATCATTACCACCTGCCAATGATGGGAACCTCCGCTGCTGCAGAACACGCTGGGATTTGAGTCTCACCTTTGCAAACCAGGCGCAAGGATCAATAATAAGCCTGAGGCACACCCAATATTGGGCCGAGCACCTCATTTCGCTGTGTCACTGAAGTCTGTTGTTTTCACTGGGTGGCTGACCGGGTGGACTTTAACTTCAGGCATCTGCAGTGCCACGAGGGGTACTCAGGTAGACCCTGGTGGAGGAAGGAAGTGGAAAATTAGGGAAGGAGACAGTGGGAAATCAGGCAAGCAAATTCAAATCACCTGGCTCACCAATATGGGCAGCACGGTAACACGTGGTTAGCACTGTTGCTTCACAGCGGCAGGGTCCCAGGTTCGATTCCCGGCTTGGGTCACTGTGTGTGCGGAGTCTACACGTTCTCCCCGTGTCTGCGTGGGTTTCCTCCGGGGGCTCCGGTTTCCTCCCACAAGTCCTGAAAGATGAGCTTGTTTGGTGAATTGGATATTCTGAATTCTCCCTCTGTGTACCTGAACAGGTGCCGGAATGTGGCGACGAGGGGCTTTCCACAGTAACTTCATTGCAGTGTTAATGTCAGCCTACTTTTGACAATAAAGATTATTAATTAAAAATTAAATATTGTTCATGCCCACTGGTAACCCACAGAGAGCCCACTACATCTTTAGATAGTGTCGCCCACATTCTCTAACCAGATAAAACTGAAACTCAGTTTCAGCCTGTTCAGGTACACAGAGGGAGAAGTAGCACCATAACTTTGTTAGAACGAGAGGTCACAGATACAGGTTGCGAGGTGGTAGATTCAAGCCTGAGGTGAGGAGGAACTACTTCTCGCAGAGGGTGGTGAATTTGTAGAACTCGCTGCCCCATAGTGCGGTTGAGTCTGAGTCATTAAATGGTTTCAAGAAGAAGATAGATATATTTCTGATAAAAAGATCGGTTAAAGGGCTATGGGGGACAGGTGGGAAGTTGGATTTGAGACCAGGAAGTGATCAGCCATCATCGGGTTGAATGGCAGAGCAGGCTCCGGGGGGGGGGGGGGCTAAATTGCCTCCTGAAATGAAAATGAAATGAAATGAAAATTGCTTATTGTCACGAGTAGGCTTCAATGAAGTTACTGTGAAAAGCCCCTAGTCGCCACATTCCGGCGCCTGTCCGGGGAGGCTGGTACGGGAATTGAACCGTGCTGCTGGTCTGCTTGGTAAGCCAGCGATTTAGCTGAGTGAGCTAAACCAGCCCCTCCTTCTGCTCGTAATGCCAATGTACCTTTGTTCCTATGTTAGACATCAAAATGATTTCCACTGCACTCCACTGACAGTGGGAGAAACCCCAAGGAAATGTCCAGAAAATGGTGTCCTTTTCGGCGACTTTATATGATGTTTTAATCTTTACATTCCACACACTCTGGAAGCGTTTACGCCACTCCTTCGAGCCACCAAAAGACCGTGAATGGACCAGGCGAAATGATGCACTTTTCGGCTGAATGCGTCGATTATCAAGTAATTCCTCCTCCTTTAAGAGGCTTCTTAATACCCATACCTCCTTGACCAAGCTTTTTTGAACATCTGCCCTAATATCTCCCTACGCCACATGGTGTCGAATATTGACCGAGAAACAAGCCTCTGAAGCATCTTGGGAAATTTTGCTAACGGTCCTGTATCAGTGAAGGCTGTTATTGTGAGTCGCAACATCATACTTTGAGATTACTTTATTATTCTCAGGATAAGCTTGCTGGTATTGAGCAGCCAGTTTTTATAATGTGACAAACAACACAACATATATAAAGCAGTCTGTAAGGATGACTTGCATTTCGGCTGGATTGCAGGCTGCACAATGTTGAATGATCACTCCTGACGCCACCACAGCAGCACCATGGATCTGTAACAGCTCTTTGAGGCAAAGAGCATGTTGTATTGATTGGTTTGACGTGCTTGATTTCCAGAGGCTTAGATGCACGCAGCAGATACTGCCAGACTCATGTGGGTAGATTGATAACAACCGTTATTGATATGACACAACTCCCACTTAAAGTGATTGCTGCTCCCACACTTTGTACATCGTTCAGCCACCGTTTCAGAAAGGCATGGGCTATTGCTCACTTCGCCTCAACGTCATTCAGAATGAAACATCTGTTGGAATAAGTCTCCAAAATGATAGTACAAAGCCAGACAGGCTTTTTAAAAATTTACAATGGTATTCTTTGCTACTCCATTTCAAGCTGTTGGTTTTATCCTGATGACCTGTCCAAATAGATTTAAGGTAATTGGCAAAAGAAGCAACGGAGGCAAGAGGAAAAGCTTTTTCACACAGCAAGTGGTTGAGGTCTGGGATGCACTGCCTGGGAGTATAGCGAGGCAGCTTCCAGTGAAACATTTAACTGTTGGTTAAAAAGGGAGAGTGTGCACGGGTATGAGGAGAAGGCAAAGGGAGTGGCACATGGGAAATACCTCCGATGGAGAGTGGGCGTAGGCACGAGAGAGGAATGGCCTCCTTCTACGTTTTCCTGACTTGGGAATTCTGTGATGCAGTTTTCCGACCAAAGAAGCCTAACAGAGCAGGGAAGAGCCATTCCATGTGTCCTGCAGACAGGAGAGATTGGATTGGATTTGTTTATTGTCACGGGTACCGAGGTACAGTGAAAAGTATTTTTCTACGAGCAGCTCAAACAGATCATTAAGTGCATGGGAAGAAAAAAGAAAGAAATTACATTATAGGGCAACACAAGGTACACAATGTACCGGCATCAGTACAATAGACACCGGCATCGGGTGAAGAATACAGGGGTGCGGTGTTAATTAGGTCAGTCCATAAGAGGGTCGTTTAGGAGTCTGGTAACAGCGGGGAAGAAGCTGGTTTTGAGTTTGTGCGTGCGTGTTCTCAGACTTCTGTACCTCCTGCCCGATGGAAGAAGTTGGAAGAGTGAGTAAGCCGGGTGGGAGGGGTCTTTGATTATGCTGCCCACTTTCCCCAGGCAGTGGGAGGTGCAGATGGAGTCCATGGATGGGAGGCAGGTATGTGTGATGGACTGGGCTGTGTTCACGACTCTGAAGTTTCTTGCGGTCTTGGGCCGAGCAGTTGCCATACCAGGCTGTGATGCAGCCAGATAGGATGCTTTCTATGGTGCATTTGTAAATGTTGGTAAGAGTCAATGTGGACATGACGAATTTCCTTAGTTGCCTGAGGAAGTATAGGCGCTGTTGTGCTTTCTTGGTGGTAGCGTCGACGTGGGTGGACCAGGACAGATTTTTGGAAATGTGCAACCCTAGTAATTTGAAACTGCTAACCATCTCCACCTCGGCCCCATTGATGCTGACAGGGGTATGTACAGTACTTTGCTTCCTGAAGTTGATGACCAGCTCTTTAGTTTTGCTGGCATTGAGGGAGAGATTGTTGTCGCTGCACCACTCCGCTAGGTTCTCTATCTCCCTCCTGTATTCTGACTCGTCGTTATTCGAGATCCGGCCCACTATGGTCGCATCGTCAGCAAACTTGTAGATGGAGTTGGAAATAACTTGGGCTGGATTCTCCATCAGTGGGATCCTCCACTTCGCCAGCAAGGCACTCACACCCGTGGATTTCCCGACATTGTGCAGTTTCCACAATGGGAAACTCCATTGGCCGGTCGCCAGGATGGAAGAACCCGCTGTTGGCGGGGGCGTGCTGCATCAGAAAACGGGTGCAGCGGGACGGAGAACCCACCCCTTACGTTTATGTTGCACTTTTCATTTCTCAGGACATCCCAAAGCTCTTTGCAGCAAATGGAAGACTTTTGAAGTGTCGTCACGGCTGCATTGGGGGGAAGTGGGACGGGGGGGGGGGGGGGGGGGGGGTTTGTGGCAACTAATTTGCACACAGAAATCCCCCAAAAACCAATCCAGACGTCACTGGACAGATAATGACGTGAGTTGGTGGATAAACATTAACAACAGGAATAATTCTCTTCTTCTACTACATAATAATGCAATGGAATGGTTTGTATTCATCTGCGAGAGCAAATGTGTCCTCAGTTGGCAGCATGGTAGCACACTGGATAGCACTATGGCTTCAAAGCGCCATGATCCCAGGTTCGATTCCCAGCTTGGGTCACTGTCTGTGCGGAATCTGCCCGTGTCTGCATGCGTTGCCTCCACGTGCTCCGGTTTCCTCCCACAAGTCCCGAAAGACGTGCTGTTAAGTAATTTGGACTTTCTGAATTCTCCCTCTGCGTACCTGAACAGGCGCCGGATAGTGGAGACTAGGGGCTTTCCACAGTATCTTCATTCCAGTGATAAGCCTACTTGTGACAATATAGATTATTATTAAGCTTAATGTCAAAGCCAAAAGTCAGACCTATTTGTTTATTCACCCCCAGGATATGGGTGTTGCTGGCAAATTCAACATTTATCACCATTCCCTAATTGCCCTTAACTGAGGGGATTGGGTCAGGTGAGTGGGAATTACAGAGTCAGTAGTAACGAGTGTGGATCCGAACCCATCGAGGTGGTAAGGACAACAGATTTCCTTGCATGAAGGACATTGGTGAACTGGATGGGATTTTGTGACAGTCCAGTTGTTTCATAGGGCAGGATTTTCGATCTTTGAGTTAAGTATGGTGATGGCGGAATTGTTTACCGCTGGTGGGAATGGTGGGAAATCGCCCCAGATCCAGCACTCGGCAGCTCACTGATTATACACTGGCAGGTAACTCTCCAAATCACCTGGCGGGTCGGGAGCTGATTCGGCTCCCTCGGCGTTACCTGGCAAGGTCGAAGTTCAAACGCCACCCAAGCACAGACATTTCCCCCTCTCCAGCACAGCTGTCTCCAGAACATGCACACAGATGCCTGGCGACCAGAGGAGTAAGGCTTCAAGCCATGAGAAGAAGGCTGCACTCCATTTTAGCCCCGACGCCCTCGCCGCCTTGATTCATGGAGCATGGCAGCACAGGGGTGTGCTGCAGCCGAGTGCTGTAAGTAAACCAGCCCCACCACGCTGCCCTGGCAGCCTATTGCAGAGGAGATCAGTGTGGCTGGCCACCGCACCCACAATATCATCCAGTACAGGAAGAGGATGAATGATCTTGTCTTCTCCGCCAGGATAAGTCAATATTCAACTCCCTCCAATGTCAAACTCACAGTATGGCACTGTGTGCGCAAAGGGGTACTCCCTTCCGAGATCTCACACAACTGCGTGCGGGGACACATATCAGCACTAATTGTGTTATGGAAAATTTTGCGACCAACCACCCATCTATCATGTTCCTCACACTCCATCTTCAGCCCCATCTGGGGAGGACCACCACACACAGGGGATATGCATGTTTCCTAACTCGGCTTCATCCCTTCCCATCATGGTCTCCCAGCCGCGTATTTCTCGGCCGCACACCATTCGCTAACGGCTGGATTTCCCATTGAAGCCAGGCCACACCGCTGGGAAACCCGCTGTGGGAGTGCGGCCCACATCTTCATCCATAACAAACGTGAAAGAGCCCAGGCCGGGAAAAGTAATAGCCAACATTACTTCCCTCTCCCAGTTCGAGGAGGATGCCTCCGGGTTGGCTGGGGAGGACAGGCTCACTCCTGTGGGATAGGAGAAATTGGCCTTTTCCTGCAACACAGCATGGATGACACCTCCATGAGT
Source organism: Scyliorhinus canicula (assembly GCF_902713615.1). NCBI lineage: Eukaryota > Metazoa > Chordata > Chondrichthyes > Carcharhiniformes > Scyliorhinidae > Scyliorhinus > Scyliorhinus canicula. The sequence continues at coordinate 239,028,871 of NC_052149.1, read as the reverse complement.
TCACATTCACTGTGGGTGACAATCAATCTTGTATTCTGCCTATTCATGAACTAAACCTCTCTTCTCCCTCTTACAGGCATATCCAGGTGGACAAGAACGACCAACATAAGCCCCGCCCCCGGACGATGTCGGGATGAGGAAGCTTCCTCAGAAGAACTGCGAAATCATTCAACAGCACATTCCACCAACGCAGAGACACACAGCTCAGTGCACCATAGCTCTACATGAGGCTGGAGGACACCTCGCTGACACGTCCCCACAGCAGTCAGAGGCAGGGACAGTCCAGGTCGCTGGTGTCGCAGTAGGGTTGGGATAACTAGGAAATATTGAAATTACTTTTGGGTCATTTGCAGACAAACACTGTAAAAATGTTTCACTTTTCTTCATATATTTGATGTTTCTGTGAATGGCTGGTTCGACTGTCAGCGTTGTGACTCGAGACATAGGAATCCTCTTAATTCGAGGTTTAGCCATTAACCCATTCAGTGATAGTCTCCCTTTGTGAGATTCACATTCACTTGATGTCAGCTTCATTGAAGATAGTCATGGAGAAATGTTCTATCTTTATTAGAAATGTGTGAAAAAAGTGCTTGTAGCTCTTTAATGACACCCCGATGCGTGAGGACAGATCAGCAGCCTTGAGGGATCAGTGGCAGTTGTGTCTCCTCAGTGTTGGCATCGGAGGACAAAACATAGATGGGAGGATGAAATCCCCAAACATGTCCCCATCTCACTACATAGAACAGTACATAGAACATAGAACAGTACAGCACAGAACAGGCCCTTCGGCCCTCAATGTTGTGCTGAGCCATGATCACCCTACTCAAACCCACGTATCCACCCTACACCCGTAACCCAACAACCCCCCCTTAACCTTACTTTTATTAGGACACTACGGGCAATTTAGCATGGCCAATCCACCTAACCCGCACATCGTTGGACTGTGGGAGGAAACCGGAGCACCCGGAGGAAACCCACGCACACAGGGGGAGGACGTGCAGACTCCACACAGACAGTGACCCAACCGGGAATCGAACCTGGGACCCTGGAGCTGTGAAGCATTTGTGCTAACCACCATGCTACCCTGCTGATCAGTGTAGTTTCTGATAAATGTGGCCAGGTTACTGCAGCATTCACGTTGTTGTTTCAACTTTCACTTCCCAGAGAGAGATCATCAGGGTTGACATGAGACTGTTCCGTTAAGAAAGGTTTTTGTCTTATCACATGGCTTCAGTGATCTTATTGTGTGGGTGGAGCTGGGCTGTGGCTCTGTGAGCTGTTTTTGCTTTTGCTTTCACATTTGGCTGCTGTAGACTCAGACAGGGAGAATGAAGTGTTTTGGCCTGTCTCTCTCTCGTTTCATTTTAAATATCTGTTCCAGTAAAAATCCCCTTGGTGGTGGCTTTAGATACAGTTTGCTTTCCGGAAGGGTTTAAACCTGCTGGTGAGATGGGGTCAGAATCTCAGGGAAAGTCAGTCTTAACCAAGTGAGAATACAAAGTGCTGGGCCACACCCTGGAAAAGGGGTTTTAGTTTCTGGGATTTTGTTTTTGAATTGGAACATTTAAGAGGGAATTCATTAACTGGAATATATAGATTACTGTATCTGTGGGGTATCTTTATGTTTGTAATTGATTAATTGATAAAAAAAAACTTGCTGTGTGTTTGTATAAATGTTAACTAAGTTTTTAGAATAAAGTTTATTTTGATTAAAGTGTCTCGGGAGACTGTTAAATCATACCCGAAATGAAGGCTCTTGTGCTCATCCTAGCCAAATTCAACATCAAGTTATAGGTCAGGTGAACTCCATAATAAACTTTGGGATTTTTAAACCTTGGCATGTAACAGGGTGCACCATTGATCTTCTTTGAGAGCATGACCAACTGAATTATGAGGCTGGCAGACTCAAGTCTGAATGCTGAACTTGCTGTCCATGTGACCTGTTGGGCATTACATTTAATGCAATGGAATGGCATGAAGGGATAGGAGCAATGTAGCCATCCCCCACTGCCTTCCCCTGACTCCTCCTGGTATCTGGGAGTAAGGAATGTGGCACGGGCACATCTTCCACGTTGAGCTTCCTCGACAGCATTGTGCTTGTGGGAGCTGACCCTCATCACCCTTTTCATGTTCCTGGTCCTCCTGTACTTCACCTCCTGATGAGTTTGCATCCTCCTCAAGTTTTCCCTCTGTCCAGTGATCAGCACCAGGTTGTGAAGGGATCAACACATAACAGGTTGGGAAACCCTACTGGGGGGATAATGCGGTGCCCCCACCTGAGTGGTCCAACCAACAGAAGCACATCTTGAGAATGCCAATGGCCTACTAAGGTAGTAACAACAGTGTGGGGCTGTGAGCTGTTTGTACCTCTCTTCCCATTGAGGCTGACACAGGAGCTACTGTTTCAGTGGATATCCCTTATCGCCAAGCAACCATCCCTGCAAATGCTCAGCTACTTCCAATATCTGAGACTCCTGGGAGTGAAGGAGTCATGGAAATTTGTAGGGTGTTGTACACAAAGGTACAGTATGTGCTTCTGATGATCATACACCAGTTACTCATTGATGGAATGATAAACATTGGGAGATGTTGCAATGGCGATCTTAAGCTCACCTGGGTGCAATCGACTGCACCCTGCACTCTTCGGAAGCTTAAGATAGCAGCAAAGCCAGTCAATTGTGCAACCTGGCTATCTTCATCGAGTGTAAACTTCACATAGTGATGTTCCTTGCTGTCGAGGGCCTCAAAGCCTTGATGCATTTGTGTGTCGGACCAATAGATGCAAAACAGATCCTCTGTGGATCTCTGGAACAATCTGGAGACAGCAAATGAGGCGTGGCAGTCCCTTCATGGCCAGTGACAGGAATCTACAGGTCAGTCAGTCTGACCATAGTGGTGGAGAAACTATTGGAAACAATTCTGAGCGACAGAATTAATCCCCATTTGGAGAGGCAGTGATTAATCAGGAACAGTCAGCATGGTTTTGTTAAGGTAAGGTCATATCTGACCAACTTGATTGAATTTTTCGAAGACGTGATGAGGTGTGTAAATGAGGGGAATGCATTTGACGAGGTCTAATTGGACTTCAGCAAGGCATTGGATAAGGTCCCATGGGAGATTGATAATGAAGGTAAGAGCCCATAAGATCCAAGGAAATTTGGCAAATTGGATCCAGAATTGGCCTAGTGGCAGGAAGCAGAGGGTGGTGGTCGAGGGGTATTTTTCTAACTGTGTCCAGTGGGGTCCCACAGGTATCAGTGTTGGTGCCTTGCTGTTTGTGGTTTATATAAATGATTTCGAAATGAATATAGGAGGGTTGGTCAGTAAGTTTGGTTTGTGGATGATACAAACATTGGTGGGGTGGTAAATAGTGAGGAGGATAGCGTTCGACAGGAGGCGAGAGACGGGCTGGTCAGATGGGCTGATTGGTGGCAAATGGAAGTCTGTAACCTTCCCGGAAGGAACGTCAGCTGCCTGGGTCCAAACACTGACATTTCCTCCCTAAATCTCTCTGTCTCTCCTTTATGACGCACATTAATATCTTCCTCTTTGACCAAGCTGTCAGTCACCTGCCCTGATTGGTCCTTCTTTGCATAAGTGTTAAATTTAATTTGATGTTGCCCTTGTGAAGTGACTCGGAATGTTTTGCTCAGTTAAAAGTGTGTCGAAATGCATGTGGTTGTTGGTATTCTCCCATGTAAGTTATGATGTTGTATCAAAACCCTGCAGAGGTGGCAGAGTGTCACTCACAGCGCCAGAAGCCCAGGTTCGATTCCAGCCTTGGGCCCAGCCATTGTCTGCGTCGAGTTTTTACCTCCTCCCCGTGTCTGCGTGGGTTTCCTCCGGGTGCTCCGGTTTCCTCCCACAGTCCAAAGTTGTGCAGGTTAGGTGGCTATGATCAATTTCCCCTTAGTGTCCAAAGATTTCCAGGTTAGGTGGGGTTATGGGGAGAGAGTGGGGGAGTGGGTCGAGGTGGGATCTCTTTCAGGGGGACGGTGCAGACTCGATGGGCCAGATGGTCTTCTTCTGCACAGTACGTATTCCATGGTTCTAAGAGGACAAATAGCAACCCCACTTGAACACATAAAAAACGCACGTTCAATTACTCCAGCTGGCAAATCATAATCTAACTTTAGGGAGATTTGTGAATGATTAGTTGTATGCTGCATCCGACAAAGAGCAACACTGCAGAGTTTTTCATTCGTCCTGTCAAACAACAGCAGGAGCAGATTTATGGCTTTTATTGGATTGGATTGGATTGGATTTGTTTATTGTCACGTGTACCGAGGTACAGTGAAAAGTATTTTTCTGCAAGCAGCTCAACAGATCATTCAGTACATGGGAAGAAAAGGGAATTAAACAGAATTCAAGAAAATACATGAGAATACATAATAGGGCTACACAATATATACAATGTACTACATAAGCATTGGCATCGGATGAAGCATGCAGGGTGTAGTGTTAATGAGGTCAGTCCATAAGAGGGTCATTTAGGAGTCTGGTGACAGTGGGGAAGAAGCTGTTTTTGAGTCTGTTCGTCCATGTTCTCAGACTTCTGAATCTCCTGCCCGATGGAAGAAGTTGGAAAAGTGAGTAAGCCGGGTGGGAGGGATCCTTCATTATGCTGCCTGCTTTCCCCCGGCAGCGGGAGGTGTAGATGGAATCAATGGATGGGAGGCAGGTTCGTGTGATGGACTGGGCGGTATTCACGACTCTCTGAAGTTCCTTGCGGTCCTGGGCCGAGCAGTTGCCATACCAGGCTGTGATGCAGCCCGATAGGATGCTCTCTATAGTGCATCAGTAAAAGTTGGTAAGGGTTAATGTGGACATGCCGAATTTCCTTAGTTTCCTGAGGAAGTAAAGGCGCTGTTGTGCTTTCTTGGTGATAGTGTCGACATGAGTGGACCAGGATAGATTTTTGGTGATGTGCACCCCTAGGAATTTGAAACTGCTCACCATCTCTACCTCGGCTCCGTTGATGCTGACAGGGGTGTGTACAGTACTTTGCTTCCTGAAGTCGATGACCAGCTCTTTAGTTTTGCTGGCATTGAGGGAGAGATTGTTGTCGCTGCACCACTCCACTAGGTTCTCTATCTCCCTCCTGTATTCGGACTCGTCGTTATTCGAGATCCGGCCCACTATGGTCGTATCGTCAGCAAACTTGTAGATGGAGTTGGAACCAAGTTTTGCCACGCAGTCGTGTGTGTACAGGGAGTAGAGTAGGGGGCTAAGTACGCAGCCTTGCGGGACTCCGGTATTGAGGACTATTGTGGAGGAGGTGTTGGTGTTCATTCTTACTGACTGTGGTCTGTTGGTCAGAAAGTCAAGGATCCAGTTGCAGAGTGGAGAGCCAAGTCCTAGGTTTTGGAGCTTTGATATGAGCTTGGCTGGGATTATGGTGTTGAAGGCGGAGCTGTAGTCAATAAATAGGAGTCTGATGTAGGAGTCCTTGTTTTCAAGATGTTCTAGGGATGAGTGTAGGGCCAGGGAAATGGCGTCTGATGTGGACCGGTTGGGACGGTATGCGAATTGAAGTGGGTCAAGGCGTTCCGGGAGTATGGAGGTGATGCGCTTCATGATCAGCCTCTCGAAGCACTTCATTACAACTGATGTCAGGGCCACCGGACGGTAGTCATTGAGGCACGTTGCCTGGTTCTTCTTTGGTACCGGTATGATGGTGGTCTTCTTGAAGCAGGTGGGGACCTCGGAGTGGAGTAGGGATAGGTTAAAGATGTCTGTGAAAACCTCTGCCAGCTGGTCCGCGCAGGCTCTGAGTGCACGACCGGGGATCCCGTCCGGGCCCATCGCCTTCCGTGGGTTCACTTTCAGGAAGGCCGATCTGACTTCGGAAACTGTGATGGTGGGTATGGGTGAATTATGGGTTGCTGGGGCACTCGATAGCGGATTGTTGGTTACCTGCTCAAACCGAGCATAGAATGCATTAAGTTCATCGGGGAGGGGTGCACTGCTGCCAGAGATACTGCTCGGCTTCGCTTTGTAGCCCGTTATGTTGCTTAGTCCTTGCCACAACCGCCGAGAGTCTGTCTGTGACTCTAGTTTAGTTTGATATTCTCTCTTGGCATCTCGGATGGCTTTGCGGAGGTCGTACCTGGATTTCTTGTATAGGATAGGGTCGTCTGCCTTGAACGCCTCAGATCTGTCCTTCAGTAGGGAGTCAATCTCGCGGTTGAGCCATGGTTTCCGGTTGGGGAACGTACGTACTGCTTTCTTTGGCACGCAGTCGTCCACACATTTGCTGATGAAGTCTGTGACGGTGGTGACATACTCATTTAAGTTAGTTGCTGAGTTCTTAAATATGGACCAGTCCACTGTCTCCAAGCAGTCACGTAAGAGCTCTTCTGTCTCCTCGGACCAGCACTGCACAACCTTCTTAGCTGGATTCTCCCGCTTGAGTTTCTGCTTGTCAGCCGGGAGAAGGAGCACAGTCTTATGGTCTGATTTCCCAAAGTGCGGTCGGGGGATGGAATGGTAGGCGCCCTTGATTTTGAGTAGCAGTGGTCAAGAGTGTTGTCGCCCCTGGTGGTACAGGAGATGTGCTGGTGGAATTTTGGCAGTACACTCTTGAGGTTGGCTTTGTTGAAGTCTCCGGCCACAATGAACAGGGCCTCCGGGTGTTCTGTTTCATAGTTGTTTATGACTGTGTACAGTTCATCCAGCGCCTTCCTCACTTCTGCCTGGGGTGGGATGTAGACCACTGTGATAATGGCTGAAGTGAACTAGTATGGGCGGCACTTTACGGTCAAGTATTCCAGGTCTGGGGAGCAGTAGGTCGCCAGGGTCACCACATCCAAGCACCAGGAGGAGTTGATGAGGAGGCAAACCCCTCCATCCTTCGCTTTGCCTGAAGATGCCGTGCGGTCCGCCCGGTGAATAGAGAAGCCTTCAGGTTGTATGGCACAGTCCGGTGAGGCGGGGGTGAGCCATGTCTCTGTGAAACAGAGCACACAGCAGTCTCTCACTTCCCTCTGAGAGGTAAGTCTGGCGTTAAGTTCATCCAGCTTGTTTTCAATCGCCTGGACGTTTGCCAGAAGTATGCTGGGGAGCGGGGTCTTGAAACCGCGTTGCTTCAGTCTAACCTGCAGACCGCTGCGTTTCCCTCACTTTCTCGGTCGGCGGCTGCTGCTGGATGATCCTGGGATCCGATGGGAGACGTCCGCCCTTGCTGGCGGGGTCCAGGGCGCTAGCGAGGTCCAGTGCGCTGTTTACATTTCCGGGTTCGCGTCTGGCAGGGCCCCGGGCGCTGGTTGAGGTAGAGGGGTTGCTGGGGGGGCGAGTTTGAGATCCGGATGGGTCCCGGCGTTCTGCGGGCGCGGGAATACCTTGCAGCGTGTTCGGGTCCTCGCGCGCGGTCTCCGTTGTTTTTGGGGTCCTGGGTCGTGGGCAGGGGCTTCCTGGGGCAGATTGGGCTAGGTCCCATGGTCTATTCCCTTCCTGGGCGCTCCTGGGGTCAGATCTTGAAGTCGGCACGGTGGAGCCTCCATGTGGATTTTTCTTTCTTCCATCACCAGGTAGGTCGGGTTGCTGGGCGGGCCTCTCCGGGTCGGGTCGCTGGGCGGGTGTCTCGGGGTCGCGTTGAGCCGTGTCTTGCCATCGGGGGTCGGGTTGGGAGCTCCGGGGACAAGGCCGGGCGATCCGGGGGCTGGCATCGGTTGTTAGGCCGGGTTTGGAGCTCCGAGGCCCGGGTCGGCTCCAAATCGAGGTTGGGGCTTCACTTCACTTTCTTTAAAAAGAAATTCCGATTAAGGGCCAATGTACCGTGGCCAATCCACCTACCCTGCACATCTTTTTGGGTTGTGGGAGTGGGACCCACACAGACATTGGGAGAATGTGCAAACTCCAGACGGGCAGTGACCTGGGGCCGGGATTGAACCTAGGACCTCGGTGCCGTGAGGCAGCAGTGCTAACCACTGTGCCACTCTTCTAATGGACAGCCAAATTATGATGGCAGTTCTACGCCCTTGCACGCGTAATACCTGCTCCTTGGTGCTAAGCTACCAAGAGAGAGCGATGGAGTGTTTATAGATTTTATTGCTCCAGTGTAGATCGTGTGGATTACTATAATTTGTCCAAATCTGTTGGTCTATTGTGTTGCTTCAATTCAATCTCACCTCCCTGAACTGGTACTTACTGTCTAAGCTAACAGCCTTTCAAAGTGATGTTTTCCATCAGTCATAGGGATCAGGGGGATAATTTTGACTTTGTGCGATAATATTAAACGAAAATTAGATTTGATGGTGGTGTTCAAAGCCACGGACAGTTTTGATGGAGTAAATTAGGAGAAACTACTTGGCATGGCAGAAGGGCCAGAGGTCACAGATTGAAGTTGACTAGCAAAGGAACTGAAGGAAAAATCACGAGGAAGATTCCAGCAGCGAGTGGCCATGATCTGGATTTATTCCATTTGTTGTTAAAGCAGATTCAATAATAGCTTTCAGAGACTTTGATCAATACTTACAGGGCCATGGGCAAAGCGAAAGGATTGGGAAAATTTGGACAGCTCTTTCAAAAAGCCAGCGCAGGAATGATAGGCTCATTGACCTCCCCCTGTGCTGTATCGTTCTACGATTACAAACAGGCAAAAACATATCAGCGTCCCATTTTAAATTTACTGATTTTAATACGTTCCAGGCACTCACCACCCTCTGTGTAAAAAACTTCTCTTGCACATCTCCTCGAAACTTCCCCCTTGCACCTTAAACCTATGCCACCTAATAATTAAATCTTCCACCCTGGGAAAAACATTCTGACTATCCACTCCGTCCATGTCCCTCATAATTTTGTAAACTTCTGCACCCCTCAACTGTAAATTGTCCTTAGTTTTCAAAGATGTGTATGTTAGGTGGGGTTACGGTGATAGGTTGGAGGTGTGGGCCTCAAGAGGGTGGTCATTCAGAGGGTTGGTGCAGACGCAATGGGCTGGATGGCCTCTTTCTGCACTGCCAGAGTCATAGAATCATAGAATTTACAGTACTGAAGGAGGCCGCTCGGCCCATCGAGTCTGCACTGGCCATTGGAAAGAGCACCCCACTTAACTCCACACCTCCACCCTATCGCCATAACCCAGTAATTTCACCTAACCATTTTGGACATTAAGGGAAATTTTGAATGGCCAATCCACCTAACCTGCACATCTTTGGACTGTGATGTAAAAAAGAGCACCCGGAAGAAACCTATGCAGACACAGGGAGAACATGCAGACTCCGCACAGACAGTGACCCAAGCTGGGAATCAAACCTGGGACCCTGGCACGGAGAACTTGTGCTAACCACCAAGTTAGAACCAATTCTATAGTTCCACTTTGCCTGAAGGTTCTTTTGTATTTACTCTGAATATCGTGCGTGACATTTCACAAAAGTTGATACGCCTTTATTGAATCATTAATCAATAGTGCAAACTCACGACAATACTGGTTACACATTCCTCTGAATGCCAGAATTCTTCTTGGTGACAACTGTCCAAGCTGCTTACACTCACAGCAGCAAAGATGGTTCTGAGAATTTTCCATTACTACCATTCTTTGCTGTGACCCTGCCTCGTATAAGGTAAAGTCTGGTTTTAGTCCATTTAATTGGTTTTTAATGAAATCACTGCACATCTCCATGCTTTCACTAGGTGTCCCCTGGCTAGGTCTCCTTCGAACGTCACATTTGAGGTACCCTAGCCAGCTTGACTCTGCACTGTTACCTCCAACACCATTACCAATCTCCAGAGCTGGGAAAAGATGACACAACCTCCCTGGTATGGACCCCATTACAGTTTAAGTCACTTTGCAGAATTTACTGATTCCAGTGAGGCTTTCACTTGACTAAATTAACCATCATGCATTGTGTTTTGAGCACCCATTACGCTTCAGTACAGTTCTTTACATATCTTCAACCTGGGTTCTTCTTTTACCTCAAAGTCCTGTGTTAGCACCACGAGACGGACTGCACGCGCAAGGTTACTTGTCTACGTTAATAAAAATAAAATAAATTAAAAAACAGTGACATGATGAGAACTGATTGTACATTAAAAAGGTAAATAATACATTGACTTACATAAGCCATCAAACAATCCTGTCGATGGGTCAGAGCAGTGGGATTTTAAATTTGTAACAATAGAAGAAGTGAGAACGATACAATGGAGTTTACTGCCCCTCATCCTGTGCCCCCTTTGCATGGAATTACAAAGAAGACACTGCACAGAACCAGACCAATCGGCTCAACTCTCTGCCCGTGTTTATGTCCTCCATGAGCTTCCTTCTATTCTCCTTCATCCAACCTGACCAACATACCCTTCTATTCCTTACTCCCTCACCTGTTCAACCGAGCTTCTTCTTAATTGCATCCACGCTATCGACTCAATTATTCCCTGTGGTAGTAAGTTCCAGATTCTGACCACACTCTGGGAAAAGAGGGACAGGATTCTCCGAGCCTCTGCTCCGAAATTGCGCTCGGCGCAGGGGGCGGAGAACGGTTCGTCAGACCCGCGATGGGGTCCGACGTCTTCCCTCGATTCTCCGCGGACCAGAGAATCGCCGCCAGTTGCGAGCGGTCGACGCGGTGCTAGTCGGAGTCCATTGAAAGAGACCCCGCGGCGATTCTCCGCCGGCAACTGGTTCACTCACATGGTTCCACGCGGTGGGAGCTCCGAGTGGCGGCTGCGGATCCAGTCCGTGGCTGCCCTGGTGGGGGACGGGGGGATCAGTCACTGGGGTGGGGCTCCAGGACAGCCAGGCTCACGGGCTGCTTTATTATCTGAAATGGAGACTGAAGCAGCCGACTATTCTCCATGTGGACTCCATTCAAGATTCTACAGATGTTGGATTAGATTGGATTTGGTTACTGTCACGTGTACCGAGGTACAGTGAAAAATATTGTTCTGCCTGCAGTCCAGACAGATAATTCCGCACATGAAAAAAATACATAGGGCAAATATAAAATACACAATGGAAATACATAGACACAAGCATTGTGTGAAGCATACAGGTGTGTAGTCCTACTCAGTAGAGGGGATGTGTGAAGAGATCAGATCAGTCTGTAGGAGGGTCATTCAGGAGTCTGGTAATAAGCAGGAAGAAGTTGTTTTTGAATTTGTCAGTGCGTGTTCTTACACTTTCTCCCGCCCGATGGAAGAGGTTGGAAGAGTGTGTAAGCTGGGGGGGGGGGGGGGGGGGGGGGGAGAGGAGGAGGGGGGAGGGTTCTTTGATTATGCTGCTCGCTTTCCCCAGGCAGCAGGAGGTGTAGACAAAGTCAATGAATGGGATGTGATGGACTGGGCTGTGTTCACGACTCTCTATAGTTTCTTACTGTCTTGGGCCGAGCAGTTGCCATACCAGGCTGTGATGCAGCCAGATGGGATGCTTTCTCTGGTGCATCTGTAAAAGTTGGTCAGAATCAATGTGGACATGCTGAATTTCCTTAGTTTCCTGAGAAAGTATAGGGGCTGTTGTGCTTTCTTGGTCGTAGCGTCGATGTGGGTGGACCAGGACAGATTGTTGGTGATGTGCACACCCAGGAATTTGAAGCTGTAAATCATCTCCACCTCGGCCCTGTTGATGCTGACAGGGGTGTGGACGATACTTTGCTTCCTGATGTCAATGACCAGCTCTTTAGTTTTGAGGCAGAGACAGAGTTTGTTGTTCCACCACTCCACCATGTTTAACTGCTATTGGAGATTCCCATAATTTCCTGTTGCTTTTCCGCTGACCCTCTGGAAAGGTTTTGGTGGAATATTGCGGGGATTCTTTGCAAGACTTCAATCCTGCCCTTTGTTAGTCACATTCTTCACATGTTCCATAAAAAGGTCTGTTGACTTCTTTATTTCTGTTTGAACCACAAGCTGTTCCTTATATTGACCGACTGACCACACAACTGGCGTATTAGTTCAAAGACAGTTTATTACAAGACTTATTTCTATAAGCAATGATACACGCGACAACCCACTAAATTAGACCTAATAACTAAGATGACCTTTACTTGACTTCGGGGTGACCGGCTCTGTGTGGGAGATAAGGCCTTTATCTGTGTCCACGTGGGTCGGTTGGAAGTCTTCAGGTTCGTCTCGGCTGGGCTCATCCTTCAGGTTGCGATTGCGGGTCCTTGAACTTGGCTGGTTGATGCGCTGCAATTGATCGCACACAGGCCGGTCCAAAAGAGGCCAATCCCGCGTGCGCAGGGCTTCTAATCCTTCTTCTCTTTTGCGCCCTTTTGGGTGGTCCTATCTCCAGCTCAATAGATCAATAGGGTTTCGATCACCCTCATTGATCCTGGCCAATTATGGGGCGAATACCTCGGTGGCTGAGCGGGCCCAGCTAGCATTGTCCCAGGCACATAGGCCTTTCCAAATAAGGGGAAGTGGCGCCGGTTAGTCTGCTACTGTTGTGGTTCCTTGATTCAAACTCTATTGTCCTGGGGGAAATGGTGATTGACTTTTAATGGTTGCAAGTTTTGGTCAGGTCTTGGTCACAGAGGCTGTGTACTTGTCTTTGTCCAAATTGACCACAAATCCCATGAGCCTTTGCAGGTGGCCATTTTAGATGGCTACAGGTCCTTCAATGTTTCACCTGATCTGATAGTGCTCAAAACTAACAATATACGATGAAGAAAAGGTGGAAAATGGGCCCTCAACCCTCAACAATTAATTAAGTTAGAACCTGACCACAAATTAAAATATTGTTTAATGGCACCTGCAGTTATATATTGGGTAATCAATTTATGGTGGGAAGTTTCATAATATGCACGCATGCACATCCTGAGGTAAAAGTAGGCAGTGACAGACATCTAGGTGAGCCAATCAATATACAGAACAGAACAAGACCAATGACAAGACAGGACACCAGAGGGTGGCTTCCAACTCTAAAACACATGAGGCATCAGCGCTCTGCCTCTTTCCACTGGTGATAGCTGTAGTGACAGTCAGGGTGTACAAATCATTCAACACCTTCTACACGTGGATCAGAGCTAGCCTGGTCTAGACAGTTAATGCTAGTTTACTTAGAGTAGTAGAGATTTAACCCACAGGCAGCTGTGTGCTTTGTTACTGAAGTTCAATAAATCTTATATTGAACCAATGCCCACGTTTGGCATATACTTGACCATTTCATTGCATCATGTACAATCCGTGTTACCCCAGAGTGAACAACATGACAGGAAGGAGGCAAAATATGCTTGACGATCACCATAAATTAGTCCCGCCTCAAGCCAATTTGTGGGTGATTAATAGCCAATTAACCCCTCACCACCACCCATGACCAGCCAGAAAGGAAAGAATTGAGAATACAATCTAACGAAAAAAAATAGAGCGCCGGGAATGAGTCTGCTCTCTCAGGGTCCGGCGGGAAGATTTCTATTGCCCTGGTGGGGAACGTCACCCCCACCCCTCCCCAAGGCCACACTCAGCATAATTTTCTGCTTTTGAAATGCAATCCAATGAGTCCCAGTCACTTCCTCTTTCAGCAAACCGAGGCGATGTTTTCTCCTTCAAGTATTTATCCAACCTCCTTTATCAAATGTTATTGAATCTATTTCCACCACCTTATCAAGTTGTGACTTGCTTAACCTTAACCTCTCTGAATAAAAATGTTGGGCGGGATTCTCCGTCAGCTGATGCAGGAATTGGCTAATGCAATTGGGCGGAGAATCAATTTTGACGCCGAAATTGTGGCGGCGCCAGTTTCACGCCAAATCACAATTCTTTGTTGCCTCAACAGCGGCGTTAATGCGTTCAAGAACGCATGGACAGTCAACACCGTTTGCATATCATTAGCAGGCCTGACCCGGTATTCTCCGGGGCCTATGTGATTCTCCGTCTCCACTGGGGTGAATTCCCGACGGCGAGGTTCACTTGTGCTTTTAAAAATCGTGAAACTGCTGCCTTGGCTGAAGAGGGAGAGAGGAGGTAGGGAAAGCATCCAACATCGCCATAGTTTGCTGACAGTTGTGTCGCTGGTTGAGGGGCTTGTGCCAGGGCCGGGGGGGGGGGAGTAGTGTGGGCAACTGCACACGCTGCTGACTGCCCACTGTGAACCTTGGGCCACAGGTCATGTGGCTGACATGCCCGTTTCGCCCCAGGCTGACCGCTAGTCCCAGCCAACCCATCAGCCATATGGGCGCTCTTGTTGGCTGGGATGAATGTGTGTGGGGAGTGTAATGTGTAATGTGTACGTGCGGCTGCAGCTTGTCAGCCTCCGAATCCCAGCGAATCTGGCACCGTTTCTCAGTGGAATCGATTGTGTTCCACACGGCGCCGGTGCTAGCCCCTCAACGGTCACGGAATCGGTCCCGATGCAGCACCAGTTTTGCTGTCATGGAAGTCGATGAATCCTGCCCCATCGTCAACACTTAATAACAATAATCTTTATTATTGTCACAAGTTGACTTACATTAACACTGCAGCAAAGTTACTGTGAAAAGCCCCTAGTCGCCACATTCCGGCTCCTGTTCGGGTACACAGAGGGAGAATTCAGAATGTCCAATTCACCTCACAGCACGTCTTTTGGGACTTGTGGGAGGAAACCGGAGCACCCGGAGGAAACACACGCGGACACGGGGAGAACATGCAGACTCCACACAGACAGTGACCCAAGCCAGGAATCGAACCTGGGACCCTGGTGCTGTGAAGCAACAGTGCTAACCACCGTGCCATCCATCGGGCTGGATACTCCGATTTTGAGACTATGCCTGGTTTTACGTTGCAAAATTCAGTGGGGCCCCAGCACTGATCCTCTGACCGGTGAGGGGGTAGCAGCTGCACCATGTAAAACGCACGCCCTTCCCGATATAAACGCCTGGAGAATTGCTGGGATCGTGGCCAGGCATGCGCACGACAACGACCTGCAGTGGTCGCGCCATATAACATGGTGCCGGCCGTGCCTGGACCTGACCTGCCAGATAGTGCCCCCCTGGACACTCCTCGCCATCCCCTGGCCATCCCCCACTTGTCCCCCCAGACCTCGCCGAAGTCCCCCCCCCCCCCCCCCCCAGCCAGCAGCACAGCTCCCCCCCTCTCAACTGTGGAGGCGCTGGACACAGTCCGCAGCCACCACGTCGGGTTCACGAAAATTGTGAGCGCACGTGTCCCGTGCTGTCGGTAATTCGGCCCATCAGGGGCGGAGCATCGAGGGCGGGCCTTCAGGTAACGTCTGGAGGCCGTCCCAACGGAGTGCAGCATACTCCTCGATGATGCCATTTCGGAGCGAGCGTAGCATCCGAATACAGGCGACGGCCCCGATCCGGTCGTAAACAGGTACTCCCCGCCTGATTGCAGATTACGATATCGCCGCCGGGCAACGGAGAATTCTGCCCAGAGTCTCCGGAACGGAGAATCATGCCTGCTGTTTCCCCTGTTGCCTTTGTTACTTTTTCCTGTCACCTTATATCTGTGGTCTTTGACTGTCAACCCTTCAGCCATTCAATATGACCTCTCTGTCTAAACGCTTCATGATTTTAAAATCTCTATCAAATCTGTCATAATATACACATCAGTATATAATGGTGCAGAGACTGACACACTGCAAGACCAATCAACACACACAACACAGCATCACCAGTTAGAGCACGCTTACTATAAAGACAGAGGGCACTAATTTTCCCGCTCATTTGGGATGCAGCCTCTGAGAAGGACAGAGCTTGCTGCACAGATCTTCACCATGTGCTGATAGTCTAGACGGGTCAGGATAAGCATATGTCTTCAGTTAATCTAACATAGTGTCGACCCACAGTGCAAGTAAGTTCAACAGTTCCTAGCTTAATAAAATAGTGTTGCACTATTACAAGTGTTGGTAGCCTGTCTATGTTACTGCTAAGGTAAACACAGTCTCCACAGATCCAGAGGACCCAACACATCAAAATTTTTTCTTGCTGTGAAGCAACAATGATACTAAAGGGTTGTAGTAAAGAAAAGTCGCCACAGTCCCAGATGACCATTGGTTGCTTTCCCCTTTGAGGGGGAGAGCTGACAGGTGATGATTAATCTGAGGCTCACCACCCCTCAGGCGATGGGGAAGGTTGAGAAGGCGGAACCTTCGTGAATAACCTCTGCCAGTCTGGGGATTTGAACCCACACTGCTGGCCTTGCTCTGCATCACAAATCATCCACCCAGTCAACAGAGCTAAACTGTACAAAGAAAATGCTTGAATCACAAAGATTTTACTCAGTGACATTCAGGGGAATCACAGGTCAACAATCACAAATCTTATACAAAGCTGGAAATGGCTGAGGGTGAGATTATGATGCGCACATTTGATCTGTTTTTAACAAATTGTTCTCTCCATCATTTTTAGCACAGGGCTAAATCTCTGGCTTTGAAAGCAGACCAAGCAGGCCAGCAGCACGGTTCGATTCCCGTAACAGCCTTCCCGAACAGGCGCCGGAATGTGGCGACTAGGGGCTTTTCACAGTAACTTCATTTGAAGCCTACTCGTGACAATAAGCGATTTTCGTTTCATTTTCATTTCATTTCATTCATCATTTTAGTTGAGGAACTAATCCATGTGGACAATGACAGCGAGAGGAATCTGGTGGTAATGCATTAATCATTCCTGTAAACGTCTCCATTATAATTTATTTACTTTTGTAGGAATAAAAATGCTATCTTCACTTCTTCAGTTCTCTGTCCGAAGGCAGGTCTGACCCCCAACTGGAACAGAGATTGAACCCAGTGCTGTTCACCCCAATCTGATGTACACCAGCCACCCAGCAACCCCCCCCCCCCCCCCCCACCCCCACCTCAAGAAGTCCGAATTACTATGGCAACATACACTTTTACATGCATTTTGTAACCTGCAGCTATGGATAGTGACGGCAGAGGAGCCAAAATCTGTCCATGATATGGTTGTCCAGGAATCTCTGCTGCTTACACCACCAGATATTATCCTGCGCAGAAAGATTTGCAACGTGATGCTCAACCTGCTTGGCTGCACTTTGAATGCACCTTCCTTGGCCGTTAAGTCCTGGGGTCTGGCTTGAACGCAAAGTTCCTTGCTCAGAGGCATGATCGCTATCCACTGCTCCACCAGATCTCTTTGCCTTCACTTATAACATATACAAGCCTACCTCAGATTAAATGAAGCATATCAAAGTACACACCCAGACGCATGACAAAAATATAATATAATCTTTATTATATTTTATAACCTTTACTAGTGTCACAAGTAGGCTTACATTAACACTGCAATGAAATTACTGAGAAATGACCCTAGTCGCCACATTCCGGCGCCTGTTCGGGTACAAAGAGGGAGAATTCAGAATGTCCAATTCACCTAACAAGCACATCTTTCGGGACTTGTGGGAGGAAATCAGAGCACCCGGAGGAAACCCACGCCGACACGGGGAGAACGTGCAGACTCCGCACAGACAGTGACCCAAGCCGGGAATCGAACCTCGGACCCAGGAGCTGTGAAGCAACAGTGATAACCACTGTGCTACCGTGCCGCCCCAGAAATAACTGCTTTGCTCATTGTTAATAATCAGCATTTTAAAAAAAATTTGGAGTACCCAATTAATTTTTTCCAATTATACGACAATTTAGCGTGGCCAATCCACCTAGCCTGCACATCTTTGGGTTATGGGGTCGAAAGCCACGCAAACACGGGGAGAATGTGCAAACTCCACACGGACAGTGACCCAGAGCCGGGATCGAACCTGGGACCCCGCCACCGTGCTGCCCCAATTATCAGCATTTAGAAAGAGATTGGATAATGTTAAGAATGTCAGTCAGTCCGCTGCAGGTGAATCTGCCACACCCCTCAATTGTTTTCCTGTCGTTCTATCCATTGATGACCCCTGATTTCACTCACCTCATCTTGTTTTCTAAATCAAGTTTTTCAAGATAAAGACTGATAGTTTTTGAAGAATAAAGGAATAAAAGGTTATGGTGTTTGGGCGGGAGAGTGGAGCTGAGTCCACAAAAGTTCAGCCATGAGCTAATTGAATGGTGGAAAGGCTCGAAAGGCCAGATGGCCTCCACCTGCTCCTAGTTCTTATTACGTTCTTATTAAATTCCCTCCGCTCCAGCATCAGTTTCCCCTACTCCACGCGGAGACGGCCGTGGTGCGCATGCACGGATTCACGTGGCTCCCGGGCAACATTGTGCATCCGTACAAGGGCCCGGCGTGGAGGAACATAGGCCTCCCCCAGAATTAGCGCACCGCTGATCGTTGGCCCCCATGGCCACTGTGGAGGCCCCTTGGAATCGGCTCCCCCCCGCACCACCCCCCCCCCCCCCATCAGGACGGCCCCCGCAGCCAGAATGCCGAGATCCCACCAGTTAGGACCATACGCGAACGACGCTGGCGGAACACGGAGAATCGCCGCTGGGGTCGCTTTGTACCGCCTCCCCCGACTGGAGCCGTGGCAACCGCCCCGCCGCGGTTGTTGCTGATTCTCCAGTCGCCGGAGAATTGGCGGCACGGAGTCAGAGCGGCTTGGTGGGATTCGCGGGCCCCCCCTCCAGCGATTCTTTGACCCGGCGCTGGATCAGAGAATCCCGGCGAGAGCCTTAGAAAATAAGTTGTTTTGTAAAACTAATTCATTCATTAATTAATTCATTGAGATACCTTTATGTGGGCTCAATGGAGCAGGACATCATCGATGATCAAAAAGTAAGGAAAAAGACAAAATCAATCGAGAAGTAATCGTTCACCAATGAGCTTCAAATGTCTGTGGATTGTGGGAGGAATTCAGACTGTGGAAGCTGAAGGGTTTCAAGGCTTTAAAAAAAAGTTGTATTTGTAATTCACTGTGAAAGATTGTACTAAAGTAAAGTCGCCACAGTCCCAGATGACCATAGGCTGATTTCCCCTTTGAGGGGGAGAGCTGACTGGTGGGGATTTAACCTGGGGGTCACCATACCTCACTGATATTTACTGCACCCCTCTGGATGCCCTTGTGTGGTTAAGAATCAGCCACATTGGTGTGGACTGGAGTAAGGTCAGCAAATCGCCATCAATTAAGGACCTTAATAGACCACATAAATTATTATAAAAATAATGGAATCAAAGTGCTTCTCTGAGTCCCCATTTTAATTACAATAGAGATGATCAACCCGTGAGCTGAAAGAACATTCTGTGAAACATTTTCCAGAACTATACCACAGCTGAGATATTTCAGTTAAGTAGAGAGACAAGACTAACTCCGATAGTTCTCTTCAGAGTACAGAGGTTAATGGGAGATTTAGTGGACATATTCAAGTGGTTGATGGTTTTGGTCCAGCAAATTAAGGGAAACTATTTCCAGTGGCAGATTAGTTGGTAATCTCGAGGGCACAGATGTAAGGCAATCGGTCATGAAGGAATGAGGAAAGAAAATGCAGCAAGCTGTGATCTGGAAGGTGGTGCCTGAAAGGGTGGTGGAAGCAGGTTCAATAGTTACTCCCAAAAGGGAATTGAACAAATACATGAAGTGGGAAAATGTTTCCAGGGCCTGAGAAAATAACTTGTTTGTAAAATAATAATTTATTTATTGAGCTGCCTTCTGGGGAAAGAAAGGGAGAGAGGATTGATTGATTAGCGCTTTCACAGAGCTAACATAGGCACGATGCGCCAAGTGGCCTTCAATGAAAATGTTTTCTTGGGGCGGTGCCCAATACAATAAGAACTCTTCAAAACGTTTTCTACCATCACCCAGTAATCAGGTCTCAAAATTGTTGAAATCTTTACATCTCTTAATTAACTTTTCCTTTGAATGTTAAACCTGCAAAATGACAAGGCTGGGCCACCGGGGAAATAATCAGAGGGGTTGTGCATTTCTGATTGACGTCCATCAACCTCCGTTCAAGTTCCCCGATGCTAACTCCTATTGATTATTAAAACATCATTCTACACAGAACATTCTGTTCTCCACAAAATATGCAAAAGCCACAAAAATAGCTGAACTGTGAGGAGGACAGAGGTCGACTTCAAGAGAAAATAGACAAGCTGATGGAACAGGAAGATGTACTGCAGATGGAATTTGATGCAGGAAGAATGAAGTGATACACTTTGTTGGGGAGAACGAGGAGAGACAGTATAAAACTACAGAGGGTGCAGGAACTGAGAGAAGTGGGGTTTATGTGTACAAATTGTTGAAGGTGGCAGGGCAGGTTGAGAATGTGGTTTCAGAAAACACACTGTCTTTTATAAATAGAGGCTTACGGCGGAGTTTAATGGAAACATTGCTATGTTTTTCAGGGAGTTTCCCGTTCTGCTGGCAAATTCCCCACCGCTATCAAACGACACTGAGGGCTGGATTTTTTGACCACGCCCTTAGTGGCCAAAAGGGTTTGGAGGCATTTTTGGGTTACGGGGATAGGGTGGAAGAGAGGGCTTAAATGTGTTGGTGCAGACTCGATGGTCTGAATAGCCTCCTTCTGCACTGTATGTTCTATGTTCTGGGCTCCCCACCCCCGTACAGCCTCCCCTCCAGAACCCTCACCCATCAGTCCCCACCCTCCCAGAGGCTGCTACTGACCTATCATGTACCCCCCTCCCTTCAACCCCCTCCTTCCTTTCATGGGCATTGCTCCCCTTGGGCCCTGACCCTTGGCAATGCCACCCTAGTGCCCAGGCACCTTTGCACTGCCATCGTGGCACCTGGGAAGTGCTTCTGCCAGCTTGGCCGTGCCACCCAGGCACCTTGGCAGGTCCAGCGCGGCAGTGCCTAGGTGCCCGCGTTGCAGGGGGGAGGCCATGGAGCTACCTTGCCCTATCCTTGACTACCCATGGGTCACCGATAGCCGAAGAAACCTCCCCCACCCAGGGTGCCATTCCGCCGGGTTCACGTTTGTGTACGTCCGTACAGCGCTGGGTTGGCTAGTCGATCCCGGGAGGCCGGTAGATACTGGGTAAGTAGGTTTAAACCCTCCTTAGGCATGTGCCGTTTGGTAAGGTGGGACTTGGGTAGTTCCCATGAGGCTTAAAGTCTGCCGGGAAGCCCGTGAAAGGCTTCTCCCGGGATCTGCTGGCATCATTGCGCTCTCATGATCCCAACATCACACCCAGAGAGAGGCAAAAGTAAGGAAATTTGTGAAATACTGGTTTGGCCTCAACTGGAGTATTGTGTCTAATTCTAGCACCAGCCTTTAAGGGTCTGTTCGATGCTCCTTTCTTCATACTGGGAAGCTAGGATTGAGTCATATGTATGCGCCCACCACTTGTCCTAGCCAGACCCCAACTGGTTAATGGGAAAGACAGGATACTCCTGTTTATCCATGATAGTTCAATCAAGACCCAGTGTCCTCTGAAACTCCCCTTGTCTGACCAGTCATCAGCTCATTATGGAGTCCGACGGCTTCTTTTGTCTGTTCTCTGTCCTGCTGCAAAGCTGATCACCTGCGTCTGGAAGTTTGTGACATATTTATAGTCTTTGGAGTGGATAATCACCAAGTCCATATCGCAATAACAGGTTCTTTTCACAGTAACTTCATTGAAGCCTACTCGTGACAATAAGCGATTTTCATTTTCATTTCATTTCATGCCATGACTTGAGTGCTTTTGCAGGTGGCCAGTATCGATTCCAGACAGGGCCTATGTGTATCTTCTCAGCCTATTCTCAATACCACGCAGCAAATGCTGGTCCAGCCAACGACGCCCACATTCCATAAAAGAATCAGAAAAATTCCGCAACTGAAGTTATTTTATTGCTGCTTGTTGAATCTTGCTGTGCTTAAAATGGAAGCGGAGTTTGCTTAACCGACAATGTCAATGCTAAATAACAATAACTGCACTTGAGATATGTGATGCAGTGCAATCAAAATACAATTCTTTCTTGTGCTGTTGCCAAGTTAACAGTTATTTAAAATCCGTCCTTGTTGCCTTCAGCTGGTATTTTAGCCAAAAGTCTCTTGAGTGAGTTCATCAACAACTTTTCAGGAGCCGACAATGGCTTTTTTACTTGCCTTTAATCTTTAATTTTCTTCAGTTTTCAATGTCTAATCTATAATTAATATAATCTATAATTAATTATGGTAATTAATAAAACATGTAATGTAATGAATGTAATATGATACATACGTTATTAAATCGAT
This sequence comes from Scyliorhinus canicula, assembly GCF_902713615.1. NCBI lineage: Eukaryota > Metazoa > Chordata > Chondrichthyes > Carcharhiniformes > Scyliorhinidae > Scyliorhinus > Scyliorhinus canicula. The sequence goes on along the minus strand of NC_052149.1, from coordinate 239,006,868 downwards.
TACATCTATTTTGTACATTATTCAAATATTCGCATCTCTTTTGCGTTTCCTATTCGCCATATTAACCTCCTGGATTATTATGATTTTGACATTTCTAGGTAAAATATTTTGTTGTAACGCCTGGGTGTTTTGATTCACTGTGAATATTTAGTAATGGTCTCATACATTGCTAGGCGACCTTACTTCTCCAAGGTTAACTTTCCAACTTTCCAACTCATGTTGCCCACTATCGCGCCAAGTTTTATATTTATGAGTTGGAATTATTTAAACCTTTTGACGTTGAACTTGAAGTTTCATTGATCTTTGAAGCTTTCAATTGCATGTCCATTTCTGAGCTCTTCCACCCGCTTTTCCACACTTCCGATTTGAATGATAAAGCTTCATTTAAATGTAATGACGATTAATCGAGCCTCGCCTGCTTTCTGCCAGCTTAGTGGTTGCCAAGTGTGCCCTGCGCACACTACAGAATTACCGAATTGCTACGGTGCAGAAGGAGGCCGTTTGGCCCATCATGTCTACACCAGCTCTCCAAACGAGCATCACAACTTCATCCCATTCCTCTGCCTTCCCGCACGTCCACACATTCGTCTAACGCCCATTTGAATGCCTTGATTGAACCTGCCTCCACCACACTTCCAGGCCATAAATTCCAGGGGCGGAATTCTACGACCCCCCGGGGGGGGGGGATTGCGCCGCGTCGGTTGGCGGGCCCCCCGCGACGATTCTCCGGCCCGCGATGGGTCGAAGTCCCGCCGCTGTCAGGCCTATCCCACCGCCGTGGTTTAAACCACCTCTGGTACCAGCGGGATTGGCTGCGCGGGCGGGCTTCGGGGTCCTTGGGGGGGGGGGGGCGGGGGCGATCTGACCCCGGGGGGTGCCCCCACGGTGGCCTGGCCCGCGATCGGGGCCCACCGATTGGTGGGCGGGCCTGTGCCGTGGGGGAACTCTTTTTCTTCCGCCCCCGCCATGGCCTTCACTATGGCGAGGGCGGAAGAGACCCCCTCCCCTGCACATGCGCTGGTATGACGTCAGCAGCCTCTGATGCTCCGGCGCATGCAACAACTTACGGCAGCCGGCGAAGTCATTTCGGCCTCGGTTGGCATGGTGCCAAAGGCAGTTCACGCCAGCTGGCGGAGTGGAAACCACTCCGGAGCGGGTCTAGCCCCTAAAGGTGTGGAGAATTCCGCAACTTTGGGGTGGCCCGACGCCGGAGTGGTGCACGCCACTCCGACACGCCAAGTACCCCCGCCCCACCAGGTAGGGGAGAATCCCGGCCCAGATCTGAACTATTTGTTGTGTCAAAAACATTTTCTCACATTACATTTGCTTCTTTTACGAATGACTTTAAACCTGTGCTCTCACATTGTTGATCATTTTGCCAGCGGGAACAGTTTCTCCCGATCTTCTCTGTCCAGCCTCCTCATGATTTTGAACATCTCTAACAAATCTCTTCAACTTCTTCTTCTCTCCAAGTAGAACAGTCCCAACCTCTCCAATCTATCCTCACTACTGGAATTTCTCATCCCTGGAACCATTCTTGCTGCCTCTGCTGCCTCCCAATGCTCGGCCTACCCATGAGGTAACCATGCCAACCCGCTGCCCCTGTTGCTGGACTTGCTTCTTCCTGAAACTGGCTTGCTGCATAATTGGTCATTGATTCTCCATGAGGGGGATGAGAAAATTACACGTTAGATGTCAAGGTGTTCCCAGCGCTTACGAACATTTGTCAAAATATATCCAGGAAGCCAAGCAAGCAGGTCAGAGAATGAAGAATAAATGGTGAGAGATCAACATGGATGATCTATTTAGGAAGCTATGCAAATTAGTGGTGCTGGAGACAGAATTCTTTTTTCTTTGTTATTTTGTCTGGTGTGGACCCCACTGGCAAGAAATGTTTAAGAGCCAATGGAAGTCAATAGAGAGATGCCTGAAAATTGTGTGTGGTGAAAAATAGGTTACTGATTGACGATAAACCCATTTGTCCTGGAAATCTCACCCCACAGATCCCACGCACGGTAGACTTTCATTAGCAACAAAATAAACAGAGCATCAACCATGATTGCACCGCCCATTTGCAAAATAATGGGTGACAAAGGCCATCCAACCCAGTCATCTCACCCATCGCAGGATGACATTCAAACATACAGATTATGAGCTGGAATTGGCCATTCGGCCCCTGGAGCCTGGTCCACCACTTCTAACCTGGCCTGTTGACTATAACTCACAGGTACTTAATTGGCTGGAGACGTCTTTTCCATTGACCTCAAATTTGTCCTTTTGACTACTTACCTATTATCACACTCTTATCTAATAATAATAATCTTTATTATTGTCATAAGTCGGCTTACATTTACACTGCAATGACGTTACTGTGATAAACCCTAGTCGCCACATTCCGGCGCCTATTCGGGTACTCAGAGGGAGAATTCAGAATGTCCAATTCACCAACTTGTGGGAGGAAACCAGAGCACCCGGAGGAACCCACGTAAACACGGGGAGGACGTGCAAACTCCACACAAACAATGACCCACCACCTGGATCTAACCTGGGTCCTCAGCGCCGTGAGGCAGCAGTGCAAACCACTTTGCCACCCTGACATCTGTGAAGCACAGAGATCCATGAGGGCTCCAACACTGCTCACCCATAGCGAAGATTTGTGTTGTTCAATCATTCCACTTTGCTGCCCAGGAGTGTTTTGATCTATCTATCCTGTGGCATTACTGATAAAATACACTGCTTGAATGAAATAATATATTGAATAATATCATGCTCCCAGTCAGAAGAAAGTCTTCTTCTTTGACAGAACGATAAAGACCTTGTGCAGTTTATCTGGGTTGAAGTTATTGACTCTTTCTCCCAGATGTGAATTTACCATTATTCTGACTGTATGGTGCAATCTTGAGAGCATGTTAATGAGGACGAAAGCTGTTACTAAACTCAGTGTTATCATCTGCACACTGTTATAAATAACTAGTGGGATATTTTCCTGTCAAATTAATGATGCTGTTAAAGTAAAATTTGTACTTTCTGGTTTGTTTAATAGCCACGGTGGGATCATCTACAGGGCACATGCAAACTAACACTGCATTATATCATCGCTGCCCTTGATATTAATGATCCATGTTGCATATATATCAGACAATATTTGTAACCAGATGTCAACACGAGTCATTATCTTTTTACAAGGACCATTCTGTGATGTGTGATGGATCGGTTGGTGATTCGTGAATGGGAAAAAATATCATGCACGATTGAGGGGGAGCGTTAAAGTGCGGAGGGAGGAATAAGGAGCCTGGAAACAGGAGAAGCACCAGGGCCCAGGATGTATCTCCCTGGATCTGGATGAGAGACTTTGCTGATGTGGTTACGTTGGAGAGGACGTGGTTTTTCTTGGAAAAGAAAAGACTGAGGGAGTTTCGATGGAGATTTTCAAATTCGCAGATGGATGTGAGAACTGAAGGGCATCAATTAAAGGTAATTGGCAGAAGAACCAAATACAACATAAGAAAAATCTTTTATTCTGCAGTAAGGAGTTAGGATCTGGAATACACTGCCTGATGGAGCTGGAGGAAGATTCAACTGTGGCTTTCAAAACAACTGGATAAGCACTCAGAGAGAAAATAAATTTGCAAGGCTTTGCGGAAAGGGGAAACCTGCTTGCTATAAATACCTGACCAAAACACTTTCAGTCGGAGTGACCACTGTACAATTCTTGTAGAAATGAAATCCTATCTTCACATTGAGGATACCCTCCATCGTGTTGTGTGGCACTACCACCATGCTAAATGGGATGATTTCAAACAGATCTAGCAACTCAAGACTGGACATCCATGAGGCGATTGTGGGTCATCATCAGTGGCAGAGTTGTACTCAACCACAATCTGTATATCGTGGCCTGGCATGTCCCCCACTCTACCATTACCACCAAGCAAGGGGATCAATGAAGAGTGCAGGAGAGCATGCCAGGAGCAACACCAGGCAGACCGAAAAATGAGGTGTCAACCTGGCGAAGCTACAACACAGGACTACTTGTGTGTCAGACAGCATAAGCAGCAAGTAACAGACAGAGCTAAACGATTCAACAACCAATGGAGCAGATCTAAGCTCTGCAGTCCTACCACATCCAGCCGTGAATGGTGGTGGACAATTAAACGACTGACTGGAGGAGGAGACTCCCAAATATCCCCATCCTCAACCCTGCACAGCAGTGCAAAAGAGAAGGTTGAAGCATTCATAACATTGTTCAGCCAGTAGTGCGAAGTAGCTGAGGAAGTAATATGTCCTTTGGAACTGGAGGATTGCCTGAAGGCATTTGATAAAGTGCCGCAGCAAAATTATTTGAGGAAAATAAAAATTCATGATTAGGGGATGACGTATTGGCATGGAACAAGCCGTGTGCCACATGGATCAATACTGGGACCTCAACTGTTTACAGTTTATATTCATGACTCGGAAGGAGAAATTGAATGGATGTTTGCCAGGTCTGTTGATAGGTAGCAAAGTAAGTTGTGAAGAGGACGTAGGAAGGCTATAAAAAGACATAGATAGGTTATGTGAATGGACAAAAATCTGGCAAAATGGAGTATAATGTGCGAAAATGTGAAATTGTTCACTTTGGCAGGAACAATAATTAAGAAGCAGATTATCTACTTGATAGGAGATTGCAGAGCTCTGAGATGCAAAGGAAAATGTGTGTCTTAGTCCATGAATCATAAAAGGTTAATATACGGGCACAGCAAGTGATTAGGAAAGTTAATAGAAAGTTATCATTTATTGCGGCAGGAATTGAATATGAAAGTAGGGAGGTTATGCTTCAGCGATACAGATCACATCAGGAATATCATGTTCAGAATTAGGCACCTTCCTTAAGGAAGGATATAATTGCTTTGGAAGCAGTTCAGATCATGTTTACCAGACTCACACCTGGATGGGTTGTCTTATGAGTAAAGGCTAGACAGGCTAGGCTTGTATTCACTGGAGTTTCGAAGAGCAAAATGTGACTTCATTGAAGCATTTAAGATCCTGAGGGGTATTGACATTGTGGACATGGAGAGGATGTTTTCTCTTTGTGGGAGAATCTAGAACTAGGCGGTTACTGTTTAAAAATAAGGATCCCCATTTAAAATGGAGATGAGGAGGATTCCTTACTCTCGAGGGTAACTAGTCTTTGAAATTTTGTTCCTGAGAAGACGGTGGAATCACAGGGCAGGATTCCCCGCACCCCGATGGGGAAATCATGTTTTGCGACAGGGCGGAGAATCCGTTTTCCCGCACGAAATCGGGACCGGCGCCAGTTCCGCTGTTCTCCGCCCCCCCCCCCCCCAAAAAAAGGCGTACTCGGGGAGTACTCTGCGCCGAGCATCCACTGCCTCAGGCCATTGCCTGAGTCTCGCCCTTCTATTGTCCATCCCCGACCGGTCGAATTCCCCACGGCGTGATTCTAATCTGGCCCTGCCATTCGGGAACCTCGCGAGGAGGCTGCAGACTCAGTCCGAGGCCGCCACAGTCGGGGGAGGGCCAATCAGAGGGCAGGGGGGGCCTCATTCTGGACTGGGGGCTATATGTGCAAGTGGTCCGGGTCTGCCGAGCGGCCAATGCGGGGCACTATTTCGGCGGTCCAGATCCGCGGGCTGAGTCCGCCATGTAGCACGGTGCGGCCGCTAGAGTCCCCCGCTGTGCGCATGCGCGGCCTCTGACCCGGAAGTGCGAGGGGCCGTATCGGCAGCTGGAGCTGTGAGCTCCACAACAACTCCCTGCTAGCACCCTGCAAGGCAGTAAATCTGTGGCCTTTTGACGCCAATTTTCCTGCCGTAAAAGACCAGTTTTCACCACGGTGGGGGGGGGGGGACATAATCCCTGAAATGGAGAATCCAGGCCAGAATCCTTCAATAATTTTTAGGCAGGGTGGAAACTTCTTGTGGCTCCAGACAAAAAGCAATGTGGTTGACTCTTAACTGCCCGGTCAAGGGTAATTATAGATGGGAAAGAAATGTTGGTGCAATCTGCGACACTCACGCCCTATGGGTGATTAAAAAATAAGGGGGTGATAGAGTATTGGGGACTGATAGGACGCAGATTTGAGATTACTATCAGATCATGCTACAATATTTTTTTAATTCTGGAGCAGGTTTGAGGAACCTACTCATGTTTTTTGCACATTTGATCCATCTTGTGCTACGATCCCAGTCAATGTTATGACTGGACGGGAAGATCTCTGAATGAAACCCTGGCTCAAATTACTATAATTTTTAATTTCTTTTGTTCAACATGGAGGAACAGAGTCACAGGACCATGAATTAGTTTCAACAGCAAAGAAAAATTAAACATAAAACATCAATTTACGATACAATACTCCTTTTCTCCCCCCTTAGTTTCTCAAATATACCCAGATTTTAGAACATATAGTGCAGAAGGAGGCCATTCAGCCCATCGAGTCTGCACCAACCCACTTAAGCCCTCACTTCCATCCTATCCCCGTAACCCAGTAACCCCTCCTAACCTTTTTGGACACTAAGGGCAATTTATCATGGCCAATCCACCTAACCTGCACATCTTTGGACTGTGGGAGGAAACCGGAGCACCCGGAGGAAACCCACATAGACACGGGGAGAATGTGCAAACTCCACACAGACAGTGACCCAAGCCGGGAATCGAACCTGGGACCCAAGCGCTGTGAAGCTACCGTGCTGCCCACGTGCTCAGGTCAGCTCTGATCATTTTCAGGTCAGGTCAACATTACAAAGCTTATCTTAAGCTATTATTATGGGCCAGGGTTTTGAGAACACCAAAGTATATCATGGAGTTCACCTGACCCACAACTTTGAATAGATTTTGGTTATGGGGAGCACAAGGGCCCACTTTACAGCTGTGATGTAACAGAGATCTAAAGTATGTTTAAACAAAAACAATGTTTATTCTATGAATCAAGATAACATTTTATAAACACACAGTAAACACCTAATCAACTACCAACACTGATTAGCCCCACAGATACAATACTCTATAGGTAACCCTTAATAACTTTCCTAACAACATCCATAAGCCATAAACCTTTTTGAACAAAGACAGTAGGTTTGCATTCCTTACAGAAACAGGTATTACTTTGAAATCATCAAGTGATCTGGAGACGATTTTTAGCATCCAGAGAGCGGGAGAGAGACCCAAAATACACCTCCTTGGTTTGAATGCAGCTCCCCAACTGAAAATGAAACTAAAACTCAAGAGCCAAAAAACAGCTTCCAGCTCAAACCGAAAGTAAAAAGCCAGAAACACAGTTCAGCTCCACCCACACAATGACATCACTTCAGCTTTTTGCCAAACACACTTTTCTTATAGGGACCCTCACATGACACTATAATGGCCTCAATAACAGAAAGTCTCTTTGAGCACACTGTGATCAAATACACACTCCACTCAGAACCCAAATTAGTGTCGGTGGACCTCTCATCAGAACTCCCCCATGAGGGTTTCCAAATTTCACTCCTATAACATGCCTTAAAGTTTTCTTTCACAAGCTATTATTATGGGCCAGGGTTTTGAGAACACCAAAGTATATCATGGAGTTCACCTGACCCACAACTTTGAATAGATTTTGGTTATGGGGAGCACAAGGGCCCACTTTACAGCTGTGATGCAACAGAGATCTAAAGTATGTTTAAAACAAAAACAATGTTTATTCTATATTTTTGGGGGCAGCACGGTAGCATAGTGGTTAGCATCAATGCTTCACAGCTCCAGGGTCCCAGGTTCGATTCCCAGCTTGGTCTGTGTGGAGTCTGCACGTCCTCCCTGTGTGTGCGTGGGTTTCCTCCGGGTGCTCCGGTTTCCTCCCACAGTCCAAAGATGTGCGGATTAGGTGGATTGGCCATGCTAAATTGCCCGTTGTGTCCTAAAAAGTAAGGTTAAGGGGGAGTTGTTGGGTTACGGGTATAGGGTGGATACGTGAGTTTGAGTAGGGTGATCATTGCTCGGCACAGCATCGAGGGCCGAAGGGCCTGTTCTGTGCTGTACTGTTCTAAAGAGGTTAGATGGGGTTATTGGGTTACGGGGATAGGGTGGAAGTGAGGGGAGGCATGTCCGAGGTAGGTTCTTTACTCAGAGAATGGTTAGGGTGTGGGAAGGACTGCCTGCTGTGATAGTGGAGTCGGACACTTTCGGAACTTTCAAGTGGTTGTTGGATAGGCACATGGAGCACACCAGAATGACAGGGAGTGGGATAGCTTGATCTTGGTTTCGGACAAAGCATGGCACAACATCGAGGGCCGAAGGACTTGTTCTGTGCTGTAATGCCTGCATTGTCAGAGCAGCCATCTTTCGGCGAGATGCTCAGTTGATGCGACATTTAATGAAGGCAGAAGAATATGGAAGAAACTGAGACAGCTGGAGCGTGGCCCTCACCACGATGTGAATTGCATTGATGGGGAAGCTGGATAAACATATGAAGGTGAAAGGAATAGAGAGTTCTACTGCCAGAGTGCTGGGGAAGCATGCAAGGACGCAAAAATAGGAAAATTGGGAAATTAGGCCTTTCAACCTCTTGAGCCTACTGAACCAATCAACTCGATTGTCGCTGATCGTTTACCTCAATGCCATTTTCTCACAACATGCCCCGATCCTGCTGATATATTTAGTGTGTAGAAATCAATCCATCTCTGTCTTTAACGTGCTGTAATATTCTACAGCCCTCTGAGGTCAAGAAATCCAAAGATTTATCACCCTTTGACTGGAGAAGTACCCCCTCATCTGAGTCCCAAATAGCGAACCTCTCATTCTGAATTGAAGCATAAATATCTCGGCCTGGATTTTCCGGAGCCCTGCCCACTGCCAGGACCATCCGGTCCCACCAGAAGTCAAGAAAAAGTTTTGGGTGGCTCTCGGCATTCCAACACCTGGACATTTCCCACAGTGGCTGGGCCAGAAAACCCCGGCCTCGGTTCGACCCGAACGTCCTGTTTTTGTGCTCAACGTAATTCTATTTTTTGATAAGTGTTTGCACAGCAGTGCCCTGACCCAACATTCACCCGTCAACCAATATCTGGTTATTTAACTGATGACTCAGCTTGCTGCTGAAAACAAGGAAGAAGGGGCTTCTGAAGTGTGGATGTGGTTGCGATGTAGAAAATGTGGCAACCAATTTATGCACAGCAAGTTCCTATAAATAGCAGCGTGATTAAAAAAAGAGGATACACTTTTGGGACTCCATTTGGAGTATTGTGAACAGTTTTGGGCCACGTATCTAAGGAAGGATGTGTTGGCCTTGGAAAGGGTCCAGAGGAGTTTCACAAGAATGATCCCTGGAATGAAGAGCTTGTCGTATGAGGAACGGTTGAGGACTCTGGGTCGGTACTCGTTGGAGTTTGGAAAGATGAGGGGGGATCTTATTGAAACTTGCAGGATACTGCGAGGCCCGGATAGAGTGGACGTGGAGAGGATGTTTCTACTTGTAGGAAAAACTAGAACCAGAGCACACAATCTCAGACTGAAGGGACGATCCTTTGGAACTGAAGTGAGGAGGAATGTCTTCAGCCAGAGGGTGGTGAATCTGTGGAACTCTTTGCCCCAGAAGGTTTTGGAGACCAAATCACTGACTGTCTTTAAGACAGAGAATGATTGGTTCTTGATTAATAAGGGGATCAGGGGTTATGGGGAGAAGGCAGGAGAATGGGGATGAGAAAAATATCAATCATGATTGAATGGCAGAGCAGACTCGATGGGCCGAGTGGCCTAATTCTTCTCCTATGTCTTACAGTCTTATAGCATGGTGGCACAATGGTTAGCACTGTTGCCTCGCAGCACCAGGGAACTGGGTTTGATTCCGACCTTAGGTGACTTTCTGTGTGGAGTTCTAACCATGTCTGGTTGGGTTTTCCCCAGGTGGATTGGCCATGCTAAAATTGCCCATTGTGTACAGGGTTGTGTCGGTTGGGGGATCGGGATACAATGGGGGAGTGGGTGTAGGTGTTGTGCTCTTTCAGAAGGTCAGAGCAGACTATATGGACCGAAAGGCCTCCTTCTGCACTGTAACAATTCTATGATTCTATACTCGAACTGACAGAGCAGTTAAGACCTTGATTCAATAATGTACCTTGTAGCATAAAGGGTTAACATATGGTATATGTATAACATCGGTGATGATGGATCATCGACTTCAGTCAGTCATGCTTTAGCCTCTGGAGAGAGAGATTAGATTCCTGCCTAGGGGCAATATGGTTGCTCTGTCAACTGGTTAGATGTAATACTAATTTTTTCCCATAGAGGGGCCAATCCACTTATCCTGCACATCTTTTGGGTTGTGTGGGAGTGAGACCTGTAGCCATCTCAGATGGCCACCTGCAAAGGACCATGGGAATTATGGCCAACCCAAGACTCAGACACACTCAGAGCTTGTGTGTGTATTTGCAACCCAGATAGCTGGACACGATCGAAACCCCCGTTTGCTCGTTTGCATTCTAATGGCCCATTTCCCCAGAACAAAAGGACTGTACTCAGGTAACCGATACAGAGGCAGACTAACCAGCGCCACTCCCTTTGCTAAGAAAGCCCAAACAGCCAAGGTCAATGACCGCTCAGTACATGCCCAGCCATCAAGGCACCCGCCCCTTTATTGGCCACAATCGAAGGCAGTGATCGAATTATTGTTGAATTATTGGGTCCAAAGCTAAGGACCGCCTCAAAGAGTGCAAAATCCCAGAGGGATAAAAAGAGACACAGCCATGTGTTCAGTCTCTCTTGGCCCTGGCCTACGCCTAAAACCAAGTGTAGCATTACGACCAGAAGACAAGTTCAAGACCAACGATCGCTACCAGACGGATGAGTCCAGCAGAAACAAAGTCACTTCTACCCAGCCACGCAAGATCCAAACAAAGGCCTTGTCCATCTGCATAGAGCCGGTTGCCCTGAAGTTAAGTTTAGGTTATTGTAGTTGTTAGGTTAGGTGTAGTTTAACTTGTAGTGTTTTATGTTGCATGTCGAAGTAATCGTTGTGTATAAATAAACTATCTTTGAACTTGAACTGACTAACTGGTTGTTTGGTCTTTGATCGATATCCGGTAAAACCTTGTGGTGGTATCATTTAATACCTGGCGACTCTGAAAATCAATATTATCATTAATAACTGCTACATCTAGTTAATTTGGCAACATTATTGGTTGTTAATGGTTGTTACTATCCCGATTGACGGGATAGTATTCCACTCATTAAAAAGAGCAACATTATTGATGACTCCGGTGCCGATTGGCAACAGACCCACCCAGACACGTGGAGAGTGTTAAGCAAATATCAGAGTGTGTCTACAGCCTGCCCAGTAAGTCCACATTAAGAAGGGCCGTCTCCAAACGACAACACAGTACCTCCCCAGTTCTGCATCAGGGAGTCTGCTTAGATTGTGAGCTCCTCTGCAGAGTGTGAGTTGAACCTACAGCCAGCAGCCTGAGAGGATGCTGAAGATTTGAAAGGCACTATATAAGTACACATGATAACTTGTCTGCTTCAGACGAGGCACTGGAAATGGTGCAGATTCCCAAAGAATATTAAGGCAGCATGAGTCAGAAGAGGGGAGAAAGAAGAAGGGAACACAATGAAAACTCATTAACAATTGTTAGACACCGCTCTTGTGTTAACACAGCTCAACCCACGTTTCACTACAAAATCTTCAACCACTTCCCTAATTTACTTCAGTACTCTTGATTATATATTATCTGATAAAACAGTCAGCAGAACCTCCCCTGGTGGAGCATAGACCATAAAAAAACAAGCCTCCTCAACAAGAAATTTATCAAGACCATTGCATCAGTTAATAAAACAGCGAGGATAAACATTAGAGCAATGAACGCGGCTGTTGGCCAACAAAACTGCTGCACTGTTTTCCTCACACAGACTGAGCAATATATTGTGGGACAATCAGCTGCAACGCAACTAATCCAGTTCAGCCGCAGCTTTCCATCTCGGAAGCCGATGGTTCACACCGGGGATGGTCCGTTCTGTGTTAAACATGTCCCGGTGAGGCTCAGGGTCCCCACTCTGCCTTGCCGGTCTCTGCATTGACTGCAGAGGAAGACTGCGGGCTGAGAAGGTGCACGATTCGCTGGCCTGTTTTCTCTGGGCCTCTTCTCATTCGGCACAACTTCTCGTTGCTGCTCGCCTTTTCCAATGTCCCACCAAGCAGCCGACCTCCAGCGATCACAACCGTCGCAGGAGTGTAATGGGATACTCTCCACTTGCCTGGATGAGTGCAGCTCCAACAACACTTAAGAAGCTCGACACCATCCAGGACAAAGCTTGATTGCTCCTCTTTCCACAAACATTCAAACCCCCCTCCACCGACGATCAGTGGCAGCCGTGTGTACCATCTTCAAGATGCACTGCAGGAACTCACCAAAGATCCTTAGAAAGCACCTTCCAAACCCACGACCACTACCATCTAGAAGGACAAGAGCAGCAGATAACTGGGAACCCCACCGCCTGGAGGTTCCCCTCCGAGTCACTCACCATCCCGACTTGGAAATATATCGGCCGTTCCTTCACTGTCACTGGGACAAAATCCTGGAACCCATTCTCTAACAGCACAGTGGCTGCACCTACAGAAGGACTGCAGCGGTTCAAGAAGGCATCTCACCACCACCTTCTGAAGGGCAGGTAGAGATGGGCAATAAATGCTGGCCTAACCAGCGACGCCCACTTTCCATAAATGAATAAAACAAAATGATTGCCTCCCATTCAACAACCGCAATATTTGATACTTGCTTGCAGATATCCTTGTAGCAGAGATATGGATGCCAAGGAGGTTGCGACTCGATGGCTAGTTCACTGTACAGGAGGTTTTTGGATACAAAAGCTGAAAATACTGGACAATCTTAGCAGGTCTGGCAGCCTCTGTGGAGAGAGAAGGGAGCTAACATTTCAAGTCTGGATGACTCTTGTCAAAGCTGGAGAGAGTTGGAAATAAGGTCAGATTTATACTGTTGTTGGGGGGGGGGGGGGAGCGGGGGGGGGGGGGGGCAGGATGGGGGGCCAGCGATAGAGATTGACAGGGATGTCGTGGATAGGAAGACAAAGGGATGATTAAGGCTAAGAAGGGTGCTGACAGTGGGACATAAAGAGATTAGAATGTCTGAATGGGTCTTTGGGTAATTGGCCAACATTCATCTGATCAATGTGGTTGAGACAGTGTAGATGTTGTTGGCTTAATAGGGAGTGTATGCTGATGTAAGTAGCATGCTCCAGGACCCCTGAGTTGTTGACCTTGCCCATCCAAGAGATCCTGAGGATATATCTGAGACAGTGAAGGTGGAAACTGTTCAGCCTTTTCTCCTGCCTGAAGTATGTTGTCCAGGTCTCACCGCTGTAGGGGGGAGTGCCCCGATAAAGCATACTTCATAGACCCGCAGATTGCTGTTTTCTGTCAGGTTGCTGTTGTTCCAAACTCTCCTTTTCAGCATGGACACAGTAACTGCAACTTTTTCAATATGCATGTTGATTTTACCATCAAGTGACAGATTGTTGGTGATCCTTGAGCCTAGATATGTGAAGCTATTAACAACATTCAAAGTTGCATTGTCAATGCTGACAGATGATGGTATGTCAGCATCCTGGACCATACATTTGCCTTCCTGATGCTAATAGTCAAAACAAATTCATTGCCAGTGTGGGAGAGTCTGCCCAATTGCTGCTGAAAGGTTCCTCTGTATAGAAGCTCGAGGCATCATTGTCAGCATAGAGCAAATCCCTGATGTGGAATTAGTGTACCTTAGTCTTGGATCTCAGGTGGGCAAGGTTCAACAGCTTCCCGTCAGTTCTGGCGTGGAATTAGGCACTCTGTCAGTGAAGACATGTGGGAGCAACAAAGAGAAGAATGTGCCAAACTGTGCCAGTGTCAGACCCCAACCCTGTTTGGCCCCTGCTGTGGATCTCGGAGTGTTCCGTGGCTGCCCTGTCATAGCTGACCTTACATAGCATGTTGTCATGGAAAGGGCCAATCACATTGAGCAGCTTCGATCGGCAGCCAATTTTCTCCAGCTGATTAAGTAGTCCGCCTCTGCTCACTTGGTTAGAAGCGTTGTTGAGATTGTTGAAGGCAATATATAATGGTCCCTGTGGCTCACAGCATTTCTCTTGCAACTGCCAGACTGAAAAGGTCAGGTTGATTGTCGATCCTCTGGTTCTGACACTACACTGGGATGAGGATCAGCACCCACAGGCAAATACTTTCCTGATGATGCTCAGCAGGGCGAAGACTTGATAGTTGTTGCCATCGTTCTGGTTTCCCTTGTTCTTGTACAGTGTCACTAACATTACACCCCGGATATCCTGGGGCATTGCCCCTTTCCGGGGTCATTGGCAGGGAAGTTCATGCCGATGCCACAGGAGTGCCTGTTTCCCAGGATTGATGGGTTCAGGTCGAACAGAATCAACATCTCGGGTTTTTACCCAAAGCAGACAAGAAATATCATTGCCGAGTTCCTCCACCCTGGGTTCAATATCCAGCTCTCCCATGACAGGCAGACTTTCTATGGAGCCCAGCTCTTCCTCAGCGACAACTCAAGGCTGCGTTCCACCCATCTTTCCGACTGCTTACTGCAGTTGGTGATAATCTCCCCTCCCCTCCCCTGCCTTTTTTTTCAACTGTTGTTTTTTTTCCTAATAGAGCTGCTACTTTTTTGATCCTGTTATTCATGCCCTGGGCATTCTATTCCCCGTGTCTGAGAGCATCTGGAGTTTCTGCTAAGGTTGTGACCAGTGGCAGAAATACTCACAAAATGTCAAAGTCAAAGCTCTGAAGGCTCCAGTCAAAAGAGGCCAATTCCAACAATGCCCGAGGAACTTTCAAACTTCAATCAAGAATAGAAGAAGGGTGTCCACAGTGCTCGGGACGCCCTTAAGGCAGTACCTGCAAAGAGACACTTTGATTCCCAGTCACAGATTCACAGAATCACACAGTGCAGAAGAACTCCTTCAGCCCATTGAGTCTGCACGACACATAAGAAACATCTTGACCAACCAACCTGATCTCATTTGCCAGCACTTGACCCATAACCTTGAATGCTATGACGTGCCAAGTGCACATCCAGGTACTTTTTAAAGCATGTGGGGCAAACCCGCCTCTTCCACCCTCCCAGGCAGGGCATTCCAGACTGTTACCACGCTCTGGCTAAAAAGGTTTGTCCTCAAATTCCCCCTAAACCTTCTGCTCCTCACCTTGAACATGTGTCCCCTTCAACGAAGGGGAAATAGAACATAGAACATTACAGCGCAGTACAGGCCCTTCGGCCCTCAATGTTCTGTGCTGTACTGTTCTATGTTCTATGTTCTGTGTTGCGCCGCCCTGTGAAACCCCTCTAAAGTCCCTCTACACTATCCCCTTATCGTCCATATGCCTATTCAATGACCAAAATGTTTGTCCATGCCCCTCTTGTACACCTCAATCAGGTCGCCCCTTAGTCTTCTGTGCTCCAATGAAAACAGCCCAAGCTAATCCAACCTCTCTTCATAGCTTAAATGTTCCATCCCAGGCAACATGCTGGTGAATGAGGGGCAGCACGGTAGCATAGTGATTAGCACAAATGTTTCACAGCTCCAGGGTCCCAGGTTCAATTCCCGGCTTGGGTCACTGTCTGTGCGGAGTCTGCACGTTCTCCCCGTCTGTGCGTGGGTTTCCTCCGGGTGCTCCGGTTTCCCACCACAGTCCAAGGATGTGCAGGTTAGGTGGATTGGCCATGCTAAATTGCCCTTAGGGTCCAAATTGCCCTTAGTGTTAGGTGGGGTTACTGGGTTATGGGGATAGGGTGGAGATATGGGCTTGGGTAGGGTGCTCTTTCCAAGAGCTGGTGCAGACTCGATGGGCTGAATGGCATCCTTCTGCACTGTAAATTCTATGAAATCTATGAATCTCCTCTGCACCCTCTCCAGTGCAAGCACATCCTTCCTATAATGTGGCGACCAGAATTGCACACATCTAGCTGTGGCCTCACCAAATTTCTATATAACTCCATCATGACCTCCCTGCTTTTTTAATCTATGCTTCGATTGATAAAAGCGAGTGTCCCATATGCTTTTTTCCCCACCCTATTAACCTGCCCTTCTGCCTTCAGAGAACTATGGACAAATTCCTCTGAATTTCCTAGTGTCATGCTGTTCATCAAAAGGGGGGGGGGGGGGGGACACCGATGACTATGTTTGTTTATTTAATTTCTAATTTATTTTTAAGTTCCTTTGTTGCTCATTGGGGTTGGGGGGGGGGGGGGGTGGGGGGATGTGATACATGCGTCGATACGGACTGGGGGGGTGTTACAGTTATTATGGGTTGTTTTGTTGCATTTCATTGTTTGTCGTTGTGTTTTATATTTTCTGTACAAAATTCCAATAAAAATTATTTAAAAAAAATATATATATCACCCCACACGTTTGAGGGTTAAATTCTATCTGCCACCTATCTGCCCATTTGACCATCCCGTCTATATCTGCCTGTAACCCAGGACACTCAACCTCACTGTTAACCACCTGGCCAATCTTTGTTTCATCCGCAAACTTACTGATCCTACCCCCACATAGTCATTGATGTAGTTTTTGTACATAATGGACAATCCAGCACAGATCCCTGTGGTACTCCACTGGACACTGGCTTACAGTCACTAATCAGCCTTCTGTCATCACCCTCTGTCTCCTGCAACTAAGTCAATGTTGAATCCACCTTCCCAAATTAGCCTGTATCCGTTATGCATTTTCCTTCTTAATCTGTCTCCCAAAAGTCTTGTCAAAGGCTTTGCTGAAATCCATATAAACTATATCAACTGCACTGTCCTCATCTATGCACGTGGACACATGCTCAAAAAATTCAATCAAATTTGTCAGGCATGACTTCCCTCTGACAAAACCATGCTGAATATAGGGGATAGAACTTCTCCTTTAGAATTTTCTCCAATAATGTCCCTATCACTGACGGGAGACGCATTGATCTGTAGTTCCCTGGCATATCTCTGCAACCCTGCTTAAGTCATGAAACAACATCAGCAGTTCTCCCGTCCTCTGGCCCAACCCCCATGGCCAGGGAGGAATTAAACATTTATAGAATATAGAATATAGAATATAGAACAGTACAGCACAGAACAGGACCTTCGGCCCTCGATGTTGTGCCGAGCAGCACCCCTGTAATCTCTCCCTCACCTCCCACAGCAGCCTGGGACACAATCCGGACCTGGAGATTTGACCACTTGTAGCCCACCAACACCTCCAATATCTTGACACTCTCTATGTCACCTTGCGCAAGAACCTCAAAGTCTCTCTCCCCGAGTTCCATATCTACAACCTCATTCTCTTGGATGAAGACAGATGTGAAGTATTTATTCAACATCCTGCAAATGTCCTCTGACTCCACCCACAGATTGCCCTCTTGGCCCCTATTGGACCCTACACTTTCCCTGGTTATTTTCTTCCCATCGATATACTTATAGCAAACCTTGAAAATTTCCCTACCTTTGCCAGCCAGAGCTTTCTTATGTTCACTCTGTAATGTTCTTGTCAGATGGTCTGATTTATATTACAAGAACACTTGTAGCTAAAGCTATAAAGGATTTATTACTTTAACTGTGGGTCAACTACGTACAAAACAGCAGATGAATAACAGTATGATCATGCACAAGCAACCTCTCTCTTCCAGCTCTCCAGTCAGTCTGAGGTCACCTGACTCTAACATTCACTTATATACTAATGAGACTCATTGTGGCCAGTCGGTGAATTACAACACAACCATGATATCACCACACCCTCTTTTCTCTCCTAATTGCTCTCTTAAGCTCCGCCTTTCACTTTCTGTACTCTACTAATGTCGCCATTGATTGGTCCCCTTGTACCTGCTAAAAGCCTCTCTTCCTTCTCATTGCATCCTGATATCTCTGGTCATCCATCGTTCTCTGGGCTTCTTACTCATTCCTATCACCCTAGGGGGAAGATCTTGGGCCTGTACCTTCCCCACTTCCTTTTTGTAGGCCCCCATTCTGCTCTTCTGTAAATTTATTCCCAAATATCTGTTCCCAGTCTACCTTAGCCAGATCCAGTCTTGTTTTACTAAGATGCGCTCTGTCGCTATCATTAAAATGCTCCCCAACAACCACCTTACCCACTTATCTGGCTTCATTCCCCAGAATTAAGTGCAGCACTGTGCTGTCTATGTCACTCTACATATTGAGCTAAACAAGTCTCATGTCTACATTTTAAGAAATCCACTTCATCTATGTCTAGTTGAATTCATTTCATTTCATTTCCATAATTACCCAATTATTATTTTTACACACTTCTGTGAATTGTCCACAAATTTGCTCTTCAATTTCCCGCTGACTTTCTGGGGGTCTGCAATAAACACTTAGCAATGTGGCTGTCCTATTTTTCCATTCCTCAGCTCTACCCACAAAGTTTCATTCGATGCCCCCATTATCTCGCCTCACCACAGTAACTGGCTCATTGACAAACAGTGCAATGCCACCTCTTCTTTTACCCCCTCCCCGACTCACCTGAAGATTCCACAACCAGGGATGTTGAGCTGTCAATCCCGCCCCTCCCTCAACCATGTCCCTGTGATGGCTACTACATCTCAATTTCAGGTAACATCAGCATTGGTTTGATGAAAATGATCAAGAGATCAATAAACTGATTGTAAATACAAGACTTTCTGCACTTGGCAGAATGATGCAAATTCAAAGCAAAAGAAGCTGGTTTCCCAACGAGTAAACGCCATGGTACAAAGGTGCACCTGTGACATGAATATCTTGTACGCAGACAAGGCAAAGGAAGTCAACATCTCACCGATATTAATTGTGCAAGTGCTGGGTTTCAGTGACTGACAACCAATGACTTTGAACAATCGCAGTTTATTGTGTACTCTGAACAGCTCTTACATGCTATGTGTCTGCTTGCACTCCAGGGAGAACCCCCATGCTACAATCATGCGAACCCTTATGCACGAGCATCATCACAGTGTCCAGATGACCACCCGATCCACATTAATGATATCCCTGCCGTCTTCATGGCCACAGAGACCATTTATGGTCCAGTTGTTCAAGGATCCACTCAAGCTGAAGGAGGGGGAGATCTGATCAAGGAAAGGGGAAGCTATCAACATCCATTGGAGAGAGCATTGTGAAAAAAAAATTCTATCAAGAGTTAATTATTGATGAAAGCATTTTCAACTCCATCCCACACCAGCCAGTTCGGGATGAGCTCGGAACTCAACCAATCTCCCTGGGTGCGATGAAAACCATCAGATAAATGAAGAGCAAGAAAGCTGCAGGAGGTAATGGAACCCCCAGCTGAGATCTTTAAGCTCGGAAGAGAGGAGCTGACATTATTGCACCGCACCTTCATCCCTCTCAGCTGGAATGAAGAGGAAGCTCTGAATGATCTTCAGGATGCCAAGATTGCGGCATACTTCAAAGAAGAGGACAAATCCAACTGTGGAAGTTATGTCGGCAGAAGGCTGCAGGAAAGGTCATTTACAAGACCCCTTCTAACTCGGCATGTTGCACTTTGAAGAGATACTGCCTGAATCTCAATAAACATGAATATCATCAACATGATTTTTACAGCTCGTCAATTACAAGAAAAATGTCACAAACAACATCAACCTCTCAACATATTGTTCTTCAACAGTGTAAATAGGCAGGCACCCTGGAAGCCTCGGTTGGAGTACGGATGTCTTCCAAAATTGTTTACAATCTTTTGCCTGCTTCATGCCCATATGCGCAGCGCCGGCCCTAGGGTTGCTGGCACCCCGGGCAAGCTGAACTTCGGCGCCCTTCGGAGGGGGGGGGGGCGGGGCCGGGGGGGGGGGGGGGGGGGGGGCGGGGCCGGGGGGCCGAGGGGGGGGGGGGCGAGGGGGAGGGGGGCCGGGGGGCCGAGGCGGGGGGCGGGCCCGAGGCGAGGGGGCGGGCCCGAGGCGCGGGGGCAGGGCCGAGGGGGGGGCGGAGGGGGCCGCCTTAGGGGAGGGCGGCCACCGCGCATGCGCGGGACCCGAGTCTGGCGCCCCCTAGCACATGGCGCCCCGGGCGACTGCCCGAGTTGCCGGTGCCTTGGGCCGGCCCTGCATATGCGTATCGTGATCCTTAACGGATCAATTTCACAACCATTTGAGGTTCAGACAGGAGACAGACTTGTGTCATTGCTCAAACTCTTATTCTCGATCTTTCTTGCTGCCGTCCGCTGGCTAGCGACAAGCCTCCAGCTGGGGTGCAGCTTATTTATGGAATGGAGGGTAAACTATTGATCTCAGATCATTCCATCAAAGACTGACCTCAGTCACAGTGCTCCAACAGGTTGATGATGCTTCAGCAAGAGCTGTCTCAGAAACTGATCCCAGAGATTGTTGGCGTATTTGCTGAGGTGCACAAGATGATGGGACTAACAGACAACATTTAGAAGATCAAAATGCTCCATCTGCAAACTCCAGATGCACACACCATGGCCTCGTTAATTAGGATTCATGATGAGTGCCTGGAAAATGTGGAACATTCCCGGCACCTTGGACGTTATCTTTTACAGAAGGCTGACGTTGACATTGAAGAAATCCAGCATCACCTGAAATCTGCTGCTCATCTGAGGAAGTGAGTGTTTAAAGATCACAACATCAAAACTGAAACCAAGCTCATGGTCTCCCATGTGATTGTGATCCATCCCTGACTGTAGGATTGAAACAAAGCAATGTACAGGAGAGCCCTCAATTCACTGCACTCATACCACAAATCCTGCATACGGAAGATCTAATATTAAGCGGGAGGGCTGATGCATCAATATCAGTGCCCTTTCACAAACAGGCACCAGGAGCATTGAGGCTATGATCATCAGCTTGGATGGGTCAGTCATACAGCTTGGATGTCAGATACCAGGGTGCCAAAGCCAGTCTTCTTCTCTCCAGCTCTATAGCTCTGTCAGTGCAGGCACACCAGAAGAGGAAAGTGAACTGAAGGGAAGGCCACCAAATACGAGGTGAAGGAAATAAAAGAGGCACAGAGGTGAAATTAGAGGAACTCAGAGATCTCAGAGGCTTGTAGTTTTGGAGGGGGTCATGGAGGCGTCAGGCTATGGAGGTATTTAAACATAAGGACGTGAATTATTTTGTGTATTGGGCTTTGACCCCCACATATATTCTAGATACTGACCACTCCCTGTGTGGACCTGACACCCCCTTGACACCCATTTCCATTCGTTGTCCACTTGAACAATAACTAAACCTGGGAATTATAACGGGGAACCCTTACTCTGTAATGGTCACTGAGATGGATGGCATTTCACCGCCGAGTTCTGCTCTCTTTGAAATAATTTGTAGAAAGAACTGCGGAGAAATTGAAGCCGGCCGTAAAGGGGGGGGGGGGGGGGGGGGGGGTGCGGGCATAAAATTTGATGGAGCAGCAAAAGGGGCAGCACGGAATCTGCACGCTCTCCCCGTGTCTGCGTGGGTTTCCTCAGGGTGCTCCGGTTTCCTCCCACAAGTCCCGAAAGACGTGCTGTTCGGTGAATTGGATATTCTGGATTCTCCCTCTGTTTACCCGAACAGGCGCCGGAATGTGGCGACTAGGGGCTTGTCACAGTAACCTAATTGCAGTGTTAATGTCAGCATACCTGTGACAATAAAGATTATTATTAAAAGGTTTATTCAGTTTGGGAGGGAATTTTCAGCCCCGTGTCAGGTGGAGCTGTCTAATCCTGGCCTTTCTGTGAGCAGAATATCAGAACGCAGCATTACGCATGCATAATTATGGGATAATTATGAATGAATAAGATAATTGAAGTAAACAAGGCAGAAACATTTAACAGTGGTCAGCACTGCTGCCCCACAGTGCCCATGGACCCGGGTTCAATTCCGGTCTCGGGTGACTGCGTGGGTTTCCTCCGGGTGCTCCGGTTTCCTCCCACAGTCCAAAGATGTGCAGGTTAGGTGGATTGGCCATGGTAAAATTGTCGCTTATTACTCAAAGGTTAGATGGGGTTTACGGGAGTGGCTTCGGTAACATAGAACGTAGAACAGTACAGCATAGAACAGGCCCTTCGGCCCTCGATGTTGTGCCGAGCTTTGTCCAAAACCAAGATCAAGCTATCCCACTCCCTGTCATTCTGGTGTGCTCCATGTGCCTAATAACCGCTTGAAAGTTCCTAAAGTGTCCAACTCCACTATCACAGCAGGCAGTCCATTCCACACCCTAACCATTCTCTGACTAAAGAACCTACCTCGGTCATCCCTCCTATATCTCCCACCCTGAATCTTATAGTTATGCTCCCTTGTCACAGCTACATCCACCCGAGGAAATAGTCTCTGAACATTCACCCTATCTATCCCCCTCATCATCTTATAAACCTCTATTAAGTCGCCTCTCATCCTCCTCCGCTCCAAAGAGAAAAGCCGTAGCTCCCTAAACCTTTGCTCACAAGACCTATCCTGCAAACCAGGCAGCATTCTGGTAAATCTCCTTTGCACCCTTTCCAATGCTTCCACATCCTTCCCATAGTGAGGTGACCAGAACAGCACACAATACTCCAAATGTGGTCTCACCAGGGTCATGTATAGTTGCAGCATAACCCCGCGGCTCTTAAACTCAAGCCCCCTGTTAATAAACGCTAACACACTATAGGCCTTCTTCACGGTTCTATCTACTTGAGTGGCAACATTCAGAGATCTGTGGACATGAACCCCAAGATCTCTCTGTTCCCCCACATTTCCTCAGAACCCTGCCGTTGACCCTGTAATCCGCATTCAGATTTTTCCTCCCAAAATGATTCTCCTCGCACTTATCAGGGTTAAACTCCATCTGCCATTTTTCCGCCCAGCTCTGCATCCTATCAATGTCTCTTTGCAGCCTACAACAGCCCTCCACCTCATCCACTACTCCACCAATCTTGGTGTCATCAGCAAATTTACTGAGATGCTCTCCCAGAGGGTCGGTGCAGACTCGAGGGGCCAAATGGCCTCTTTCTGCACTGTCAGGAGTCTGTGATTCTGTCAAAATCTGCTATTTAAATGCCTGCCCGCAATGGCCGTTCCCAAACTGGCCACGTCATGAGGGGGTGGGGTTGCACTCCTGCACCGCGCTGGAGCCCGTGCAGACTGGGATGCTGGCGACCCCAGGCTGCTGAACAGAAAGGAAGGTTGGATGCATCATCGGAGCACAGGTAAGCGTGCACATTTCTCTTTCAAAATCGGAGGCCCGTGGATTCCCACTGCGAGCAGGAAGTGACGGGCCAAAGTCTAAGATAGGGTCATGATTGGCGATTCTTTAGCAACTGAGCTGATCAGGAACTCAGCATCTCGGTCCTCTTATCAAAGAAGTGAGAATATCAGCAATATTTAAAAGTGTGACCATCATTAAACCCCCCACCATAAACTGGGTGGTGCCATTGATCAGGAATTGAACTGAACCTGGCAACCGGAGCTTGTTCAAAGGCTGTGAATTCTGTGCTGAGTCACTCACCTCCTGGCTCTCCGAAACCTGTCCGCCGCCTACACTGCACAAGTCAAGAGTGAAATGAATGAAAATGAAAATGGCTTATTGTCACAAGTAGGCTTCAAATGAAGTTACTGTGAAAGGCCCCTAGTCGCCACATTCCAGCGCCTGTTTGGGGGTGCTGGTACGGGAATCGAACCGTGCTGCTGGCCTGCCTTGGTCTCCTTTCAAAGCCAGCGATTTAGCCCTGTGCTAAACAGCGTGATGGAATGCTATCCACTTGCCTGGATGAGTGCATTTCCAATGCTCATGAAGCTCAACACCACCCAGGACAAAGCAGCCCCGCAGCAAAGCAGGAATAACAGCAAACGGGATTATTATTTAAACGATAAAATATTAAAGCATGCCGCTGTTCAGAGAGACTTGGGTGTGCTAGTGCATGAGTCACAGAAGGTTGGTTTACAAGTGCAACAGGTGATTAAGAAGGCAAATTGAATTTTGTCCTTCATTGCTAGAGGGATGGAGTTTAAGACTAGGGAGGTTATGTTGCAATTGTATAAGGTGTTAGTGCGGCCACACCTGGAGTATTGTGTTCAGTTTTGGTCTCCTTACTTGAGAAAGGACGTACTGGCGCTGGAGGGTGTGCAGAGGAGATTCACTAGGTTAATCCCAGAGCTGAAGGGGTTGGATTATGAGGAGAGGTTGAGTAGACTGGGACTGTACTCGTTGGAATTTAGAAGGATGAGGGGGGATCTTATAGAAACATTTAAAATTATGAAGGGAATAGATAGGATAGATGCGGGCAGGTTGTTTCCACTGGCGGGTGACAGCAGAACTAGGGGGCATAGCCTCAAAATAAGGGGAAGTAGATTTAGAACTGAGTTTAGGAGGAACTTCTTCACCCAAAGAGTTGTGAATCTATGGAATTCCTTGCCCAGTGAAGCAGTTGAGGCTCCTTCATTACATGTTTTTAAGGTAAAGATAGATAGTTTTTTGAAGAATAAAGGGATTAAGGGTTATGGTGTTTGGGCCGGAAAGTGGAGCTGAGTCCACAAAAGATCAGCCATGATCTAATTGAATGGCGGAGCAGGCTCGAGGGGCCTGATGGCCTACTCCTGCTCCTAGTTCTTATGTTCTTAGGTTCTTATATGATCAGCACCCCATCCAACACCTTAAACATTAATTTCCCTGATCACTGACACACATCGTGGCAACAGCGTGAATCATCTCCTGGTGTCACTTCAGCCACTCGCCACGTCAGTTTCAACAGCATTCTCCCAACCCGTGACCTCTACCTTCTCGAAGGGCTCGGACAGCAGGCTCAGGGGAATTCCACCATCTGGAGGCGTCCCTCCAATCCACTTACTATCCTGACTTGGAAATGCATCGCTGTTTGGGTCAAAACCCCGCAACTCCCTCCCAAACTGCACTGTGGGTGCACCTACACCTCATGGACTGCAGCGGTTTAAGACGGCAGCTCACCACCACCTTCTGAAGGGCAATGAGGGATGGACAATAAATGCTGGCCTAACCACATTCCATGAGCCAATGGAAAAAGTCTGGAGGCTAGCTGTCAATCAAGCTGATTATTCCAGGTTTAGTTTGACTCTTTGATATTGAGCAGAACGGCACGAGGACATTGAATTTGCACTCAAGCAATGAGTAGCATTCAAATTCACCCCTCATCGTTCCACTCGATCGGAAATTCATTTGTTTAGAATCTTGGATGTAAAGCCGAACCTTCACAATCTCATTGTTTGTTGCTGAATGGAACAAGGGTACTTGATTCAGCTGCTAGCTCAACAGACAACCCATTGCATTCGTAACTCGCACTTGGGTTGTTGAGTTAATCGTTTCCAGTGAGAACTGTTCTGTGTGACCTTGAGGGTCAATCCTTTAAGTGCTGTTTCCAGCATTACAAATTACAAATTCGACGTGGGCAAAAAGTCTATTTTTTCACGCTACCAACGACATTTACAGTCATGCAAACATATCAATCAGGAGAAGGAGTCAGCCATTTGTCCCTTTGGCCTTGCCCTGCAATCCAATACGATCATGGCTCATCTGATTGTGGCGTTACCTCCATATAACCACTTAACGGGTTCAGGCAGGGGAGTGAGACTAGATAGAATATACCTACAGAGCCCCGATGTAGACTTGATGGGCTGAATTGCCTCCTCCTACACAGTAAAGATTCTGTGATCTTACCCCCCCAACTTGCTGTTTGCGTCTCAGATTCTCCTGGGGCCGAGAGAGACCAATCTCTACTTGCAACGTGCCAACTTGCAACTCCAAGCCCTTTTTCTTATGTTCCTGCAATGTTGCTGTTTGTGGGATCACACTGTGCACTAATTGGCTGCCAGTAAAATATTCCCTCACATACCAAGAACGAGCCCAGTGAACAGTCGCTGCACTCCCTCAAGGGCAAGTATGTCCTTTCGTAAGTAAGTCGATCAAAACTGTTCACAGTACTTCAGCTGTGGCCTCAACAGAGTACTGTATAAATGCAGTACAATTGATTTATTGTTTTTCCTTCACTGGATGTGGGCATGGCTGGTTGGGCCAGCATTTATTTCCCATCCCTAGTTGCCCCTAAAGAACCAAGTAACTAAGGGCAGGATGAAGGCGCGTTGCTGAAATATCCCATCTCTGCAAATGTCGTGATGTTGGAAAACACTGCAAGGATTTATAATTGAAATCCAGTAAAAGCAACTCGAGAAAATAGGAAGAAAAATGACAGCAATATTGCGGAGAAAGCTCATATAATTGAATGAGTTTTTCTGGCGAGCGGCCATGTAAACAGACTCTACTGTGCTAAGCTAATTAACAAGTATAACACACTGTTCTAATGCCATTTGAGATCTGGGGCGGGATTCTCCGAAAACCGGCGCGTTGGCCAGGAACCGGCAGAAAAAACGCCGTGGATCACTCCGGCGCCGGCCCCCCCCCAAACAGCGCAACGTCTCTGGGCCCGAATGGGTTAGCAGCGACGTGACACCATTCGCGACGGCATCACAGCACAAAAGACGTGCCCCCCCCCCCACCGAAAGACCCGCTAAGATGGCCGCACGTTGCGCAGCCTCAAGGTTCCAGGAACGCGACATGGAGCCGCTCCTCGGCACAGTAGAGGAGAGAAGGGAGGCCCTGTACCCTGGACATGGCCGCAGGGTCGCCCCACGCCTCAGCCAGCGCTCGTGGAGGGAGGTGGCAGAGGCCGTCAGCGCCGTGGCTGTGATACCGAGGACAGGCACCCAGTGCCACAATAAGGTGAACAACCTCGTCAGGGCAGCCAGCAAGTGAGCCACCCACGGCCCTTACCCCTCCCCCATATCCCCCCTCCCCCATATCCCCCATATCCCCCCTCCCCCATATCCCCCATATCCCCCCTCCCCATATCCCCCTCCCCCATATCCCCCATATCCCCCCTCCCCCATATCCCCATATCCCCCCTCCCCCATATCCCCCATATCACCCTCCCCCATATCCCCCATATCCTTCCTCCCCCATATCCCCCTCCCCCATATCCCCCATATCCCCGCACCCCCATATCCCCCATATCCCCGCACCCCCATATCCCCCATATCCCCCCTCCCCTATATCCACCCTCCCCCATATCCCCCATATCCTTCCTCCCCCATATCCCCCTCCCCCATATCCCCAATATCCCCGCACCCCCATAGCCCCCATATCCCCCCTCCCCTATATCCACCCTCCCCCATATCCCCCATATCCCCCATATCCCCCTCCCCATATCCCCCATATCCCCCGATCACCGCCCGCCTGTCTAACCATGCTGCTGCTGTATTGTGTGTTGCAGGACCAAACATTGAGGCACCCGTCCCCGTGGATGCCAACCACTCGCAGGCCCCCCCCAGGGCGGTCACGAGAGAGGGAGAGGCCCGGAGCAACAGGGAGACGACGCCCCCGTCTCTTGTGGATGCGGCGACGCAGGCGTATGACACCCAGCAACGAGGGGAGCAGCCATAGGCCCCCATCACAGCCGAGTCAGGACAGCCCTACCCAGGACAGCCCTACCCAGGACAGCCCTACCCAGGACAGCCCTACCCAGGACACCCCTACCCAGGGCAGCCCTACCCAGGACACCCCTACCCAGGGCAGCCCTACCCAGGACACCCCTACCCAGGACAGCCCTACCCAGGACACCCCTACCCAGGGCAGCCCTACCCAGGGCAGCCCTACCCAGGGCAGCCCTATCCAGGACAGCCCTACCCAGGACAGCCCTACCCAGGACAGCCCTACCCAGGACACCCCTACCCAGGACAGCCCTACCCAGGACACCGACACACGTGACACCGAAATACAGGACACTGACACACAGCGGACAGGTGGAGACAAACCGCCACCCCAGAGTACCATGGACTCTGAGTCGGACAATGCTCACGACACAACGCCACTGCTATCTCCAACATCCCCCACCATCGCAGAGACACTCACCTCGGTTGGGCACTTTAATGATGAGGCGTCTGGTACATTCACTGGTGCGCACAACACAGCCGTACCGGTACAGCAGGTGGAGGTAGGAGCAGCAGAGGGGCAGGGAGGTCGGAGGGCATCCTGGTGCAAGCGAACATCTGCCGCCCAGACGGGCCACGGGTTGATGGAGTTACCACATCCACCCATAAACCTGATGCAGTCACCAAACCTGGGTTGAAGGAAGAGGATGATGGTTGGCTTGCAGCAGCTGCAGACGCAGGTGGAGGAGTGCAGCGTCCACGAGCTGGGAGTGGTGCTGGTCATGCGTGCCACCCAGGCCAAAACCGCACGGGTGGCGTCCGCGGTGGAGGCAATGGGTGCGACGGTGTCAGACATGGGGAGCAATATGCGAGGCCTCGGGCGTTCCGTGAGGGTGGCGTGTGTGGCCCAGGACATGGCTTCCCTCTCACAGGAAGCCATGAACCAGAACCAGCGGCAGATGGCAGAGGCGCTCAACGCCGTGGCCCAGTCTCTGCAGGCCATGGCTGAGGGCATTGTCGCCATTGCCCAGGTGCTGGCCGGCGTCGCCCAGACACAGATAGGGATGGTCAACTCCCTGAGCTCCATGGCTGCAAACCCGCAGACCCTTGCCGATACCAGCATGGGCCTCCAGGACTGGCAGCGCCAGGTGTCGGGGGTGGGGGGGGGGGTGGATGGCCGGCCCATTCGCAGCCCCGACTCATGTAGAGGCCCGGGTGCCATCGGGCACCCCGAGGGAGGAGGAAGTACTGGGGTCCGTCCCGGGTCCCCCTGTAGGGGAGGTCCCGGAACACTGCAGCACCTCAGATTCCCCCCCCCTCCCCCCTTCCGTCTCAGGTGCATCTGGTGTGCAGCGGGCAGGACAGGCAGGCAGCTCGCCATCTAGGCCGGGCCGCCCCAGGAAGCAGTCGCCAATGGGATCCCGCGTCACAGGGCAGGAATCACAGGAGTCCAACTCCAGTTCTGCTGTACCGTCTGGGGAACCACCGAGACGTAGTCAAAGGGCCCGGAAGGCCAAACAATTAGACACTGAGTAAGTTGGCACGGGTGCAGGGCACAGACGAGTTTTAGGGGCTAGGGTACGTGATGGATTGTTTGTTATTAAAATCACTTTCACACCTACGGAAGCTGTCTTTGTGCTGTCCGAAGCCTGCGGGGGTGTCATGTACGTTGAGCGCCAGTGTGTGTGTGTGAGGGGTGGTCTTACGTCGGCCCCAGGTGAGTGTGCCCCCCCTCCCCCTGGGCCATCCTCGCCATCCCCCCCGGGCAGAGGATGGGACCGTGCGCTGCAGTGTCACGGCCGCATGCAGGGATGGTCCGGGTGGAGGGTGGTACTGTGGCCATGGGTCAGACATCGACCAACGATGTGGAGACAGGAGCTCATCGCAGAGCGGGTCGTCATCATTCTCCATGGCCTGCAATAGACACGCTTCCACCGGCAACCGTGTGAGCCTGGCCCATCGTGCAATGGAGGGGTGGTGTGCATGTGGGTGGGGTGGGTGTGGTTGGTGGGTGGGTGGGTGAGGGTGTTGGTGTTGGGTGGGTGAGGGGGATGAGAGTGTTGGTGCTGGGTGGGTGAGGGGGCGTGAGGGTGTTGGTGCTGGGTGGGTGAGGGGGGTGAGGGTGTTGGTGCTGGGTGGGTGAGGGGGCGTGAGGGTGTTGGTGCTGGGTGGGTGAGGGGGCGTGAGAGTGTTGGTGCTGGGTGGGTGAGGGTGGGTGAAGGTGGTCGGATGTTGCCATGGTGTATGGTATGTGGCCATACTCACCGATTCCCACGCCCCCTACTCAGTGAACCGGGCGGCTATCAGCCTGTCCCGTGCCCGCTGGCCCAGCCGGTAACGGTGGGCAGCTTCCTGCCCATGTCCAGCCCGTCTGCCCTGACCATTGCCCCCATCTCCCTCATCTGGGGAGGTCTGCACCTCTTCCTGCTGCTCCTCCACTCCCCCCTCCTCTGCCTGCAGCACATCCCCCCCTCTGCTGGGCTATGTTGTGCAGGACGCAGCTCACCACAATGATGTGGCTGACCCTATCTGGCGGGTACTGGTGGGGCCCCCCCAGAGAGGTCCAGGCACCTGAATCGCGGCTTCAGCAGCCCAAAGCCCCTCTCCATCACACCCCTTGTCGCTACATGGGCATCACTGTAGCTGTTCTCCGCGTCACTCTGTGGCCTCTGTATAGGTGTCATCAGCCACGACCGCAAAGGGTAAACCCCGTCGAACGGGGCTGGTACACACGGGGCCTCCTCTGGCGCCACAACGTCCTCCTCCCTCTCCTCGTGCTCCTTCTCCTCTTCGTGCTCCCCCTGCTCCTCCTCATCCTATTGGGCGGGTGGCCCTCCAGCCTGGGCGCCAGCCGCCTGCTCCTCTGTGGCAGCCTGCGCCGCCTCTCTGGCACGCTCCGCTTCCTCCTCCTCCTCCTCCTCCAGGGCAACATGTAGAATAGCGGCTGCAGCCACGGCGGCCAACATCGCTGGCTGATCAGAAAACATGACGGCCTGCGGGGAGGGGGTGGAATGGCAACATGTCATCATTGCCCGTATCACCACCCCCCCCCCCCCCCCCCCCCGCCGCCTGTCAGCCAGGTGCCATGGGCTGCATGGGCTGCAAGGGCGCGACTGTTGGAGGATGGCACCTGGCCAGGCGGACAACCTCCCTTGCCCTCGCACCCCTCCCCGGCACTCACCCCCCTACCCGGCATTCCCCCCCCCCCTCCCCAGCATTCGCTCTCTCCCCCCCCTCCCCGCACTCACACCCCTCCTCTCCGGCACTTGCTCTCTCCCCCCCTCCCCGGCACTCACACCCCCTCCCCGGCACTCGCTCTCTCCCCTCCTCCCCGGCACTCACCCCCCCCCCCCCTCCCCGGCACTCACACCACTCCCCAGCACTCACACCCCCCTCCCCGGCACTGACACCTTCCCTCCCCGGCACTCATCCACCCTCCCCGGCACTCACACCCCCCTCCCCAGCACTCACACCCCCCTCCCCGGCACTCACACCTCCCCTCCCCGGCACTCATCCACCCTCCCCGGCACTCACACCCCCCTCCCCAGCACTCGCTCTCTCCCCCCTCCCCGACACTCACCCCCCTCCCCGGCACTCACACCCCCTCCCCGGCACTCGCTCTCTCTCCCCCTCCCCGGCACTCACCCCCCCTTCCCGGCAATCACACCCCCTCCCCGGCACTCACCCCCCCTTCCCGGCTCTCTCCCCCCGGCACTCACCCCCCCTCCCCGGCTCTCTCCCCCCCTCTCCGGCATTCGCTCTTCCCCCCCCTCCCCGGCACTCGCTCTCTCTCCCCCTCCCCGGCACTCACCCCCCCCCCCCCGGCACTCACCCCCCTCCCCGGCACACACCCCCCCTCCCCGGCACTCGCTCTCTCCCCCCCTCTCCGGCATTCGCTCTTCCCCCCCCCTCCCCGGCACTCGCTCTCTCTCCCCCTCCCCGGCACTCACCCCCACTTGCCGGCACTCACACCCCCTCCCCGGCACTCACACCCCCTCCCCGGCACTCACACCCCCTCCCCGGCACTCACACCCCCTCCCCGGCACTCACCCCCCCTCCCCGGCACTCGCTCTCTCCCCCCCTCTCCGGCACTCTCCCCCACCCTGGCACTCACCCCTAGCCCCCCCCTCCCCCCCCACAGCCCCCCCCCCTCACACCCCCCTCCCCCACACACACAATGCGGCCACGCTGTCACTTTTCCTGCGGCCACCCCCCACGGCGTGACCCGTGGTCACGTCGGCGGGACTCGGCCCATCCGGCCGGGAGAAAACGGGCAGCCCCGGGGTCCATAGCCTCCCGCCGGCCCCCACCATTCTCCGAGGCGGGCGGCGGGATTGACGCCTCGCCGACTTTTCAGCGTTCGGAGACTTCGGGAGACGGCGGGGGCGGGATTCACCCTCGCCGATTCTCCAACCCGGCGGGGGGTCGGAGAATCCCGCCCCTGGTTCATATATAAATATATATTCTTTGAAGCCATCCTGCGTTTCACTCATTCTTCTGCCACCTCTGGAAAGACAACTGAATATAGCCCAGAATGATGGATTGAAAGATCCTCTGTAAGGGACTGTCACCGAATGAGCTTTGGGTCAGTTTTAATGCTGTTTCCAGTGGCCACATACCTGAAGCATGGCCCATAATTCATCGTACACTGGAAATCTCACACCGAGAGGTTAATCTCACGGCTGATGAATGTAAATTTCATTCTGGGAGAAGTCAAAAGGGTGCAAACGTATCTCTGAGGCCGTTTTTACTTTTAGTCTCGATGTTGGACCAGTGGACAGAGGAAGCTGTGCGCATGGTTCACCTGGTCTCTGCGACCCTAATGGATGGTAAACGAGTGGAAAAGTGTCTGGTTCTTCAGCTCAATGCCTCATTACATTACACATTAGGATAATCCTAGGATAGGTACAACACAGAAAGAGGCCATCATGCCTATGCTGGTTCCTTGACAGAGCTATCCAATTAATCTATTACCCTGCCCTTTTTTCTTTTGCCTTATAATTGTTTCCTTTTGTTCATCCAATTCTATTCTGATTGATATTATTGAAGCCGTTTCCACCAGCCTATCAGGCGGCGAGTTCCAGATTCTAACAATTTGCCACATTCTGGCTCTTTTGCCAATCAATGTCAATCTGTGTCCTCTGTTGGCCACTCCCATTGGAAACTCCTTCTCCTCATAACAGACGAGAAAATTAAACTATTGTCGTTCTTTCGGCAGCTGAAGGGCACGGGGGCAAGAATCCTAAACCACAGGAGGCACCCCAACATCACTTTGATGCTCACGGTGTGTATAGTGTTATAGTCAGGGGGCACAACACACAGATGAGCAGCCTGCTTGACTCAAACTGGCATAAGGCTGCCGTACTCGCTCAAGTGCAGGCATATGGTGGAATAGTGGTTACATTTTCCGACTAATAAAGCAGAGACAAGAGTTCAAATTCCATCAGTGGCTCCAAAGTTTTATTCAATTAACTAAATCAATCTGGAATTAAAAAGGTTGGCATCCTGGTGACCATGAAACTACGAGCGTGTCTTGAAACTCTGTCAGGATCTATAATGTCCATTAGGGAAATAGATCAGCTTTCCTTACACGGCCTGGCCAATACCTAACTCCATAACCAGAGCAGCAGAAAGAAAATCTTTACATTGCACCAGATCTCGAACAACCGAACCAACAGTTCCAGATAAAGGCTCTCACAGAGAACGGACAAAAGGCTTTTTCGAAGTTAGATCATTCTAGTCAGAAGCAGCAGGGGTTCTTCTGGCCACTCATCAAAGTCATTAATCAAACTTGGACTGGATACGAAGGCAGGCCTGCCCCACGACATCATATCATCCTGTCTTCCCTCCCACAATATGCTTTTGGGTCATTTAGCGACCCCGAATTGGCAAGATTTTTTTTTAGGTTGCCCTGTGACCCTGCAACTCACTCCTTTCAGCCAATTGAGGTCTTTTCCCAAATTGGGCTCGACTTTGAACCAATTTCTATCGGATCTCAGACCTGCTTTTTGCCCTGAGTCTGTGCAAGAAAAGGAGGGGGTGAAACGCCATCAGTTTATACAGGTCAACCCTGTTTGTTCCTGTTTCTTCCCTGTATAGTTCCTTATTCCCCCTTTCTTTTATTTGTGCTGTTACATTTTTGACGTATAATGGACCTGTCACTTTAAGGCAAAGCAGCCTATAAGCAGCCTGTACCTTTAATTCAAGCAGAAGGTTTCAGGCGACTGTGCTGTACTGGGGTTTGCAGACTGGCTGACTTCACTGATAACTCAGTTTGATTGAATTGGCTAATGTCTAATGAATTGGCGTAAAGGGCTGTGCTCTGCCCAGTAACCGGCGGTGATTGGATTTGATCCCACTGGAATGTTTTTAGAGTTACAAGGGTTCCAGTTTGGTTCACTTTTGATTCCGCAGCCTGGATGGAGGAATCCAACTAACTCTCTCCCAAAGGATCCAGCTAAACGCTCTTCAGAAGGTCACTGTGAGGGCCGACTCACTCTCCGGCAAGACTGGGTGTCATTCCCTCAAGACTGCGAAGGCACAAAGTCAAACCATGAGCTCAAAGCAAGGTTTGATGTGAAATAAAGAGTCCACGAGGAAAGATATCGGCCTGGATGTGAACCTCGAGCTGAATGCCCAATTTGATAAGAAATAAAGCGTGCCTCAAGAAAGCCTGCTGCCTGTAAATGCTGTATTCAATGAATCACTCAGCAAGGAAGACCATTACTAACTATGACTCATTTTTTTAATCAACCGATGTGCTGTGAGGAGAGCATGCTAAAGAACCACCATTTGAAGCCAAGGCTCTTATCTTTTAACCTTCATCCTTATCACTTTTGAAAGATGAAATGAAAATGAAAATCGCTTATTGTCACAAGTAGGCTT
Organism: Scyliorhinus canicula; assembly: GCF_902713615.1. Lineage (NCBI taxonomy): Eukaryota > Metazoa > Chordata > Chondrichthyes > Carcharhiniformes > Scyliorhinidae > Scyliorhinus > Scyliorhinus canicula. The sequence continues at coordinate 238,972,592 of NC_052149.1, read as the reverse complement.
CAAATGACGTTACTGTGAAAAGACCCTGGGCGCCACATTCCAGCCTCTGTTCGGGGAGGCTGTTATGGGAATTGAACCGTGCTGCTGGCCTGCTTTTTGCCCCTCCCCCAACCCTCTGTGTTTGTCTGTCTTGTGTGTCGATAGAAGGTTGGACAGCTAAAGGGCACAGTAGGTTAGTTTGGCGTTATCCAGTTGTGTTAATATCATATTTGACCATCATTCTTGTTGTCAATAAACAGTAATTGTGTTTCTATTTACAAACCTGGTGACTGTAAGTATTGGGCAGCCAAAGCCTTTGAGAATTTTAATAAGAATTCACTTGAATTTTTATCAGAATTTGCAGTGGCTTGTTTAGCACAGTGCGCTAAACAGCTGTCTTGTTTTGCAGAACAAGACCAGCAACGCGGGTTCAATTCCTGTCCCGGCCTCCCCGAACAGGCGCCAGAATGTGGCGACTAGGGGCTTTTCACAGTAACTTCATTGAAGCCTACTTGTGACAATAAGCGATTATTATTGTGTTGTGAATCCGGGGCCTGTGGGGCTGCAATTGACTGTGTCCCAGCCCCAGGTTTCATAACAAGTTAAAGTTGTCATGGGTGTAGTTTTAAGATTGGACCTATCGGAAAAGATATTGAGGCAATAGAATACACCATGGATTAATTTGCATACTGCCTGCCTGTCAGAAGATACAACTACAGACAATACTGAGAAATATTGGGTCTGGTTTCTATAATGGAGCAGTGGAGATTAACGGGCACTTGAAAGCAGTCAGGGATAAAACTGAATAGAGAACGATGTATTGTTTCAAGTGGTTGAAGGGTGTAGAATAAAGAGAAATGGGTACACAATTTAATGTAAGAGATTTGAACAGAGTTAGAGATAGTTTTTTTCTTCACACAGAGGGATGCAAGTTTGGAAATTGGATTCCAAAAGTTAATGTTGAAAGAGGCGCCTGACCAGGTGACTGTGCCACAGGTTTGTAGGGAAAAGGATTAAAGGGACTTGGGAACAGGGTTGGACATGGGAATGTGATGATTGCTCATGTGGAGGGTAAACACCAACAGGAGTCGGTCAAGCCAATCCAAAGGCTCTGGAGAAGATGGAATTCCTGTTGGAATTGGGAAGCTTAGCAGTGAGGCACTCCAAACATGCTCGCACAATCTTATATCTCTCATCGAGGAAAGAGAATGCATGCCAGGGGATCTTTTTCTGAATTTATTTTATGGGATGTGGGTGTCCCTGACCTAGCCAGCATTTATTTCCAATCACTCACTAGCTTCCATTTCGGAGGTCATTTGGGCGTCAACCGCATTGCTGTGGGTCCGGAGTCGCATGTAGGCCAGACCAGGTAAGGACGGCAGATTTCCTTCCCTAAAGGACATTAGTAAATCAGAGACACTGTCACCATGACTGTAATGAAGAAGGGAGACAAGCTGAATGCGGCAACGTCAGTGGAATCTCTCTGGTATCTGTCATTGGTTGGATCATTCCAAGGATCCTCCTCAATCATCTCCTCCCCCCAGTGGCCAAACAACCCCTTCCAGGGTCATAGTGTGTTTTTTGCCCCAACCAAAGGCAGCAAATGAATGACCCTCACTGTGTGGAAAGTCCAAGAAAGGTGGAAACATCAGCACCAATCATTGTACGCGATCTTTCTCGACTTCACAAACGCTTTTGGCTCTGTGAACAGCTAAGGCTTTTGGGGTAACCTCCTCATGTTTAGCTGCTCTCAGAAGTTTGTTCCCATCTTTCACCAGATCCCTGATGATATGCAAGACATGATCCTCACCAACGGAAACTCCACCCTCCCTATCTCAGTGAAGACTAGGGTCAAAGGTGACTGCCTCATTGCAGCAATTCAATTTGCCATTCTCCTCACTCCAAATATTACACCTCACTTCCAGCAAGTTACCCAAAGTTGTGGAGATAATCCACACAACAGACAGCCGACTCTCAATTAAGACAGAAATGGACAATAAAATTCGTCTTTGCCTCCAATGTGCCAGATCAGCCTTCAGCCGATTGAGGAAACGTGTATATGAGGCCCAGGATCTCAGATCATGGCTGATCAAGCAGCAGTGATCACCACACTCCTATTTGCTTTGGAGACTTGGACAACCTACAGCAGACACCTCAAAGCACAGGAAAAGTCTCATCAGAGTTACTTTCGCAAGATCCTCCAAAGGTGGTGACAAGAAAAGGGGTTCAAAAGCAGGATTATCTCCCAAGCTGATGGATCTCTGTGTCTATTCAGAACCCTGGATATGCGTTATCCCTTCTTAGTTCCCAAATAACAGAGATTCCAGACTGCGCTTCTTGGTAAAGTTATTTGAAACTTTATTTGTCAGCTTTATGAAATGAAAATGAAAATCGCTTATTGTCACGAGTAGACTTCAATGAAGTTACTGTGAAAAGCCCCTAGTCGCCACATTCCGGCGCCTGTCCGGGGAGGCTGGTACGGGAATCGAACCGTGCTGCTGGCCTGCTTGGTCTGCTTTATAAGCCAGTGATTTTAGCCTTGTGAGCTAAACCAGCTTTAGTGTCTATTGATAAAGTCAATTTTTCAGGTACAAAATTTAGGAAGTTCCAACTAGCCCAGCAACAAGCTAGTCAGGTTGATTGTCTTTTGCAAATACAGATGGTTGAATTGAATTTAAAATACAGTTATAGTTTGTGGTAATTTCTTCAAATCAAGATGCACAGTACCAAACAAAACAAAAGAAAAAATAGTGATTTGCAAAGCAAGCAAGAGAATAGGTTTCAGAGATGAGCTAAGAATGATTCCGGAATAGAAAAGTGTTTTCTCATCCCGACAACTGATCTTTTAAGGAGATTACTATCTTTAAACTTTTGCCTTCTTGACAGCTGTGATTGGCTTTAACTAATTTATAATTCACTTAATTTGACCAAAGTGTCTGTCAAATTTAAGAGATAAACGATTTGCGGTAATTTTCCATGATGGATCTGAGCAAAACACATTTCCCACAAGAAATTATCACTATGGGCTGTCTAGCCGTTACCACTGAAATGGAACAGAACCAGTGAAGCAGTTGAGGCTCCTTCATTAAATGTTTTTAAGGTAAAGATAGATGGTTTTTTGAAGAATAAAGGGATTAAGGGTTATGGTGTTTGGGCTGGAAAGTGGAGCTGAGTTCACAAAAGATCAGCCATGATCTCATTGAATGGCGGAGCAGGCTCGAGGGGCCAGATGGCCTACTCCTGCTCTTAGTTCTTATGTTCTTATGTCAGCCCAGTTCTCCATAACACAAAGCGTCTTTTCTGCTATTTGGCTTTGCACTCGCTAGCAACCTTCAAACAACTTGCAAACTGTGAGAATGGTGTGTTTTATCTAATCAGCTCACAGCTAGTCAGCTTTTTCCTCACTCTCACTGTTAATAATTTTTGATTTCGTTAATTACTCTTAAGGATTAAAGGATTTTTCCAACCAGGATTTCTTCATTAAACTTTTATCTAACTTATTTATTGCTCACCACAAAATCTGATTTCTATCACAAGCCAACATTACCAGTATCAAGGCACTAATCACTCGAAGCAAGCTTCATTGGGCAGCACATGTCATTTGTATTCTGGACACCAGACCCCCAACAACTGTTCCATTGGGCACGCAGTCAGGCAGGAGACTCCCAGGAGGACGGAGGAAATGTTGAAGGGATGTCCTCGAAACATCCTGAAAGATGTCACGCAGCCCCCAGGATTCATGGGAGACCCCAGCATGTGACCAATCAAAGTGGAGAAGATTTATTCAGGAGGGCATTGGACACATTGCGAGACTCCATTGGGAACACGGAGAGACTAAGTCAAAGCATCGGAGTGAGCGCCCACACCTCAAATCGCAACCCTTCAAATCCCATCTGGCCCACACGTGAGAGAGTTTGCAGGTTGTGCATTGAAATTATCAACATCTCAGACATCTCAGACCCCATCGGGCAGCACGGTAGCATGGTGGTTAGCATTAAATGCTTCACAGCTCCAGGGTCCCAGGTTCGGTTCCCGGCTGGGTCACTGTCTCTGCGGAGTCTGCACGTCCTCCCCGTGTGTGCGTGGGTTTCCTCCGGGTGCTCCGGTTTCCTCCCACAGTCCAAAGATGTGCGGGTTAGGTGGATTGGCCATGCTAAATTGCCCGTAGTGTCCTAAAAAGTAAGGTTAGGGGTGGTTGTTGGGTTACGGGTATAGGGTGGATACGTGGGTTTGAGTAGGGTGATCACTGCTCGGCACAACATCGAGGGCTGAAGGGCCTGTTCTGTGCTGTACTGTTCTATGTCTAAGAGTGGAAGCAGGTAATTCTCGATCCCGTGGGGCTTCCGAAGAAGACGTAGAAGACAATTCCTGTGTAGGTCACTGGGTGGAATTGGGGGAAGCAACTTGCAGTGAGCTATTTAAAGGCCCATTGAATACAGCAGGACCAGAATATTCGGCCAACGGGAGCAGCCATAAAATTGCAGACATTCAAATTTACAAGTCTTGTCTTCATCTCGAAAGGGGAATTTTGGTGGAAGCAGCTTTAATACCTTTCAAAAGGGAATTAGATAAGTACTTCAATGGGAGTAAATTGCAGGTCTACAGGGAAAGAGTAGTGGAATGGAACTAATTGGATGTCTCTTTCAAAGTGACAGCACAGATACAGTGGACCGAATGGCCTCCTTCTGTGATGTAAGACTAGGAAACTAGAGTCTATGAAGAAGCACGATTGTAAAAGCAAAGATTGTTACAAAGTGAGTGATCCACAATCCACACTGTGAAAGCGCGATGTGGCGGCAGATATTTTCCTGCCTTTTTTGGAGCTCATTCTTGTTATTTTGAGATTTGTCAGCTTGTGTTTGGATCTGTTGGACTCACCAAATTATGTGATGACTACACTGGTAATGTGTTTCCAGTATTTTCATTGTTTTAGATTTACAGCATCGGTGGATTTGCCTTATTTAACATCAGCCCGGCTTATCCTCCAGGATCCGTCCATCAATTTGCTCCCATAAGCACCACAAGCTCAGTGGCTTGCGTCAATACAAATCCTGGGGATGGGCAGCTTTGATCACAGAGATGTGATTCTCAGTGAAGAAGGACATGCTCCTCTTCAGTCTATTATTTCAAGGGTGTCAGCCATTCTTTAAGTGAGTAACCATCGGCCTCCGAGTCGAGAGGTGCTGGATTCAAGTCTCACTCCAGAGATTTGAGCACGCCAGTTAGACTGACACGCCAGTGATGTACTGAGTAAGTGCTGCACTGCCGGTGGTGAAACTGCACTGCCTTTCACAGGAGATGCTAAGTAAGGTCACATCTGTCCCTCAAGTAAACGTAAAAAAGATCCTCCAGCATCTATTATTTCAAAGAAGAACAGGAGGAATTCTGCCTGGTTTACTGTCTAATATTTATCCCTAAACTGACTTTCTCATATTGATCACGTTGATGTTTGTGGAACCTTGCTCTGAACAAATTAGTTGCCAAGCTTCCCACTTCAAAAAGTAGCAGTAGATTGGTCACAAAGCGCTTTGGGTCATCCTCGAGTCAGGAAAGAAAATGAAATGAAATGAAAATCGCTTATTGTCACAAGTAAGCTTCAAATGAAGTTACTGTGAAAAGTCCCTAGTCACCACATTCCAGCACCTGTTCGGGGAGGCGGGTACAGGAACTGAACCCGCGCTGCTGGCCTGCCTTGGTCAGCTTTAAAAGCCAGCGATTTAGCCCAGTGTGCTAAACCAGGCCCTGCGCTGAGATGTGAGATGAATGGAAGTCTTACTTTCATTTTCACATTTGTACAAAGATGCCCTGCCTAACTGCCTCCTCACAGCTGGCAGCGAGCATTCAGCACGGAGAGCTTGCGTCAACGTCTCCTCACACAGTGTGTTGGCTGACGGAACGCTGAATGGTCAAATGATGTAACAGTTCACCCCAACCAAAATCTGCTCAATCATTAATTGGGTTGAACCCAGTCTGCCTGGGATCACGAGAGGAGCATGTTTGTGGAACAACCTAAACTGACTATCAGTCCAGTGCGTCTAAGGTTACTTTAGCTGCATGGCAAAATGACAGGCCCTTCACCAGGGCCAGAGAAGTGGGGGGGGGGGGGGGGGGGGGGGGGCAGACAGAGTGCAGAATAAATAAGCAATTAGTAATCTCTCCTGCATGAGACATGTTACAGGTTCCGCGACGTTAAAAAAAAATCTTCTCGCCGATGTTTCCGATTTGAGGTAATTGAGCTACGCCTGGACAAAATGAGGAGAGAAAATGTCGAGATAAATTCTGCTCATAATTAGGCAGGCAAGCTGAGTCAGTGACAGGACCAGCCAATTAGCACTTCTGCTTTTAAGCCTGTTGTCGGGTTTTTCTGGGGAATAGAACACATTAATAGCACTGCACAAATAGTAGCTCATTGATTCAAAACAGTTTGCCACATCCTGAGATAACTGATGAGATAAACACATCTTTTATTCAATATTTGCTAAATTTATTTATTTATGTTTTGCATAAAAATGGATGTATCACATGCAAATGCAGTAGGAGCTTTAAACCTAGTAACAAAAGCAAGGTATAATAGTAATACTGGATAAAGTGGGCAGAAATTGTCCCATGCGATACATTAGTAAAATGCATTAACATATTTTTATGAAACTGCCTGTTTGCTATCCCAATGTGAGCGTTGACAGATATTTTTATAATCAAGTTAACACCTGAACTAAAATAAACAGATGAATTTTCATGAGCATTTTAACATGTTTCTCTCAAAAGCCGTACAGTTTCAATCCATTAGCAAACATGACATAGATAAATAGGAATTGCCCAGAGAGCTCTAAATATTTTCAGCTTTAAGGAAAGGGATGACATTTGTATCGCATCTTTTACATCCTAAACTGCCCAAAATATTTTTCAACCAATTAAATTCACAGTGGTTAGCACTGTTGCTTCACAGCGGCAGGGTTCGATTCCCAGCTTGGTCTGTGTGGAGTCTGCACGTTCTCCCCGTGTCTGTGTGGGTTTCCTCCGGATGCTCCGGTTTCCTCTCACAGTCCAAAGATGTGCTGTTAGGTGAATTGGGCATTCTGAATTCTCCCTCTGTGTACCCGAACAGGCCAGAGCCAGGCTCCCAGGCTCGATTCCCCGCTGGGTCACCCTCTGTGCGGAGTCTGCACGTTCTCCCCGTGTCTGCGTGGGTTTCCTCCGGGTGCTCCGGTTTCCACCCACAAGTCCCGAAAGACGCGCTGTTAGGTGAATTGGACATTCTGAATTCTCCCTCTGTGTACCCGAACAGGCGCCGGAATGTGGCGACTAGGGGATTTTCACTGTAACTTCACTGCAATGTTGATGTAAACCTACTTGTGACAATAAATATTATTATTATTACTGCTGTTCTATTAAAAGACACGGCAGCTAATTTGTACACGGCAAGCTTGCCAAAGATAACGAAGGGGATGAATAACCAAGAGGGCAGAAGTTTGGGCTTCTGCAGTTGTCCAACAGGTCTGAGGTAGTCTCAGCTTGTTTGACTGATAGTGAGGGCTTCAGGGTGGATGAGTGGACTAACCATGGCACCATGGAAAGGAGGCCATTCAAATGGAGGAGCATATCAGATTGTGGTGTTGGTAGGGAACAGTAGATGAGGGGGGGATTGATACTGTTCTCTGTAACAAGGAGCGAGAGTCCACACGGCTGTGCAGCCTGCCCGGTCTGGGGTTCGAGATATCAGGGCTGGCGTGATCATCTAATCAGGGCCTAGATTTAAGGATGATTAAATTGGATATCCTAAATGAAAGAATTGGCATTTTTGTTCAGAGAATTTACAGTGCAGAAGGAGGCCATTCGGCCCATCGAGTCCGCACCGGCCCTTGGAAAGAGCCCAGACCATCACTCTATTCCCGTAACCCAGGAACCCCACTTCACCTTTTTTGGACACAAAGGGCAATTTAGCATGGCCAATTCACCTAACCTGCACGCCTTTGGGCTGTGGGAGAAAACCGGAGCACCCGGAGGAAACCCAGGCAGACACGGGGAGAACGTGCAGACTCCGCGCAGACAGTGACCCAAGCTGGGAATCGAACCTGGGACCCTGGAGCTCTGAAGCAACCGTACTAACCACTGTGCTACTGTGCTGCCCACAGTAAATCAAACACGGTCAAACCTCGGGCAGGCTAGACTTGACTAAGGTCAAATATACAAAGACCCTGAAACATTTCTGTGCCTGTCCCATCAATCACCCGTCGAAGATCATCGCACTCTACTGAGAAACAACAGGAAGCCATCTGTTGCACGTTTTACTATGGGCGTAAAACGCGTTTATTGGAGTGTATTAACACGCCTCCGAGTTCGACGTGTGCTTAACACTGCTAGGCTCTGTTCTATGTAATTATTTAAGCTCTGGAGTCGCCAGCTGCCGTATAGGCAACGTCACAAGTATTCCAAGGTCAAATTCAAAGTAATAAAGACGATACACCGATTAGTCAAGTTCAAACGATCAATATTTATTATACAGTTAATAATAAATACTCATGCACACACACTAAGAGACTAAGCTACAACTAAACATAAGCAAACAGAATACTTATCTAACAGGAACAGGCAAGGTCAGAGAACGAGGCCTTCGTCCTGGTTTTGTCTGCAGCCTTCAGCAAGCGTTCTGGCACTTGGGAGTCTAGCGGGCTTGGATCGCGTAGCGAGCGTTGAACTTACGGTTTCGGCGGCTGGTGCTCAACGGCTGGAGTCAGGATACCAGGTGTCAGTCGGGGCCGGAGCACAGGTTTAACAGACCGGACAACACGAGGTCCCTATCTTTTATAGGGGTTCCGTTGTCCTTCCCTCTTCTCGGGCGGGCTCTACCTATTGGATCAATTTCTTATCGATACTGGATTAATTCCCCAATGCGAGGGGGTCTCCGTGATGGAGGGGGCGTTTCTTATGTCCTTTTGTTTGGAGGTTTCTGGTGCCTCGATGTCTGGGTCTTGATTGGAATGTGTCCATTCAGAACCAAATGTATCTATTGTGTGGGTGTTCAAGTCTGATGGCCTCATTAGCATGCAAAGCGTTTTGCCATTTGCACCTAGCTAAGGTCTCTTCACCTGAGCCCAAACTGGTTTCTGCTGCTGCAGAATGCAAACTGCTCTTTGCATACTGCTTGTTCTGGCTGAACTGTCTGTTTCCCAGCAGCCTTCCATTTTAGTTTGGCTCAGTGTCCATTTTGCGTGGCCAGCATGGCTACATTCCCTCCTTGTGATCCTCACAATCATACTATTGTGAAGGATCACCTATGTGCTTTGCCTCCTTGTGTTCTGACCTCTTGCCAGTTCCTGTTCTACTCTGTTCTAAACTATGGGAAGAAGAGAAAAAAAAATTTAACTAACATTTCTACTTGGCCCTATGTCAAAGGGACATGCATTACTACAATTGGGAACCTCTACCTATCACTATTAACCTTAACTTAAACATTTAATCACTCTAAACCTTAACCATTCACACCACAACATCACACTTCCCAACTCGGCAGTCGAGTATGGAACAATATAATACATGGCTGAATTTTATTTACAGAGTGTTGTAATCAGTGAGGGGTTGAGGGGTTTGGTGGAATCCGAAGATGGGGGATTGCACTCTATAGATGGGTGAGGTGCTGGAACGAGAGGCTCTCCTCTTCCATTTCCTCAACCTGAGGGTCTGCACTAGGATGGTGAGGATCGCAATCACCAACAGTGATTCGATTATGTAGGACATGGAGTACCACGTCATGAATTTAGTACACCAGGTCTGAACCTCGCTGATCAGAGCTGAGCACTGGGGGTTTGCTGTACTAACATTTACGGTGGGGGTTGTGGGGGAAACGTGTCTTGTTTCCACACATATACATATGACATTAAATAGTAATAAGTGGGCTTCCATCATTTTGCTGTTCTTCTTCTTTCTCTTCCTTCTTCCTCCGGTATTGACAATCCTGGCTTCGACCTCTGTCTCGTCCTTTGAAACCTTTGGGATCAAGCACAGTATCTGTCAATACACAGTTTAAGACCTTTACTTGTTAGTGCATCTGTCTTTCAAAACCCAATTGACCCTTAAAAATGACTGGCTAAGTCACACCCTGTGACTCCCCTCATTTTTTTTTTTCAAAAAGCGAATTTAAAGACCAGCATACACCTAACAATCCTTCCTTCTGCGAGCCGTCTCGCAGGCTTTGCTGATTTACCATCCGAATGTTCCCAGATGTAAATAGCATGTGGGATGGCGGCCGAAGGGCTACCTAACCTAAAATGAAAACAAACTTGGAAATAAACATCCGAATGAGTTGCGTATGGGCCGCTACGGGTACGAGTTGGATGGGATCCCCGGGTAGGGCGTGCTGTGCCATACCCGAGCTTGGCTGACCAAGGGTTGGTTCTCAGACAGGGCGGGTCCTCAGTGCCGTTTGTCCACTGCCTGAGTAACCTGGAAAGAAACGGGTACGAATGTGTTTACCATGACTTGCAGCCTCTATTTCGCCGAATAGAGGGGCACCTAAAAAACCAAGGGAGCCAAGATGCTCCAACTGAGGACATCACTGAAGTTCTCAGAGATATCTGCAGATAAACTATTTGGCGTGTGGCCTTACAACTTTGGAAAAGATCTTCAATCAAACCGAAGTTCTCAGAAGTATCTGCGGACAAACTAACGTGCATGTGAGGTGGTCACAATCTTTTCAGCTGAAAAGAAGATGTCCATCCTCCAGCTGAACAATGTACAATCCTGAGACAAACAAACATGAAACGAAGACAAACATACGTGCAGGTTCCATCAGAAAGGACATCGTTTCCCTCAAACGATTCCTATCTTACATCATCTGGACACCTCACTTTGATTCTGCCTCTGTGAACAGGGTCACAAAGGGGTTGCCGTGTCGGGAGTCAGACACCGTGTCGTCCTGCTCTCCCGGATCCCACACCCTTGTGTGGATCAGGCATGCTATTTTGGAGTTGTGTGACCGGGGGTCACTCTCATCATTGCGGACAAGTCTGTAGGAATTGTCCCTGTGCCATTGTGTAGCGTCGAGTGTGTTGTCGGGGTAGTCGGGGTCGGGTGGTGGTTCGGGGTTTTTGAGGTAAGTGACTTCCATGGGGTCACTGGAGTCGGGGTCGTAGTTGGTGCAATGTGGGCTGTATGGCTGTGTGGTGTCGCTGTCTTCAGAGTCAGTGTCAGTCCTGCTGTCTCTGCTGTGGCAGCTTGTGGGCGTGTCGGGGCGTGGTCTGTAGTGGTCTGTGGGCGGAGTCGTGGGCGAGTCCGTGGATGAACTGGTCTGTGAGGGGGATGGTGGAAAAGTGTCTCTGGTGGGCGGGGTGAAGTGTTCTGCTGCATCCAGCAGGACATGGTGAGCATGGTTGGCCTGTGTTCCATATGCCTTTAACTGGTTTATATGGAACCACGCGGTCTTCCCATTAGGATATTTGATCCTGTAAACGGAGGGGCTAATTTTGTCCGAAATTGAGTAGGGACCGGAATATTTTGGAGCCAAAAAACTGCTGGGGTTATAAACAGATAACATTACCTGTTGCCCAACCTGGAATTCTGTGGTGTGTACGGTCTTATTGAAACAGGCAGTCCGTTGCTGTCGGCGTTTCCCTAGCTGGACTGCGGCTGCGAGCTGTGCAGACCTCACAGTCTCAACTAGATCTCTAACTGCCTTTTCATGTGTGAGGGCCGTCACTTCGGGGCTTGTCATGTCCAGTCCTAAAAGGAATTCTGTACCTTTCATAGGGCGTCCGGTCATGAGTGTGTGTGGTGTGTATCCTGTCGATGTGGAGACAGTGTTCCTTATGAACATAAGTGCAAAGGGGAGCACTGAATCCCATGTGGAATTGTTCTCTTGAACCATTTTCCTAAGGGTAGTTTTTAGGGTCCGATTCATGCGCTCCACAATCCCGCTGGACTGTGGATGATACGCAATGTGGAAGTTCTGTTTGATTCCGAATATTGTCAGGACGTTCCTCATGACCCGTCCTGTAAAGTGAGATCCCTGGTCCGAATCGATACTTCGGGGTAAACCCCATCTCGTGAAGATGTGGTGGGTCAGGATCTTTGCAGCTGTCTTAGCTGTGTTTGTTCGCGAGGGAAATGCCTCTACCCATTTGGTAAAGGTATCTATCACCACCAGAACGTATTTATAGCCATTCCTACAAGGGGGCAATGGACCTATAAAGTCGATCTGGAGGTTTGTCCAAGGGCCGTTAACTGGGCGAGTATGCCGAAGTTGTGCCTTCTTAGAATACCGCTCCGGGTTATTCTGAGCACAAATCAGGCAATTCTCTATGTAGTGCGTTACATCATTCCTGAGATCAGGCCACCAACAGAGTTGCCTGAGGTGCCTCGTTGTTGCATCAATTCCCTGATGCCCGTGTCCGTCATGGAACAAGGCAATCATCTGATTCCTGTCCTGCTGTGGGACCACATAAAGTCGGTCCTTAATGATCACACCCTCATGTGTGGTCAGTGCGTGTTTAAAGTGCTCGTAAGCAGGCACAAAGTTTCCCTTGAAAACCTCCCTGAGGTCTCCGTCCTGTTTTTGTGCTGCCACGAGATCTTTAATATCAGTCTGTGAGACTTGGACTGCGCTCACAGGGGCGCTAGCTGGTGCGCTAGCTGGGGGGGTCCATAAGTGTCCTCTCCTGGAACCTGCCTTAGCCAATGCGTCGGCCTTTACGTTCCCAGGGGGTGATGACCTATGGTGACTTCTTACTTTTATTATGCCGAAGGTCCTGTCCTTCGCTTTCGCTAAAATATGCTGGAGTAGAGGGGCTGATGGAAGGGGTTTCCCGTCTGCGGAGACAAAACCTCGTGTCCTCCACAGGGGCAGAAAATCTGTCAGGCTATTGCATACATATAAGCTGTCTGAATATATGTCTGCTGGGCTGGGGAAAGAATCGGGGTGGTCCACTATGTACGCTATGGCTGCTAGCTCTGCTGCCTGCGCGCCTAAGTGACCTGGTAACTTAAGAGCTATCTCTTCGAGAGCGCGCCCCTGCGCGTCCTCTACATAGATGCCGCATCCTGTGATACGCTCACCATTTAAAACTGTGGAGGAACCGTCTACATAAATCCTCAAGGGTCCACACGTGTCTGTGGGCTGGGGGCTTTGTTTCGGGTTCCCTATCTTCCTGGGGGGTGTTTTTGCGATAAAGGGTCCTGTGTTATGCAGGGGAGCTACAATTTCACAGTCATGGGGCTGTCCGGGGTATTGGAGGTTGTCTGCTAAGTATGTGTGTGTGCGTGTCCGTTTCACTGTAATGTCCCGTCCTTGTAAAAGTAGGGTCCACCTAGCTGCCCTAATCTGGCTAACTGAACCGTCCTTCAGTCGACCGTCTAGTAGTAGCTGTGTGGGTGTGTGTTCGGTCAGAATAGTAATGGGGTTGAGTCCGGTGATGTATGAGAAATACTGCACTGCCCAGAAGACAGCAAGGAGGTGCCTCTCACAGGCTGAAAATCCTTGTTCTACCGGGTCTAACAGTCGGGAGGCATAAGCCACTGGTCTTAGCTGCTCGTGCCGTTCCTGAAGCAACACGGCCGAGAGGGTCAGATCGGTGCTAGCTACCTCTATTGCGTACGGTGAAAGTTGGTCGGGGACTAGCAGCGCGGGTGCTGCACTAAGGGCTCGTTTCAACTCTTCCACAGCGCCTGTATGCTGCGGAAGCCATTCCCAGGGGGCTCCTTTCTTAAGGAGGTCTGAAAGTGGGGCGGCTTTTGTCGCGAATCCGTCTATGTGGTTCCGACAATAGCCAACCAGTCCTAAAAACGACCGGAGGGCTGATACATTTTGGGGAAGGGGCAATTTGACAATCGAATCAATTCTTTTGAATTCGATCTCGCGTTTGCCGTGCGTGATGACTGATCCCAAATACATCACTTTACTTTCCAATATTTGGGCCTTTTTCGGGTTAACTTTACAGCCAATTTCTGTTAAGAGTTCCAGGAGTTCGGCCAGAAGCGAAATGTGCTCTGCCTTTGTGTCTGTCTGCAGTAGTAGGTCGTCTACATACTGTACCAGACATTCGGGTCGGGAAAATTTTTCTAATCCACTTGCCAGCTGTCGGTGGAAAATGGAGGGTGAATTGTGGAATCCTTGTGGGAGGCATGTCCACGTGTACTGCTGCGTTTTAAAAGTGAATGCGAATTTGTATTGGCACGCTTTTGCCAATGGTATTGACCAGAATCCATTACTGATGTCCAATACCGTGAAGTACTTGGCGTTGAGACCCTGCTTGAGCATGGTCTCGGGACTAGTAGCTACCGTTGGGGCTACTGCGGGGGTTACTTTGTTGAGTTCCCGATAATCGATGGTCAGACGCCATGATCCATCGGGCTTCCTCACTGGCCAAATAGGGGCATTGTTGGTGGAGGCTACCGTTCTCAGTACACCTTGGTCCAACAAGCTGCCTATAACTTTTTCTATTTCCACCTCTGCTTCAAGGGGAAATCTATATTGCTTTTGCGGTCGGGGGTCCTGTCCGGTAACATGAACTTGTCCAGTCATTCTACCACAGTCATGACGGTGACTTGCAAATGCTGTCCTGTGTTTGTTTAGTAGGGCCTTAATTTGTCGGTCGGTGTGGAGTGTAGTCAGGTCGAATGAGTACTCTCCCACTGCGCTAATCCGATTAGCGTAGTCTCCTACTGTGAGGGTGGCTGGGGCTCTGTCTGATCTCGCCATTCGCCAGACACACTGGTTCACTGGGTCGAACGACAAGCTGTGTGTGTTCATAAAATCTATCCCCAGGATGTGCTCTGCTGTCCGGGGAAGATTTACTAAAACTACGGGGTGCCTTGTGGAAATGTTCCCTAGCTGGATCGCTACGGGTGCTGTGATATGTCCCTGCTGCGAGTGTCCGGTGAACCCGCTAAGTGTAATGGTGGAGGTGGTCGGCCACGTGTCTGCGTGTGCCGTGGTTGTGGAGTTAATGGTGGTGCGGGATCCTCCTGTGTCCCACAGTAACTCTATGGGCTTCCCTTTTACTTTCGCCGTGACTACGGGCCTCCCTGATGAGTCCCATAGTGTGTCACAGACCCAAGTGGGGGAGCCCGAACACCGTCAGTTCGTCTCGTCCACATTGGTGGGTCCTGACTGTACTGTTACATTGTGGATGGGTTTTGCTTTGTTGCGGTTCAGAGTGCCTGTCTGCTGGCCTCTCTGAGATCGCTGGGGTGCTTGGCATTCTTTTGCCCAATGCCCTAACTGTCCACAGTTATAGCATTCCTGTCCTTTCTGTTGAGGGCTGCTCTTGCCTTCATTTACCCATGCGGGCTTCTGGTGCTCTCTGACTGCTTGGATATCTGCAGCAGCCTGAGCCTCTTCTGGGGATCTAACCTTTCCTTTTGCCTGAAGCGATTGCTCCCAAGCGCGGGACAATCTTTTCAGGACCCATTTTTCGTTATGGGCCTCTTCTGAGGGGTCGTAATTATTGCAAGCGCTCTGTCCTGCTTCTGTTGCGTGTGAGATAATTGTGCGCGTCCACTTAACCATGTTTTTGCGGGTTAAATGCGCTCTATCTAGCTGTCCGAAAACTGCGCTGAAGTGAATCCACAGCCTTCCGGCGAATGCTGTGGGGTGTTCAGATCTCTTCTGCCTGCACTTATTCAAGCCTTCTACGGGGTCACCTCTATTGTACCCGATGGCATCTAAAATAGCAGTGTGCATCTCCTCTAGGCTGCCTCCTGCCACGTTTTGTGGGTCGGGGAGGGCTGCCACTACACTCTGGTCTAAGCTCAACACGGTGAGCTTAACCTGCTCTCTCTCATCCAGGCCGTACATGGTAGCCTGCTGTTTTACTTTAGCAAAGAACTGGTGGGGGTCTGCGGTGGGGAGGAACGGAGTGATCTTTTCACAAGCGTCCCTTAGCTGGGTTACTGTTAAAGGGGTGGTGTAAGTTATGTCTGGGGCGCCTTCTGATTCGGCTTTCCTCTGTGTGGTTACGGGATTCATGGGTGCGGTTATGATCTGAGCTGTGGGGGGTTGGGGTGCCTGTCGTTTCTGCTGAGCTGCGGGCGCACATGTTCCCTGAACATAACGCTGCGCTGTCTCGCTTAAGTCCTGCCAATCTGGGGCGTTTTCCCCATCTAACTGAGCTCCAAAGGTGCTTTGGAAGCCATTCTGCACCGAAAGCAGAGATTGCAGTTCCGCAATCTGTTTCCTGCATTTCGCGTGGTCAACTGTGCTTTGTCTTTGTTCGGTCGTTGCAGCGTGGAGTGCTCTCAAAGCTGCTTTGAGATCGGAACATTGCCTCTGCAATGCCTCCACCTGCTTTTCCGATTCCTGTCTTATCAGAACGGCACGTTGCACGTCCTGATAGGCTTTCTCATACTGGGTCTGGGAACTGTTCAGATGAGCTAGACAAGACTGGTGAGCCCTCTTGGCATCATCCACCTCTCTACCCTTCTCTGCCAACTTCCCTTTAAGATCCAGGTTTTCTTTCTCGATGTCCCTGACATCGACCTTACTCATTCGGTTCCTTTCCTCTAAATCTGCCCGGAGCGTCCTGATGACCTCCTCTGCGCCTCGCAACTGTGCCAAGCAGGACACAATCGCCATCGGCTTGCGTGCTTTACTTAAACTCTTTTTGTGTATCTGAGAGAGGTTCTCCCACCAAGTATGACCTATACTTCCGGGACCTGTCTCCTCATTTGCACAAAACTCTTTCCAAAGGGGCCATCCCTTTCCTTGTAAATATTTGCGGAGTTCCAGCTCCCACGTGGGACACTGGCCTACCCTGCTACTGCTGCTGGTCGCTGCGACCACAAACTTTGCTGGATCCATCAGACGTTCCATTGCCTGCATGGCCATTTTCTCTGACTCTCTTTTTATAATTTGGAACAGGGGGTTGCTGGGGTGGTGTTTCGTAAAAAGGGTACGGCTTACGCTATTTTCCGTTAACAAAACTACCGAAAGTTTGTCGCAACAAAAAGCTTTCAGTTTTACCTTACAGCCCTGTTAGTACGCATGCACTAAAACACACTTCCGAATTTCGCTTATTATTTTGAACACCTTGAATACTTGTGATCTCTTTCTTTCTCTGCAATTTGGAGTTCTAATTCAAATTTCAGGGTCCTGGACACTGTGGTGTTTCCACTTACAACAGGGTCCCGGCGGAGTCGCCACTAAATGTTGCACGTTTTACTATGGGCGTAAAACGCGTTTATTGGAGTGTATTAACACGCCTCCGAGTTCGACGTGTGCTTAACACTGCTAGGCTCTGTTCTATGTAATTATTTAAGCTCTGGAGTCGCCAGCTGCCGTATAGGCAACGTCACAAGTATTCCAAGGTCAAATTCAAAGTAATAAAGACGATACACCGATTAGTCAAGTTCAAACGATCAATATTTATTATACAGTTAATAATAAATACTCATGCACACACACTAAGAGACTAAGCTACAACTAAACATAAGCAAACAGAATACTTATCTAACAGGAACAGGCAAGGTCAGAGAACGAGGCCTTCGTCCTGGTTTTGTCTGCAGCCTTCAGCAAGCGTTCTGGCACTTGGGAGTCTAGCGGGCTTGGATCGCGTAGCGAGCGTTGAACTTACGGTTTCGGCGGCTGGTGCTCAACGGCTGGAGTCAGGATACCAGGTGTCAGTCGGGGCCGGAGCACAGGTTTAACAGACCGGACAACACGAGGTCCCTATCTTTTATAGGGGTTCCGTTGTCCTTCCCTCTTCTCGGGCGGGCTCTACCTATTGGATCAATTTCTTATCGATACTGGATTAATTCCCCAATGCGAGGGGGTCTCCGTGATGGAGGGGGCGTTTCTTATGTCCTTTTGTTTGGAGGTTTCTGGTGCCTCGATGTCTGGGTCTTGATTGGAATGTGTCCATTCAGAACCAAATGTATCTATTGTGTGGGTGTTCAAGTCTGATGGCCTCATTAGCATGCAAAGCGTTTTGCCATTTGCACCTAGCTAAGGTCTCTTCACCTGAGCCCAAACTGGTTTCTGCTGCTGCAGAATGCAAACTGCTCTTTGCAGACTGCTTGTTCTGGCTGAACTGTCTGTTTCCCAGCAGCCTTCCATTTTAGTTTGGCTCAGTGTCCATTTTGCGTGGCCAGCATGGCTACACATCGCACACCATTGAAATGCAGCGGCCAATTGTTAGAAGCCTAGATTGGGCCAGACTTTTTGTCACCTAGAGTTCCTGCTGTTACCTTATATGGCAACAGGTCGCATGTGAGCAACGCCATGGAGATGGACACCAGGGGGCGGGGCCCCGGTGTCCTGTCAGGCAGACGTCAAGAAACCCACTGCGTATTGGGACCCCCTCCTGAGACCTCATTGGCTGGAAGCCAGAGACGTTTCTGGAAAGGCAGGGAGAGAGGGGTGCACATTTCATACACACCAGCAGCAAAGACTCGGTGTGCAAGGTGACCTCGACAAGACCAGAAGGAAGGAAGGAAGAGACTGCCAGTGAGAACCACCTTTGTGAAGACGGGCCAGAGGAATTCCAGCGAGGAGATCCACAGCCAGCCATCGTTACGGGTAGTATACTTGTATTGGGGGTATCCTCTTGTTTTATCTGGGTACATTAAGGGTTAATAGTATTATTATTAATACACTTATTGGGATGGGGGATCTGAATCCGGGGTGGCCTCCACGGTGGCCAGTCCTGCGATTGGGGGCTACCGATCGGCATGCGCGCTCATTCCGGTGGTGGGGGGGGGCGCTATGTTCCATCACGCCGGGACCCTGTAGGGCTCCTCCGTGTTCCGTCGCGGAGACGGCCGTCGCGCCCATGCACGGGCCGGCTTTCGCCGCTGGAACAGTGCACAGCATTCCGCCTCTGTTCTGGCCCCCTGAAATCCAGAGAATAACTTGGCCAGGAGGCCGTTGGCGCCAGCGCACATCACTCCAGAATCCCGGCCTAGGGTTTTTCATCCACTAGAGTTTAGAAAAGTAAGAGGTGACTTGATTGAAACCTTTGTGGTCCTGAGGGGTATTGACAGGATGGATGGGGAGAGGATGTTTCATCTTGTGGGAGAATCTAGAACCGGGGGGGGGGTCACTGTTTAAAAATTCAGGGGTCACCCATTTAAGATGGAGGTGAGGAAAATCTTTTTCTCTCAGAGGGTAGCAAGTCTCTGGAACTCTGTTCCTCAAAAGGCGGTGGAAGCAGAGCCTTTGAATATTTTAAGGCAGAGCTGGATAGATTCTTGATTAACAAGGTTATCGGGGGAGGTGGGAATGTGAGGTTGAGGTTACAAACTGATCAGCCATGATCGTATTGAATGTCGGAGCAAACGCGAGGGGCTGAATGTCCTACTCCTGCTTCTAATTGGTATGTTTGTGCAGCCTGTTTTGGAGGTGTTGATACAGGGATGAATGTTGGCCAGGACTTCGGGAGGTGTTTGCGCTGGAGTGATGCTGTGGCACCTGACCATGGAGATCGGGTCTTACCCAAAAATCAGAATGTCCAATAACATGGGACTCCCTTGTTCCGAGGTCAGGAAAGGCAGTAAATAAACACAAATCCCTTTGTTTGTTATGTTTTCTTCTCAAACAATCGGGAGAGCAAACAATGTATTTACCGAATGAATATTTCAAGGAACCCCGGATGATTTTGAGCAGGGACAGGGAATTCTAAGTGACTCAGTAGTTTGTGATCTCTGCTTTCTAGGTGGCGTTCAAGAGTTGAAGGATTACAAGAATTCAGATGAAAACAGGAGCCCTTCGACCATTTGATCTTGTCTCTACAGTGTGCAAACCCTCCTGTCTTCCTATTACACCAGTCAGCTATTTTTGAAGTGAACCCAGTGCCTGGACCTGCAACATCCTTGCAGCAATGTGTTCCTGCTGTTGAGTGCACTTTGTGTAAAGGATACTTCCTGGAATATGCTCTGAACTTGTCCGCAGCAACCTTGAACCTGTAGCCTTTGGTTTGGCTCACTATGGCAGGTTTAAAAGTAGCCGTTTTGGCTTTATCGCTATATTCCTTTCAGAGTCTTGCCTGCCTCTATATAAACAGTCTCCAACGAGGCATTTCTTTTCAAAGCTGAAGTCATTCCTCACAGCTCATCCCTCTAACACCGCAGGATAAGCCTCATTACTGTACCGCCTTGAGGGAATGGATAGTGTCTTTTGTTGCAGTAAGCGACGCCTACAATGATCACAATCTGCTCCTCTGCTCAGAAAGAAACAGTTCCAATAAAATAAATGTCTGACTTAAAGCTAACTTTCTGTTGATACAGAAATGGGATATTTGCTATTTGACAAATTAGTCAAAAGTTGGGATTTTTAGGTTCATAGAATCATAGAATATGCAGTGCAGAAGGAGGCCATTCGGCCCATCGAGTCTGCACTGGCCCTTGGAAAGAGCACCCTACCCAAGCCCGTACCTCCACCCGATACCCACACCTCCACCTCCACCCTGTAACTCCACCTAAACGTTTTGGACACAAAGGGACAATTTAGCACGGCCAATCCACCTAACCTGCACATCTTTGGACCGCGGGAGGAAACCGGAGCACCCGGAGGAAACCCATGCAGACACGGGGAGAACGTGCAGACTCCGCACAGACAGTGACCCAAGCCGGGACTCGAACCTGGGATCCTGGAGCTCTGAAGGAACGGTGCTAAGCACTGTGCTACCGTGCTGCCCTGCAGTTTGACCATGTATTGGCGTATTGCACACGGACAGAGAATCTGGAACATGCACAACGTTTTCTTTGCATTTTATTCCACAAACTGAACGCCAATAGAGAGCAAGTTACAATAATATTTAACAATGGCCGGGATTCTCCGTCCGGGCCTCGAAGTGTTCCCTCTATCGGAGGATTGTGGCAAGATTGTGCTGCCGCTGGGAGTGACACAGAGGAGCGATTCACTCTATGTAAATGGAGATGCACACTGCCCACGTGCTTCCTGCCCGAGTCCCGGATCCCCAGGCAGCTGATTCGCTGGGGGCGGCGTCAGCTTTGTCAGACTGGCAAGCTGCAGCAGTTTGTAAGTGCTCCAACTGGCCCTGACTCTCATCGGAGCCAACAGGAGGCTGAGAAAAGACATGCTCCCAGGTTCATGAACGTGGACATCACCAGGGTGCTGGACGCCGTGGGAGAGAGGAGAGATCTCCTCTTCAATAGTGTGGGGCGGAGATAGCAGCCAGCAGTTACGACCAAAGCCTGGCAGGAGGTGGCAGAGGCAGTGAGTGCTGCCAGCCTCACCAAGAGGACTGGCATGCGATGCCCCAAAATGAGGAACAACCTCCTTCGAATAGCTCGGATGAGTAACCACCTGTGTGCCCCTGACATCGCTTCTGTCCTTGACCCCTCACATCTTCCCCCAATCCCCTAGATGTACCCCACCTGCCAGCATGTCCTTCAGAACCCACCCTCCAGGAACCCCGAACACATGATTTACCCTCTTTGGCTCAGTGCCCACACATGTCAACAGCTAGAAACCCCCATAAAAATGGCTTGCTGGCATCTCATTGTGTCCTTTACCTGTCCCCAAGCATTAAGCTAGCCAAAACAGATGGGAGTGGCAGAAGAGAGGCGGGACATCACTTGTATTCATGTCCACAAGCCCTTTGACGAAAGGGCCATCAAACCCATGCGGGAGGCCAAGGAGAGGACAATGGCTGATATGGAGTTTGGCATGTGGCGAGGAAGTGAGTCCGATGCAACTCAGATCTCCCTATCTCAAGTGATCATCTCCCACAGCCCCGTCCTTCCCAAGGTTTCAACCCATGTTTTTTGTGTTCCAGGTTCCCCATCAGACAAGGCCAGCCTGTCCGGGATCGCAAAAGCCCTCAAGACCATCAGAACACTCTGGAGTGCAACTCCGGGGAAGACACTGACATCCCAGCACTGCTTTCACCAGCACCATCCACCATGGCAGAGGCTGTCACCTCGGTGAGAACTGTTAGTGATCAGGCTCCTGGGTCACCCTCTGGTGAGCATCACACACATCAGATGGAGCCAGGGTCCCGGAGGCAACAGACGTCCGGAGGGCGACCAGATCCCAAGGAACCGCTGTCGCCCAAACAGATGTTGCGCTTCTGGAAAAGATGATACTATCACTGGCGCAGATGCAAAACCAGAGCCAGAATTTACAGGAGGGTGGGGGGGGTCCGCAAATTTCCAGTACTTGAAAGTACAACTGGAGGAGCCAGCCACCTTCAGGAGCAGGAGATGTTTCCCTCTTTACCAGGGTGGGGCAGAGGCAGCAGCCAGCAATCATCACCACAGCATGGCACCAGGCAAAGACTGAAAGGGTGATGTCCATGAAAGGTCTTGGACAAGACATAAGAGCCATTCGTCAGGACCAAGACTTGGGGCACGCTATGCTGTCCATGGCTGAGTTGCAGGACAGGGGGAATCCAGTCACAGAGGAGGAAGGGATGGGGCTAATGCCAGCGCCTCCTGCAGGACAGGCATTGGAACACTTCTGTTCTGAATCCCCTTCTGGATCCCTCCCCCACCTGACACTGACACATCTGCTGGGTAGCAGATGGAACAGGGTGACACGTCGTCAAGGGCATCACAGGGCAAGGGGTGAGACATGGGGCAGGCCGCCTTCACTTCTGATGTTGTGTCTGGGTAACACCTAGGAGGACAGATATTGTCAAAAAAATGAGGAACTCTTCTCACAGCAAGTTGTCATCGTCCTCCGTCCCGTAGGCAAGATCCACTGACACTGCCAACCCAGGCCCAACACCCGGTGATGATGATTGGATGACCCTTGAGGGCGGAGGGGGAGCTGTGGTGATCGGAATGGGTGAGAGCCGAAGGAAGAGGGAGGGGTGAAAGGTCAAGGGAGAGGGAATGGGTGAAAGGTTAAGGGAGGGGAAAGGCGGGTGTGAGGGGAAAGGTGGGTGTGGGGGGTGAGGGGGGATGTGTGGGGGTGGGGAGATGTGGGGGGCACTCTGCCTGCTAGTCGTGCACAGACGTGCATGATATCCAGCTGATGACCGCACACCAATTGCACGTCCACGGAGTGGAACTCCTTCCTGTTAACGGAGGGCGCCCCCTGTCGAGCTGGTGCTCTGAGGGCAACATGCGTGCCATCAATACCCCCTGAACCTGGGGCATATCAGAGATGGCAGCAAATGGAGCGACGCTGGGCATCCTGGTGGACCTGGCCCATGTTATAGTTAATAGATAGATGCCCGGGGGAACAGAGCCTTGGAAGGAGCCAAGGCACAGATGTTTAGGGCCACGGTCACTTGACGGCCATCCAGAGCAGGTGTCCTCCTCGTGCCAGATGCACCACCATCTGGCGGCAGTATCGTACGGTCTCCTTATTGAGTTGGAGCTGGGGGAAGTGCACCTGGTCCCACAGATCCTTGAAGGCAGAGATTATTAAACAAAATCCGACGCGATGCCACAGGAGGAAATTGGGGGACAAGTGACCAGAAGCTTGAGGCAGGTTTCAAGCAGCATCTTCAATGACGGGTGAGTGAGGTAGAGATGCAAAGGTGTTTAAGAAGCAAAATCTGAAGCAGGACTGAGGCAGCTGATGGAGCAGGCGCTGGCGGAGTGCTGTGATGCAAATCAAAGATGCTCACGTGGCCAGAACTGGTGGAGTACAGCGACCTCAGACGTAGTTCAAAAAATACTTAATTGGCTCTAAAGGGTTATTGAGCTTTTCAAATCAATGTTATATCAATGCAATTCTTTCTTTTTGTACTTAATCCATTTTTGTCTTTTCAAGTGAGCACACATTTGATTCTTACAGTGATCTGTAGAATGTTGCCCACTGTCAAACGTTAAATAAACTGGTCGATAGTTCCATGTTCTTTCAATTTCTTACCCTTGAATATCCAACATTCTTGGCATTATTTGACTAATACAAAGTACTGAAAGGGTGTGCAGAGATGTATGGGGCAGACGTTAACCTTCCTGCTCTGGCTTACATCTCCCACAAGGCTGTATGAGAGGGCGAATCATTTGCTGTTTCACCACTTTCTGCGATGATGTGCACAACATATGATTAGCCCATTGAACCATTGAAATTAACCCATTAATATTGCAATATCCAACATAACAGGTTGCACGACAGAATAGGATTTTTCATTGGGCAAACATGCAGCCTTTTGGCAGAACGCTTTTGTAATCAAGGCCCTTTTAATGATAGCGATCTGACCTCCGTCAGACTTTGCGCGTGACCAGAGCTGATTAGTGCCTCTAAAATTTCTGACATAAAATCAAAATACTCCAGGTACTGCAAATCTGAAATAAAAACAGAGAATGCTAAATAGAAACACAGCAAATAGGAGCAGGGGGGGGGGGGGGGGGGGCATTCGGCCCTTCTAGCCTGCACTGCCATTCATTATGATCCATGGTTGATCATCCAGCTCAGTAACCTGTACGCGCCCCCCCTCCACCCCCGCATATCCTTTAATCCCATTAGCAACAACAACTATATCTAACTTTTTCTTGAAAACATACAGGGCGCTATTCAACAGGAAAAAAATCTGTGTCCGGTTTTGGATGCATTTCATAGAATTTACAGTGCAGAAGGAGGCCATTCGGCCCATCGAGTCTGCACTGGCTCTTGGAAAGAGCACCCTACCCAAGGTCAACACCACCACCCTATCCCATAACCCAGTAACCCCACCCAACACTAAGGGCACTTTTAGACACTAAGGGCAATTTATCATGGCCAATCGACCTAACCTGCACATCTTTGGACTGTGGGAGGAAACGGGAGCACCCGGAGGAAACCCACGCATACACGGAGAGGATGTGCAGACTCCGCACAGACAGTGACCCAAGCCGAAATTGAACCTGGGACCCTGGAGCTGTGAAGCAATTGTGTTATCCATAATGCTATCGTGCTGGGGAGTTTCACAGCGACCTGATCAAGGTGTACAAGATTATCAGGGCCACGGATAGGGGGGATATGGAGCAGCTGCTCCCCTACGTTGAAGGGTCAGTCACGAGGCGAGACAAGTTCAAGGTGAGGGGCAAGAGATTTAGGAGGGGTTTGAGGGAAACCTTTTTTTACCTAGAGGGTGGTGAGGGTCTGGAACGCGCTGCCTGGGAGGGTGGTAGAGGGGGGTTGCCTCACATCCTTTAAGAAGTACCTGGATGAGCACCCACCACTTCATAGCACAAGGCTATGGGCCCAGTGCTGGCAACTAGGATCAGATAGGCAGGTCAGGTGTGATTCATGCATCGATACAGATTAGATGGGCCATAGGGCCTCTTCTGCATGGTGTGATTCTGCGATTCTGTGATTCTGTGAAGAAAGGAGGGACTCTCTCTCTCTCTAGTGCCCTGGCCAATATTAATCCTGCAGCCAATAACAGTTAAAACCGGTGATTTGAGCATTATTATGCTCAAAAGGTATTTCATTGGTTGTAAAGCGTTGTGGTACATCCATTGGTCATGAAAGAAAATATATAAATGTATGACTTTTATTGGCGATGTGTGGAAGCTTGATGGATATAAACCGGCTGTCACATTTGCTCCATTACAAAAGTGGTAACACTTCAAAGGTACATTATTGATGTAAGAAAAGCTTTTTGAATGTACTGATGTTGTGTGAGGTGTAATATAAATGCAAGCTTCATGTTATTCTTCTTCCTACCTTTGTTGAGCATCCAGACAAATGCAAACACTCAAGCAGACAAGCACATAGAAGGGAGGACACAGACATTTGTATCATCATAGAATCCCTATAGTGCAGAAGGAGGCCATTCAGCCCATCGAGGCCGGATGGCCTCCTTCTTCACTGTAAATGCTGTGATTCTATGAAGTCAGGATGGTGAGTGACAGGTGGTGGGGTTCCCAGGTATCTGCTGCTCTTGTCCTTCTGGATGATAGTGATGGTGGGTTTGGAAGGTGCTGCCTCGGGAGCCTTAGTGAGTTCCAGCAGTGCATCTTGCAGATGGTACACACGGCTGCCTGTGACGGAGAAATTGAATGTAAGGGAAGGGGTAGCAATCAAAGTTAAGGGTAGCTCTGCTCTGGATGATGTTGCACTTTTTAAGTATTGCTGGAGCTTCACTCACCCAGGCAAGTGGTGAGCATTCCATCACACTGCTGACTTGGGCCTGTGGTTGGTGAATAGGCTTTGGCGGGGCGGGGGGGGGGGGGGGGGGGCCGAGGGGCAAATCTCGCCACTGCAGATGGTGAAACTTGAATTCAACAAAAAAAAAATCTGGAATTAAAAGTCTAATGCTGACCTTGAAACCCATTGGAGATTGTCATAAAAACCCATCTGGTTCACCAATGTCGTTTCAGGAAGGAAATCTGCTGTCCTTTTCTGGCCTTGCCTACATGTGACTCCCGACCCACTGCAATGCGGTTGAATCTTAGTTGCCCCCCAAAGACAATTGGGGATGGGCAATAAATGCTGGCACAGCCCACGCCCCATGAATGAACTAAAAAAAAGTCATTGAATACTGATGGACTTGAGGTTGTTTTCGTTAGAGAGAAGAAGGTTAAGAGGTGACTTAATAGAGGCATACAAAATGATCAGAGGGTTAGATAGGGTGGACAGCGAGAGCCTTCTCCCGCGGATGGAGGTGGCTAGCACGAGGGGACATAGCCTTAAATTGAGGGGTAATAGATATAGGACAGAGGTCAGAGGTGGGTTTTTTACGCAAAGAGTGGTGAGGCCGTGGAATGCCCTACCTGCAACAGTAGTGAACTCGCCAACATTGAGGGCATTTAAAAGTTTATTGGATAAGCATATGGATGATAAGGGCATAGTGTAGGTTAGATGGCCTTTAGATTTTTTTCCATGTCGGTGCAACATCGAGGGCCGAAGGGCCTGTACTGTGCTGTATCGTTCTATGTTCTATGTTCTATGAATGTCGAGGGGCAATGGTTAGATTCTCTCTTGTAGGAGATGAAAATGAAAAATGAAAATCGCTTATTGTCACGAGTAGGCTTCAATGAAGTTACTGTGAAAAGCCCCTAGATGGACATTACCTGGCACTTGTGTGGAGCAAATGTCACCTACCACCTGTCAGCCCAAGCCTGGATATTGTCCAGGTTTTGCTGCATTAGGACATAGACTGCTTCAGTATCTAAGGAGTTGCAAATGGTAATGAACATTGTGTGTTCACCTGGTAGCATCCCCACTTCTGTCCTTATGATGGAAGGGAGATCTTTGATGAAGCAGCTGAAGATGGTTGGGCCGAGGACACGACCCTGAGGAACTCCTGCAGTGATATCCTGGAGCTGAGATGATTGACCTCCAACCACCACAACCATCTTCCTTTGTGCCGGGAATGACTCCAACCAGCGGAGAGTTTCCCCCCCTGATTCCCATTGACTCCAGTTTAGCTCCTCTATGCCATACTCGGTCAAATGCTGCCTTGATGTCAAGGGCGGTCACTCTCACCTCACCTCTGGCATTCAGCTCTTTTGTCCATGTTTGAACCAAGGCTGTAATGAGGTCAGGAGCTGAATGACCCTGGTGGAACTCAAACTGAGTGTCTGAGCCGGTTATTGCAGAGTCAGTGGCGCTTGATAGCACTGTAGATGACCCCTTCCCTCGCTTTGCGGATGATCGAAAACAGACTGTGGAGGTGGTAATTGACAGTATTGAATTTGTCCCGCGTCTTGTGTTCAGCACACATAATAAAATCAGATATGATTTGTCCACAGTGGACTGGGAGCAGACACTTTTAGATAAATCTGTGACAGGACAGTGGGATGCATTCAAGAAGCAAATGGGGAAATTACAGGCCCAACATGTTCCAATCAGGAAAAAGTGTGGGACTAACAAATCCAGTGAACCCTGGATATCGAGGGATATACAGCATTGGATCAGGAGAAAAAGGGAGGCCTATGGCAGATAGCGAAGGCTCAAAACAGCAGACGTCCTAGATGCATATTAGAATGTGCAAGAGGGAAGCTAAGAGAGCAAAAAGGGGACATGAAAGGAACTTGGCAAGTGAAATAAAGAAACATTTTAAGTTTTAAAAGTACATTAAGGGTAAAAGGATAACTAGAACTAGGAATCTAGACCTGGAGATGTATCTACTTTTATGCCTGTCAGACCACTCAGGACGTCAGGTTACATTGAGGACCACAGTGTATATGGAGCCAGAGAATGTCAGTGTTCACTCGTGAGAGGGACGGTGTGGGTATAGAAATCAAGGAGAAGGACTAAAAAAATTAAAGATGTTGACATAGACAGAGGAGGTTCTGTGTGGTCTGACAGGTTTAACAGTAGACAAATCTCCAGGTCCAGATGAAATGTATCCCAGGCTGCTGAGTGAGGCAAGGGAGGAAATAGCAGGGGCGCTGGCAATAATTTTCAATTCCTCTCTGGCCACAGGAGAGGTGCCGCAGGACTAGAGGATAGTCAATGTGGTGCCATTATTCAAGAAGGGAGGGAGGGATAAACCAGGAAATTACAGGCCAGTCAGTCTAACCTCAGTGGTGGGGAAACTATTGGAAGCAATTCTGAGAGACAGAATCAATCTGCATTTGGAGAGGAAGCGATTAATGAAGAGCAGTCAGCATGGTTTTATTCAGGGAAGGTCATGTCAGACCAATTTGTTTGAGTTTATGAAGAGGTGACCTGGTGTGTAGATGACGGAAATGCATTTGACGTAGTCTACTTGGACTTCAGCAAGACTGTTGACAGCGTGGAAGGCTGATAGCGAAGGTAAGAGCCCATGGAATCCCAGGAAATTTGGCAAATTGGATCCAGAATTGGCAGAAATGAAATAAAATGAAATGAAAATCGCTTATTGTCACAAGTAGGCTTCAAATGAAGTTACTGTGGAAAGCCCCTAGTCGCCACATTCCGGCGCCTGTTCAGGGAGGCTGGTACGGGAATTGAACCCTCACTGCTGGCCTGCCTTAGTCTGCTTTAAAAGCCAGCGATTTAGCCCTGTGCTAAACCAGCGGAGTGGCAGGAAGCAGAGGGTGATGGGCGAGGGGTGTTTTTCTGACTGGAAGCCTGTGTCCAGTGGGGGTCCCACAGGGATCAGAGCTGGGACCCTTGCCTTTTGTGGTTTCTGTAAATGATTTAGACATGAATGTAGGAGGGTTGACCAGTAAGTTTGAGGATGATACAAAAATTGGTGGGCTGGCAAACAGTGAGGAGGATAGCTTTCGATGACAGGAGGATATAGACGGACTGGTCAGTGGCAAATGGGATTCAATCCGGATAAGTGTGAGTTGATGGACTTGATATGGAACACATGATAAACGGCAGGAGCTGAGAAGCACCGAGGATCAGAGGGACCTTGGTGTGCATGTACACCCGTCCCTTAAGGTAGCAGAGCAGGTGGACACAGTGGTTAAGGAGGCCTATGGTCTACCTGCCTTTATTAGCTGAGGCACAGAGTTTAACATCAGAGAGGTGATGCTGGAACTGTATGAAACATTGGTTAGGCCACAGCTGGAGTATTGTCTGCAGTTCTGGAATCCATATTATAGGAAGGATGTGATAGCACTGGAAAGGGTGCAGAGGAGATTTACCCAGATGTTGCCTGGGCTGGAGAGTGTTAGTTATGAAGAGAGATTGGATAGACTGTGGCTGTTTTCCTTGGAGCAGAGGAGCCTCCACAAGGATGAGATCAAATATGTTTTTCCCTCTTGTTGGTTCCCTCACCACCTGCTGCAGTCCCAGTCTGGCAGCTATGTCCTTTAGTACCCGGCCAGCTCAGTCTGTGGTGGCACTATTAAAGCATTGGCTCAACCTCAAATGGGGTGTTCAGTTCAATTATGGGCGTAATGCTTTTGGAGGGGACGTGGATGCATCGAGAAGATG
Organism: Scyliorhinus canicula; assembly: GCF_902713615.1. Classification (NCBI taxonomy): domain Eukaryota; kingdom Metazoa; phylum Chordata; class Chondrichthyes; order Carcharhiniformes; family Scyliorhinidae; genus Scyliorhinus; species Scyliorhinus canicula. The sequence continues at coordinate 238,942,906 of NC_052149.1, read as the reverse complement.
CAGAAAAGATTTATGAGAATGACTCTGGGGAGCAAAGGTTTCAGTCACATGGACAGTAGGTAAATCTGCGGATGTTCAAAATCATGAGGATTCTGGACAGAGTACACAGTGCACCTGTTCTCATTGAAAGAAGGGTCGAGAGCCACAGCATATCAGTTTGAGGTAAAGAGGTTAAAGAAAAGCTTGATGACAAAGCGATGGTTAGAATGTGAAAGGCACTGTCTGAGAGTGTGGTGAAGGCAGATCCAGCGAGGTATTCAGAGGGCATTTGGACAATTAGCAGAAGGGAACAACGTGCTGCGCTACGTCAACAAGGCCTGCAGGGGAGGGGAATCAGCTGATTTGTTCTTCCGGATAGTCAAGCTGCGGACAGGGCGAGTTAAATGACCTCCTTCTGTGCTGTAAACATTCAGTGATTCTATTCATGGAGTGAGGCACCCTCACACTCCTCACAGGAGGGTTTACCAAACAATATTTAATGCTCACCCACATAACAAGACATCAGTACAGATGACTAAAAGCTTGGTCAAAGAGGTAGGTTTAGAGGAACATCTTAAAGATATAGAAAGAGGGAAAGAGGTGAAGGAGGGAGTTCCACAGCTTGGAGCCCAATCACTGAAATGACAGCAACCAGTGGGCGAAAGAATGAAGTTCAGGCATTGTTAGGAGGTTCGAGCTGGAGAAGCTCAGATACTTTGAATGGTTGTGGAGCTGGAGAATGTTCTTGTCACTGAATCCTGAAATGAAAATCGCTTATTGTCACGAGTAGGCTTCAAATGAAGTTACTGTGAAAAGCCCCTAGTCACCACATTCCGGTGTCTGTTCGGGGAGGCTGGTACGGGAATTGAACCGTGCTGCTGGCCTGCCTTGGTCTGCTTTCAAAACCAGTGATTTAGTCCAGTGAGCTAAACCAGCCCCTAACAGGGTCCTTACCTATTACTTTAAACATCTCAATTAAATCGCCTCTTGAGCTTCCTTATCCAAGTGAACACAAGCCAGGCCAAAGCAATCCTCAAAACTGCGCTCTTTCACCCCAGTGCGATCCTGATGAATGACTCTGGCTTCCTGGGAACATTGGGCTTACAGGCTGTGAGAAAGCGCGACCTTTCTCCTGCCTGAGTTTGTGTTAGGGGCCGATAGAAGCTGGGAGAAGCCACTCCCAGGATCTAACAGGCTCGCAACTGCTTCGCGAGATCGAATGCGTCCTTGAGAGACGTTGCGATGTGAAATCCGCCCATTGCCCACTTTTTGGAAAATCTGCATATCATGTGCTTGCCCTCTCCCGATCTGTTGCTGCACCGAGGAATTCCGGTGAGCAGCGCTCCTCAGGGCAGAGAATGGGGCTATGTGGGGCCTCTGCTGCCTGTTCCGCAGTTAGCGCCTCTATCTAACCGGGGGGGCGGGGGGGGGGGGGGGGGGGGGGGGGGTCTCACACACTACGGACTGAGCTAGTTGGACAAATTGTTCCAGATTCATTAGAGTTCTGACTTGAACCTGCAGGAGTCTGTGAATGCTTTTAATAGCGTCTAAACACGCTCGCTATGGGACTTTGTTCCCATTTAGTTAAATCCCACCCCTAATGCTCCATTAAACATGAAAATGAAATTAAAATGAAATTAAAATCGCTTATTGTCACGAGTAGGCTTCAATGAAGTTACTGTGAAAAGCCCCTAGTTGCCACATTCCGTCACCTGTTCGGGGAGGCTGGTGCGGGAATCGAACCGTGCGGCTGGTCTGCTTGGTCTGCTTTAAAAGCCAGCGATTTAGCCCAGTCAGCTAAACCAGCCCCTGTCATGCCACACATACATCACACCGCCCCCACTGCCGGTAAGACTCTGATGGGGAACATGTACGCAGCAGTCACAAGCTTCATTTGACTTTTCCGTTTCTGTCATCAGGAACTCTCACTGGACTGATATGGCTGGATAATTCAGCACTGCCTGCCGCGACACAATAGCATAGACATCGACCTTTGATCTCAGGAAACAAATGCAGATTCAAGTCAGAACTCTAATGAATCTGGAACAATTTGTCCAGCTGGCTCAGTCCGTAGTGTGTGAGACCGTAAATCTGAGGATTGTGAGTTTGTGTCCCACGTTGGGTACCATTGCTTTGGATTGCCCATTTGAGAGAAAGATGAGGAGAATTTTTTTCTCAAAGAGGGTGAGCGTTTGGAACGCCCTCCCTCAAAATGTGGTGGGAGCAGGAATCTGTGAATGCTTTTAAGACAGAGATAAATAGATTCTTGATAAGAAAAAGGCTGAAAATGATTGGGGGTAGGTGGGAGGTTCCATTCAGATCAGTAATGATCTTATCGAATGGCAGAGTGGGCTCGAGGGGCCGAGTGGCCTATTCCTGCTCCTAATTCATACATTTGTGTGTTTGTTAGAATGCCCTCTACATTAAGAGACATTGCAAGGCAGTGTCCACAGATTACAATGGCACGGTATTTATATTTTGTTGCTGGACTATTACTCCAGAGGCCTGGACTAATGATCCAGAAACAACAGTTCAAACCCCACTACAGCAGTCTGTAATTCAGTAAATTAAATAAATCCAGAATAAGCAGTTAGTATCAGTGATGGTAACCGTGTAACTGATAATAATAATCTTTATTATTGTCACAAGTAGGCTGACATTAACGCTGCAATGAAGTTATTGTGAAAATCCCCTAGTCGCCACATTCCGGCGCCTGTTCGGCTACACAGAGGGAGAATTCGGAATGTCCATTTCGCCGAACAAGCAAATCTTTCGGGGCTTGTGGGAGGAAACCGGAGCACCCGGAGGAAACCCACGCAGACACGGGGAGAACGTGCAGACTCCGCACAGACAGTGACCCAAGCCGGGAATCGAACCTGGGCCATGGCGCTGTGAAGCAACGGTGCTAACCACTATGCTACAGTGCCACCCACTGGATTGCTGTAAGAACCTCATCTGATTCACTGATGTCGTCCTTACCCAGGTTGGCCCATGTGTGACTCCAGACCCACAGCCATGGTGCTTGACTCTTGACTGTTTTTGTAACATGATTCACATGAGCCAGTAAGGTCACTCGCCATCATCTTCTCAAAGGAAATCAGTGGTGGGCATTTGATGCTGTCCATACCAGCGATTCCCTCATCCAATGAACGAATTAAGAATAAGGGCCTGGCTTTACAGGCACCATCTTGGTGGCACCCACCGCAGGGGATTCAGGAGACCATTGACTTATGGTTGGGTCGCCGGATACATAAGAACATAAGAACATAAGAACTAGGAGCAGGAGTAGGCCATCTGGCCCCTCGAGCCTGCTCCGCCATTCAATTAGATCATGGCTGATCTTTTGTGGACTCAGCTCCACTTTCCGGCCCGAACACCATAACCCTTAATCCCTTTATTCTTCAAAAAACTATCTATCTTTACCTTAAAAACCCTCCGACTTTGACTGGACCAAACTGTCCCGGCGACGGACTGGGGTGGAAGATCTTGCCCCAGGTGTAGTTGGGCAAAAATGGGGGAAGTGGGGAAGGGGGGTTGGGGAAAGTGGACCAAAATGTAACCAAAAAGGAATTCTGGGTGAGAGAGCTGGCAGATGAGCGAGGGGCCATGAGGGACATCGAGAGGTGTCCAGACACCAGCAGCCCAGGAACTCCCCATGGCTCGAGTCAGTTCTGAAGAATAGATTTAATCATTTAATGGAGACTGGAAAGAAGTGAGCTGTGGCAGGCTTCGAGGTTTTTAATGTTAACAAAAAAATACAAATTGAAACCTGAACTGACAGAAGAAAAGCATTATTCCTGGAGCAAATCCAGGGCTTCAAATACTGAGTCACCGCTGGACCACGCTTGATTGTGAATTCAGCAGCTTCTATTTTTCTATCTTTGAGTTTAATAGGATAGCTCTTCAGTTCTGTGAGGCTGGTTTCAACGAAATTAGGTTAGTGTAACTTAAGAAAATAAAAGTGTAAAGAGGAATCGGTTCTCAAGGGAGTGTCATCTCAGGAAATCACCGGAACGTAGCACCTGATTCTTCTTCTCCTTCAAGAGTGACAGATTGAATATGGTGGCCTGCAGTTCCCTGGGGAGTGTTTGCTGAAGGTTTTCTCACCCACTGCAAGTCTTGGTTCATGGAATCAGCTGACAAGAGTATGGTGACTGTTTTGTTTGCGATGGCTGATTGAATCTCACTCAGAAACCATTTCTTTCAGCCTGGGCTGACATTTCTGCAACATTGCGTTACGCCGGCCAGAAATCACATCATAACTTTAGGATGTTTACCAGATAAAGGGCAGAGGTGGTAAATATGTGGAAGGCGTTGCCTGGGGAGGTGGTGGGAGCAGGTACGATAGCGGCATTTAAGGGACATCTAGACAAATATATGAATAGGGTGGGAATGGAAGGAGACGGACTCCGTAAGTGCGGACGGTTTTAGTTTAAGCAGGTATCATGGTCGCCGCAGGCTTGGAGGGCCGAAGGGCCTGTTCCTGTGCTGTATTGTTCTTTGTTCTTTTTAACTGCACCCAATCACCAGGTGAACGCTTGCAAAGATTGTTTCTAAAATTTTTTAAAAATAAATTCAGAGTACCCAATTATTTTTTTTCCAATTCAGGGCCAATTTAGCGTGGCCAATCCACGTACCCTGCACATCTTTGGTGTTGTGGGGGTTGTAACAATATGGATATTGTATGGGAGATAATGTGTTAACAATTTCATGTAAATGCATCTCACCACTAGATGGTGATCAAGAGCAGTCACATATATAACACTTGACAACCCTTGATTCAGGGAGAAGGTGTTTAGGCATGAGAGAGAGTAGTTGTGAAATTGAGAGTTCTGTAGATAGAGTTATAGCATAGTTTATTTTGCAACCTTTGTACTTAGGAAACCGCGCAAATCTAGTCGAAAGTACTGTGAATAAATCAGATTTGTTAATTTACATGGCTTGGTGTTCTTTGTTAAAAACTAGACATTCAAGACATCCATGCAAAGGAAACAGAGAAAATCACAGGGGTGAGACTCACGCAGACACGGGGAGAATGTTCAAACTCCACACAGACAGTGACCCGGGGCCGGGATCGAACGCGGGTCGTTGGTGCCGTGAGGCAGCAGTGCTAACCACTGACTACCCAGCAAAGATTTTTGACTCCACCAAAGCATTTGCCCCAATTCATTCAAAAGAACTCCATCAAACAACATTCGGTTCAATCTCAAAGCCAAATAATGATGAACTACATAGACTAATTGGAACAATATAAATCAGAAGCAGTCATGACAACACTGCTCTGTGCTCTGGTCAGACTGCGCCATGAGAAACGGGCTGACACTCCCATGAAGCAGTAAGCACTGGCAGATTGCTGCACCACTACAATTTTTCCATGCCCCACAATGCCCCTCTGCATTTTTTGCTGGGACTTCCGGGAAGATAGAATGCAGCACCCGACATCAGAGAACTCCAACGCGACACCGTAACGGCGGACACGAAGGGCAATTTATCGTGGCCAATCCACCTAACGAGCACATCTTTGGACTGTGGGAGAAAATCGGAGCACCCGGAGGAAACCCACGCGGTCACAGGGAAAACGTGCAGACTCCGCACAGTGACCCAAGCCAGGAATCGAGCCTGGGACCCTGGTGCTGTGAATCAACTGTGCTAATCACTGTGCTACCGTGCCGCACAAGCTGAGAAACACAACTCCTTTCCTCAGAAGCCAGAGCAGAACTCCAAAATGAAACTAAAAACAGTCACAGGGCAGGGCTGAAAAATGAAACTAAAAACAGACCCTGCCCTGGCTGGGGTGACAATCACACTGACCACCGAGTCTGATAAAATAGAAAGCTTTGTGAAAATCAAACTCAAAGCCAAGAGTTGAAACTAGCACACAGTATGTGTAACACAAGCAGAGTCAAATCAATATTGTGCAAGTGTCTTTCAGAATCCATAAGACACATTGAAAAGGACACACACCTCAGTCTTAGACTAATTAAATTGCCTCGAACAATGAAAGTAACTTGAAGGACCTAAATTATAAGAGCCCTGATTTGATTTGACCAACATGAATCCCTTTGAATTAAGAAAACGCAGTCGAAAGAAAGAGGCCATAAGAGATAACAGAATGTAACCACTTTTCAGGTAACGTTCTACTGGGTTTGGATTTTGTTTATTGTCACATGTACCGAGGTACAGTGAAATGTATTTTTCTGCCAGCACTTCAACAGATCATTAAGTACATGAAAAGAAAAGGAAATAAAAGAAAATCCAAAATAGGGCAACACAAGGTACACAATGTAACTACATGACACCGGCATCGGATGAAGCATACAGGGGTGTAGTGTTAATGAGGTCAGTCCATAAGAGGGTCCTTTAGGAGTCTGGTCACAGTGGGGAAGAAGCTGTTTTTGAGTCTGTTTGTGCGTGTTCTCAGACGTCGTCTGTATCTCCTGCCCGATGGAAGAAGATGGAAGAGTGAGTAAGCCGGGCGGGAGGGGTCTTTGATTCTGCTGCCCGCTTTCCCCAGGCAGCGGGAGGTAGAGATGGAGTCAATGGATGGGAGGCAGGTTTGTGTGATGGACTGGGCGGTATTCACGACTCTCTGAAGTTTCTTGCGGCCCTGGGCCGAGCAGTTGCCATACCAGGCTGTGATGCAGCCAGATAGGATGCTTTCTATGGTGCATCGTGATGCAAGTTGGTAAGAATTAATGTGGACATGCCAAATTTCCTTAATTTCTTGAGGAAGTCCCGGCTCTGTTGTGCTTTCTTGGTGGTAGCGCGACGTGGGAGGACCAGGACAAATTTTTGGAGATGTGTACCCCTGGGAATTTGAAACTGCTAATCATCTCCACCTCGGCCACGTTGATGCTGTCAGGGGTGTGTACAGTACTTTCCTTCCTGAAGTCAATGACCAGCTCTTTAGATTTTCTGGCATTGAGGAATAGATTGTTGTCGCTGCACCACTCCGCTAGGTTCTCTATCTCCCTCCTGTATTCTGACTCGTCTTTATTCGAGATCCGGCCCACTATGGTCGTATCGTCAGCAAACCTGCAGATGGAGTTGGAAACAAATTTTGCAACGTAGTCGTGTGTGTACAGGGTGTATAGTAGGGCGCTAAGTACGCAGCCTTGCGGGGCCCCGGTATTGAGGACTATTGTGGAGGAGTTGTTGTTTATCCTTACTGATTGTGATCTGTGGGTCAGAAAGTCGAGGATCCAGTTGCAGAGTGGAGAGCCAAGTCCTAGGTTTTGGAGCTTTGATATGAACTTGGCTGGGATTATGGTGTTGAAGGCGGAGCTGTAGTCAATAAATAGGAGTCTGATGTCGGAGTCCTTGTTGTCAAGATGCTCCAGGGATGAGCGTAGGGCCAGGGAGATGGCATCTGCTGTGGACCCTTTGCGGCGGTATGCAAATTACACCATATATTAAACCATTGGACACTCAGACGGTTATTGAAAGAAAGATCAATCGCCTTCTGAAGACCGACTGTCATTCATATCAAACAAAATTGCAAACGTAACCGGTTAACTTTGAAAGAATGTGATATGGACTGCTTACTATAGAGGTAAGCTAGATTAGGTTATTATAGAGAATAGAAGGAAAACATATATAAGAGGCAGATTCAAATGAATCGATATTCCTTTCCTGCAACCCTCAGGGAAGGGGAGAACAATTTCATCAAACAAGTGTCTCGAGACTTTTGTGAGTATGTTTTCCTTACTCTGTTAAACGTTTTGTCGTACGAGATACTCTTGGATATCCATGTATATGGATATTTCTCTCTTAGTTACGACAAACTGCTAATAGACTTATATTAAGGACAAACTGTGCGCAGACTTACCTCTTGTCGACTCTGCAACACTGTTTTATACTTTAAAATGTTTATAATAAAACCCCACTCAAATATAACTGTGGATGTATTATATTGAATAAGTTTAAAATTCTTAGACGCTCATTCGGAAAAGTCTTAAGCGACAAGGATCCACGCTGAAAAAGTAACAGTTTAGTATAAGCGCCTCTCCTGGAGAAATCTCCCACTAGAAAGTAGCTGAAAGCTGTTTAACTGTTTCAGAGCTGGGATGTAATCTCACTGTCGTGAGAGCTGTCCCTGTTCTGTGTAGGAAGACAACTTTCCCTCATTCAATAGCTTAGTTACAAGCAGACTATTAAGATCAGAAACCCTAAATCATTCACACTGCCATGAGTGGCATCACGGCGGCCTAGGTGTTAACCCCTTAATCACAGATTTAGCAGACATATCGGCCGGGATTCTCTGCTCACCCACGCTGGGTCGGAGAATGGCCGGTGACGGGGGAAATTAGACCGGAGGATCGGCACCATTGCGCCCGCTGTAGCCACCTGGGGTGGCCACTTGCAAAGAGTAAAGGGAAAATTGGACAATGCGAAGAAAACAAGCAGGTGCAAGGTTTGCCTGTGGATTAGAGTTTGCAACTCCCAGATAAAACCAATACTACAAGCCATTAGCATAGTAATGAGTTATCTCCGGGGACAAAAGAGAAACAATTAAGCAATCGGTACCAGGGCAGACTCCCCGGCGCCAGTGGAGACTAAAACAAAGGCAGGCCAACGGTCACCAAAGACCCGCCCAGTGATCAAGGAATGACCCCTTTATTGGAGAAATCAATACAAATGATTAAGACATGGCCCAATTAATTGGGCCAAAGTTCAAGACCCGCCCAAAAGAGCACGAAGCCCCTTGGGGGTATAAAGAGGAGCCCCCAAAGACAGATCGCTCTTCTTCTTCACCTACATCTTGGCCTTGGCTCTCAGCGACAAGAGACCCACCAAGCACCAGCCAAGTAAGTCTAAAGTCAACGCACGCTACGAGATAGGCGCTCCTAGCTACTATTCTATACCAGTTCGACGCCAGCAGCCTCAGAACCGGACAACGGCCATTGTTCCTCTGACTGAGTGGGCACCCGAAGCTAAGTATAGGCTTTTAGCAGTTGTTGTAGTTTAGTGAGTAGAGTTTGTGCATGAGTATAATTGACTGTGTGTGTAAATAAATGTGCATTGATTTCAAACTTACTAACTGGTGTATCGAGTCTTTGATCAGTATTCGGTTTTGAACCTCGTGGCGGTATTGAAAGATACCTGGCGACTCTTGAGTAAGCATAATTAAAACAGAGCAAATTAAGGAGAGCATAACGAGCAACACCACACAGTTGCCACGGCGCTGGTCAGGGGCCGCTGAAATAGGCCCCCACGGCGATTCTCCGCGGGTGACCGGCCGAACTCCCGCTGAGTTCCGCCGAGTTACGCCAGCGTGATTCCAACCTGGTACCACCTGGTGGGAGGTCGGACCCGTGGCCGCGGTGGATGTCCTGGTGGGGAAGCAGGGGGATCTGATTCCGGGGGGGGGGGGGCTTCCTCCACAGGGATCAGGCCCGCAATCGGGGGCTTCTGATCGGCGGGCTCCCGCCATCTGGTGCGGGCCTACCTTCCACGTGGGCCCACTATACATTCCCCGTCATGTTGCTCCGCGTCGGCCCGGACGCGCCAACCCCGTGCATGCGCGCAGCACTCCGGCGCCGTGCTAGCCCCCTGAACACCGGGGAATTCCTGAGCCAGGAGGCCCATTGACGCCGGCGTACACCACTCCAGTGTTTACACCGGCGTCAACACTTGGCATCAACAATAATCTGTATGACCTACGTTCTTTTAATAACATTACTGCAAAAGGCATATAACACAATATATATAAACATGTTTTACATTCATCACAGATGTTCTGTCTGATCTGATCTTGGGGGTGATCAGTTGGCTGGGGGAGGGTGTAGCCAGCTTGGCAGATATTTGAGCATCGGGGGAGCGGGGGTGTCATGGGGGTAGTCAAGGCATCATGGGGACAGTCGGGGAAGAGTCAAGGAGTAAGTCAGGATTGTCGGGGGGGTGGGGGGGGCGTGATTGAGAGGTCAGTTCTTCAGTTACCTAAGAGTTAAGAGTAAAACACTTCCGGAATAACCATTCAGGCAATCCCATGAAACTGATTGAAATCTCCAACTCTATCCAGGAGTCATATACATTCACACAATGTCCTCGGGAGCAGGAGAATTGCCTGTCAGAAGCTCAAACTTTCTTGGAAATCCCATGGAGATCACAGCATCAGGCCCAATGTAGGGCCCTGAAGCACATCTTGGATCAGACGTCCAGTGACCGATGATCTGGAGACCAGGAGATCTGGACAACCTGCTAGGTTCTGGTCATCAAAACACAAAAGAGAAGTTCAAGCACTGGTTACCATGCAAGGACAATCCTCATAATAGATTCCTCATATTTGCCGTCAGATGTGGCTCTGTTTTCGATTTTCTTCCTCTACCTCAGAGCGTATCACATATCTCGGATATATAATCTCGGTTCACACTCCCAACACTGAGGGAAAGAAGCACTGTTGTTTTGGTGAAATGTTAAACCAATATCCCATCTGCCCACCACTGTATGTTAACAATTCCATGACACCATATCTTATGGGTGGCATGGTGGAACAGTGGTTAGCACTGTGGCCGAACAGCGGCAGGGGCCTGGGTTCAATTCCAGCCTCGGGTGGCTGTCTGTGCGGAGTCTGCACGTTCTCCCCGTGTCTGCGTGGGTTTCCTCCGGGTGCTCCAGTTTCCTCCCACAGTCCAAGATTTGCAGGTTGGGTGGATTGGCCATGCTAAATTGCCCCAGAGTGTCCAGGGACATGCAGATTAGGTATGGTTATGAGGATGGGCTGGGGTAGGCGGGGGAGTGGACCTGGGGATTGTGTTTTTTCGGAGGGTCGGTGAAGTCCTGATGGGCCGAATGCACTGTAGAAATTTTGGGCGGGATTCCCTCCACCCCGCCACCCCTGGACCGGCTGCCGTATTGTCTGGCGCCGTTATTCAGGCATTGGCAGCGTCCCTCCCAGCGATTCTCCGGGCCCGGATGGGCCGAGCGGCCGTCCATTTTTGTCTAGTCCCGCCGGCGTGGGTTATGTATGGTCCCACACGGCGGGACCTGGCAGGTAAGTTGGCGGGGGTGGTCCTCGGGAGGGGGGCACAATGTATCCGACCCGGGGGGGGGGCCCCATGGTGGCTTGGCCTGTGATCGGGACCCACCGATCTGCGGGCGGGCCTGTTCCATGGGGGCGCTTCTTGTTACCGCGCTGGGCCCCAGTAGGGTTTCACCATGGCCGGCGCGGAGAAGAGAAACCCCTGTGCATGCGCCAAAATACGATGGAAGGTCTGCGCATGCGCGAGATCACGCCAGCTGTTCTGCGCATGTGCAAACTCACGCAGTTCCTTCGCCGCCGTCTGGGGTGGCGCCAACCCCTCCGACATCCACCTAGCCCTCTAGACAGGTGTGAATTCCTCACCTGGGCCCCCCCGGGTCGGATACATCGTGCCCCCCCCCCACGGCTCCGTTGAAGCCGGTGCTGTTGCCCCCGGTTTTCCTGCCGCCGTGGGGACCGGAAAGGACAATCCCGGCCCCCATATCGAAGAAAAGTGAGTTCACTCTGGGCTTGTGCCAAATATTCATACCTCAGTCAATGTCATGTTAATAGATTGTCTGATCATTTATCACATTGTTCTTTGTGGGGGGAGGATTTTCCTGAACCGTCCATAGTTCAAATTCTTGTGGATGATATAAAACATTTGGTGGATCAATTTCTGTTCTGCATTGGGCAGGTTTGAGAACTCCCAACGCTTAATTTCCACATTACTACAGTGACTACATTTCCAAATTCCTTCACTTACTATGGCACACTTTCCAACAAGCTGAGGTCATGAAAGACATGATGTAAAAGCAATTCCTTCTTACTCTCGCTATGATTGGATCAATTTTCCAATAGTTGTGTAAACAGTTAATAAAATCAAACAATTACTTACTTAATCATTACAAAAATAAACATCAGAATATATCGATCATATACTCATAAATATATGAGCAGAAGATGTTGTATCTATTGGGTTTGTTTTTATTTGTTATACACAGCCTACACAAACTCTGAAGCAATCTAAATTCAACATGAGCTAACAGATAAATGATACATAAAATAAAAATGTAGATTTCACATTAAACAGTTAATGCAACAAAGATAAATCTTACACGGCCACCGCACCCACATCACTCCCCGCAGGCCTTTGCAACTACAAAGCTGCACAGTATAATGTTCTTTGTTCACACAGAGAAGATCTGGGGTGGGATTCTCCGACCTCCCGCCGGGTCGGAGAATCGGCGGGGGGCGGCGTGAATCCTGCTCCCGCTGTCCGCCGAATTCTCTGGCACCGGAGATTCGGCGGGACGGGAATCACGCCGCGCCGGTCGGTGGCTGCTCGCAGCGGCCCCCCCCCCCCGGTGATTCTCTGGCCCGCGATGGGCCCAAGTCCCGCTGGTTCTTTGCCAGTCCCGTCAGTGTAGATCAGACTAGGTCCCTTACCGGCGGGACCTGGTGGCGTGGGTGGGCTCTGGGGTCCTGGGGGGAGGGCGCGGTGCGATCTGGCCCCGGGGGTGCCGCCACGGTGGCCTGGCCCGCGAACAAGGCCCACCGATACGTGGGCGGGCCTGTGCCGTGGGGGCACTCTTTTCCTACGCGTCGGCCGTGTCGGCCGTGTCAGCCTCTGCGATGGCCATCGCGTAGGTGAACCCACCCTGCGCGTGCGCGGGGATGATGTCAGCAGCTTCTGATGCTCCTGCGCATATGCGGATTCTCACCGGCCGGCGGAGTCCCTTCGGCCCCGGCTGCGTGGTGCCAAAGGCCTTCCACGCCGGCCAGTGGGGCGCAAACCACTCCGGCGCCAGCCTAGCCCTGAAGGTGCGGAATCAGGCAGGCCGACGCCAGAGTGGTTCACGCCACTCGGTCCCACTGGGACCCCCCCCCAGCCGGGTACGGGAGAATCCCGCCCCTGGAGTCCCATGGAGAACAGCTTTCCAGTTTGAGTTTAACGAGTCTCATTATCATCAGCAAGGCACACTTCTACAACCTCTCTTTCCCCTTGGTGCAGTGTGGTCCAGATGATGTGTGTTTCCACAGTTCCATTTCAGCTGAGCAACAATAACACTCTGATTCACAGTTTGGTCACAGTTTGGTGGTAAACATCCATCTCTTTAGCGCCTCCAGGTTTTCCAACTCTTCCACTTCTTAACTAGCTTGCACTGTACTTTGAAGGCTTCCTGCTTCCCATTCCGCCAAACAGGATAACTGACCATTTCTTGAGAGTGTTTTCTTCCTTCTCTCACAATAATTCCCTGTGCTTTTCTTTCTGTCTCTCTCTACTTTCTCCATATGCCTGCATCTATGTGCAGGTTGCCTTCACCCACCAGCTCGCCTGCTTATAGCTCTCCTTTTTGGCAGCAGCTTTCTTTTGTGGCTGCCAGGCAGATGGTTTCTTTCTTAACTTCCTTCCTGTTGGTGTCACTTTCAGATTGAAGACCACCAGGTCTCGTGCATCAGTATTTCTTACTGATCAAGAAAATTACAATTGAACCTCTACAATTGATGAAAACTCTTAAAAGTCCTTTTTAAAAACAATTACAGATTCCATTGGCAATTTAAAGAAATTACTGATTATTCTGATGTTTTTTTTAGGTCAAAGGTCATCGCTGGAGTTGCACTTATAATCTCTCTTTGTTCAGCTCATCATTTTCTCCATTGCTTGGTTACCAACAGTGTTGATTCCTTGCCGCTTGTCCCCCTTCCTCCATCTGTCTCTCGGTAATGTTTTTGCTTCTGTTCTGTGCTACATACACCTCCTCATCCCCAGGTGAGATGTGAGGGTGCATAGAACATAGAACATACAGTGCAGAAGGAGGCCATTTGGCCCATCGAGCCTGCACCGACCATTTAAGCCCTCACTTCCACCCTATCCCCGTAACCCAATTACCCATCCTAACCTTTTTTGGTAAGGGCAATTTAGCATGGCCAATCCACCTAACCTGTGACCCAAGCCGGGAATCGAACCTGGGACCCTGGAGCTGTAAAGCCACTGTGCTAACCGCTGTGCTACCATGCCCCCAATTTTTCCAATTAAGGGGTAATTTACTGTGGCCAATCTGATATCCTGACCATCGTTGGGTTGTGGGGGTGAAACCCACGCAGACATGGGGAGAATGTGCGAACTCCACACGGACAGTGACCCGGGGCCGCGATTGAACGCAGGCCCTCGGTGCCGTGAGCCAGAGTGCTAGCCACTGCGCCTCTCACTCTATTGACTTAGTCACTAGTGTCCTGTAATTGGCTGTAAAGATAATGACTTGATCTTCTGCACAGGATACATCTTAGATTATGTGAAGAAGGAGCAAGCTACCAGAGATGAGGATTTTGTGGTGTTGCAATGATCATGTACCTAACACATTGCGAGGGTGCATTCATGTGTAAAGATCTGGAGGGCTGCTGGTGCATTTGGAAATTGAACGGAGTGGTGCACAGGCTGAGGGTGGAAAAGTATTACCAACGTTATTTACAGAATCGTGTGTTTTTCAGAGCAGAGTGAGAGGAATAAAATTGCCTCATTTGCCACCGTAGTTCCACTCCCCTTTGGTTCCATATATTGACTTAGAATCTGCATCCACCGTTGATGGGATTGTCAGTTGAGGAAGGACCTATCTGTGTTCTCCCTCATCGCTGCAACTCCCTGGCCTGCTGTTAGTCACTGTTCTGAAGATGTGCTGCACAGAATAGTAATTTGCAGTTTCAGCAGCTCGTCATATATATCTATTGAGCCATTTAAAAAAAACACTTTTGCTAAATATGAAGTAGCAGTTAATTTACACCCTGTGAAATCTCATTCCATGGAGACTAAAAGTCTACGGAGACCCCACTGGAGACACTGACACCGCTGGAGGTGTGAGCTGCTCCTGCCGATCTCATCAAGATGGAGAGTGGATTCAGGAGTCAATAGCTGGGACACTGAAACAATAATCACGTCAGCTATGAAGCAATGGCGAAAGGGAAGTTACATCCGGCTGCATCACAGCTTGGGATGGCAACTCAGCCCAACTCACCACACAAGCTTGCCACCCTCACATTGATTCTGTCTACACCTCCCGCTGCCTCAGGAAGGCAGACAGCATTGCCAGAGACCTCTCATACCCAGGCTTTGCCTTCTTCCTTACCCTTCCATCAGGCAGAAGATACAGAAGTCTGAAGGCCCACACATCCAGAAATAGGAACAGCTTCTTCCCCACAGTTACCAGACTCCTCAACGATTCCCCCTCGGACTGATCTGTTCCCTGTAAGAACACAATTCACGACACTCTATACTGCTCTTGTTTCACCTTGTTCTGCACTGTAACCAATCACTGTTTGTTGATGGACCAATGTCAATGTACACTGTCAATTATACTTGTGTTTACTATGTACGTACTGTTTTTGAAAACTCACCATTATCTTAGAATTCCCCCCATACTAAAAAGGGCCGACATTCTAAATGGTGAACAGGGATTCTCACTCCCTGACTCCGATGCAGGCTTCAGTGGGTGCTATTCAGGTCAAACTATATTTTCAAGTTATCCCCCGGTATAACCCTTATCTTCACCGAAGATTTTATCTACTTACCACTTAGTAGCATCGATGTCCTGGGTCCTGCATTGCTAAGTAAGTAAAGTAGACTTTAGGAATAACCACTGTTTCAGGTTAAACTAAGTTATTTTATTATTATATTTTTTCATTTAAAATCTGAAATCACTTTCTTTACAGAAAGGTAAAAGATCTTGCTTCTGGATCCTGCTGGTTGGTTGAAGGGACCTTCAGGCCCACCTTGACAATCAATCTTCTTTAAAGTCTGGTCTTCTTGAGATGTATTCGCTAGTTAGCTCCGTTGCTGTGTCTTGTCGATCCCATGTACTGAGCTATAAGAGCTAGCTCTGCTAGCAATCTCTCAGTTGACTCTGACTCCTGCTTAAATTCTAGTCTTTCTTAGATGTATAGCTGTTTAAGCTCGGCTGCTTGTCTCATCTTTCCCATGACCGAGCTGTGAAAGCTGAATATGCTTCTCTCCTTTCTCTGAGTTCTCCCCCGCTTCTGCTTCTGGTCTCTGGGTTTATATTCCCTTTCTTACAGTTATTCAGTTTTTATGATCCTATTGTAAATTAACTTATTTCACTTTGATTGTAAAAAGTATCTTTGATCTAAACATTCTAATAAAACTAAGTATTAATTTTGGGCATAATCTCACCTCTCAGATCTGATTACCTTGTTCTTTGTGATGTTCAAAGTTCCTTTGTGATATTCAAAATGCTTTGGTTTCAAGAGGTGTTACTTTTAATTCCTGCGATTTCAATAGTTTGATTTTCCAATTGTTCCCAGCTCATAATTTTGCCTTTGATTTTGACTTTAAATTATGTTTCTCGTAGGTAGATAGTCTCCAATTTTCTTTAATTTACTTGATGTTAGTAGAATTTCACACTTAGAATTGACACCAAATTCAACTGAACCTAATCCTTTCCTTTTCCAGATGCTTCCTAAGATAGTTACATTCAATGAAGGTGTGAGACATTGTTTTTAGCTTAATACAAGAATCCTGTGCATTTGCTAAGCCTGCTTGTGAGAACGAATCTGCATTTTATAATCCTGTCCTTTGCAGCTGCTATTAACCCTTTATGTGATCTTTCCCTGCATCCTCTCATGTTTCTCGCAGACTAGGGGCGCGATTCTCCGCTGCCCACGATTGGTCAGAGAATAGCGGGAGGGAGTCCCCGACATTTTTCACGCCCTCCCACTATTCCCCCCCCCCCCCCCACGGCCGCCCCACGACACGAATCGCTGCTCGCCGTTTTTTACACCGAACAGCGATTCTCCCCTGGCCAATGGGCCGAGTTCCCAGGCCTTTACGGCCGTTTTTACGGCAGCAAACACACCTGCTTGCTGCCATCATAAAAACGGCCTCAACATGCCCGTTTTGGGCATCCAGGGCCCCGATTGGCACGGCAGTACCATGGCCGGCGTTAGGGGGGGGGGGGGGGAGAGAGAGAGAGAGAGTGTCCTGGCATTGCGGGGGGGGGAGAGAGAGAGAGTGTCCTGGCATTGCGGGGGGGGGAGAGAGAGAGAGTGTCCCGGCGTTGGGGGAGGGGGAGAGGGAGAGAGAGTGTTCCGGCGTTGGGAGGGGGGGGGGGAGAGAGAGAGAGAGTGTCCCGGCGTTGGGGGGTGATGGCAAGGTGATGGGTTAATGGCAGGGTGGTCGTCACACTGCCAAGTGGCGTGAATTTAAATCTCATTCTAATTCTATTCCTGCACCGAATGGTGCACAGAGGGAGAGTTCTGTCTGTTCCATAGCTCGGAATTCCCAGAACAGGTCTGTTGTCAGAGGATTAGTCCTTGAGGGCCGCCACTTCACTTGAAGTGTGGCTGTTCAGGAGCGTCTCCTGCTCTTACCGCCAGCCATTGACATGTTTGGAAGGAATTATAGTTTGACACACTCAACCTTTTTGGCCGCGTTACAAACAGACAATCCTTGGTGAACAAGTCCTGGGGTGGGACTCGAACCGGGAGCTTGTGGCTCAGGATCAGCGACCGACTGAGCCACAAGACCTCCTTTAAATCTCGTGCACGCTCATTAAAATAGCTGCTCGCCAGAATCTCCCCACACCTTCCAATCTTTCGTCACACCAGTGTGAATTACGTCGGCCCCAAACCTGGTTGAAAATGTGCGGCACGCATAAGTCAGACCTCAGTTTGCTCGGAAACTTTGAGATGAGTGTAATATACGTAGCCTACCTGCCATCGTGCTGCACCGCTCTTGTTGTGGTGAGCGCCAACTTGCTAAGGTCCTAGAGTTGGTCCCTTCCTGCTCTTTGCTGACGTTGTCCGCATGAGCTGCGGGACTAATGCCACCGGTTCACACACTGACCAGCACTGTGGCTTGGATTGGATATTGCAAATATTGGTCCAATCTCTGAGCCTATCTATAACAGTCTGAAATTTTTTTATCTCCTCTTCACTGCCTGCTTTCCCAGCTATTTTAGTGTCATCCTTAGTATTGCTTCGGGATAAGAGGTATCCACGGAAACTCTGGCTGAAGACATGGTGCGTTGCCCTCAGAGCTGTTCCAGTAAGAGGTACAACACATTGCTCACAGCTGCACACACTCCCATATAGAGCAGTACTTATTCTCCTGAAGATGCGTTTCAGGTACTTTGTCAGCTCGGATGGCTCACTGTAAAACATCCCCAATAAGGTTTCCCGCAACATCTCAGTGTGTTGTGTCCTTCACAATCTGGCAATGCAAAGAAGTGATCACTTGCCAGAGGGCGATCTGGAGTCCAGGAAGCTCAGGAGGCTGCAGAGGGAGAGTATGAACATGAAGACCCCATGGAGGAAGGACGATATGGGAGTCATGGCTGTGATACTATAATTGCTGACAGGTTCCAGGAAGAGTGAAGTGAAGTGAGGGCAAAAGCAAATTACTGCGGATGCTGGAATCTGAAAAAATGCTGGAAAATCTCTGCAGGTCTGGCAGCATCTGTAAGGACAGAAAAGAGCTAACGTTTCGAGTCCGATGACTCTTTGTCAAAGCTAACAGACAGAGGAAGTGGGAAATATTTATACTGTGGAGTGAGAATGAAAGATGCATCACAGCCACAGAAACCCAGGGAAACTGGGTGCTAATGGACAAAAAAACCAAGGGGAAAGAGTGTTAATGGCAGTCCCCAGAGAGAACAAAAGATGTGAAAGGTCAAACAGCAGAGAAACTAACATCAGAGGATGCATTGTAGATGAGGCGGGAGGGGAAGGGGGAAGCAAAGAGGAGAAAGGTGAAGGAAAGGTGGATAAGATTGGGGGTGGGAATTAAATATATATTAAGAAAGAAAGAAATTGTAAAAGACAGTTAAAATAAAATGGGATGAAAACAAATGGGTCGCGGTGGGGCTGATCATCTGAAGTTGTTGAATTTGATGTTCAGTGCCTAAACGGAAGATGAGATGATATTCCTCCAGTTTGCGTTGAGCTTCACTGGAACATTGCAGCAGGCCAAGAACAGACATGGGGGCATGGGAGCAGGGTCTTTTGTTAAAATGGCAAGCAACAGGAAGGTCAGGATCCTGAATGGGCAAAGACCGAAGATGCTCAGCAAAGCGATCACCCAGTCTGTGTTTGGTCTCTCCGATATAGAGGAGACCACATTGGGAGCAGCGAATGCAGTAGACCAAATTGGAAGAGATGCAAGTGAAACGCTGCTTAACCTGGAATGAGTGTTTTGGGCCTGGGATGTTAAGCATGGAAGAGGTAAAGGGGCAGGTGTTACACCTTCTGCGACTGCATGGGAAGGCGCCATGGGTGATGGGAGAGGTACTGGGTATGGTGGAGGAGTGGACTAGATTGTCTCGGAGGGAGCGGTCTCTGCAGAATGCTGACAGAGGGAGTGAAGGGAAGATGTGTTTGGTGGTGGCATCACGCTGGAGTTGGCGAAAATGGCGGAGGATTATGCTTTGCATACGGAGGCTGGTGGATGAAATGTGAGGACGAGGGGGACTCTATCCTTGTTCTGGGAGGGAGTGGAGGGGGCAAGGGTAGTGGCGCGGGAGATGGACCGCACACTGTTGATGGCCCTGTCCACAACTGTAGGTGGGAAATCACGGGTTGAGGAAGAAGGAACACATTTTCGAAGCACCATTTTGGAAAGTGGCATCATCGGAACAAATGTGACGGAGGCGAAGGAGCTGAAAGGGATGGAGTCCTTACAGAGTGTCGGGTGTGAAGAGCTGTAGTCCAGATAGCTGAAGTGAGGGCAGATGGCTACATCTCTCTCAGATCTCAATGGCCTTTTCATCTCAGCCAATCGCAGCGAGAATAAGACCAACATTCACACATCTGCAGTCTGACCTCATTAATCACCAGCCCATTATCTCAGCTTCAGTCCATGGTGTCCTGGGAATACGTTCACTCTGAGAATGAAGATCCCACTGACGAACGGGGGCAGGTGGGAGAAGACTTGACGGCTTCGCCCCCATCTAATGATGTAAGCACTGCCGTAATTGAGATGAGAACATGCCTCGGAATCCCTCCCTCCTGTGCATATCTTGTGCTCTCGCATTATCACTGGGGAGTCACAAATACCGTTAAGGTATCAACACTGATGACTTGCCCTTACTCAATGGTTTTCTTTGAGGATGAAGGGTTAGAAATGCTGACATCAAAAACTTCACATCGCCCTGGTATCACACAAGGGTGCAGAGACTAGCTGCACTGAAATTGAACTCACATGAATCTCAGAGAGGGACATGATCACAGAGTATGAGGAAGGCAAAACCTCAACATTAGAGGATTCCAATGTATAAATTCACAATGTCTTCAGTTGACCAAAGCATTCACATAACCTCAAATGTATTCACAAAGGTACAATTTATTGACAGTGACAGCACACTCATAAAGCAAAAGTTTTTTTGAAATAAATTTCGAGTCCCCAATTCTTTTTTTTTTCCAATTAAGGGGCAATTTAGCGTGGCCAATCCACCCACCCTGCACATCTTTTTGGGCAGTGAGGGTGAGGCCCACGCAGACATGGGGAGAATGTGCAAACTCCACACTGGCCGTGACCCAGGGCCGGGATCGAACCGGAGTCCCCGGCGCCGTGAGGCAGCAGGGCTAACCACTGTGCCACCGTGCTGCCCTCCATGAAGCAACAGTGACATCAGAATTTCTCAACTTTCCTAACCTTACCGCGGTGATTGTGTACAACCCTGACATCCGCAGCAGTGAGGCACTCTGCTGACTGCTCCGTCCTCATGTCTGTGATAACCTTGGTGGACATCCTCTGGTGGTCTGAGGCCTGGTCTGATAGTGGTCACCTGCTCAGGTGCAGAATTGCCCTCGGTGGCCTGGGTTGCTGGAGTGGGCGTGGGCACAAGCAGAGGGGTGATGTGAGAGGTACTGGGTATTGTGGAGGAGTAGACTAGATTGTCTCGGAGGGAACGGTCTCTGCAGAATGCTGACAGAGGGAATGAAGAGAAGATGTGAGTAGTTGCACGCCGTTGGGGTGTCCTGGGAGGAGGCCCCCAGTGTGTCTGACAGAAACGCATCCCCCCGTGGGTTCCCGAGGGCCCCACCCTGCCTCCTACAGGAGATCTACACCTGGAGGAAGGTCAAAATATGCAGATCTGGATTACGCCCGGTGAGGACGAGATCCCTACGATGTCTGACGGGATTTTGTTAAATCCTGCGAGGCGTTTTGAGCGTCACATAACTTGCGAGAGGCCTCAAGCTGACTACGTTCATGCCCATGGATAAGTGTCTGACCAAAGACTACACTGCAGGTTTCCTCACCCGTCAACAACCTTGAAATGACCACGGGGTGTTTCACTATCAGGCTCTCCTCAGAATTTCCTCTTTTAAAAGTCGGGGGACTTTTCTTCCCTTCCTTCTTTGCTTTCCTTTTCGGCCTGTCTCAGCTTCAACAGCCTCTCGCCTGTGAGAATATCAGATCCAAGGTTACTGTGATCGCTGGGTTAACTCGCCGTCGCCTGTGAGGACAGCTGCCTGTCTACCTTTGGGAAGCCTGAGCAGAAATGACCATTGATGAGACCAAGTGTGGTCGCAGGTTGTTCTGCCAGCGCCCACCCTGCCGGCCTGAATGGGGGCAGCTCACGCCCATTCATTACGCACAGGTGAGTATTCGGCTGAATCACCTGGCGAGTTGGCAGGTGATCAGGCCGACACCGCCGGCTGGTGGGTTCAAAGGTCCGGACACCATATTTAAACTCCAATCCAACACGTAATTCTCTCTGTCTCTCCGGACCACCTGCCTTCAGGAAACTTACGGCGATCTCTTCCAGCCACCACTAAAGCTGAAACCTTCAAAAGGAAGGCAGAAGGCAGCACCCCACTTCACCCCACTTCACCCCACTTCACCCCACTTCACCCCACTTCACCCCACTTCACCCCACTTCACCCCACCAAACGCTCGAGGCCTCGATCGGAGGAGTGCGGGAACACAGACATGTCCTGTATCCCAGAGATGCCTTGAGGAAATGCAGCAACTTTGTGTCTCCAGTCTGGGAGGCCATCGCAAAGCAGGTCAGAACGACCTGACCCATGCCTGAAGCACCAACTCGGGCAGGAAGGGAATGAATGATGTCATCCACCCCGCCAGATGTGTTCACAGGATTCTCGCGGTATCCAGAACATTTTGGCCATGCTTGGGAGACCTTGCCAGGGCACGTTTAGGTTTCCACAAACGTGAACCAGTCATATTGGCACCTGGAAGGGGGTCTCCCAGGCCGTTAGAGATCCCAGATGGTCAGGGATAGGGCAAGGTGGCACACTGCCACCCCCTCTGGTACCCGGGCTCCTTGGCATTATCAGCCTGGCACCCTGACAGGGCCACCCAAGCAGTGCCACCTTAGCACGACCAAGATGGAGGGGCATTGCCATGGTACCAGGGTGGTAGCACCAGGGTGACCCGGGGCCAGGTTGGCTATGCCAGGGATTGGGCCCGGGGTGGGGGAGGGGTCCTTACCAGGTGTAAGGGGATGCAAGGGGGTATTCCTGAGGGCTGCCCTGAAGTTCTGCGAGAAGGTAGGGGGTCAGAAATGGGGGGGGAGCTGAAAGGGGGGTTATTAAAGATCGGGAATCCTGCCAAAATGGCACCCAATCTGCGAGCAGCATTTCTTGTTCGCCCGCCAACGGAAAGCGACTCAAGAGAGGCCTCGGTGGAGAGAGACTCCCCAAGGTAAAAAAAACCCGGCAAAGTGTCATTAAATAGCGGGGTGCCTTTCTACGCTGCAACCACTCAGAAACACCCCGCTAAACACACCCAAAACCAGACATAGATTTTTTCTGGTTGAATCGCGGCCACAGAGTTAAGAGTCAAAGCTGCGATTCTCCCGAATAAAAGCAAAGTACAGCTGCCAATGGGAATAGCGGAATGTTCTGCGCTGACATCAGCAGTCCTGCTCAGGGGGGACTCACAGCCATTTAGAAATTTTTTGGCACCGAGCGGGTTTTGCGCCAGCAATGAGAGGGGCAGGTTCGAAACCCGCTGACAGGTCCTCATAGATCGCGGCACCGTTTTAAAAATATGGTGTCCCAATTTCAAACTAATATTGCAGCTCCCCACCCATCGCTGACAATGTCCCCCCCCCAATCGCTGGCGAAGCTCCCCCACGTATCCAAGTGAGTCACACCCTATTCTGGGCTCACCAAATGCCCCCCCCTCCCTTCTTTCAGGCCACCCCTCTGTCGCCCCTTCAGGACCTCCTCAGCTCCCCCCTTGGCAACTGCTCGGTCCAGGATCACAAGAAACTGCAGAGTGTGGTCAACTCAGCCCAACGCATCACCCAAGCTTGCCACCCCCACATTGATTCTGTCTACACCTCCCGCTGCCTCAGGAAGGCAGACAGCATTATCAGAGACCCCTCCCACCTCAGCTGTGCCGTCTTCCAGAACCTTCCATTAGGCAGAACCTACAGAAATCTGCGGATTGGTCGCACTAAAAACTGCGTGGAAAGTTTTTTACGCAGAGGGTGGTGGGTGCCTGGAATGCTTTACCAGCGGAGGTGGTAGAGGCGGGCACGATAGCATTATTTAAGATGCACCTGGACAGGTATATGAACGGGCGGGAACAGAGGGAAGTAGACCTTGGAAAATAGGAGACAGGTTTAGATAAAGAATCTGGATCGGTGCGGCTGGGAGGGCCGAAGGGCCTGTTCCTGTGCTGTAATTTTCTTTGTTGTTTGTTCTTTGTTGCTAAGGACTCCAAGGCGAGGCACGGGAGTGAGTGCACTGTCTGCACTTACCTCCAGGGTGTGGTGGGGGTGGGTTGGGCTGGGCTGGAGGAGCTCAGGTCAGGGGTCTTTCCCATCATGTGTGTCACATGGCAGGACTCCCCTCCTCAGCCCAGCACACAATCCCCCCCACAAACCCCCACCTCCCCAGAAAGACCCTCCTCCACACCCTGGAGGTAAGTGCAGACAGTGCACTCACTCCCGTGCCTCGCCTTGGAGTCCTTAGCAACAAAGAACAAAGAACAAAGAAAATTACAGCACAGGAACAGGCCCTTCGGCCCTCCCAGCCGCACCGATCCAGATTCTTTATCTAAACCTGTCTCCTATTTTCCAAGGTCTACTTCCCTCTGTTCCCCGCCCGTTCATATACCTGTCCAGGTGCCTCTTAAATGATGCTATCGTGCCCGCCTCTACCACCTCCGCTGGCAAAGCGTTCCAGGCGCCCACCACCCTCTGCGTAAAAAACTTTCCACGCACATCTCCCTTAAACTTTCCCCCTCTCACCTTGAAATCATGACCCCTTGTAACTGACACCCCCTCTCTTGGGAAAAGCTTGTTGCTATCTACCCTGTCCATACCTCTCATAATTTTGTGGACCTTAATCAGGTCCCCCCTCAACCTCCGTCTTTCCAATGAAAACAATCCTAATCTACTCAACCTTTCTTCATATCTAGCACCCTCCATACCAGGCAACATCCTGGTGAACCTCCTCTGCACCCTCTCCAAAGCATCCACATCCTTCTGGTAATGTGGCGACCAGAACTGCACGCAGTATTCCAAACATGGCCGAACCAAAGTTCTATACAACTGTAACATGACCTGCCAACTCTTGTACTCAATACCCCTTCCGATGAAGGCAAGCATGCTGTATGTCTTCTTGACCACCCTATCCACCTGCGTTGCCACCTTCAGGGGACAATGGACCTGAACTCCCAGATCTCTTTGTACATCAATTTTCCCCAAGACCCTTCCATTGACCATATAGTCCGCTCTTGAATTTGATCTTCCAAAATGCATCACCTTGCATTTGCTTGGATTGAACTCCATCTGCCATTTCTCTGCCCAACTCTGCAATCTATCTATATTTTGTTGTATTCTCTGACAGTCCTCCTCGCTATCTGCAACTCCACCAATCTTAGTATCATCTGCAAACTTGCTAATCAGACCACCTATACCTCCCTCCAGGTCATTTATGTAGATCACAAACAACAGTGGTCCGAGCACGGATCCCTGTGGAACACCACTAGTCACCATACTCCATTTTGAGACATTCCCTTCCACCACTACTCTCTGTCTCCTGTTGCCCAGCCAGTTCTTTATCCATCTAGCTAGTACACCCTGAACCCTATACGACTTCACTTTTTCCATCAACCTGCCATGGGAAATTTTATCAAACGCAACAGGTCCTCACTTGTCAGGACCTGCACTAATTCACGCCTGTGTAACTTCTGGCTTGGGGGGGGTGGGCGGCAAAAGCATCCCAGGGGGCCGGTGAATCAGGTTTCCTGCCTGATCATCACCTTCAAATGAATATAAATGAGAAGTTAGCATGTTCCCTCCCGCTCTGGGCGAGTAGCTGATCGGGGTTGGCGGAACGGGCCGAGAGACTCACAATGGGTTTGACCCCTTGGTGAGAATCCTGTTTTGGCCCTGACGCCCGATTCAATGGTCCATCCTGATTCCCGCATGGGGCTAGCGCCCATGATGAATCGACCGCATAGAGTTTCACAGCATGGAAAGAAATCCTGTAGCCCATCGTGTCTGTGCCGCCCATCAAGCATGTATCCATTCTAATCCCAATTTCCAGCACTTGACCCATAGCCATGTCTGCTCTCGTGTTTTAAGTGCAGTTTGGACACTGCGCCCGCTGAAGGTAAGGTGCAGAAAGGGAGCCCTGAAAAATGAAATGAAATGAAAATCACTTATTGTCACGAGTAGGCTTCAAATGAAGTTACTGTGAAAAGCCCCTAGTCGCCACATTCCGGCACCTGTTCGGGGAGGCTGTTACGGGAATCGAACCGTGCTGCTGGCTTGCATTTGGTCTGCTTTCAAAGCCAGCGATTAGCCCTGTGAGCTAAACAGCCCCTGACACTGTGCCAGGGATTAAAATCAAATTACAACTTACCAACAGCCTAGGAATCAGGTTTTGTAAAGGGCCCTGGGGTTGAATAATGCTATTTTTGTGTTAGAGAGGTGGACAGTGAAGCATTACATACAAACGCAGAGCAGCTCAATCCGAGCGGTCCGTGGGCAGAGCCAGTGGGAGCAAGAAAATCCCCCTGCGCCCACAGGTAAACACTGACCTAGCCGCCAACAGCAATACATAATCAGAATTGCAAGAAAGAAAAGGGCACCGCGTTCTAACACAAACATCATCGTTAATGCCTGACTCCAATAACAACAAGAAAAACCACAACTCTAATGCAAGAATAATGTTGCCCAATGAAGATGCCTTTTGCTTGTAACCACCACCTGAAAGGGGAAAGCCGTATGATAGTTCACAATCCAGACTCTAACTCAGTTTAGAATTGCCTGGGTAGCGAATCCGCAATGGAACATAACAGATTCAATTAGATTAAATGTGAGACAGGGTGTGCATGTGTTCCTTACATTTTCTATTATTTTTGAACACCTTGTAATGAAACGCGGCGATGATCCGCGGATCATCCCCCATGAGGTGGAGGTGTTGCAAAGATGCGCAGTACGGATTATTAATTTGTGATTTCATCAGATGGGCATACATATATCTATTGAGCCCATTCTTTTGAAAAAAGCCTTTTGCTAAACAGAGGAAGCTGGTTTGAAGTCGCAGTTAATTTACACCTGCAAAACCACCTACTATTCCATGGAGATGAAACATCTACGGAGACCCCAACGGAGACGCTGGCACCGCTGGAGGTGGGAGCTGCTCCTGCCTATCTCATCAAGATGGAGGGTGGATTCAGGAGTCAATGGCTGGGAGACTGAAACAATTAATCACATCAGCTATGAAGCAATGGCTGAAGGGAAGCTACATGAGCTAGTCCTTCATATGCTTTGAAATATACAACCAACATGGAGCAAAGTCACGTAACACAGAGTTTGGGGATTGGGATTGAAGCAGAGGGCAGTTTGCCAGAGGAAGCAAAGTGAGCCCTCCTCTCTCTCTACAATGTTTCATTCATGTCTGCACCCTGTTTAGCTGACCAAAGTGTTTACAAACTCATTTGTTTATGCCGAGTTGAACTTAACTTTAATGATGAATACTCAAAGTCATCCAGTGATAACAAATTAATTTATTGAGTAACTAATCAATTTACTTGTGAGTTTGATTCTTCAATACTTTTACCAGTAGTCAAATTAAACAAGATAGAATTAGATTAACTATGATTATTATACTACACACTCTGAGCTTACTATACTTCTGGGGCGGGATTCTCCCCTTCCTGGCGGGGTGTGCCGTACCGGCGCCGAGGGGTGGCGTGAACCACTCCGGCGTCGGGCCGCCCGGAATTCCTCACCTTCAGGGGCAAGGCTGGCGCCGGCAGAGTTGGCGCCCCGCCAGCCGGTGCCGAAGGGCTTGGCGCCGAACCAACCTGCACCGAAGGGCCACCGCTGGCCGGCATGAGTTGGCACATTCGCGGGAGCGCTAGCGTATACTGTCGTCATCCCAGCGCATGTGCAGGGTGGTTCTTCTCCACGCCGGCCATGGTGGACCGTTACACCGGCCGGCGCGGAGGGAAAGAGTGCCCCCACAGCACAGGCCTGCCTGCGGATCGGTGGGCCTCGATCACGGGCCAGGCTACCATGGGGGCCCCACCTGGGGCCAGATTCCCACTGCGCCCCCTCAGGACTCCGCAGGCTGCCCGCAGAGCCAGGTCCCGCCGGTACGGACCTGGTGTAATACATGTTGGCGGAACCCGGCGAAAACGGGCAGCCACTCGGCCCACCACAGGGCATAGAATCACTCGGGGGGGCCGCTGCCAACAGCCCCCACCGGCGCGACGAGATTCTTGCCCCCGCCGAAAAACCGCCACTGGAGAGTCCGGCAGCCAGCAGCAGGGCGGGGTTACCCCCCCCCTCCCCCCCTCCCCCCCCCCGGCGATTCACCAGCCCAGCGGGGGGGTCGGTGAATCCCGCTCCAGTTCTCTAGCCACAATACACCTGAAGAGAGCAGGAAAAAAGATTGAGCTTGTTTATATACTCCCTGTCAGTGTTGCCCTCTCGTGATCATCTGACTGTACTGACTGCACATTAACCCTTCATGTATTTACATATACAGAAATCACTACATTCATCACTGCAGCAAACAGACTCTACTAAAGCACTGTGGGATTGTCTGTCATCATTGATTCCAGGAGAAGAGGTGCTTTCGACATCCGTAACTGAAAACAACTGTTTCAGTGAAGAACCAGAGTCCAGGTACAATCAGGGAAACTTTTTTTTAACTTTCCCCGTATTGAATCTGCACTTTAACTTGACCAAGTTTCACAGCTGATACTTTGTAAAGTTGTGTTTTTTGCCCGCGTGTTTGTGGTTTGAATGTGTGTTTGCAGCATTTCTGGGAAGCAGGATGCAGTTGTACATTTTTATCACTTTTTGTATTTTGATTTGAGAGGGTTTTATTGCAATAAAACTAACCCTTTGCACGTTTAACCCAAGAATACCTGTCTGGCTTATTTCTTACAAAGTGACACACAATTAAATAGTTAAAGAATTGGCAAAATCACATCCTTGTTAAATTCAAACCTCTGTGAGAAGCTACTGGGGAGCGGGGAAAGAGAAGTCAGATCTCCCCACTCCTCATCAGGCCGTAACAGTCCCCCAACATCGAAACATCTCCCCACACCAAGCTAAATTGCTGGCTTTTAAAGCAGACCAAGCAGGCCAGCAGCACGGTTTGATTCACGTGCCAGCCTCCCCGGACAGGCACCAGAATGTGGCGACTAGGGGCTTTTCACAGTAACTTCATTGAAGCCTACTCGTGACAATAAGCGATTTTCATTTTCATTTCTTCATTGGATTTTTGACATCATGTGATTATGTCAATGTCCAATACTTTTGCAACGAGCAACTGAGAGCGAAATGCCAAAACACAATGGGCGGGATTCTCCGACCCCCCGCAGGGTTGGAGAATCGCCCAGGGCCGGCGTCAATCCCGCCCCCGCCGTGTCCCAAATTCTCCGCCCCCCGAGGTTCGGCGGGGGCGGGAATCGCACCGCGCCGGGCCCCCCGCGGCGATTCTCCGGCCCGCGATGGGCCGAAGTCCCGCCGCTGACTAGCCTCTCCCGCCGGCGTGGATTAAACCGCCTCTCTTGGTGAAGACCATGGCGGAGGCGGAAGAGACCCCCTCCCCTGTGCATGTGCCAGTATGACGTCAGCAGCCGCTGACGCTACGGTGCATGCCGGAAACTTACGCCGAAGTCCTTTCGGCCCCGGCTGGCGTGGCGCCAAAGGTCGTTCACGCCAGCCAGCAGAGTGGGAACCACTCCGGCGCGGGCCTCGGCCCTCAATGTGAGGGCTTGGCCCCTAAAGGTGCGGAGACTTCCTTTGGGGCGGCCCGACGCTGGAGTGGTTTACGCCACTCCAACACGCCGAGACCCTCCGTTCCACCGGGTAAGAGAGAATCCCGGCCAATGATTCGAATGTGCATTCTGATGTTTATTCTTGGTTGCCTGCAGCATGCCCTGGATGTCCAGTTTGGCTACCTGGTCAATTCTGGTGGGTAATTAACTCTGGCCACTGGTCTTTCTCCCACCAGAACTTTTAACTCATTTTGGTTTTTTCGGGCTCTGAGTTCTGCACAGATCAGCCGCTACATTTGCTCACAAACCAGCATTGGTATGGAGCAAAAAGGCAATTCCTTGGTTGTGCAGCATTTTTAGATGTCCCAAAGATGTAAAATTCCCAACATAATACTGGAATTGCGATTAGATTATTGGGCGATCCAAATTCCTAATCCTGAGAATTTAGCCTAGATTTTCAGGACGACAGGCTTTCGGTCTTGGCAAAATACCAGAAAGTGGCCGGAAATCTAAAGTCCCGCCCCCAAACCTGGCATTTTTCCTATTCACAGGGGATTGGACGGGGAGGTCAAGATGGGGTGTTTGCATGCAGAATTTACAATGGCCTCCAGTGAAATGGAATTTTGGAAGAATAGAAATGTGGAATTAGGAGTGTGCAGAGTATGAAAGGTAAGAGGAGGTCTGAGCTGGGTTAGTGCATTTAGATAGCCCAGGTATGCCTTTGAAGAGGTAAGGTTCCCCTTTGAATTGGGTACCAGAACACTTTTGGCACAGGTAAGGCACCATTTTGGATTGTTAAAATCGAACATGATTATACACTTTTTATGCGGAAACTCACCGGAACTGTCAAACTGTTTAAAAAACTGCCCAACTGTCAAGGAATTGTCCAGCTGTCGAGGAGCTGTCAAACCTGTCAGAAAGTGTCAAACCTGTCAGGGAATGGTTCAAGGTGAGTTGGCATGCACAGAGTAAGGGCCAAAGGCATTGCGTGGGGCATGAGATGTCCCAGTTGAGATGGGAAGAAAAATAAATATATATCGATGTCAACTGAACTATTCTGTAAAAATATTATCACTTTTATTTTTTTTTAAATGGACCAGACGTTCCATGACTGGCTATGACTCATAGGAGAATACTTTCAAACTATCAGAGTCTCAATATTTATGAGGTGGAATGGCTGGATGGATTAGATGGAATTGTTTATTGTTACGTGTCCGGGATATAGTGAAAAGTATTTTTCTGCGAACAGCTCAAACAAATCATTTAGTATATGAAAAGGAAATAAGAAAAAAATAAAATACACAATAGGGTAACACAAGGTACACAATGTAAATACATAGACACCGGTATTGGGTGAAGCATACAGGAATGTAGTATTAATCAGGCCAGTCCATAAGAGGGTCATTTAGGAGTCTGGTAACAGTGGGGAAGAATCTGTTTATGCGTGTTCTCAGATTTTCGCATCTCCTGCACCAATGGAAGAAGTTGGAAGAGTGAGTAAGCCGGGTGGGAGGGGTCTTTGATTTTGCTGCCTGCTTTCCCCAGGCAGCGGGAGATGCAGATGGAGTCAATAGATGGGAGACAGGTTCGTGTGATGGACTGGGCTGTGTTCACGACTCACTTAAGTTTCTTGTGGTCTTGGGCCGAGCAGTTGCCATACCCAGGCTGTGATGCAGCCCGATAGGATGCTCTCTGTGGTCAGTGCTATTGTCCTCTGTGACTACTGACAATATCGTTCCAGAGATACATCAAAAACTTTGCATTTCTCAAGCGAAGCTCCAGTCCTGGGAATGGCATGTCTGCCCTCGATAGCTACAATATCAAGCACAATATTTGTGAATCTTAAGATCTTGCAGTGGTGTTAATGGATCGACCATTGCCAAAACAATGGGTTTCAGCCAGGGGCCTTGTTTAGTCAACCTGAAACCAACGTCACATGACCAAGATTTGTGCTGTCCGAATTCTTTTAATTAATAAGCTGTTGGAAGTCATCTTTATTTTTCTGTTTGACCTTCAAAGAGAACAGTAACACCAGGCAAAGAGACTGCCACTGGCAACCATCTTACCACCGAGCAGCTAGAAGCATCTGGAGATCTGTCCAGGTACAATTGCCTAGCCCTCAGCTACTCTGTGAACGACAGGAATATTGGAACTGGTGTCTTCAAACCTCATTCAACTTCACTTGCCTTCTCCCCTGTTGGAAACACTCCTGGACAGAAGGGTTACCCTGCAACAGTCAGCCACCTAACCTCTGAAAATGCAATCCATTATTCTTTTGATTCTGGATTCTGGACTCAGGTAAAACTGGGACTTATAATTTTTTGATGGTCCGACTCTGTACTCCTCTCTTTCCCTTGTCGCTCTTATAAAGCATGAATGCAAAAATAGCAGACTTTGTGAAACCTCCTTCCGCGTTTTGTGTGTGTGTAAGTTAACCAATCCTTTTATTTTATTATATCTCCAGTTTGTTGTGCAAGTTGTTTATAGGGGATTGGAATCGTCCGAATTGAAGGATTGGGGGAAACACGCCACCATTCATAAAATGGGGAAATCAATAATCAAAAGCACCTTCCTTTTTACGTAGAGGCAGTGAGATGACTGATTAAATTAATGCCCCCTCTTACCTGTAACAGTTGGCACTAAATTGGCATGGGATCATGGAACATAGATAGAGGACCAATAATTTGGCACAGATTTGTGGGGTTTATGGGGGTTAGGTAAAGGAGCATGGGTTGGCACAGATTGGCATGGTGGGGTATAGTGAATGTGTGGTTGGTTGATGGATTTTTTTTTTGTTTTATTACTTTTTATTAATTTAGACACAGTGCTGGAGCACAGAGGCAGTCCATTCACTCGGCCCTGCAAATATGGACATTTGGCCTGATCTGTTTTTCAGTGGCAGATGTAAGAAAACATTTCAAAAGGAATTGGATAAATTACATAATCACAGAGTGCAGAAGAGGCCCTTCGGCCTATCGAATCTGCAACAACATGTGAAAAAGAAAGACCTGATCTGCACTTGGCCCATAGTCTTGAATGTTCTAACGTGCCAATTGCTCATTCAGGTATTTTTTAAAGGATGTGAGGCAACCCGCCTCTACCACCTTCCCTGGCAGCGCATTCCTAACCATCGCCACTCTCTGGGTAAAAACGTTTTGCTTCGAATCCCCCCTAAACCTCCTGCTCTTCACCCTGAACTTGTGTCCACCTCATAACTGACCCTTCAGCTAAGGGGAACAGCTGCTCCCTATCCACCCTGTCCATGTCCCTCATAATCTTGCACACCTCAATCAGGTCGCCCCTCAGTCTTCTCTGCTCCACAAAAGCAACCCAAGCTTATCCAAACTCTCGTCATAATTGAAATGTTCCATCCCAGGCAACATTCTGGTGAATCTCCTCTGCACCCCCTCCAGTGCAATCGCATCCTTCCTATAATGTGGCGACCAGAACTGCACACAGTACTCCAGCTGTGGCCTCACCAAAGTTCTACATAACTCCAACATGACCTCCCTGCTTTTGTAATCTGTGCCTCGATTGATAAAGGCAAGCATCCCATCTGCCTTTTTACTACTCTATTAACCTGCCCTTCTGCCTTCAGAGATCTATGAACAAACACACCAAAGTCCCTGTGTTCCTCAGAACTTCCCAGTGTTGTACCATTCATTGAATACTTCCTTGTCAAATTACTGCTTCCAAAATGTATCACCTCACACGTTTCAGGGTTAAATTCCATCTGCCACTTATCTGTGCATCCCGTCTATAACTTCCTGTCACCCAAGACTCTCAACCCCACTGTTAACCACCTGGCCAACCTTTGTATCATCCACAAACTTACTGATCCTACCCCCACATAATCATCTATGTCGCTTATATAAATGACAAGTAATAGGTGGTACACCACTGGACACTGGCTTCTAGACACTAAAGCAGCCATCTGTCATCGTCCTCTTCTGCTACCACTAAGTTAATTTTGAATCCACCTTATCAAGTTCCCCTGTATCCCATGTGCATTTGCCTTCTTTAAATGAAATGAAAATCGCTTATTGTCATAAGTCGGCTTCAAATGAAGTTACTGTGAAAAGCCCCCAGTCGCCACATTCCGGCGCCTGTTCGGGGAGGCTGTTACGGGAAATGATCCGTGCTGCTGGCCTGCTTGGTCTGCTGCAAAAGCCAGCTCTTTAGCCCTGTGCTAAACCAGCCCCCAGGTGATTGCTCCCTATCCACTCTGGATTTATAAATCTCCCAGGTGGGACCTTGTCAAAGGCTTTTCTAAAATCCATATAAAGTACATTAACTGCACTACCCTCATCTACATACCTGGTCACTTCTTCAAAAAGTTCAATGAAATTCGTTACACATAATTTGCCTCTGACAAAGCCATGCTGACTATTCCTGATCAAACCTCACCTCTCCAAGTGGAGATTGATTCTCTCTTTCAGAAATTTCTCAATAGTTTCCTTACTACTGAAGCGAGGCCCACTGGTCTGTCATTCCCTGGGTCATCTCAACAACTTTCCTTAAATAGTGGAACCACATTAGCTGTTCTCCTGTCCTACTTGAAAATGGACACATTTACAGGGTTGTGGCTAATGAGGAGCGGAACCAATTAGATACTTCTTTCAAAGGTTATCGGGGGTGGGTGGGAATGCGGAACTGGAAACATAAACAGGTCAGCTACGATCTTGTGACATGGGGGAGCTGGTTCGATGGGCTAAGTGGCCTCCTTCTGCTCCTCTTTTGTGTGTTGGTCTGATGGATGAATTGACCTCCTTCTGCGTTTCATAATTCCCTAATTCTCCAAATGCAAGATCATTGGTCCTTGGTTAGCATGGTGGTTAGCACGGTTGCTTACAGCGCCAGGGACCCAGTTTCGATTCCCGGCCTGGGTCACTGTCTGTGCGGAGTCGGCACGTTCTCCCTGTGTCTGCGTGGGTTTCCTCCGGGTGCTCCGGTTTCCTCCCACAAGTCCTGAAAGACGTGCTTGTCAGGTAATTTGAATTCTGAATCCTTCCTCAGTGTACCAGAACAGGCACCGGAATGTGGCGACTAGAGGCTACGCACAGTAACTTCATTGTAGTGTTCATGTAAGCCTAGTTGTGACAATAAAAATTATTATTATCATAATCAGCTTTGCAAAGGGCAGCCAAAATTCTCCTTTGCCATGTATTATGTTTTTGCAGCAATTAACAGAGCTAAAAGTTAAACTTGCAAAAACACAATTTCACTTAAGTGCTGCACTATATATGTCATTCAGCCTCTTTCAGATCTTCATTATCGTGTCAGTCCTTGTCTAACATATAGGAATAAAAAAAGATATGGGCTGATGTCACTGGATTAATGGCTGCTTTCAGTGAGGCTTAAGCCTCCCATTGTTAAAATGATTGTCTCAGTCAACTGAACTCCATTAGGAAGACTTTTTAGTACACGATACACTCATACATAATCACATTATGCTGGGATCAGAGTTCTTTTTCATAAACGGCAGATAAAAACAGCCAATTTGCAAACCTTTGTACTTCAGGCTGCTGAATGATTCATTGAGTGTTCCAAACCTAAACAACCCCGACAAAAATCATGAGCAAAAAACACCTATTTTACAAAACAAACGGTGGGATGTTTTGTCACGAATAAGCAACAAAAACGGCTTTGAGGTTGTTTGCTGTTGCACTGAAGTGAATATTTTGCGTAAATATTTGAAAATGTATTTGAACAAGAAGGACCAGACCTGAATTTATATATCACCTTTTAATACCGCAAGACATCAAAAGAATGGGGATACTTTTATCACGGTTTTGTCGTTTAATTGTAAACTGTTTTCTTCCTGGTATAATCGTAATTAGTGTCAAAAGTAGGCTTACATTAACGCTGACTGACGAGCCTTCATATGCGGCAAGACGCCCATGGGGACTAGTTAAGTGAGCCAATTAACATTAAGTAGTGTTGCCGGCCTCGCTGGGTCAAGCGCCGGGAAGCACATGGCTGTTCCCGCTCGCTACTTCACTTTGAAACATTTTGGAAGAATCGCGCCCTCTTGACTCCCAAATAGAATAAGGTCATCCTCACACTCCACACTACTTGCCTTCAAACAACTGCGCAACCTCAAACAGGTCATTGTTTGCAGCAAACTACCCAGTCTTCAGAACAGCATGGCAGCATTGTGGATAGCACAATCGCTTCACAGCTCCAGGGTCCCAGGTTCGATTCTGGCTTGGGTCACTGTCTGTGTGGAGTCTGCACATCCTCCCCATGTGTGCGTGGGTTTCCTCCGGGTGCTCCGGTTTCCTCCCACAGTCCAAAGACGTGCAGGTTAGGTGGATTGGTCATGATAAATTTCTCTTATTGTCCAAAATTGCCCTTAGTGTTGGGTGGGGTTACTGGGTTGTGGGGATAGGGTGGAGGTGTTGACCTTGGGTGGGTTGCTCTTTCCAGGAGCCGGTGCAGACTCGCTGGGCCGAATGGCCTCCTTCTGTACTGTAAATTCTATGAAACAGCGACCACAAAACCACACAACCCTGCCAAGGCTCTAAAGAGAGAGCTAAGAAGAGCCAAGCGAGGACATGAGAAGTCTTTGGCAGGTAGGATCAAGGATAACACTAAAGCTTTCTATAGATATGTCAGGAATAAAAGAATGACTAAGGTAAGAGTAGGGCCAGTCAAGGACAGTAGTGGGAACTTGTCCGTGGAGTCCGAGGAGCTAGGAGAGGTGCTAAATGAGTATATTTAATCTGTATTCACACAGGAAAAAGACAAAGTTGTCGAGGAGAATACTGAGATACAGGCTACTAGACTAGAAGGGCTTGAGGTTCATAAGGAGGAGGTGTTAACGATTCTGGAAAGTGTGAAAATAGATAAGTCCCCTGGGCCGGATGGGATTTATCCTAGGATTTTCTGGGAAGCTAGGGAGGAGATTGCGGAGCCTTTGGCTTTGATCTTTAAGTCATCTTTGTCTACAGGAATAGTGCCAGAAGACTGGAGTATAGCAAATGTTGTCCCCTTGTTCAAGAAGGGGAGTAGAGATAACCCCGGTAACTATAGACCGGTGAGCCTTACTTCTGTTGTGGGAAAAGTCTTGTAAAGGTTTATAAGAGATAGGATGTATAATCATCTGGAAAGGAATAATTTGATTAGAGATAGTCAACATGGTTTTGTGAAGGGTAGGTCGTGCCTCACAAACCTCATTGAGTTCTTTGAGAAGGTGACCAAACAGGTGGATTAGAGTAAAGCAGTTGATGTGGTGTATATGGATTTCAGTAAAGCGTTTGATAAGGTTCCCCACGGTAGGCTATTGCAGAAAATTCAGAGGCAT
The DNA here is from genome assembly GCF_902713615.1 of Scyliorhinus canicula. Taxonomy (NCBI): domain Eukaryota; kingdom Metazoa; phylum Chordata; class Chondrichthyes; order Carcharhiniformes; family Scyliorhinidae; genus Scyliorhinus; species Scyliorhinus canicula. The sequence continues at coordinate 238,906,429 of NC_052149.1, read as the reverse complement.
GGAATTCAGGGTGATTTAGCAGTTTGGATCAGAAATTGGCTAGCTGATGGAAGACAGAGAGTGGTGGTTGATGGGAAATGCTCTGACTGGTGTCCAGTTACTAGTGGTGTACTACAAGAATCTGTTTTGGGGCCGCTGCTGTTTGTCATTTTTATAAATGACCTGGAGGAGGGCGGAGAAGGATGGGTGAGTAAATTTGCAGATGACACTAAAGTCGGTGGAGTTGTGGACAGTGCAGAAGGATGTTACAAGTTACAGAGGGACATAGATAAGCTGCAGAGCTGGGCTGACAGGTGGCAAATGGAGTTTAATGCATAAAAGTGTGAGGTGATTAATTTTGCAAGGAATAACAGGAAGACTGAGTACTGGGCTAATGGTAAGATTCTTGGTACATAGAACATAGAACAGTACAGCACAGAACAGGCCCTTCGGCCCTCAATGTTGTGCCGAGCCATGATCACCCTACTCAAACCCACGTATCCACCCTATACCCATAACCCAACAACCTCCCCCTTAACCTTACTTTTATTAGGACACTACGGGCAATTTAGCATGGCCAATCCACCTAACCCGCACATCTTTGGACTGTGGGAGGAAACCGGAGCACCCGGAGGAAACCCACGCACACAGGGGGAGGACGTGCAGACTCCACACAGACAGTGACCCAGCCGGGAATCGAACCTGGGACCCTGGAGCTGTGAAGCATTTATGCTAACCACCATGCTACCCTGCTGCCCCAAGTGTGGACGAGCAGAGAGATCTCAGTGTCCATGTCCATAGATCCCTGAAAGTTGCCACCCTGGTTGAGAGGGTTGTTAAGAAGGTGTATGGTGTGTTAGCTTTTATTGGTAGATGAATTGAGTTTCGGAGCCATGAGGTCATATTGCAGCTGTACAAAACTCTGGTGCGGCCGCATTTGGAGTATTGCGTGCAGTTCTGGTCGCCACATTAAAGGAAGGATGTGGAAGCATTGGAAAGGGTACTGAGGAGATTTACAAGGATGTTGTCTGGTATGGAGGGAAGATCTTATGAGGAAAGGCTGAAGGACTTGAGGCTGTTTTTGTTAGAGAGAAGAAGGTTAAGAGGTGACTTAATTGAGGCATACAAGATGATCAGAGGATTAGATAGGGTGGACATTGAGAGCCCTTTTCCTCGGATGGTGATGTCCAGTACGAGGGGACATAGCTTTAAATTGAGGGGAGATATATATAGGACAGATGTCAGAGGTAGGTTCTTTACTCAGAGAGTAGTCAGGACGTGGAATGCCCTGCCTGCAACAGTAGTGGACTCGCCAACACTAAACACATTCAAATGGTCATTGGATAGGCATATGGACGATAACGGAATAGTGTAGAGGGACTTTAGAGGGGTTTCACAGGACGGCGCAACATCGAGGGCCGAACAGCCTGTACTGTGCTGTATTGTTCTATGTTCTATGGCAATCTCTGCAAGACGTGCCAGATCATCGACATGGGTACCACCATTACACGTGAGAACACCACCCACTAGGTACGGGGTACATACTCGTGCAATTCGGCCAACGTTGTCTACCTCATACGTTGCAGGAAAGGATGTCCTGATGTATGGTACATTGGTGAGATCATGCAGACGCTGCAACAATGGATGAACGTACATCGTGCGACAATTGCCAGGCAGGCATGTTCCCTTCCAGTTGGGGAACACTTCAGCAGTCAAGGGCATTCGGCCTCTGAACTTCGGGTAAGCGTTCTCCAAGGCGGCCTTCAGGACGCGCGACAGCGCAGAATCGCCGAGCAGAAACTTATAGCCAAGTTCTGCTCACATGAGTGCGGCCTCAACCGGGACCTTGGATTCATGTCGCTTAACATTCATCCCCCACCATCTGGCCTGTGCTTGCAAAATCCTACAAACTGTCCTGGCTTGAGACAATTCACACCTCTTTAACCTGAGATTACCCCGATCTCTGGATCTGTAAAGACTTAATTATCTGGAAATGCTCACATTCTAAGTATCGTTTTGCATCTTTGACTTTGTCTATATATATGTTTCTGGAACCTACCTCTTCATTCACCTGAGGAAGGAGCAGTGCTCCGAAAGCTAGTGATTTGAAACCAACCTGTTGGACTTTAACCGGGTGTTGTAAGACTTCTTACTGCGCTCACCCCAGTCCAAAGCCGGCATCTCCAATCATGGCTCCCAAAAAGAGAATTCCGTCCTCATTTATTTTGTATTAGTTCAAGAAACATTTTCATAGAAACCCCGAAAATGAACCACAAATTGAATGAATCACCATTGGGGGTTTCTGTTCATTGCAAACTGATGAAAAGGGTCCATGAACTAAAGTAAAAGCAAAATACTGCGGCTGCTGGAAATCTGAAGATAAAAACAGAAAATGCTGGATAAACTCAGAGTTAAACTGTGTATGTCTCTCTCCACGGATGCTGCCAGGTCTGCTAAGTTTATCTAACATTTGTTGCGTTAATTTAAAAAACTAAGATGATTCTTTTGGACAGAAGGACGCCAATGGGCACCTTTAGCGATGATTCAACTTATTCAGAAACTGACTAATGTGTCCCCAAAATAACTAGAAAGCAGTTCTTATTTCCATCTATTTGAAGTTGTTCTCTTCACAGATGACGAGCTGGACATTTATATTAAAAATGCTTACTTTTTGTGATGAACCCATTAATCAAACTGCTTGTAGTTACCGCTTAAACATATCAAGGAATAGATTTCAGCAGATTTAATTAGAAAATGATGTTTTAAAACGGTGTGCAATTAAGCCGGCTTGTACGTGGCGGATTACAGGCTGGATTTCCCCTCCCACCCCAGGACCCGTTGCGCACGAGAACGGAAAACTTAACAAGCCAGCACCGGAGATTGCTCGCAACAGACGGGCTGGGAAACCTTGGTCCATACGTTTGCCGATATGTAAATGAATTGGAATGGAAACATTTTGAAATGAGCACAGCTTTGGGGATATTTTTCTCCCATTTAATAATAATAATAATAATACTCGTTATTGTCACAAGTAGGCTTACATTAACGCTGCAATTAAATTGCTGTGAAAAGCCCCTAGTCGCCAGAGTCCGGTGTCTCTTCGGATACACAGAGGGAGAATTCAGAATGTCCAAATTACCTAGCAGGCACGTCTTTCGGGACTTGCGGGAGGAAACCGGAGGAAACCCACGCAGACACGGTGAGAACGTGCAGACTCCGCACAGTGACCCAAGCCGGGAATCAAACCTGGGACCCCGGCACTTTGAAGCGACAGTGCTAACCACTGTGCTACCGTGCTTGCTAATTCTATACCAAAGCTAAGCCCGGCCTCCTTGTGTACTGCTCCTGGGTTTATTAATTAAGCAAGAAGCCATTTAAAAAAAGGGGTTAACATCTTCATCAAGAAAACTGACAGAACTTTTTCAGAGAACATGTTTAACATTCATCGGCCTCGAATGCACAGAGCAACATCACTCCCCATTTCGGGCTTGTTCGCATTGAAGCCTAACTAATGAGAAATGTTCTTTTTGCCAAGAGAAAGCGATGCTGGAGTCAGGGTTATGCTGGGATCAGGGTTTTTTTTTTATGAACTGCAGATAAAAATAACCAATTTGCAAACCTTTGCACAGTTGCCTGCTGAATCATTCATTGAGCAATTGAATCCAAACAGGAATTATTAACAGAAACATTTATTTTGCACAGAAGTGATTAGACTTTCAAAGCATTGTGCTTGTAGCAGGATTCTGTAAGTCATTATAATTCTCAACTCAGACTGGTCCGTGATGGCTATGAGTGAGAGGGGGTTGTCACATTGGGGTCCTCTGCCCCAGTGCATTGCGCAAGAGTGGAGCTCCAACTGACTATGTAAATCAGTGTCTACATTTATTATCTAATCTAATGTGAGCACAGTGCAGATTTGCCTTCCAGCTCTTTACAAGGCAGTAAAGATGAAGGCAGTCGCTTACTTAGCACTTCAAAAGTGACCTAAGCTAATTTCTAGGCCAATGTAACGCACGTGTTGGAATCATATAGACTCTGGAGTACATTGCCTTCCTGCTTTGGGCATGCTGCAGAATCACTCAGTGTATTGATCTTGTTGAGATTGAGAATCAGTAGGAGCAAAAGATGTGCAATGGGATTGAAGCTTGATGCTCCATAGAGTTACCAACTCCGGTTGGGCGGCACAGTATCACAGTGTTTTACACTGCTGCTTCACAGCTCCAGGGTCCCAGTTTCGATTCCTGGCTTGGGTCACTGTCTGTACGGAGTCTGCACGTCCTCCCCGTGTCTGAGTGGGTTTCCTCCTGGTGCTCCGGTTTCCTCCCACAGTCCAAAGGTGTGCAGGTTAGGTGGATTGGCCATGCTCAATTGCTCTTAGTGTTCGAAAAAAGGATAGGTGGGGTTCCTGGGTTACAGGGATAGGATGGAGGTGTGGGCTTAAATGGGGTACTCTTTCCAAAGGCCGGCGTAGGCTCAATGGGCCGGATGGCCTCCTTCTGCAATGTAAATGTTATGATATTCTGAGTCATTTCATCATAACCTCCTGGCCCTAACCGTCTGCCAAATTAAATAATCTTTTGGGCGGCATCCCCAATATTTTTATGTCCAATAAAAACAAGTGATCTCAGAATACAAAATAGAAACTGTTTTATTTTTCCTGAGGACCTCAAAACAGATACTGATCGCAAGGTGAAATTTAAAGGAAACAGAACAGGTATGAACATGAAATACCCAGGCTCGAAGGAAATCAGGAGCAAGCTGAGGTTGGTCAAAACCTAAATCATGTTGAAAGCTGTAAAAGGAAAGGCCTATCAGTCCAAGCTGAGCTGTAGCAGTTGTTAAATCCATGGGAGCGGAAGAGTAAATCTGAAGAAGACTGAAGAAGAAGAGATTAGATCCAGAGGAGAGAAGCTGTAATTTTCCACAAGGAAAACAGAGTTTGAAGGATTTTGTGACTCACTGTGATCACTAAAATCGCAATTTGTAAGATCTGTCTTAGTTGCATCTGCCATTCAATGTCCAATTTATATTGAACTGCGGTTTGCTTGTTAAATCATATTTCACTCAAGTTAATGCTGAATCTTGTACAGTAAAGTTTCTTCAGTTTTAAACTGTGGAATATTGTGGCTTCAGTCGTTTACTAAATAACTAGGGCTTTGAATTTTATCTACTTTTAAAAAAAATTATCCACCAAGGTTGCAACATTTTTAATGCCACTATGATTTTTCTCCGAGGTTTACTTGTAACAGAGCCTAGCGACTGTCTTTGAAGTTTGCCAACTCTAATCGCTCATGGTAACCCACTAACTCAGTGGGCACAATGGATCAGCATTGACATCACACACCAGCAGACTAAATTTCAAAAGAAACCAAAAAGGTCTGAAAGAATCTCCTTGCCGGATCCCAATCCCCCAGAAACATTAGTCACAACAGTGAGCAGCCATCTCGCTTTGTGGAAAGATCTCATGCGCCCTGAATCTTACAACTTGGTCTTGAGGCATTTTCAGTCACCAAGCAAAGCTTTACATTGGATGCCTTGGCATCAAACCCTTCATTTTCCTATAAGAGACACAGTTTGGAACTGAAAAAAACAGGTCACTATTACGTTGAAGGCTTTGAGCTACTGTGATAAACATGGCTGTGCTATTTTTGTCCGATCTGACATTGATGATGAAGCTGTCCATCACATTCTGTGACAGTGGTTTCCACAGTACAAATGTGTACGGGTGCCCTGGCCAGCTGGGAAAAGCAAGTCCTGGCAATACTGCCTCATCCTGCCACCTACAGGAGAGAATTAAACAGCTGCCCATGGACTGGAACCAGTATCGATGTTTACACGGAACAGGGGCGGCATACGGGGGCCTCAGAGTGAGCGGGCGGGCAGGCTTCGGAATGGGCAGGCATCAGAGCAAGTGTTTCAGAGGGGGGTATGCGTGTGCCAGAGGGATGAGTGTCTGTGCAATAGGGGCGAGTGTATATATGACGGTGAGTGTGTGATGGCCACGTGTGTGTATGAGAGAGGGTTAATGCATGTGTGAGAGGGGTGAATGTGTGCGTTACGGGGCCAGACCAATTAGTCTCCCCATGAGTCACTTCGAGTACAAGCTTCCCGCTAAGGGGCAGTGGTCCCAGTTGCGGAGCAATGGACAATAAGCATAACAACTTGGCCTGAATGGGAGCCAAGCAAAGTAATCCTGACTGGAACCTGTGTACATCATGTGAATAGTTCCTTCAATTATACACGACCAGTCTCTTTACGCCTCTCGTGTGGACTCCTCTGTGGTCACAATATTGGCGACAATGATAGAATTGCAGATGGCACCACCAATCATTGGAAGCCAGGCCATCTCTCCTCATACCACTGGGGAAAGATTTGCCTTTCAAAATGCCACTCTCCGGGATTTTGGATGTGTTTGGTGTGAGTGTAGAAGATTGTATGCGGTACGCAGAATGTATGCGTTACTTTTTCAGGGTGAATGATAGAGCTGGGGCTGAGCGGCAGACGGTGATACTGTTGACGGCCTGTGGAGCACCCACCTTCAACGTAATCAAAGCGTAATGCATCCCGCTTCCCCAGACATAAAGTCATTTGAGGAGGTGGTAACGCTAGTGGTGAACCATTACGACCCCAAGCCATAAATCACGTGCAACGGAAATTTTTTAACACAGCTGAAGGAACCCCGGGCCAGTCTGTAACCAAGTTTTTGATGGGTCTGAGGAAACTGGCTGAATTTTGTTCGTATGGCTCTTCTCTTTCTGAAATGCTATGGGACAGATTGGTCTGCGGTGTGAATAATTCGGCGACTCAACAAAGTTACTCAGCGAGCCACTGCTAGATTTAAAGGAGGGCATGGGAATCTCTCTGTCGAGAGAGAGAGAGCAGTGAAGGGAGTGCAGGAATTTGCAGGGGATTGAAGTCCATAGTATGGGTTGAGTCCTCCTCCCAATGTGTGGTAGCCACTGAAATGGGTGTCCCAGGAATCCCACCTTGGGTGGAACACTGCCGGGATCTAGGAGTAAGTGAACCAGGCAGGTGCTCGAACCAATAGAGGAAGACCCTAGACAATGCGGTGGGTGTGGCTGGAGAAGCTGCAGGGAGCAAAAACCACGGGGCGGACAGCCAGCTCGCTGTTCTACCAGAATAGGCATCAGCCCAGATTCCGCACCTTTCCCTTAGAACAACCAGAGGGTAAGTGTGTACAGCAAAATTGCATCGCAGCATCCAAAGGTGCCCCAATAGGGTCACTGTTCAAGGAAACAGCCATTCTTTGGAAATGGAATTAGATACGGGAGCCACCGCCTCGGTCATTGTCAGGGATACATTTGGAAAGATCACATCAGGAGTGCAATATCTGCCATTAGGGGACACCGAGGCAAGATTGGTCACATGTAGGGGCTGGTACAGTTCAGTGGGCTAGACAGCTGGGTTGTAATGCAGAACAAGGCCAGCAGCGCGGGTTCCATTCCCATAATAGCTTACCTGAACAGGTGGCGGAATGTGGCGACTCGGGGTTTTTCACAGTAACTTCATACTTGTGACAATATAAGATTATTATTATTATTTTATGGGAGAGCGACTGGCCCCCACAGGGGTGTTGTATGAGTTCACCAGGCTGCCTTTCAGGGTATCATCGGCGTGCGCCAATTTCCAGCGCGTTTTGGAAAATATTCTGTGGGGCTTACGGCGCGTGATTGTTCATTTGGGTCGCATTCTGGTCACGGGCAAAAAGAGCACTTGAGCGATCTGGATGAGGTGTCCTCAGAGACGGGCGTGCGCCTCAAGAGCGAGACTTGCATTTTTCACACCAAAGAGGCCATCTGTCCAGGTATTGGGTGGACCGGTGGGGTCTGAACCCAGTTTAGAAAAAGGTACGCGCCATCAAACATGCCCCCAAGCCGGAAAATACAACCAATCTGCCATCATTTATGGGACCAGTAAACTACAATGGCAAGTTTTCCCCAGGCCTCGCAATCACACAGACTCTTCTAAACACCCTGCTCAAAATAATCAGGAGTGGTTGTGGAGGAGAGGCCTTCTGCACTGTAAATTCAATGCCGTAGGAAGAGACATTTGCCAAAACAAAACGGCAACTGACCTCATCCATCCGGCCTGCCGATGCACTACGATCCTGCCAAACCGCTCCTAGTCACGTGCGAGGCCTCACCATATGGCATCGGCATGGTTTTATCAGGTCGGATAGACGAGGATAGGGAGTGGCCAGTTGCATTCGCCTCCAGAACATTGGCCGTGGCTGAGAGCAAATTATGCGCAAATTGAGAAAGAAGGACTAGCCATGGTCTTTGCAGTCAAGAGGTTCGATCAGTACGTGGATGGGCATCTTTTCACGGCATTGATGGACCACAAATCGCTGTTGGAACTCTTCAAAGTGAACAAAGCCGTTCTGCCCATCGCGTCGGCAAGAATCCAGAGCTGAAACCTCCGACTGGCGGCACACCAGTAAACGTTGGAGCATCAGCCGGGCATGCAGATCGCAAACACGGATGCGTTGAGCAAAGTTGCGTTGTCGACGAGCCCACCAACGTCCCCCCCAGAGCCGTTGAAGTCATAGCCAAGTTGCACTTCATGGAGACGTTGCCAGTTACTGCATCCCAAATACATCAGTGAACACAAACAGATGCCTTATTGTCCAACGTGCACCACATAGTACTGTACTGGGACCAGCATCGGGATTTGCCGAGCGAATTAAAGGCTTTTACCACCAAAATAGCAGAGTTCAGCAGACAGGATGAAGAAGAATCCCAAGGCATTTTATACGGACATTAGGAACAAGAGGGGAGCTAGAGAAAGAGTCGGTTCACTCAAGGACCAAGAAGGCAAATTATGTGCAGAACCAAAGGAAGGAGATGAGATTCTTAATGAGTATTTTGCATCGGTATTCACAAAGGAGAGGGACACGTTGATTGGTGGTGTCTCAGAGGGATGTGTACACGCTTTCGAACAGGTTGTTATTACAAGGGAGGAAGTGTTAGGTGTGTTAAAAATCATTAAGGTAGACAAATCCCCAGGGCCAGCGACATTGTTGGAAAAGATTCTCAGAGGTAGGAGCTATGCACATTTGGAAGTGAATGGTCTTATTAGCGACAGATAGCTTGGTTTTGTACGAGGGAGGTCATGGCTAACTAATTTAATTGAATTTTTTGAGGAGGTGACAGAAATAATTGACAAGGGAAGGACTGTGGATGTTGTCCACATGGACTTTAGTAAAGCATTTGATAAGGTCTCTCATTGCAGGCTGGTGCAAAAGATTAAATCACATGGTTTCAGGGGAGAACTAGCTGGATGAATCCAGAACTGGCTTGGCCATAGAAGACAGAGGGTAGCAGTGGAAGGGTGGTTTTCCGAATGGAGGTCTGTGACTAGTGGTGTTCCACAGGGATCGGTACTGGGACCTCTGCTCTTTGTAATATTTATAAATGATTTGGAAGAAAACGTAGCGGGTCTGATTAGCAAGTTTGCGGATAATACTAAGATTGCAGGAGTTGCGGATAGTGATGAATATTGTCAGAGAATACAGCAGGATATAGGTAGGCTGCAAAATTGGGCAGCGAAATGACAGATGGAATTTTTAAAAAAAATTTAGATTACCCAATTATTTTTTCCAATTAAGGGGCAATTTAGCATAGCCAATCCACCTACTCTGCACATTTTTGGGTTGTGGGGGCGAAACCCACGCAGACACGGGGAGAATGTGCAAACTCCACACGGACAGTGACCCAGAGCCAGGGTCGAACCTGGGACCTCAGCGCCGCGAGGCGGTTGTGCTAACCACTAGGCCACCGTGCTGCACTGGCAGATGGAATTTAACCCGGACAAATGCGAGGTGATGCATTTTGGTAGATCCAATTCAGCTGGGAGCTATAAAATAAATGGCAGAACAATCAAGAGCATAGAGTCACAGAGAGATCCAGGCGTGCAGGTCCACAGATCCTTACAAGTGGCAGCACAGGTGGAAATGGTGGTAAAGGAAGCATATGGCCTGCTTGCCTTCATGGGACAAGGTACTGAGTATCAAAGGTCAAAAGTTATGTTATAGTTACATAGAGCGTTGATTTGGCCACATTTGGAATACTGTGTCCAATTCTGGTCACCGCACTACCAGAAGGACGTGGAGGTTTTGGAGAGAATACAGAAAAGGCTGTATACCCCATTCCCCATTCTCCTGCCTTCTCCCCATAATCCCTGATCCCATGATTAATCAAGAACCTATCTATCTATGTCTTAAAGACACTCAGTTGTTTGGTTTCCACAGCCTTCTGCGGCAAAGAGTTCCACAAATACAGAATACAGGATTTTGCCTGGTATGGAGGATATTAGCTATGAGGGGATTGAATCAATTGGGATTGTTCTCCAAAGAGAGACGGTGGCTGAGGGGCGACCTGAAAGAATTTTATAAAATTATGAGGCGTATAGATAGGGTGTACAGTTTGGAGGCTTTTTCCCAGGGTGGAAATGACAATTACAAGGAGGCACAAGTTCAAGGTGAGGGGGAAAGGTTCAGTGGGCCTAGAATGCACTGCCAAGTGAGGTGGTTGAGGCAGATACATTAGCGATCTTTAAGACTTATCTGGATAGGTACATGAACAGATGGTGTACAGAAGGATACAGGCGCTTGGTCTAGATAGGACACGTGATTGGCAGAGGTTTGGAGGGCCAAAGGGCCTGTTCCTGTGCTGTATTGTTCTTTGTACTTTGTTCTATTCCTGAACACTATTTGTTGGTATTTGTTGGTTGATCTTGTAGTCTGTCTTTAATTTCCCTCAGACTATAAACAATTTTGGAAAATCATTTTGAAAAGTACTGCTGTAGTTCTTACCAGCACGACATCTACTTCACAGATTAATTTTAGTTTCTGTTTTATTGAGAGCATTCTTGATATTAAATTACAAGAATGATCCCTGGAATTAAGAGCTTGTCGTGTGAGGAACGGTTGAGGACTCTTGGTCGGTATTTGTTGGAGTTTAGAAGGATGAGGGGGGATCTTATGGAAACTTACAGGATACTGCGAGGCCTGGATAAAGTGGACGTGGAGAGGATGTTTCCACTTGTAGGTAAATCTAGAACCAGAGGTCACAATCTCAGACTAAAGGGACGATACTTTAAAACAGAGATGAGGAGGAATTTCTTCAGCCAGATGGATAGATAGAGATAGAGAAATACAGCACAGAACAGGCCCTTCAGCCCACGATGTTGTGCCAAACTTTTGTCCTAGGTTAATCATAGAATTTTGGACAATTTTTCATGGCCAACCCACCCAACCTGCACATCTTTGGACTGGGGGAGGAAACCGGAGTACCCGGAGGAAACCCACGCAGTCACGGGGAGGATGTGCAGACTCCACACAGACAGTGACCCAAGTCGAAATCGAACTTGGGACCCTGGAGCTGTGAAGCAATTGTGCTATCCACAATGCTACCGTGCTGCCCTTAAGAAGTTAACCTACACTCCATTATTCTACCCTAATCCATGTACCTATCCAATAGCCACTTGAAGGTCCCTAACGTTTCCGACTCAACTACTTCCACAGGCAGTGCATTCCATGCCCCCACTACTCTCTGGGTAAAGAACCTACCTCTGATATCCCCTCTATATCTTCCACCATTTATCTTAAATTTATGTCCTGTTGTAATGGTGTGTTCCACCCAGGGAAAAAGTCTCTGACTGTCTACTCTATCTATTCCCCTAATCATCTTATAAGCCTCTATCAAGTCGCCCCTCATCCTTCTCCGTTCTAATGAGAAAAGGCCTAGCACCCTCAACCTTTCCTCGTATGACCTACTCTCCATTCCAGGCAACATCCTGGTAAATCTCCTTTGCACCTTTTCCAAAACTTCCACATCCTTCCTAAAATGAGGCGACCAAAACTGCACACAGTACTCCAAATGTGGCCTGACCAAGGTTTTGTACAGCTGCATCATCACCTCAAGGCTCTTAAATTCAATCCCTCTGCTAATGAATGCTAGCACACCATAGGCCTTCTTCACAGCTCTATCCACTTGAGTGGCAACTTTCAAAGATCTATGAACATAGACCCCAAGATCTCTCTGCTCCTCCACATTGCCAAGAACCCTACCGTTAACCCTGTATTCCGCATTCATATTTGTCCTTCCAAAATGGACAACCTCACACTTGTCAGGGTTAAACTCCATCTGCCACTTCTCAGCCCAGCTCTGCATTCTATCTATGTCTCTTTGCAGCCGACAACAGCCCTCCTCACTATCCACAACTCCACCAATCTTCGTATCGTCTGCAAATTTACTGACCCACCCTTCAACTCCCTCATCCAAGTCATTAATGAAAATCACAAACAGCAGAGGACCCAGAACTGATCCCTGCAGTACGCCACTGATAACTGGGCTCCAGGTTGAATATTTGCCATCCACCACCACTCTCTGTCTTCTATCGGTTAGCCAGTTTGTTATCCAACTGGCCAAATTTCCCACTATCCCATGCCTCCTTACTTTCTGCACAAGCCTACAATGGGGAACCTTATCAAATGCCTTACTAAAATCCATGTACACTACATCCACTGCTTTACCTTCATCCACATGCTTGGTCACCTCCTCAAAGAAATCAATAAGACTTGTAAGGCAAGACCTACCCCTCACAAATCCGTGCTGACTATCCCTAATCAAGCAGTGCCTTTCCAGATGCTCAGAAATCCTATCCCTCAGTACCCTTTCCATTACTTTGCCTACCACCGAAGTAAAACTTTTTTTTTTTTTCCACCGAAGTAAAACTAACTGGCCTGTAATTCCCAGGGTTATGGAAGATGGTGGTGAATCTGTGGCACTCTTTGTTGCAGAAGGCTGTGGAAACCAAATCACTGAGTGTCTTTAAGACAGAGATAGATAGGTTCTTGATTAATCAGGCGATCAGGGATTATGGGGAGAAGGCAGGAGAATGGGGTATGAAAAATATCAGCCATGATTGAATGGCGGAGCAGACTCAATGGGCCGAGTAGCCTAATTCTGTTCCTACGTCTTATGGTTTTATGGTCTGAAATGACATGGAGAGGTTTGAGGGTATCTGGGCCTTTACCATGAGTTGGCCTTATGTTATTTCACCATGCCTTGTAATTTAATAGATGATGATTTTTGTAGAACCGGAACAGGAGAGACAACAGGAACATATGGTCAGGTAGAAATGAATGACTGGTTTATTATGGTATACACAGAATCACGAAAATTACTACTCCTCTCCTCTGCCCCAAAGAGCCCCTGCACACAGGTCAGGGTTTTACCCTAAGTAGGTTCCCCATGTCAAGGAGAAACCCCACCCCCAGTTACCGGGAGAGCTCATACTCAGCTGTGTAAGGGGGGGGGGGGGGGGGGGACTGAATGGAGCTCAGTCCTTGGCCCCCCCAAGGGGGCCATAACAATTGCAGCGTAATTTGCGTGAGTTGTTTGACTTCATTTGCTCCCGTGTCCGGTTTAAGGTCTGCCGGATTTTCATCCAATTCCGGGTTCATACTCCAGAATTTGTTTTCAGCATCAATTAATCCCCCAGGAAGGATAGTTCTGTTGCTTGTGGTTTTTCCACTTCTGAAAATGGCTCTATTTTAAAATCTTCTTCTTCTTTTTGCAGGCTGGTAGTGTTTCTGAGTGAAAAACAGTTTTGGTTCTGTCTATCATTCTACAGTTGTTGCACTCGGCACCTCCTGCTCGACATTTGGCTTGCCTCAGCAGTTTGCTTCTGCCACAACGGAAGGCATTTCAAAATGGCTGCTGGCGTGCTTTCCCCTGTTTGGGTCGGCGTAAGCATTGGCCGGTGGCCGAACGAACTGAGTGGCCTTGCTCAACCTCCTCCACGTAATCTCTCCTTTGCTGTGAACAAACACCCTGGGTGGGATTCTGTGATCCTGAGGCTAAGTGTTGACGGCGCCGGAAACGCCGTCGCGTTTCTCGACGGCGTCAACACGGTCTCAGGGTCAGCAATTCTGGCCCCTACAGGGGGCCAGCACGGCACTGGAGTGACCCACGCCACTCCAGCTGCTGATCCCGGCGTCAAATGGGTGCCGCGGGATCCGTGCATGCGCAGTGGCACCGGCGCCAAGGCGCGGACGTGCAGTGGCTTCCTTCAACCCGCTGGGCAAATTGGAGCAGGACCACAGGGGCCGGCGCGGACGAAATGAGGCGGCCAGCCAGAGTGGCCGGCCCGCCGATCAGCACGTCCCGATCACGGGCCAGTCCACATCGTAGGCCCCCTCCCCCCGGGGTCGGACCACCCACAGGCCACCCTCCCAACCCTTCCACATCGAGTTCCCGCCGGCTGAGAGCAGGTGTGGACGGCGTTGGCGGGACTCGGCTTTTTTATGACGGCCGCTCGGCTCATCCCGGGCCAATGGCGCCGATTTTGCACTCTGCAGATAATCTCGTACCGGCGTCGAGACGGCGTGGCGCGATTGAAAATGAAATGAAAATCGCTTATTGTCACGAGTAGGCTTCAAATGAAGTTACTGTGAAAGGCCCCTAGTCGCCACATTGCGGCGCCTGTTCGGGAAGGCTGGTACGGGAATTGAACCGTGCTGCTGGCCTGCCTTGGTCTGCTTTCAAAGCCAGTGATTTAGCCCAGTGTGCTAAACCAGCCCCGATTAGCACCAGTCGCGGGAATTCTCCGGCCCAGCCCCGGGCTGAGAGAATCCCACCCCCTATTCTGTTTCCTGCCTTCCCTTAGCCTTGCCATCAGCCTTCACTCGTGCAAAATCCTCTCTTTTCTGTAAGAGATCTGACGATGCTTCAACTCGGACTCCAACTATGATCTTGTTTTGCATCAGCTCAGCCTTCCAGCCGACAGAGATTGTTAATCAACAAATCCCTGATTCCAGGCCGGCCTTACTTTCTTTTTTAAGTTTAGCCCTCTCAATTATTAAATTCTGATGGACGCTGAAATAAATGTTGCAGGACTTCTTCAGAAGAAGTTGAAGCCTCATCAACCCCATGCCTTGCTGTCATGTCATCAGCAATAGAATTTGCAGTACAGAGTCGTGTGCTGACAAAGCCCTTTTGATCTTTTATTTGTCTAATCCTCAAGCAGTTCTGTTCCTTGTGATTCCATTTGTCCCAGTTCTGAGTCTATTGCGAGTCCCCTGTACTCTGAAATGTTTCAGAAAATGCCGGCTAGTTGGGACAACTCTTCTCAGCAGGATTCAGTTGACATTCTGCATGTTGGCCAAAAATATTTTTTTAATCGTGATGACCAAAGCCCTAACAATGCATTGTTGTGTTCAGTGTTCGCTGTCTAGCAAGGAATTCGAAGGACTGCTGGTGATTTGTCCAAGCCAGGATCTTCATTAAAGCACATGTGGTAAGTTGGTGATCAGATAGAGAGCAGGTTATCAAGGAGTTTCTTTATGAAAATGAAAATGAAAATGAAAATCGCTTATTGTCACGAGTAGGCTTCGATGAAGTTACTGTGAAAAGCCCCTAGTCGCCACATTCCGGCGCCTGTCCGGGGAGGCTGGTACGAGAATCGAACCGTGCTGCTGGCCTGCTTGGTCTGCTTTATAAGCCAACGATTTAGCCTTGTGAGCTAAACCAGCACCTTATACTCCCCTGGAACTACCCCAATGCACAGCTGTCCTCATGTACGGCTTGTAACCTTCTGTCGATCACCGAGTCTGTCCTGACTTATATCTGAGTGTCTTGTCACATGACCACTGTCTCGAGACCACATGCTGCATCTATACCGCCATCTGCTGGTTGGAGGTTGCACCACCAACTATATTCAACACAGTCTACAGGCATATCACCACATGCCTTAGATATATGAGGTAACGAAGAGAAGAGAGAGAGAGAATTCATAGAAACAAGACTCCAGAGGAAAGAACATTAGAGCCAGAAGAGTTCTGGCCCGAGGTGGCTATGCTTAAGATGATTGCAAAGTGTTGAATGGGGAGTCCTCAACCATGGGAGGGTTGGAGAAGATTTGGAGGGTCAACCTTGCCTGAAGTAAACAGAAGGCCCAGGAAATCTCAACTTGTAGATGACCCATTGAAAGAGCACACAGGCCAAATGGTCACTCTTCCAATTTCTGACAGATATCTCACTGTGGGAGAGCAGATAGTGCTCTCTGAACTGTGGCAGAAACGTGGGTCAAACTCAAAGGGCCAAATGTTTCAGTGGTTAGGTCTTTTCAGTGAGCTACCATTCCTTAACTTCCCAGCTCATTCTGTGGCAGCTGCATTTCAGAACCAGACAGGATAGGACGACTTGTTTCCGAGTGAAACTGCAGTTTCTCTGATATTTTTGCAGTCAAACCCCATGCTCTGATTTATTAATTTAATAGAATAAGATTGAGGGATAGATATGTTGCCTAATGTTCAGTTTAACACAAGTGGGGAAGGTAGCCAAGAAGGCATACGGCATGCTTGCCTTCATTGGCCAGGGCATTGAGTATAAGAATTGGCAAGTCATGTTGCATCTGTTTATAACCTTAGTTAGGGCACACTTGGAGTATCATGTTCAATTCTGGTCACCACACTATCAGAGAGATGTGGAGGCTTAAAAGAGGGTGCAGAAGAGATTTACCAGGATGTTGCCTGGTACGAAGGGCATTAGCTATGAGGGAAGGTTGAATAAACTCGGTTTGTTCTCACTGGAACGACGGAGGTTGAGGGGCGACCTGATAGAAGTCTACTAAATTATGAGGGGCATAGACAGATGGATAGTCAGAGACTTTTTCCCAGGGTAGAGGGGTCAATTACTAGGGGGCATAGGTTTAAGGTGCGATGGGCAAGGTTTAGAGGAGATGTACGAGGTAAGTTTTTTACATAGAGGGGACTGGGTGCCTGGAACTCGCTGCCGGAGGAGGTGGTGGAAGCAGGGACGATAGTGACATTTAAGGGGCATCTTGACAAATACATGAATAGGATGGGAATAGAGGGATACGTACCCAGGAAGCGTAGAAGATTTTAGTTTAGACGGGCAGCCTGGTCGGCACGGGCTTGGAGGGCCGAAGGGCCTGTTCCTGTGCTGTACTTTTCTTTCTTCTTTGTTCTTTTGTTGTTAATAGAATTGATTGTTGGGTGAAACTGTCGATTCGATGATGCTGTCTTTGTGTTGCTTCCAATGACAAGCTTCTGCTTTACAGTGTCTGCCCAGAGCCTTTTCACTCTGTGAGCATACAGAAAATGTAATTTCCACAGTTTGATCAGCGAAAAGGGACTGCAGATGAGTTCTGATCATCACTAGTCTGATTTAAGCATGTTATATCTGAGGGAGGCATGGTATCTTGTCCCAATATACTGCATCACGAGAGTGGGAGGAAGATTAATACAATTATTTGCGACACAGTGAATTCTCAATCATGGCTGGGGAGCAAAACAGAAGCAAAAGGATTTCTCCTCAAGGAATGAAGGACAATTTGGTGGCAATCTACGTTTCATTCATGCATTTTCAAGTGTTTCATTTCAGAGAAGTATTAGCAGAAACTCAGATCAGTTTATCTGACGGTCTTCCTTCTGAATCGTGTACGAGTGGAAATATATTTTATAAATGAGAGAAGTCAGCAAGGAAATAACCACATGATGAAGCTGTGACAAAGATCCCAATCCAAAGCACTGAATAAAATCATCGCATTATACACTACAGAAGGAGGCCACTTGGTCCATCACATCTATGCCGACTCTTTGAAAATGCAGTTAGCTCCTCTCCCTTGCGCTTCATCCCTAAAGTGGCTGGTTTAGCTGAGTTCACGTGATGTGGGTTCAATTCCCCGCACCGGCTGAGGTTATTCATGAAGGCCCTGCCTTCTCAACCTTGCCCCTCGCCTGAGGTGTGGTGACTCTCAGGTTCAATCACCACCTGTTAGCTCTCCCCCCTCAAAGGGGAAAGAAGCCTATGGACTACTGGAAATATGCTGACGTTGCTTATCCCTGGGCCTGAAGATATTTCTTTCCAGATGCGTATCTGCTTCCACCAACCCTTCAGGCAGCACAATAACAGGAAATACTGGACAATCTCAGCAGGTCTGGCAGCATCTGTGGCGAGAGAGGGAGCGAACGCTTCGATTCTGGATGTCTGGCAGCACAGTCCAGGTCGCAACAACGTGCGTTTTAATCACCTTGAATCTGTGTCTGCGGATGACCCCCCTCCCTCCCCTCACTCCCCCGCCACCATCACATCCCACCGGGGAATGGGAAGAGTTTCCAACTTGCCGATCAAGCCCCATGATCATTTTGAACACCAGTTGTGTATTATTTGCTTTCCGCCTTCTGATGGAGGAATCAGAATGACTGTTGGAGGAAAACCGAACCAGACTGTCATCTGAGAATTAGATTAGCCAGGCCTGAAGCCCTGATTCTCTGATAACATCTGAGACACTCAGTAAAATTTGGCCAGTCAGACTGAAATCCCTTCTGACTGAACAAAGCCCACTTGCACTCCAAAAGCTCTTTCATCAATTAAAACCCCCGAACAAAGATAGTGAATGTAATTCACCGAGCTGGTTTCGATCTGCATTCATCAAGCATTAGAATCAGCACCCTTGTAATGTATCAGGGATTAATGGCAATGTGACATGCTGTCTGAAGCCTCATGTTGCTTCCAGGCGGAAAGATATGTCTGTTCCGCAATGTCATCCCCCATTGTGAAAGTGGTCACATTTCTTCAGGAATCGCAATAATTTGAGGATTTTTTTCAACTTTTGACTCTGCGAGAATGAACTTGAAGTTTGGAGTTCGCAAGACCCAATGGTCTTTTATCCGTCCTTTTCACAGTCCGTATTTATTATATTAGCAGGGTTCAAAATGACCATTTGGTTGCATTTTCACCACTTGGGTCGGAAAGTTGGGCAGTTAAACCTGGCACTTCAGTACTGCACTGCGAGAGCGCGGCATGATTCAGGGCGCATTGCACACTAAACCAAAGGCCAGTCTGGTGGATGTAAAATATCCACTGGCTCGCCTGAAAACAAGGGGGTGGGTTATCTTGCAACTCTCCCAATATTTACCGCTCAATCTATGCCGCCAAAAATGATTAACTGTTTTAAGTAGGGTAGATACGGAAAAGCTATCTTGCCTGGCAGTAGAGTCATAACCGGAGAATGCAGATTTAAGATAGTCGTGATTGTTTGGAGGTCAGTCATCTCAGTCCCGAGAATCACTGCAGGAGTTCCTCAGGGTGGCGTCCGAGGTGCAACATCTTCAGTTGTTTCATCAACGACCTTCCCTCCATCAAAATATCAGAAGTGGGGAGTTGGTCACGGATGATTATGCAATGTTCAGCACCATTCACGACTCCTCAGATACTGAAGCAGTCCATATCCAAATGCAGCATGTCCATATCCAAATGCAGCAGAGTACCTTTAAGAAATGGGTGTTTAAGAAATATACCTTTAAGAAATGGGTGTTTATCAGATGTCAGAGTGTGGGTGGAGCTCGGTTGTCTGTCAGCTTTTTTACTTTTGTTTTAGGCTGTTTACTGCAGGGTGTGTTTTAGTTTGGTTGTCAATGTTGGAGCTGAAGTCAGACAGAGCAGGTGCACTGTTGATCTCTCTGCCATGAAAAGACTATCTCTTGATCATTTGGTGAATTCAGAATTCTAAATGTTCTCAGTAGTGACTTTAACCTGATGTGCTTCTGTTAAAAGGTGTTTCTTTTGTCTTCTGCATGTTGTTTGGGAAGTTATTAAGGATTACTTAGTGTTGTAGTCTTTGGGGGTTGTATTTGAATTAATGGTTGCTAAAATGTTCACTGTATGTTTTAAAAAGGTTAACTTGAGTTCATAGAATAAACATTGTTTTGCTTTGAAAAAATATTTTTCCATTTCTGCTGTACTACACCCGTAGAGTGGGCCATGTGCTGCCATACCACAATCTATTTCAAGTTGTGGGTCAGGGGAAGTCCATGCGACACTTTGGGGTTCTCTAAACCCTGGCCCATAACAAGCAAGACATGGACAATATTTAGGCTTGGGCTGACATGTGGCAAGTTATATTTGTGGCACACACAGCTGGGCAACGACCTTATCTAACAAGAGAGAATCTAACCACTGCCCTTTGACATTCAGTGGCATTACTATTGCTGAATCCCACAGTCAACATCCTGGGGGTTACCATCGACCAGAAACTAAACTGGACTAGCTATGTACATACTGAGGCTATAAGAGCAGGTCAGAGGCTGGGAATTTTGTGGCCAGTAATTCACCTCCTGCCTCCCCAAAGCCTGTCCACTATCTACAAGTCACAAAGCATGGGTCGTATGGAATAATCTCCACTTGCCTAGTTGAGTGAAGCACCAACAGTACTTGAGAAGCTCAACACCATCCTGGATAAGGCAGCCCACACACAAATATTCACCACTGATGCACAGTAGCTACAGTGTGTACCACCTACAAAATGTACTGCAGCAACTCACCCAGGCTCTGCGGACAGCACTTTCCAAACCGATGACCTCTATCACCTCGAACAAGAGCAGCACATTCAAAGGAACAGCACCACCTTGAGGTTCATCTCCAAGTCACTCACCATCCTGACTTGGGATATGTCACCCTCCCTGCACTGCAGTGGTTCAAAACCCTGGAACTCCCTCTCTAACAGCACTGTGGGTGTACCTACGCCACATGGACTGCAGCGGCTCAAGAAAGTGGCTCACTGTCACCTTCCCAAGGCGCCTAGCCAAGGAGGCCCACAGCCCGTGAACCAATAAAGAAATGAAAATTGGCAACAAAGACAGGGATGGGCAAGGGGAGGAGAGTCCTTTGACTCAGTGAATTGTGATCTGGAATATGCTGCTGAAAAGGCTGGTGGGAGAAGATTTGACAGAAACTTTCAAAGGGAAATTGGACCAATACTTGAAAAGGAAAAATATGCAGGGCTTTGGGAGCTTGAGGCTTTGCAAACTGGGTTGCCCCCTATTATAACAATGACTGCTCTTCAAATATTATACATCAGCTGCAAGACATTTTTGTGCATCATGAGGCCTACTAAGTCCCTTTGCAAAATCTTTTTTCAGGGAGTTCTGCACATGATTAGGATATGGAACACAACCATCATAGCAGCTGAGAATAAAACACTGCCTTCTGACTTTCTAAAACAGAGAGCTCAGTGCTCCAACTAATAGGGAAAAATAATCATTTCCTAAAAATAAGAGTGAAATAAGGAAATGAATTTGCCTGAACACCGAGCTTTGAGGTGAATGATTGTACAGAAGATCACTGATAAATGATAACGGTTCCTCCATCAGTATAAACAAGCCCCATAAAAACAGTTCCTGCTTATTATGAGCATTTTATAAGGGAAATCATTACTGCAACTGATTGCTGGCATATCGCTTGTGCAAATGCAGTCCCAGTCAGAAACAAAGTTGTGTCTTTAATTTAATTCTGAACAACCTTTACGCTGCCGTAAAGCTGTCCCTGACTCCCTTCCACCCCAGCGTCACCATCAGCAATGGCACCTTCAACAGATGTACGGTTTAGCTCAGTTGGATACAGCTGGTTCGTGATTCAGAGGCCAACAGCGCGGGTTCAATTCTCGTACCGGCTGAGGTTATCCACGGAGGCCCCGCCTTCTCAACCGTGCCCCTCGCCTGAGGGTGTGTTGACCCTCGGGTTAAATCACGACCAGTCAGCTCTCCCCCTCAAAGGGGAAAGCAGCCTGTGGTCATCCGGGACTGTGGCGACTTTACTTACTCTACAATTCTGTCTGTACTACTTAACACTCCCCCAAAGCCTGGCACTGAATGTCTCATCCTTCAGTCATGCTGCCGATATGCTCAATCTCTCTCCCAACTCTTGTTGGCTATCCCATCACCCACCTCATGTTGCCATATGGAAGGAAGGGAAGGCATGAAGGAGGGAGAGAAGGATTTACATTTCTGTAGCATCTTTCATGACCTTAGTGCCTCTGAAAATGCTTTACTCAAATGAAGACCTTGGAAGCGTAGTCACTATTTGATTTCAGGGAAACATGGCAGCCGCTTTGTGCACAGCAAGCTCCCACAACCAGAAATGTGATCATGACCAGATAGACTGATTTTATTAATATTTGTTGAGGGATAATGATTAGCCAGGGAGAAGCAAGCTGTTTATCGTCGAACAGTGGGATTTGACACTGTGAATATTCATCCGCACGTGGATTTAATTTCCAATTTTCACACGAGGAATAATTAAGCTCATGGACAGCGATATTCCCACTTACTGTCACACAACAAACTGGCCGCCAGGAATGTTTGAGTTCCTTGTACTTCATGTCTGAAAGGAAGGGAAAGCACAGGTGAGACAAAGGGTGATTTGGAACTAAAGGCGAAGCAAGTTCCAAAGTAACGGGAAGAGGCAGGTTACGGGGTGACAGTGCATGATGCAGCAGGGTGAATCATGTGGAGGAGGTCTTACCAAACGCACAATGAAAAATGAGAGGACCTGATAGAAATTAACGCTAATTGGAGTTTAAGGAAAAGACAGAGAGAAATTGAGATGAAGAGAGGAACAAAATTTCTGACATTACAACAGGAACTACCCTTCAGGAATATCGGGCTGGATCTTCCCGCCCCGCCCACCACAAGATCGCCACGGGCGGGAGGCGGACCACGTAAAGGTCCATTGACCTCGGGCGAGAATATCTGGTCGCCGGGCAGTACGCGGACGGAGAGTCCCGCCCATCATATTTGAAGAACTTTGAGATGGCACAGGGATGTGAAAGGCGCTGTATAAATACAATTCCTTCCTTTCCTTTCTTCAAGCTCAGAATCTTGTGTCGAGGTGTGGCAGTCATACAAATGGACAAACAATGGGGGACAGAAGCTGGTTGATACTCGTGTGACTGGATGTCATCATCAAACAAGAGGTCAAATCCTTGGTGATGGAGAGGGAACGGTATTTAGAATCTAAATCTCCAGCTTGGTGCAGTTCAGACAGTCGAATCTGATGGAGGGCCACAGTTGATTCTCTGGACTGCCTGACTTAGCTCTTAATTGCAACACATTCGGCCTGAACTTCGGCGGAAAGGGGGAATTGCGGAGGATGAGGGGCCGGGTGGTCAGTGGGTGGGTCAGGTTGTTCGGGGCGGTGGGTCAAGTTGCGCAGTTGGTTTGGGGGATTTGTGTGGTCAGTGGGGCAGATGGTCATTTGAGATTCAGGGAGACAGCGGGAAGGTTGGTTGGTCAGTGGGTATCAGATGGTCAAGGGATGGTCATTGGGAGGTGTTCAGTGCACAGGTCAGGTGGACAAAATGTGGGAGGGGCGTTCAGTGGAGGGGGGATCGGATGGTCAAGGGACGTCCCGTGTGGGTTGTTGTCGGGGGTGGGGGGTGCCTTGGGGACTCTGTCAGAGAATGGGGGTGGGTGGGAAGGGGGAGGGGGGGGGAGGCGGGGAGGACGACACTGGGTGCCAGTACGATAGTTACCCACGAGCTGGAAATGATTTTAATTCTTGTAACTTTTCCTGATTAACTATTACAGTAAGAGTCAAAACCATCCAAAGTTTGCGATTTAAATTGTTGGGTATTTGATAGGCAGTCCGATTTGGGGGGGAGCTCGTGGCGGGCTTCCCCTGCCCACCTTTGCGGTACCCTGAAGTTACATTGTCCTGGAGCCTGGAAGTATCAGATTGGCCTGGGAACCTCTCCATGAAGTTGAAAGTAGTCTTGTGCCTGGAAGAAGGAAGAAAACATGCTGACTTATGGATCTACACTTCTCAGTACTGCGTCAGCAAAAGGCAACCTATTTATTATCAAATAAATTATTTAATGACTGAAAATTAAATTCATATTGGTGCGGGTGAAGTAATTTGTTTCACTTCAGCTTTTGCCGCTTACCGTGTTTGGCTGATTAATTCCCAGTGTGACAGCCATCACTCAGCCCGCTGCTGTTTGTTATCCTTAAATGAAAGAGCTCTGATGATCCATTACTGTAACATTAGCTACATTGCTCATTTCCAGGCAATTGAGAGGATAAAGAAACTAAATAGAAAAAAACACATGGAATTGGGCTGCTCGCTGTGAAAGGACTCCTTGATGGAAAGTGTGAATTCAAACTCTACTTTCCGGCCATTGTGTGTGTTTCACAGAGATATTTGACACCAGCAGAACCATAACTAAGAAGAAGGGTCTTAAATCCACATTGACGAATGATCTCCAATAATAATCTTTATTATTGTCACAAGTAGGCTTACATTAACACTGCAATGAGGTTACTGTGTGATGCACGATCAATTGTACAAAGGCTTGGATACAACTGAGGCTTTATTGCTCTAAGATGTGTGGCTTCCCACAGCAGCTAGCGAAATGGCTGCTGAATGAGGACACGCATATTTATACTCCGCCTACTGGGCGGAGCCAGCAGGCAAGGACGACCGGCGAACCTGTAGTACAGGTCCTACCTTACATCACCTAATACAGGTGTAACAGTGATTTACCACACTGTGAGAATCCCCTAATTGCCACATTCCGGTGCCTGTTCGGGTACACAGAGGGAGAATTCAGAATGTACAATTCAACTAACAAGCACGTCTTTCGGGACTTGTGGGAGAAAACCGGAGCGCCCGGAGGAAACCCACGCAGACACGGGGAGAACGTGCAGACTCCGCACAGACAGCGACCCAAGCCGGGAATCGAACCCGGGACCCTGGAGCTGTGAAGCAACAGTGCTAACCACTGTGATACCCTCTCTGCACGCTGCTGTTGTCAGTCACGAAGGGGACACGCACATCTCATTCACACCTGTAGCATTTGGTTAAAAAAATAAATGTGTGGATCAGTGAGCTCGCTCACCTCTGAGATATTACCTTGGGTCTTTGTCAGACGGAAGGGATGAATCTCTTCAGTGCTTCACACATGAGTTAGTCCAGTTCCCAATGCTCAGGAGTGCATGACACCATCTTCATCATTCACAACTCGCACGGAAAACAAGTCATAGGCCCCAAAAGACCCAAGTTTAAATCCTGAAGAGGAGACTGAACGATTAAAAAAAAGCCTCTGATTTCTACTTCATGAATCTCTCCAACTGCGCCGCATGTTGCTGATACGACTATGGCAATTGAATGGCGTTGCGCGTTGCATCAGAATTCCAAAACCCTCGGCTTCACCTCTGGGCCAACCATCCAATTCCAAAGGCCAGAGTACGGGTGAATAGTGAGAAGCCGAGTTCTGTAGAATAGGCCTACTCTTGACTTCAGTTTTAAATTCATGATGAGGGGAATTTATTTTCCAACCTGCCCCACTGTTTATTTTCAGATCAGAGTTGGACTAAGGCACCATCTGCCTCTGAAGTGAATGCAGAAGATCCCACTGCGCTATTGAAAATAAAGCTTTACAGCCAGTGAAGTACTTTTGAAGGGCTGTTACTGTAGTAATGTCGGAAATGCAGCAAGATCCCATCAACATCCACGGGATAATGCGAGATCTTCTGTTTTAGCAGTTGTGATGGGAGGACACCAGGCGAATTCTCCTGCTCATTGTATCATTGGATCTTTGAAGTGTACATGTCAGAGAGGGTACAGAGGACGTTTCGTTCCGTGCCTCACTGTGAAAAGAAGGCATCCCCAAAAATGCAGCACTCCTCCAGTACTCTGCTGAATTCTCAGCCTACGTTACCTGTTCCTTTTTCCTTCCTTCTTCCAATGGATGTGGCATAATCGGCAACTCCAGCATTTGTTGCCCATTCATAAATGACCTTGAGCCGGGTGAGTTGCTCGGCCATTTCAGGTGACTCAGCCACATTGCTGTGAGTCTGGAGGCACATGGAGACGAGACCGGGTAAGGACAGCAGATTTAGCTCCCTAAGGGACATTAGTGAACCAAGTAGGCTTTCACAACAGAACGGTAAACATCACTGAGATGAGCTTTAAATCCCAGATTAATTTTCTAATTTAAATTCTGCAAACTACCATGATGTGATTTGAACCAATGCAACAGAATCACAGAATTGTTATGGTGCAGAAGGAGGCCATGGCTGCACTGGTTCGCCAAATGAGCATTATGATTTTTACCTTTTCCTCGTAACACCACACTTAGTTCCTTGTCGAATAATCATCTGATACCCTCTGGGGTGCCTTGACAGAGCCTGCCTCCATTAGCCTCAGGGTAACAGCTGATCTCTCCCTCCATCAAGATCAACAGAGAAACCTTTTACGAAGGGTCATCTGGACTCGAAACATCAGCTCTTTTCTCTCCCTATAGATGCTGCCAGACCTGCTGAGATTTTCCAGCATTTGCCCAGATCAAAAAAGCCTCGTGAACAAGTGGAAGACCAAGGAAGCTCTTCAAAGACACTTTGGCTCACCTGAAGAAATGCAACATAGACGTTAACGCCTGGGAGATGCTTGCTCAGACAAGACCGACTTGGAAGAATCTCCTGATTGAAGGGACACAATTCTTCCCGGGCACCCGACGGCAAGAGGAGACCCGGAAAAGGAACCTGAGTAAGGGATACCACCGATCTTGGACTGTAGGCCAATCCCACATCCGGAAAACATCTGCAAAGTGTTCAGAGAAAGGTGTTGCTCTGGGATCTGGCTCATTAGCCAGGCAAGGATCAGTAACACAAACATTCTGAGGTGAAGAATCATACTCATTGGCGAGTGATTACCGAAGAGAAGAGTGATCTAGCTCAGCTCCGCTCTTGCCCCATTGAAGTCAACTCTCTCCCAGGTCATTATTTTCACTCTGAATTTCCCACTGTCCTTTATTACCATCATCCTAAAACATATGATACTCGATTCTCTTGGCCCACCTAATTTTCAAGAACCATGAGTAGTAATGCCTCCGTTCTTGTTGGACATTCATACGTAGGTCTACCCTTCCTTGAGCCAAGCCTCTGTTATCGTCACACCATCACGGGCGGGATTCTCTGACCCCCCGCCGGGTCGGAGAATCGCCGGGGGGCAGCGTGAATCCTGCCGGTTGCCGAATTCTCCGGCGCTGGGGATTTGGCGGGGGCGGGAATCGCGCCACACCAGTCGGCGGCCGCTAGCAGCATCCCCCCCTTGTCCAGGCTATTCTCCGGCCCGCGATGGGCCAAGTAGCAGCCCGTTTTCGGCCGGACCAGCCGGCGTAAATTAGAGTAGATACATACCGGCGAGATCTGGCTGTGCGGGTGGCCTCCGGGGACCTCGGGGAGGCACGGTGGGGGGGGGGGGGAACTGGCCCCGGTAGGTGCCCCCACGGTGGCCTGGCCCACGATCAGGGCCCACCGATCCGTGGGCTGGCCTGTGCTGTGGGGGCACTCTATTCCTCTGCGTCGGCTGGTGTAAAAGTCCGCAATGGCCGACGCGGAGATGAACCCCACCTGCGCATGTGCTGGGATGATGCCAGCACACGCTGGCGCTCCCGTGCATGTGTCAACTGGTGTCGGCCGGCGGAGGCCCTTTGGCGCTGGTTGGCGTGGCGCCAAGCCCCTTCCGGCCGGCAGGGCGCAAACCACTCCGTCTGCCGACCTAGCCCCTGAAGGTGCGGAGGATTCCGCACCTTCGGGGCGGCCTGACTCCGGAGTGGTTCACGCCACTCCTCGGCGCCGGGAACGCCCGCCCCACCAGGTAGGGGAGAATCCTGCCCCAGATTTCCACAACACAATCTGAGCCTGTGACTCTCCAATCTTATTTCCAATACTCCGTGCATTCACAAATGTGCGCAGTAACCCTGGTTTAGACCTCATTACTTTCTCCCTTACTCTGGCTTCACCTATTAATTAACGGTTCTCTATTTTGTTGCTTTCTGTCTCTCTCAGTGTTTTGTGCATCCTGACCCACGAACATAGTTTGAACAAATTTCTGCTCTCTGCAACAGAAATATTGAAATGTTTGTAATGTTCTCGTTACTGAATTGAAGCCCCTCAGTGCGCCTCTTGGCCTCTGGAGAAAATGGGAATATCAGTGCACATTCTTCTGATGGCAATTTGAAATGTTTCGTCAAGTTTCTTTCAGATATTTATGTATAAAATCTATTTTTGCAAAAGTAAGAATTGTGTATCCTCGTATGCCTTTCTGATATTTTCTTCAGTCCCCACACCCCTGTTGAGTAAGCGAAAATAAATTCTTCCCAACAGCACCAGCGAGGTAAGGAACTCAATCTGGGCTCTGATCAACAACCTGCCCAGCTTGTACTGGCGCCATCTCCCCCAGAACCTGTCCCAGTAATCTCCTCCTGCACCACTTTCCTGTCAAGCATTCATCTGCCCAGTCATCCTATTTCTGTACTCTGGCACTGGGGGTGATTCAGGGATTCCTCCTTGTATCGGGCATTGGAGAGGCCACACCTGGAGTACTGTGCGCTGTTTTGGTGTCCTTATCTGAGGAAGGATGTTCTTGCTATGGAGGGAGGGCAGCGAATGTTTACCAGGATGATTCCTGGGATGGCGGGACTGTCATATGTGTAGAGACTAAATCGGTTAGGATTATATTCATTGGAGTTTAGAAGAGTGAGAGGCGATCTCAAAGAAACTTACAAAATTCTAATAGGATTAGACAGGGTAGATTCAGAAAGAATGTTCCCAATGGTGGGGGAGACCAGAACTGGGGGTCATCAGTTGAGGATAAAGGGTAAACCTTTTAGGACTGAGGTGAGGAGAACTTTCTTCACCCAGAGAGTGATGAAGCTGTGGAATTCACTACCACAGAAAGTAGTTGAGGCCAAATGGTTGTGTAATTTCAGGAAGGAATTAGATACAGCTCTTGGGGATAAAGGGATAAAGGGTTATGGAGGGAAGGCGGGGTCAGGGTGTTGAACGCGATGATCAGCCATGATCATGATGAATGGCGGAGCATGCTCGAAGGGCCGAATGTCCTCTTGCTGCTTCTGTTTTCTATGTTTCTACTACTTTCGAGTTCTGCTTGCTAAGTTTCTGCCTCGCTCTCTAAATTCGTTTTTTTAGACCTCATCCCCTTCCTACCTCAGTCACTGACACCAATATGGACCACAGCATCCAGCCGTTCAGCTCCCCAGAAGAAGGTCCTGCAGCTGCTCTGTGACAGTCTTGGCCCCGGCACCACGGAGGCAACATGCCATCTTGGAGTCACGTCTACAGCTGCAGAAATGCCTGTCTGTTCCCCTAACAACATCCCTGTCACTATTGCTCTTCCCTTCTGCTTCCTCCCCAGAGCATTACCCTGGGTCTAGATCTCGAGGGCTGCGACAACACTACTGTGCCACCGCTTCACCACCATTTTTTATAACATTTCTTATATTGTATCCGAGAACCCTACAAGGCAAGAGGGGGCCATTCGGCCCATCATAATTCAGATTGCCATCAGCGAATGCAACTTCTCTTTCATACTTACAAACGATTCAGCCAGAACCATGAATGATGGAGCACTTGTAGTGTCCCCATTTACCTCGGGAGGCTTATTCACACTTGCTGCATTGCTTTTTAATTTATAAAAATTGCCCTATCCGAGATTTGTCATTTTGGGAATGGTGTAACCAGGACAGCTGGGATTAAGGATCATACACCACTTCACCCAGTTCCTTGCTCTGGTTTTGCTCAGGAATGTACAGCACCAAAGCAGGCCATTCGGCCTCATTGGTCAATACCTCTGCTTTTGAAAACTCACCATTATTCTTAGAATTCCCCCTATACCAAAAAGGGCCGACATTCTAAATGGTGAACAGGGATTCTCATTCCCTGACTCTGATGCAGGCTTCGGTGGGTCCTATTCAGGTCAAACTATATTTTCAAGTTATCCCCCGGTATAACCCATACCTTCACCGAAGATTGTATCTACTTACCACTTAATAGCATCGATCCTGGGTCCCGCATTGCTAAGTAAGTAAAGTAGACTTTGGAATAACCACTGTTTCAGGTTAAATTAAGTTATTTTATTATTATATTTTTTCTTTTAAAAGCTGAAATCACTTTCTTTACAGAAAGGTAAAAAGATCTTGCTTCTGGATCCTGCTGGTTAGTTGAAGGGACCTTCAGGCCCACCTTGACAATCAATCTTCTTTAAAGTCTGGTCTTCTTGAGGTGTATTCACTGGTTAGCTCCATTGCTGTGTCTTGTCGATCCCATGTACTGAGCTATAAGAGCTGGCTCTGATAGCTATCTCTCAGCTGACTCTGACTTCTGTTTAAATTCTAGTCTTCCTTAGATGTATAGCTGTTTAAGCTCGGCTGCTTGTCTTGTCTTTCCCATGACTGAGCTGTGAGAGCTGAATATGCTTCTCTCCTCTCTCTGAGTTCTCCGAGTTCTGCTCTGCTTCTGCTCTCTGGATTTATATCCTCTTTCTTACAGTTATTCAGGTTTTATGACCTTATTATCAATTAACTTATTTCACTTTGATTGTAAAAAGTATCTTTGATCTAAACATTCTAATACAACTAAGTATTCATTTTGGGAATAACCTCACCTCTCAGATCTGATTACATTGTCCTTCATGGGATCTTTCCTTGTATCCTCTCGGGTTTCTCTCAAACCAGAAATTGCCAGACTCCCATGTTTCAAATGACACATTTTTCTGTATTTTCAACAACATCTCTTTGCACATTACCTTGTCTGACCCCATCAACATACCCCGCCTTTCCTTTCGAACTCATGGCTTCAGTTTTTCATTAAGTGTGCCAGTGTTATCCACCTCAGTCAGTGCATATTGTAGTGAGCTCCACATCCTCTGGGTGATGAGATTGCTAAATTCTCTGCTGCATTTATTAGTGGTTGCCGTCTATTTATTGTAGTTCAAAGATTTAACAGACTAGATGTTAATCTATGGGAAAAATGATGATGTGCTAATGACATCAGTCAGTCACGTCCTTGGTACTGATGGGCAGCCCCGAGGAGCGATGCACCTCCTTGCTAACTCACTATGAAAACTCTGCAATTAGTGTAAATAAATCAGTTTTTAAATAGATACACCTGTGACTCCTCCTTGCTAGAATTCAGACCTGTGTTCAGCTCCGATGGCAACTCTATGATAAAAAGTAAAAGGCAAGTCCTGACTTCTTCGGCAAGTTATTTGTGTTCAATATTCAGTTTGCCGACAGTAAGACAGTGCCACCTGCATCCCCTTTATATATTAGTGCAGTAGATTAAACAATAAGTGCAAACTACTAAACAATTTAAACCCCAATTCCCACTTAAGTACACATGAATCACTTCCTTACAGCCTGGCACCTTCGACGACATGGTAGCAGCAGCGGTGGCAATAATTTAGTCTATTGTTGGTGCCACACAAAGGGTACCCACAGTCCAAGGGCACCATGAGCCCGCTCTGCCAAGATATCTCGTCAAGCTTCCTGCCGACACACTCACGGGAGATGGCAACGATGGCAGAGTGGCCAAAACAGTCACTATTTCTACCGCGCTCGTTTTCAAACTTTGGGGATACGCACGGATATTGTTGCAGCAAGATGCACCATGGGAAATAGCCACAAGCAATCCAGGTTGGTCCTTTCACTTTTTCTGCGAGGCCACCCTTGGTGTTTCCAACCAGGCCGAAACCTGACAACATGGGACAGCAGGCGGGAAACTGCACCGCCGTCATTTTGAAATGTCTGCGCTGGGGAGCAAATAGCAAGATTTCCTTGAGTGCTCTTCATGATGAGGGTTGGGACGAGTCCAACGTTTCTGCTGCGTTAGATTGTCTAACAAATGTGGCAACCAACAACACCGCCAGCGGTTAACTCCTCTCCTGCCCCTCCAAGGTGAAGTTCAGCAGCATTTCCAGGATTCTGACCCAGTGATTTTCAGACCAGAGAGTTAACAAGTTAACAACACATTTCAACCTTCAATTGAACGCAGGAGCATTTGAAATGGCTGAACACCTCGCCTGACTCCACACTATTCCTCTTCAGCCTTCCACCACCAAACCTCAGGGGCGAGGATCAACAAGCCTACATTACCATTGCACTCTGCCTTAAGGGCCAACACATCACTAAAAAACCTTCATGTCATCCGAAACCAAGCTGCTTCCCTACTTAACAGGATTTCCTGTGTGCAGTGAGACATCATACAAAATGTCAATGCGACTCTCCCATCCAACACCAGGAATTTTGACAACTTCTTCAACTGCTGGGGAAGCTGAGGACTGAAAATCATGGAGCAGGTTTCCGGTCAGGTGGGAAAAGCTGGGTGGCTGCCGCCGGCTGCACTGATGAATTTTCCCGTCATGTTTTTTGACACTTAATCAAGCAAAATCAAGGAGGCGGGTCCTATGTCATTACGCTGGTGGCATTGACACTCTATGAACATGTCCCGCCAGCACCCAGGTCCAAAACGGGTGCCCCAGTTTTAAAAAGATAAAAAGAAAATAAAGGAACAACTTCATCAGCACCGCGGAACCCACCCCGCACACGTCCGCCACCCCCACGAACACGGAACCCACCCCGCACACGTCCGCCACCCCCACGAACACGGAACCCACCCCGCACACATCCGCCACCCCCACGAACACGGAACCCACCCCACACACGTCCGCCACCCCCACGAACACGGAACCCGCCCAGGACATCGCATGACACTGACCTCTGGCACTGCCCCAGGCACGTCACCTGGTTCTGCCCGAGCAGCGCCAGGGCTGTGTCAAAGAGAAGTGCTGGGGGTCAGTTCCCAGGCAGTGCCAGGGGTCAGTGCCCAGACAGTGCCAGTGCCCAGTGCCCAAGCTGTGCCAGGGGTCAGTGCTCAGGGAGTGCCAGTGCCCAGTGCCCAGGCTGTGCCAGGGGTCAGTGCCCAGACAGTGCCAGTGCCCAGTGCCCAAGCTGTGCCAGGGGTCAGTGCTCAGGGAGTGCCAGTGCCCAGTGCCCAGGCTGTGCCAGGGATCAGTGCCCAGACAGTGCCAGTGGTCAGTGCCCAGGCTGTGCCAGAGATCAGTGCCTAGGCAGTGCCAGTGGTCAGTGCCCAGGCTGTGCCAGGGGTCAGTGCTCAGGGAGTGCCAGTGCCCAGTGCCCAGCCTGTTCCAGGGTCAGTTCCAGGGTCCTTCCCAGACAATAGCTTCTACCCTGGAGGTTGTACTCACCTGTCCATCCCAGGTGCCTCGTGCATGTCGTGGGGAACCTGTCAGAATTCATGTTGATGTGTCCTCATGCCAACATGAATGGTCAGTTCAACATAGAGGGATTATCAGGCATAAAAACCTGATCTGCTTTTTAAAGCAGGGCAGCACGGTAGCATGGTGGTTAGCATAAATGCTTCACAGCTCCAGGGTCCCAGGTTCGGTTCCCGGCTGGGTCACTGTCTGTGCGGAGTCTGCACGTCCTCCCCGTGTGTGCGTGGGTTTCCTCCGGGTGCTCCGGTTTCCTCCCACAGTCCAAAGATGTGCGGGTTAGGTGGATTGGCCATGCTAAATTGCCCGTAGTGTCCTAAAAAAGTAAGG
Organism: Scyliorhinus canicula; assembly: GCF_902713615.1. Classification (NCBI taxonomy): domain Eukaryota; kingdom Metazoa; phylum Chordata; class Chondrichthyes; order Carcharhiniformes; family Scyliorhinidae; genus Scyliorhinus; species Scyliorhinus canicula. The sequence continues at coordinate 238,873,196 of NC_052149.1, read as the reverse complement.
TTTGGGGGGGGGGGGGGTTGTTGGGTTACGGGTCTAGGGTGGATACGTGGGTTTGAGTAGGGTGATCATTGCTCGGCACAACATCGAGGGCCGAAGGGCCTGTTCTGTGCTGTACTGTTCTGTAAAACATGCTAATCTGCCTGTTCACTCCTGGGAGAGGGACACTCCCCCCATTAATTACCAAAGGTTGATGAGGAACTTGACCACATGTTACATGAGAGTGTTATTTCCTTGGTCACACAGGCAACCCACTGGTGTTCTTCTTAAAATAAATTTAGAGTACCCAATTCTTTTTTTTTAAATTAAAGGGCAATTTAGTGTGGCCAATTCATCTGTCCTGCACATCTTTTTGGGTTGTGGGGGCGATGCCCACGCAGACACGAGGAGAATGTGCAAACTCCACATGGAAAGTGACCCGGAGCTGGGATCGAACCCAGGTCCCCGGCGCCATAATGCAGTAGTGCTAACCACTGCACCACAATCCGCCCCTAACCCACCGGTGTTCTGGTCTAGTTATCATCCCCAAACCATTTTTAAAATAAATGTTAAATTTAAGGGGAAATTTAGCATGGCCAATCCACCTACCCTGCACATCTTTGGGTAGAGGGGTGAGACCCATGCAGACACAGGGAGAATGGGCAAACGCCACACGGAATCATCGGCAAGCCTAATGGCTGCCTCCTGCTTTGCGTGAATCTTAGTTAGCCTAATAAATCAGTGCTGCGGGAAGTCCACCTGACTCCGTGGTTCAACGACAGCATACCAAGATCACCGATAAAATCCTTTTTACCAAGCTCGATATGAATAGTGACTTTCGACAAATACCCTGTGACAAGGAATCTAGGCTCCGAGGACCTTCCTCATGCAGTTCGGTTGATTTTGCTTCAACCACCTCACTTTTTGAATTTTGTCCACCCCTGGGATATTTCAACAATCTGTGTCAACAATCCTCAATGGAAAACATGGAGGCAATCTGATGCTTGGGTGACATCCTCATCTACAATTCTACAAGAGCCATACACGACCATCAGATATGAGGTTCCCAATGTGGTCCAGGAAGCAGGCCTCATGCTGAATGACACATTTGGGTTTGCCAGAACCAATATGAAATTCCTCGGACGCACCATCCAATGGCATTGTATTAGAAGCAGTTCATAGAAGATTCACTCAGCTAATGTCTGGGTCGAGGAGTTATCTTATAAGGAAAGGGTGGATAATCTGGGCCTGTATCCATTGGAACCTATAAGATTGAGAGATGATCTGATTGAAACCTATAAGATTCTGAGGGGTCTTGACAGAGTGGATGCTGAGAGAATGTTTCACCCGTGGGAGAGGCTAGAACTAGATGATGCCGTTTAAAAAAATAAGGGGTATCCCATTTAAAATGGCAATGGAAAAGAGACTTTCTCGCTCTGAAGGCTTTGAGCCGTTGAAACTCTCTTCCCCAGAGAGCAGTGGAGACAGGGTCAATGGATACTTTAAAGGCAGATTCTTTACTACGATCTTATTGAATGGCCAAGCAGGTTTGATGGGCCAAATGGCCAGCTCCTGCTCCTCTGTTTGTGGGTACGTGCTTTTTGTACTGACACCAATTCTCAGGAAATAAAGGCCATCACTGACTTTCCCCAACCAGCGTGCATCATCGATATTGAGCATTTCCCGGGCATGCACATTTGCACACTTCAGCACTCGTAAACACAGAAGCAGGAACGCTGGTGTCATGATATGCAGACATGCACATAATGAGATACAGACAGACAGCTAATGATCACAGCGAACAGGGCAACCCCTCTGTCTATCGGCATGTCACCGGCTCAACTCCTGATGAACAGGGACCTTTGGACGGCTCTTCCAGCCATACACTTGCCTGATCTGGATCACGTCCCGGTGCTGCAGAAGGTGCAGAAGCTCCGAGACCAGCAAAAGCAGGGCGATGACGCTCATGCCACCGATTTGCCTGTGCTATCCCCGGCGGATGCCGTTCGGATCAAGCTACCTGATGGAGGCTGGTCAGCTCCAGCTGTTGTTGTTCGACAGGCTGCTCCTCGATAGTATGTTGTGCGTATGGCTGATGGCTCTGTTGTGCGGCGAAACATGCGGGCAGTGCGCACAGTTGCCCGCTCACAACCACATTCTTCGTTGTTTCCATCTGTTATTGTGCCACCTCCTAATACCCCGAACCACGAGGCCACCAGTCCGGCTTCAATCCCGCTTACCAAGGCCCCGTCGTCCCCACCACCACCTATCCGGCGGTCGACCAGGATCAGACGCAGGCCCCAGAGACTGGACTTATGAACATTTGTTTTGTTTGCTATGTTCTGTTTTCACGTATTAGACACCAGTTTTCACATGTACATATGTTCCCATCTGCCATTGTATGTAAATAAGTTCATTTTTCGGCCTACACATGTAAATACTTTCACATATGCCACAGAAAAACATTTCAAAAGGGGAGATGTCATGATATGCAGACATGCACATAATGAGATACAGACAGGCAGCTAATGAACACAGAGAACAGGACATAACCAAACACTTGGGGGGGGGAGGGGTTTCCCACTATAAAAGGCACGAGGCACTCACAGTCCGCCTTTTTCCACTGGGGACATCTACAGAGTGAGTTGCACTGTGGACTTGTGAAGCAGATAGATGCCACCAACACTGAAGAAGGTTCAACACTATTTTATTAACTCTTATAAAATAATAGACATACTATAACTGTGGGTTTAAACGATGCTAGTTTAACTAGAGACCTGTGCCTGTCCGAACCAGTTGAATCTCTCAGCATGTGGTGAGAGTCTGTACTGTACTTAATGAGCTCTTGTGCTTCTGAGAGGCAGGATCCAGAATGAGCTGGAAAAGTGATGCCCTCTGCCTTTATAGTGCGTGTGTTCTAACTGGTGATCGACTGCGGTGTTTATGCATGTTGATTGGTCCTAGTGTATGTCCATCAGTATGTGTCTGCACCATGATATACTGATGTATATTATGACATGAGTCAGGTGAAGATATCACATAACATCTACAGCACGTGGCTAAGAGCCAGTCTGGTTCAGTCAGACAGAGTAATCACACTTAGGTTAGCAGAGAGTCGAACTCACAGAGAACTGATCTAACTGTGTGACAGGTTCAATAAATCAAATTGAACTAACTTCAAGGTCTGGAGTATATTTCAGTTATAGCTGCATCCAGTTGCAGCCCGTGTTATCTCAGTGTGCTTAACACGACACCTGGCTGACCTCTTCCCCATGTCCAACCCAAGGCACTGAAGGCGATTGTAACAATCCGTGCTTGCTGATGAAATGAGCTAATTTGGTACAAAGCAGAGGTTAAATTTAGCAGCATCCTTGCCTGCTGCTGTTCTTTCTTGAAACTGCTTGCTGAATCATTAGATATTCTTTCTTGCAAGTGGAATTGGAAAGTATTATTTCAGGCACAGAATATTCATGATTAAAAATTGCCAAGGCTGTTACACCATGCAATGAAGGAAATATATGAAGCGAATAAATAAAAAAAATCAACTGAAAGTTTTACGATGGATATTGAATGGGGCACATGAAAGATTCTTTGTCTGGATCAGGGAGGTTGCAGACGATTAAACTCAAGCTCCTCAGACTTTGCTCCACAGAACTGCAATAAGAGGATTGTGATATCTGTAAATTAATTGTTTGTGGAGAATTAGCACTTACTGAGGTGTATTTGTGTTTGGTCACAGGGACATAAAATGAATTGAATCTTGAACCCAAAATGACTCAAGTGCGTGATTTCCAAATGGCTTGCAAATGCTCAGCATGCGGCAGGTTTGCTCAAACAGGAGGTCCTCATATATTGGACCCTGTGACAGGGACTTATGGACAGGGTTCAGCACAGCTCAACATTTCAAAGCTCTTCGGTAGGGGTCTTGGGTACCAAGGAGGAACTGAGCTCAGAGAGTTAGGTGTGGTACAAGATCTTTGAGGGAACTCTTGGAGTTCAGGTCAGGTTGGAGTCAAAGTGGAGGAGAGTTGAGAAGGATATTTCAAAATTCCAGAGCTGTGATGGCTGGAGGTACAGTTCCAGGTGATGGGGTAAAGGGAAGGGATACACAGACTTCAAATAACAGAGGAGTTTGCATCAGGACAGGGGCGATAGTTCATCCAAGCTTAGTTTCATTCCATTAGAGGAGCCATAATGCACCAATGATTCAAGTTGTTTGAAGGTTTCACAGAGATTTTAATGGACAAATTATTAATTGATTCGAACTTGTCAGCACCAACTCCATTTGTTCAATATACCTCCACATCTTGACCTTTCGTACATTTCAATTAATAAGGGATGCAGTGATATTATGAAGCAGTATTTCACATGTTGCAGTGAATAAGTAGATTACAACTTTATTATTAGTATTAAGTTATTTTGCTACAGTTGGAGTATCTGTGTCTTTGCCTGAATCTTTGCCAGAACAGATACCACAACAAATTGGAGTGAGACTCCTGGCAGCAACACTCAGAGTCAGCTTGCTTCTTAATATCCATTTCCTCTCTGTATTTCCTTCCTGTGCCTTCACCTGCCTATCTGTCTATTAGAGTGCATGGGGTTGGAGGGGGTGTGGAGCAAGGGCAGGGGGAAATCAAGCTTACGTGTGAAGGGAAGCTCAGACTGCTTCAGACCCAATTCAAAGGTACACATCTCATAAAGTTTTTTTAAAGCATTTTTATTAAGGTTTTGCAGAATTTTTCATAATAAAATAGTAGTAACAATAATATTAAAATAAATAGAGTGAACATTAACATAGTGAAAAAAGAGAATATACAATAACAATTAAATAGACATTACCCCACGCGACTCAGTCTTCCCTCACCATTCTAATGAAGCACTCACCCCCCCTCCCCTCCGAATTGCTGCTGCTGCTGACATTTTAATTTCCCCCGAGAAAGTCGACGAAAGGCTGCCGCCTCCGAGAGAACCCTAGCGTAGACCACTTAAGGCAAACTTTATTTTCTCGAGGCTGAGAAACCTAGCCATGTCGGTAACCCAGGTCTCTACACTCGGGGGCTTCGAGTCCCTCCACATTAATAAAATCCATCTCCGGGCTACAAGGGAGGCAAAGGCCAAGACGTCGGCCTCTTTCGCCCCCTGAACCCCCGGGTCTTCTGACACTCCAAAGATCGCTATCTCTGGACTCGGCACCACCCGTGTGTTAAGCACCTTGGACATTGCCCTCGGGAACCCTTGCCAGAACTCTCTAAGCTCCGGGCATGCCCGAAAACATGTGGGCATGGTTTGCAGGGCTGCCCTTGCACCTCATACAAATGTCTTCTACCCCATGACATCTCAGAAAGTTAACATGCTCAAACTGCGTTCCAAAGTATGTCACAGAATCATACAGTGCAGAAGGGGCCCTTCAGCCCATCAAGCCTGCAGCAACAGAAAACTATTCTAAATCTGGACTAAATCCCACATCCCAGCACTTGGCCCATAGCCTTGGATGATCTTTATTGTAGGTGTGAGCACATTTGTGGTTAATCTCTGTGCAAAATAAGTGCCCACACCCAGGGACATAGCCAAGGTCCGTTGAGGCATTCATGTACAGAATTAAGAGAAGAGACCCAGGTTAATAAAACCATTGATTAAAAAGTAAAGCACTGGGGGTTCATTTCCAGGTGAAAAGTGGAGTCATGTTGTAAAAATTGCTTAAAACCCTGGTTAGACAACACTTGATGTCTAGTGTACAATCTTCGCCCTCATCATTAATAAAAGGATGAACAGGCTCTTGGAACGCTGCAATAATTATTTCATAGAAATCTCATAGAATTTCCAGTGCAGAAGGAGGCCATTCAGCCCATTGAGTCTGCACTGACCCTCTGAAACGGCACCTGATTGAGGCCCACTCCCTCCCCTATCCCCATAACCCCACCTACCGCACATCTTTGGACACTAAGGGGCAATTTAGCATGGCCAATCCACCTAATCTGCACATCTGTGGATTTTGGATTTGTTAAGGATAGCAAGGGATTTCAACAATAATAATCTTTATTAATGTCACAAGTAAGCTTACATTAACTCTGCAATGAAGTTACTGTGAAAATCCCCCAGTCGCTACATTCCGGCGCCTGTTCGGGTACACAGAGGGAGAATTCAGAATGTCCAATTCACCTAACAGCACGTCTTTCGGGACTTGTGGGAGAAACCGGAGCACCCGGAGGAAACCCACGCAGACACGGGAAGAACATGCAGGCTCTGCACAGACAGTCACCCAAGCTGGGAATTGAACCCAGGTCCCTGGCGCTGTGAAGCAATTGTGCTAACCACTGTGCTACCACGCTGCCCATTTACAAGAATGAGAACAGAACTTAGAGGCTATGCCAACCAGGGAAGAGGGAAGATACTGGGGTTCTTTTTTCAAGAAAAGAAAAGACAGAGAGTCACCATTTGAGACCCTTAAGGTTGCGAAAGAGTTTGCCATCGTTGATATTGAACAAATGTTTCCACTTGCAGGTGAAACTGGAACTGGGGAGAAATCTTCCTGGATCATAACCTCTGAACTCTCGGGGATTGTATTTGGATGGTACCCCTAAGATGGGCTGGGGACCACTCCCACCTCACCCCCCACAAACCACCTCACCCCCCCCCCACCCCCACACAGTGTCCCAGGTATGGGGCGGCATTCTCCCCTACCCGGCGGGACGGAAGGTCCCAGAGTAGGGGAGTGGCGCCAACCACTCAGGGGTCGGGCCTCCCCAAAGGTGGGGAATTCTCCCCACCTTTGGGGGCCAGCCCCGCGCCGGAGCGGTTAGCACCAGAAGACTGGCGCAAAAAACCGGCGCCCCCGGCAGCGGGGCTGGCCGAAAGGCCTTCGCCGGTCGGCGCATGCAGCGGGAGCTGGCCGCTGACGTCAATGCCGGCGCATGCGCGATGTGGGGGTTCTCTTCCGCTTCCGCCATGGCGGAGGCCGTGGCGGACGCGGAGGAAAATAGTGCAGCCAGGGCACTGGCCCGGAGTCTGAGCGGGGGGCCTCGATCGCGGGCCAGGCCACGGTGGGGGCACCCCCCGGGGTTCGATCGCCCCCCACCCCCCCAGGACCCCAGGGCCCGCTCGCGCCGCTGATCCTGCCGTTCCAGAGGTGGTTTAAACCTCGGCAGCGGGAGAGGCCTCCCAGCGGCGGGACTTCGGCCCATGCGGGCCGGAGAATCACCGCAGGGGCCTCTCCGATCGGAGTGGCGAGATTTCTGCCCCCGCCACTTCCCGGGTGGCGGAGAATCTCTGCCACGGCGGGGGCGGGATTTTCGGCGGCCCCAGGTGATTCTCCGACCCTGCTGGGGGTCGGAGAATTTCGCCCCTAGGTTTGCATGGCAATTGCCTGGGAAATGTAAACTTCCTCTGGGTGATTACCCTGCCCTGGGATACATCCGAAAATGTGACTTAAATCTCAAACTCCGACTGTGTTACATCATTTGCTACCCAGAAAAAGTGAGAATATTTCAAACCAATTCTCGCTCCTGTGTAACTATTGTACACATTGACACTAACACATGGGCATCCCCTAATTCCCCAGGTGACTCCATTCCATCCATCTCCATTGCACCCCATGGGCTACCCACACACACCCCCTCCCTCAGCAAGACTCCCAAAGGCCAGAGCACCCGACCAGGGCTGACCAAAAACTATCCTCCCCCAACACCACACCGTCCCGACTCAACACCCCCATCCCCGGACCAAGGTACGACCTGATCCAACACCACCCCTCAGTGCCCAACCCAGCTGCCGAACTGACGTGAAACCCCTACTAGTGAAGGCTCAATGATCTGATCGAACGGATCCTGCTCAATGCCCGACCTGACCCAGCCCGACACCCGACACACCCACATTTCTACCCGCTTACTTTATGTACTTACCTTCTCCCTGGCTTGTCAAGGACCGTTAAACCGGGATCGACCTTTAAACGTACCTGGTTTATGGCAGCTAATTATTTTTCTTTATTTGTTCATGGGATGTGTGCGTCGCTGGCTGGGCCAGCATTCATTGGCCATCCCTGAGGGCATTTGAAAGTCAACCACATTGCTGTGGGACTGGAGTCACATGTAGGTCAGACCAGGTAAGGATGACAGATTTCCTTCCCTGAAGGACATTAGTTGAACCCAGGTCCCCAGAACATGACCCTGGATTTCTGGATTACTAATCCAGCGACAACATCACTGCATCATCGCCTCCCCACTGCTGTAAGAAGGAGGGAATGGCCTCCTTGTATCTGACAGAGCTGCCCTTGATGATAGACCCTGAGGCGGTGCGTGGGGGCGGGTGTTGGGGGGGGGCTGGCGTGCTGCAGCGCCCAGCCCTTATCCAGTCTGAGCCGGAAGCTCGGGCAAGAGTGGATTGTTTGTAAATCAAGTTAAGAATCTTCGAGCGGGCTGGAAATCTGACTCAATGGCCACTCTATCTATTCAGGCCCATAATATATTTATGAACAAGTACATTTGTCTCTTTATCCAGAGATCGATGTGAATGTTGAACTCGATACCATGGGGAGTAGTTGCGGCGAATGCCATTGATACATTTAAGGGAAAGTGAGTTAACCATACGAGGGAGAAAGTGATAGAAGGGTCTGTAGGGAGCGCTGGATGAAGTAGTGTGGGTGGAGGCACATTCCGGTCCTAATCATTGGTATTGATCAGTTGTGTCGAAAACTTCTGTGCTGTAAATGTGGATAGTGCCATTTTGAATAAGTATCCACCTTTCATTCCCTTTGCTCTTTATGTTTCTATTCTCCCTTTCTGTTTTTCCAGTTCTCTAGCTCAACATCTCACAGTGAAGCTTTGAGCAATCAGACCATTTTATTGTGGGAATGTCTCCACCATTGCAAGTTTGGAGACAATAGACGGGATTCTCCGACCCTAAGCGCGGAATTGTGCCCGGCGTGGGGGAGGGGAATAGCTGTTCACGCCAGAAATCCGGCGCGACACGCTTCCGCGGACCCGCCAGGCACACCCATGTAGGCGACGCGCCGCCGGTGGGCCGTTGAAAGAGGCCCCCACGGCGATTTTCCACGGACGGCGGATCGCGTGCCCACCATGTCCTGCCAGTGTGGTTCACATGTGGTCCCACTCGGCGGGACCTCGGCGTTCTGGCCGCGGGGGCTGTCCTGGTGGGGGGTGCGGGGGCCGCGATCGGGGGCTACCGATCGGCGTGCGCGCTCATTCCGGCGGGGCCTATGTTCCTCCGCGACGGGGCCCTGCGCGGCTCCGCTATGTTGCGCAGACGCTGGCGCGAAGACAGCCGCCGCGAGCATGCACGGACCCGCGGCCGGCCGCCTTACGCATGCGCGGCCACGTGGGCGTAACTGCAGGGCCCCGCCGGCAGTCAGAGCTGCGGGACACATGGTGGGAACCTGCTTGCCCCCTTGAAAATGGAGAATCATCCGGAACCTTCGAGGAAAAAGTCCGGAGTGATTCTCGCCCGTTTTACGGCGGGCATGGGGAGAATCTCACCCAATGATTTATATCCAAGTGTCTTTGGAGTGCATTAATTCCATTAGTTAATGTTGAAAGTAGCCCTTCTCCCACCTCACATCCGAGGCTGGGAGTCAAGCACAATAACAATTCTGTTTTTTGCTCAGAGACTTCAATGGTCATAAAAAAAAGTGACAGTTCAGCATGTTTATATCCATTTGCAACAGGAAACTGGAAATAATAAGAATGGATTGAATCTTGTGCCTTTCATATCCTGGAGAAAATTGGTTCTTCATTTACTTTTCACACAACTGTGTTTATCTGCCATGAAAATTCACTTCAAATAAATTATTTAAATATTGACGCTTTTTTTAATGAAAGTTAAACAACAAGATAGATAACACTTCAATTGTTTTATAAATGGATTTTAAGGCTCCATTTTTATTTTGGTATTGGTACCAATTACCATTACATTGAGAGGCAAGAAAGTAAAATTCACAATATCTGCAAAGGGAGGTGAAAAACATTTCAATTCCATTCTTTGATGATTCAGATGATTGCCAATGGAAATGCGAGGTAATATCAGAGTTTATCCAGTATTCCGCTATCCTAGAGGCAATCGGATATCTCATCAAACTCAACAAAATGGCCCAACTTACATTTCAGCAGTGACAGTGGAAGGAGCTGTGGTTTAAAACATGCGCCGATTTCCTTATGAAATTGATGAGCAGGAACAGACCTGCTGCCCCACCAGCCTGCCTTCTACACTGTGAATGGAACATCGGGATGGGATGGATCATGGCTAACCCTCCCTGGCTGCCCCAAGCTATTGGGCGCGACCTACTTGAATGGGACAGAGTCCCGTAGCGCGACGTTAGCCGGATGTTTCCCGGAGCTCGGAGCACCCAGAAACACCCCGCCATCTAACCCCCATTCGGGTAGATGGGGGGCCTCAGCGGGGAACAAGGCCGCACTTAGCCCTGTTTTATGGAGCTCTGCTCAGATGATTTAACATGTTTGCTGCCTCTCTGTGGTGGTTTATCAGTTGGTTCTCTCCTTGCTGTTCACTAATTTTTCTCACATTTCCAACTGTATTACAACACAAAATAAAGTTATTGCAAATGTTTTCCCGTTATTATCATCACTTTCCTGCACGGAACGTGGATTTCAGATCCTTCTGGAATTTGGGAATTTGGATAAAGGGTCCGATATTCGTACTTGGAAAAAGTACTCAATTGACTCGACCGAACCTCCGGTTCGCTGGGGTGAAAGCTATTTTATAAATGTTCATTCTTTTTTTCTTTCATTTCATCACAAAACATGCAATTGCAATCACATAGAATTAGTCTGCACCACACAAACTGCTCATTTGGTCCACACTGGTAGTTATTCTCCTCACAAACACCCGACACCTGATCAGCAATACATGGAATGTACTCCATAGTGTGCCCCACACAAGTCCTGCTTTTCACTGGCATTTAAGACTATCAGTAGTCAAACTGCGACAGACCTACAAAATAAGAGCAGAGGAGGAGGCCATTTGCCCCTTCGAGCCTGCTCCACCGCTTAACGGTGGGCAGCACGGTAGCATTGTGGATAGCACAATGGCTTCACAGCTCCAGGGTCCCAGGTTCGATTCTGGCTTGGGTCACTGTCTGTGCGGAGTCTGCACGTTCTCCCCGTGTCTGCGTGGGTTTCCTCCGGGTGCTCCGGTTTCCTCCCACAGTCCAAAGATGTGCAGGTTTGGTGGATTGTCCAAAATTGCCCTTAGTGTTGGGTGGGGTTACTGGGTTATTGGGATAGGGTGGATGTGTTGACCTTGGGTAGGGTGCTCTTTCCAAGAGCCGGTGCAGACTCGATGGGCCGAATGGCCTCCTTCTGCACTGTAAATTCTATGATCTATGATCTATTAACAAGATGATGGTTGATCTGTTATTCAGTCACCTCGCTTCCACTTAATTCTACGGCGAAGAGTTCCAAAGTTGAGCACCATTTTGACAGGAAACATTTCCCTTCATCTCCGGCCTCGAAGGGCTACCTTTCCATCCAAAAGTGAAAGTTCAAATCATGAACATCTGAGCCGAAGGCAAGACTGCCACCCCTGTGACAAAATAACGCTCAGAGGAAACAGATAGAGCTGGAGGTTGTCGCCAGTTGGCTGATATTTGGAGCAGAAAATAGGCTGATCGGACTACATGAATCGTAGAATCATAGAATGTACAGTGCAGAAGGAGGCCATTCATTGAGTCTGCACCGGCCCGTGGAAAAGGGTAGATGTTTCAGGGTAAGAGGCCTTAAAGAAGAAGGTCATCACTCAGATGATGTCCCTGATCTCATCAATGATTCAAGTCGTCTCTTGCATACTCAAGTCCACAAAATCACAAACCCAAGTTTGGAACATGGAAATTAAAGAACGGGAGTCGGATATTTAGCCTGATGAGCTAATCCCAACATTCAGTTCGATTATGGCTGATCTGCATTTTAATTCCATCAACGTTTCTTCATTCTGTAACCCTCAATGACAAAAACAGTGGCCGGGATTCTCCGACCCGGAGGCTGGATTCTCCGACCCGGCGCCGGGATTCTCCGACCCGGCGGCTGGATTCTCCGACCCGGCGTGGCGGCGATCCCGTGGGCGCCGCTACATCGGTGAGGGGCCGTTGACAGTGCCCCCCCCCCCCCCGGCGATTCTCCTGGCTCCGATGGGCCGAGTGGCCGACGAGTTTGGCCGAGTTCCGCGGCGTGGATTACTCACCACCCACACGGCAGAATCTGGAAGGTGAGTGCGCGGGTGCCGTCCTGGAGGGGCGCAGGGGGATCTGACCCCGGGGGGGGGGCAAAGTGGCCTGGCCCACGATCAGTGCCTTCTGATCGGCGGGCTGGCTGGTTCAGTGGGGGCCTACTTTACTCCGTCCCTGGCTCCGCCACATTGCCTGGGGCTGGCACAGAGAAGGGAACCCCGCGCATGCGCGGAAATACACGGGCCGCTCCGGGCCGGCTGGAGCTGCGGGGACGACTCCTGCAGCAAACTCGCCCTGGAGAAAGGTGAGAATTCCACACTTTCGGGGGCTGTTGATGCCGGAGTTGTTGGCGCCAGTTTTCACGCTGGCGTGGGGACATAGCCCCCTTATTACAGAATCACGGCCAATAAATCTCTGATTTGAATTGTTTAATTGACCCCGAACCTCAACTGCATTTTTGGAGGAGTAGGAGGAAATGTTCCAGACTTCCATGATCTACTGCCGGCTCAATTCCTGCAAATGTTTTTATAAAAATGTCAAAGCATCAAATAATTTCAATACACTGTGTGTGGCACATGGTAATGCCAAGCTCCATTTGATGTAAATGCTGCCGACTCTGCTGGGGCTCGAAATATGAACGAGTGTGGATGAGGTTCCATGTGTTTTGTGCATTAAACTAGAGGAGCAGTATATCTTTGCTCAATCATGAAGTCAGAAGTGGGGAGGTTGGTTGATGATTGTACAATTTGCAGGTCCTACTTCAACTCCCTCAGATATCGTGGCACTCCATGCAACATGATCTGGACAACATTCAGGCTTCGGCTGATAAGTGTAAAGTTATATTTGGCCAACACAAGTGGCAGACAATGACAAGAGAGAGTTTAACTATCTCCCCTTGACATTCAATGGCATTACCATTCACTGAATCCCCCACTATCAACATCATGGGGTTACCATTGATCAGACACTGAACTGGACCAGCCATATAAATACTGTGGCCCCCAGGGCAGGTCAAAGGCTCGGAATCCTGGGACGAGTAACTCACCTTCGGACCCCACAAAGCCTGTCCACCATCTACAAGGCAAAAGTCAGGAGTGTAATGGAATACTCTCCACTTGCCTGAATGAGTGCAGCTCCAACAACACTCAAGAAGTTCAACACCATCCAGGACAAAGCAGCCAGCTATGATGCTACCCCATCCACAAACATTCAGTCCCTCCACCACCGACACACAATGGTAGCCGTGTGTACCATCTACATGATGCTGCCCAGTAACTCGCCAAGGTTTCTAAAGGACCACCTTCCAATCACATGACCACTATCATCTAGAAGGACAAGGGCAGCAGACACCAGGGAAAAGCAACACCTGGAGGTTCCTGTCCATGTCATTCACCATTCCGCCTCAGAAATATATCGCCGCTCCTTCACTGTCATTGGGTCGAAATTCAGGAATTCCTTCCCTGGAAGAACAGTGGGGGTCACTAAACAACGTGGACTGCAATGGTTCAAGAAGGCAGCTCACCACCTCAAGGGCGTCTTGGGAGGGGAAATAAACACTGGTCTAACTTGTGATGCTACATTCCACGAATTGGTGAAACATGCTGGAGATGTGATTCTGCAAATAAAGAAGGAATTTGGTGAGGGACATGGGGCAGCACCCTCACCTGGGATAAAATGCAAACAACACATCTTGGCCAATACTGTAAAGGCATTACCATTCTGTAAACTACAGATAAAGATCGTGATAATTAGTTGTTTGGTGGTACAGAACTTAAGTATTCTCGAAAAAAGACATACTGTCACAACTTTTTGACTTGTATTAATCCGGACAAATGTGCAGCACGGTAACACAGTGGTTAGCACTATTGCTTCACAGCGCCCGGGACCCAGGTGTGATTCCCGGCTTGGGTGACTCTCTGTGCGGAGTCTGCACGTTCTCCCCGTGTCTGCGTGAGCTTCCTCCGGCTGCTCCGGTTTCCTCCCACAAGTCCCGAAAGACGTGCCTGTTGGGTAATTTACTACATTCTGAATTCTCCCTCTGTGTACTCAAACAGGCGCCGGAATGTGGCGACTAGGGACTTTTCACAGTAACTTCATTGCAGTATTAATGTAAGCCTACTTGGGACAATAAAGATTATTATTATTAATCACTGAATCACAGAATTGTTACAGCACAGATGGAGGCCATTTGGCCCATTTGTGTCTGTGCTGCTTGTGACAATAAAGATTATGATCATAGCTTGAACCTAAACAAAGCTATACATTTATTGACACTACTAATTTGGATTCAACACGTACTTCTAAATAATATATAGTTGATTGTTAACATATAAACTACATTCATCTCCAACTAATCTTATACTGGAATAACCTATGATCGGCTCTATCTCACACTAATAATACTTCTGTCAGTCTCAAGCTAACTCCTAACTACGCTCCCCCACAAGGCTTAGCATCAATGCCTTATATACCTGTATCTGTAGCTCCCTCTAGTGGTTACTCAAGACATATCATTAACTCTTGCAGTGCTTACAGTTATAATTTTACCACAGTCTAAACATTACTTCAGTGAAAAAGAGATTAGCAGTTTCATCCACCCTTCCACCGCAGCACGCAACGTCTCCGTGTCCGATACAAGACCCTTCCCACCTTCCCGGAACCGGGTCTGGTAACTGTATATCTTTTATAATCGGCAAAGGTAAGAGAGTTGGGGAACTCCACCTGCTTCTCTTTGAATTGAGAAGTTTGCTGTCTTTAAAGAAATGTACCTTTGAAGCGTGTGAACCCACATTCACACGGGCCCACTGATGGCACTGGGGACATGATGACTGTCTGGGTAATGTTTGAGAAGCTCTCGTTCTTTCACTGTTACTTCAACGAAAGAGAAAATGCTGGAAAATATCAGCAGGTCTGGCAGCATCTGTAGGGAGAGAAAAGAGCTAATCTTTCGAGTCTGATGACTCTTTATCAAAGCTAACTGACAGAAAATGGGAAATATTTATACTGTGGAGTGAGAATGAAAGATGAGTCACAGCCACAGAAACCCAGGGAAACCGGGTACTAAAGGCCACAGAAACCAAGGGGAAAGAGTGCTAATGGCAGTCCCCAGAGAGAACAAAAGCTGTGAAAGGTCAAACAGCAGAGAAACTAACATCAGAGGATGCACTGTAGATGAGGCGGGAGGGGAAGGGGGAAGCAAAGAGGAGAAAGGTGAAGGAATGGTGGATAAGATTAGGGGATAAGATTTCTTATATTAAGAAAGAGAGAAATGGTAAAAGACAGTTAAAATGAAATGAAAACAAATGGGTCGAGGTGGGGTAGAGCTGATCATCTGAAGTTGTTGAATTGGATGTTGAGACTGGAAGGCTGTAGCGTGCCTAACTGGAAGATGAGATGTTGTTCCTCCAGTTTGCGTTGAGCTTCACTGGAACATTGCAACAGGCCAAGAACAGACATGGGGGCATGGGAGCAGGGTCTTTAGTTAAAATGGCAAGCAACAGGAAGGTCAGGGTCCTGAATGTGCACAGACCAAAGGTGCTCAGCAAAGCGATCACCCGGTCTGCATTTGGTCTCTCCAATATAGAGGAGACTACATTGGGAGCAGCGAATGCAATAGACCAGATTGGAAGAGATGCAAGTGAGACGCTGCTTTAGCTGCGTAATTCACTGCCACCTCTCTCCCGGGAATGCCTGCCCTGAAGAAGGACTGCTCTTCTCTCCGACAGGATTTCCGTATGTCCCTCCCCCACTATCCACCTTCAATGCTTTCCATTTCTCTCTTAGTGTTGGACAAGGTATTTACAAAGACTCGCTTCCACGGCCATATTTCCTTCCTCAATGACGTAACTCACTGTTACTTCAAACCAGACGAACCACCCCTCGCCTGACGTAAGTGTTGTGAGCTGTATGTTAATGATCTTTGCAGGTGATACAGTGACCTCTGTCCCACTTGAATAAGTGCAGAGAAAGATCCAAATGTAATTCAGAGCATTTTGGTCTGGCAGAAGTACCTAATTTGTTTAACTGTCTCTCCCAAATCCTATTTGTTCGAATACTTTGACGAAAGAGAGCCAGATATTGTGACAAATTGGAAACTGGTTTTGCAGGAAATTACTGTAACATGCTGCTCAGTGAGCCAACTGCTTCTTTTATTCAGCTGCTTGTGTGTCTAATCTATCAACCAGTTTGTCACATTTATGGTTCTGGTAAAATACAGATATTAATCACATAATAGAGCTACAAACAACATACTTTATCCTGAAGGGTAATCGCATATTTCATGCCCTGTGAACTGACCCTGAGTGAATCTTCAGGGCTTCAGCGATGACAGCTGAGCTCCCACTCTGCAGCAATGTCAGCTATCTGTCCTATTTATTATTCATTCTCAGCTTGTTGCCTCTGGACGTGACTATTCCAACGCACTCCCGGCTGGTCACTCGCATTTCACCCTCGGCAAATTCGAAGTCTTAGCTCTAACCCTGTCTAGTTCACCAATCAGCCCTGTGCTCACTGTCCAACACCGGCTCCCAGTTCAGCAATACCCCAGTTTTCAAAATTCTCATGTTTGTTCTCAGTCTCCTCTGTAGCATCGCCTCTCCCTATCTCTGCGATCTTCGCCATCTCCAGAACACTCGGAGACGTCGGCACGGTGGCACAGTGGTTGGCACTGCTGCCCCACAGCGCCAGGGACCCGGATTCAATTCCAGCCGCGGGTGACTGTCTGTGCGGAGTCTGCACGTTCTCCCCGTGTCTGCGTGGGTTTCCTCCGGGTACTCCGGTTTCCTCCCGCAGTCCAAAGACGTGCAGGTTAGATGGATTGGCCGTGATAAATTGCTCCTTAGCGTCCAGGGATGTGCAGGTTAGGTTATGGGGTTACGGGGTAGGGGGTGTGGGCATGGGAAGAGTGCTCATTCGAAGGGTCGGTGCAGGCTCGAAGGGCCAAATGGCCTCCGTCTGCACTGCAGGGATTATAAGAAGATATGCTAAGATTTGCGCTCCTCTAATTCTGGCTTCAGGAACATTCCCAATTGGAATTGTTCCTGTCCTGGTGACCGTGCCTTTAGTTTCCTGGGCCCAAAGCTATGGTTCCATCCCAAGGTTCTTCAACTCTGCCTTTCTCCTTCAACATATTCCTTAAAACCTACACCTTTGACCAAGATGGTCATCTGGTCAAAATCAACTTACGTGGCTGATTTTCATCTTTCGTTTTAAAATGTCCCTGATATGCTCCTTTTGTTGTTTTGTGACGTTAAAGGTAACGTGGAAATAAACATTGTTGTTCTGGGTGTCTCTGGCAAGGCTGGTATTTATTGCCCATCCTCTAAGTTGTCCCTAGGGGTTGCTAGTGGGCCTTATTTCTGAATCATTTGATGCAGTTTACACCTTGGGTACGATAGTGGCGTTTGAGAGGCATCTTGACGAACACATGAATAGGAACATGGAATAGAGGGATACGGAGCTCGGATGGTCAGAATGTTTTAGTGAAGATAGGCTTGGAGGGCCGAAGGGCCTGTTCCTGTGCTGAACAGTTCTTTGTCCTTTCACAGCACCAGAAGCAGATCATGGGGAATATTTCAGCGGGCAGTTAAGAGCCAACAGGTTGCTGTGGGCCTGGAGTCACATGGAGGCCAGATGGCGTAAGGGTGGCAGATTTCAAAGAAACGTAGGGCGCGATCCAGTGGCTGCGTTGCGCCGAGCACAAGTCTGCGTGAGCCGGTTCGATGGCGGGAAAGGCTGAAATCGGTTTCCGATCTCACCGGTCCTCCCCCATTGACGAGATCCGGATCCTGCAGCGGCGTGGCGAGAAGTCACATGGAGGAGGAGGATACTCGCTTGCTGCACCTGCCAAGGTCACGGCTGCCCTAAAATTCTACAGGGAGTTGGTGAGGCCACACCTGGAGTATTGTGTGCAGTTTCAGTGTCCTCATCTGAGGAAGGATGTTCTTACTATGGAGGCAGCGAAGGCTGATTCCTGGGATGGCGGGACTGTCATATGAGGAGAGACTAAATCGGTTAGGGTTATATTCATTGGAGATTGAGAGGTGATATCATAGAAACTTATAAAATGCTAACAGGATTAGACAGGGTAGATTCAGAAAGAATGTTCCCGATGGTGGGAGAGTCCAGAACTAGGGGTCATAGTTTGAGGATAAGGGGTAAACAAATCTTTTAGGACGGAGGTGAGGAGAAATTTCTTCACCCAGAGAGTGGAGAATCTGTGAAATTCACTACCACAGAAAGTAGTTGAGGCCAAAACATTGTGTAATTTCAGGACTAATTTGATATAGTTCTTGGAGCCAAAGGGATCAAGGGATATGTGGGAAGGCGGGATCAGGGCATTGAACTTGATGATCAGCCATGATTATAATGAATGGTGGAGCAGGCTCGAAGGGCTGAATGGCCTCCTCCTGCTTTGAGTTTCTAATTTTCTCTGTTTCTATGAACTTTTACGCCTCGGGATAATTCCAGGGTTTGGGACATTTACAGCCTTTCCCAAACAAAGGCCCACAAGTGCATTCATGGAGTCACAGAATCCCTACTTGCCCGGGCAGCTGACTACATAAACTTTGACCGGGACCAGTCCGATCAAGATGCCCGGGCAGCAGGAATCTTCGCCAACACTGGGATGCCCCAGGTCCAGGGGGTAATAGATACCACGCATGACACCTGGCACGCACTGGGCCGTCCGGGATTGCACTTCATTAACAGGAAGGGGTTCCACTCCCTAAATATCCAACTTGTGTGCGGCCACAACTTCAACAAGATCATGCACGCTTCCCAGGGAGTATGCACGACAGCTGCATCCTGTGGCAGTCGGAAATCCCCAGCGACTTTGAGGGACACACCAGGATGGCCAGTGGGCTTGTGCATGATAACGGCTACCTGCTTAGGTCCTAGTTAATGATGCCAGTACGGAGACCGGTGATGGATGTGGGGAGACCCAATATAATGAGGCCCATGTGGCTACCCGGGCTGGCATTGAGCGGTGCATCAAACTTCCCACAATGGGGTTCCAATGTCTTGACCGCTCTGGTGGTGTACTGCAATACACCATCCCCCTACCCCCCGAGGATTGCCGGCAGGTGGTCGGCTATGTCCTCTATAACCTGGCACGGCAGCGGAGGAGGATGAGGAGGAGCTGGACTCCTCGGGGTAGCGCCAAGCGCAGGGTTGTCGTTGGGTTGGGGAGTCATCTGGGGGTGGCAGGCGGTACACGGTACACGGTAACCCGGCTCTCCTTCACTGCATCAAGTAGGGTCTCCAGCTCGGTGTCTGTGAATCGGAGTGCCGCACTCCCTGCTGCCATCTTGTTGGCTGGGACGAGTGTGTGTGGGGAGGGCAGTTGGATGGGATGAGTGTGTGTGGGGAGGGGAGTTGGCTGGGATGAGTGTGTGTGGGGAGGGGAGTTGGCTGGGATGAGTGTGTGTGGGGAGTGTGTTGGCTGGGATGAGTGTGTGTGGGGAGTGTGTTGGTTGGGATGAGTGTGTGTGGGGAGTGTGTTGGCTGGGATGAGTGTGTGTGGGGAGTGTGTTGGCTGGGATGAGTGTGTGTGGGGAGTGTGTTGGCTGGGATGAGTGTGTGTGGGGAGTGTGTTGGCTGGGATGAGTGTGTGTGGGGAGTGTGTTGGCTGGGATGAGTATGTGTGGGGAGAGCAGTTGGCTGGGATGAGTATGTGTGGGGTGTGTGTCTGGGGCATGTGTTGGCTGGGATAAGTGTGTGGGGAGGAGAGTTGGCTGGGATGAATGTGTGTGGGGAGTTGGCTGGGATGAGTGTGTGTGGGATGGGGAGGTGGCTGGGATGAGTATGTGTGGGGAGGGGAGTTGGCTGGGATGAGTGTGTGTGGGGAGGGGAGTTGGCTGGGATGAGTGTGTTTGGGGAGTGTGTGTGGGGAGTGTGTTGGCTGGGATGAGTGTGTGGGGGGAGTGGAGTTGGCTGGGATGAGTGTGTTTGGGGAGTGTGTGTGGGGAGTGTGTTGGCTAGGATGAGTGTGTGTGGGGAGTGTGTTGGCTGGGATGAGTGTGTGTGGGGAGTGTGTTGGCTGGGATGAGTATGTGTGGGGAGGGCAGTTGGCTGGGATGAGTATGTGTGGGGAGGGGAGTTGGCTGGGATGAGTATGTGTGGGGAGGGGAGTTGGCTGGGATGAGTGTGTTTGGCAGTGTGTGTGGGGAGTGTGTTGGCTGGGATGAGTGTGTGAGGGGAGTGGAGTAGTGGAGTTGGCTGGGATGAGTGTGTGTGGGGTGGGGAGTTGGCTGGGATGAGTGTGTGTGGGGAGGGGAGTTGGCTGGGATGAGTGTGTGGGGGGAGTGGAGTTGGCTGGGATTAGTGTGTGCGGGGTGGGGAGTTGGCTGGGATGAGTGTGTGTGCGGAGTGTGTTGGCTGGGATGAGTGTGTGTGGGGTGGGGAGTTGGCTAGGATGAGTGTGTGTGGGGAGGGGAGTTGGCTGGGATGAGTGTGTTTGGGGAGTGTGTGGGGAGGGGAGTTGGATTGGATTGGATTGGATTTGTTTATTGTCACGTGTACCGAGGTACAGTGAAAAGTATTTTTCTGCAAGCAGCTCAACAGATCATTCAGCACATGGAAGAAAAGGGAATTAAACAATTCAAGAAAATACATGAGAATACATAATAGGGCAACTATTAGCTGGGATGAGTGTGTGTGGGGAGGGGAGTTGGCTGGGATGAGTGTGTGTGGGGAGTGTGTGGCTGGGATGAGTGTGTGTGGGGAGTGTGTTGGCTGGGATGAGTGTGTGTGGGGAGTGTGTTGGCTGGGATGAGTGTGTGTGGGGAGGGGAGTTGGCTGGGATGAGTGTGTGTGGGGAGTGTGTGGCTGGGATGAGTGTGTGTGGGGAGTGTGTTGGCTGGGATGAGTGTGTGTGGGGAGGGGAGTTGGCTGGGATGAGTGTGTGTGGGGAGTGTGTTGGCTGGGATTTGTGTGTGTGGGTAGGGGAGTTGGCTGGGATGAGTGTGTGTGGGGTGGGGAGTTGACTGGGATGAGTGTGTGTGGGGAGGGGAGTTGGCTGGGATGAGTATGTGTGGGGTGGGGAGTTGGCTGGGATGAGTGTGTGTGGGGAGGGGTGTTGTCTGGGATGAGTGTGTGTGGGGAGGGGAGTTGGCTGGGGTGAGTTTTTGGGGAACGGAGTTGGCTGGGATGAGTGTGTGTGGGGAGGGGAGTTGGCTGGGATGAGTGTGTGTGGGGAGGGGTGTTGTCTGGGATGAGTGTGTGTGGGGAGGGGAGTTGGCTGGGATGAGTGTGTGTGGGGAGTGCCTGTGTGGAGGAGAGTTGGCTGGGATGAGTGTGTGTGGGGAGGGGAGTTGGCTGGGATGAGTGTGTGTGGGGAGTGTGTGGCTGGGATGAGTGTGTGTGGGGAGTGTGTTGGCTGGGATGAGTGTGTGTGGGGAGTGTGTTGGCTGGGATGGGTGTGTGTGGGGAGGGGAGTTGGCTGGGATGAGTGTGTGTGGGGAGTGTGTGGCTGGGATGAGTGTGTGTGGGGAGTGTGTTGGCTGGGATGAGTGTGTGTGGGGAGGGGAGTTGGCTGGGATGAGTGTGTGTGGGGAGTGTGTTGGCTGGGATTTGTGTGTGTGGGTAGGGGAGTTGGCTGGGATGAGTGTGTGTGGGGTGGGGAGTTGACTGGGATGAGTGTGTGTGGGGAGGGGAGTTGGCTGGGATGAGTATGTGTGGGGTGGGGAGTTGGCTGGGATGAGTGTGTGTGGGGAGGGGTGTTGTCTGGGATGAGTGTGTGTGGGGAGGGGAGTTGGCTGGGGTGAGTTTTTGGGGAACGGAGTTGGCTGGGATGAGTGTGTGTGGGGAGGGGAGTTGGCTGGGATGAGTGTGTGTGGGGAGGGGTGTTGTCTGGGATGAGTGTGTGTGGGGAGGGGAGTTGGCTGGGATGAGTGTGTGTGGGGAGTGCCTGTGTGGAGGAGAGTTGGCTGGGATGAGTGTGTGTGGGGAGTGTGTGTGGGGAGTGTAGTTGACTTGCATGAGTGTGTGTGGGGAGCGGAGTTGGCTGGGATGAGTGTGTGTGGGGAGGGGAGTTGACTTGGATGAATGGGTGTGGGGAGCGGAGTTGGCTGGGATGAGTGTGCGTGGGGAGGGGAGTTGGCTGGGATGAGTGTGTGTGGGGAGGGGAGTTGGCTGGGATGAGTGTGTGTGGGGAGGGGAGTTGGCTGGGATGAGTGTGTGTGAGGAGGGGAGTTGGATGGGATGAGTGTGTGTGGGGAGGGGAGTTGACTTGGATGAGTGTGTGTGGGGAGGGGAGTTGACTTGGATGAGTGTGTGTGGGGAGTGCCTGTCGGGAGGGGAGTTGGCTAGGAAGAGTGTGTGTGGGGAGTGTGTGTGGGGATGGGAGTTGGCTGGGATGAGTGTGTGTGGGGAGGGGAGTTGGCTGGGATGAGTGTGTGTGGGGAGGGGAGTTGGCTGGGATGAGTGTGTGTGCGGAGCTGAGTTGGCTGGGATGAGTGTGTGTGGGGAGTGTGTGTGGGGAGTGTAGTTGACTTGGATGAGTGTGTGTGCGGAGCTGAGTTGGCTGGGATGAGTGTGTGTGGGGAGTGCCTGTCGGGAGGTGAGTTGGCTGGGATGAGTGTGTGTGGGGAGCGGAGTGCTGATATGCGGCTGCAGCTTGTCAGCCTCTCGAATGTCAACCGTGAATCCGGCGAATGAGACACCATTTTTCATTAGAATCGGTCGTGTTTCATGTGACGTCCGTGCTGGCCCCTTAACGGTCGGTGTATTGTTTTGGGAATGGCGCCAATTTTGCTGTCATAGAACATCACCGAATCAGTCCCAGTGTCAACATCTCAGTTTCTGGCTCGGAGACTTTCGCCGACAATGTTTGGCTCCAACTACTTCCTGTGGTAACGAATTCCACAGGCTCTCCAATCTCTGGGTGAGGAAATGTCTCCTCATCTCTGCCTCAAACTGTCTACCCTGTATCTTCAGACTGTGACCCCTGGCTCTGGACACACCAGTCTTGGGGAACACCCTTCCTGCATCTACAATGCATCTGCATCCTCCAGCTTTGAGTCATCGGACTCGAAACGTTAGCTCTTTTCTCTCCCTTCAGATGCTGCCAGACTTGCTGAGATTTTCCAGCATTTTCCCTTTCGTTTCAGTTTCCAGCATCCACTGTAATTTGCCTTCTTCCTGCATCTACCCTGGCCAGTCCTGTCAGACTTTTCTAGGTTTCTATGAGATGCGCCCTCATTCTTCTGAACTCTGGCGAATACAATCCTAACTGATTCAGTCTCTCCTCGTACATCAGTCCCGCCATCCCAGGAATAAATCTGCTAAACCTTTGCTGTACTCCTTTTACAGCAAGAACATCCTTCCTCAGATAAGGAGACCAAAATTGCACTCAATATTCCAGGTGTGGCCTCACCAAGGCCGTGCATAATTGCAGCAAGACATCCCTGCTCTTATACTCAAATCCTCTCGCTATGAACAGCAAGAAGTCTTACAACACCAGGTTAAAGTCCAACTGGTTTGTTTCGAATCACGAGCTTTCGGAGCACTGCTCCTTCCTCAGGTGAATGAAGAGGTGGGTTACAGAAACATTTATATGGACACAGTCAAAGATGCAATACGATACTTTGAATGCGAGTCTTTGCGGGTAATTAAGTTTACAGGTCCAGACGAAGCAACTGGAGAGAGAGGTAACTCAAGGTTAAAGAGGTATGAATTGTCTCAAGCCAGGACAGTCGGTAGGATTTTGCAAGCCCAGGCCAGAAGGTGGGGGGTAAACGTAATGCGACATGAATCCAAGGTCCCGGTTGAGGCCATACTTATGTGTGCGGAACTTGGCTATAAGTTTCTGCTCGACGATTCTACATTGTCGCCCATTTTGAAGGCCAACTTGGAGAACGCTTACCTGGAGATCAGAGGCTGGATGCCCTTGACTGCCGAAGTGTTCCCCGACTGGAAGGGAACATTCCAGCCTGGCGCGATGTCCATTCTCGCAATGCTGACATTCTCGCTATGAAGAACAACATCTTCTTTACCGCCTGCTGAACCTGCATGCTTACCTTCAGCTTTGTTTTAACTCTATTCTCATGATTTTGAGCAGCTCTATTTAATCTCTAATTACCCTGTACTGCTGGAAGGATTTTAACAACTTTAGATCATAACCATAGTTCTCGTGGTCACAGGCAGCAGACGCAGTCATTGATCTTTTGTTGCTATTTCCCCCTCATGGGTCTATCATTAATGTATTTACTTGTCTCATTACCTTGCTCTTCTGTCTTCTACTATCAGCCCCTTTGTAATTCCATCTTTCCAATCCTGCATCCTCTCACTAACCTTCGTCTTTTCTGTTCTCTCCTGCATTGGTTTAAAAACAGTTAAGTCTGTTACTTCTTCCAGTTCTGCTGAAAGTTCATCATCCTGAAATGTTAGCTTTGTGTATATCTATACAGATGCTGCCAGCCCTGCTGAATATTTCCACTGTTTTCTGTTTTAATTGTGGACAATATTCTGCCCCTGTAATAGCAGAGGTGAGGGCTCCCGTCTTTAATTTAAATGCCGTTGCTTCAAACTTGTGGCTTGTGCATCTCCAGTTTCATAGATTTCATCGATTTCATAGAATTTACAGTGCAGAATCTGGCACATTCAAAGAGATAGTTTAGGCAAGACGGGCCAAGTGGCCTCTTTTGGAGCTGTATGAACTGCATAATCCAACAGTTTGCAAGTGAGAGTGCTTCTCTCAAATGAGCCTCACATTGCTCCGGCACATGTTAATGGAGATGATGTTGGATGTCCTCTGCGATTCCTGGGCTCCATTAGCAATTTTGACTGACCTAATTGCTTATTGAGCTCACAGAATGCAGTTAGAAATGGCAGTGCTAATTATCCCTTCACTGAAGTGAAATGCTCTGCAACCGATTTCTCCCCACCACCCCCGCCTCTATCTCCCCCTCCGCTTCCCCCATTAACGAAAAACATGTCCAATCTCTCCTGGTATGAAAGGGTTCAAAAACCGCTGTCAGAAATCAGGCCGCAGTTTTTACTTTTTGTAATTGTCTGATTACAAATTCTATTTGACAGAAGTTTAAATAATTGGTTTATTAAAACTTGTCTGAATGATCGGGGGAGGTGGGGAGGAATTAGTGGAACGGCAAGCATAACAGCAAAAAATATCTCCTGGGCATATTCAGAACCACAGATTGTTGCTGACAACCTGCTCGCAGCACAGAGGCTGCAACATGCTCCTCGGCATTCTGTTTATTGGCTACAGGTTAAGCAACATCTGCATCAAGATTAATATGCTTCTCCTCACGACAATGCATATTTAACTAGATATTGCTGGTAGACTGGCTGTGCGACAAGATACGCTGTCAGCTCTGTGAATGGGTGTGTGCGCAATGACTCAGGTGAAGGAATGGTTACACAAGCTGCTGCTAGCATTTTAATGCTAGCCTTCTTTTTGTTATTTTGGAGGTACCAAGAAGAAAAACCTGCATGAAAACAGCACTTTTAACATTGTAAAATTTTCCAACGTGTTTGAGGGAAGTGTTAATCAAACAATTGTTCCAGGCAAGAAAGAGACAAACTGCACAAACTTCCTCTTTCCATCTGTCCGTAAGCAGAAGATGTTGCGAATTAGTTTTTAAAAATAGTCAGAAGTCTTACACCACCGGGTTAAAGTCCAACAGGTTTGTTTCAAACACTAGCTTTCGGAGCACTGCTCCTTCCTCAGGTGAATGGTCCTTCCTCACCTGAGGAAGGAGCAGTGCTCCGAAAGCTCGTGTTTGAAACAAACCTGTTGGATTTTAACCTGGTGTTGGAAGACTTCTTACTGTGCTCACCCCAGTCCAACGCCGGCATCTCCGCATCATTTTTTAAAATAGGCAATGACGTGTTCACCCAGACCCTCAGATTCTGTATAAAAGAAAATTACTGCGGGTGCTGGAATCTGAAACGAAAGAGAAAATGCTGGAAAATCTCAGCAAGTCTGGCTGCATCGGTAGGAAGAGAAAAGAGCTAACGTTTTGAGTCCGATGACTCTTTGTCAAAGCTAACAGAGAAAGTGGGAAATATTTATACTGTGGAGTGAGAATGAAAGATGAGTCAGAGCCACAGAAACCCAGGGAAACCGGGTACTAAAGGCCACAGATACTAAGGGGTAAGAGTGTTAATGGCAGTCCCCAGACAATGCTGCTTGCCATTTGAACAAAAGACCCTGCTCCCATGCCCACATGTCTGTTCTTGGCCTGCTGCAATGTTCCAGTGAAGTTCAACGCAAACTGGAGGAACAACAAGCGGGTCTGGTGGCCTGAAGTGCGTATGTTTTAATGCAAGAAGTATTGCGGGTAAGGCAGATGAACTTAGAGCTTGGATTACTACTTGGAACTATGTTGTTGTTGCCATTACAGAGTGCTGGTTGAGGAAAGGACAGGATTGGCAGCTAAACGTTCCAGTATTTAGCTGTTTCAGGCAGGAAAGTGGGAATGTAAAAGGGGTGGCGGAGTTGCGCTACTGGTTAGGGAGAATATCACAGCTGTACTATGGGAGGACACTTCAGAGGGCAGTGAGGCTATATGGGTAGAGATCAGGAATAAGAAGGGTGCAGTCACAATATTGGGGGTTTACTACAGGCCTCCCAACAGCCAGCGGGAGATAGAGGAGCAGATAGGTAGAGAGATTTTGGAAACGAGTTAAAACAACAGGGTTGTTGTGATGGGATGATGGGAGACTTCAACTTCCCCAATATTGACTGGGACTCACTTAGTGCTAGGGGCTTAGACGGGGCAGAGTTTGTAAGGAGCATCCAGGAGGGCTTCTCAAAACAATATGTAGACAGTCCAACTAGGGAAGGGGCTGTACTGGACCTGGTATTGGGGAATGAGCCTGGCCAGGTGGTAGAAGTTTCAGGAGGGGAGCATTTTGGGAACAGTGACCACAATTCAGTAAGTTTTAAAGTGCTGGTGGACAAGGATAAGAGTGGTCCTAGGGTGAATGTGCTAAATTGGGGGAAGGTTAATTATAACAATATTAGGCGGCAACTGAAGAACCTAGATTGGGGGAGGATGTTTGCGGGTAAATCAACATCTGACATGTGGGAGGCTTTCAAATGTCAGTTGAAAGGAATTCAGGACCGGCATGTTCCTGTAAGGAAGAAGGATAAACATGGTAAATTTCGGGAAATTTGGATAACGAGAGATATTGTAGGCCTCGTCAAAAAGAAAAAGGAGGCATTTGTCAGGGTTAGAAGGCTGGGGACAGATGAATCCTGTGTGGAATATAAGGAAAGTAGCAAGGAACTTAAGCAAGGAGTCAGGAGGGCTAGAAGTGGTCACGAAAAGTCATTGGCAAATAGGGTTAAGGAAAATCCCAAGGCTTTTTACACGTACATAAAAAGCAAGAGGGTAGCCAGGGAAAGGGTTGGCCCACTGAAGGATAGACAAGGGAAATGGGTGAGGTACTAAATGAATACTTTGTATCAGTATTCACCAAAGAGAAGGAATTGGAGGATGCTGCGTCTCGAGAAGGGTGTGTAGATAGCCTAGGTCACATTGAGATCCAAAAAAGACGAGGTGTTGGGCGTCTTGAAAAATACTAAGGTAGATAAGTCCCCAGGGCCTGATGGGATCTACCCCAGAATACTGAAGGAGGCGAGAGAGGAAATTGCTGAGGCCTTGACAGAAATCTTTGGATCCTTACTGTCTTCAGCTGATGTCCCGGAGGACTGGAGAATAACCAATGTTGTTCCTTTGTAGCAAGGATGATCCAGGGAACTACAGGCCGGTGAGCCTTACATCAGTGGTAGGGAAGTTACTGGAAATACTTTTTTCAGACAGGATCTACTCCCATTTGGAAGCAAATGGACGTATTAGTGAGAGGCAGCATGGTTTTGTGAAGGGCAGGTTGTGTCTCATTAACTTGATAGAGTTTTTTTGAAGAGGTCACAAAGATGATTGATGCAGGTAGGGCAGTGAATGTTGTCTATATGGACTTCAGTAAGACCTTTGACAAGGTCCCTCATGCTAGACTGGTACAAAAGGTGAAGTCACACGAGATCAGGGGTGAGCTGGCAAGGTGGATACAGAACTGGCGAGGTCATAGAAGGTAGAAAGTAGCAATGGAAGGGTGCTTTTCTAATTGGAGGGCTGTGACTAGTAGGGTTCCGCAGGGATCAGTCCTGGGACCTTTGCTGTTCGTAGTATATATAAATGATTTGGAGGAAAATGTAAGTGGTCTGATTAGTAAATTTGCAGACGACACAAAGGTAAGTGGAATTGCGGATAGTGATGAGGACTGTCAGAGGATACAGCAGGATTTAGATCGTTTGGAGACGTGGGCGGAGAGATGGCAGATGGAATTTAATCCGGACAAATGTGAGGTAATGCATTTTGGGAGGTCTAATGCAGGTAGGAAGTATACAGTGAATGATAGAACCCTCAAGAGTATTGACAGTCAGAGAGATCTAGGTGTACAAGTCCACAGGTCACTGAAAGGGGCAGGACAGGTGGAGAAGGTAGTCAAGAAGGCATAGGGCATGCTTGCCTTCATTGGCTGGGGTATTGAGTATAAGAATTGGCAAGTCATGTTGCAGCTGTATAGAACCTTAGTTAGGCCACACTTGGGGTATAGTGTTCAATTCTGATCGCCACACTACCTGAAGGATGTAGAGGCTTTAGAGAGGGTGCAGAGGAGATTTACCAAGATGTTGCCTGGTATGGAGGGCATTAGCTATCGAGGTTGAATAAACTCGGTTTGTTCTCACTGGAATGATGGAGGTTGAGGGGCGACCTGATAGAGGTCTACAAAGTTATGAGGGGCATAGGCAGAGTGGTTAGTCAGAGGCTTTTCCCCAGGGTAGAGGGGTCAATTACTAGGGGGCATAGGTTTAAGGTGCGAGGGGCAAGGTTTAGAGGAGATGTACGAGACAAGTTTTTTACACAGAGGGTAGTGGGTGCCTGGAACTCGCTGCCGGAGGAGGTGGTGGAAGCAGGGACGATAGTGACATTTAATGGGCACCTTGACAAAAACATGAATAGGATGGGAATAGAGGTATACGGACCCCGGAAGTGCAGAAGATTTTAGTTTAGACGGGCAGCATGGTCGGCGCAGGCTTGGAGGGCCGAAGGGCCTGTTCCTGTGCTGCACTTTTCTTTGTTCTTTGTTCTTTAAGTGTGTCATATTTTCCAGTCCTCTGGTATACGTGTGTCCTTGTGTGCACCTGGGTGTGTGAGCATGTGTTTTCACGTGTGTGTCTGTATGAGTATACATATGTGTTTTATTTGTGCACATGTGTGAATGAATGTATGTGTCTATGCGTATGCATGCATGTGTATATATAGGTGTCCAGGTGTGTTTGTGCACGTGTGTGTGTGTGTGCATGGTTATCAGTGTGAATGCACATATGTGTATGTAGGTATGTCTGTGGTTGTGGTGTGCATTTTTGCTTGAGTGTGTGGAGGGTGTGTGCGTGTCTGAGAGAGAGTGTGTGTGTGTGTGTGTGTGTGTGTGTGTGTGTGTTTAGCTCAGTTGGCTGGACAGCGGGTTCGTGATGCAGAGCGAGGCCAGCAGCGTGGGTTCAATTCCTTAATCGGCTGAGATTATTCATGAAGGCCCCGCCTTCTCAACCTTGCCCCTCGCCTGATGTGTGGTGACCCTCAGGTTAAACCACCACCAGTCAGCTCCCCCCCTCAATGGAGCAAGCTGCCTGTGGTCACCTGGGATGGTGGTGACTTTACTTACTTGCCCATGAATTTGTGTGTCTGGGGGTGTGTGTCTGTGGGTGTGCCTGAACATGCCAGTCTGTGTGTGTCTCTCTCTCTCTCCGTTTTGGACAACGGCAGAATGAAACTCAGTTATATTGTCCCCTGTGCTCCTTCCTACACACTGTCTGACTGACAGACACAATGTCTCGCAGCGATGGCATCGTAATCCACCAAGCAGAGCCCTAAAGCTGGCCACCTGCAGTTCTTTCGGCTTCAGAGTTACAATTTAATGTGAAAGCTTCATAATTGTTGTAGCCACTGTGAAGTCTGAGTGGGGCGAAGCTTTTTCTTTGAAGCAAGCTGATTCAAAGCAACCCCACATTGATGCTGCAGTCTCTAAGCTACGTGGACCACACTCATCCAGCAGTGTCAGTGCAAAAATCCATGTTCAATCAACTTGAAACTGCAGGGTGACTGGTTTAATTGGTTTCAGAGACAACTGAGCACACCCTCAGCTCCCACCCATGCCAAAACGTCAGAAATACGATTGTTTCACATGCTTATCCTGTTCTAGGCACAATCCTCGAATCTCACAAAACAGGAGGAGGCCATTTGACCCATCAAACTTGTGCCTGCCCTTTGAACGAGCTAACCAATCAGTCCCACACTCCTCCTCTTACTCTCTAGCCCAGTATTATTTTCTCCCTTTCTAGTAATGATACAATTCCCTCATGAAATTAACGATTGCACTCTGCCTCCATCACCATTCCAGAGAGTCTGTTGCAGATCTGAATGATGACATGATGCACATCCAGCCTCTGCTGAACATCAGACCAACCCAGCAAGTATACGGAGAGTATCAAGTGCTTGGTTCCGGGAAAAGATCTGTTTTATAATAATTTTAATGATGGTTTTGTATATTCGAACATTCAATTCATCATTTTGATCAGCAGAATAATTGACTCGTACAGTCCCAATTTGTTAAAAAAAAATTGGAGCGGTAATGAGAATTCTTAATCACAACCTAATGACTCCACTGTAAGTTATCGTGTAATTTGACACTAATGTGACATAACGTAGGACAATTGCATTAACAAAAAACATTGCAGCTGTAAATTCTCTCCCCTCCCACTAAATATTTGACCCTTTTCCAGAGATCTGCACACATTGTCAGGATTTCATAGATTATCATAGAGTTTACAGTGCAGAAGGAGGCTATTCGGCCCATCGAGTCTGCACCGGCTCTTGGAAAGAGCACCCTACCCAAGGTCAAAACCTCCACCCTATCCCATAACCCAGTAACCCCACCCAACACTAAGGGCAATTTTGGACACTAAGGGCAATTTATCGTGGCCAATCCACCTAACCTGCACATCTTTGGACTGTGGGAGGAAACCGGAGCACCCGGAGGAAACCCACGCACAACACGGGGAGGATGTGCAGACTCCGCACAGTAACTGGCACTCCAGTGCAGTAGTCAGCGTGCTCCGCACTGCCGAACATGAGCTGCTAGATCAAGCCTGCCCTTTGACCCCACAGCACTATTTGGAAGTACAGCAGGAGAGCTCTGCCCACCCTCGCCCCCCCACACACCACCACCCCCCCTCCTCCCCGCCCGATATTCTGGCCAATACGTATCCCTCAAACGGAATCAGCAGAGCAGATGGGAGAGATGAGGCCACGATGAAAAGAGATGAAAACCCGGTGAGAATTTTAAGTTCATGATGTTGCTTGGCCAGGGTCCATGTGACAATTAGGATCGCAGCGAGTAATAGAGAACCGGGACTTGGCCTCCATCAAGGCATGGACGGCAGAGCTTTGGGTAATCTCAAATATATGGTTGGCACAGTGTGGGAGACCAGCCAGGAGTGTTTTGAATGATGTGAAAGATGTGAACAAGATGGCCAATACAATACCACCTTTGCCACTGCTTGTAGCCCTGTAGAGGATAACGGTCAGGAAATGTTGTTGCAACTTTACAAGGCATTGGTGAGACCGCACCTGGAGTATTGTGCACAGTTTTGGTTACCCTTATTTGAGGAAGGCTGTCGTGGCAGTGGAGGCAGTTCAGAGGAGGTTCACTCGATTGATTCCAGAGATGAGGGGTTTGCCATATGAAGAGACATTGAACAGTTGAGGCCGATACTCTCCAGCGTTTAGAAGAACAAGGGGAGATCTAATTGAGGTATACAAGGTGCAAAAAGGTATGGATAAAGTAGACATGGAGCGGATGCTTCCTCTTGTGGGCATTCTAGAACGAGAGGTCATAGTGTCAGAATAAGAGGTAGCAAATTTAAAACAGATTTGAGGAGAAACTACTTCTCCCAAAGGGTTGTGATTCTGTGGAATTCGCTACCCCAGAGTGCGATGCATGCTGGGACAGTGAGTAAATTTAAGGAGGAGGTAGACAGATTTTTAATTGGTAATGGGTTGAAGGGTTATGGAGAATGGGCAGGCCGGTGGAGTTAAGGCCAGGATGAGACTATGGAAATCGAGGGCTCACCTTTATCGATTCGGCAATCTCGCTGGTTCCGGTTCCACCACGGGTTGATTGACACAATGGCCTAACCACGTTGGGGTGTCAATAGGATACAACTCACAACTTTACTGCCACCCCCAACTACACCCCCCCCCCCCACCTCCCACATTCACCTCCTCAGGGCTGGCGAAATCCCGGCCAAACTTTGCTGCTTAGTAACGCCACGATGTGCAATTCTCTTGCAATAGCCAGTGTCAAACATGCCATTTTGATCAGGGAAGATTTGTCAGAGACGCTGTTCCTTCCAATTCCAAACTGCAGTTGTTAAGTGCAGCAATCAATTCTGAACTGTACTGGCGATGAGGATGAAGCTGGTGGGAAGCACCTCTGGATTCTCCCACCTTGCTTCATTCTATAGATTCACTTAAGCTGCTTCAGAATGTTGCCTTGCAGCAAAAATCCTGCAAATACTGGACCTGAATATTTTCCCTGCCATGCGCTCCCGGCAGGCCTTGAAAGAAAACACAAAACCTGTTCCCCGTCCACATAACTTCAGGCTGGCCAGCGAGATCCAGCATCAAACACACTCTGTGGAAGGTGGAACAATGCCGGATAGTGGGCGGGCACCAGGGAAAGGGGAGCACGTGGGCTGGTACTTCCACTGTGGCCCCTCAGCCGCACAGCCACTGTCTCAGGGAGCAGCTCACCCCTGAAAATAGGCACCGACATGAAAACTGTCCCCAGACACATTTATTAATTTTATTTCAGCCCTGATAGTTCACCCATCCTGGCTACAATGCTACGGCTGCAACGTAAAGGTCACCTGGCCCCAGGCGACCCATGAAACCAATCAAAAAAGCAAACGGGACAAGTAAAATTCCGATTTCATGCACTTCCAGGTCGGGCAAATGCCTGCCCCGTCAATGTAAAATTCTGACCTTGGAAATCTTAAGCAAACACGTCTGAAATTATAGCATTCTCCTTGCCTACACCTTCCACCCTACCAGCCATCAAACACAATTCCCCTTGCCCTCCACTTTCAGCAATCCACCGGGGTCATTCCCGCTGTGACACCCCAGCCCACTCCTCAGTCACACTCAACATCTCTGCTCCTTCTGGCAGAAGCTCAGCTGGAGAGACTCCAGAGCAGTTGTGTGTGGGGTGGTCGTATAAGACAGCAGGAACCTATTCAACTTGTTTATTCAAGTCAACCGTGAAAGTCTTCATTTCATCCTCAGCCAGCCCATTGGATGAAGGATGGTATGGTGCCGTTCTGATGTATTATATTCCATTAAAAATCATTCAGTCCTGAAACTCGGTGCCGGTAAAAGCCGTTCCAATGTCTGAAACGACGGGCTCTGGTACAGCGGGGATTGTGAAACATTGGCACAGTTAATAACTTTGAATAGGCGTCGACTAACAACAAAAAATCGTGTCAATAAATGGTCCCACATAATTGACATGGACCCTTCCCCATGGTCAACCTGGCCATTCTCATGAATGTAACGGAGCTGTGGCAGGTCATATCTGCTGATACTTGCAATGGTGCCACCAGGATACCACACATAGCTTCTCACCAGCATCTTCATTTTAGACATGGGCGCCATGTAACCCTTCCATTAAGAACTCTCTTCCTGGCCTGGGGACGAGTGCTTCCAATCTCCAGAGAAAGATGCCATCCTCACAGCTAAGCACATCTTTCCATTTCTGGTAAGGCTCCGTGTTCTCTGAAGATCTCTTGTTCTGGCATCCACACAATATCATCTGCCTCACCTTCGACAAGACTGGACCAATGTTTGTCCAGTACCTAACCTGCTGAACTAACTGTGGCAGAGTGCCCCGCAAACTCACTGCCATTTTTGTCCCTTCTAGTAGTATGGGGGGCGCACCCATCTCTGGCAAAGGAATGCAACTCAGGGCATCTGCCTCGGCTATTTGTGTCCCTGAACGACGTTCAATGGCGTACTCATAAGATGACAAGAAAAACATCCAGCGTTGTATCTGGGCCGACGATATTGGTGGAATCGCCTTATCTTCCCTCACGAAACCCATGATGTGGAGAAGCCGGTGTTGGACTGGGGAGAGCACAGTAGGAAGTCTTACAACACCAGGTTAAAGTCCAACAGGTGATTGACCTGAGGAAGGAGCAGTGCTTCGAAAGCCAGTGATTTGAAACAAACCTGTTGGACTTTAAGCTGGTGTTGGAAGACTTCTTACTGAGTAAACCCAACAGTGACTTGTTGCCTTTCACGAAAGTGAAATGTCTCCCGTATGGAATTTGGTTGGACTTTTTGATTCCTCAGTTGACAGCCAGACCCTCTCTCCGGATTCATGAATAGTTCTTCTTCGCATCTGTCAGGATTCTCAGTGTATACCCCATAGGCCTCACCGACCCATCATGCATTTTGTGGTATAAAACTTCCCCAACATCATGTGGGTGCAGCACATATTAGTATTATCTTGTGGGGTCAATGGTGGGGTCGAAGTGCACCAGTAAACGCAGCGACCACAACTCCTGCCTGTCCTGTCTAAATGTCTGTTTTGCAGCTGCCTTCCTGACCCACCTCTGGTGTTTCTCCAGTAATACATGTAGTGGAGCTAACACTGTTGACAGGTTTGGGAGAAACTGCCCATAATAGTTAA
This sequence comes from Scyliorhinus canicula, assembly GCF_902713615.1. NCBI lineage: Eukaryota > Metazoa > Chordata > Chondrichthyes > Carcharhiniformes > Scyliorhinidae > Scyliorhinus > Scyliorhinus canicula. The sequence goes on along the minus strand of NC_052149.1, from coordinate 238,838,254 downwards.
CCATCCCCAGCAAGGATTGGAGTTGTGAGGTGTTCCCAGGGGTTGGAGCCTCCTTGATTGCTTTCACCTTATCCTCCATGGGGTGCAGCCACTGTACGTCCACTCAATAACCCAGGTAATTCATCTCATTGGACTGGAAGGAGCACCTCTTTCTCTCGAGGCCATTGCTGCTTCTTGGAATCTTCTGTAGATCCTGTTTCTAATACGTCATCCAAGTACATGACAACATCCAGCAAGTCTTGTCGTAAACTCTCCATAGTTCTTTGGAATATATCATACACTGATGAAACTCCAAAGTGCAAAAGTGTGCACTGGTATAACCCCTTCTGGGTGTTTATGGTTAACTATTCCTGTGAGGCGTTGTCGAGCTCCAGCTGCCGGGAGGCAGGATTCATGTCTAATTTAATGCACGATTCAGCACAAGTATTTGTAAAATTCATTTTACGGGATGTGGGCGCTGCTGGTTAGGCCAGCATTTATTGCCCAACCCTAGTTGCCCTTCGGACGGTGATTGGCACCGGCTTGGAGGGCCGAAGGGCCTGTTTCTGTGCTGTACTTTTCTTTGTTCTATTAAGGTGGGAATATGCACCTGGGCGACAGATCAACCAAAATCAATCGGAATGGTGGAACAGACTCGAGGGATTGAACAGCCAGCACCTCCTGCTTTGCTCTCCATTTATCAATGTTAAAATCAAGACCGACTTTAATGTCTCTTTTCCCGAATTCATTCTTTTTCAGAATCCTCAAGGATATAAAACTTTTTGCTTCATCTGTTTTCTTTCTTTTTGCACGTTTAGTGTCCGTTACTGACTACTCCTTGACTAGTGTCTTCTCTTTCACCTCAATGTCGGTGGTTCTTCCAGTGCCAGCCTATGTTCTCCACAGGAAAAGCAGTGGGAGAATTAGGAAGCGTTCATGATGGTTTAAATTTCATGGCAGTGCATTGGGACTGTAGGCAATAACATTGCTGAAGAAATCATAGCGCTGGTGAAGAATATCGTCTTTGCGTTTTTAACAACTGCTGGGATTAGGTGTCACTGTCCCTTGAAGCTGTAAACAGTAACAGTTCAAAAGCAAGCAGGTCTAGGAGATCTCCAGGAGCCCCTCTTTCCATCAGTTACATCGAGTATACGGAAAAGGAACCTCTGAGATAAAGTGCCCCCTTGAAACCTCTCTGCCATTCAATACAATAATGGCTGATCATTTTGCTTCAACACGTACCCTCCTGCTTCCCTTGATTCCCTGAAATGTCACTAATCTACTTACTTTGGCCATAAATATATTCAGTAATGGATCATCCTCAACATTCTGGACAGAAAATTCCAAACATTTAAACTCTTTAAGTGACATTTTCTTTTCTTCATTTAGTTCGAAATGATTGACTCTTTATCCTGTGACCGTGTCTGTGTCTCCAGTCAGGGGCAGCAACCTCAGTGTCCACTCTGTCAAACCCCTTCAGAACGATCTAGATGCCAAATGGCCATGGTTTACCCAACATCATCAACCATAATTCCGCACAAATTGACAGCCGTCTGCAAAGCCATTCCGATGGCTGAGGTAAGCTGCAGATAAGCTTGCAAAGCTTCAAAAGGTGGTATTTGTTTGAGGTTGATATCAAAGTACAATATTGGAAAAGAGCAGAGGGAATTTTACATAGCTATGCCTGCGTTTCAATCTCTCCTGGGAGTGCTTAATGCTCCCAGGCTTTTGAAAAGCGCACAACATGTTCTGCTCCCCTTAATAATGTTCACCAAAACGTTAGCTGCAAGACTGATGCTCATACGATCAGTTACACACACTAGCTGGTCACAACATTTTAAGTTATTTTTATTCTCCATTTGTTATGTCACTGACCAAGAGGCCAGTCAATAAACCCATGAAGTGTGAAGTTGACTGATAGTTGAACCAGTGTGCAATCACCTGGAAACTTCAATTATCACTGAATGCAACCAAGTGGTTACTCATGACTGTCAACGGTAAACTTTTGAGAATAATCAGTCATGTGTTGCTGCCGTTAGACTGGAAGTACTGTTTGACACTGTTACCTTTTTGATAGCTGTACAAATTGACAACTCTGATCTTTATTGTTGGCACCAACTGCTGTCAAGCAGTGGGAATGAACATTTAAGCATGTCTGCTCATGGCACAAGTGGCTCAGCTGCTCACACGCTCATCTTTTAAATAAAGGGTTGTGGGGTGAGTACCCCTCTATAACTTGAGCACAACAAGTCAAGGTGACCGATAACGAAGGAGTGCTGCATTATGGGAGCAATCATGTCTTTTGGATTAGAAGTTTAAACCAAGGTTGTGTAGTGATAGCATGGTTGTGTTGTAATTCACCAACTGACCACTTGAAGTCTCACTAGTATACAAGTGAATGTTAAAGTTAGCTGACCTCAGACTGGCTGGAGGAAGTTGAAGAGAGAGGTTGCTTGTGCAGGATTCTACTGTTATTCATTTGTTGTTTTATTAACAGTTAATGTTGATAAAATGTTTATAGCTTTAGCTACAAGTGTTCTTGTAATAAATCCGGTCATCCGACAAGAACAATACATCTCCCATCTGCTTTCTGCGGTGGAGATGAAAGATCCCATAGCAGTATTTCAAAGAAGAATAGGGGGTGGGATTCTCTCAGACCACGCTGGTCCGGAGAATCGGCGGGGCGGCGCGAGAATCCCGCCATGCCACTCCGATGCCGGGGAGCTATTCTCCATGGACTGGAGAATCGCCCAGCAGCCGTTCGGGGCGGTCCATGCGGCGCCCGTCGGGGGCTGCTGAAAAAGCCCCTAACTGCGATTCTCTGGCACTCGATGGGCCAAACTCCGACGAGTCCCACCAGAGCGGTTCTAATCCGATACCACCAGGCGGGAGCTCGGACTCATGGCCATGGTGGCGATCCTGGGGGGGAGGTGGGAGAAACCGGACTCTGGGGGGGTCTCAGCGGTGGCCCCCAATTGCGGACTATCGCGATTGAAGGAGGATCTATCTTCCTCCGTGCAGCCCACCGTCTCCATCCGCCATGTCAGTGTTTTCCTAACTGAAGTGGGAAGATACGCGCATGCGCAGACCCACTTGTGGAAGCCGCGTGCATGCGCAGCTTGGGCAGCAGACCCAGTTGCAAGCCAGAGCTGTGGGCCGCATGCCGGGGCTCTGCTAGCCCCATGGAGAACGGAGAATCACTCAGACTTTCTAGGAGAAAGTCCAGAATGATTCTAGCCCAGTTTCCAGCGGGTGTGGGGACTTAGCCACCAAAAAGCAGAATCCCGCCCAGAGTAGTTATAGCATGGTTGTGTTGTAGTCAAGGCCAGTGGTGTCCAGGCCAGTGTTAACCTTCAATCAACAACAGCAAAATAATTGTTTGGTTACCACCATTTTGCAGTTTTTGCATGCTTGTTGTGTGTGTGTTCTGCCGCTATTCGTATAATTATTATAATAATCTTTATTGTCACAAGTAGGCTTACATTAACACTGCAATGAAGTTACTGTGAAAATCCCCTCGTTGCCACACTCGGGCGCCTGTTCGGGCACACTGAGGGAGAATTCAGAATGTCCAAATTACCTAACCTGCTTGTCTTTTGGATCTTTTGGGAGGAAACTGGAGCACCCGGAGGAAACCCACGCAGACATGGGGAGAATGTGCAGAGTCCACACAGACTACAGTTCAAAAGTACTTCATTGGCTGCAAAGCACTTTGGGATGGTTTGGCACTACATAAATGCAAGTCGGTCTTCTTTATGGAACTGCTCACCTTTACAATTTTAAAGCTTTTAAAAGCCAACCTCTGTGTCATCTAACTGAGACATAATAATCCCGCCTCTCCTCCCCAGCATTTTCCGTCCTGGTGGATTTCAAATTAAGGCGCCTTCTTTTTAAGGCCGCCGTCGCCTACGGCCTGGTTGGAGTCACTCTTACCTGTGAGTCAAAACATTTTGGGTTTGAGTTCGACCGCAAAGTGTAGAGCAGAGCCTCAGTGTATTACTGAGGGAGTGCTACATTGTCCCAGCTGCTGTCATTCAGGTGAGATAGAAAACCGAGAGTCCATCTCAGGTGGATACAGATGATCCCATTGCGCTATGTTGAATATGTTGAGTGGCAGAAATAGGTTGGCCCAAATCCTCTGCCCCCTGGCAGTAGACGCTGAGACATTCTCTGATATCGAGAGCTGTAATGGAATTGGAAGTTCCAGGGAGCAAACCAACACCGTCCGAACAGATCAACTGAGCAAGTTAACTCTTCGCTGACATTAAGTACATCGCCTTGGATTGGATTGGATTTGTTTATCGTCACGTGTACCGAGGTACAGTGAAAAGTATTTTTCTGCAAGCAGCTCAACAGATCATTCAGTACATGAAAGAATAGGGAGTTAAACAAAATTCAAGAAAAGACAAGAAAATACATGAGAATACGTAATAGGGCAACACGATATATACAATGTAACTACATAAGCATTGGCATCGGTTGAAGCATACAGGGTGTAGTGTTAATGAGGTCAGTCCATAAGAGGGTCATTTAGGAGTCTGGTGACAGTGGGGAAGAAGCTGTTTTTGAGTCTGTTCGTCCGTGTTCTCAGACTTCTGAATCTCCTGCCCGATGGAAGAAGTTGGAAAAGTGAGTAAGCCGGGTGGGAGGGATCCTTGATTATGCTGCCCGCTTTCCCCAGGCAGCAGGAGGTGTAGATGGAATCAATGGATGGGAGGCAGGTTCGTGTGATGGACTGGGCGGTATTCACGACTCTCTGAAGTTCCTTGCAGTCCTGGGCCGAGCAGTTGCCATACCAGGCTGTGATGCAGCCCGATAGGATGCTTTCTATGGTGGATCTGTAAAAGTTGGTAAGGGTTAATGTGGACATGTCGAATTTGCTTAGTTTCTTGAGGAAGTATAGGCGCTGTTGTGCTTTCTTGGTGATAGCGTCGACGTGAGTGGACCAGGACAGATTCTTGGTGATGTGCACCCCTAGGAATGTCCAACGCGTAAAAAGTAATGTGAAAAAAAAATGTCTTCACATCAGCTGCAGTTATAAGTGGGGTTTAATAACTCAGAGGAAATGACGGGAAACAAACATAGATTTATTTATTCTGTTTACAGAGGTTTGCACATTGCAGTGTAACACTCCCAGTACAATCCTAGCTGGGAGGACTAATCACACCAGGCCCTATTTTGGGTCTGCGTTTATATTAGTTCATTACGAGCCCTCCATTTCAAAGAATCATAGAATTTACAGTGCATAAGGAGGCCATTTGGCCCATCGAGTCTGCACCGGCCCTTGGAAAGAGCACCCTACCCAAACCCACACCTCCACGCTATCCCCGTAACCCAGTAACCCCACCTCACCTTTTTAGACACCAAGGGCAATTTATCGTAGCCAATCCACCTAACCTGCAGATCTTTGGACTGTGGGAGGAAACCGGAGCACCCGGAGGAAACCCACGCACACACGGGGAGAATGTGCAGACTCCGCACAGACAGTGACCCAAGCCGGGAATCGAATCTGGGACCCTGGAGCTGTGAAGGAACAGTGCTAACCACTGCGCTACAGTGCCGCCTTGCCATACCACCTGGGAAGCTCATGTCATAATAGACACACAAGTATATGATGGTGCATAGACAGATACTGACTGACACACTGAATGACTAATCAACACACAGAACACAGCAGTCAATCACCAGACAGGACACGGCCACTATAAAGCCAGAGAGCACCAGTTTTCCAGCTCTCTTGGGATGCAGCCTCTGAGACAGCCAGAGCCCGTGAGCAGTAACACGAATATCCACCATGTGCCAACAGGATAGTCTGGTCAGGTTAGCCTCAGGTCTCCAGTCAACTCAGCATAGTGTCAACCCACAGTGCAAGTATGTTTAACAGCTCATAGTTCAATAAAATAGAGTTGAATTTCTACATGTGTTGGTAGCCTGTCTCTCTCACTGCTATGGTAAACGTAGTCCTTGCAGACCCAGCATACCCAACACATCACTCTACGCAGACCCACGGGGAGAACGTTCAGACTCTGCAGAGACAATGGCTCAAGCCGGGAATCGAACCTGGAGCTGTGAAGCAGCAGTGCTAACCACGGTGCTACCGTGCTGCCCTTAATGGGAAATGGGAAACTCTTGCAAGAAGGCGGAACATAATTGTGACTCGCATGTCAGTTTTCACACACACGACAATTTGCTTTTCGAATACAAAGCTGTTGGGTATTAATGGAACCATGTGCATTAAAGCAAACACATACCCAGGGGTTTGAGATTACCTTTAGTTGACTGGCACATTCTGTTTTTGGGAATTTCCTGTGGTCGATTTTTCATTTGGTAATGATGAAAGTGTGGATTGTCTGCAGAGTAGAGATCATTGAGAGATAATACTGAATGCCAATTCTGATAGGTTCAAGCAATGTGCCATGGCACACTGTCATATAAAATGCATGTTTTGCACATTAACGTGGCAGCACGGTAGCACAGTGGTTAGCACTATAGCTTCACAGCGCCAGGCTCCCAGGCTCGATTCCGGGCTTGGGTCACTGTGCAGAGTCTGCATGTTCTCCCCGTCGTCTGCGTGGGTCTCCTCCGGGTGCTCCGGTTTCCACCCACAAGTCCCGAAAGACGTGCTGTTAGGTGAATTGGACATTCTGAATTCTCCCTCTGTGTACCTGAACAGGCGCCGGAGTGTGGCAACTAGGGGATTTGCACAGCAACTTCATTGCAGTGTTAATGTAAGCCTACTTGTGACAATAAAGATTATTATTATTAATCACTGAATCACAGAATTGTTACAGCACAGATGGAGGCCATTCGGCCCATTCGTGTCTGCACTGCTCTCCAAATGAGCATTCGACTTAGTATCTTTTTCCGGCCTTCCTCCCCTTTATCATGCACTTTGTTTCTTTTCAGACAACAGTCCAGAAACCTTTTGAGTGATTCAACTCAATCCAGGAGCGGCACAGTGGTTAGTGTGCTGATCTGCATCACTGTAGATACGCAGGGGGTTAATGTAAGTACACGTAGACTAGCTGGACACTAGAGGGAGCACCAGAGACATGACACACAGACACTCAACCAATAGATCAGTAAGATAGGACACGACCAATGGGCATTCACGATACACTCAGAGGTGACACTACCACGGGGGGGGGGGGGGGGGGGGGGGCATTACACCAACCCATATCTAAAGGACACAGCACACATGATCTTCCTCTTTCCAGTGGAGACACTCAGTGAGTACAGACCCAGGGTAGATTCAACATCACACCCACCACCTGGATTGTAGCAGACTGGTTTGTCAGTCTGAGTAGCTATAGAAGGATTAACAGTAGAGGTGAATCCGAGTAGGAGAATTGTAAATAGTTTAATAAACGTGTTGAAGTTATCTCCACATCTGAACCTTCCTTTGTCAGAGTGAACATCAAGGAAGCAGCTTATGCTACGCCAAGAGCATAACAAGACATGGTACCAGTGAGTGAACTGTTTAAATCCATATAGTTACAACTCAGCAAACAGTGACAACCAGCAACAACAGCCAGGCAAGACGATGTTCGAGATTCCCGTTCCACAGCAGCTCAGGTACCAAGGCAATCTCAGTGAAAACTGGCGTGCGTTCAGGCAGAGATTCGAGATCTACCTGGTAACGTCTGACCTGGATGGCGGATGCAGAGAAAATAAAGCTTCTACTCACCATCGCGGGTCCAGAAGCAGCTGAAATCTTCCAGACCTTCAAATACTCAAAGGGGAAAAACAAGAGCGATTTCCAGGCAGTCCTGGACAAATTCCAAGAATTCTGCGAGGAGAATACAAGAAAAATCGGTAAAAGAAGCGCCAAAACCCACCACGAGGTAGGCTTGCAGCAGAAATCTGCAGTTTTGAATTGCAGCCATCTTGGTAAAGGTGCTGCACAGGCGCAGTTGAGAAAAAGGCCCCAAGATAAGGAACAGCGATCTGAGCATGCCCAATCGCTTCCTACGACTTACGTCACATGCTTCATGACATCAGAGGCCCCAGACCACGCCCGCTTAAAGGAGAAATGTCCCAAAACACGGGGAAAAAAATTTCAAGCCGTAAAACAAGATTCTTTCACCTGGAACAATAGCACAATGCCTGAAATTCAACCAGCAGCTGAAAGCAACCTCCGCAGAGCCCTGCAACAAGCAGTTAGCACCACCCAAGGTGATGATACAGTCCTTGAATACTACGACTCCGACCTTGATTTCTTCTTTGGACGTCACGAGCCCAATGCCAGCTCCGACACAAAAAGTGATGATATAGTCCTAGAAGACTACGACTCAGACAAAGGTTTCATCATTCGAGGTGGCTACCCTAGTACCAACTCTGACACAGACGCAGATGTGTTCTTCGGATTTGAGGATCTTCAGCCCAGCATATATGACATCCCGACTCGTGAGTGCAGGATTCTGCTGCGGCCTGACACCAAGAGACAGAGAGCGGTACAAGCCCACAGAGAGCGGCCTGCTGCCACACAGAGAGCGGCCTGCTGCCACACAGTGAGTGGTCCACTCATCGCTAAGGGTTCCTGATGCCACACAGTGAGTGGTCCACAGAGAGTGGGACTAAGGGTCCTAGCCTCTACACAGGAAGTGATGAAAGACTCAACAGCATGACAACTGCACGTCTCCACACAAGAAGTGACTCGAGTGACACAAGCCTCCACAGCGAGCTCGTGGACTCCACGATAGAAGCAACGCAAGACTCCAAAGCACAGTCCTTGCATGAACAAGACCATGAGGGTCTAGCAACCTCCTCTGAGCAACCGATACAAGCAGGCGATACAGGTCTGCCATGGTCAAGTGAACAACAGAAAGACTATGACAGTCTACCATGCTCCAGTGAACAACAAGAAGCTACTGAGGCTCTACCGACTGTATGCGAGACGAGTGACGACGGCCTCCCACTTCCCATACAAGATGTGCAATGTGACAGACCTCAGCTAGTGTGTACAGAGACACTCAATGATCACAGTGAGACTACTGGTGACTCCGGTGACACCACTTTACTTCAAACCTCATTCGCTCGAGCCTCTCCACAAGCAAATGCATTCCTGAATCTTTTTACTCCAGACGTGGAGCATCAAGAAACCTCAGCTGACTCCAGTGAACCTGCTATGACTCCAGACGGGGAGCATCGACAAACCAAAACTGACTAAGGTGAAACAGACCAGACTCCAGATGGGGAGCAACCAAACGCCAAAGCTGATTCAAGTAAGCCGGACATGGCTCCAGACGGGGAGGGCCGCAAACTCAGTGACGGCACGCTCAAGGAAACAGCAGATGCCACAAAGCACGCTGACACGGGTAACTGTGTGAAGGACTTGTATTATCCACAGAGTGTGGTCCTTGAGTGCAGCGAACGCAACAACAGAACCATCCAACACAACATCACAACCTATGAAAACCATATCAAAGACAACGACACGAAGCGTACCAAAGGCAACATCATCGACAGCAAGCACAACAAAGACTACACCAATAGAACTACAACTGGTATGACATGGTACAACTCTGTCCATGAGGGACACTCTTACTGCTCAGCTCAGTACAATGACATACCATGGCAGGACGAAGTATCTTCCCAATTCACGTGTGCTGCACTACCAACAGGCAACCTGGCTTTCAGGACAGATGCATCCAACATCGCTATCACAAGCATCAGAAGAAAAAAAGACTCCAAATCAGACAACAAAGTGATTTGACCACTTCTTGGTCCTCATGCACAGGGACACTGATGGCGTTCACGAGGACAGGCCACCATCAACATCACAAATTCACCAACCCAACAAGAAAGACATTCAACCATGATAATTGATGGGTTTTGGACTCATACATATCAATTGGACTTATTATTTAATGACTGTTATTGTGACTTGTACAGAGCATCGCTTATCCACCTGTTTTTTGTTCAATTTTCTTTAACAGTGTACAGGAAATATGTAACACGAAAAAAGGGGGGATGTGGTGATATGCATCACTGTAGATACACAAGGGGTTAATGTAAGTACAGGTAGACTAGATAGACACTAGAGGAAGCACCAAAGACATGACACACAGACATTCAACCAATAGGTCAGTAAGATAGGACACGGCCAATGGGCATTCACAATACACAAGCAAAAGGCTTTTCTCATATCACTTTTGTCCTTTTACCAATTATTTTAAATCTGTTCCTTCTTATTGTCACTTTTTTTCATGAATGGGAACAGTTTCTCCATATCGACCCTATCCAGACCCCTCATGATTTTGAACACTTGAGTCAGATTACCTCTCAGCCACCTTTCCTTCAAGTTAAACAGTCCTAGCTTCTGAAATCTCTCCACGTAACTGAAGTTTCTCATCCCTGAATCCATTCTCATTAATCTTTTGTGCACCCTGCCGAGTCCCTTCACATCCTTCCTAAGTGAGGCACCGAGACATGGATAAAAAACTCCAGCAGAGGTTCAACTAGTGTCTTATCCAATTTCAACATGACCTCCTTGCTCTTGTATTCCATTATTATTTTATTAACGCCTGCACACTATATACATTATGAACTGCATTCACAATCTGTCATCGAAACATAGAAAATAGGTGTAGGAGGTGAGGCCATTGGGCCCTTCGAGCCTGCACCACCATTCAATATGATCATGGCTGATCATGCAAATTGAGTATCCCATACCCCTTAATCCCTTTAGCTGCAAAAGACATGTCCAACTCCCGCTTGAATATATCCAACGACCCGGCCCCAACAGCTTTCTGTGGGAGAGAATTCCACAAGTTCACATCTCTCTAAGTGAAGATGTTCTTCCTCATCTCAGTTTTGAATGGCTGACCCCTTATTCTTCGGCTGTGACCCCTAGTTCTGGACGTCCCCAACATTGGGAACATTCTTCCTGCATCTAGCCTGTCCAGTCCCATCAGGATTTTATATGTTTCTGTGAGATCCCCTCTCATTCGTCTAAACCCCGTGACTATAAGCCCAGTCGATCTTGTTTTTCTTCATATGTCAATTCTGCCATCCCGGGAATTAGTCTGGGGACATTCTCTGGACACCCTCAATAGCAAGGATGTCCTTCCTCAAACTCGGAGACCAAAACTGCACACAGTACTCAAGGTTTGGTCTCACCAAGGCCCTGTATAGACCATAAGACCATAAGACATAGGAACAGAATTAGACCATTCGGCCCATCAAGTGTGCTCCGCCATTCAATCTTTGCTGATATAACTGCAGCAAGATATCCCTACTCCTATACTCAAATCCTCTCGCTACGAAGGCCAGCATGCCATTAGCTTCCTTACCGCCTGTTGTACCTGCATGCCAGCCTTCAGCGACTGTTCCACCGTGACACCCATGTTTCGCTGCACTTCCCCTTTTCCTGAACTGCCACTACTCAGAGAATAATCTGCCTTCCTGTTTTTGCCACCAAGATGGATAACCTGACATCTACCCACATTATATTGCATTTGCCAAGTATTTGCCCACTCAGCCAGCCCGTTCAAGCCACCCTGCAGCCTCTTTGCATCCTCCTCACAGCACACACTGCCACCCAGCAAATTTGGAGATATTGCGCGCAATTCCTTCGTCCAAATCATTAATGTATATTGTGAACTGTCCTGCTACCTTCATTGATTTATGCAGCTATACTCCCAGGTGCCTCTGCTCCTTCACTCCTTTAGAATTGTACTCTTTATTTTTTTATTATCCCTCCATTTTCCTCCTACCAAAATGAATCAATTCACTTTTCTCGCGTTGAACTTCATCTGCCACCTCACTGTTTATTCCACCAACCTGCCTCTGTCCTTTAGCCATGAGGAGAGGTTGAATAAACTTGGTTTGTTCTCACTGGAACGACAGAGGTTGAGGGATGACCTGAAAGAGGTTGAAGTAAAAACCTCACCACTATTCTTAGAATTCCCCCTATAGTCGATAGAGCACTGTAATTCTAAATGGTGATCCAGGGACTCCCTTGCTTTCCCTGACTCCCAGGCAGACTTAGGTGGATGCCAATCAGGTCAAACTACTTTCATCTACTTACCACTCAGTAGCTTACACACTGGTCCAGCTTGCTAAGTAGAGGAAAGTAAACTTTCTAATAATAATAATAACCATTTTTTCAGGTTATCAATTTAAACTTAACTTTATTTTCAAGTCAAAAAAATAAAAGCTGCTTTTACAGAAAGGTAAAAGGATCGTTTCTTGTTCGGACCAGTTGCAAGACTTTCAAGTCTATCCTGTCAACCGTTTTTCTTTAACTTTTGGTCTTCTGTTCGCTTCTTTGGGTTCTCGGTCTTCAGAGTTTTTATAGCAATTTGTGCATCCTGACCTTCACAAATGGCTCCCTTCTGCTGCTTGAGCCTGACAGTTGAAAGCTAGTTTCTATCAGTTAAAAGTGTGGCACCTCACAAGAGCGCAGCTTCATTCCACCAGCTTGCCGTTACTTACTTTGAACTTTTTCACTTTTCTTGACATGCAATAAATTTGTCTGTGTCTTCGTCAGTAACTTTTCCGATATATGTCTTTTTTCGTGATTTTTTTCAGTCTCAACCCGGGTCATCCTTGGGTCAAGCTAATGTCATGTTCAGGTTACCCCCTTTGACTCCCTCCTTATCATAGAATTAACAGTGTAGAAGGAGGCCATTTGGCCCATCGAGTCTGCACCGGCTCCTGGAAAGAGCACCCTACCCAAGGTCAACACCTCCATCCTATCCCCATAACCCAGTAACCCCAACCAACACTAAGGGCAATTTTGGACACTAAGGGCAATTTATCATGGCCAATCCACCTAACCTGCACATCTTTGGACTGTGGGAGGAAACCAGAGCACCCAGAGGAAACCCACGACCACACGGGGAGGATGTGCAGACTCCGCACAGACAGTGACCCAAGCCGGAATCGAACCTGGCACCCTAGAGCTGTGAAGCAATTGTGCTATCCACAATGCTACCGTGCTTGACTATCTTCTAAAAGGTTTTAACGTCAAAATGGTGTGTGTTATAGTGTAACCTTGTCACCTTATGGGTTTCTTTATCTATAAATCAGTTGTCTCATCTTATTACTGGTGTCAGCAAGTTTTCACACTTAACAGTTGTCCATTATTTTAAACCTTAGATTCTGGCTACTCTTCTTAATTGTTCAATAAGATTGCTTAAAGAATTGTGAAATACTGTTCCCTTTCATATAACTTAAGAATTTAAGTCGATCAAATGACTTTTTAACTTGTAAATCAGAATGAATTGTTCCTAGCCGTTTTCCTTCACACCAGCATTTCAAACAAGATGCTGCTGTTAACCCCTTGTGGGACTTCTCCCTTTCATTAAAAGTCTCAGGCATGCTCAGTGTTACTTTCATGTTTCAAATGTCATATTTTTCCAATTTTCAGTACAAGATCGACAAAACTATGAGGGATGTAGACAGGGTGGATAGTCAGAGACTTTTTCCCAGGGTAGAGGGGTCAATTACTAGGGGGCATTGGTTTAAGGTGCGAGGGGCAAGGTTTAGAGGAGATGTACGAGGTCAGTGTTTTACACAGAGGGTAGTGGGTGCCTGGAACTCGCTGCCGGAGGAGATGGTGGAAGCAGGGACGATAGTGACGTTTCAGGGGCATTTTGACAAATACATGAATCGGATGGGAATAGAGGGATACGGACCCAGGAAGTGTAGAAGACTTTAGTTTCGACAGGCAGCATGGTCGGCACAGACTTGGGGGACCGACGGGCCTGTTCCTGTGCTGTACTTTTCTTTGTTCTTTAGATTCAAGTTCGACCCTGTCTTTCTCACAGTTCACAATGCTTACGAGTTTTGTATCAATGCCAATTCTTCCCTGTACACGAAGCCTGGGTCATTAATATAAATTTGGAAAAGCCATTATTCCAACTGACCCCGTGAAACATCACTACAAACCTTCCTCCAGCCAAGAAACATCTATGACCAATTACTGTATGTTTCCTTTCTCTCTGCCAGTATTGTATCCTTGTTGTTGCTGCCCTTTTATTCCATGAGCTATAACTTTGCTCACAAGTCTGTTGTGCGCTTGTAATAAATGCCTTATCTAAGTCCACCTCAACAGTATTTTCTTCATAACCCTCTCTGTTATATCTTCAAATATCTTCAGCAAGTTAGTCAAACTCAATTTGTCAGAAGCACACTTCTTTTTTTCTTAATCTTAACTTCTATCTCTTGATACTTTAATACGTACAGAAAAGTGAATATTCTGATGGGGGATAAACGGCAAAACTGAATGAGGAGATGATGGTGCACGTAACCTTCCGTGTGCTGTAACAATCTATAATTCCATGTTTCTGTAACTGGGTTGCGTCAAACGTTGCTGATTGATATCAGCAAAACCAATCTTTAATGGTGGGAAGCGGAGCTTGAATTTAACAGGTCAGTAATGCTATTGGCTTTTGTATTTGAGCTAAGTGCTATCAGATGTGCATGGATGCAGATATTGTTTAATCCGGAGTCTGGTCCATAGCTATGATCATACTAAAGGTTCGTAACTCCCCCTGAACCCCAAATACACAATACAAATCCATGTTTCCGAACATCATTTTGAATGTCTTTGAAGACAAGCAGACGGCAGGTGCCCCTGTCAACCATCTCCAAACTGGAATTGAAGCTGAAGCCGGCAGTCAATGATTCATTCCAGGAGCTCCACTACTCCACAGTAGGAACCAAGAGTGTAACTAGGATCTATCAAGTCCGCATGTACCACACAGGAGGCCCTTGCCCGACACTTTGAAATTAAAAATGAAGATGTTACATTGAGACAGCACTTTCTGTGACATCAGCACGCTTTGCAACCAATGGGTACACTGAAAGTTTTGTAACTGTTGCAATGTAGGAAACACAGCAGCCAATTTGCGCACAGTAAGCTCCCCGACACAGCGATGTGACAATGAAAAAGCAGTCTGCTCCAATTTGGAGATAGGAGGGCACCGCAAACAACTCCCCTTCAGAATAATGCCATGGGACTGTTTGTACCCAGCAGATGTAGAGCATTAGTGTAGAATTAAATCCCAACAGTGCAGCACTCCCTCTGTTGTGCTGGCATCACCAGCTGCATCTGGTGCTCAAGCCTCTGGTGTGGAAATGGAGCTGATAATTTCCACACTCAAAGGACAGTGCGGTCGACTGAGGTTCAGCTGATACCTGCGAGATCCTTTCAATCTTTAAAACAGGTATTCAACAGATGAGTATGTGAATCAATGTGCTGTACAAAAATAAAATTGAAGTCAGAAAGAATGGAGTTCTCCCATAAAATACTTTCCTGCAGCGTATGAGGTAGGAACGCTGGTAGTCATACGCTGGTAGTCCTACGATGTAGTCATACACTGCAGGAAAGGCTGTCCCAAAGTGTGGTACATTGGCGAGACCATGCAGACAATGACAACGAATGAACGGACATCGCACGACAATCACCAGGCAGGAATGTTCCCTTCCAGTCGGGGAACACTTCAGCAGTCAAGGGCATTCAGCCTCTGATCTTCGGGTAAGCGTTCTCCAAGGCGGCCTTCAGGACGCGCGATAGCGCAGAATTGCCGAGCAGAAACTTATAGCCAAGTTCCGCACACATGAGTATGGCCTCAATCGAAACCTGCGATTCATATCACATATTCATCTCCCACCATCCGGCCTGGGCTTGCAAAATCCTACCAACTATCCTGGCTATAGACAATTCACACCTCTTTCACCTGGGATTACTCCTATCTCTGGACCTGTAAAGACTTAATTACCTGCAAATGTTTGCATTCTTGCATTTTCTTGAATCTTTGACTTTGTCTGTATATATGTTTCTGGAATATACCTCTTCATTCACCTGAGGAAGGAGCAGTGCTTCGAGAGCTAGTGTTTTGGACTTTAACCTGGTATTGTAACCTGGTGTTGTTCTTACTGTGCTCACCCCAGTCCAACGCCGGCATCTCCACATCATTGGAAGATGAGGCAATAGCTCGGCCATTTCAAAGGGCAGTTAAGGATTAAGCAGTATTGGAATAGGAAATACAATGAAATTATATCTCACCGTGTGTGTCAAACATCACCAGTTAATTTTCAACCCATTTATGCTCATGGTTGAGTTCCAAGAAATGAAACTCAAACTCTGATATTCTTCAGGAAGAAGTGATGTGGAGATGCTGACATTGTGCTGGAGTGGGCACAGTAAGAAGTCTTACAATACCAGGTTACAGTCCAACAGGATTGCTTTGAATCACTAGCTTTCAGAGCGCAGCTCCTTCCTCACCTGAGGAAGGAGCTGCTCTTTGAAAGCCAGTGATTTGAAACAAACCAGTTGGGCTTTAACCTGGTATTGTAAGACTTCTTACTGTTCAGGAAGATGGACAATGGCAAAACAGAGGATGTAGTGTATTTGGATTTTAATAAAGAATTTGATAAGGTGCCATAGAAAAGATTAAGACACAAAAAATGCTGGTCTGGCTCAGTGGGCCAGACAGTTAGTTTTTGATGCAGAACAAGGCCAGCAGCGCAGGTTCAATTCCCGTACCAGCTTACCCGAACAGGTGCTGGAATGTGGCGACTAGGGGCTTTTCACAGTAACTTCATACTTGTGACAATAAAAGATTATTATTATTAAGTCAGGATACACAGGGTGGAGAAGTAACATATCAGTATGAACTAAGGATTAACAGACAGAAAACAAAGCGTCGGAATAAAGCGTCTTGCTGAAATGACACTTTCCATAGAATATAGAACATAGAACAGTACAGCACAGTACAGGCCCTCCAGCCCATGATGTTGTGCCAATCATTTATCCTCATCCAAGATCAACCTGACCTACACTCCTTCAATTTACTGCTGTCCATGTGTCTGTCTAAGAGCCGCTTAAATGTCCCTAATGATTCTGACTCCACCACCTCTGCTGGAAGTGCATTCCACACACCCACCACTCTCTGTGTAAAGAACCTACCTCTGACATCTCCCCGATACCTTCCTTCAATCACCTTAAAATTATGTCCCCTTGTGACAGCCATTTCCACCCTGGGGAAAAGTCTCTGGCTATCCACTCTATCCATGCCTCTCATCACCTTGTACACCTCTATCAAGTCACCTCTCTGCCTTCTTCGCTCCAGTAAGAAAAGCCCCAGCTCCCTCAACCTTTCTTCATAAGACAGCATCCTGGTAAATCTCCTCTGTGCCCTCACCAAAGCATTCACATCCTTCCTGTAATGAGGCAACCAGAACTGGACACAATATTCCAAGTGTGGTCTAACTAGAGTTTTATAAAGCTGCAACAAAACCTTGTGGCTCTTAAACCCAATCCCCCTGTTAATGAAAGCCAACACACCATCCGCCTACTTAACAACCCTATCAACCTTGGTGACAACTTTGAGGGATCTATGCACGTGGACCTCAAGATCCCTCTGTTCCGCCACACTTCCAAGAATCCTGCCTTTAACCCTGTAATCAGCATTCAAATTCGACCTTCCAAAATGAATCACTTCACATTTATCAAGGTTGAACTCCAGCTGCCACTTCTCAGCCCAGCTCTGTATCCTGTCAATGTCCCGTTGTAACCTGCAACAACCCTCAACACTATCTACTACTCCACCAACCTTCATGTCATTGGCAAACTTACTAACCCACCCTTCCACTTCCTCATCCAAGTCATTTATAAAAACCACAAAGAGCAGAGGTCCCAGAACAGATCCTTGCGGGACACCACTGATCACCGACCTCCAGGCGGAATACTTTCCATTCACTAACACTCGCTGACTTCTTTCAGCCAGCCAATTCTGTATCCAGACAGCCAAATTTCCCTGTATCCCATGCCCCCTAACTTTCTGAATGAGTCTACCATGGCGAACCTTATCTGAAGCCATGGGAAGCCTTACTGAAATCCATATACACCACATCCACTGTCCGACCTTCATCAATGTGTCTCGTCACATCCTCAAATAATTCAATGAGGCTTGTGAGGCATGACCTGCCACTCACAAAGCTATGCTGACTATCTTTCATCAAACTATGTTTTTACAAATAATCATAAATCCTATCTCTCAGAATCCTTTCCAATATTTTGCGCACCACAGACGTAAGACTGATGGGTCTGTAATTCCTCGGGATTTCCTTGTTCCCTTTCTTGAACAGGGGAAACAACATTCGCCTCCCTCCAATCATCCAGTACTACTCCAGTGGAGAGTGTGGACGCAATGATTATCACCAACGGCGCAGCAATCTCCTCCCTCGCTTCCCGCAGTAATCTTGGGTATATCCCGTCAGGCCCAGGGGACATATCTATCCTGATGCTTTTCAAAATTTCCAGCACATCCTCCTTCTTAATATTAACCTGTTTGAGTTTATTAACCTGGTTCACACTGTTCCCATGGGCAACAAAGTTCTCTCTCTCATGACTACTGAAGCAAAGTATTCATTTAGGGCCTCCCCCATCTCTAGGCACAAGTTCCCTTCACTATCCCTGATCAGCCCTACTCTCTCTCTGATCATCCTCTTATTTCTCACATAAGTTTAGAATGCATTGGGGTTTTCCCTAATCCTTCCCGCTGGGGCTTTTTCATGCACCCTTCTAGCTCTCCTCAGTTCATTTTTGAGTTCCTTCCTGGCTACCTTGTAACCCTCGAGAGCCGAGTCAGATCCTTGCTTCCTCAACCTTACATAAGCTTCCTTCTTCCCCTTGACTAGAAGCTCCACTTCTCTTGTCATCCAATGCTCCTTCACCCTACCATTCCTTCCTCGTCTCAGTGGGACAAAACAATTCAGCACTCGCATCAAGTGCTCCTTAAACAATCCCCACATTACTGTTGTGCATTTCCCCAAGAACAATAGATCCCACTTTATGCTCCTCAGCTCCTGTCTAATAGCAGTATAATTTCTCCTCCCCCAATTAGATAACTTCCCATACTGTGTGTTCCTATCCCTCTCCATGACTATGGGAAATGTCAAGGAGTTGTGGTCACTGTCACCGAAATGCTCTCCCACCGAGACATCTGACACCTTGCTAGGTTCGTTGCCGAGCACAAGTCCAATATCGCCTCCCCTAGTCATCCTATCTACATATTGAGTCAGGAATCCTTCCTGTACACACCTGACAAAATCTGCTCCATCCAAACCATTTGCACTAAGGATTTCAAGTCAATATTAGGGAAGTTGAAGTCACCCATGACAACAACTCTGTTACTTCTGCATTTTTCCAAGATCTGCCACCCAATCTGTTCCTCTATCTCTCTGCTGCTGTTGGGTGGTGTATAGAAAACTCTGATGTGACCATCAATTCACTAGAGACACGATTGGAAGTAAACTGTGGTTTTAATAGTCTTACAACTGAGCCTGCCTGCGACCAGAAGAACTGAGAGCAGGTTCACGCTGCAACACTTTATACTTCCAGTAGTGGGAGGGGCCATGGGCAGGGCCATGCGCGGAGCCAAGGGAGGAGCCCTGTACAAGCTCCTCATCTCCCCCTATGGGCAGAGCCGCGCAACGGCTCACATACAGAACCCACAAGGACATAATACTATGTAATGCAATACAGTGTGAATTACAATACAGTATGAATTCACCACAAACTCCCAATAAAGTGACTGCTCCTTTCTTGTTTCTGACTTCCACCCATACTGACTTAGTAGACAAACCCTCCTCAACTACCTCCTTTTCTGCAGCTGTGGTGCACTCCCTAATTAACAATGCCACTCCCCCTCCTCTTTTACCTCCCTCCCTATTCTTCTGAAAAAATCTAAACCCCGGAACATCTAACAACCATTCCTGCCCCTGTGAAATCTATGTCTCCGTAATGGCCACAACATCGTAGTTCCAAGTACTGATCCATGCTCTAAGTTCATCTCCCTTATTCCTGTAAGAAGTCTGACAACACCAGGTTAAAGTACGACATGTTTGTTGCAAACACTAGCTTTCGGAGCTCTGCTCCTTCCTCAGGTGAATCCCTTATTCCTGACACTCCTTGCATTGAAACAGACACACGTTAACCCATTCCACTGAGTGCAACTTTGCCCTATCAACTGTCTATCCTTCCTCACAGACTTGCTGCATACTATTTCTGCCTGTTCAACAGCTACCCTATCCTCTGATCCATAGCTCTGGTTCCCATTCCCCTGCCAAACTATTTTAAACCCTCCTGAAGAGCTCTAGCAAACCTCCCACCCAGGATATTGTTGCCCCTCCAGTTTAGGTGCAATCCGACCTTCATGTACAGGCCCCACCTTCCCCAGGAAATATCCCAATGATCCACATATCTGAAGCCTTTGCTCCTGTACCAGCCCTGTAGCCACGTGTTCAGCTGCACTCGCTCTCTGTTCCTTGTCTCACTTGCACGTGGCACCAGTAGCAATCCTGAGAGCACTACTCTGCTTGTCCTGCTCTTTAGTTTCCAACCTAACTCCCTAAAGTCACGTTTTAGATCCTCATCCCTTTTCTTAGCTATGTCGTTGGTGCCGATGTGCACCACGACTTCTGGTTTCCCACCCTCCCCCTTAAGAATCCTGTAGACTCGATCCGAGATATCCCAGGCCCTGGCACACGGGAGGCAACATATCTTCCAGGAGTCTTGCTCGCGAACACAGAATCTCCTATCTATTCCCCTAACCATTGAGTCTCCTGTCACTATTGCTTTTCTATTCTCTCCCCTTCCCTTCTGAGCCATAGAGCCAGACTCAGTGCCAGAGACCTGGCCGCTAGGGCCTTCCCGGTAGGTCATCCCTCACAACAGCATCCAAAACGGTATACTTGATTAGAAGGGAAACGGCCACGAGGCATCCATGCACTGTCTGCTTGTTTGTTTTCTTTACCCTGACTGTAACCCAGTTACTCTTGTCCTGTACCTTGAGTGTGGCTACCTCCCTGTAACTCTTCTCTCCGGATGATCTGAAGTTCATCTAGCTCCAGTTCCCTAACACGGTCTCTGAGGAGCTGAAGTTGGGTGCACTTCCTGCAGGTATAGTCAGCGGGGACACCGGTGATATCCCTCACCACCCACATCCTACAGGAGGAGCATGCAACTGCCCTAGCCTCCATCCCCTCTTACCTTACAGAATATAGCTGCACTATGGACCAACTGGAACTCCGCCCTCCGACCCTGCTCCCAGTCAGCTGCACTCTCTGTAAACTCTTGGCTCCCTTCTCGCTCTTTGGGGAAATGCTCCCTCCTCACCTAACTCCCTCAGTCACCAAATTCTCACTATAGCACTCAAATGCACCAAATTCAGCACTCCCTCAGTCACCAAACTCTCACTATAGCACTCAAATGTACCCAAATTCAGCACTCCCTCAGTCACCAAACTCTCACTGTCGCACTCAAATGCACCCACCCAAATTCAGCACTCAGTGCAAACAAAGTCTGCACTGTAGCTGGCTCAGATTTATACTGTGACTCTCGCCTCTCAAAACTGGCCTAATCCAATTAACTAATGAACAAGCTCCAGCTGCAAGTAGCTACAAGTAGAACTTTTGTTTAAAGCTGATTGAAAATTCACGTTCTTCTACACCAAACAGCAACTTTTAAATTAATTAACTAAATAAAAGAAAGACTGCACTTTAGATAAAAATGATCCCTTATACTCCCTCAGTCACCAAACTCTCACTATCGCACTCAAATGCACCCAAATTCAGCACTCAGTGCAAACAAACCATCTTACAGATATCAGGACAAACACAAGGATGGCAGATTTCAAACAATCACGGCAATTTATACTACTGGAGAAAAGTGTGCTGATTGGTTGGCAAGATAACTGATTGGTCAAATCATTGCAATGGAGAAAGCGACAGGGAATAAGCTCACCGTGTTTGTTGGGACATTTGGGAGTTGACAGGCTGTTACTAGTGGGGAGCCTAAAGGATCAGTGCTGGAGCCTCAATCAACATTCCTGACTTCCATGGGGAGATTGAGTTTGTTGTATTCCAGTTTGCTAGTGATACAAAGTTACGTGGGAAAGTAAGCAGTGAGCAGGATTTTAAAAGGTTGCAGAAGGGCGAGTGGGTAAGAAGATGGCAGATAGAATACAATGCCGTGAAGTATGAAATTATCAACTTTGATAGGAACATTTTAAATGTTTGCATTCAGAGGCAGCGTTGTATGTGAATCATAGACATACAGGTGGAGGAGCGATTAGGAAGGAGGTGATATGTTACCTTTTTTTTAACAAAGGAGTTGGAGTATAAGAATATAGGCCCTTCCCCCCCCACTCTTCCAACTCACACTACCCACAAATTCTGATTGGACATGTTTAGTTCATTGAGGTGATGTGCAGTAGACTCCCCGAGTGGCTCAGATTGTTAATGGCAATTGTCTATTCCAGTCTATCGGTCAGCTAACATGACTCTTTGTTGGAAGTGGGATGGAACATACAGCAGGATCCACAGCAAACAGTCTCCAGAATCTATTTAATAAGACTATCTGTGAAGTGCAGCAGATAAAACTCATCAGTGAAGCTGCAGCTATGTCTGAATAAAAGATGGTCAATTTCTCCATCATACTGTCCATCTTACAGAAGAATATTGGATATTCAAGGTAGTTTTAAGTTAGTTAAATTTATGCTAATGGTGCTGGGACCAAGCATCGCTTCAATTTAAGTCAAATTTATATTTTGTACTTGTGTGTTAAGAATGAGGAAACCCAAGTTTTAGTTTCACTTTGGAGTGATGCCTGCTGTCTGCGGGTGTGTTTGTATATCTGCATTTTAATAAGGCTTTATGCTCCTTGAAGTCGAGAGCTGTGTTATTAAGGGGGTAGTGGTTTAGGAAGATAGAAGCATAAAACCATAGAATTCCTGCAGTGCAAACGAGACCATTCAGCCCTTCTTTCTGAAAGAGCACCCTACCCAGCCCCATGCCCTACCCCCGTGACCGCATAACTCTACCTAACCTGCACATCTTTGGACACAAAGGGGCAATTTAGCATGGTCAATCCACCTAACCTACAAATCTTTGGACTGTGACAGGAAACTGGAGCACACGGAGGAAATCAGACACAGAGTGAGCAAGGAAACTCCACACAGACACCCAAGGCCAGAATTTAACCCAGGTTCCTGGTGCTGTGCGATAGCAGTTAAAACAAAGTAGAAAAAATGGGGCTGATGTCCAGCAACAAGGGACAGGGGACCAGAAAGTAGTTTTGGTTCAGTTGGAAGAAGGTGCCAGGAGGAACTGGACAAGTGAGGGAACTGCAGAAAGCAGATTCCCCCAAAAAAGAGGCAAAGGTCCCAATAACCAAAGAGTGGGATAAAAATAGAGGCCCGAGAAGACATATACATCAAAGAGCAAGAACAGGAATCTGAATCAAGTCCTATTCAGTGAAGTTAAAGTGAGGAGCTGAGGAAAAGGTTTTGAATTAAAGAGAGAGAAAGCTGCGGGGAGCAGAGTGAAGACAAGTTGGACTGAGGGAAGCCAGAGGACCCAGGAAGACAGCCAAAGAATGGTGACCCCTTGCTATGGGCCCATGAAGCAGCAGTGCTCTGTTGGGCCGCTGAGCATCTGATAGAGTATATAGAAGGCAAAACCTGAATGCACGTGGCGATCAAAGGGAGACGCACATCGGAAGGAAAGGTTGAACCCCTGGAGTGGGATCCTTGTTGAAGATCTCCAAGTAAAAGCATCTTTTTGGATGATATTCCAAGTTCTTTGAGAGTAGAATTTGGAAACCCAAGTTAAAAATCAGAGAGCTTCTGTGAAGCCTATTGGCTACACACTGTGAAAAGCATCTGGGGGAGTTGATGAGGGATCGATAGAATCTATATTTGGTGGCAACTGTCATTTGGTTTCAGAATATGTTGTGTTCGACCAAAGATCACCTATTAGTTTATATGAGCTGTACTTACTGTGAATATTTGCGTACGAGATAGTCTTTGTAACTCATTACAAATCTGTAAATGTAAAGTTGGGGGGAAGGAGTAGCATAATATACAAAGAAAATTACAGCACAGGAACAGGGCCTTCGACTCTCCCAGCCTGCACCGATCCAGATCCTTTATCTAAACCTGTTGCCTATTTTCCAAGGATCTACTTCCCTGTGTTCCCCGCCTGTTCATATATCTGTCTAGATGCTTCTTAAATGATGCTATCGTGCCCGCCTCTACCACCTCCGCTGGCAAAGCGTTCCAGGCCACATCTGCGTAAAAAACATTCCACGCACATATCCCTTTCCCCCTCTCACCTTGAAATCATGACCCCTTGTAATTGACACCCCCATTCTTGGAAAAAGCTTGTTGCTATCCACCCTGTCCATACCGCTCATAATTTTGTAGACCTCAATCAGGTCCCCCCTCAACCTCCTTCTTCCCAACGAAAACAATCCTAATCTACTCAAACTTTCTTCATAGCTAGCACCCTCCATACCAGGCAACATCCTGCTGCACCTCCTCTGCACCCTCTCTAAAGCATCCACATCTTTCTGATAATGTGGCGACCAGAACTGCACGCAGTATTCCAAATGTGGCCTAACCAAAGTCCTATACAACTGTAACATGACCTGCCGACTCTTGTACTCAATACCCCGTTCTAATGAAGGCAAGCATGCTGCATGCCTTCTTGACCACTCTATTGACCTGCGTTGCCACCTTCAGGGAACTCCCAGATCTCTCTGTACATCAATTTTCCCCAGGACTCTTCCATTTACCATATAGTCCGCTCTTGAATTAGATCTTCCAAAATGCATAACCTTGCATTTGCGTGGATTGAACTCCATCTGCCATTTCTCTGCCCAACTCTCCAATCTATCTATATTTTGCTGTATTCTCTGACAGTCATCCTCACTATCTGCAACTCCACCAATCTTAGTATCATCTGCAAACTTGCTCATCAGACCACTTATACCTTCATCCAGATCATTTATGTATATCACAAACAACAGTGATCCGAGCACGGTTCCCTGTGGAACACCACTAGTCACCTTTCTCCATTTTGAGACACTCCCTTCCACCACTACTCTCTGTCTCCTGTTGCCCAGCCAGTTCTTTATTCATCTAGCTAGTGCACCCTAAACTCCATACGGCTTCACTTTTTCCATCAACCTGCCATGGGAAACTTTATCAAATGCTTTACTGAAGTCCATGCATATGACATCTACAGCCCTTCCCTCATCAATTAACTTTGTCGCTTCCTCAAAGAATTCTATTAGGTTTGTAAGACATGACCTTCCCTGCACAAAACCATGCTGCTTATCACTGATAAGTCTATTTTCTTCCAAATGTGAATAGATCCTATCCCTCAGTATCTTCTCCAACAGTTTGCCTACCACTGACGACAAGCTCGCAGGTCTATAATTCCCTGGATTATCCCTGCTACCCTTCTTAAACAAAAGGACAACATTAGCAATTCTCCAGTCCTCCGGGACCTCACCCGTGCTCAAGGATGCTGCAAAGATATCTGTTAAGGCCCCAGCTATTTTGTCCCTTGCTGCCCTCTGTAACCTGGGATAGATCCCATCCGGTCCTGGGGACTTGTCCACCTTAATGCCTTTTAGAATGCCCAAAGCCTCCCCCTTATGCTGACATGACCTGGAGTATTTAAACATCCATCCCTAGCCTCAACATCCGTCATGTCCGTCTCCTTGATGAATACCGATGCAAAGTACTCATTAAGAAGCTCACTCATTTCCTCTGACTCCACGCATAAATTCCCTCTTTTGTCTTTGAGTGGGCCAATCCTTTCGCTAGTTACCCTTTTGCTCCTTATATACGAATAAAAGGCTTTGGGATTTTCCTTAACCCTGTTAGCCAAAGATATTTCATGACCTCTTTTAGCCCTCTTTATTGCGCGTTTGAGATTTGTCCTACTTTTCCGATATTCCTCCAAACCTTCATCAGTTTTGAGTCGCCTCGATCTTATGTATGCTTCCTTTTTCAGCTTAGCTAGTCGTACGATTCCACCCTCATTTTCACAGGGACATGTCTATCCTGCATTCTAATCAACCTTTCCTTAAAAGACTCCCACATTTCAAATGTGGATTTACCCTTAAACAGCTGCTCCCAATCCACATTCCCGAGCTCCTGCCAAATTTTGTTATAGTTGGCCTTTCCCCAATTTAGCACTCTTCCTTGAGGACCACTCTCGTCTTTGTCCATGAGTATTCTAAAACGTACGGAATTGTAATTCCTATTTCCAAAGTAATCACCGACTGAAACCTCAACCACCTGGCTGGGATCATTAAACAATACCAGGTCCAGTATGGCCCCTTCCCGAGTTGGACTATTTAAATACTGCTCTGAAAAACTCTCCTGGATGCTCCTTACAAATTCTGCTCCATCTACACCTCCAACACTACATGAGTCCCATTCAATGTTGGGGAAGTTAAAATCTCCCATCACAACCACCCTATTTCTCCTACATTGTTTTATAATTTGTCTACATATTTGTACCTCTACTTCACGCTCGCTTTTAGGAAGCCTATCGTAAAGTCCCAACATTGTTACTGCACCCTTCCTATTTCTTCATATCCATATCTTCTATCCATATTGCCTCAGTGCTCGAATCCTCCATCGTGCCCTCCTTAATCACAGCTGTGATATCATCTCTGACCAGTAATGCAACTCCTCCACCCCCTTTACCTCCCTTTCTATCCCTCCCTCTATACCCTGGGATATTTAGTTGACAGTCTTGCCCATCCCTCAACCAAGTCTCAGTAATACCAATAACATCATATTCCCAGGTACTAATCCAAGCCCTAAATTCATCTGCCTTACCTGCTACACTTCTCGCATTAAAACAAATGCACCTCAGACCACCTGCCCCTTTGCGATCATCACCTCTTCCCTGTCTACTCTTCCCCTCAGTCACATTGAGTTTATTATCTAATTCTTCCCCGTAGTCACGTTAAGTTTATTATCTGTGGTGTGATACATTTCTCGTTTAATCCATTTTATTTCTGCCTTGGGTCACTGTCTGTGTGGAGTTTGCACTTTCTCCCCATGTCTGCGTGGGTTTCCTCCAGATGCTCCAGTTTCCTCCCACAGGCCAAAGATGTGCAGGTTGGGTGGACTGGCCACGCTAAATTGCCCCTTCGTGTCGAAAAAGGTTAGGTGGGTTCACGAGGTTACAAGGATGGGGTGGAGGCATGCGCTTAATTAGGGTGCACTTTCCAATGGCCGGTGTAGACTTGATGGGCCTAATAGCCTTCTTCTGCACTGTAAATTCTATGACGCTATGAAAATCAATGCCAGTCGTGTATGACAGACGGGTACCCAGGCATGACTGATGGTGGAGTTACCCAGTCTTCTCCATGATGGCCAGTGTTGCTGTTACTCTGCCACTGATTAGCTGCTTTTTATTGTCATATGGGATGTTATATGAGGAGAGACTAAATGGGTTCGGATTATATTCATTGGAGTTTAGAAGATTGAGAGGGGATCTCATAGAAACATATAAATTTCTAACAGGATTAGACAGGGTAGATTCAGAAAGAATGTTCCCAATGGTGGGGGAGTCCAGAACTGGGGATCATAGTTTGAGGACAAGGGATAAACCTTTTAGGACTGAGGTGAGGAGAAATTTCTTCACCTGGAGAATGGTGAATCTGTGGAATCTGCTACCACAGAAAGTAGTTGAGCCAAAAGCTGGTTTGATTTCAAGAAGGAATTAGATTACAGCTCTTGGGGCTGAAGGGATCAGGGATATGGGGGGAAGGCGGGATCAGGGTATTGAACGTGATGATAAGCCATGATCATAATGAATGGCAGAGCAGGCTCGAAGGGCCGAATGGCCTCCTCCTGCTTCTATTTTCTATGTTTCTATGTTAAGGAGAACATTTCCTGACGTCTTTCCCTGCTAATTCAACATGCAATTAAATCATTCAAGAAACAATCAGATTTTAAAGGGATAATTACTGCCATTGCAACAGAAAATCTGACAATTTCCCATCTTTTTCTTTTTCGAACAAGGGATTTGACACTCTTGCGATTCCTTTGCATTGACAAAAAACGTGTTTAAATTGCAAGTCTCCAGTTGGAGTTTTAAATGTTTTAGGTTGGAACTATGTTGCAAGTGAATCTCAGCTGTAAAGAATCAAATTGAGCACAGCTCCTCGTGAATATTTTTAGCATTACCTCATTAACACCTTATTTTTATGCCGCCACAATGCACCCCCTGTGTTAAACCATTTCAAGCAATAATGCGTATGTTGGTTGCATCTGGCCTCTCTCTCTCTCTCTCTGGAGGTTTGTTCCTTCCTTGATTCACCAGCCTAAGCGACTGAACTAAACATACATTCAAACGGAAAGCAAAGTATTGCGGTCGCGCACCTGCTGGTATCTGTGGTGCGAGAAACAGGTTTAATGTTCCTTTCCTCAGAGATAGGAAATTTTTTGAACAGATTTTCAGCAAATATAGGGGCAGGGAAAGGAATTACCAAAGGAGAAAGCCTGTGATGGATTAAATGGCAGGGATGATTAAATTAAAAAGGGTGATGATGGGACAACAAAAGGAGATGGTTATGGGACAAGCAATGATACAAAATATGGTCCTTGAGGAGGTGTAAATGGCAACAGAGAACATATGAACATAAGAAGTAGGAGTAGCTGTAAGCCATTCAGCCCATTGAGATTGGTCCACCATTTGATAAGATCATGGCTGGTCTAATTGTGGCGTTAACCTCACTTTCCTGCCTATTCCCCATCACCCTTGACTCCCCTGTTGATCAACAACCTGTCTGACCTAGTCTTTAATATATCCAACAACACAACCTCCCTGCTCCCGGTGCAAAATAATTCAAAAATCTAATGATTCTGAGAGAAGAAATTCTCCCTCGTCAGCATTTTAACAGGGAGACCCCTTATTTCGAAACTCTGCCCTCTAGATCTACATTCCCACATGAAGGGGGGACATTCTCTCAGCCTCTACCCTGTCAATCCCCCTATCTGCGGGATTCTCTGTCGGCGGGATCCATCACTTCGCCGGCAGCGCACCCACACCTGTGGGTTTCCCGACGGTGTGGGTTGCCACAATTTGAAACCCCATTGGCTGGCTGCGGGTACGGACAATCCCACAGGATATGTTTCAGTCAGGTCACCTAGCATTCTCCTGAACTCCAATCAGCACATGCCTACCTGCTCAACCTTTCCTCACAAGACAAGCCTCTCTATCCCAGGAATCACCTCCTTGAACTACCTCTGAACTGTTTCCAGCGGAAGGAAGGAGACCAAAACTGTGCACAGCACTTGAGGTGTGGTCCCACCAAGACCCTGTGCAGTTGTGACAAGCCTTCTCGACTTTTATACTCCACTCCCTTGAAAATAAGGGCAACTTTCCGTTTCTCAGCCTATTTAGCTGCACGCTAACATTATTGTGATTCATGTATGATCCCTCTGTACATTCTGCAATCTATCTCTATTTAAATAATATTCTGCCTGACCATTCTTCCTCCCAATGAGGGAAACCTCAATTTTCCCACGTTAAGCTCAATGGGCCAGATTTTTTGCTTACTCGTTTAACCTACTGACATCACTTTGCCAACTCCATGAGCAAGATTCTCCGTCCTCCCAGCCGCGTCTACCTCAACAACTCATCGTTCGCTGGTGGCGGAGTTCTCATTGAAGCCAACTCACACCACCTGGAAACCCATAGGAGGGGATGTACTGTCAGCGGGGCCAGGGAATCGCGAACGACGGAGAATCAAATCTGCATTTGAGAGTCAGCCTCAGTAATAGTAACCATGAAATTATCATCGATTGTATTAAAAACCCATCTCGTTCACTAATCTCCCTTAGGGATGGAAATCTGCTGTTCTTACCGACTCTGGCCTACTTGTGAGTTCAGACCCACAGCAATGTCGATTGACCCTTAATTGCTGGAAAGGGATTGGTAACTAATGTTGACCTTGCAAGTGATGCCCACATCCCAGAAGCAAATACTTACTTTCCTACCTATTTATGTATCGTCAGCAAATTTGGCGTCAATACTGTTGGTCCTTTCAACCTATTCGTTAATATCCATTGTACATATTTGGGATGCCAGCACTGACCCCATGGCAGTCTTACAGGTCTCCAAATTCAAAGTGTCCCATTTACCATGATGCTGTATTTCCTGTTACTGAGCCTATTGTCTATCCATGTTGATACACCTCCCCAAAACCCTAAACTCTCATTTGTGTAGTAATCTTATATGCGGCACCATATTAAATGCCCATTGGAAGACCAAAACACTTCTCCAATCTGCATGTTGCATCTTCAAGAAACCTAATAAATTTGCCAAACACAATTTCCCTTCCCCAAAACATGTTGACTCTGCCCGATTACATTTAGTTTTTGAAATATCCTCCTACTATTCCCTGAATAATGAATTCTAGCATTTTCTCAATGACAACTGTGGAGTTAAATGGTCTACACCTTCCACTATCCGTCTCCCTCCATTCTTTAATAGCGGGATTAAATAGGCAATTTTTGAGTCCCCTGGGACATTTCCAGCGTCTCGGGAATTCTGGAAAATTACAACCAATGGAATCATGACCCCCTCTTGGTTTCAGACTGTAGAACGCAGATCACCAGGTCCACAGCATGTGCAACCTTTCAACCCCATTAGCCTTCCTGGTACATTTTCTCCAGTGATCTTCATTATGTTCCTCACTCCCTTTCCTGATTTTCCACTATTCTTGGGATTTTGTTTTCTCCTGTGAAGACATACAAAATGTTTGTTCAGAGTCTTTGTCATTTCCTTTTTCCCCATGATTGATTCACCAATCTCATCCTCTAAGAGATCAAGGCTCACTTTAGCTACTCTTTTTCTATTTATTTATTTGAAGCTTTTACAGTCTGATTTTATAATTTTTGTTAGTTTCCTTCTCGCAGTCTAAATATTTTTCCTCTTTTCGTTTTGCCACCCTTGTTGGTTTCAAAATAATTCTGGCCTCCTCCGAAATTTTGTAGTATTGAAGGTCATTTCTTTCAATTTGATGCCAGCTATTAACTTCCTCAGTGAGCCACAGATAGTGCATCCTTCTCATAGCATTTTTGTTTCTTAATGAAATGTAACTTTACTAAGAGTTATGAACTATCTCCCTAAATTTCTGCCAGTGTTTATCTACCAGCCTACCTTTTCCCAATCCATTTTAGCCAACTCTGTCTACATACAATTGTAATTGGCTTCAATTAAGTTGAAGGCACTTATTTTAGGCCCTTAATTCTCATTATTAAGTTGAATGTGAAACTCCATCATGTTATGATTACTTTTGCCTCGAGGATCATTTACCGTATGGTCATGAACTAATCCTCTCACATCACAAATTGCCAGGTCTAGTATAGTTCCTGTTGTAAGAAAGTGGGCGCAATTCTCCCCTACCCAGCAAGGCGGGGGGGTCCCGGCGTAGCAGAGTGGCACCAACCACTCCGGCGTCGGGCCTCCCCAAAGGGGCGGAATTTTCCGCACCCTTCGGGTCTAGGCCCGCGCCGGAGTGGCTCCCGCTCCGCCGACTGGCAGCAATGGCCTTTGGCGCCACGCCGGCCGGCATCGGGGCTGGCCGAAAGGCCTACGCCGGGCGGCGTGAGTCCCGCATGCGCTGGAGCGTCAGGGGCTGCTGATGTCACCACCAGCGCATGCGCGGTGGAGGGGGTCTCTTCCGCCTCTGCCATGGTGGAGGCCGCGGTGGCGGCAGAAGAAAAAGAGTGCCCCCACGGCACTGGCCCGCCCGCCGATCGGTGAGCCCCGATCACGGGCCAGGCCACCGTGGGGGCCCAGTATCCGGAATACACTCTGGGAGCTTGTTCTCTAGGTTACCTTTGCCAATTTCATTAATCAAATCTATATGAAGATTAAAATCATACACAATAATTCTTTCAAGGCACTCACTATTTCTTAGTTTAGACTCAGTTCTATCGTGCAGCTCTGATTAGGGGGACCATGATCTATTCCCACCAGTGACTTCCTTCATTTGCTGTTTCTCATCTCCCCCCTTGCCTTCTTGCCAGCGAGTGATGTGTTCGACAGTTTCAGAGGGAAGATTAGGAGTGAAGGGTCTGGAATCACATGAAGGCCAGATCAGGTAAGGGCAGTAAATTTCATTTCCCCCAAAAATGTTGTCGAATTTTGTTACAGTTTGATAGTTTCATGGTCACCATTATTGTGACTGGCTTTTAATTTCATATTTCATTTGATGAATTGAATTTATTCAAATTTCCTCAGCTGCCATGGATGAATCTGAACTCGTGCCCCTGAGATTATTACTCGTCCCGTAGCATAACCTTTATGCTTCGCTTGTGAACGTTTCAAGTCAAAATCTGTCGCCTTTTTAAACAAGAACAGGGGTATGAAAAGGTAGGCAGGGATTAAAAAAACCAGAAGAGAGAGAGGTCAAGAAGAAGGTGGCAGAAATTACATCGCAAGAGTGGCGATTGCAGAAGGCGAAAGGAGGTGATAATGAGATAATTACAGAAACACAATACTGGTCCAGAGGAGGTATAAATGCTTGTTGCAATATAATAATGGTAATGTGTGCTCTGAGGAAGCAATCTGGATCACTTGAATATGCATTTGAGTTTGCCGGAACCTACGCAGCCCAAGAAGTGGAAACTGGTGTTGGACTGGATAGAAATAAAAATAAAATTACTGAAAATATTCAGGAGGCCGGGCAGAGTCTGTGGAGAGAAAAAGAGTTCATGTTTCAGGGAGAGTTCTGAAATTTACAGAAGGCAAGAAATAAGTTGTCATATGAAAGGTTACTGCACGAGATGAGATGAGATGGTTTGGGGATAACATATCACGGAATCAAAGGATAATACAGTGCAGAAGAAGCCCTTCGTCCCATCGAGTTCGCACCAACCATGAGAAACACCTGACCTGCCTATCTAATCCCACTTGACAGAATCAGAGAATGTTATTTCGGATAGATAAGGATCGGTTAGCAAACAAGAAGCAGAAAAAAAACCTGCCAAGTCATGCTACAGTTGTATAGAACCTTGGTAAAGTGGCACTTGGAATATTGCGCACAATTCTGGTCGCCACACTACCAGAAGGATGTGGCGGCTTTGGGGAGGGTGCAGAGGAGGTTGACCAGGATTTTGTCTGGTCTGGAGGGTCTTAGCTACGTGGAGAGGCTGAATAGACTTGGACTGTCTTCATTAGAAAGATGGAGATTGAGGGGGTGACCTGATAGAGGTCTATAAAATTATGAGGGGCATGGATAGAGTGGATGGGCAGGAACTATTTCCCAGGGTGGAGGGATCAGTCACCAGTGGGCAAAGGTTTAAGGTCCGTGGGGCAAAGTTTAGAGGGAATGTGCGAGGCAGGTTTTTATGCAGAGGATGGTGAGTGCCTGGAACGTGCTGCCAGGGGAGGTTATGGAAGCAGATCCATTAGCACCGTTCAAAGGCATCTTGACAAACACATGGATAGGATGGGTACAGAGGGATACGGCACAAGGAAGTGCTGAGGCTTTTGGCAAAGGTTGGTATCATGACCGGTACAGGCTTGGAGGGCCGAAGGGCCTGTAGCTGTGCTGTATTGTTCTTTGTTCTTTGTAGTTGTTCATAGATTAGGCTAAATGGGTCTTCATTGGGTCATTAAACTTATCTAGTGGTGTACCACTAGGATCAGTGTTGGAGCCTCAACTATTTACAATCTGCATCAATGATTTGGATGAAGGGGCCGAATGTATGGTCGCTAAATTTGCCAATGTCACCGAGGTAGTTGGAAAGTAGTGGGAAAGTGTTGTCGAGAGGAGGTAGAGAGCTTGCAAAGGTATATCGATAGGAGAAAAGATGGGCAGATTGGGCATAATGTGGGTAAATGTGAAATAGATCACTTTGGCAGGAAAAAGGAAAAGCATTTTATTATTTCAATGGAAGGGGGGGTTGCAGAACCCGGTTGTCCTGGTAGACAAATTATAAAACTTTACTACGCAGATACAGCAAGTAGTCAGAAGGGCAAATAGAATGTTAGCATTTATTGCAAGTATTACGATCCCAGCGGAAATAACCACTTGACAGCCAGATCCCAGACTGGAACCCAGCTCGACAGATCCTAACTTCTATTTTTTGTTTTGAGACGTGGATGATCAGAGCCGCAGGACTGCCGATTAACCTTTAACAAAGGAATAAAACATTTATTAAACAAGAAAATATTAACTATATTGCACTAGCTCATCACCCAAACTATATCTTCACATGTATATGCAGATTCGTCAGGATAACACAAGATGCAAACTCTATCTTATGCTCGAATGCAGTGTTTTTCAAACTTTTTTCCTGGGACCCATTTTTACCAACCTTTGGGACCCACGCCGGCCAACCTTCGCAACCCACGCCGGCTGACCTGCTCGACCCACCATTTTCTCTTACCTTGTTTGCTGCTGACAAAAAGGGGGAGATAGTTTTGGGTCCCTTTGGCCCTCGTACACGCTCCTCCAATAAAACCTGTTGGATGAAGGTGAAGCCTTCCGGTGTGGGAAAGTATGGAGTCTCCATCTGTCCAAAGTTCTGCATTTTTCTCCTGTAAAATTTTATTAAATAAACCCCCCTGAACTTGTAAAAAAAATAAAAAATAGAATGAATAAAATAAATTTTTAAAAAAAGAATAAATAAATGATAAAATAAAATGAATTAAACCCCACCCCCAAACTTGCTGCAACCATTTTAAAAAACGATGCTCTGTCACGCATGCGCAGTGCGGCTGCATTTTTTTTTTACAAGCTCGCAGCCATTTTGAAGGCCGCTTGCGGTCGGCGTTATTCACAGCCAGCTGCTGCGGCTGTTGCGCGCGGATTTGCACGATCGAGAGCGCCGCGACGGACGGGTCCGTGAGGGTGGGTCGCACCTGCTCTAATGTTCTCGGTAAGTACGCAGTCCATGTAACCAATCGGTGAAATGTGGTCAGGCACACCACTCTCTGAAACCAAGTGATCGATGACACCCAAAACCTCTGTGGTTTTGATTAAATGCCTCCGTAATTGTCACACTGTTAGCCAACTGGTCTCAATGGAACTCCTCTCTCGAAGGACACATTTTGAAATTTTCTCTCGCACACTGTCTCTCAGATGGCTTCACCAAGGATCCACATCCAGAGTTTCAGCCTCTTTTTTCAGTGTTCCTCTGCCCTGGATCATCAAGTTCATTCACGTTTCCAGACAATCTCTCAGGTACTGAGCCATGTCAACCGCAACACTCTGCTTCTCAGGCTGTATCAACGTCTCAGCAACGTTAGGCTTACTTCAGATGTTTAGCTTCTTACTAGTCATCGTTTCCAGAACTGTACCTTGCTGAAATGCATCTTGTAGATGGTACACACAGTTGCCACTCTTCGTCGGTGGTGGAGGGATTCAATGTTTGTGGAAGGGGGAGCAATCAAGTGGGCTGCTTTGTCCTCCATGGTATCAAGCCTCTTAAGTGTTGTTGGAGTTGCACTCATCTAGATAAATAGAAAATATTCCATTACACTCCTGACTTGTGCCTTGTAGATGGTGGACAGGTTTTGCTGAGTTAGAAGGTGAATTACTTGCCACATGATTCTTAGCCTCTGACCTGCCCTGGTAGCCACAGTATTTATATGGCTGCCTACATGTCAAAGGCAGTCACTCTCACCTCACCTCTGGCATTCAGCTCTTTTTCCCATGTTTAACCCAAGGCTCTAATGAGGTCAGCAACTGAGTGACCCTGGCGGAACCCAAACTGACGTCTGTGAGCAGGTTATTGCTGAGTAAGTGCCGCTTGATAGCTTCCTTCCATCACCTTACTGATGATCGAGAGTAGACTGATGGGGCAGTAATTGGCTGAGTTGGATTTGCCCTGTTTCTCGTGTACAGAACATACCTGGACAACTTTCCAGCTTTCTGGGTAGTTGCCAATGTTCTGTCTGTACTGGAACAGCTTGGCTCAGGGTGCAACAAGTTCTGGAGCACAGATCTTCAGTGCTATTGCAGGAGTATTGTCAGATACCATGGACTTTGAAGTATCCAGTGCCTTCAGCCATTTCTTGATTTCACGTGGAGTGAATCGTATTGGCTGAAGACTGATATCTGTAATTCTGGGGAGATTGAAATGGATCATCCACTCGGCACTTCTGGCTGAAAATTGTTGCGAATGCCTCAGCATTCTTTTCCTTTTATATTACACTGATGTGCTGGGCTACCACATCATTTAAAATTGAGATATTTGTATAGCCTCCTCACCTATGAATTGTTTAATTGTCCCATCACCATTCACAGCTGGATGTGACAGGACTGCAGAGCGTAAATCTTATCTATTGGTGTGGGATTGCCTATCTCTGTCCGTTACTTGCTAATTATGCCGTTTGGCACCCAAGTAGTCCTGTGTTGTAGCTTCACCAGGTCGGCACCTCATTTTTCGATATGCCTGGTGTTGCTCCTGGCATGCTCTCCTGGACTCTTCATTGAACCAGGGTTGATTCCCTGGCTTGCTGGGTGATGGTAGAGTGGGGGATATGCTGGGCCATGAGGTTGCAGATTATCTTTGAATACAATTCTGCTCCTGCTGATGGCCCATACCTCCTCAGAGATGTCCATTTTTGAGCATCTACATCTGTTCAAAGTATTTTCCATTTAATACGGAGGTAGTGCCGTGCAACACGATGGAGGACATCCTCAATGTGAAGGCAGACTTCATCTCCACAAGGGGTTGGTTTAGCACACTGGGCTAAATCGCTGGCTTTGAAAGCAGACCAAGGCAGGCCAGCAGCACGGTTCGATTCCCGTACCAGCCTCCCCGAACAGGCGCCGGAATGTGGCGAATAGGGGCTTTTCACAGTAACTTCATTGAAGCCTACTCGTGACAATAAGAGATTTTCATATCATTTTATTTCATTTTCTGTGCAGTGCTCATTGCTACCGACACTGTCATGGACAGATGCACTGATGGCAGGTAGGATGGTGAGAATGAGGTCAAGGACTTTGTACCCTGTTCTTGGTTCCCTCACCATCTGTTGCTGACCCAACGCGGTCTGTGGTGGTGCCACCGAGTCACCCCTGCTGATGGACATTGAATGACCCCCATCCAGAGTACATTCTGCACCCTGGCCGCCCTCAGTACTTCCTCCAAGTGGTGTTCAACTGGAGGAGGACTGATTCATCAGCTGGACACTGTAAGTGGTAATCAGCCATAGGTTTCATTGCCCATGTTTGATCTGGCGGCCGTGATGATAGGTAGACTATCTTCTGTATTTAATCCGATTAGTTCATCATCATCTACCAGTGTATTATAAGTTATATGTGGCATCCGGCCAGCAGGTGGGGTGAGTACGCAGACCCGGGAGCTGAAGGCACCATGTGTTCCTGCAGAAGGTGTTTGTAAGAAGTTGATTGTAGTCGCATAATAGAGCAGCTCTGTAGTCTCTTACTGTAAGTTAGTGTCGGACATTTATTTCCAACTGTATTCATCTTAGACATTTTAGTAACTTGTGAGTGCAGTGTTGGTAATAAATAACTTTGTTTATAAAACAAACTCTAATGTTCCTTGTTCACATGACAATATCAAGATTCCACATCAGCCCCGTCAAAGAAGATCAAAGCGGCCTGAGACTTCATGGGGTACAGAGTCGATGTTGAGGACGACCAGGGTAACTCCCTCCCAACTGTATGTCACTGTGCTACCACGTCTGCCGGCCTGTCTGCCGGTGAGGCAGGATGTAGCCAAGAATGGTGATGTCTGGTTATTTCTCTGTAAGTTTATGATTCCTTGAGCATGATTTG
Organism: Scyliorhinus canicula; assembly: GCF_902713615.1. Classification (NCBI taxonomy): domain Eukaryota; kingdom Metazoa; phylum Chordata; class Chondrichthyes; order Carcharhiniformes; family Scyliorhinidae; genus Scyliorhinus; species Scyliorhinus canicula. The sequence goes on along the minus strand of NC_052149.1, from coordinate 238,800,678 downwards.
TCGGTGAGACAGCTTTCCCAATTTTGGCACAAGTGTTCAGACGATCAGTACTGAGGGAGTGCTGCACTGTCAGAGGGCCAGTACTGAGGGATTGCGGCACTGTCAGAGGGTCAGTACTGAGGGAGCGCTGCACTGTCAGAGGGTCAGTATTGAGGGAGTGCCGCACTGTCAGAGGGTCAGTACTGAGGGAGTGCTCTACTGTCAGAGGGTCAGTACTGAGGGAGTGCTGCACTGTGAGAGGGTCAGTACTGAGGGAGTGCTGCACTGTGAGAGGGTCAGTACTGAGGGAGTGCTGCACTTTCAGAGGGTTATACTGAGGGGGTGCTGCACTGTCAGGGGGTCAGTACTGAGGGAGTGCTGCACTGTCAGAGGGTCAGTACTGAGGGAGCGCTGCACTGTGAGAGGGTCAGTACTGAGGGAGTGCTGCACTTTCAGAGGGTCAGTACTGAGGGAGCGCTGCACTGTGAGAGGGTCAGTACTGAGGGAGCGCTGCACTGTGAGAGGGTCAGTACTGAGGGAGCGCTGCACTGTCAGAGGGTCAGTATTGAGGGAGTGCCGCACTGTCAGAGGGTCAGTACTGAGGGAGTGCTCTACTGTCAGAGGGTCAGTACTGAGGGAGTGCTGCACTGTGAGAGGGTCAGTACTGAGGGAGTGCTGCACTGTGAGAGGGTCAGTACTGAGGGAGTGCTGCACTTTCAGAGGGTTATACTGAGGGGTGCTGCACTGTCAGGGGGTCAGTACTGAGGGAGTGCTGCACTGTCAGAGGGTCAGTACTGAGGGAGCGCTGCACTGTGAGAGGGTCAGTACTGAGGGAGCGCTGCACTGTGAGAGGGTCAGTACTGAGGGAGCGCTGCACTGTGAGAGGGTCAGTACTGAGGGAGCGCTGCACTGTGAGAGGGTCAGTACTGAGGGAGTGCTGCACTGTCAGAGGGTCAGTACTGAGGGAGTGCCGCAATGTCAGAGAGTCAGTACTGAGGGAGTGCCGCACTGTCAGAGGGTCAGTGCTGAGGGAGCACTGCACTGTCAGAGGGTCAGTACTGAGGGAGTGCGGCACTGTGAGAGGGTCAGTACTGAGGGAGTGCTGCACTGTCAGAGGGTCAGTACTGAGGGAGTGCCGCAATGTCAGAGAGTCAGTACTGAGGGAGTGCCGCACTGTCAGAGGGTCAGTGCTGAGGGAGCACTGCACTGTCAGAGGGTCAGTACTGAGGGAGTGCGGCACTGTCAGAGGGTCAGTACTGAGAGAGTGCCGCACTGTCAGAGGGTCAGTACTGAGGCAGTGCCGCACTGTCAGAGGGTCAGTACTGAGGGAGTGCCACACTGTCAGAGGGTCAGTACTGAGGGAGTGCTGCACTGTCAGAGGGTCAGTACTGAGGGAGTGCTGCACTGTCAGAGGGTCAGTACTGAGGGAGTGCGGCACTGTCAGAGGGTCAGTACTGAGGGAGTGCTGCACTGTTAGAGCATCAGTACTGAGGGAGTGCGGCACTGTCAGAGGGTCAGTACTGAGGGAGTGCCACACTGTCAGAGGGTCAGTACTGAGGGAGTGCTGCACTGTTAGAGCATCAGTACTGAGGGAGTGCGGCACTGTCAGAGGGTCAGTACTGAGGGAGTGCTGCACTGTTAGAGCATCAGTACTGAGGGAGTGCTGCACTGTCAAAGGGTCGGTACTGAGGGAGTACTTTTGTGCAATTGTGCAGAAGGAGGCCTTTCAGCCCATCAAGTCTGCACAGACCCTCTGAAACAGCATCCTAATCGGTTACTGTAAGTCCAGCTCCGTTTTTTACAAATTCCGTTCATGTGGTGTAGCGAAAGTTAACAGACAGCAGCAGAAAAGCTGAGCTTGGGGTATACTGACTGGAAGAGTTCAGTGAAGTGGGGAGAGAGGGGTTGTTTGTTTCCATTCGCCTTTTCCACCTTTCTCACCATTCAGGACTGGCTCTTACTCGACTAATGGGAAAGGAACTAGCTGTTTGGTGCAAATCGGATAAGTTGGTAAGTTGTACTCTATGTCTGAAGTTTAAAACAGCACACAACTTTCTGCTGAGGTCAATAAAATATCTAAAACATACAAGAAGTAGATAATTTCATTAAGTAATTGTGTAAAGCATTTGAAGATGGCATGGCAGGTGATACGTATAGGCTGCAGAATGCGGACTGCCTGGATAACATTATCATAGAGTCATAGATGTTTAAAGCATGGAAACAGGCCCTTCGGCCCAGCCTGTCCATGCCGCCCAGTTTCTATCACTAAGCTAGTCCCACTTGCCTGCATATGGCCCATATCCCTCTATACCCACCCTGCCCATGTAACTGTCTAACTGCTTTATAAAGGAAAAAACTGTACCCATCCTACCACTGCCTCTGGCAGTCCATTCCAGATGCTCACCACCCTCTGTGTGAAGAAGTTTCCCCTCTGGACCCTTTTGTATCTCTCCCCTCTCACCTTAAGCCTATGCCCTCTAGTTCTAGACTCCTCTACCTTTGGGAAAAGATGTTGACCATCTACCTTAGCGATGCTCCTCGTTATTTTAAAGACCTCTATAAGATCACCCCTAAACCGTCTATGCTCCAGGAAAAAAAGTCCCAGTTTATCCAGCCTCTTCTTATAACTCAGACCATCAAGTCCTGGTCTAGCATCCTCGTAAATCTCTTCTGCACTCTTTCTAGTTTAACGATATCCTTCCTATAGTAGGTGACCAGAACTGAACACAGTGTTCCAAGTGTGGTCTTAACAATGGTCTTGTAAAACTTCAACAAGACGTCCCAACTCCTGTATTCAATATTCTGACCAATAAAGCCTACCATGCTGACTGCCTTCTTCACCACCCTGTCCACATGTGACTCCACCTTCAAGGAGCGATGAACCTGTACTCCGAGATCTCTTTATTCTGTAACTCTCCCCAACTCTCTACCATTAACTGAGCAGGTCCTGCCCTGATTTGATTGTACTGTCTGCAGTAAGTGTTTGTAAATAAGGAACTTCGGCTCAGCGTTATGAAGCTGGGCAGGAATACAGGAGTTTCAGCCTCTGCAATTGTCCAGCAGGTTTGAGGCTCTGTGAGCTTTGTTAGATGAGGGTCGGCTGCAATGTGGGGGAGTTGACTGGCCTTGGGACCGTGGTACAGGAAGCCATTCAAGTGGGGGCTGCACAAGAATGTAGTGGTAGTAGGGAACAGCAAGGGCAATTGATGAGAGTGAGAGTGCAGGTGGCTGCATTGCCTGCCCGGTGCCAGGGTTAAGAACATCTGCTCTGGATAGGAGAGGAGCTTGCAGTGTCATGGTCCATGTAGAACATAGAACATATAATGCAGAAGGGCATGGCCAATCCACCTAACCTACATGTCCTTGAATTGTCGGAGGAAACTGGAGCACCCGTAGGAAACCCACGCAGACACGGAGAAAGAGTAAACTACACAGGGAGACGCACCCGAGGTGGGAATTGAACCCGACTCCCTGGAGCTGTGAGGTAGCAGTGTTAACCACTGTGCCACCATGCCACCCCGAAATGTAGATAATATAGAGGTTAAAATCCCCCATGATTATCGCAGTACCTTTCTGACAAGCTCCCAATATTTACCCTTTATCCGCTGTCCTACCATGTGGTTACAGTTACGGGGCCTGTACACCACTCCCATGAGTGACTTCTTGCCTTTATCATTTCTAATCTCAACCCGAACTACTTCGACTATATCCTGGTTTCTTAAATTAGCTCATCTCTTTCTAATATGCTAATACCATCGTTAATTAACAGAGCCACCTCTTCACCTGTTCTTAACATCCTGCCCTTCCTAAATGTCAGACACCCATCAATATTCAGGTCTCAATCTATGTCATCATGTCTATGTCATGGTTATCAGATGGTATTTATTTATTTCTATTTGCGCTATCAGTCCATCTGTTTTGTGTTGAATGCCACGTGCGGTTCGGCACGGAGCCTTTAGATTTTTCGTTTTACGACTTTTGTCGCATTTCACCTTATCTTCAGATTTATTCTTAGATTTTTACTGTCTGTCACGGTCAGTCTATCATTTCCCATATTTGTACAATTGTCTCTTAACTTGTCGCTACTCTTTGACTCATCGCATCATCCCAAATTTGATCCCTTGCACCCACTATTTATTTTAAACTCTCATCTTGGCTCGCTCTGCAGCTCGCTGGAAAACCTGCCCCAGCACAGTTCGGGTGTCGACCCTCCCAAACCCCGCTTCCCCCAGCACTGGGGTGCCAGTACCCCACGAACCGCAACCCACTTCTCCCACACCAGTCTTTGAGCCACATATTCATTTCTCTAATCTTATCCAATGCTAATTTGCTTGTGGCTCAGGTAATAATACAGAAAACGGTTCTGCCTCTTAATTTGGTGTCTGGTATGGAGGGAAAATCTTATGAGGAAAGGCTGATGGACTTGAGGTTGTTTTCGTTAGAGAGAAGAAGGTTAAGAGGTGACTTAATAGAGGCATACAAAATGATCAGAGGGTTAGATAGGGTGGATAGCGAGAGCCTTCTCCCACGGATGGAGGTGGCTAGCACGAGGGGACATAGCCTTAAATTGAGGGGTAATAGATATAGGACAGAGGTCAGAGGTGGGTTTTTTATGCAAAGAGTGGTGAGGCCGTGGAATGCCCTACCTGCAACAGTAGTGAACTCGCCAACATTGAGGGCATTTAAAAGTTTATTGGATAAGCATATGGATGATAAGGGCATAGTGTAGGTTAGATGGCCTTTAGTTTTTTTTCCATGTCGGTGCAACATCGAGGGCCGAAGGGCCTGTACTGCGCTATATCGTTCTATGTTCTATGTTCTATGAAATAAAGAGTAGGGATTAATGGGTCTTTTTCAAATTGGCAGGCAGTGACTAGTGGGGTACCACAAGGATCGGTGTTGGGACCCCAGCTATTCACAATATATATTAATGATTTGGATGAGGGAACAAAAGTAATATCTCAAAGTTTGCAGACGATACCAAGTTGGGTGGGAGGGTGAACTGTGACGAGGATGCAGGGATCCTACAGCAAGATCTGGACAGGTTGGGCGAGTGGGCAAATCAATGGCAGATTTGGTGTCTTCCTCATCCTGCCTATGCCACTGGTACCTACAGGGCAGCAGGGTAGCACAAGTGGACAGCACTGTGGCTTCACAGCGCCACGGTCCCAGGTTAGTGCCAATCCACCTGCACATCTTTGGACTGTGGGAGGAAACCGGAGCACCCGGAGGAAACCCACGCACACACGGGGAGAACGTGCAGACTCCACACAGACAGTGACCCGTCCGTGCTGCTGAAAAGCAAGAAAGAGTAACCAATGTTTATAATGAAAGATAACCAATGTAGATATTTTCTGTGTATGTTCACGCTCGTCTTTGCTCTGTGTAGTAAGAAAAACCCTTAATAAAAACATTTAAAAAAAAAAGGGTTTTCAAACAAAAAAAAGCTATCGGACAACTGCGGGTTACTGGGGGATTACTGCAAACGGAGGATCGAAGATTCAGGACACTTATTGTTGCTGTGGGTAGAGCTGTGGAGACCGGGCATGAGGCACTGAAGGGCTGAGGGAATGTGAAGCGATGGGGGCTGCAACTCTGGGGCTCACTACCTGGACATCGATCGCGAGGCTCAGAAACAGCTGGTCTGCTTGTGCCCTGTGAGTTTAATGAAATATAACGAAACAGTACAGCACAGAACAGGCCCTTCGGCCCTCGATGTTGTGCCGAGCAATGATCACCCTACTCAAACCCACATATCCACATTATACCCGTAACCCAAACCCCCCACCCTCCCCTCCTCCCCCCTCCCCCTCCCTCCCCCCTCCTCCCCCTCCCCCACTCCCCCTCCTCCCCCTCCCCCACTCCCCCTCCCCCTCCCCTCCCCCCTCCCCCCTCCTCCCCCTCCCCCCCTCCTCCCATCCCTCTCCCCCCTCCCCCCTCCTCCCCCCTCCGCCCTCCCCCTCCTCCCCCCTCCCCCCTCCCCCCCCTTCCCCCCTCCCCCTCCCCCTCCCCCTCCCCCCTCCTCCCCCCTCCCCCCTCCTCCCCCCTCCCCCCTCCTCCCCCACTCCCCCTCCTCCCCCCTCCTCCCCCCTCCCTCCCCCCTCTTCCCTCCTCCGCTCCCCTCCCCCTCCCCCCTCCCCCCCCTCCCCCCTCCCCCCTCCCTCACCTCCCTCCCCTCCCCCCTCCCCTCCCCCCTCCCTCCCCCCTCCCCCCTCCCTCCCCTCCCCTCCCTCCCCTCCCTCCCCCCCCCTCCCCCCCTCCCTCCCCTCCCTCCCCCCCTCCCTCCCCCCCCCTCCCTCCCCCCTCCCTCCTCCTGTGTTTCACCCACAGCAGTCATTCTGTACCGGAGCTGCTGGGGTAACTACTTGTTCATTAAAGCCTTCAATTGGACTACAATCTCGCTTCAGTAGTGATTGATCGTGCATCACTCTTTAAAGCCAATCAGACACCAGTAGACCTGCACACTGCCACCTTTCTCAACTCCGTTGGGAGGAAAACATTCCTGTTGCGACAGAATTTATTACAGCAGCTAAACCTGGAGACAAGTCACATGATGAGTTAATGACTGTCTTGCAGCAATATTCATCTCCCCGTCCACTATTAATCATTGAAATATTCCTCTTTCACCATTGTCCACAGGAGGAAGGAAAACCATTTCACAATTTGTTGCATCACAGTGAAAGCTGCAAAGTACTGAGAATGTGGGCAGACTTTGGATGATACACTTCGCGACCGATTAGTTTGGGGCCCCAGGAATGAAATTAAATGAAAATCGCTTATTGTCACAAGTAGGCTTCAATGAAGTTACTGTGAAAAGCCCCTAGTCGCCACAATCTGGCGCCTGTTTGGGGAGGCTGGTACGGGAATTGAACCGTGCTGCTGGCCTGCCTTGGTCTGCTTTAAAAGCCAGCGATTTAGCCCTGTGCTAAACCAGCCCCTAATGAAGCCATCCAAAGAATATTGTTGACTGAAAAGGCATTAACCCTAAAATCTGACAGAGAAATTGCAATGTCTATGGAACTTGCTGTGAGAGAAGCTTCGTTGATTGGAGTTCGAGCTAAAGTCCGTAAGATGGAGTCTGTGAGAAGCAGGTCCACCAGGAACCTACCAGGTTATCGCTGTGACCAAGTGGGACATCTGGCTGGAGATTGTTGGAGCAAGGAGAACAAATTCAAAAATGTTGGTCACATTGCCAAGGCAGGTTGGTTCCATCAACCTTCATCAGCACAAAGGAAGTGCACCAAGAAAAATGGTGCAAAGTCCACAGGATAAATTTACCAGTTAAGAGATCCAACTGAAGACTCACCAAGTACCAAAGTGGCAAGTCTTCCCTGCATCTACCCTATCTAGTCCTGTTAGAATTTTAGAAGTCTCTATGAGACCCCCCTTCATTCTTCTGAACTCCAGCGAGAATAATCCAAACTTCGTCAATCGTTCCTCATATGGCAGTCCCGCCATCCCTGGAATTAGTCTGGTAAACCTTCGCTGCACTCCCTCGAGAGCACAAACATCCTTCCTCAGAAAAGGAGACCAAAACTGCACATAATATTTGAGGTGTGGCCTCACCATGGCCCTGCAGCAACACATCCCTGATTCTGTATTCGAAACCTCTCGCAATGAAGGCAATGGGCAGCACGGTAGCATTGTGGATAGGACTAAATCGCTGCCTTTTAAAGCAGACCAAGGTTGTTTTTAGGATTATTCATACCACACTTAGCGACAAGCCATGTTACAAACAAGCTAGGCTCCTGGATGAAAGATTGTGAGGTTGTTTACCAGAATGTCAAAACAAATAACAGAAATTAGATTTTTGGTCCATTATAAGCAAAAACTGCAGCTGCAACTTGCTTGCGATGCATCACCTGTGGGGTCGGAGCAGTTGTCTCCCATATATGGCTTCAGGTGAAGAGCGACCAATAGCATTTGCTTCCAAGATTTTCGGCACGATTCTCCATTGGCGGATGCCAGATTCTCCAGGGCCTCCACGATTCTCCCCATCCAATGGGCCGAGCGGTTCACTTGTGCTTTTAAAAATCGTGGAACAGGCGCAGTGGGTGCTGAGGAAGAGAGAGGGTGGTAGGGAACATGCCCAACATAGTCATAGTTTTCTGACAGTTATGCCGCTGGCCAGGGGGCTTCTGCCAGGGCCGGGGGGTGTAGTGGGGGGTGACCAGGTGGTGGCTGTGGGGTCGGGGTCGACGGGCATGGAGCACCATTGCCACAGCCGGAAAGGCAGCCATGCAACTGTGCACATCGCTGACTGCCCACTGTGAACTTAGTGCCTCGGGTCGGATAGCTGGCCCCGCAAGGCACGCTCCCTCGGCGTCCTCTAGCCCCAGCCGACCAATCAACGGTATGGTGCGGTCCAACAACCAGTGCCATCTTGTTGGCTGGGATGAGTGTGTGTGGGGAGTGTAATGTGTATGTGCAGCTGCATCATGTCAGCCTCCCGAGTGTCAATCATGGACCCGGCGAATCCTGCACCATGTCCTAGCCATGCCTCTCATAATTTTATATATCTCAATCATGTTTCCTCTCAGTCTCCTGTGCAACAAATGAAACAGCCCCAGTCGATCCAATCTCTTTTCACAGCTAAAACTCTTCAGCATAGACAACCTCCAGGTAAATCTCCTCTGCACCCTTTCCAGTGCTATCCTAGAATCATAGAATCCCTACAGTGCAGAAGGAGGCCATTTGGCCCATCGGGTCTACACCGACCCTCTGAAAGAGCACCTGACCCTGGCCCACTCCTTCGTCTCATCCCTGTAACCCCACCTAACCTTTGGAATCTAAGGGACAATTTAGCACAGCCAATCCACTAACTTGCACATCTTTGGACTGTTGGAGGAAACCGGAGCACCCGGAAGAAACTCACACAGACACGGGGAGGAAGTGCAAACTCCACACAGACAGTCACCCAAGGCCAGAATTGAACCCGGGCCCCTGGAGCTGGGATGCAGCAGTGCTAACCATTGTGCCGCCCAATCATAGACCTTCTATAATGTGGATTCCAGACCTGCACACAATACTCTAGCTGTGGCCTGACCAACATTTTATACCGTTCCAGCATAATGTCCCTGCTCTCAAACTCTATGCCCTGGCTAATAAAGGCGAGTATAACACATGCCTTCTTAACCACTTGATCCACCTGCCCTACTAAAAGCTTTTAAAAATATGTTTATTAAAAATTTTCCATATTAATCAAAACAACCTGAAACAATCAAACAGAAATACACAGGGCAGCACAGTGGCACAGTGGTTAGCATTGCTGCCTCATGGCGCCAAGGTCCCAGGTTCGATCCCCGCTCTGGGTCAGTGTCGGTTTGGAGTTTGCACATTCTCCCCGTGTCAGCGTGGGCTTTACCCCCACAACCCAAAGGTGTGCAGGGTAGGTGGATTGGCCACGTTAAATTTCCCCTTACTTGGGGAAAAAAAATAATTGGGTACTCTAAATTTAAAAAAAACTCAGAAATACACAACAGAAGAGAAAAACAAAAGAGCAAAAGACACATAACACCCAATTAACTTTGACACAAACTAACCTAAACCCCGAACAGCTGATGGTGACTACCTCCTGAAAGGAAGGAGATGAACAGTTGTCACTTTAGATGGAACCTCCCCGTCGAGCCTCTGATGCTGAACTTGACCTTCTTCAAATGCAGAAATAACATGAGGTCACCCAGTCAGAGACATGAGGCAGAGTAGGAGGTCTCCGTTGGAGCAGAATTCGTCTCCGGGCTATCAACGAGGCAAAGGCAAGGACATCCACCTTCACCCCAGACTAAGCTACCGGCGAATCTGACACCCCAAATGTGGCGACCAGGGGACATCGATCCAAATCTACTCGGAGTATCTCCAACAAGGGGTTAAAGAAAGAAGCGCTTAGGCTTTTCATCTTGGGGCAGGACCAGAACATATGTGTATGGTTAACTGACCCACAAGAGCAGCGCTCACACTTAACCTTAACCCCAGAGAAAAATACTCTCATTCTAGCCCTGGTCAGGTACGTCCTATGCAAAACCTTAAATTGATTCAGACTTAGCCGAGTACTTGAAGACGTGGAGTTGCCCCTGTAAAGGGCCTCTGTCCACACCATATCATTAAGAATGGGACCCAATTCTCCCTCCCATTTTATCCTCAACTCACTCAAAGAAGCAGAACCTATTGAAAGGATATGGACACATATATCCGAAATAGACCCCCGTCGGGTCCAGCAGAGACAAACCCTTCTTCAATACAGAAGAGGGTGGAGCAAAGAAACGGAGGGGAAAGCTTTGTGCGAAAAAACTTGCATTTGAAAATGCCTGAAAAGACTGGAACCAGGGTGTTGCTGCCACGGTGTTCACGCATGCCCAGGGCCTTCTGATCCTGGGAGTCTCCCAGGGTCCTGCCATTTATCATGTATTCCCTTACCTTGTTTCTCCAGCCCAAGTGCATCACCTCACACTTATCCAGATTGCATTCAGTCTGCCACTGATCAGCCCATCTGACCATCTCCATCCCGCTGTAATCTCAAACTATCCTCCTCACTATTTACCACCCCACCAATTTTTGTATCGTCTGCGAACTTACTGATTAACCCTCCGACATTCAATTCGAAATCATTTATATAAACCACAAACAAGAAAGGCCCTAACGCTGATCCCTGTGGGACCCCACTGGACACAGGCTTCCAGTCAGTAAAAACCCCTCGACCATCACCCTCTGCTTCCTGCCACTCAGCCAATTCCACATCCAATTTGCCAAATTTCCTTGGAGCCGGTTAGATCCATCGTCAGCAAGGTTAACTGGGTTCTTAAACCCGCTGTGGACGGGATCCAGATTGCGATATTGCGGCCGTCGGAGATCCTGGGGGAATCCTCTCCCAACATGTACCTGCCGCGTCCCGTTGCGATTCTGGTGGGACGGTCGTCAAGGAATTACTTTGGAATAACATGTGAAAGTTATTATGTGAATGTCTTAGAAGAGTTCCTTCATAACAAAATACTTTGAACTCTCCTACATTGGTTTGAGCTTCATCCTCCGGGAAGGTTAGGCTTGTGTGTGCAGACCCCATCGAACCTATTAGGAACTCCATCACTATTTTCATGATTTGTGCACTCTGTTCTGTGAAGAATAAAATACTTAATAGAACAAAACCCAATTTACTGAGAAGTAATGACCACAGGGAATGCATCTGTTTCGCACACACTCCAAAGAAAATGGAAAGTTGTAATGGATTATTTTTTAGCTGGAATGCAAAGATGCAGTTGGAGTCTTAAAGGATTTGGAGCAAGGCTCTGATCTAATCAAGTATTCTCTCTTGTGAACAGCCATCGTCTGATAGATTATTGTCGGTTCCGCATTGAACATTAATTTATTTGGAAGTTTTCAAAGACATCACCAGCCGTGGCCACTGGATGATCAGCCCTACTTTATTGGAATGAAAGATTTGCATTTGTATAGCGCCATACACAACTTTAAGAAATTGGCCCTGGGGTAGCCTTCCCTATTGCGTCAAATAAATTCTGCTCATAATCTCAATTGACGCTGAGGGGTGCTGACTGTTGCCAGGGGTGAGGGATTCTGGGTGTGCTGCTGACCTGCAATCCTATGCTAGTATTCAAGGGACAGTGGAATCCTTTCCCTGGAACTTGGCCAACATTTATTGACCAAGCAAATTAGGTTGATGACGCACTTATGTCAGCGCTGTCAGTTTGCGATGCACAAACTGGCTGCTGTGTTCACCAAAAATGTGCCTGAATTTGAAAAGTAAAACGTAGACTGTGAAGTGCTTTAGGATGGAAAGGCACTTCAGTAATACAAGATCTTCCCTTATCATTCATCAACAGGAGGAGAATATTCCTCTCGACTTACCCCTTCTCTAAGGCATTGATTAATATTTCTCTATATATGGCAAACAGCACAAGAACCGTAATTTAACAAGGATCTATTGATCTTGAATTATTGCTCAAAGGTGTTAGTGTACAAAAGTTTACCTAGTTTGTTTAAAATTAATTTTCTGGTTAAATTTAAAAAAAATAATAATTTATGGGATGTGGGCGTCGCTGATTAGGCCAGTATTTGTTGCCCATCTCTAGTTGCCCTTCAGAAGGAGGTGGTGAGTTGCCTTCTTGAACCGCTGCAGCCCTTGAGGTGTAGGTACACCCACTGTGCTGTTAGAAACATACCGAGAAACATAAAAAATAGAAGAAGGAGGAGGCCATTCAGCCCTTCGAGCCCCCTCGGCCATCATCAAGTTCAATACCGTGACCCCCCCTTCCCCCCATATCCCTTGATCCCTTAAACCCCCAACTGCCTCAACTATTTTCTGTGGTAGTCAATTCCAAAGATCACCACTCTCTGGGTGAATAAATTGTTCCTCACCTCAGTCCTTACCCTCAAACTATGACCCCTAGTGATGTGTTGGGCAGGCTGGGCCTATGTGGACTGTGTTTGATGCAGTATTGAGAGAGAGACAGGCTGCCAACACTTGATGAGATGCAACACGATTTTATTTAACATCTAACTATATTACATGCTTAACTGTGGGTTGACACTATGCTGACTTGACTGGAGACCTGAGGCTAACCTGACCAGACTAACTGACTAACACATGGTGTTTGCACTGGCTGCTGCTCACGAGCTCTGACTGTCTCAGAGGCTGGATCCCGAGAGAGCGGGAAAACTGGTGCCCTCTGGCTTTACAGTGGTCGTGTCCTGTCTGGTGATTGGCTGCTGTGTTCTGTGTGCTTACTGGTCATCCTGTGTGTCAATCACTGCCTGTCTGCACTCCATTATATACATGGATGTATATTATGACACCTAGTTCTGGACTCCCCCACCATCGAGAACATTCTTTCTGAATCTACCCTGTCTAATTTTATTTTGTAAGTTTCTGTGAGATCCCCTCTCACTCTCATAAACTCCAATGAACATAATCTTAACCGATTTAGTATCTCCGCATATGACAGTCCGGCCATTCCAGCAATCAGCCTGGCAAACCTTCGCAGACTCAATGGGCCAAATGGCCTCCTTCTGAACCATAAAGATTCTGTGATTCTGTAATGGGATTATTCCGTGAATCTCCAATTCATAATAAGATTGCAGCCCAGTTCTGACCCCGTAGTGCAATCTAACAAAGTCCCATCCCATTTCCGGGGGCTCCTAAAACTGTGTCTCAATTCTTCATATGCTTACAATGCAATTTAAAGATAACTGTATGGAGAAAATTATGTAAATTAAAGAAAGCTCTTCTGTTTTTCTTTGCAGTTTGCATTAACTTTGAGGAGCCTTTTGAGATAGAATGTTACTGTCCTTAATGCAGGACATGATTCTCCATTTCTCACTCACTACTCTTTTAAAGATATTGCTTGAAACACACCCCTTTGACCAAAGCTTTTTATCACCTATCCTAATGTCCACTGCGTCGAATTATACCCTTATCTTTCAATATGCTCAAGGTGTTCTGATAAGATGTTAAACATGATTAAATGAGGGCAGCATGGTGGCGCAGTGGGTTAGCACTGCTGCCTCACTGCGCCGAGGTCCCAGGTTCGATCCCGGCTCTGGATCACCGTCCGTGTGGAGTTTGCACATTCTCCCCGTGTCTGTGTGGGTTTCGTCCCCACAGCCCAAAGATGTGCAGGGTAGGTCAATTGGCTACATTAAATTGCCCCTTAATTGTAGAAAATGAATTGGGTGTTCTAAATTAAAAAAAAGATGATTAAATGTTTTGACAGAGCAAACACTTGGAAAGAGTATTTGCTCTTGTGAGGTACAGCAAAACTGGAGGTCGAAATCAAATAGGGAATTTAGAAGAATTTTATTACTATGCAGAGAGTGGACAAAACATGGACCTTTTACATTGAGGACTGGTTGATGAAGCAAATGGTATGACTGTATTTCAGGATAAAACTTATTTTTTTTAAAATTTAGAACACCCAATTCATTTTTTCCAATTAAGGGCCATTCTCGCGTGGCCAATCCACCTACCCTGCACATCTTTGGGTTGTGGGGGCGAAACCCACACAAACATGGGGAGAATGTGCAAACTCCACACGGCCAGTGACCCGAGGCCAGAATCGAACCTGGGACCTCGGCGCCATGAGGCTGCAGTGCTAACCACTGCGCCACCGTGCCGGCCTCATTTCGGGATAAAACTTGATAAGGACAAGAGGGAGAAAGGACTAGAGGGTCACGATGACAGATTTCAATGAGGAAATGTAGGAGGAGGTGGAGCATAAACACCAGCATCGATTTGTTGAGCCAAGTGGACTGTTTCTGTGCTGTAAATTCTGTACAATTTATGTACAAAAGTGCACATCATCATTGTAAAGATGAGGATGAGCAAGGAGGAGATAAATTAGACCCAAAGGATGGCATGGTGGCGCAGTGGTTAGCACTGTAGCCTCATGGCTCTGAGGGTCAGGGTTTGAATCCTAGCCCCGGGTCACTGTCCATGTGGAGTTTTTACATTCTCCCCATGTCTGTCTGGGTGTCATCCCCACGACCAAAGATGTGCAGGGTGGATGCCATCCACCCTGGTTTAGGACAGTGGACTAAATAGCTGGCTTGTAATGCAGAACAATGCCAGCAGCGTGGTTCAATTCTCATCCCAGCCTCCCCGGATAGGCGCCGGAATGTGGTGACTAGGGGCTTTTCATGGTAATTTAATTGAAGCCGACTTGTGACAATAAGCGATTATTATTATCTTGGTTCTTTGCTGCAGTGAAAGTTTGTCCATTGACCAGGAAAGGAAAACAGGAGCAACATACTTCCCTCCAAATTTTAGCAGTGGAGTTGCCGACATCCGTTCAAGTCAACGTTCATCGCAACATTAGTAAACATTGTGGTTCACTGTACAGCTTACCTCCTCGTGTCTTTGTTCCTGTACCCTATTACTGCATTGGATGTCCAGTGTGGCAGAACGATCATTAATCTCAAGGTTTCAAATTCAATTTTCAAGAAGTTTCTGTTGCCACAACTTCTACCCAAACTAATTATTTGTTCCTCCTGAGCATCGATAATACTTTTTCATGCTCTTCCCTGCATGTCCCAATCACAATAAAGATAAAAGAAAAGATGATTCTACCTCATGCCTCTTGGCACAGGAAGAGCACAGATGTGCCACTCATGTCAGCCGAGGCTGACAACAACAGGAGCTGGCAGAACAATAATAATAATCTTTATTTTCACAAGTAGGCTTACATTAACACTGCAATGAAGTTACTGTGAAAAGCCCCTAGTCGCCATATTCTGGTGTCTGTTCGGGTACACAGAGGGAGAATTCAGAATGTCCAATTCACCTAACAAGCACGTCTTTCGGGACTTGTGGGAGGAAACCGGAGCACCCGGAGGAAACCCACGCAGACATGGGGAGAACATGCAGACTCCGCACACTGACCCAAGCCAGGAATCGAAGCCGGGTCCCTGTGCTACCATCTCACCCGAGGCTATCATTTTCTGTACAGGGACATGGAGCTATGCAAGTGCCCATACATCAGAAAATGTCATTGGTACAGCAGAGATAGCTCCTAATGAACCTCGACAGGTCAAAATGCTGTTGTAAACACTTCCCAGGCAGACAGTTACCCACCAATTCTAGTGATTACAACAGAATTTATAGTGCAGAAACTAGGTCTTCTGGGCTCTACTACGGCTAGCCTACAATAGCAATCAGCCTGGAGCTTCTGTGATCACTCTCCCCATTCGCTCCTGATTTGTTATATCCGGGCCGGTGTACAAGCGCTGATTGTCACAGTTGTGTAATTTATCTCCTCACCTAAATCTGAATGGGTCATTGTTGCCCAAGTGTTTTCCTGCAAAGTTTACATCAATGTGAAGTATAATATAATTGTTCAATAAAACACACAAACGGTTGTCCTCCTGATCGCCGTCAATGGTGGGACTCGTGTAAAAGAATGAATAAAAATCTTGCTGCTTGTAAACACTTTTCCTCCCAAAGAACAAAAAGGAGGCCAGGATTCACAGACCAGCTTTTGATTCAACCATAGCCCCACGCTAATGCAGACCTGTTTTTGGAGGCCGGGCCTTTCCTTTCGCGCTCTTTAATATTCTTCAGGTACATAGCTAATTATTTCCTACATCCCGCATTTGGCACAACTCCAGTAACCAATAATAGCAGCAGCCGATTTCCAAATAATACATCAAATGAACATTCTCCCCCCCCCCCCCCCCCCCCCCCCCCCACCCCGAGATCCTCTTTGAATAAGGGAAATGTTACACCGCAGAAGGAGTCTATTCAGCCCATTGTATTGGACAGTCCTCTGAAAGAACGATCCAATTAGTTTCACTCTCTTGTTCTTGCCTTTTATCCCGGCAAATCATTCCTTTTCAATTATTTATCCAATTCTCTTTGAAGGTTTCTATTGAACCGTCTCCCACTGCTCCTTTCAGGGAGCTCATTCCGAATCATAACAACTCATTGTGTTAAAGAAAATCACCTCATCTCCTGCCCCGATCTTTTGCCAATTATCTGAAAGCTGCTTCCTTTGGTTACCGGCCCACCTGCTAGTAGATACAGCTTCTTTCTATTTACTTCAGTAATGCACCTCTCCCTCTTCGCTCCGATCAGAACAATCCCAGTTTCTCCAACCTCTCCACATAAGTGAAGTTACCCATTGCTGGAATTGTAATGGTAATCTTGCATTGATTGGAGTGAGCCATTGTCTCAGTCTTGGCTCGAGTACCTTTGAGTAGATACAGGGTTTGCATCCTGCTCTGGACAGTCCCAGGAATTTGAAAACAAAATGATTCATTCGTGGGATGTGGGTGTCACAGGCAAGGCCAGAGTTTATTGCTCGCCCATTAAGGCAATAGTTGTGAGCTGCCTTCTTGAACCGCTGTTGTCGTGCATTTTATATTCATCTACAGGATGTGGGCGTCCCTGGTTAGGCCAGCATTTATCGCTCTTCATTAGCTGCCCTTCAGAAGGTGGTGGTGAGCTGCCTTCTTGAACCGCTGCAGTCGCTGAGGTGTAGGTACATCCACTGTGCTGTGAGGGAGGGAATTCCATGATTTTGCCCCAGTGACAGTGAAGGAACGGCGATATATTTCCAAGGCAGGGTGGTGAGTGACTTGGAGAGGAACCTCCAGGTGCTGGGATTTCCAGGTATCTGGTGCTCTTGTCCTTCTAGATGGTAGTGGTCGTGGGTTTGGAAGGTGCTGTTGAAGGAAACTTGGCAAGGATTGCAGTGCATCTTGTGGTGTAGGCACCCCCACAGTGCTGTTTCAAGATTTTGACCTGGCGACAGTGAAAGAATGATGCTATATGTCCAAGTCAGGATGATGTGTGGCTTGGAGGGGACCTTGCAAGTGGTGGTTTCCCAAGTATCTGCTGCCTTTGTCCATTGGGGCGGTTGAGGTTGCAGGTTTGAAAGGTACTGTCAAAAGATTCTTGGTGAATTTCTACAGTGCATCTTGTAGATAGTTCACACAGCTGTCTCTATGCGTTGGTGGTGGAGGTAACCAATGTTGAATGTGGTGGAAGGGGTGCCAGTTAAGCGGGCTGCTTTGTCCTGGATGGTGTTGAACTTCTTGCATGTTGTTGGAGTTGTATTCATTCAGGAAAGCGGAGAGCACTCTATCATACCCCTGGCTTGTGCTTTGCAGATGGGGGACAGGCTTTGTGTAGTCAGGACGTGAATTGCAAGCCTCAGAATTCCCAATCTCTGACCTGCCAGTGTAGCCATAGTGTATTTGAGGGTTGATACCCAATGGGACACTCACGTCAAAGAGGAGTGAGTGTTTGCACGCCTCAAGTGAATTAGCTGTGGGAGTATAAAGACCTCTCGCTCTGGAGAATGAACTGACCTATCAGTTGGTTCAAAGCTGGTACCAGGCGTGGAAGATTTGTAAGTGCACTGACATCATCGCCTGTCTGACAGTTTGAACAGAACTCTCCAAGGACAGGGCATGGAATTCTGACAAAAGAACAGCCCCCTTGCTAGTGACTCAACCAGTTGAATAAATCTCTTCATAGTTTAGAAAATGTGATTGTTTTTCTGATACCCTCCCAGAACATCTTCATTTCAGTGAATCCAATCCTTGGCGAACTTGATTAGGGAGGTAAAGAGATGGTTAATATTTTATTGGGAGATGAACTATTGAGCAGAGTGATGTGATTTAGGGTGAGAACTATACTGCACTGCAGAGGCGAGCAGAAGTGCTTGGATAGTAACTAAAGTATAAATTCTGAAATCAATAATGAATTTCTAGTACCTGCAGTGATATTCAGGCCATATATAAAATACTGCCCATAATGGACGTGATAGTTGGCTATCAGCAGTAACACAAGTGCAGCATAATAAATAGAGCAGAGTTATTACCTGTTAGCATAGCTGACATAAATTTTCAAATGCAGTGCCATCTCCTTCTCTTCAGATTAAAATGGCAATGATGTTAAACTACTGCTTGCTGCTTTCTGAGACTACTTCAAAGCATGGGAGCTGGAAATGGAAACGAAAGTCACCACAGTGGCCAGAGGCTTTTGAGGGGGAGCTGACTGGTTGTGATTTAACCTGAGGGTCACCACGAACCAGCCGTCCAGCCAACCTGGATAACCAACCCAACCTCTCCCCCCCCCCCCCCCCCCCCCCCAACCCCCCCACCACTGGAACCCGTATTTGCGGGAGGCAATGGTCTCTACTATTGCGTTCAGTCATGCCCGCTGGCATCTCCCCTCCTGTCTGAGTTTATGGGATCCACAGGAAGGGGGCAATTACATGGAACTGACACAATGATGGGATAGGCATCTGTCTTGGGTGGTCAGTGCCCGATGGCCCACTTTACACCCCATCCCATGTTCTTTAATGTGACAAGACAAGTGACGATGAATATGGAATTGTGGGTTTTGTAAACAGAGGGATAGAGAACAAAAGCAGGGCATTATGTTAAACTTTCATAGGCATAGGTTTGGCTTCAGCTTGAGTATTGTGTCCAGTTCGGAACATCATGCTGTTAAACCGAACAGGTGCTGAAATGTGGTGACTCGGGGCTTTTCACAGTAACTTAATTGCAGTGTTAATGTCAGCCTACTTGTGACAATAAAGATTATTGTTATTATTATTAATGACATGCTAATTGTACTATTAAGGTACACAGATGAAAGGCTTTTTTAGTTAAGTTCTCAGAGCACTTACAAAGAGAGACTGCTGGGACATTGTGGTGTAAGGTAAAAAACAGACATATTAGTGCAGCGTTCCGGGTCACTGTCCGTGTGGAGTTTGCACATTCTCCCCCTGTTTGCATGGGTTTCACCCCCACAACCCAAAAGATGTGCAGGGTAGGTAAATTGGCGACACTAAATTGCCCCTTAATTGGAAAAAATGAATTGCGTACTCTAAATTTAATTTAAAAATGAAAGAAAAGAAAAAGGCCAACATTATTTTCCGATTCTATGACTGTGTAACAGCTGAGTGGTTGGTGACCACCAGGTTCGAACAATAACAAACTGTTTATTAGAATAACCATTAACTATATATAGAGTGCTACCGACTACTACAGCTCCAGCGTCGATTCTGCCGTGCAACCCCCGTGCTCAGCCCCCTGGATCTGCAGGCTCCTGGCCCGATGGACTGGCAGATCAGGTCACATGACCCTTCAATCCTCGCCCCTTCATTGGCCCGCTACTACACCATCCCCCCCAACATTTAAATCCCTTACGCCAACATGCTTGTAAAAGTTAAGCTATTCACAAGGGAAAATCAGTAATAAATATTTTTAGCAGAGTTCATTATAAACTCTGCCTGGCAACTTCCTCTTCCTTTAAGAGTGACGTAGCTCCGCAGGTTGTGTCTCAACAGTAGAGATAGTCTCGGTTGGACTCTCGGAAACCTAACTTTCTTCTTGCAAGGATGCTCTTTTCTTCTTCTGTTCCCCCGGAACAGTACTTGGTTTGTGTTACTAGTGGATGGGAAGATTCCAGAATGGAACCCTGGCTCAAGAAATTCAAAATTTTTACATTTTGGGCGGGATTCTCCAAACCCCCCGCCGGGTCGGAGAATTGGCGGGGGCGACGTGAATCCTGCCCCGCCGACGCTGGCTGCGGGGCGGGGATCACGCTGCACCTGTCGGGGGCCATTGGCAGCAGCCCCCCCCAGCAATTCTCCGGGCCCCGATGGGCCGAACGGCCGTCTGTTTTCCGTTAGTCCCGCCGGCGTGAATGGACATGGTCCATCAAGATGGGACCTGGCTTGTAGGCTGACAAGGTGAGTCCTCTGGGGGAACTGGCCCTGGGGGGGGGGGGGGAACACGCCGGCCGGTCTGTGTATGCGCCAACCCGCGCCGGCCGTTTGGTGCCAGTTGGCGCTGCGCCAACCAGTCCGGTGCCGGCCTAGCCCCCGGAATTGCGGAGGATTCCGCACCTTCCGGTGTGCCCGACACCGGATTGGTTCGCGTCACTCTTGGCAATGGGCCATCCGGCCAGTTGCGGTAGAATCCCGTATATGGAGTAAATGTGTCACAGAACTGCTAATTACTTCTAACAACAAAGAAACAGTATTTATTAAACATAGAAAATTCGATTATGATACAATACTCCTTTCTCCCTGCTTAATTCACAAATGTGTCCAGTTTTCAAAGATAACACCCCACTCTGAAATCAAATGGCCGTGCCAATAGCCCCCCAGATGATTGTCACAAGAGGATTTCCAAACTAAACTTCCAAAAAGGAGAATTTAAAATCTTCTTTCAATCAATGCTTTCCATAAGCTCTCTGCAGAAAGAACCCACTCCAGATTTTCCACCCCTCCTTTCAGGTTTCCTTTTATGCTTTTATGCAAATTCAGGTACTTCAAACTTTGAAAATAAGGGTCTAGATTCTCCGCCGGCGGGATGCTCCATTTTTCCGGCAGCCCGAGGGTTTCCTGACAGCATGGGGTTGCCCCACAATGGGAAACCCCATTGACCAGCTGGCGTAATGGAGAATTCCGCCGGCGGGTTGAAATAGAAATGTGGGGCGGAGAATCCAGCCCAAGGACATGAAACCTGATAATTGAATCTGATACGTGGCATGCCTGTCGCCAACCTCACCAGGTCTTCTCTTCCTTTACTTTAACTTTCATAAGCAGTATGCTGTTCACATAGGCAGTCCCTCGTTGTCCCTATAACTTCAGTCTTCTTGGAAACTTTTCTTCATTTTTCTCATTTCTGTAACTAGCTATTCTTTGAGTTTCCAGCATTTGTTTTCTTAACCATTGCTCCATGATATGGCTTTTCTTCTGGCAAATCTGAGAGTGATGCTCCCTCTCTAGACTCCTGAACCAATTGCTTCTAGCAGAGCTGGATCTAAGCATAGGTTTACCCTTCCTTACATAGTAACACAAAATTAAGTCCACTTCAAACTGTACCTTATTTCAAATATTTAACAATGCTAATATAGATCACTTAAAACTACCTCTGATTTCCTGACACTTGCATCTGAACTTGCATCAAGTCCTATTTCTCTATCGCTAATTGTCCAACATTAGTTCCCAGTGTCGGAACACATCCAATTTAAAATTCTTATCTTTGCTTTCAAATCTCTCCATGGCCTTTCATTTTCTAACCTCATCTAATCATTCATCCGATTGAGAAATCTACCTTCCTCCAAATCTGGTCTCTTGAGCAGCACTGGTTGTTTCTGCCGCACTGACAGCAGTGTCTGTGATTGATTGCCTGAGCCCTGAGCTCTAGAATTCACTCCCTGAACCTCTCCAGCACTTTGCTCCTTTTTGACACTCATTAACACTGACCTCTTTGATCCAAGCTTCTGCTTACCTGCTCTAATATCTCCTTATCAACGTCGAAGTTTTGCCTGAAAATGTTTCTGTTGAGCATCTCAGGATACCTAAGCTCGGAGGGGAGGAAAGGAACATTGCATAGTTTGATGTCCTGGTGACGATTGGAGAGTCGGAGACGTTGCAATGTGTTTAATTTCAATAAACTGATAATGCAGAGCATTGAAGATATATTTAACCAATATTCTCTATTTCAGTGAAGTGCGAAATATTGATTTTGGTTGGAAGAATAGGAAGAGGCAATATGAAACAAATCAAAATTCCAAAGAGGATGCGGAAGCAGAAGGAGTGGTGGGGTATATTTGCACATGTGATGAAGGTGGCAGGGCAGATTAAAAGTGCAGTTAATAAAGAATATAACACCCTATCAGTAGGGGGATAGAGTTTTGAAAAGCAAGGAAGTTATGATAAACCTGTATAAAACTCCAGTTTGGCCTCAACTAGAATACTGTTTCCAGTTAGAATTATGGAATCATAGAATTTACAGTGCAGAAGGAGGCCATTTGGCCCATCGGGTCTGCACTGGCTCTTGGAAAGAGCACCCTACCTAGGCCCAGCCATCCACCTTATCCCCGTAACCCCAGCTAACCTTTTGGACACCAAGTGGTAATTTATCACGGCCAATCCACCTAATCTGCACATCTTTGGACTGTGGGAGGAAACCAGAGCAGCCAGAGGAAACCGACGCACGCACGGGGAGAAAGTGCAAACTCCGCACAGCCAGTGACCCGATGCAGGAATTGAACTCAGGTCCCTGGTGCTGTAAGGCAGTAGTGCTACCCACTGTGCCACTGTGCAGCCCCTGGGCGCCGCACTTCAGTTGGGAGAGAGCGGAAACGATTCACGAACATTTTTCCAGGACTGAGGGACTTCAGCTGTGTGGACAGTTCGGAGAAGCTGGAGTTATTCTGCTTGGAGAAGGGAAAGTTGGTGGGAGGTTTGATAGAGGTGTTCAAAATCATGAGAGGACTGGACAGAGAAGATAGAAAGCAACTGTTGCTATTGGGGGAAGGATAGAGATGTCGAGATTAATGTGTGTGAGGAATGCACTACCTGAGAGTGATGGAGGCAGAATCAGTTGCGGCTTTCAAGGAAGAAGTAGGTAAATTTTGAAAGAGGAATAATGGGGGAAATGTGCTTAAGTGGTGCAAGGTGAATTGCTCTCGAAGAGAGCTTGCATGGACATGATGTTCTGTGCTGTAACAATTCTGTGATTCCATGATTAATCATTCCCTTGTATAAGTAAAGAAATTCAAGAACAAATTGAATCCAGACAAGCGGTTCTCAAACTTTCCTACCTGCAGACCACTTAGGCGAAGAAAAATATTCAGGGCACCACCTACCAGTCCCAACCAAGTACTGACCAGTACCGTGCTCTACGACAGGCATTTTCAAAGTCAGAGTTGCAACCCGCGGGTGTCGGGAGGGTTGAGGAGCCGTCCGAAGCGGAGCTCCCGATTGCGCAACTTCACGCGCACAGCCGCAGCAGCAGGCTTTTATTAATGCCGGCTGCGGGCTGTTGCTACCTTTATTTACAAACCACAAGCTGCCAGTACATTTCTTACATTGACCAAATGACCACACAACCAGTATGTTAGTTAAAAAGACAGTTTATTATTAAACACAAGACTTATCTCTCTCTGCAATGATACACGCAGCTATGCATTAAACTACACCTCTCAACTATGATGACCTTTACTTAACTTCTGGGTGACCGGCTCTGTGCGGGTAGATAAGGCCTTTATCTGAGTCCCCACGTGTGTCGGCTGGAAGTCGTCAGGTTCGTCTCGGCTGCGGCTCGTCTCTCTCAGGTAGCGATCGCAGGTCTTGAACTTGGCTGGTCGTTATGCTGCGATTGGTGTGAGCACAGGTCGTTCCCAAAAGAGACCGATTCCCAGTGTGTAGGGCTTCTTATCCTTCTTCTCGTCGCCCTTTTGGGCGGGGATAACTCAGGATCCAATGGATGGATAGTGTCTTGATCATTCTGATCGACACTGGCCAATTAGGGGTGGGTACCTTGATGGCTGGGCAGGTCCTAGTCATTATTGTTCCAAGTGCGTATGTCTTTCAAAATAAGGGGAGATGGCACCGGAGAGTCTGCTACTGTTGCTATTCCTTAATTAGGGTCTATTCTCCTGGGGAAATCGGTGATTGACCTTTAACAGGTGCAAGTTTCAATTCAGTCTGGTTTTCCTATGTTCAGTACAGCTTTGCATAGGTGAAGGAGACACAGCCTGAGTGAGTGAGACACAGCCAGAGTGGGAATTGGAACTTGGTAACTTGGGCAGTGTGGTAATTCGGTGCGGAGTGGGAGGAGGCGCTGTTTCCCTTTTTGTTCTGTTTCCTTCGTTTGGCTTTGTAACTGGTAATCAGCAGGGAGAGATCCAGAGTGCATTCTGGGAAGCAGGGAGAAAACCAGGGAGCACCCTGGGAAGGTAGGTGATATAAAATCTTACACCCAGGTTCCAGCGGCTTTCATTTTCGGGAGCAAGAGACAGAGAGCCGGGGAGCAGATTGGGAACAGGTAAGTGATAGATATTCTACTATTCTGAGTATTCCAACTGGGGGGGGGGGGGGGGGGGGGGGGGGGGGGGGGGGGGGGGAGAGTGGAAACTGAATAGTGACGTCACAGGAAAACTGTGACCAGATTGGCTGATAGGGAATCTGCACTACATTTAAAAATTAAACATTGTTAAACGAATTAAACATAATTAATTACTTAATCATAATTTAGAGGGGTATCTAAGCCAGAGATCGGAGAGTACTGTATTTAGCTTTTAAATTTATAGTAGAAATCTAGTGCTAGGAAACATATCGGGGCTGGTTTAGCTCACTTGGCTAAATCGCTGGCTTTTAAAGCAGACCAGCATGGTTTGATTCCCATACCAGCCTCCCCGGACAGGCGCCGGAATGTGGCGACTAGGGGCTTTTCACAGTAACTTCATTGATGTCTACTCATGACAATACGCGATTTTCATTTTTTCATATAGTTAACATTAACTTTTTTTAAATTTATTTTTTAATTTAATTTATTAATTATTTAATGCAATGTCAATTAAAGGGGTGAAGTGCTCTGACTGTGAGGTGTGGCAGGTCTGGGAGGCTTCCAGTGTCCCGGACGGCTTCATCTGCAGAAAGTGCACCCAACTGGGGCTCCTCACAGACCGCATGGAGCAGCCGTTGGATGTCCTTAGAAGCATGCAGGTGGCGGAAAGCATCATAGATAGCAGTTATATAAATGTGGTCACACCCAAGGTGCAGGCAGAGAAATGGGTGACCACCAGAAAGGGCAGGCAGTCAGTGCAGGAATCCCCTGTGGTTGTCCCCCTCTCGAACAGGTATACCCCTTTGGATACTGTCGGGGGGGATAGCCTATCAGGGGAAAGCGGCAGCAGCCAGAGCAGTGGCACTACGGCTGGCTCTGATGTTCAGCAGGGAGGATCAAAGGGCAGAAGAGCGATAGTCATAGGGGACTCTATAGTCAGGGGCACAGATAGGCACTTCTGTGGATGTGAAAGAGACTCCAGGATGGTATGTTGCCTCCCTGATGCCAGGGTCCAGGATGTCTCAGAAAGGGTAGCGGACATCCTGAAGGGGGAGGGCAAACAGGCAGAGGTTGTTGTACATATTGGTACTAACAACATAGGCAGGAGGGGGGATGAGGTCCTGCAGCAGGAGTTTAGGGAGCGAGGCAGAAAGTTAAAAGACTGGACCTCGAGGGTTGTAATCTCGGGATTACTCCCTGCGCCACGTACCAGTGAGGCTAGAAATAGGAAGATAGAGCAACTAAACAGGTGGCTAAACAGCTGGTGTAGGAGGGAGGGTTTCAGTTATCTGGACCACTGGGAGCTCTTCTGAGTCAGGTGTGACCTGTATAAGAAGGACGGGTTGCATCTAAACTGGAGAGGCATAAATATCCTGGCCGCGAGGTTTGCTAGTGTTACACGGGAGGGTATAAACTAGTATGGCAGGTGGGGTGGGTAACGGAGCAATAGGTCAGAATGTGAAAAAATTGAGGAAGAACTCGGAATTAGGGCCAGTATGGCTCTGAGGAAGAGCAGACAGGGAGGTGTTGCTGAAAACAGCGGGACTGGTGGCCTGAAATGCATTTTTTTAATGCAAGAAGTATAACAGATAAGGCAGATGAAATTAGAGCTTGGATTGGTACTTGGAACTATGATGTTGTTGCCATTACAGAGACCTGGTTGAAGGAAGCACAGGATTGGTTGCTAAACATTCCAGGGTTCAGATGTTTCAGGTGGGATAGAGGGGGATGTAAAAGGGGTGGCGGAGTTGCGCTACTGGTTAGGGAAAATATCTGAGCTGTACTGCGGGAGGACACCTCAGAGGGCAACAAGGTTATATGGGTAGAAATCAGGACTAAGAAGGTGCATTCACAATGTTGGGGGTTTACTACAGGCCTCCCAACAGCCAGCGGGAGATGGAGGAACAGATAGGTAGACAGATTTTGGAAAGGAGTGAAAGCAACAGGGTTGATATAATCGGAGACTTCAATTTCCCCAATATTGACTGGGACTCACTTAGTGCTCGGGGCTTAGACGGGGCAGAGTTTGTAAGGAGCATCCAGTAGGGCTTCTTAAAACAATATGTAGTTAGTCCAACTAGAGAAGGGGCTGCATTGGACCTGGTATTGGGGAATGAGCCCGGCCAGGTAGTAGAAGTTTCAGTAGGGGAGCATTTCAGGAACAGTGCCCACAATTCAGTGTTTTAAAGTGCTGGTGGGTAAGGATAAGAGCGATCCTAGGATGAATGTGCTAAATTGGGGGAACGCTAATTATAACATTATTAGGCGAGAACTGAAGAACATAGATTTGCTAAACACGTGGCAGATGTTTGAGGGTAAATCAACATCTGACATGTGGGAGCCTTTCAAATGTCAATTGAAAGGAATTCAGGACTGGCATGTTCCTGTGAGGAAGAAGGATAAATATGGCAAATTTCGCGATCTTTGAATAACGAGAGATATTGTAGGCCTCGTCAAAAAGAAAAAGAGGCATTAGTCAGGGCTAGAAGGCTGGGAACAGACAAATCCTGTGTGGAATATAAGGAAAGTAGAAAGGAACTTAAGCAAGGAGTCAGGAGGGCTAGAAGAGGTCAGGAAAAGTCATTGGCAAATAGGGTTAAAGAAAATCCCAAGGCTTTTTACACGTACATAAAAAGCAAGAGGGTAGCCAGGGAAAGATTTGGCCCACAGAAGGACAGGGGAGGGAATCTATGTGTGGAGCCAGAGGAAATGGGCAAGGTACTAAATGAATACTTTGCATCAGTATTCACCAAAGAGAAGGAATTGGTGGATGTTGAATCTGGAGAAGGGGGTGTAGATAGCCTGGGTCACGTTGAGATCCAAAAAGATGAGGGGCAGAATTCTCCGCAACGGCCGTCGCCGTCGTGAAATCCCGGAGTGTTTCACGGCGGCGTCGGAGGCCGCTCCTCACTCCCTATTCTCCCCCTCCCCCCCGGAGGGCTAGGAGCGGCTTTTCATGTAACTCGGCCGCCGGGTCTTGACGCTTGCGTCAAGGTGGCGCGCCAAGAATGACGCGGCCGGCGGCGCCTAAGTGACGTCAGTCACGCATGCGCAAGTTGGCCGGCTCCAACCCGCGCATGCGCGGTTGCTGTCTTCCCCTCCGCTGCCCCGCAAGACGTGGCAGCTTGACCTTGCGGGGCGGCGGAGGGGAAAGAGTGCTTCTCTTTGAGACGCCGGCCCGACGATCGGTGGGCACCGATCGCGGGCCAGTCCCCTCCCGAGCACGGCCGTGGTGCCCGATCCCCTCTCCGCCCCCCACAGGCCCCACACATACGTGTCGCGCGCTGTTCACGCCAGCAGCGACCAGGTGTGGTTGCCGCTGGCGTGAACCCATCGGGGTTGTCAGGCCGCTCGGCCCATCCGGGCCGGAGAATCGCCGGTCGCCGCGAAAAAAGACGAGCGGCGATTCTCCCACCCGGCGTGGGGAGCGGAGAATCGCGCCCGAGGTGTTGGGCATCCTGAAAAATATTAAAATGGATAAGTTCCCAGGGCTTGATGGGATCTACCCCAGAATACTGAAGGAGGCGAGAGAGGAAATTGCTGAGGCCTTGACAGAAATCTTTGGATCCTCACTGTCATCAGGTGATATCCTGGAGGAGTGGAGAATAGCCAATTTTGTTCCTTTGTTTAAGAAGGGTAGCAAGGATAATCCAGGGAACTACAGGCCGGTGAGCCTTACGTCAGTGGTAGGGAAATTACGGGAGAGAATTCTTCGAGACAGGATCTACTCCCATTTGGAAGCAAGGGGTCATATTAGTGAGAGGCAGCATGGTTTTGTGAAGGGGAGGTCGTGTCTCACTAACTTGATCGCGTTTTTTCAGGAGGTCACAAAGTTGGTTGATACAGGTAGGGCAGTTAATGTTGTCTCAATGGACTTCAGTAAAGGCTTTGACGAGGTCGCTCATGGCAGACGTGGTACAGAAGCTGAAGTCACAGGGGATCAGAGGTGAGCTGGCAAGATGGATACAGAACTGGCTAGGTCATGGAAGACAGAGAGTAGCAATGGAAGGGTGTTTTTCTGATTGGAGGGCTGTGACTAGTGGTGTTCCGCAGGGATCAATGCTGGGACCTTTGCTGGTCGTAGTATATATCAATGGTTTGGAGGAAAATGTAATTGGTCTGATTAGTAAGTTTGCAGATGACACAAAGATTGGTGGAATTGTGGATAGCGATGAGGACTGTCAGAGGATACAGCAGGGTTTAGATCGTTTGGAGACTTGGGCGGAGAGATGGCAGATGGAGTTTAATCCGGACAAATGTGAGGTAATGCATTTTGGAAGGTCCAATACAGGAAGGGAATATACAATGAATGGTAGAACCCTCAAGAGTATTGACAGTCAGAGTGATCTAGATGCATAAGTCCACAGGTCACTGAAAGGGGTAACACAGGTGGAGAAGGTAGTCAAGAAGGCATACAGCATGCTTGCCTTCATTGGCCGGGGCATTGAGTATCAAAATTGGCAAGCCATTTTGCAGCTGTATAGAACCTTAGTTAGGCCGCACATGGAATATAGTGTTCAATTCTGGTTGCCACACTACTAGAAGGATGTGAAGGTTTTAGAGAGGGTTCAGAAGAGATTTATCAGGATGTTGCCTGGTATGGAGGGCATTAGCTATGAGGAGAGGTTGAATAAACTTGGTTTGTTCTCACTGGAACGAAGGAGGTTGAGGGGCGACTTGATAGAGGTCTACAAAATTATGAGGGCATAGACAGAGTGGACAGTCAGAAACTTTTTCCCAGGGTAGAGGGGTCAATTACTAGGGGGCATATGTTTAAGGTGCGACGGGCAAGGTTTAGAGGAGATGTGCGAGGCAAGTTTTTTACACAGAGGGTAGTGGGTGCCTGGAACACGCTGCCGGAGGAGGCGGTGGAAGCAGGGACGATAATGACATTTAAGGGGCTGTTGCTCGTTCTACTATTAGTGTGATTAACACGCCTCCATTTAAAGGACATGTGCTTAACACTGGTTTGGCTCTGTATCTGTATCTATGCTCAGGAGTCGCCAGGTGCCGTCAGAGACACCGTCACAAGTTATCAATGTCAAGTTCAAAGCAATAAGTCTTAACACCGATCAGTAAGTCTAAACAATTAGTGTTTATTATAACAGATATAATAAATACTCATGCACACGCTAAAAGACTAATACTTATTTCTACTATTAAACGACTAAATACTTATCTAAGTAGGAACCAGCAAGGTCAGGGGACAAGGCCTTTGTTCCTTTCTGGACTGCACCTTCTGTTCACTAATAGTCGGCAAGAGTATAAGCAATGCCTGGGTCACGTAGCGATCGTTGTTTTGGCACTTACTGAAAGATGGCTGATGCTCAACGGCCGGTGATGAAAGACAGGATCTGGAGGCTGGGTTCGGAGTCAGGATGCAACAGCCTAGGCCGGAGTCTGGAAGCAACAGCAGATCTGGGCCGGAGTCTGGGAGCAACAGACCAAATCATGTGCTTGACCTTCTTTTCTATAGGTCCTAGAGGTCCGTGCCCCTTGGGGCGGGCTCTTTCACCTGCTAGGTATCGATTGGGAAAGACCCAATCGATATCATTCGAATTCCCCTATCCTGGAGTCGTTCCTCAATGGTGGGGGCGGTTCCTAGGGGTCATTGACCTGGGTTCTCTGGTGCCATTCTGGCTGGGTAGCTATAGAAAGTATCAATCGATACTTAAAATGTTTTTATTGTATCTGGGACTGGGCCGGTATCATCTCATTAGTATGCAGATTGCTTTCCTATTTGCACCTTTGGCTGAGTCTCTGCACCTGCCTTGAACCGGTTTTTACGAGTGTCTCACTGTTGAAAGCTTCTGCAAGCTGTTTGTCCTTACTATGGCTGTTTTTCCCTGCAGTCTTAGCAGTTCTCCATTTTGTAGATTGGTGTCCATTTTAGACGGCTACAGGGCATCTTGACAAATACATGAATTGGATGGGAATAGAGCGATATGTACCCTGGAAGTGTAGAAGATTTTAGTTTAGATGGGCAACATGGTCGGCGCAGGCTTGGAGGGACGAAGTACCTGTTCCTGTGCTGTACTTTTCTTTGTTCTTTGTTCTAATACACAGAGGCTGTGTACTGCCTGTGTCCCGACTTGACCACAATTCCCTTTGTCCTTTGAGGGCGGCCATTTTAAATGGCCACTGAGAGGCTTTCAAAAAGCCCGCGACCATATAAACAAAATGCGGCTGCACTGTGCATGCATGCCTGCTCATCGGTGCACATCCGTAGATTTTTGCGCATGCGCACCGATGAGCGGACACGCATGCACAGTGCGGCTGCATTTTTTTGATATGGTCGCGGCCTTTTTGAAGGCTGCTCGCAGCCGGCATTATTAAAAGCCGGCTGCTGCGCGCGATTTGGCACAAACGGGAATTTTGCGACGGATGTAGAGAGAGAATCAGAGGCAGTGTAGGTTAAGGAAGATGTTCCAGAGTTTAGGACAATCGCAGCCGACAGTGCAGCCGCCAATTGTGGAGCAACGGAAATAATGCACAATAGGCCAGAATTAGGAATATAACAAAAGAATGTTAAAAGCCAATTGCTGCGGTTGTAGCCCGCAAATTTGCACAATTGGAAATGCAGAAGACTTTTTTAAAAATTCTATGTTATCTTCCTGCCTGAAAGGAGGCCGAGAGCTGGTCAGCCCCCCCCCCCCCCCCCCCCCCCCCCAATCGACATCACGTGCTTTGGGCGCGATTGCAATTCCTCCATTTGGCCAGCAGCAAATAAGGTAAGAGAAAATGGTGAGGGTCGCGAAGGTCGGCAGGCGTAGGTCGCAAAGGTTGGCCACCGTGGGTCCCGAAGATGGGCCGACGTGGGTTGCGATGGTCGGCTGGCATGGGCCATAAAGGGTGCCCGGCGTGGCTCGCAATGGTCGGCCGGCTTGGGTCCCGAACGTTGGACGGTTGGTAAAAATGGGTCCCCGGAAAAAAAGTTTTGAAAAAACACTGCTCTACTACCTGCCATGGGACTGTCCCTTTAAGAAAGGTTTTTCTCTTATCACATGGCTTCAGTGATGTCATTTTGTGGGTGGAGCTGAGCTGTGGCTGAGAGGTTTATTTTACTTTCGCTTTCAGTTTTGACCTGTGTGGACTACAGACAGAGAAAATGTGTGTTTTGGCCTGTTTCGCTCTATTTTCATTTTAAAGATTTGTTCCAGGAAAAAAAAACATTGATTGGAGCTACCTGCTTTGGTAACTTAAAAGATATAGTTTGCTTTCTGGAAGGGTTTAAACCTGCTGGTGAGATGGAGGCAGAATCTCTGGGAAAGCCAGTCCTAACCAAGTGAGAATATAGACTGCTGGGTCACACCCTTGAATATGGTTTTTTGGTTTCGAGAATTTGTTTTTGAATTGGAACAGTTAAGGGGGAATTCATTCAGTGTGATACATAGATTACTGTAGCTATGGGGTATCTTTATGTTTGTAATTGATAAAAATACTTGCTGTGTGTTTATATAAATGTTAACTAAGTTCTTAGAATAAATCTTGTTTGATTACAGTGTCTATTAAATTACACCTAGCCAAATTCAACATAAAAGTTATAGGTCAGGTGAACTTCGGAAGACAGTTTGGATTTTTCGAAACCCTGGCCCATGACATACCCCAGTTCTGCCCTATCTGCTCATTATTTAATTAAAAATAATTGGAATAAGGTGCTGCCTTTGATTATTAATTTGTGCATCGTAAGCATCAATTCGACAAGAGGACTAATGTATTTGAAACAGTCTACTATGTTAGAAAATCATCACTCCTGACTTGAGGAAGCATGGTTCTTGTGATAGTGACAACCAGAGAAAAAGAGTTGGCAATACAGTGACAGTAGATAGAGTTGAAGAAGGCCTGTAATATAATTAAACTGTAAAATGTTGTCATGGTGTGCTCTCCTGGGAGAATGTCACACACTTCTCCACTTGGAAGTAAAATTGGAGTTAACACACAGCAGGGAAGATGTCACAGGAACTCCCTTGTGTTCTTCCAATTAAATCTAGTGATGGTAAGTCTTTATAGAAGGTGTCATTTGTGCTATTTCAGCTTAAAAGCCACAGGGTAATGAGAAATGGTGCCGCTGTACAGGCTGCAGTAGCAGTGTGTTGACTGATGGCTGATGTCGCAGTGTCGGAAGGTTGCAGCTTCTGGTTCAGGACATGGAACATACAGTGCAGGAGGAGGCCATTCGACCCATCAAGTCTGCACCGACCCACTTAATCCCTCACTTCCACCCTATCCCTGTAACTCAATAACCCCTCCTAACCTTTGTGGTTATTAAGGGCAATTTATCATGGCCAATCCACCTAACCTGCACGTCTGTGGACTGTGGGAGGAAACCGGGGCATCCGGAGGAAACCCACGCAGACACGGGGAGAATATGCAGACTCCGCACAGACGGTGACCCAGCGGGGAATCGAACATGGGACCCTGGAGCTGTGAAGCCACAGTGCTATCCACTTGTGCTACCATGCTGCGGTATTTCAGATGTGCACTAGAAATTGCCTCAAATGCAACCTGACTGATTGTCATTCTTCATTTCACATCCCTCCATTGCCTCGCTCCTCTGGCTTTTGGAGCACTGCCCTTTCCACAGGTGAGTACAGGGGCTGGTTTAGCTCACTCGGCTAAATCGCTGGCTTTTAAAGCAGACCAAGCAGGCCAGCAGCACGGTTCGATTCCCGTACCAGCCTCCCCGGACAGGCGCCGGAATGTGGCGACTAAGGCTTTTCACAGTAACTTCGTTGAAGCCTACTCGTGACAATAAGCGATTTTCATTTTCAGGAGCAGCACCTGAGGACGGAGCAGTCCTCCAAAAGCTAGTGATTCCAAACAAACCTATTGGACTTTAACCTGCTGTTGTAAGACTTCTTACTGTGGAGGGAAACAACTGTGTCGGCATCATTAGAGAAGCTTCCAGCCTCCATCATGTCCAATGATCTTTGTCTCATCCTCCACGTGGGTGAAGCCCAGCTGCACTTTGCATTTTATTTATTTTCCTGATGATGTGTTTTGCTGTCTTCCGTGGAAGGAGAGAGATCTGAATGACTATTGGCAAAAGTAATGTCAGTACTACATTTCAGCTGTTTGTTGGTTAATTCAGTC
This sequence comes from Scyliorhinus canicula, assembly GCF_902713615.1. Lineage (NCBI taxonomy): Eukaryota > Metazoa > Chordata > Chondrichthyes > Carcharhiniformes > Scyliorhinidae > Scyliorhinus > Scyliorhinus canicula. The sequence continues at coordinate 238,767,282 of NC_052149.1, read as the reverse complement.
TGACATGTTGTTCATTAAGGGTAACACTGTGGGACCATAAACAAAAGCCATATTCAGCTTATTGAATATTATTTCAATGGGTGGTGGGCGTTGCTGTCAAGGCCACCATTTATTGTCCATCCCGGATGTTTCTTGAACACAGTGTCTTGCTGGGCCATTTCACAGTCAACCGCATTGCTGGGGATCTGGAGCCACATGTGGGTCAGACCAGGTAAGGGCGGCAGATTTCCTTCCCCGATGGAGATAGGTGAACCAGATGGGTTTTTACAACAGTCGATGATAACTTCATGGTCACCATCACCGAGACCAGCTTTCAATTCCTGATTTTTATTAATTGAATGTTCAATGTGTTGCCGCGGTGGGATTTGAACTCCTTTTCCCAGTGTTTTAGTCTGGGCCTCTGGATTACTAGGCCAATTACATCACCAACACATCGCTATCATGACTGTGTTTGACTGAAGTTACAGCACTTCTCAGCAGTAATGTGGATGTAGTGACATCACAGCAACTGCAGCAGTTCAAGAAGACGACCCACTATTTGATCAGGTCCCTCATGGCAGGCTGGTGTAAAAGATTAGATCACACGGGGTCGGGGTGAACTAGCTGGATTAATTCAGAAGCGGCTTGGCCATAGTAGACAGGGGGTAGCAGTGGAAGGGTGTTTTTCCGAATGGAGGTCTGTAACTAGTGGTGTTCCTTAGAGATCAGTACTGGCGCCTCTGCTCTTTGTAATATATATAAATGACTTGGAAGAAAACGTAGCGGGTCTGATTAGCAAGTTTGCGGATGATACTAAGATTACAGGAGTTGCTGATAGTGATGAAGATTGTCAGAGAATACAACAGGATATAGATAGGCTGCAAAATTGGGCAGAGAAATGGCAGATGGAATATAACCCCGACAAATGCGAGGTGATGCATTTTGGTAGATCCAATTCACGTGGGAGCTATAAAATAAATGGCAGAACCATCAGGAGCATAGACACAGAGAGAGATCTGGGAGTGCAGGTCCACAGGTCCTTAAAAGTGGCAGCACAGGTGGAAATGGTGGTAAAGAAAGCATATGGCATGTTTGCCTTCAGAGGACTGGGTATCGAGTATAAAAACCCGAAAATTAAGTTACAATTATATAGAACGTTGGTTAGGCCACATTTGGAATACTGTGTCCAATTCTGGTCACCACACTACCAGAAGGACATGGAGGCTTTGGAGAGAGTACAGAAAAGGCTTACCAGGATTTTGCCTGGTATGGAGGGTATTAGCTATGAGGAGAGATTGAATAAACTGGGATTGTTCTCCTTGGAGTGCCGGATTATTAGGGGTACAGATAGGGTGAACAGTTGGAGGCTTTTTCCCAGGGCAGAAATGAAAATTACAAGGGGGCACAAGGTCAAGGCGAGGGGGGACAGGTTCAGTGGAGATGTGCGGGGGAAGTATTTTACAGAGGATGGTGGTGGCCTGGAATGCACTGCCAAGTGAGGTGGTTGAGGGAGAGACATTAGCAATCTTTAAGACTTATCTGGATAGGCACATTAACAAACGGGATATAGAAGGATACAGGTGGTTGGTCTAGATAGGACACGTAATCGGCACAGGCTTGGAGGGCCGAAGGGCCTGTTCCTGTGATGTATTGTTCTTTGTTCAATACCACCTTCTGATGGGCAATAAGTGCTGGTCATGTCAGCAACACCTAGCTCCAGGCAGGAGAAAAACTCTTCTGACAAACGTACCACAGATAGAAAATGTTCAGTAACATCATCACAACCTATTGAAGATCCCTTGTTTCAGATAGAGAGTTAATGAAAAAATGAAAATCGCCTATTGTCACAAGTAGGCTTCAAATGAAGTTATTGTGA